>NC_090447.1:1386304486-1387616983 GCF_031143425.1 Pleurodeles waltl | reverse complement strand
AGAGAAAGAGACTTTTTGCATCAAAGAAAAGAAAAAAAAAAAGGCTTTATATCGTCCTCAAGTTGATTGTTGGGTTGCTATCTGATTCTTTACAGACATGGCTTATAATAGAGGTAGTAACAAGAAGGGTAAAGTGTGTGGTTGGTTGAGTCTTATAATAGGTATTGTGTGTGCGATAATAATTGTGGGAGTAATTGTGGGAATGCCGTGGTTGGATAAGAAAGTGACTAACAATACTTCAAAACCTGAGACTACAACATTAACTCTGTGGGAAAAGTTTTAGCAGGATACAAAACACTTGCATGAGGGAACTAATTCAAGGGGGGAACTTTCTACTAATGTCTTCTATCGCTTGCTGATTGAGTATGTTGAGACAATGGATGCGAGAAACTGTTATGTGTGTACAAAGATTCCTTCGTCAGTGCAAGAAGGAGTCACCTATCATAGCCTTCCATTAACCTATGGGAAAAGCTGTAGTCTGCTATTAACAAGATTCTATAATCAAGAGCATGTGCAGTACCTTTATTCAAATTTGGATTTTTTTGTGTTTTCTTTTGTGCCTGTGATTGAGTTTCTGAACAGACTAGCTAAGGAGCATAGTATAAAATTAGTTAGAGGCTTCTTTGAACCGACGCTTACATTTGGGACAGCTTATGCACACCGCAACAATTTGACCTGCTTATTGACACCTGTAGAGAAAAGCTTCTTAGACCACACTGATGATAGACGCAAAGCATTGAAGGAAAGATTAGAAAAGGGGTTAGAGAAACGCACATATGCAAACACTGCAATAAAGACGCAAGGCAAACTAGCTATGGATGCAATACATGTAGGGAGGCTTTGTATATATAGGACAAGATCCGAGCAAGACACTTTATTTGTGGGAACGAGTGAATGCAGACATGGGTTTTTGTTTCAGAGTAAATGGACATTTATGTTAAATGGACAGGATCCAGCGATCCCTGGGATCTATTACATCTGTGGACTTAATGCTTATTACCGTGTTCCTAAGGGATGGTATGGAACATGTTATTTGGGAATAGTTTTCCCAAAGATTTACCAGATTGATGACTTAAAGCAAATACCTAAAACGTCTGAATTACAACATACTAGACAAAAACGAGAGACAGCGGCTGCTGTCATTGGAGATATATTTGGAGCCATAATTCCTTCAGTAGGGGTTATCTTAAACTCCATAAAGATTCAAAGGTTGTCTACTATTGTGGATAACATGCTGACAAATTTTACAGGGGCCATACTCCCGATGGATACTGAACTTGCTGCAGAAAGAGCTACGACTCTTCAAAATCGGCTTGCTTTAGACATTCTTTTAGCAAAGAGTGGCGGAGTCTGCAAGATGCTCAACGAGCGTCATTGCTGCTCATTTATACCGGACAATAGCAAAAAGATTAGAGGCATGCTTACTAACCTAACTAGAGATAGTGCAGATTTGAAAGATTTGAAGGAACCTGGAGTGTGGGAGAAATTTGGAAAGGGAATTGCCAGAGTGGAGAGCTGGTTTAGCAATATTTGGAATGGAGTACTTGCAAAAATTTTAGGGGGTCTATTAATAGTTTTGGCCTTTCTATTAGGATTGTGGGGAGCATGCAAAATTAATGATAAAATTAAAAGAAATTGGACAAAGAGAAGTAAAAGAAATGAGGAAAATGAAAGGGAGAAAATGTTTAATGAAATTTGGGAAAAGTTCACATAAAGGACAAGATGTTGAAATGCGTATTATGCGTAAGGTGAAAAATTAAAGCAAAAGGTCAAAGGGAAAGGTTTGTGTGATGATGAGCGTCATCAGAGGAGGGACTGAGAAAGCGTAGCTTATATAATCTATATTAACATGAAATTTGTATGAATTAATGTGTGATGATGCCGCATAGAAACTGTAGTAATAGCAATTTTGCTTAAACGTGCACTTGAATTGTGACCACGATGAGTGGCCACCAATGTATACACGAACTAATAATGATGACCAAAATGTTTATGTTACGTTTAAATGAGCTTATAATAACATTTGCGTTATTAAATCTGTATTGAAAACCTCATAGGCCTTAAGTTAGCATGAGCCAGAGTTTAGCTGCCTGGCTCGCATATTAAATGCATTTTCCTATTTTTCAGTGTGCTGACTCACTGGGGGCCGTGACCCCGTTCGTTCTTTTCCTTCGAACTTGGACGATGAATGTAACCATGTAGATCTGTTTCTCACCCGCTCCCATCGCCTTTAAAACTAGAATGTTATAAATGAACTGAAACAGTGTAGATTAATGTAATGTACAAGGTCATTCAAACCGAAGAAGACAGTGGAATTGCTGACCAAAATATGTGCAATGAATTACAAGGGGATGAAGTCACCGGATATGCCACCTCTGAAGACGTCAATTATGAAGACCAATCAAAAGCTTGTAAATCAAAATGGGGTGAAGATTAGAATTACTTAATGTACTTTCTGATAGGTTAAAGATAGTGGGGTATAGTAAATGTCCAATAGAATTTTAGGGGAATGTACTACGAAAAAGGGATAAAAACCCATGTCACAGAGAGGTCACTTAGGTGGGTTAGGGAATGCTATTGATTTTATACAGAAACTCTGTCACTCTCTTTGGTGACTTGAGATTTTATTAAAACCATCCTTGCCCTTAGTTTGTCCATTCATACTTTCCTCCTTATGAGGGAAGTGCCTCTTTTTGCCCCTTAGCTGAGTTCTCACAGATGGCGATTTGACAGATGTCCTGAAGACGAAGACTGAACCTGTGCGCTGACCCAATCCTTGGAGGGTAATTATGACAATGCATTTGTGATTTGTCTGTTTGCTTTTCCTTTCTAGGTACCAACTGCTTACTTTTGACAGAGACCTTAGCTAAATGTTTTCCAAATTGGTGTTCTAAATTGTTTTGCATGAAGCCCAACATGCTAATGCTAATCAGTGGTTAGGACAGGTGTTTACCTAAACTGACGCAAATAGACAAACGACTGAGACTATGCTTTGTTGAATTGACGCAATATTGACACTCTGCCAATCTTGATCTATGTTCACGCCGTGTTATGTTCTGATGTTTGTGATTCTCGCTTTAATGAAATCTTATCAAAGTTGCCATATCGTGACTATGCTATTATGTTTCTTGGTGTTGGAATTAACGCATATGCTTCTAGATTGTAATTAATAGGGAATAAAATTCATAAATTCTATTAAACTGGTGTGGTTATTCATGGCTGAAAGGTCATGGTAGCGTCATTTGAAGTGATTAATGACTTTGACTAAAGTGAAATGCATTGTCGTAATTAATATTGTTGACATTATTGATGTATTGATTGATATACTGATTAGCTATCTCGTCCTACAGTGTCTCTTAACTGGGTCAAAAGATTAATTGGCCTAAAACGAGTCCTGATGTGAAATAAATTATCATAAAGGGACGCGTTAACACAAACACACCACTTAAGATGTAGTTTGCTATCCATGCAGGAAAGCACTTCAGTGCCTCACACAGGACAGTAAGCTGTAAACAAATGTCCCAATACAATACATACGATCCTTCATTGCCATTTTCAGAGGAGCGAACACAAGCATATGTCACCATTTCTCACTGGAAGCAAACATACCCAATAATCCTATAGAAAAGGGGAAACGTGAGTTTTTCTTGGTTAGAAATTCTCTTGCTAAGAAAACAGACACTTAAAAACATTTCCATTCAAGCATCATGTTACTGCTGTTTCTTTTTGGCAGTAGTAACTTACAATCCTAAATTTGGCTTCACCTCCTTATTCGGGGGGGGAAGACACGTAAGGATACACAATAAAGTAACTTTACATCCAGATTTTGTGAATCGTCAATAGAGGTAAAAGTCACTCAAAAAGTTTGAGAGTAAATTACACTTGTAATTTACTCACAAGTGTAGGTTACCTTTGTGAATAGCCCCCTATAGTTTCAAATGCTCAGTCTGTCACACTGAAAATGAGATGCATGTATGACTCTTTGAGTTACTAGCGTTTCTCTACAAGGCACAATCTATGAATGGCCTTGAATGTGTCATGCAATAAGGCAAGACGTTCAGCTTTACATATGCTAATATGGAAAAACGTTATTACAAGAGGTGGGCCAAAATCGTCGGTCTTAAATACTTTCATAAGTGGTTCCCTGACGGCGTGAACTTGACAGTGTAATGACCTCCTATGAATGTGATAATCGCTGTCTTTATTTTAATGGCTCAGTGCGCGCTCTTTCATCCTCTCTGCATACCAGGAGGACAGAGACGGATTTGGTGCCTTAACACAGGTTAAAGAGGGAACACATTTTTTTGCAATATTAATTTTAGCATTCAAGCCTTGAGCCAGATTAATAATTTGTCATGTAATGCAGCCGAACAAACACATTTATTACCCTGCATTGCACCACACACAGTATGCTAAGATTGGCCCGCAACTCCGCTGGCGCCCACACAGGCTGCCTTGTACAACACACAGCATGTCACCATCCTGAAGAAGTGAGGGCCATATTCATACTTTTTGATGCAAAACTGTGCCAACGCAGTTTTGTGTCAAAAAGTTTAACGCCATTTCTTTGCACCACCCGGGCGTCAAATTTATACTTATACGCTCCGTGGCGCAAACCACGAGTTAGAGTCTTTTTTTTTTACTCTAACCATTGCGCCACTTCGTAAAGCAAAATGACGTTAATGCAGAGAAAATGACTTTAATCCGGTTTAATACGTCGCAAACCGGATACGCGCCATTTTCCCTGCAATAGCGTAAAAAAGCAGCGCAAACACAGCAAAATGTGCTAAGGAGCCCCAAAATGGATCCAAGAAGCCAGGAGAGACCCCAGGAAGACCCCAATCGACCAGGAACCAGCTAGGAGGACCCAGATAAGACCCAGGACAGGGAGAAGAAGAAAAGGAAGTGTTGTTTCAGTGCAGAGGAGCAGGAAATACTGGTGAAAGAGGTGACAGAACACCAGCATCAACTTTTTGTCACCTCAAAATTGCCAATTGGGAGGAGAGAGGCAATTTGGCAACAAATTGTGGACAAGATAAACAGTGTGGCAGAAGTACGGAGAACAGTCACTGAGTGCAAGAAACGCTGGCATGACTGCAAGCGCAGGACCAAGGAAAAAATGGCAAGGAACAGGAAGGCAGCATTGCAGACTGGAGGTGGGAGTCAAGCACCGCAGGAGGCCCTGGACCAGATGGAGGAGATGGTGGCAGCCTCATCCCAGAAGAGATCGTCACAGGGATTCAAGGACAGGACAGCGCAGACTACCAGGAAACAACACAGATGCAGGGTAAGTTGCTTGGGGTACAAAAATGGCTAAATGTTACCTGCAAGCAGGGGGAGGGACATACCTACTACATAATGCATGTCAGCCATGGAAATCAGGCAGTGGAAAGGGCAAAGGGGCATAGCACGGGTGCATGGGCTGTGCAGGGGAAACCAGGGGCACAGCACAACACTACACCAACAACCTTTGCATGGGGGTACTCTCCCATGCCAAGGCTGTTGGAAAGGCCAAGCCAGTCCAGGAGGGTAGGGTAGAACGTAAAACTGGCCTGCTGTCACAGGACAGCTGGTATTGTCACAACATGAACTAGGTCTCAATTTCCAGTCTCAGGCCATATCCGCAAGTGGCATGTACCATTGACAACAGTTGCCACTACCACCTGTGCTGTGTGTGCTGGTCAAGTAGCAAATGGCAGTTAAGGGCCCATGGATCAAACACACCCAAAATAGAGGGTTCAGGATGACAATGTTATCAATCCCTTTTAATTCCTAACAAAGTGTAAATCCTCTCAAATGCTCATGTCTATTGGCACAATAAACATCAGGTATTTGTTACTTACATTATGAAGTACACAGCAGTAATGTCATACCCATGCTGCACATTGCACGGTCCACCCCGTGCCTGTGTTACAATAGCTGCAATGCCACCTTGCAACATCCCAACTGTCATACTGCTAAGACAACAGCATTGAGGGGGAGGACATATGTGTTGAGCTAGTTAAACACACCCGCACAGTCATAAGAGGAAATGGAACACTGCCAGGCCCAACAGTGTAATCCAATGTAGCACACATTCACAAACATCAACATGACACACTACCAATGCTGACACCTGTATCGTGCCATGCCAATGCTATACATAGTATGTTCTTGGTCTCAGCAACATATAGGTGTATGTGAAATATCAGAGACTGGGTCAGTCCCATATTGTTAAGTGTGGTGCAAGTGGCATCAGAGCACCCACAGCCATTGCAAGGCCTCACCATGCTAATGGAAATAGAGGGAGGGTTGAGTAGGACAAGAAGGTGGCAACATACAATTTGGACAGAACCTACACCTAGAGGATGTGACCCAGACAATTCCCCAAACTGCCCACACTACATGTGACATGCAGGTGGGGTATAGGCCTGTGAGAATGCTAATATTAATGACACGAACAATGAACAGGAACCAAGATTACAATGTCTCACTAATAGGAAGTCAGTGATGTCACATTACAACTGCCACAACACAGACACACTAATTGTACAATATCTCATAGCAGAGGCTCTCCTGTGGATATGCTTGTCCTGGACTTCCCTGATGACATGGATGACGAGCTGACAAACATTAGCCAGAAGACCCTCCAAGATGTCCTTGGAACCCTCCAGACCCCACCTTCAGTCGCAAGGAGGAGTACAGATGCAGCAGCCATCACAGAGGACCCACCTACCACCCCAATAGTACGACCTGCCAGATCCAACCCAGCTGAGGACTCTGGGGACACTGGTACCACCTTTGAGAGGAAAGTTGTGGGAGTACAGCGGGAGCTGGCCAAGGAGGTGCGGGTAGGGATGCAAAATATGGCAGCCATCCTTGAGGGGATGCGCATGTGCATGATGTCATCTGCAGAACAGTCAGCAGCTATGCAAGTGCTACCATCCCTCCTGCAAGGACTACAACAATGTGTGAGGGATTTCACCACAGCAGTTAGGGAGTTGCCACAACACCTGGCATCCCAAACCTTTCACTGCGTGCACGAATGCAATCATGACCCCCTCAGGGCCGACCTGGCTGCCTACCACAGTGATGTAGCTGCTATACTCAAGAACCAGCAGCTCATCCTTGCTGCAGAAATGCCCTTAATAGCCCCACAGTTGTCAGCTACCGGGAATTCTGACTCCACGTCTTCAAACACTGAAGTGTGTGTTGCCCCTTCAAACCCACCACCACCAAGGGCAGAGGAGACGACACACACATCAGAAGATGAAGACGTGGAGCAGATCACCTTCACCCCTAGGAGTACCCGGTAGCACAAGTCCATGCCACACGGACACTGATTTCCTAGGTCCTGTGCTTGTTAACATGCTAGTCTTGCTACAGTTGGTAACATGCACTGTTCTCCAGCACACTGTTTACCTTACCACTATGCACTGCAATTGTCTCTCACTACCTCATTGGCAATTCATGTTCCTCTGCACTGATTGACACTTCACCACAGCATGTCCAATGACATGTCCCTCACCATTGCACTTGTGTTGCATCATAATAGAAGGCGTCACACTATGGACTTACAATCCTGGACTATGTAAATATTGCACTACAGCACTTTAAAATAAATAGCACTTACACAACCACTTTGTCTCTGTGTAATGTGGCACATCAACTGTGTAGGAGATTTGTGATGTATGTAACATGTCAATGGCCATAGAATGTCAATACAACAGCGTAGAAAGAATGTGGGCTGATAACTATGCACTGGGGTCTGGATTTTATCAATATCTGTGCTTCCTTAGGCTTATTTCTGAAGTTAAAAGATAACAAACAGTATAATTCTGTGTAGAACTGAAAAAGTCAGCTCCAGAGTATGAATAAGATGAAACTCAATGTGGCCAACATTCCCTTCAAGACAATCTTTATGTATGTGACATCTGACTATAAACTTTAACCACACACACACACCATACAGCAGGAATGGATGTGTACGAGTGTGTGGACAATTATGTAACCTGGGAGTACAATGTAATAAATGATAGGTGTGAGTTATGTATTCAGAATGTCATAAGATTATAACATCACTCAGCTTATCAGGGTTCACATGAACATCAGGCTGCAGGCAGACGTCCCACAGTGGCCAAGAATCCAATACAGGACTCAAACGATGTCAGATTTAAAAACACACCAACCTTTACAACACATTGGGAACCATAGTTACCTTGAGTGGTGGGTGCAATGGATGGCAGATGCATAGAGAAGTAGCTTTGTTGTAGCTGCCAATGTGACAGTTCATTTGGAATTGGGAATAACCATGTCAATAATAGGATTCTGATGCAGGATGGAACACAAATGCAAATACTGAATTGACACTGTACACCCATGCAAAGGCCCTGATCTACAAGCATATGACACATACTGTAAAGGAGTACCTAAAACTTTATTTTACATTAATAAAGGAAACTCAAACTAGAGGAAACACCTTAACTAACCTAACCTATCCTAACTATACATTACCCACAACTGGCCCTAACTACCCTAAGCTAAACTAACTTACCCCATTTAACTAAACACTCTAAACATCAACCCCCAACCCCCTTATATGACGGGACACATGTAGGACAACATATACTAACCTAAACACATACTAACTTATCCTAAACAAATATATATTTTTTTGTATTTTTTTATACTCTTAAACCCCAACATCATCCGCCCCCACCCACCCACAAAAAAACATGTAATAATATAACACCCTCCACCCCCAACCCACTTATACTAACTAAACTAACAACCTACTCTAACCTAACACTAAGCCCCCTAAACCCACTAATGAAAAGAATGAGGAAAGAGGAGGGAGGGGAGGGAATCATGGGTGAGGATCCAAAAGTTACAAATTGGCCCTCCGCAGGATCTTCTTAATACCCTGCAGTCTCCTGCTATTGCGGGACACCTCCTGCTGCAGCCTGTCCATCCTGCGCAACATTCATTGCATGTCACGTTTTAGTGTCTGTAAATCCTGATTGTCTATTACAGCAGCTGGGGTTGTCTGGGTACCACTTGTAGAAGCTGTTGCTGGTGCCGGTGCTGTGGTTGGAGGGGGAGGTGCAGGAGGTGCTGCTTGTGGGCCCTGGGCTGATGAAGTCGAGGGACCTGCTACAGTGGCTGTCATCTCTGGGACCACTGTGGTCTGAGCTGTGGTGGTGGTGGCAGTTGTGGGCAATGCTGGCCCCCCTTGGGCAAATGCCCTCCATACCCCTGTGGCTCTCTCATGGCGATATCTACGTGCCATATTGCGGAACCCAGCCTCCACATCGAGTATGTGGTGGTAACGCACTGCCCGCCCCTGGGATTCCCGTATCTCCTGGGCATTCATGTTGGCAGCTGTAAAAATAGAGAAAACCAAACATTAGTGACATCATTGTGTGATACATCTACAGATAATATTCTAACACTTCATCAAAAATAGCACATACAGTCAAAATCAAACTACAGATGATAGAATGTCCTCGAGGAATGACATGCCAGCGCAGCCTACCAATCAACTATCTAACAGCACAGCAATGCATAACAAGGTGTGTACTTAATTAAATGATCTGTGCATCTTTGTACTGCTATTAGTCACATAACAAATGCTGCAAGTACTCCACATGTGCCAGGCCGACTAATAACTATCTTCAGGATCGCAATCAAGGCACACAAGACCTGTGATTTGTATATGGAACTGCCAGGACGGTATGCAGTTGGTAATCATGACAACCTTCACACCTAGGTACACATATTTTCTAGACCTAACCCTGTGCCCTGGGGGGGGGGGAGTGGACATGCAACACATACTTTCTAACATCAAGGACAACCATGAAGCTTTGGACAGCTGTCCATGGGTTTAGTCAGTCCACCACAGGTTAGGAGGGCTGCCAACTAGGATTGAGTCAACCATTGGACAAGCACATCCACATTTATTTTTCTAATTGCGGACAATTGTCAACATCATTAGATCTCACGGACACCTTTCCAAAATCAAGCACATTGATGCAAGCACCCATCTGCCCTTGACCTGCATGCACGCCTATGACATTTCACTCAAGTGCCACATAAATGGAGTACAGCATGTGGAGCTAGATGCTGCCGGAAAGTAACCCATACAATCCTACATGTTCATTACTTAACAGGGATGCTCAAGTCTGTGTGTAAAATATATGCATCACTGGTCTGTGTGAATCAGGGTATGACTTGCTGACTAAATTATGACACTGGCCACCTCCAAATTAACTATTGGCATACATGTAGCAACAAATCACCCAGTTCACCTGCCATTGCCTATAGCGCAGCACTCAACTCCCAATATATGACTCTCCGTCACAGAATGTCTAACTCTAACATGGAACAAAATGTCAACCTACAGTCAAGTCACATATCAGATCACGTGCCAGCACATCATACCTTGCAATGAGTCCAACACACAGGAGTCAATCACACAACAGCTGCAAACACAACACAGGACAAACATATTAACACTTGCTGGATACGTCTGGGTCTGCAAATCGAGCCACTTCACCAATTGTATAGGGGGCGGGTCCACCTGTAAAACATGGAAGGGTGATATGTGCTCAATGTCTGCTCACTGTACAAAACTTGGAACAACAAATTACTGTGTGTGACATTTTATATGATAGAGCTGCACATCAGGCATGTAGACACACCAACAGACATAGTACTGCAAACATGCATTGACACTGTCACTCCAGTGAGTGATAGACACACATATGCACACATGCACTGGTCCTAACAATCATGTGGTGCCAAACATGATTACTCAATTTGTGCTTAATTAGTTCTAGAGGGTACTCCATTTCATCATTTGTAAATATGAGAGACATTCAATGCCACATTCCTGGTGCACTGCAATACCAGTGACTCAGGTATTGTGGCTTGTGCATCAAGGGACAATGAGTTACTGTGTGATGCTCATGTGGGTTGATTTGCGTTCAGGAATTATTGTGCTTTAAATGGTCCATTATATGTGTGCCAGTGTGGTATGTAGGTTACATATGCCACATTGGCAGTGTACCCAGAGCCGTATATGCCCCCTATGACAACATGATGGCAGGGATCCTGTGTGTTACTTGATGGCAATGTTACGCTAAACATGGATTGGCCATTTATCTGATTCAAAACAACAAAAAGATGTATGCTGACAGTGTCTAATTTGATAATCCGTGACAGAATGCATGGGCAAAGGTGTAGTCATTGCACCTGAAATGTGTTACTCTGGGCCCTGTGTACCTATATCAGGTATTGTAAATCACACTTTGGCACATTCATTAACTTAGAATTGCCAAGTTGGGTGATCTGTGGTAATACAACCGAACTGACACTATCCGTTAATTAAAACATGGGTTAGCAAATGTCCTACTTCTGCAATCTTGATGAGGTAGGTCTCTATTTGAAAGCACCTTGGGAATGGCGGCACTCACAGGAATGCTGGCCTGCTGATCCTAGCATACCACCATGTCTGTGATAGCCTTCATACTGAGGAGGTAATAATAGTACATATGCTGCACTATATCAGCAGGGGTGTACCAAAAGTGAAATAACAACCTATTTTGTCACTTAAATTGTATAATGGAAGCAGTCAGTGGTCCCTTGCACAACATCATGCAAATAAATAGTTTGTGACCATGCATTCACAAAGAGCAGGGATCCCATGATGACCCATTCACTTTACAAAATTGTTTGGTTATAAAGTGACACAGATGGTAACTGCACCAGCTCTGTACCAGCAATTGCGCCCAAGGCAAAAATGTAGTTGGGCCATGCTACTCAATGATAGGATTTCAACACGTACTCCGAAAAGCCACGAGATTAACCTGTTTTGTGGTACTGCACTCTGGTAGCATCCTGGCACAATTGGGTTTGGCCATGTGAAAGATTATCTGTCCAGACGTAAACACACAGAAACAATGAACTTAGAGCCAGATGAGTCTTTTTTTTGTGTTGCATTTGCTTAATTTGTTTACGCTACAGCTATGGGAATTAGCACAGAAAATGTGATTGTAGCAAGTGTGCTATACTTTGGCATCCAGAAATAATGCAAATGCTGCACAAACAAAGTAGAAATATCGGCCTAAGATATTAGCAGAGGTTAGGAAGAGCTTTGTACTTATGGCCATGAATACTGTTCAGACATGGGTTAAAAAAACTGAGGACTACATTGGTTCCTTGTTTCAGCATGTGAAATACATCCCATTTCTGGTACACTCACAGGCCCTGAATCATAAATTTGTTTGTGCCGCATTACCATCATTGCTTGACGCCAAAGCGGCACTAATTTACAAGATAAAGTTGTCTTTTGTAAGTTTGTGCAGCTTTAGTATCAACAAATGACGGTAATGCGTTGCAACATTTTTATAAATCAGGGCCACAGTTTGTTCAACTTGCATTCCACATGTTCACAAACATTGCATACAGCATGTCACAAAATCTGCTACTGTCACTCCAGAGCATTGTACTGTACACATTAGTCAAATTTGTACTCACCAACAGGGCCACCAATCACCACACCCAGGTGGTCCAGCAGGTCCCGCTCTCAGGCCACCAGGTCAGCCCCGTGATGTTTCAATTGGTGGTCGTTGCGCTGGCTGTTGAAGATTCTTCTTAGGTGAAACAGCACCTTTGCCCACCTGACCCTCCTTGCCTCTGTGTGATACCCCTGTATCACCCGGCCCCCAGCCTCCAACATCAGGGGGAGGAAGTGGCACACCAGTCACACAAAAGCCCTTAGCTCCTCCTCGCCCATTCGCCCCAGACGTGGCCTTCCCAACATCTCAAACAAAATAGGATAGGAAAGGGTAAAGAGGGAAAAACAGGGAAAGGAGGTATGAAAAGGAATCTTAACTAACCCACAGACAGCCCAACGACACCCCAACTAACAATACCCACAAACACACTCCCAACAGTACAAAGACAAATCTAATCACAATAAATTACAAAAAAACACTTACACAGATTAACACAGACACTTACAAAACAACAGAATACAATAGCAATAGCACACAGGAGACAAAAGCACAATATTCACAGAGACAACTCAAGACACAGCCACACAGGGGGTCATTCTGACCCTGGCGGTCTTGGACCGCCAGGGCCGCGAATGACGGAAGCACCGCCAACAGGCTGGCGGTGCTTCAATCCCCATTCCGACCACGGCAGTAAAGCCGCGGTCGGATTGCCGGGGCCGGCGGTCATCCGCCGTTTTTGCCCTGGCTGGGAGAATCTGCCAGGGCATTCTGACCCCCGTACCGCCAGCCTGTTTCTGGCGGTTTTCACCGCCAGGAAGAGGCTGGCGGTAACGGGTGTCCTGGGGCCCCTGCACTGCCCATGCCAGTGGCATGGGCAGTGCAGGGGCCCCCTAACAGGGCCCCGGCCTGCTTTTCACTGTCTGCATGGCAGACAGTGAAAAGCGCGACGGGTGCAACTGCACCCGTCGCACCGCCGGCTCCATTCGGAGCCGGCTCCTGTGTTGCGGCCTCATTCCCGCTGGGCCGGCGGGCGCTAACTTGGTTAGCGCCCGTCGGCCCAGCGGGAATGTCAGAATGGGGGCCGCGGAATTTTGGCCGCGTGGCGGCCAAATTGCGGTTTCCGCCTGGCGGGCGGCAGTAGCCGCCCGCCAGGTTTGGAATCACCCCCACAGTCTAGAATAATCACAGACTGCAAAGTGAAAGTGAAAGTACTCACACTGTACCATTTCTGTAAACAGGATATCCTATTACATCACTTTCTGTCTCAATTGCGGGGCTTTTTTTTATATTGTGTGTAATTTTATGACGCTTACGGGGTTTGCGTCAATATTTTTTTACGCATATGCATGAAAATTCCCCCGCATTCAAGGATCAATACATTTTTAATGGATAACCGATTTCCTGGGGTGCGGTGTTGGAATGAACGCTAGGGACCAATCGATGTATTATGGGTGTGAGCATCATTTTTTAACGCATATGCGTTACATTTTGACGCATATGCATCTTTTTTGACGCATTTGCGTCAAAAAGTCTGTCTTACACTGTGTTTGTGTGATTTTTCTATTTTTTACATGCATGCAGGCTATAACTATACAAAGATAGGATGGTATGACCTGCAGTATGTGTTCTAGTGTTTGGGCACATGTGGCAGACCATACTACTGCGGACCATAATACTCATGTTGTTGTGCCGGGTTAGCTCTCTTAACTGACGCAACAGCAACAGCAACACAAACTTTTGGCATAAAATTGGTATTTCCTAGTTTGAGCAGGTGTTGCATTAATAGAGGACAGCAAGGCTACGCAACTAAACAAATAGACTCATGGCCTGTGTTTTTATGTCTGTGAATTGGCTCTTCAAATTTTTGTTGTGCCTCTGTGGGAACGTCACGAGAAAATGTTGGCGTAATGTGCATGTATGAATGTGTTATACTTGTGTATAACCATCAGATGCCATTCATTGAGGTACATCAGTCATGATATGTGTTTCTTATAGCTGTTGCGTCTTGTGCTGTGTGTACTCCCTTGACTTTGGGGACAAAACTTTTCCCATGACGAACTATGCACAGGATAGATAGAGGACGGTTGATAATGGCTATGTCAGATATGTAACCCATCACATGTAATGAAATGTTGAATACCACTTCATGGTCACTTGTGTGTATACTACCCATGAGTCCATCATTTCAACATGCTAGGTAGGTATAGTGTTTGTGACACAGAGTCTCAAATCCAATCCTAAAATTGTTATGTACACCACAGTTTGAGTCATGTAAATGACCTATGTTTCTCCTGTGGCTGTGGAGGACCAGCAGACCATGCTGCATGTGTTCACATATTTCCAGTGGTTCATTGCACAAAGGTGTCCAGTTCAAGTGTGTGGCCATGTGCACCCTGTGTCAGTATTGGCCTCCATGTTGTCACAGTTACGTGCAGGTCTAGTCATGAGTCTGTGGAGTTAATCCTTGAATTAACAGAGTATCCTTCAAAGCAGAATTGACCTCAAGCCAAAGATCAACTAACGACACACATGGGGATAGTCCAGCTATGGCACTGCAGAACTTTTATAAGGCTGACGACAGAGCAACCTTGGTGTGCTCAAAAACGTTACGGATCAGTAATAGGAAACAGGCAGGTTTCATCACAACATTTGTACACAGGGTGGGCTCTAGAATTCCCACTGCAACAGGGAACATCAGTGCCTCTGTGCTGATTAATCTCACAGCTAGTCACCACGCAAGCCCCATCAAAAGGTGGCGGCAGAAGTGAATCTGTGTGTGGACCATCAGGGCACAAAAATGTTTTGTCCTTACATACACATTAGCAACCCTTGTTTGTTATGCTGTAGGCACCGTACCGAATCCATGCATACAGCCATAGCACACTGTCACTGTTTGGCACTAATGAATACATGCAAAACCAGACAAGGGATGGGGGCTGAATTAGGCCATTCAAATACATGTCCCAGAACAGAATACGATAAGTAAACTGATTAAACTATACTATACATTTGAGGATTCATGGCAGACCTACCAGACACAATACCCCAGGAGGAAACAGAGGGCATGGAAAGCAACTATGAGACAAATGTAGTCACAGGGAACCTCTATGTTTAACCCAAAGACTGCAACCAGTCTGGCTAACAGGATGCAGGCTCTGTCAGGAACAAACATGAACAAGGCAAATACACAGTGAGCAGACTCTGACTGGGACAAGCAGGAACAACACTGTGGGAACTAAAAACAGTTTGTGCTGTGTTCTGCAACGTTACACAATCCTCCAAGGGCTCTGGTACACAAGTGATTTGTACGCCAATGCACAACAAGGAGTTTCAGAAAATGGCAGCTTCTAAGCAGTTCCAGACAGCAGCAAGGGCAGGGCAGGTTGAAATGGCTGGTCTGCATGGAAGTGCTCACAGGTGTGTGCACCTTCAGTCTCTCACAAGTCCTGGGTTTGAGAATCAAGTTCAAAGGGCCAACTGGACTTTTCACATGGGAAGCAATGGACAGCTGAATACAGGTCCTACAGACTACCAGGCAGTGCATTATCAGACCTGAAGTCTATGCAGACTGATGAACTATGACTATGGCATGCCATACTGAAGAGGGAAGCACACGGGAGTCAGAATGGGAGTCTGGGTGTGTGTAGATGAAGATTCTCAGGGCACAGATAGTCCATTTACAGGGCCCTTAGAGAAGGGTGGGCAGAGACTTTAAACATGGCAGTGGCAGGACTTATTACCTGGGATGGACTGCACAGGGCATGTCTTGGGAACAATGCTTATCATACCTCGGGCACTTGTGCTATCCATTTTCAGGTTTGATGCACTTCTTGTCACACATGCTCCTTGCAGAGATAGCTGACGTCACACTTACTGCTGTCAAGGGTCTGGTCATACATTCTTGTTACCAATGCAATTGCACATCCACTGCCTCATGTATGATGCACTTTTTTACCTTATGATTGATGGTGTCTTAGTTGTGTGTCATATGCTGCAATGGACCATGTTAGCAACATGTATGTGTCTCATAGCTGTGGTCCTCTGATATTGCCCTTCAAATGTGAAATAGACAGGATATATGTCATTAACACTGTGTGTGATGATTGCTGTACATTCATACCCATGAAATGTGATGTGGCTTTTTCAGGATGCAAATTTGTATTTCTGCAATGCTCCATGAGGCAACACTCTGATTATGATTCCTGGAGATCATGTGATGCATAAATAATTACCCAGATCATGATTGAGTGATGAAGTGAGGTGTTTAACTACATATGATAACAAAGTGGTGATGGTGACTATAGTTATAACAAGTTTTGTATGGTGTGTGGTCTCCGACGCAATCCTGCAGCTGTGTGTGGATGTTCCCCTTCATTTTCACGGTAAGCATCCTCCTCTTCAGGCATTTGTTGATCCGGTTCATAGGGGGGAATGTTCCTCCTCACAAAAATGTTGTGCATGATGGCACAGGTCAAAATGATCTTGCAGACCATTTCAGGGGAATATAGGAGGCTGCCTCCGGTGATGTCCAGGCACCTGAATCTGGACTTCAGGATGCCTAAAGTCCTCTCAACTGCGGTGCGTGTCCTACGATGTGCCTCATCATAGGCACACTCTGCTGCTGTGCTTGGGTTGGCAATTGGGGTCATGATCCATGGCTGGATCCCGTAACCCTGATCAGCTGAAAGAGAAAATTAGGGTAAGCATTTGGTTGTTGGTTGCACCGTGATCGTCACTTTGCATGGCAGTTGTTATCTTGTGTCGTCTGTGACTCATCTGTGTTTGTGGTATTGTGTGGTATCCTAGGCTTCTGTGATGTTATTTCTGCATTGGCTTGTTTAACTATCAAAACTGGTGTTTGGCTGATTGACATGATATCAGTGGTATATTTAGAAACTTGCAGTTCAGTGTGTATCTCCCATGCGTTATGTAATGTGAAAGAAGTGTCTGTGGACCTTCACTGGAGGTGACATGATACTTCCACACACACAATCGATTCCACTGTGGTGGTAACATGGTTGCACTATATGGCCTGAACATCCCATCCAATTCGACATATTTAATTGCAGGTGAAATGCAACAGTGAGGCCCTTTGATTTGGCTAGGTGACAATGCACAACACATCTCCATAAGCTGGCAGCACTGAAGTGTTCACAATTGACAATGCACAATTATCCCATGTGTGACAAGTTCTATGCCAACCTATTTTTGTGCCCTCACCGAGTTGGCTCATGTGCAAATGTGTACCTACACTACTGAACTTGCTCCAAGTAAGCTAGCTAACTTGGTTGTGGGGGTGAAGGTTTTAGTGTCAGAAGGTCCATCTGCCTGTACATCTGTTCTGTATATGGGGAATTGTCTCAATCCGTATGCGTAGCAGTGTGCACTTTGCATTAGTGTCACATCCACATGTTTTCATAGCACAGTCCACTTCCTTTTTGCTATCTGGCAATGTCACCCCAGGAGTGATGTGAGATGTTGGTACTGCCTCAATGATTCCATATCACCTTCATTAGAGTCTACGTCATGATGCTATGTGTCTCATGGTGTTTGAACTGCAGCAACACACATTACACACCTCTTACACAGGACGCATTGCTTGGAAGGGTGTGGGATTGAGTGTTATTGATGTGATGTTGAAAGGTTCATCTTCCAAGTTGTACTGCCAGTTAAGGCCATGTCATTGTCACTGTGTGGTTTTAAATTGTCCCGTGTGGCTCTAGAGTGGCATCTCTTGTTATTTGCATCTGTTATTTGTCCATAGGTGTGTATCCTATTGGGTCAGGATATCAAACATGACTACCAGTGTCAAACCTCAGTGTCTTCCTGGCCATGTGTCAATGTAGTGGTGTATGTGTTGGGTGTCCTACAGGGTTGCTGTGCTGTGTGTAAATAACTAGGTTTCTGTACTTACCAACAAGTAGGCCATTGCCATATCGTCCATCCTGGAAGTGCCGATTGATGGTGCTGTGGCGGAAGATGAAGGAATCATGTACACTCCCAGGATACTTTGCCATGATGTTGGTGAACAATCCATGGTGATTCACAATGGCCTGTACATTGATGGAGTGTGTGTGCTTCCTGTTGCAGTATAGGTGCTCGGTTGCAGCAGGTGGCACAATCCGAACATGTGTGCAGTCAATGGCACCAAGCACGTGCTGGAAGCCATTAATTTGATAGAACCCCTGTTTGGTCTCCTGCTGCTTCTTCTGTGTGTTGAGGAAGCTGATGTGGCGAGGTGTGAGGGAGATGATGGCATCAAGTACCTTGGGAAGGAAGGCAGAAAATGAGGACTGTGAGATCCCGGCAACTAGGGCACCAGTGGTTTGAAAAGAGCCACTTGCCAACATGTGCAAGACAGCTAGCAGCCTGGTCTCTGGTGGAATGATGTGGGGTGTCTGCAAGCTGTGGCTCAATGTGGCACAGCAGCTGCTGTATGGCATGCCAGTTTTGTCTGTATCTCTGGATGATGTCATGTTCCCTGAGGCCCTGAAGGGTTGTCCTGGTCCTGAATATCCTCTCCTGCCTTCTGTGTTACCTTTAGGGTCCATGTTGGTGTGGTGGTAGCTGCTGTGTTGCTCCTGTGCTCTGCGTCTTTGTGCATGCTGCATGAGTATCACCTCCATGTCTTCCTTTTTTAGCTATGATGTTGCTTGTGTGAGTTTTCCTTAAGTAGTGGTGTGTTTGCCCCATTTTAACGCTTGCCCTGACCCAGGCGTTAAATTTTGGTGCAAATTGGGATTTGCGCCATTTTCCAGCTCCGCATCCCAGCCGTGCGCCATTTTTGTGCGGTTGGATAAATATGGCGCACGAGTGTTCAAGTCATTTTTTAGACGGGAACGCCTACCTAGCATGTCATTGACGCAAGGCGTTTTCACGCATTCAGAAAATGGTACACACTGGGATATTTTGACGTTAGAAGGGTCTAGCGGCAAAGTATAAATATGGTGTTAAGGTTGTGCCGAATTAGCATCAAAAAAATGACGCTAATCCGGCGCAAAGGGAGTATAAATATGGGCCTGAATGTGGGCAGCCTAGCACAGGATTTGTACTGAAAGCAACCTTTAGCAGTACAGACTCTTGTGCCTAGACAAACTCAGAAGGATTCCACACGTTGGATGTGCGCTATGTACTGCATCACACGATTAGCACTTGAGGTTTTGAGAAATAAAACATTTTCCAAGGTTAACGCCTGCTTCAAGATGGCATTAGTTTTGACACAAAGCCCAGTCTGGCAATCTTAGTAGATTGGACTTGACCTCAAAACCGATGGCTATTTACTTTGATCTACCTAGTAACCCCCATGTCCAAAAGGTTCCCTGACACACAGCGATGGAAAGCATAGCACAGGGCTTTTTTTGCGCTGAGAAAGTGACACCAATTTAGTCCATTTTAGCGAATACCCTTTCAAACATTTGTGTCATTTTACATTGCTTTGCACTGGCTCAAAGCTTTAGTACATCTGGGTCTTGGTCTCTTAAATGAAGTTTACAAAACCTGGCTTTCCATAAAGAATGATTTTAGATTAATGGTGATGACTTATAAGTGTCTGTTAGCCCTACCACTGAAGCTTCCTTGTGCTTGTGTGTTTTGTGGTAAGTATTGTTAAAAGGGGCAAAACAACCCTCTGAGCAACCAAATGCTTTTTCACGCAAACATATCTTTGTGTTCCCAGATGGTCTTTAATTCGATGAATTAATCGTGGTAATCACAGTAGCGCCTTAACTATTTTGGTACAGTAGTTACAGTTTTCATCCTTGGATACAGCAATACATCTTGTTTTCGACAGAGTAGCCAGCATGTGTTTCATTGCATATGCTATGTGCACCTACGACTTCACAAGGACTACAAAAGACCACGTAAAATATCCTCAATACAATTGCTCCAATATACGCAAAGATATACCTTCACCAATAATGGCATGTGATGTGATAAGGAGTGCTTAATAAAATCAGTGCTAGGAAATCCATGTGCAACTTAATGTGATGAGGGACAGGATAACTCCAGAAGTGACTAAGAAAGGGACAAGATCCCAAGTGTAAGCAAACCAAAGCAGAAAACAGATTGTAAATTCAACAGAATCGCCAAGGATCCTAGACATAAGATTTCCACCAACTTTAGAAGGAAATTGTGTGTTATATTCAGAAGGGAAATTGGGGCACACATCACCCCAAAACCACTGTTGAAGACCACAAATCAGGTGTTACCAAAATCCAATCAAATTGCGAAAAAATTCAGCTTAAACTAACGCATCCTAGTTTTGGAACTAAAAAACTAAACTAAACAGACTCTAACTCAGAAAGTAGAGACTGAAAATAGTATAAATCAGACGCAATAGTAACCTACTCGGATCTGTGCGAATCATTTTACTCACTGCAACTATCAAATCTCTCGACCGTATCTCGTATATAGGCCTATTGGGAAATATATATCCAACGTACAGTTACTCATCTCTAGTTCACATAAGTCATCTACTGTTCTCATAATCTGTCACTTAAAGCATATGTTATTTCCCTTTATGTTCTTTATATATACAAGTGTAATAAACAGTTGTATGGGAAGTTGTCAGTAGCCCACATCTCTCACCACATTCCCCCTCTAAAGAGGTCTAGTTGGTGCTAAAACTCCACCGGTAATGTCCCTTCACAAAAGTGCCATAATGCTCCAGAGTTTGTCTAAAAGTAAGTACAGACCATCCTCTCATCTCACTGATAGAGTATGACAACCATATATAATATTGAAAATATGCCACAATAAGTATTCCGAAAATATGGTATAACAAAATTTTAAAACGAGAGCTCTCCAGTAATGCTCACTCAATACAACATCTATTCAGATTGCATCGGGGAGTGTCCTGGTATACCGCGTCTTCGCTGGCGTACACCGTAAGCGTCATCTTTGCTATCCCCTTTATACCCATAACACCAGAAGTCCAAATTCCGAAAAGTAAGCAAAACCAGTAAAGGACTAATTCTTCAAGAGTAAGCGCCCTCTGCTTTCTAGGTTAGTAAGAGAGAAGGGACTATAAATCAGTTACCAAATTAGTACCCACAGTGGCCATCTTTGGTCTAGTATTATTTCAGCAATATAAGCGATTATACTACGTATCAGTTAGATACCACAAACTAAATCGAGTTTGTAATAGTCACCATTTTTGCATTAGCCAGTATTAAAAATTATGCTGTTGCGTACCTGTCCCTCATAGCCTATAATCACTACATCATGAAAGGCAAACCACACCACGGACTGTTAGAAGGTGTCTAATTCTGGAGTGACCGGGAAGTGAAGTGCTTTTACCTAAATGCCCTTCAAGAGTGTGGTACCACTGCAGAAAACCTGGGCTGGCAAGTCCTCACTGTCCTCTGGCTTTGACTCATCATAATCCTTTTGACAAATTTCTGCTGCTGAAAGCATCCTTTTGAGTATAGAATAAAACTGACAGGCGCACACAAACCACAATCTTTAGGGTGCAGTGCTAGTCCTGGAAAAGTGCCTTGGGCTAAATTCCTAATTTTCGTGTCAACTCATAACTAACTGGTGCTATTGGCATGGATACTGCTGATCGAGGTATCTCCTTCTACCTTCTTAATAGCTGCATTATTGCACTGGTATCTTTTGTTACTACTGTGGATGTGGGGGTGAGGGTGGGTTTTTAGTACTTTATAGTGTGTGTGGTTGCAATAGGTAACTCATTGCGATGGAAAGAGTGTGAGACATACATGTATTCGGTAGTCCTCACTTCCTGAAAAGCAATAACCATGTTTGTTTCATCGTCGTAAAAGGCAACCCTTTCCTCCTGTTGTGTGTTGAGTGTATGGATTTTGTGCACCGTCCAAATGTTTGCCACAGAAGGCCACGACTCTTTGCATAGGGTCTTTGCTTTCCTCTAACTACTGAAGAAAAACATCAAAAACTATAAATTCACCACTCCAATTTTCTTAGCATTCCTCTATCTCAGTCTCTCACATGCATGTTTCGAAAACCTCTTCCTAAATGAGGGAGTTTGACAGAGCTTTTCGCTATGGCAAAATTATTTCAAAACACTTCAAGATAGTTCAAAATCAGAAGTTGTAATATACAGGCTGTTTTTAGCTCATTCCATGTCCCATGCAGGGATGATGAGCCAGCACTGCTAGTGGTGATTTTTGGTCTTGCATCTGGAACAGCATCTCCTCTCTATCCTGCAACCGCCAGTTGGAGAAAGTTTGGTTTCCACCAGGCAAAGAAGCAGAGCGGGATGCAAGTATAGCCCGGCTTGTACTCCGTACTATAAAATGCCTCAGATGCTAGTCCGGCGCTATATCGGGTATTTCAGTCACCCGAGGGATATTTACTGCACTCAAAGGCTTCCAGCTGCCTGGAGGGCCAGTGTGCAGTGGTGGTGAATGGGCCTGGTGTCCTTTACCTTTGGTACTTATGCCTTCTGGCTGAGACAAAAGGAGGTAAACAACATCACTCCTGAGAACCAACACTCCATACACAGACTGTCCTGTGGGCTGAGCCGAAACGTGAATGACACTTCCCACAGAGCAGTGGTTGAAAGGGGCCAGCCCGCTCCTCCACTTAGCGTGGACTGATCCACGAATATGAATGACACTTCTAGAAATGGTTGAAGTGGGATGACCCATAGCCTCTCTCTATGTATTATTTTTACGTTTTTTTTTTCTTTTTCACATGAGCTCTGGTAAGCTCAGCTGCACCTTTCTAACTCTAGACCAAAAAAAGCGTGACAGGACATTGTAAGTCAACAACAAATACATGTTTATTTTATTCAGGTGATTGATTGGTGAGCTGAGAATTGAATCATTAATGGGTGTAATAGTGAGCTGGGAAACGCATTATTAATGAGTGTAGTACTAATACTCAGTACAGGAGAGTCACCCGATGTACACGTGTCACAGGCACTGAAATGTAGCATAGTCAGCAAGAGTGCCTTGTTTATTTTTATAATCTGCACAAGCATTTAATTTAAACACAATCTCCGTTAGCAAACCAATCACTCAAAACGAGGGATGATTAAATAATAAATATGGCACAGCATAAAACACAACACTGCATCCAGTAAAAATCAGCCTAACCATGTGGAAATAACCACACGTAGGACAGGGAGGGGGCTATTCGCAAAGGTAATTTCCACATATGAGTAATTTTCATGTGTAATTTCCATTTTTGAGTAAAGTTACAACTTTGGCCTAGTTACAAAATCTGAGGGTAAGGTTACTCAAAATGGCAGACTTTCACATCTCGTCCCCTAAAAAAAAAAAGGGATGGAGACAAACTTATGAGTATAAGTTACTACTGCGAAAAAGAACAATAGTACATCCAGCACCACACATGGCAAACCACTGATACTGCAACACCCTCCCATAAAAACTAACATAGTAGGTATGTCCCATTTTACAGCCATTCACGCTAGGCCTCCCACATTTACTACTAGGTGAGGATCTTCCCATAGACAAGATAGACAAGTGGAGTTGGATATTTACACTCAGGTTTGTGAATAGCATTTTGTAATACTGTAGTAGTACTAGTTTAGTCCTATTAGACATACTACAAATCCAGTTTTTGAATAGGACCCAGAGAGTGGTACTGGAGTACAGAGAAGGTACATAGAAAAAGGGTTCTTTACCCTTAAAAACAGACAGGCCTTAGATTTAGGTGAAAGGTAAGCTGGATCCGGTGGAAGATCTACACAGATTTTGTAGAAAGACATGGCCACAGATAACACCTGAACAAAGAACATTTGCTGAGTCTCTCTCCATACTTTCTGTGGTTACCTCTGACAGCATCAAACTGAAGGCCAACAAAAAGCACTCGACTGACAAAGGACTTTCTGAACAGAATCTTCGAGGCTTGTATGATCTGTCGCGTGCCTGCCATCACCACAGAACTGGACATCAGGGAACATTGTGGGATGTTCCTTACAAAGAGACTAAACTGAATTCCAAGCAAGATGCACTTACACCTGACTGGATCACACCCAGCATTCAAGTGCAGCACAAGATCTGAGTGTCTTTTTGGGTCCATCAGATGCCACTGACAGGGTCCTCCACCATATTTGTGGCAGTGCAGCATGTCCACCAAAATCTAAAAAAGGCTGTATGTCCTTTACATTTTAAAACTGGAATTTTGGTAAATTTAGTATTTTTGTCAAGGTGTTTGCCAGTGGCAGCTGGTGACATTTAAAAGGGGTGAGGTATAAAAGTTCAGAATGAGTGCTCTTTGGCGAGCGAGCGTGGCAGGTGAGCCCGACCATCCTAGGGCTCAGGGGGTTCTCCTCCCCCCGGAAAATGTTGAAAAAAGAGTATGCAAATGGTGCATTTTCAAGTACATTCAGAAAGCAAGAAGGTTAGTAAAGCAATTGTGAAAGTGTAATTATGACATCAATAAAGAGAGTTAATTTGATAATGACGTAGGTAGCTGCTTATTCAGTGTAGCCAGCGAGCTTCATAACAGACTTTGAGATAACAATGCAGTGAGTATGTCGCATATTTCTTTACTTATTGATATACCTTTACAAAATAAATCTACAGAGGAAATAAACATTTTTGTGATTTGTCAAACTGGAGACAATGAGACAGCAAGGAATAAACATGAAAAGGCTGTAGGGTACCCTACAACTAGAGTACAGCCCCAGGCATATGGAGTACTGCCCAAGGCAACATGTTGGTGCCATCCCATGGACTCTGTTACCAGGTCCAGGTCCTGTGATTTTATTTATGTTCTGACAAATGGCTTGAATTTTACTGCTTGCATTTGAAAACACATGCTTTCAGCTAACCAGGCTAAAAGCCAGGAGTCAGACGGGCTGAAAACTATGCCTCCCGCTGAACTCATTGCTGCCACTTCACCGCCAGTGTGGTGAACCCCCCGCAGGCCCTATTATGATTTTCCCGCTGGGCCGGCGGGCGGACACAATGTTTCCGCCTCCCGGCCCAGTGGGAAACAGGTCCTTTACATTGACGCCGGCTCCTAATGGAGCCGGCACCAAGGTGGCGGTGCGGTGGGTGCAGCAGCACCTGTCGCGCATTTCACTGCCCCTAATTCGGGCAGTGAAATGCATGACGGGGTTGGGCATGGGGCCCGAGTCACCCATTCTGCCAGCCTTTCCCTGGTGGTGTAAAACGCCCAGAAAAAGCTGGCGGAATAGGACTCATAACCCACAGGGCAGTGCTGCTTGCTATCAGGCTGCCTGGTCACAGCAGCCTGGCGGTGTTCCCACTGTGGCGTCTCCGCCGCGGTCATAATATGGCAGGCGGACCGCCACTACCAGAGCAGTCTGCCCGCACCCTGAGTCTGGAGGTCCATGGACCACCAGAATCATAATGAGGCTCTATGTTTGAGAAGAAAATCGACAGCCCAAGTCCATTATGAAAGGATATTTACATGCGAACCTGCATGCATTTGTTACCGATAGGAGTGCCCATCATAAAAGGCAAGGCTCTGGTACAACGCTATAGAAAATATATATAAATATAAAATAAAATAAATTTTGCAGCTTAATTAGAGTGTTTGCACACACGCTTTAATAACTTTTCCTCCGGGCATTGCTTTCCATTGGGTCTTTCTTTCACCCCCCATTGTCCCCTTCGCACACTCTCTCTCACCCTAGCACTGTAGTAACAGTTTTGGGCCAAGCGCTATGCATTTGGCAAGTGCTCTTTGCTTTACAGAAAACAGCCAGCCGTTTACAGGCTGTCTTGTGTTTTGTTACGTCTAGGGGCTGCATTGTGCGCATCTTCGTTGCCTCAGAGCAGAGCAGAGCTCCTATTTTTGCATTTGGGGTGTCCAACATACATACATTTAACTCAGAATTTCTCAGAGTTAGTGCATGAACTGCAGAAAGGTAGGAAACATTGAGCAGTATTGCCCCGTTTCCAAGCTTTTCTACTGTCAGTTTGATCTCTCTTGCGTGTCAGGAGGGCCTTCACCCTGACTGACAACACACATCATCACACTCCTGCTCAATTTATTCTTTCATCTCGGTAATTCGACTTACTTGTCTTCAACCGTTTGCCTCAGTACTTATCTTTGGTTGCTTCAAGGTTGCTGCTATTTATTTTCTTCTCAAACGCTAATTTAATCACAGCCCCAGCTGTGCAAGTGAATCTGCCTTCATGCAGCAGAGTCGACAGAGTGGAGAGTGGACACTGAAAGGCCTTGAGCTATTGCTCTTTGGTAATAACAGCGATTTCTCTCCCACTGCCCTGTGACAGCCTGAGTGAATATTGCCTGCACAAGAGGTTGTTCGGCTTTGTGGTGACTTCCCAGGGCTTTGTGGTGACTTCCCAGGTTATTTCGATTCCTGATTTCAGTCTAATGTCTGATGAATTCTTCAAGGTCTCTCAAGATTGATTTTCCTGTCAATGCTTCTCAAATGTGCTGCCCGCTCCCGCCAATCTCCCTTAGTCTCAATATGTTCAGAATACCTTTCCACGTTTGATGGAAAGTCCAGTTACAAATGTCTTTAACTGTATCCAGTTAGTATCAAATGAGCTGTTTGGCAAATTGGAATGGCCTATGACGCAAACTTCCGGTACTGCATCGTCAACTGATTATTGGTGCCTAAATGTGTCTTTTGGTTTCAGTTAAGTTTCATCCAGATGAACTGCCCTTGTTGTATGCTGTAAACATACGTCCTGACACACAAAGTAGTTACAAATGTACAGAAGAGTAGGTGTATGCCTAAAGCGTGCTGAGATGATTCTACGTGCCTAGAAGTGATATACGCGCGCGAAAGGAAGGTTTGCTTCTGTTAACAACTCTTTTGTGATCCCATGTCTTTTCAAAGCCAATTGATACGCCAATGCTTATCGTACACTGTTTTCAAAACACAGTGGAGTGTTCCCTTCTCGCACACATGGCACATTATTGAAAAATCGTTAGTTGTGTTACTTTACCACACTTTCTGCTGCACTTACACCTAGTTAACTCAGTTGGGAGCGACCATAAAGGTATGTTTATCCCTAAAAATATTTTAATGTACCGCGGCCAGGAATTCACAAAAGTATTGATGAGAAATAAATGAATTTACTACTATGGATTTCTTCGCCATGAGTGTGGACCTATTTACAGTAGTAAGCCCAATGCAAGAGGTGGTGAGTCTTGTAAGTTTGTGAATGGCCATAAACATGTAAGTTTGTTGCTATTCACAAAGTCCGGTCTGACCCCTTCTCACTTTGGATATGGTCAGAATCTTACTCCAGCCAAGGGCTGAGGAAACTCCCCTTCGAGGATAGGAAGAGGAATGGATTAATCTCATATTTGGTGAGGATGTAAGGGAAGTGCTTTACCCTCGGATTTGAAAAAATAAAGCAATGTGCAATTGCAGAGCGAACTCCATTTCGCATGAGGGAAAAGAAGTCTGTGGATATATCACATGGGAGTCTCAGTTCACAGCTGGAAACCTGCGCCTGGGCTGCTTCCCAGGCCTACTAATGGGAACGCTGTGAATTGGAACAAATGGAAAAGTACGCACAGGTGAACATTTAACTCCCTGCCTGTACTTCTAAGTTTTCATTGTGAATCTGGACTTTATTTATTATTACCAACAAAGTTGGAACTCAGTGGGTATTCAGATGATTGGCACTGACCATTCTGGCTCCTCACACTCTGGGTGATATATGTAAATGCAGGAAAAGCTGGAAGAGTGCCACAATTACTTGTCCACACGCAAAACAAGATCTGCGAATCACCTGCTAGCTTTGCATGCAATTACTGCTCTTTTATGTGCTGAGTGTTACACAAAGTCTTAATTATTTATATGTCATATAATTTATTTTTGGGTAAATTCCAATCAAACCTCTGTGCACAACGTATCAGAACTTTACAGGGCTTCAGTCGGACCTTTAACAATGTTACAACCAGTTCTTAGTTTGAGCTAGTGGATGCCAGTGGGGTGCATTGCACTCATTTTTGGGGACCAACACTTAGTTTTTTCCTCATCAGACTTTGATCCAGAGCAAGAGAGAGAAAAGACGGAAAGAAGGAGAAAGAGAAAGGCAGGTAAACAGTGACCATACGAGAAAGCAGGAATAACAAGCATTTGCAATGAAATGGGTCTCGCATTTCCTCCAGTTAGACCTATTGGCAATGTAAATTCCAGACTGGACTTTTCTTACCACATTATTTGAAAATGAAAAGTAAAATATTAGTTGCCATAAGCGAGCCGATTCAAAGTGCCATGGCCGCCATGAGCATGAGTGCAAAGGAGAGACACAAAAGGAAAAAGAAGTTCGCTCTCAGTCAATCATATCGGTAATTGTGCAATTATCCATGTAACAAGATCAGTCTGCAAAGCGGTAACAAAACCTCCGTAAGGAGGGACAAACGTAAAGCATTTACCAATGACAACAAAGGATTTTTGAAAGGCAAGCCTATGAACAAGTGAAAGTGAGGTGGATGTGGTTAAAAGCCCACAATACTTACAACAGGTCAAAGCACTTGTGCGCTCGACCTCAAAAACAACTTGCAAGAGAGAGATAATGAGGCAGGGAGTGTCTGGTGGTGAATTAAAGAAGCATTAGGTGGATACAAGAGAGCGTAGCCTTGGTATTTGGCACTCTGCCCTTCAATAACGCCAGCTAGAGGCTTCTGAGTTTTTTTTCTATCACTTATTGTTTTACAAATTAAGTACTGGTTACAACTCTTCAGAATGTCATAATTTCAGTTTTTAATCTGAGTCAGCAGTTGCAGGTGGGGCCCAGCAGCCCTTATTTTTGGGGACCGGCAGTTACTTTTCCTCAATAGACTTTAACCCAGCGCGAGAGAGAGAAAATCACAAAACAGGGGGGAAAAAAAGGACGAGAAACACAAACAAGTATTTGCAATGCAATGGGTCTCGCGTCTGCTTGAGTTAGAGCTATTAGCGTTGTAAATTCCTAACTGGAATTTTCTTGCCACATAAATTGAAAATGAAAAGTAAAACAGTTGACATAAGCAAGGCAATTCAAAGTACCACGGCCACCATGAGCGTGAGCGCAAGAGTTATTGGCTCCCTGCGTGAGAGTCTAGAAAGGATCGCAGCTGGGGTAAAAGGCAAAGTGGAGGAGGAGCCATCCCACGCTCTAACAGGAGGAAGCGTGACGTAGAGTGATGGCCAACAAAAATATTCAGTTAGTGAAATCGCCTGGGAGGGAACTCACACAAAAAAGGTGGGACATTTCACAAAATGGACCAATAAAAATGAAGGATTTAAAACAAGCACAACAAAGAATGAATAGCAAGAGTGGACGTGGTCAAAAGCCCACAGAGAGATTACAGCAGGCCAGAGCTCTTGCGCGCTCGACCCTTAAAAAAAAGTGACTAAGGGAGAAAGCAGGAATGAAAAAGAACCTGCAAGCGTGAGATACAGAAGCAAGAAGAGTCTGGCAGTGGATTAAAGACGCATGAGGTGGAATCAAGGCCGCGCTGCTTTGGTATTGGTACCTCAGGCCTTCCATATCGCTGGCTGCAGGCTTCTGAGCCAAACTTGGGACCCTGGAACTTATACTTTTACAAATGAAACACTGAATAAATCACAACATGTTGTAGTGGGCAGCCTGTATAATAGTAAGTTTCAAGTTGATGGTTATTTTACAGAGAGGATGAACAGTGACATTGGCACATTTACCTCGACTTCAGGTAATTAAAAGAGCAGGTAACTCACTACATGAGGTAGGTTAGCACTATGCTATGCATGACCCTTCCCTCTCACACCAGCCTTACGCCCTGTCTGCGCTCCCACAAGAAGAGCGCAGGGAGGCCTGCCCGTGATGAAACGGAAGACAGACTGGGTCTGGGTGGGCGACCTCGGGTGGGGTGTATGAGGATGCTAAGGAAGTGCTGCTTGATGGCTTTCTGGCGCTGTCTCTTGAATCCATGTGCAAAAACCCACATGGCACAGAGGCTTATTTAACAGTGTCGGGGTCGCAATATCGATCTGCATATATACTGTGACCGTAATACTGGCTCCCAAAACAACACCAAAGTTAAGAGTAGATTTACTATTATAATCTCAGCTGTGATGAGATTTTGGAAGCCGATATTATTGTCACGATACGTAGGTGGGTCGATTTTGTGACTGTGATATTCTACTACAAAACCGAAACAGCTGATTTAGTGGAAACTGTTCACTTTTTGCCAACAGGAATTTCCACCTGAGTTAAGTTATTCTCTACGAAAAACATATGTACAGCCTAGGTTACAGGTCCAAATCCTATCGGGGCCACCTCAGACATATATCTTTCTAACGTAAACTGAATTATTTGACAGTTTTGTAGTCATTCATGTTAGTACAGTAGCTCTAGCGCTGAAAAAATCAAGCAATTATCAAATGATATCAATATCTATCGAGATAGAGACCTATTGACTGCTGAAGGCCTCTTGAGCGGCGACACACTCAAACGAGTGCGTCATAGTGCCTTCTCAACACAGTGCTCAAGGCGCGAGGCCCGGCTCGGAAGCTGTGGTACTCTGCTTGAGAGGGTTTCAAGAGCTATTTCCCGCTCCGACATCTCGCATCTGTAGAGTGACTTTCCATCTCCTTCACATATGTACCTAGATGCTCCAGGCATTTAATTCGTCCTCTGCAGAAGCACTCATGCGTGTCTTTGTTTCCTCAGCTATTGAAAGCTGCAAGTCCTTTTTAGCAGCGCAGTAAACAGACTGTGTCCGTCAGATCCCGGAGCGTGGCACGAATGTCTTCTGAGCAATCCGATGCTGGCATCTATTTACAAGCGTGATATCAATGCCCCGCTAGAAACGTGGATGACTGCTCTCAACTATTTAGAAGGTTGTGTTTCTCCTCACATTTTGGCATCAGCAGCAGATGGGGACACCCTTCGCAGGTCGTTTTTAGGCGCAGATGTGAATTTGACCTATAATAACGCTACATTTTTGAAGACAGGCTCTAATCATTTTTCGAAATGTTGCTTTCCTGGAGGGACGCACAAAGTTGGTTTCCTGTTAAGTGTTATAACATCGGTTTCTGGCAATAGATATCCCCTGACTTCATGAATCTTGCTGTGTTTTTAGAATCTATCACCACCACTTTGGCCTCAAAGGCAGGAAGTGCTCCTAACTCTATCGTGATAGGAACTTGAATGCCAAATAGAGCTTCGGGTTGAACCCATCATTCATTGGTGATGACCTGAATGACTTAAAAATATTACGGAGGCCGATATACTGAATACTTCAACCTGTAGGCAGGGTGTTTTTAAAATTACTTTTAATTTTTTGGGGGCTTCGTAGCTGTAGTGGGAGATTGGTTAGAAATAGGCCAGCAAGACTGAGGATAATATTTCTGTTTATTATTATTATTTTATACCAATGGCAGTGATCCAAACACTTCAAGCTTTACCCTGCTCTCCCCTACCTTCAAACTTGCTTCAAATAAAGAAGTGGCCAAATCTCCTGATGAAGTACTATCAAACGCTTGCAGGCGTGTGCTGCAGGACTCAAGCAGACATCCAACAGGTTTCAGCTTCTGTGGTCAAGAAGGCTTTACGGGCTTACTTCTAAATACTACCCCCACCCCCAGAATAAGTAACAGGTAAAGTCACTGGGTTTGTGTACATTATTATAAGGTCATCGATGGACTCGGAGATGGCATGCAAAAACAGATTGAAAGGCAAACATACTCAGTGGTTTAATTCATCCTGTACGAAATCCAGTAAGGATGGAGTGTGTAGGCTGGTAAAAAATATTCGCATGTACTCAGCAGTACAATGAAAACACAATGAGTCTTGGAGGATACATAAATTAGTTAAATGGATTATGAAAGGAAGGCCTGGGGTAATTTAGAAGCTGGCTATGGTTCAGCGGACGCTAAACTCTTTTGGAACATGGTGGCTAGATGCAGGTGTAACAGTCGTGTAGCTTCTGCTGTTGGCGTGTTGAATACTGAGACGGTGTGGTGGATCATTTCAGAAAAGTTTATAGTCCTGGTAACACTGAAAGAAGCCCTTGTTTAGCCATTCTGTTGAAATTGGAAGGATACTAATTTGAATCTGGAGACGTCTGCGGGGTGATCGCTAAGAGTCTGATCCATGAACAGCCCTGGCCAGAATGGAGTTCCAATTGATCTTAAAAATCTAACTTGGATATTTAGGCCTCTTATTTACCTAAGGTTCCCAAGACCTTTTGTACCAATTTCGTTTTCTCAAATTCTTTGTGTTCTATTATAATAATAAAAAGTTACTGGGCTAATCCATCCTGCCATATGCCAATTTCCTTAGTTAAGTAACTTGGAAGGATAATTCTCGTTACATTCCACAAGTGGGCTAACACAGAAACTAATATATTTGCTCTAAAAAAAGATAGTCAAATTGAAGTTAAGGTTTGTTCTGATTATAAACCTTGTGAGGATTTGGGAGTTCTATAGGATATGGCTGTGGGGCCTTATCATGCAGTACACCCACAAATACCGTCTTGGGTTCAGTCAGGCTCAGTTTCTTAACCTTAAGCTCAAGCCCCGGTAGCTGTGGCTGTGGGCAATAAGGCTAGGCGAATGAATTTAGGGGCATATTTATGAACCCTGTTATCTACATTGCAGTAGGAGGCTAGCTCATGCTGGGCTACTGGTTTCCTTGCACTGCAGTTGGGGTGACTAGTAGGGGCAAAACCTCTGCGGTGGCTACCAACTTGTCGGTTTGGGCTACTTCAGCTCTTGTGTCCCCGGAGTTGGTTCCTGGAGACCAACTGACTGATCTTTGAAGTCACTGCTTTGATCTGGGGCTGGGAATCAACTTTTCCCTGATCCAGGAACCACAGGCACAGTCCAATATTCACTAGTCCAAAGTGCAGGAGGTGCAGTTCTTCTGATGGTGTGGCCTCCCTTTGTGCAATTCCAAGGGCAGCTGGCAGTCCTTCTTCGGTCCTCTCAACAAATCCAAAGTGATGTGAGGGGCAGGGTGCCACTGGTGCCATACTAATCACAGGAAAGAACCCTGAGGGGATCACAAGGTGTCTAGCCAATGGGCTACTGGGTCCTCTCCTACCTAGTGATTAGTTTCCTATGATGTGTGGCATCTGGCTATCCCAGAGTGCAACATTCTTGCCACTTTCAAGATGGCACAACCTTTCTTCAGTCATCAGGAGCTTAGTAGCCCACTTAGAAGTGTGGCTACCAGAGGGTTACATGCCCACGGGAAAAGCTGTTTGGGGTGAGTTTTCCCTCTCTGGCCCTGTCTCCACTTTGTCTGCAGGAACAAAAGGCATGCTACTGAGGGGTGTTAGCACTACCTTCCTCACAAAGGTAGCTTCCCCTTTGAAGCTCGCCGTTTGGGCTAACTCCCTGAGTAGTCATTCTAGGGGAGGAGGTAACACCTCACTCTGCGGCAACTGTCTTTGTTTCTGGGTTGTGGAGCCATTCTAATATCTCCCCAGTCGGGCTGAAAGCTTTCTGTGTGCCAGGGCCTTTGTGAGGCTGCTGGGCTAGCTGGAGTACAGACTGGCAACTTTCTAAAAGTTGCTAAACTTTAATTGTGTTATAGAATACAACTAGTCATCAGGCCGGGTTCAATGCCATGATTGATTTTGTACATTAAATGAACAAGTTAGGTAGTCCCATTCAGAAGGTAGCCATGCAGGGGTGCCAACTGTTAACCCTGTGTTAGCCAAATGGACTGCTAACTTAACCACAGCAAAATGATAATTTGGAAGTGTTGCTGTTAAGACATCTGAAAGTTATAGGTCATACTTAAGAATACACAGCTTCCTGCCTTAGGTTCTAGAGGCCTTCCTTAGGGGAGACTTACATGTATTGTTAAGGGAAAAGGTGGCTTTGCCATTGGTTTAAATGGTAAAGTCGAACTGGTAGTGTAAAACACTGTTCTTTAAGTCTGCAGTGGCATGCTAGGAGTTTTTTTGTACTTTTTTACACACAGGGAGGCACAAATAGGGCTGAGCCATGAGCGGACATTCACCCTTACATGCCATGGGTACCATTTACTAGGGACGTATAAGTAAACAGTCCTTGGCAATTGGGTGTAGTCAATTGGACATGCAGTTTGTAAAGGGTTAGAACACTGGGACTGAGGTCTGGTTAGCAGTCCTTGATGCACCATCAGAGCCGAAAAACCAACATCAGTCCAAAAATGTGGGGGTGAACATGCAAAAAGGGGCATTTCCTTACAACACTTGTTTAAAAGTACTTAGGAATTCACTTAAAACACCTCAAGGTACCGTTACAGTTACACATTCAAACAGAAAAATGATGGAATTTGCAAGTTATGAACAAGACCGCAATCCATAACTCGCACTGCAGCCATGCAAGTGATATTTTACACATCACATGCAATGTTTGCTACCTCACCCTTGATGTGGCATGTAATTACAAATGCACTAAATAATCTTACAGATGATATGACATATAACATCACCTTTAACACCATGAGTATGTGTTGTTGCTTATTTACATTATGTTTTTAGGTGGTGTAATTCATTGATACAAATATCTCCTAATTTGTGAGGCAACATAAGCTTCCAAGTCTTTGGACATGACCAAACAAGAGGCTGGCTGCTGAGACAGTGCATAATCCACTAAGAGCAGCCAACTTCTGCTGTCCATGCTTTTTGTCTGCAACCAGGGTGATTGCAGGGCCAGGTCCTACGTCCAGCCTTTCTGTGGTCTACCACCCCACTGTGCAGGCCTTTGGCTGTGCAGAGAAGGAGTTGACCACTGGGAATAGCCTTCGGCTAGGCCCTGTTAATTTGTTTTCCAAGAGTATACATATTTTGCCTTGGGGTTAGTGGACCATCGCAAACTTCTATACATACCCTTGTTGGGCGTCCTACAGTTCCCAGACTCTACAGCAGTTCAGCTAACCCTGTGGTCCAACAAGGGTATAATGCCCCTTGCTGCTGAATTGCACACCGTTTACCTGGGTTCTTAGACATTGACCTAGATTTTCAGATGTCCGGTGTCCACCAGGTCCACAAATCCAGCTGTAGGGTCCATGAACCCTGTAGCAAAATTGCCATTTTTTATTTACTTTGACATCAGGGTGCCCCCTTTGAAGTCTCCTGCCTGGAACCTCTAGCTCTTTCATGTTTTTTCTAGGACGCGGGGACAGAGTCCCAGTGTCCTCTAATGGCGACCTCAATTTTTTAAATGTTATTTTCAGTCAGCCAATCAAAGTGCGTTAGATCCAAGGATCCAGCTTTGGCTTTACAGACGCACAAAATGAACTCACTCATTCAGTAGAGTTGGTATTTTTGTAAACATTTTGATTCACAGGTCATCCACAATCCTGGGTTCCAAGACCTTCTGCAAATTAACAGTCCAGGTATCTCTTTTTTTTGATTGGCACTCTAACTCAATCTGAAGCCTACAAAAAGAGCTGCATGACAGAAAAGCATGAAACTTGCCATGCAAATCAAGGGCCTGATTTAGAATTTGGCAAACAGGGATTACTCTGTCACAAACATGATGGATATTCCATCCGCAGTTACAATGGGATCGTAATATGGTGGACAGGATATCTGTCATGTTTGTGACGGATTAACCCCATCCGCCAAATTCTATATGAGGCCCTAAACACAACTAATATATTTTGGAAAGTTCAGAGCAAAATAAGTCAAACAGTGCCAAAGTTACTAAGGAAACAGCTTCTCATTGGAAAGCTAGATCTAACCACAACGACAGAGGTGCTATCACTTCAAACAATTGCAGACGTAAAGTGTCCCACAAATTATTCAAAGCACCAGCCAGGGAGCCCTTGGTATTTTGTGTCCTTAAGAGGAGAGAATTTCTCCTTTTTATGAAGCCTTTTACCATTTTCCAACAATGGTACTAAGAAAAAGACCTTACAGAGTGTTGGTTGGTCACCCAAATTGAAATAGTCAAGGAGCATAGCCTAAAGTTGTTCTCATCATCTAGGACTCTGCTTCCCAGCTACCACACGCTCCACCACCACACAGCTTTTGTCTATGAGCAAGTTGGGTGGGTCATAGTGCCAGGTATTGAGCCAGGCACTGGATCCATCCTTCTACAAACCTAACCCTGCTGCCCTGCATAACAGACGTGTGCATTTGGACATTCATACAGCTCTTGGTGCAGGCCTTTTTGTAGTGCATGGGCCATTGAAAGACATGTGCAAGGCATTCGGCAGTGCAGGCCACCATCAAACCGCAGGTCATGGAATGTAACTGCATAATGGGCTTGGACAGCACGGACCCTGTGTAAGTTCCAATGAACAAGCTGTGCATGACCTTTAGGTATGCATTGTTGGGTCTGGGGATTTCTAGGGTCCATTGTGCTCACTACTTATTGTGCATGGTGTTTGCCATGCATAGTTGCACTGCGATTTTTCCTGTTATTTTAAGTTTAGAAAAATCCTCAGAGGAACTGCAAAAATTAATGGTCATAGTAAAAAGAAGTCCATTTTGACTAATCACTTGATGTCACCTTACAGCTAGTAGCTTTTTATATTGTAATTTTCTGCTAAAGAGATTTACATTAAAGCAGGAAATGCACTTCTCTAAGTACACTTCTACTTTCATGCTAATTATGGTGTAATTACAATCAATGCTTTTTGCAGTAGTGAAAAGCAAAGTTTTCTATGAGAGTTAACATTCAAAGCATAACTTTTTTTAACGTACTATTGGAAATGGCCCTTTCTGCAGGGTTATCACCAAACTTTTCATCTTTCTCCTCCCATTTCTTTGACACTCTTATTGTTGGCTTTAGGACTCTGGGCACTTTACCACTGCTAATCAGTGCTAAAGTGCATGTGCTCTCTCCCCTAAAACTTGGTATATTTGGTTTACACATGTTTGGCTTATTTAATTTACATGTAAGTCCCTTGTAAAGTGGTATACCATATACCCAGGGCCTGTGAATTAAATGCTACTAGTGGGCCTGCAATGCTGATTATGCCACCCACAGAAGTAGCCTTTCAAACCTGTCTCAGGCCGCCACTGCAGGGCCTGTGTGCAAAGTTTACTGCCACACTAATTTGGCAAGTCAAATTCCTTGCAAAGGCCTAAACGTACTTTTTACACAACTAAGGCCCTAGATAGCCATATGGGCAGGGTGCTGTGTATGTAAAAGATAGGACATATATTTTTATGTGTCACATGTCCTAGTATTGACAACATCCTATTTCCTTTTTCATTGTTGTGAGTGCTGCTCCTCTCATAGGTTTGCATTGGGAATTCCCTTATATATTTCTAAGTGGTAATTTCTGATCTGTGAGGAGTAGCATGGACATGTTTGGAATGGTAGTGAGAAATCCTGCTTATTGGAGTAAGTGGATTTTACATTACTAATTTAGTAATGTCACTTTTAGAAAGTGAGCATTTCTCTGTGCTTATAACTCTGTTGATTTGCAGCCTGACTCCAATCCACATCTGAGGCAAAGTGACAGCTCCACTTTGGGCATGCTCTTCAGACAATTGTAATATAAGTGTACTTCTCTCCTGCAAGTTTCTATATGCAAACATCAAACACAAATCTAACTCTTTCTGAAAAGAATATACATTTATTTATTATTATACAATCAAGAATTTCTTTTTTTTCAAAAATATCAAACCAATGCTAATCACTTACATAAAGACACAAAGACAACAGTTAATGATAAACACCCATCTCACTCAGACATACTCACAATAGACCAACAGATAAGAACAATCAAAATTTCCAATAACCTAATTAACAAATATATAACAAAATCTCATATAAATCTATAACAATATATAGCAAAATCTCATATTTTTTGACTCTCTGTTCTTTTTATACTCATAACATAATTCTTTAACCATTCATCCAAAAATTGTCCACATATTTTATTTTCCTGACCAGCCTTGATCAAAGTCCATGAAGTCGTTAGGCCGGCCGCAAAACAAATAACCAGAAGTCCATTATATCAGACATCCATTCTTAATGCTCCATATTTGCCAGCCGCAAATTCAACTGCTGACGCGCGCTTCGGTGATCTCCAAAATTATATTTAATACTTTATGCCACCTTCATCAGGGCCACAGAGCATACTCTCGAGACAGCCATCCACCAGGGAGGGTTTGGTGTGACAGGGCTACATCTGCATTCATCTATAGACTGATGGTATTCCTGGGCTGGGAGAGAGGGAGGGTGGTTCACTTTACACTTGAATAGGCTATGTCCTGCCCTCACACAGAGTGCTTGTTTACCCCCTACTGATGTCCAGAGCCAGAGTAGGGGAGAAGGGAATTTCTTGGAACTGGTAATAATTGGCTGAAATCCTCTATCACCTTCTAGAAGCTGCGTACCTGGAGTATAAGTGCAGGGGCTCTCGCCCCATGATTTTTAGAGCACTGTTGGGGACTGGGACTGAACCTCACACACAGGGTGGCACAAAGAGGGCTGCAGTTATGAGTGAACACTCTCCCTTCTATGCCCTGGGTACCATTTACTAGGGATGTATAAGTCAGCCCTTGTCACTTGGGTGTAGTCAATTTGACATGCAGTTTGTGTAGGGTTAGAACAGGGGACTGAGGTCTGGTTAGCAGGCCTCAGTGAACCCTTAGAGCCGATAAAACAACATCAACCAAAAATGTGGGGGTGAACATGCAAAAATGAGCATTCCTTTACAACACTTGTTTAACCCCTTCGCTGCCAGGCTTTCTCCCCTCAGGTGCTGAGACTGTTTTTGGCTATTTGGGGCAGTTCGCGCTTAGGCCCTCATAACCTTTTTGTTCACATAAGCTTCACATGCCAAATTTGCATCCTTTTTTACCACCATCCTAGGGATTCTAGAGGTACCTAGAGGTTATGGATTCCCATGGAGGAGACCAAGAAATTAGCCAAAATACAGCAAATACTTTGTTTTAAAAAAAAAGAAATGGGAATAAAGGGCATCAACAAAGGGTTTGCGGTACTAAAATCACCATCTTCCCAACTTTTAGGAACAGGCAGACTTGAATCAGAAAACCTCATTTTTCAACACAATTTTGGCATTGTACTAGGACATACCAATGTTTACTATTTTTTGTTAGTGACAGAAATGGGTGTGAAACCAATGCTGGATCCTGGACATCTAAACATTTCAGAAAAGTAGACAAAATTCTGAATTCAGTAAGGGGTCATTTGAGTAGATCCTTTCAGGTTTTCCTACAGAAAGTAACAGCTAAAATAAAAAAATATTGAAATTGAGGTGAATAAAAGAGCCATATCTGTCCACGTTTTCTTCTATAACTTTTTCCACCTATGGCAGATTTGTTAAAGCAATGTACTGTTACGTCTGCTGGACTCTTCTGGTTGTGGGGACATATAGGGCTTGTAGGTTCATCAAGAACCCTAGGTACCCAGAGTTAATAAAGGAGCTCCACCTTGCAATGGGTTTTCATTGTACAGTATGTATACAGCAATTCTTTTGGTGAAATATAAAGAGTGAAAAATAGGTATCAAGGAAACCTTTGCATTTCCAAAATGGGCACAAGATAAGGTGTTGAGAAGCAGGGGTTATTTGCACATCTCTGAATTCCGGGGTCCCCATACTAGCATAGAATTTCCCAAATAGACGTATTTTTTACACACTGTCTTACATTTGGAAGGAAAACATGTAAAGAAAGACAAGGGGCAATAACACTTGTTCATTTATTCTGAGTTCCCCCAGGTCTCCCGATAAAAACGGTACCTCACTTGTGTGGGTAGGCCTACTGCCCGCGACAGGAAACATAACATGGACACATCACATTTATACATTGAAATCTGACATGTTTTTTGCAAAGTGCCTAGCTGTGGATTTTGGCCTCTAGCTCAACCGGCACCTAGGAAAACCAACCAAACCAGTATAGTTTTGAAAACTAGACACCTAGGGGAATCCAGGATGGGGTGACTTGTGGGGCTCTCACTAGGTTCTGTTACTCAGAATCCTTTGCAAACCTCACAATTTGGCAAAAAAAAAAAGGCCCTTTTCCTCACATTTTGGTGATAGGAAGTTCTGGAATCTGAGAGGAGCCTCAAATTTCCTTCCACCCAGCACTCCCCCAAGTCTCCCGATAAAAATGGTACCTCACTTCTGTGGGTAGGCCTAGTGCCCGCAATAAGAAATGCCCCAAAACACAACATGGACACATCACATTTTCCCAAAGAAAACGGACCTGATTTTTGCAATGTGCCTAGCTGTGGAATTTGGCCTCTAGCTCAGCCAGCACCTAGGGAAACCGAGCAAACCTATACATTTTTCAAAACTAGACACCTAGAGGAATTCAGAATGGGGTGAGTTGTGGGTCTCTCACCAGTTTCTGTTACCCAGAATCCTTTGTGAACCTCAAAATTTGACCACAAATACACTTTTTCCTCACATTTTGGTGAAAGGAAGTTCTGGAATCTGAGAGGAGCCACAAATGTCCTTCCACCCAGCATTCCCCCAAGTCTCCCAATCAAAATGGTACCTCGCTTGTGTGGGTAGGCCTAGTGCCCGTGACAGGCAGCACCCCAAAACGCAACATGGAGACATCACATTTTTACATTGACAATTGACGTGGTTTTTGGAAAGTGCCTAGCTGTGGATTTTGGTCTCTAGCTCAGCCGGCACCTAGAAAAACCTACCAAACCTGTGCATTTTTTAAAACTAGACACCTAGGGGAACCCAGTATGGGGTAACTTGTGGCGCTCTCTCCAGGTTCTGTGACCAAGAATCCTTTGCAAACCTCAAAAGTTTGGGAAAAAACACTTTTTCCTCACATTTTGGTGATAGAAAGTTCTGGAATCTGAGAGGAGCTACAAATTTCCTTCCACCCAGCATTCCCCCAAGTCTAGCCTAGTGCCCGAAACAGGAAATGCCCCAAAAAACTACGTGGACACATCAAAATTATCAAATACAAAACTACTTGTTTTGGGGTTTTTGGTGCTGGGCTCAGCAGCCATCTAGGAAAACCTACCGAGACCTAGACAGTTCTGAAAACTAGGCACTCAAGGGAGTCCAGGGAGGTGTGACTGGCATGTATCCCCCAGTGTTTTCTTACCCAGAACCTCAGCAAACCTCAAATTTAGCTAAAAAAGTACATTTTTCCCACATTTGTGCGTGGGATTATCGCACCAGCACAAATTTCCACCCAAAGTTCCCCTCAGTCTCCTGATAAAAATGATACCTCACTTGTGTAAGTGGGCCAAGTGCCTGTGACAGGGAAGAGCCAAAAACATGTTGAAATTGAGGGGGAACCAAAGCGGGTCCAAAAGGGCAGTTTGAAAAAAAACATTTTTAGGTCATGTTTATGGGTATAAATGTGACAATGGTAGTTGGTAGGAATTTTGTGGATTCCTGAAGATTCCGGAAGGTTCCATCACAAAAATCTGGGGAAAATGTGTAATTTCAAGCAAAGTTTTGTGGGCATTGTGGGTAAGAAAATGTTGTGGGGTGCATGTGAAGCACACCACTCTGAACTCACCCAGATGTTGAGATGTTTTGTTTTCAGATATGTCTAGGTCTTGTGGATTTTTCTACATGGCAGCGTCCCAAAGTCTTAAAAGTGCAGCCCTCACCATTCCGAGAGGGACGATTTTGAGAGTTAGACAAGCTCTCATGGCCCAAATGTAAAACCAAAACCCAAAATAATCAGATGTACTCTTGCTTGCCGTTTGGATAATATCTTTTAGTGTGCCCATACTGGTTGGTAGCCACCACACCACACCACTTTTTTTTTTTTAATTCCCTGGCATCTAGTAGGCTTTCTGCCCCCCCGGGGAGTGGATCGATGGTAATTGTCCCATCTGCGGAACAACTTTGTCCCCATTTATTTGGGATGGGGGTATGGCCATACCCCCACCCTCTTTTTAAAAACAAATTCTTCCCTTTTCTCTGGTGGGCATTCTGCCCCCAAGGGGGGCAGAAATGGCCAACTGTAATGTGCCTCCATGGGAGGCGTCCCTTGCCCAAGGGACTGCCTCCCAAATAAAAAACACACACAAAAAATCCCTGGTGCCTAAGTGGTTTCTGTCCCCCCAGGGGCAGATCAGCCTAATAGAAATAGGCCTAAAATAAATTTCCCCCACAGGGGAGCGACCCTTGCCTAAGGGTTCGCTCCCCATCTGTAAAAAAATCCTGGTGCCTAGTGGTTTCTGCCTCCTTGGGGGCAGATCAGCCTAATTAAAATAGGCTGATCTGCCCGGCCTAAAATAAATTCCTTCCCAGGGGAATGCCCCTTGCCTAAGGCGTCACTCTCCTTGCATAAAATTTGCACACAAAAAAATCCCTGCTGTCTAGTGGTTTCTGCCCCCTTTAGGGGCAGATTAGCCAAAGAAAAATAGGCCAATCTGCCCCCATGGTGGGCAGAGATGGCCTAAAATAAAATTGCCCCCAGGGGAGCGACCCTTGCCGAAGGGGTGGCTCCCCACGTCTAAAAATAATTTCAAACAAATTCTGGTGTCTAGAGCCTTTTGTCACCCCCCGCGGGCAGATCGGCCTAATTAAAATAGGCCGATCTGCCCCTGGGGGGTGGGGAGGCAGAAAAAGCCTAATTTAAAAATGTCCCCTTGGGGAGCGGCCCTTCCCAAGGGGCCACTCTACTCATGTGTTTACACAAATCCCTGGTGTCTAGTGTGCATTCCTGCAGGCCGATCGCTAGGCGATAGGGCTAGGCGATCAGGCTGCAGGAATACTCATAAAGACATGAAAGGAAACTGAACTTACAGCGCAATGGTGACAGCCTCTGATGAGGTAAGCAAGCGATTGAGCGCTGATGTCATCAGACGTCACAGGGGGTGGAGGGGAGGGGAGGGGAAGTGATTCCCCTTCCATCCCTGCAAAGGGGAGGGGAGTGGGAGGCAAACCCCCCTTGGGCTGGGTCCAGGACGTAACGGTTATGCCCTCGGCACGCGAGCAGTGCAGCCGAGGACGTAACCGTTACGTCCTTGGCACCCGCAGGTTTAAAATACTTAGAAATTCACTTAAAACACCTCAGTCAAAGTGTTGTTACAGGTGCAAATTAAAACAGAAAAATGACGGAAATTTGCGAGTTATGAACAAGACCACAATCCATAACTCGCACTGCAGGCATGCAAATCAAAATAAATACATCAAATGCAATGCAAGATCTGCTGACTGCACAAAGGACTCATCTGGACTACGCTTCTCTTCTGTGGTAGCCCTGCTACCTGCTACTGCTTGGTGGCATAAAGGACTCCCTGGATTGCTTTTCTGCTTGTTGGCCTACTTCCAGTGGCTTCCTCACTCTGTTTCACTAAGGCACTGCAGTGCTGCCAAGGGGAGCCATCATTCTGCCACTATTAATGATGTGCTGGCCTACCTGCTCTGGGCCCCCCACCAGTGTTCTCAGTGCTGGGTGAGTGCTTTATTTCTCACCCTGAGTGCAGGCTTGTTCTGGGGCGTGCTGCAAAATGCATACTGAGCACTTCAACTTTTGCCAGAGTCAGCACGTAGTGGGCTCTTAGTAACCTTACTTTCTTTTTAACCCAATGTGATCGCTTGACATTTCCTTGGGATTCCCCTTGTTTTAGGCCCAGTGTGTGTTGGGCACTTCCTGGGCCACAGACAGCAACATGATACCAGCACTTTTGGGGCTTCCTCGTGGAGAAGACGGGTCATACAGCCCCTGACGCCTCGTGCTGTACAGGGTGAGTGCCCTGGAAGGATCAGCGGCTTTCGTTGGAAGTGCACACCCGGCTGGTAAGGAATCTCCTTATGCCACACTCATGGAACAAGACTCCGCGTTGCCTAGCAACCTGGCAACACTTGGACGGCAGTCAGCACCATTTAACCATGCCCCTGCAGGTGACAAAGACCTAAGTGGTGTGGATGCCTCTGTCCATCAGCCTGGGAGAGGAGGAGGAGGCCACCAAAGCCCCAGATTGCTGCGTCCCCTGCCCTGGGGGACCGCTGCACCAGCCCATATCAAAGAGGACAGCCAGCAAGGCCCCAGCAGAGACAGGTATGCTGCGCTTGGTCCAAGTGCCACAGTAGAGTCAGCCTTTGGCGGGAGTTTTTCTGCCACCCCGCTCTCTTTCACAGACAGCTCAGCAGAGGCCGAGGTTGCCCTGGGGAGACACGGGTAACTGCTCTGCCCGTACCTGTGAGGCCACCCCGGAAGTCCCCCGCCATCTGGAAGTTTTCAAGGTAAAGTATCTCCATCTCTTTTGTGCTTATTCCAACTGTGGGAAGGACCGAACGAGGCCAGCCCGCAGGACTTCAGCAGACGGAGCTTTATACTAGGTTCATTCCACACACAGGTCTTTGGGGACATTCCTTTCGGTGGGCATTGTGGGATTTCACTTTATTTAGGGAGGCTGTGGATTACCGTAGCAAGTCTAATAGAAGCGCCAGGGCACTGTGGACAAAGCTTTCAGGGAGACATGCTCTACGATTCATATGTTCTTACTCAGTATACACCGTACAGACCCTAATATGAGTACAGTTATGCTGCTATTTATGTACAGCAGACGAGAACCATTCATGAACCAGCCATTCTATGATGTCATGTGATGATTTCGGTGGTTCACTGATTCTAAGGTGTTTGTGAGAACACTGGTTACCTTATGTGTGATTATGGTATTTCATGCCCTGATGTTATAACCCAGGTCATTTTTGTCTTACAATGAAAGGCTGAGCTGTTATTGGTGAGATTTGCATTTGTGATCTGTGGATTAAATGTAGACCTTAGCAGCGAGTACTTAACCAAATAATCTATATCAAAAAATACATGCACATTTTAAAGTAAAAGGTGCAAATAAAGTGTTTAGATATATAAACATATTCAAATTCTAAATGGTAAGACATGTTTCCTAGGCCAATATACAAAGTATTTGGCTGAAGGCATGTCATGTCTAAGGTGACACCCTGGCCTAGTGACTATGGGTAAGGCCTCTCCTTGCCCAGGGCCACATGTGTCAAGCAGCCAACAGTGACTTCTGGGTACCGAACAAAGGGCATGGCCAAAGTATAATTTCTATGCCCATTGACCAGAGGACATGCCTTGTGCCACAGTCAATGGACTGGTGGGTCCAGGGTTGGTCAATGGTCAGGCTATTTGCCCAGTTGCCACAGAGTACAGCCACAGGCCATGCATAACAAGTACTGGTTGCAAGGTCAGAGGGCATGACTAAAGATCAAGCCCTCTGCCCAGAAGACAATGTGGGCTGGTGTAGTGAGTATCTGTTATGTCTCAAGGTCCATCTCTGTGCCAAGGCAGCAACGAGGACAGGAATATTGGGCACAAGTCATGGCTTAAAATGATGCTGTATCACCAGTGACTGATGGACATGGCTGGACTTTAGTTGATAGGATGTCCTGGCTTATATATTTTTATTTCTCTTGACTATTTGTAAGGTGTGACATAATGCAAAAGCCTCGAGGCACCAGACTAAAATTAGTTGGGAAGATGAGCAGTAAGAGCCGGAAGAGTAAAAATAGGGAACAAGAAACAAAATCAAAAGGTTTCAGGAATTATTAGGATTACAGATTTTGGTAGCATGTGAGGAGATCAACAGTGTCACACAAAGTTTAAGGTAAGCTGTAATAGAACCAGAGATCAATACTGAGAACCTTCTGATCCTTGTAGAAACTGGCCTTAAGTGTGAAGTTCTACCAGCAGAGATGAGAGATCTTGAAGCACGGTTGACTAAAATCAGAAATGCAATGTAATTGGAAGCGTTGTGAAGTGCCATGTTGGTTAGAATCAACATTTTCAATGGAGCCTTTCTTTTATTGGTGGTCTGTGGATGATTTCAAGAACTGGGCAGATATGGTTTCAATGACACGTCCATGCTATGAGCCAAGTTACTGAGTTTGCAGGTGTATAGCTTCTTGAGGACATGGAGGGTGATGGGTTCAAGAAGTATGCTGCAGTATTCCTGCTTATTAGGGAGTAAGGCATGGATGATATCAGGAAGTGAAAACAGGTGTTCTAAATCAGGGTTTTCGTATAATTAGACAGTGCAAATCATTGCATTTGTTTTTATGTATTTTATTTTAGCATTCTTATATAGCACACTCACTCAGAATAAAACAAAAAAAAGAAGAATGTAATGTAACTGATAATCATACGCCAGGGACCCTTCAGGAGCCGGGAAGGAAGAGTACTGCAAAGACGAGTGTAGGTCGGAAAGAAATTTGAGGTATATCTTAGGGTGAAGGTAAGGACAGTAAAGGGCAGAAAAATAGGATAAAGAGTAAAAACGCATATGTTACTCCAAATATTTTGATTAAACACACGCTTTTAGTTTCTTTACAAAACCAACATAGAGATTCCAAACATGTAAAGTCACATATTGAGTTAGTATGGAGTTACACACGTGCAACTACCGAGAACACTGACCTTGCAGGCTTCTTTAATTCAGTATCTTAGTTCAAGTGTTATGTTTTACATGTCTCTACATTTTCTGTTACTTCCTGCAATCTGGAGTGTCTTATGAAGATAACCAGGTTAGTGCATTTGTGATGCTTTTTAGACCAAGGGGCATCTTGAACTTTATTATGGCTTCCAAATGTAGCTATTGTAGATCTTTGAGAAGTGGTACTTTTTAGTGCCTGAAATCAGTCTGCCTGCAGAACAAAGCACAGCTTTTGTGAGCACTACAGCAACACTTTAAAACCCTATCAGAAGAAAATCCTACAACAAGCAGTTCTTGAAGTGAATAACACCCGAAACACGAGGCGCGGTAGTCACTTAGGGGTAAGAAATGTCCTTTCTTTTGATTGATTGTAAAACACCTGCCTGCAAACATTTAACCAGTGCACTCTACACCGGCATCTCCAACCAACTCATTCAAAGGCTGCAAAGGACCCAGAACACCGCTGCTAGACTCATCCTGGACATCCCCGGCAGTGCTCACATCACCTCACACCTCAGAGAGCTCCACTGGCTACCTGGAGGAAACTAAAGACCTGGCTGTTCGACTCAGGCTTCCATAAGGCCTACACTCCTGTTTAGCACCTGGATATCTTCACCAATGATTAGCCATGGTGTAAAAATCAAAATAACATAACAGTCTGATTGAAAGCACCTTGGGGGACAGTGAGGAATCTAAATTTAGTTTTGTACATTTAACAGATTTTCAGACAGCCAATTCTAAAGCAAAGCTAAGTAATTATTCTCAGTTATCATGTTATGAGCAGAGGATATCTTTAGATATATTTTTGTGTCATCCTATTATTATTATACGGACACATCTGTTCCCTCCAGCAAGACTCCCAGAAGCTCCATGTATAGGTAGAACGGTGCAGGAGCAAATATGAAGCCCAACATCGAGAATAAATCACTTTACCTAACCAGGAGATTATAGATGGTTAGGAAGAAAGTGAAATGTCTCAACACGCTACAAATTATGTCCATATGAGCTTCGAGGATCTCAAAAAGACTTTAAAGATCAACTCACTAAATTCTGCAGAGGGATCAAGGAGGCTGAAGAGACAGGTCGCACCACCATCCAAAATGCTATGAATATCAGCTGTCTTGAGTATGGCAGATAAAACAGCATCCACTGATTCAATTGCATTAATATACACTTCAAAAGAGGGGGTTCTTTCTAGTGTGACCCTGAGACCCCTGCTTTGATCATTAGTAAATATGTTTTGGTTGAGTAGAGGAGTATAAGTGTACATGTCTTGAAAGATTTTGAGATCTAGAGGAGCACAAAGTAAGGAAATAGGTAAATAAGATAACACAGATAATTGACGAATGATATAGTGGACTTAAGAGTTGTTTGTACTTATCATTAACAAGGTTAGGATCAATAATATATGAATAACGCAGAAAACAATCGCAAACCGAAAATCTAGTAAAATTCCCAAATTATGATTACCAATGCAAACAATAAACCCAGTCTCAATAAACATTTGCTTAATTCTAAATGAACACTCACCTGGTGTCTGTCCACTGCAATTGCCGTGAGGGTTAAGGCTGAGACATGTAGCGAGCAGTACTGAGCAAACCGGCTGACATGGCACATGCCTTTTCCGAACATCCATGTGCTGTTCACAAAACGAGCCTGGGGAAGGATTAAAATATTCCTTGATTAGGCATCTCTATTAAAAAAGGTCTCTGCATGCATTGCCTGCAAAATAACAGATGCATTGCACTTATATGTAAATATATATGTCCAGTCACAACAGTGTTCTTGGAAGAGCACTAAAGTAACAGAATTATGTGTGGAGTCATTTTTTTACATTTTTATTTATATTTCATTGTAAATACATGTCATAAAGGAAATTCAAAAACAATGACCAAACAAAAACATCAAGAGCATCATTATCTATGCATGGATATTTGCATCAAAGCTTAGTAATGGCATTAACAAAGTGAGTAATATATGAGGAAAGATCATAACAGTATGCTTTCAACAGTATCTAGGATGCATATGCAACTACTGAGTCAACCAAGTTACCCATTCAGAGAAGTAGTCCTTTAAACATGGCTTCAGCATACTACTGCAGAGTCCGACTGTGCAGTTTTACTACCAGCCCGACTTGACATTCAAATATCCTTTTCCAAGTGTTATACTCTTCTTTTAGTACAGAAAACGTACCATTCAGATAGGTTGAAGGTAGTCCATAGAGCAGAGTACTTTGTGATTAAAAGCTGAAACATGAGCTTCTGAGTATCACTGAGTTAAATGTACACCCTATGCTCAGTTATATATGTAGTGTGCCACCCATACATCAACTCATATACCTATTATTAAAAGGATAGAGGCACTGACACACCCAGGCAGACACTGAGGAAGCCGCTTATGCATTCATGCACACACCCAGATGACAGTTATGTTTCCAGCAGTATTGGAGCCAGTGGCACAGAGAGTTACATACCCGTATACTCACCATATTTACATAAACATCTGGGTGCACACACATAGAGGTACTGATACACCCAGTCAGATATGTAGCCAAATACTGACACAACCTACTACCCATCCACACAAGTACTCCATTAAACATGACAAGGCTACCACTACAGACACTTGGTGTGCGGGTTTACTGTCAGCTCGACTTGCCATTAGAAAAGATGCTTGAGAATCCTTAAATGGTCCTTTTACTACACAAAATTGAGCACTCAGCTAGGCTTTGGTGGGCCATAGAGCAGGGTGCTTTGTGGTTAAAAGATTAAACATGTCCTTCTAAGTTTCACTAAGTTAGACGTGCAATTGCAGACTCCTGTGCACAGTTATATATGCAGTGTCCCACAAATACTTCAACTCATATACCTATTAAAAAAAGGCTGGAGCTAATGACACACCCAATTGGACACTGAGAAAGCTGCTTATACATTCATGCACACACCAAAGACAGAAATTATGTTTCCATCAGTATTGGAGCCAATGGCACACGCAGTTACATACCCCTGTACTCACCATATTTACTTAAACATCTGGTGGCACACCCATAGGGGTACTGGTACACTCGGTCAGATATGTATCAAAATACTGACACAACCTACACACCCATCCACACAAGTACTCCTTTAAACATGTCTCATTCTATTTTACTGTTCAAATATTTCTCACTATTTTTTAACATTATTTTTTCAGTCCATGGTCCTTACTCTTTACTATTTCTGATTGCAGTCACCTTTATTTGCACTATGATTCATTTACACTGGTACAAAAGTGTTGTGCTTTATTATTAACATAATCTTTTCCATTGCAGAATCGAAAACTATATAGACCAAATTTATAATATGAAACTTTAACTATACCTCTTTTCCTCTTATTATACACATTAATGGACCCGTTTACTGCAGTCATGTACAGGACTAAACACATCTTTATTAATTGATAGATCATCCATAAACATATCAAGCTAAACAAAGCTAATTACAGTGATAAACACATAAAACAGGGATAGATCCATATGCAGTAACTGCCCCAGGCAGACACTCATCAACACACTAACAGCCATACCTGGGGTGTGGAATTCCTATAGCCTGATGACCAGGACATACTGTTTGTGGTCAAGGACAACAAGTGCTCATGTTTATTTTGTCTGTGGGATAAGTAGGTCCATACCCCTGCAGCACAAGCCCTTTGGGTACCAGTTCACAAGGGAAGGAATGGTCTGCAGTTGAGGTAACATTTGTATCCTTATCTTCATGCTGTTCGAGCTCGTATTTATGGTTTATTAATGCAAAGTCTGTATTATTAGGGTAAGTGCTCTAACTAAGTGTTGTAAGGTCACACTGCACTACTGACAGTGGTTCCAGTAAAAAAAAAGCATGCACACGTTTGAAAAGTTTAACAACATAAGGCTACCTATAATGCTCCCAGAATGCTCTCTGATTAGATGCAAATGTTTGCAAAAGCTTTTAAGCAAGAGTGATGATTCTTTGCGTGAAAAATAAAATGTTTTTAAAAAATGTAGGAAAGTAGGAAAAAAGGTTTTGCTACTGTGACATTTTAGGTACTATTTCTTTCAAGCATCATTTCAAAGTTGATGATGCATGCTAGTATTTCCAAAAATATTAATAATGGAAAATCAGTGTAACCATTTTCAACAAGGTTAGGGGAAACATGAAAATAAACAAGCACTGGCAAAGCCAATCGATCTTTCAATGGTTGTCAGTTATTTGATTTTGTCAATGCATGTCTTGTTTTGACATGGCTTTTGTAACACTTTACTGTTGTGGGAGCTGCCAAACGCTCACTATTTTAACAAACATCGATGTTAGACCTGACAGCCTTAGGGTGGTCACCCCTAACTTTTTGCCTGCCTCCCTCCACTTTTTAGATACTGTTGTTGCTGGTTTTCAGACTCTGCACACTTTCCAGGGCCTGCCCTAACGCAAAGGACTGCCACACCGCCTACGGGGGCCCTGGCAGACAGGATTGAACTGAAAGAGGACCTGGTGCACTTCTAAGCCACTCTTTGAAGTCCCCCCACTTCGAAGGCATATTTGGGTATATAAACAGGGCCTCTGCCCCTACCAACTCAGACACTTCCTGGAGAAGAAACTTACAACCAGAACCTGTATCCTGCCAAGAAGAACTGCCTGGCTGCCCAAAGGACTCACCTGGCTGCTTTCTGTGAAGGACTGCTGCCTTGCTGTTGCCCTGCTGCCTTGCTGCTCTCCTGGCTGAGGTGAAGAAGTGCTTGCCAAGGGCATGGATAGAGCTTGCCTCCTGTTCCCTGAAGTCTCTGGACCAAAAAGACTTCATCTCTTCAAGAAGGACTCCTTGTGCGGCGAAATTTGACGCACAGCCTGCCAGAAAAGACGCACAGCTTGCACTGCAGTGAAAATGTCACTGCACGCCGAACCGGAACGATGCAGCCTGACTTCGCAACGAGAAGATCGATGCAGCACCAGCGTAGCGACCAAAACTTTGATGCACAGCCCACTGGATCGACGCACAGCCGACCTGGAATGACACAGCCCGACTTCCAGAGAGGAAACAATGCAGCACCTGCTGTGCGGCAGAACATTCGACACAACACCCACCAGATTGATGCAGTTCCTGGGACTTCATCCTGCCAGCGCAGGAAATCCACGCACCGTTTCTTGGGTGTCTGAAAACCCCGCAACCCAAAGGGGATCCACGACCGAGCGCCAGAAATCAATGCACAGCCGTCCCTGCATGGAAACTAAACAACGCATCGCTGTGTGCGGCCCGAGAAATCGACACACACTCCCTTTGTTTCCACGCTTCTTCTCCTCTGCGTTCTTTGCAGAGATTTTTCACGTGAACCAGGTACTTTGTGCTTGAAAGAGACTTTGTTTGCTTTTAAAAGACTTAAGACACTTTATATCACTTTTCAGTGATATCTCAACAGTTACTTATTGCATCTTTGATCGTTTTGACCTTCATTTATCCAGGTAAATATTATATATTTTTATAAGCACTGTGTGGTGTATTTTTGTGGTGCTATATTGTGTTATTGTATGATTTATTGCACAAATACTTTACACATTGCCTTCTAAGTTAAGCCTGAGTGCTCAGAGCTCAGCTACCAGAGGGTGGGCACAGGATAATTTGGATTGTGTGTGACATACCCTGGCTAGAGTGAGGGTCCTTGCTTGGATAGGGGGTAACCTGACTGCCAACCAAAGACCCCATTGCAAACAATTGACAAAAACCAAAAAGGTTTTTGGTCTCAAAAAGTACACATTGCCACAGTAGTTCCTGGCACTGAGCAGAACTACTTTGTGTGCCAATATGCTCCTTATGAAAGAGCAGAATTGTATCACTCACAGTAAAGTCTGCCAAGAGACAGACAGAGAGAGAAATAGAATTTTACTAAAAACAAAATGTCATGGTTAATGCCAGAGCTAATTAGGGGCCCAATCCTTAAAGAAAGTCACAAATGTGCACCCATGGTATATGTTTTTGAAATAGTGGCTTTCATGAATTCACAAGAATTTACAGAAGTAATGTTTGAGACTGGGGACGGCCGGAGCTCCGTCATGCTCCGCGCCTGAGTGAGATCCGGGAGAGCAGGTTATGGCGGCAGGACGTGCTGTGATATCCCTGTCTACCTTTGTCTGGGGATAGCAGCTTGGAGATTCTGCAGCCACTGACAGTAGTGTGGCACTGAGCAGCACAAACGCTGCTCAGAGGACTCGTTTGTTTTGATGTGCTCATGAGCACAGCTACGGGAGCCTGAAGGCGCGCTGGAATGCGCAGTTCGTTACTGAGCGGCAAGCCTCACAGCGCCACTCGGAGGACTTGTTTGCGGTGCTCGTGAGTATAATTGTGAGAGCCTGTAGGCGTGCTGGAATGCACGTTTTGCCTTGAGGGAAAAAGGCCGCAGGGGTGCTGGGGCTCTTTCATACCTACAGCTATTCGCAGGAGGGCATCCTCTCCCCTCCCCACCCTCAGGTCACCGAAGACGGGGCATACAAAGAAGTTTGCCTATGTGGGTGCGTGTTCCTCTCGGCTGACAGTAATTTTGGCAGCAGATATGAGGCTTCTCTTCGGACACATTGATAATGTATATACTGATAGGCTGAAGATTGGGGAACTGTGACAGGAGAGAGGACTGGAGTTGACCTCTTGTTTAGCGTGGAGGGCATGTTGGAAATCTCAAATTAATTTTTTGTTTGCATGATCTCTAATCACTAACCTTAAGGCTAAAAATTTCCAGCAGTGTGCGGGAGCTATAAGGTCTTGTCAGTTCGGGTTTTGCTCAACCATATCTTAAGCTTCTATAGGGGGGAACTGGTAGCGGTGCTTATTTATTGGACGCAGTTGCGGCCCCTTTGTGCCTTCTAATTCGCTCCCCCCTCTCTGATCTTTTTTTCTCACTCCCCCGCCTTCAGCCACTGTTGCCAATAAAGTGTTGGGATTTTGGTCCTTCACAATCTTGCTGTTCCACTTTATTGTCTCCCACAAAGAAACGTGCAACACGGGATATTGGGTCTAAGTCACGGCCAACAGGCAAGTTTTTGAAAGGTTCTAAATATAAGACCCTGACCTCAGCTTCTGGGAGGCTCAGGCTATGCTCCAGCCAACAGGACTTTGTTGATCCCTTAGGCCCAGTGTCTCAGATGCAGGATCTTCCTTCATTTTCACTTCCTTCAGGCCCTATTGCTATCTCAGAGCTTAATATCGAGGAGCCTGTGCACCAGCCGGATGAGTGTCCACCATCCTCAACGGAGTCATCTCCTCAAGTTCTTTCTCAATCTTCCTCTACCTATCCGGGTGGCGTTGTTTTTGACTCCCTACCTGAACCACTTTATCCAGCGCCATTAGGCAATCCTCCCTCTGAACATCTTGAAACTCTTCCCCTATCTAATACGGATCAATCAAAGAAGCCCGCATATCCTTTGTTCTTAAATCCCACTAGCAGCCTCAAAGCTATAACCATGTTAAGTACAAAGGGGGCAAAAGAAGGAGTGGGGGAGAGGGGAATGCTTTCTAGTGAAGAGACCCCGCCAAGTACTGGTGATCTTGCCATTTCGGTTCCAAGCCCTTCGTTGGAAGAGCCACGTTCTGAAGTTCTCAATACATCGGGAATCAACTTCAATACAAACATTGCGTCACACCCTCCTGGCTCTTCTCCCAATCTTTCAATTTCAGCCTACATGGCAAGCGGTATAAAAGGTTCTTCAACATTGGAAGAGCTGATGGGACAGATTCTGGTAGAGCTCCGAGCTATAAAACTCTTGCAAGAGGAGACACGTAGAGAGACGAAAGATCAGCTTTCGCAATTGAATACACACCTAACTCACCTCTCCTCTCGAGTCTCGCAGATGGAGCAGCGGGTCTCCAACCTAGAAGATGTCGAGCATCGTACTAAATCAACAACATCTCGGATTCAATCTGAGCTGGAGGATCTTCAGTTAAAGCTGGACGAGGCAGAGAACAGGTCTAGACGTTCCAATCTTAGATTTGTGGGAATCCCAGAGGGGACTGAAGCAGCCTCATCAGTGACCAACGTTATCTCGGAACTTATCTATAAAGTCATCCTTCCGGAAAAGGACAGAGCTGGAGGGGACCTCTCAATCATGAGGGCCCACAGAGTGCCCTTCACCCGCGCTGTCAATTCCAAATATCCACGTACTATCTTGGTTAATTTCGGAGACTTTCGAATCAAGGAGCAAATTCTTTCCCAGGCTAAAGCAATGAGAGAGTTTAAGTCTGATGACAAGTTCACTTTTTCAAGTTTTTGCAGATATGTCGGTTGCGGCTGTGCACCGGCGTCGTGAGTTTGTTGGTTTAATAGATAATTTCTAAAGGTTGGGGGCGCCTGCAGGTATAGTCCAACTTGCTAAACTCAAAGTTCTACACAAAGGCCAGGCGAAAGTCTTTCAGAACGTTTAGGAAGCAACTAACTTTCTGGATTTCCTAAAAAATCAAGGAGGGGCTAAAGGATACGGGCGGGGGCGGGCAAGGGGGGCAGAGCGGCGGTTAGATTTTTGCGTCACTGCGCCATTGCGTAGAGATACGTTTTAAGAAGCTGGGTACAGTTGGTAGCCTTATTTTTGTATGATTTATTATAGGTCGCTATACTCACATTTTGTACACGAGATCTTTTTTGGTCACCTATACTGCCACCATAGATAAAAGTCTGACTGGTTGGCAGGGATACCAGTCGGTTGACTATTGTTTTGGGAAGTGCCGCCGCACTGCTCTTTCAGTTCTTAGTTCCTAGTCTCTCGGTTGCCATGGTATTGCACCCCCAAATTGGGTTAAGGGGGGAGGGCCAAGGGTCGGGCACTGGATGGCGGGCTCCTGAGACCGGTGGGAAGCAAGGTGAGAAAAATTAACAATTGGGTACACAAATGTCCTCAGGTATGTTATAGGGCGCCTAGCTAAGGGTCTGATAGTTTATTTATATACTGGTCTTTCCTTTGTTTACACTTTCTTAGATAATGGCTAGCGATAAAAGGGTCACAATGACATTTCTTTCATGGAATATTAATGGCTTACGGGTTATAAGGAGGAGGAGGAAAATCTTTGAGTTTCTAAAAGGGTTAGATGAGGAGGTTGTCATTTTACAGGAGACTCATTTGTTACAGTCTGAGTGGAGCGGATATCTTAAACGCTTGAACTGGGTTGGCTTTAATGCGTGTACAAATCAGGCGTGCCCTGTGAAAGGGGTGTCCATTCTTATAAAGAAATCGGTAAGGGTAAACGTTGCAAACATCATGAGAGACCCCAAGGGTAGGTGGTTGATCGTGGAGGCGGGCTTGAACGGCATATGGCTCACGATAGCTGGATATTACGGGCCTAATGTGGATGACCCTGCACCTTTTCAGGAGCTGTACAGTCACCTATTGGTAGCAAAATATCCGAATATAGTAGGTGGGGATTTTAATGTGCTATTGGAGCCACGGTTAGATAAGTCCACCTTAGGACCGACAGTCAACTCTTCTAAAACTCGCTCTTGTATAAAACAGGCAATGGCTGACCTGAGCTTGTGTGATATCTGGCATCAGAAAGGTGGTGAAGGCCTCAGGTTCACTTTTAAAAAGAAAAAAAAAGAAGAATTTACAGAAGTAGACCAAAAATTGGTATTCATAGAAAATATTTGTGAGCTGTATTTTAGCAAGTATGCAAGTGTAGATTTGCTCATGGGAAAATCTGTTGAGCATTTACAAGTTCACTTTCCCTCCAACCACTTTTTTTCTAGCCCTGGAAGAAGTTCTACTTCTGCCCTTGTCAAGAGTAAATCTACCAATCTTTCTCAGTATGGAAAAAGATTAGAGAAGAGCAGGTGAAAATCCTTAAAACATGTAAGTTAGGAGGTTTGCCCAACTCAAAGGCATGCATCCAGCCCTGGAACAATTGCTTACTGTTTCTTCCAGCCCCAGTATGTAGATCTGCAGAAAGGTGGCAAACTAAGGAATTCCTGGAGAAGGGCTTGAAATTGGTAGTATTCAATGCCTACTATAGTATTAGCACTGGCATAATTAGAGAGGTTATCAGAGTTTTTACATAATTTGATTGCTGCCATAATGTGTCACCACACTACATGGCACCAAAGGGACAAGTAGATTTTTTTGTAGGACAAGTAGATTTAAGAAGCAACGTGTTCCATGGACAAGTGGTTATTTTAGAAAATTACACACCCCTGCATATTCTGGTACAGAGACACACTCATGCATACGCTGTAACATGCAGGCATACATTTACACATACACTGACACACCCAGCCAAATATTAATGCGTTTAATGATACACTCAAGCACGTACTCATGCATAAAGTAACACATCCAGGATCACATTCATATATGTACTGACATACCCACCAACACCACAATGCAGACACTTACAGACCCACCTATACAGTGATGTAACCAGTTATACACACAGCCACACAGTCATACATACACTGACAAACCCAGGCACATACCAATGCAGACACTAACAATCCCACCTAATGACATATATTCTATGACACAGGCAGGCATACACTCGTGTACACTGACACAGCCTCACACACACAGATGCATACACTAACATACTAAACACATACTCATGTATACACTAACTCACCCACAGACTGATAGATACACTGACACACCCAGCAGGCACTGATCTATGCACTAACGCAACATCCTGCTATGTTTAAAAAACACTAGAAATTCACTGGAAGAAAAGATTACAGGGATGTTATAGTTAGGAGATAAAATATAAACAAAACGTAGAAATTCACTGAAAAATACAAAGGTTACAGGTATCTTATAGTTAGGAAATAGAATAAAAAATCTTACAAATTCACTGAAAAAAAAAGACTGCAGGGACATTATAGTAAGGCTCGGTTTTTATTTGTCCAAAACCACAGAGATTCAGCATTTATAGTTACCAGACCTAACTATAACTTATGCCCCTGCAATGCACTGCTTATGACCTCACATATTACATCACTTATGACATACGGCTTGATAGGATATAATGGAACTTGTAAGATGGCGGGCAGGATATCCGTCACGTTTGTGAAGGAGTAATCCCCTTCGCTAATGTCGTAACCAGGTCCATAGTGATTGACATCACTGATGACATTGTTGTGTAGTCATTTTAGCTATAATTGTGCACATGTTATTTTAGAAAACTAGACCTGCCGCTGTGCACTTTAATCTAGATATATTTTATTCAGCTTAATTTTATTATTTTAACAATAGCTACATTTGCGGTCTTGTTTTATTTTCTCTATCTAGCTGTTCTTTGCCTAGGTCAGCACTGCTTCTTAAACAAGACATTTCTTTCATTCTGTGCTTTTGTCAAGGCTGCAGTAAGATAGGTTGCCAGCATAAGTGGTACGCTTTGTCTTCCATGTTCACAGAAACATACACACTCTTACGTGGGGATCCTTTCTTGGAACACCAGCTCTTTTATTATAAAAACACTACTTTGACCCATGTACGTTAGAGGGAGATTCCAGCCAGTTGATCACGACTGTTTGCTGATTGCTGAGTGCTTCGCTGCAGCTGTTTATTTAGACTGCAGGCCTCTTGCTCAGGATTGAGGGATGATGTCCTAACAGGGGGAACCTGCAGGGCAGAATTAGAGCTTAACATGTTGTGCTCTAACATAGCCTAGGTAGGAACTATCCTTTAAAATCTTAGTGACACCATGGTAGAGTTATTTTTGTGTTTTACTCTTCTTGTCACAGTTGTAATGCTGTTGTGCTTCATTGTCCTAGTTATTGTAATACTTCTTTATTATCTAAGATGCAGTTACTTCAATAAAACCTTAGTGAACTATAATCTGCATACGTGAGACTAATGTTACTGAGAGAAACGGATGAGATCTGAATGACCACGAATTCCCTGAGGAGTCATTTGTGTCATGCGCCCGGTTGCCCAATCATCCCTGCTCTTGGATGAAGCACTGCTAGTTAGCCGGAAGAAAACCTGGATTAGGCTGACAGGTGTCACCTGGTGTGGGTTCAGACTCAGTCCCTCGCAGTACAGGTGATTCTGCTGCCCAAATCCAGTAGTCTCATTAGGATAAAGAGAACCTACGCGACAACATCACTGATGACATCTCAAATGACATCACTGATCACACCACTGATTACATCATCCACCTAACCACTCACAACCCCCACTCCCACCCCATACACACATCTCATGTACCCACTCACAATGTTACACAACTACACACATACTCATTCACACACCCATACAAGTACACACAAAACCACTCTAGTTGTAACATGCACTCACACACCTATTCACTTACTGATATAGCCAGTCACACAACCACTCACTTACCCATACAATTAGTCACACACCTATACAACCAGCTATAAAACTAATTCTGCTATACTGCTACCGGCAGACCCACTGATGTACCCATGCACTCATTCATACACCCACTTACTTACCAATACAGCTATTCACACATCCTGTCATACAACCCTACAGCAACTCAGACACTAAGCAGGTCATTACGACTCTGGTGGTCTTCAGACTGCCAGGGTCATGGTGGCAGTCTGACTGCTGTCAAAGTGGTGGTCCGACCGCTTTGGCGGTGGTCTGACTGCCACATTTTGAACACGGTGGTTGCGCCACAGTCAGACGGCTAGCACCGCCAGTTTCCCTCCACAGGAGGGGCTGGCGGTTCTGGCGATACTAATCCGCCAGGGCAGTGCTGCATGCAGAGCCGCCCTGGAGATTATGACCCCCCTGCCGTCCAGCTTTTACATGGCAGTAATACTGCCACGTAAAGGCTGGTGGAGATGAGGTGCAGGAGTCCCCAGGTGAGCCCCTGCACTGCCCATGCTGGGCCAGGGCCAGGACCGTCACGCAATTCACTGTCCCCATTGCAGAGAATGAACAGCATTATGGGTACTGGTGCACCCTACACACTGCAGCATTGCTGCCGGCTCAATTATGAGCTGGCATCACTGTTGTAGGCTGTTCGCCGCGGGGCCAGTGGGCGGCTACACCATTTCCCAGCGGGGAAATCGTAATGGGGCCCGTGGGAAGGCGGACGCACTGGGAGCAACCGGACCACAGGAGTTTGGCAGACGGCCTTTTCTGTCCGCCAAACTCAAAATTATCCACTAAGTCACTTACCCATACAACTACCTGTACACCCACACACCCACTTGTACAAGAAATGACACTACCATTCTCACCCACACAAATACTCACACACCCACTCATTTACTCACATAGATACTAAGACATATACTCACTCACTTATGCAGTGACTGATACAAGAACACAGTCAACCATACATTCACTGACTCACTCATGCATGCAGTTGCTCACACACTGTCTAACTCATGCATACAGAGACTCAAACATCTTCTAACTCATTCAGTCAATCACAGTACTACTTAGTAAGCCATAGAAGCACTCAAACACTCAAGGCCTGATGTAGATGTTGACGGTATTACCACCAAGCTGCGCCGGTGGCAGGCCTGAGAAGACCATCAAGGCGGCGGTGTTCCACCCGGTGTATTTAGATGTTACACTCCTGCATGCAGTGTACTGGCAGCGGTTCACTGAGGGCAGGAGACAGCAGCAGGACTCAATGAACTTCACACAATGGCAGCGGCTATGGAAGGGGAGTAAGTGACACACACTTTCCCTTAGCCCAAGGTGCACCCCTACACTACACAACACAGACACATATTTACCCATTCGCTTTCGAACACAACACAACCCTAACATGCCAAAAACAAACATTGACACACATCCATGCTACAACATACACACACCATTGACACTGCACCCACACACCACACAACAACAAACAACCCAAATACATACTCAGCTGCACATTCACACTCACACACACACCTGCACCTCAACCTGCCAATTGCATCTCATACACACATACACATACTGACTCGCACACACAACTTGCAGCACAACATGACAGGTATAGGTCCCCTGGCAATGTGCACACATAGACACAGTTGGCAGGTTTGAATGTACCGTCATTGTTGTGCCAGCATTCATTTGCCAACGAATACTGGCACCATAATGGCAGTTGTGTATGTGTGATATATATGTTGTTTACTCACTGTGACATGTATATGTCTCCAGTGGTCCCCACCTCCCGCTCAATGCCCACCTAATGTACCCTGGCAAAGCGGCATCCCTACCTTGAAGTCCGTCATCGTGTTTTCTCTGTGGATTGGTAGCAGCAGAAAGGGCCGGTGTTGTCCAGATTTGGCCAGTCAAAGACACGGGAGGGAGTGGTAAAAAAGTTAGTTTTCACCCCATTTCCTTCTCAATCTGCCAGCTAAAGAGTGAAGATCGGACTGCAACTTTTTCCTTGGTGGTAAGGCACATCTAAATCAGCACGGCGGGAAAGGTGGCTGCAGTCCCACCGGCATCCCCGTTCCCCTATCCTGCCTTCGACACAGCTGATATTTCTTGGCTGAGATGCGGCTTGAATGTGGTCTTTCGGCTATGGGACTGCCAACATCTTAATACATTGGGGAAACAGTTGCAGTGGTGTATGGGTTCACAGTCAAAAAGTTAACAGCAGGACCATTACTGCCAACATCTAAATCAGGCCATCAGTCACTTTACACTACAACTAATCACAGAACCATTACTGCCAACATCTAAATCAGACCATCAGTCACTTAACACTACAACTAATCACAGAACCACTCAATCACACATAAGGCATTGTCAAATTCTGTTTTTGCATGCAATACAGTATGGTCAAGTTAGTTAATTACATGGGGATGCTTCTCTGCAGTGTGCCATGTGCGGGAGTTAGTGCAAAGGCCGCCCCCGCAGGGGGCATGAAGGGCCGGCGCTTTAACGGCCGCCTTGGCCCAGAAGGGACCGGTTTAACCGGTTTGGGTACACAAGTGCGACACAGCGCGCCCCCACCGCAAGTGCCAGCTGGGGGGGGTGAAGGCCAAAACCAAATCAACCAATGGGGGGGGGTGTGCCATCATTCAAACCCCCCAATCAATACGTGATGCCAACCCCAGCGGTGCAAGGAGAGGTGCTTTTAAAGAGCGCGGTCCTGTGTTGGCTGGTAATCAGGACCCGGACAAAGCGCTGGCACCGCGACGATCCACATGTTCACCATAGAGACACACAGAAAGCGACCAACTTAGTAAAACAGCAACTAACACAACTAATCACCCAAATTTACAATCACTCGCACAACCACTCACATATAAATTAAAATACTCCTAATAACTTATGCACTACATTAGTATATTTCTTAAACTCACTTAAATGTTTTTAACACACATACACGGATTGGATGATATAATCAGTGATGTCATCAGTGATGTCACTGATTATGTCATGAGTGATGTATAAGGGACATAAGTTATAGTTAGGTCTGGTAACTGCTGAATTTCTACAGTGGGTACGAGTACAAATTTAGCCTAACTATAACATCACTGTATCCTTTGTCTTTTTCAGTGTATTACCCAAGGTTAAAGTAATTGTTTTGTTACATCTCATAAATAGATCTGTTTTTGAAAAAAACAGAGGTTACAGTACAGTTATAATTAGGTGAATTTGTCAGTGACAATAATAACATTACAAACAACCAAAATTCACTAGTTACAGTTAGCAGAGCTAAGTATAACTCGCGCCGCTGCCATGCACTAATTATGACCTCACATATTACATCATCCATGACTTGTTCTATGACATCACTTATGGCAACGCTGATGACATCTCAAATGACATCAGTGAGAGCGGACTTGGTGTTTGCTCCCTCTTGGCGCAGCTCCCCTCCTCTTGATAAGGACAGCACCAGGGGTGCCTTCCCTCCCCCCTCTGGGGAATAACCTTATTAAATGATGCCCTGCCTCCATTTCTTTTTTCCTATCCCACAGGAGTCCAGTGGGATCGCTGTATTTTTTGTCAATTTTGTTTTTTGCTTTTGGTCCCAGGGTGGGGAGGTGTGGTCCCTCTAGCGGCATGATATCCGTAACCTACCCCCTTTTACCAAGTCCTCTCATGTTTCTGGCAACCAATCAGAGCGCTCTATTTTTAAATCAGCACTCCCGCAAGAGTCTCTGAGGGAATAACTGCAAATTATGATGTTACTTAAAAAAAATAATTTTATTAAAAATGTATAAATACAATGTTCTACACTAGATTTAACTAATATTGTGTACGTACTAAAGTGTATTTTTAATATTGTGTATATACTTTTTTATTTTTCCTGTAACTACTGCAGTACTTCGTAGGTACAAGCATGGTTCTCTGTAAAGTATTTTAAAAATCTACAGAAAATATGAATACATTTCACAACCTATTACCACTTTAATAAAGTGGTACTAGGTAGGGAACAACATCAAACCTAATACTTACCAATATCTAAGTCCCTAACCCAGAACGCAGCCAGTGTGTTGAAAATTACATGGTTGCCTTTTATATCTTGCAAAGGCAGCCATTAGCCAATAATGTACTGCTTTGTCATTTGCATGTACCAGGTTGTATCTAACTACGTATTTTGAGGCTTATAACTTTAACACTACTTAAACTATCTACACCTACTATGAAAAATTACCATTTACACATTATAATCTATATTCCTGACACACTACATCTGCATCCCTTCACCCATTTATACTATATCTGTTTAAAGTACCACACTCCCCTCTATGTCACTCCACTCTATGGCACTCCATTATGTCACTCCACTATATGTCACTCCACTCTATGTCACTCCACTCTACACTAATCCACTGTACGTCACTCTACCCCACTCCACTCCACTGTATGCTATTACATTCTATGCCACTCCATCCTATAACACTTGAGTCTATGCCTCCCCACTGTGCTCCACTCTATTTTATTCCAATGTACACAACTCCACTCTACACCACTCCTTTCTATGCTATTCCACCTGATGCCACTCCACTCTATGCCACTCCATGTTATTGTACTGCAAGCCACTACACTGTACCTCACTCCACTCTACACCTCTCCACCGTATGACACTCCACCCTACGCCACTCTACTGTACAATATTTTATTCAATGCCACTCTACTGTACACCAATACACTCTACCACACTGCACTTCACTCTACACCACTTCACAGTACATCACTAAAGTCTATGCCACTATGCTCCATGCCACTCTTCTTTCCACTATTTCACTGTATGCGATTCCATTCTACCCCACTCTTCTCTAAGCCACTCCAGTCTATGCCACTCTACTCAAAGCCACTCCACTGTACCCCACTCTGCGCCACTCCACTATACGCTATTCTATTGTATTCAACTACACTCTACGCCACTCCACTTTACACTACTCTACTCTATGCCACTCTACCCTACCCAACTCCACTCGATGCCACTCCGCTGTATGCTATTCTACTGTACACTACTCCACTTGACACCAATCCACTCTATGCCACCCCACTGTATGCTATTGCATTCTACGCCACTCCAGTCTAACTCACTCCACAGTACACTGCTCCAGTCTATGGTATTCCACTCTATGCTACTTCACTCTACAACAGTCTACTCTATGCTATTCTGCAGTATGCCACTCCCCTCTATACCGTATGTTGTCGGAGTCCATGCACCTGCCTCCCCCTCCCATCCTGCATGGTCTGATGTGCTGCCACGGCCCTCCAGTTAGCTTGATGTCCCCACCCACTCCTCCTACCCTATGGTGCTTGAGTCTATGACCCTATCATTGCCCTCCTGCTTAGCCCCTTTGCTTGGATTTCTGCTCCTGCCCTCCTTCCCCCTGCCTTCCAATGTCTGTGAGCATGCCCCTGCTCCCTCCCTTTTGCCCACCATGTTCTATGGACCTGCCACTCGACTCTACTCCACTGCACTCTGTATTTTTCAATGTACGTACCTCCACACTGCGCCACTCCACTTCATGCTACTCCACTCTGTTATTCCACTGTAGCTAACTCCACTCTAGCCACTCCATGCTGTTCCACTCTATGCCATTCAATTGTATGCCATTCCACGGTATGCCACTCCACTGTACGTCACTCCACTTTAGGCCTCTCGACTGTATGTTATTGCAGTGTACGCCACTCCACTCTACCCATTTCCACTCCACACCACTCCACTGACACTCTGCGCCCCTCCAGTCTAGAAGATCATGGGCCTTATTTACAAGAAACTGACTCATTGTCATTGATGCATCAGATTTATTGCGCCTGCCGCACATCCTCTAACAACACCATGGATGCACTGTATTTACAATACAGAGTTCCATGGTGCACGTTTTCCCAGATGCAAAAGAAATTATGACGCATCTGTTGACGCTAAAGTGGCGCATTGCTGGAGTTGCATCGTAAAACTGACACAACTCCAACAATGCAAGGAGAGTCCCATTGGAAAAAGCCCTGCGTTAATTTTATGCCTGATGTGAGCAGGCGGTAACATTTTGACCCAGTGAAGTCGTAGAGTGACGCAGTGAAACGTTAATTTCACGGCGTCAGTTCCACGTGGTCTTTTCCCTGGGAACGCCTACCCTGCTTACATTATACCTGGTGCAGGTATAATGTGACACAGGGCTTTACAAACTGACGCATGGAGCCCAGTGCATCAGTTTGTAAAGATGGAGCAATGTAGTGCACTCCTAGCGCCACCACTGTGTCAAAAAAAAAATTACACAGCGGTGGCGCAAGATCTGGTAAATGAGGCCCTGTATTCCACTCTATAGGGCTGCACTGTACAACAATGTACTCCTGTCAATGCAAGTCTACAGCACTCTCGTTTTGTTTTGACGCAGCAGTGGCAAAGGGGGTTTGTAAATGAGGTCCTATATGCCACTCTATAGGACTGAACTGTACAACAATATACTCCTGTCAATGCAAGTCATAGCATTCTACTTTACTGTATGCCAAAGTATGACACTGTACTCCAGTTTACAACAATCTACACAACTCCCTCTATGCCGCTGCACCCCACTTTACTACACTCTACTCTATGAAACACTACTCTACTCTACTGCACTGTACTATTGCACTCCTCTCTGACCCCCAGCCTCTTCAATGTCTACATGCCCCAATTGCAAGATCGTCAGACACCACAGGATGAACATCATCTCATACGCCAACAATACACAGATAATTCTCTCCCTTACCGATGAACCATCAACAGCCAAAAGCAACTTTCACAATGGAATGAAGGCAGTCGCCGACTGGATGAAAGATAGCTGCCTCAAGCTCAACTCAGATAAGACGGAGATCCTCATCCGGGGACCCACACCCACCGATTTGGATGACTCCTGCTGGGCCACTGCCCTCGGAACTGCCCCATCTCCGACCACGCACGCACGCAACCTGCTCAACTGGCCTTCGACACCGTACCTAGGATCTGGAAGAACATGGCTGGAGGAATAGCCTTCTCCTACCTCACCGCACAGACCTGGAACACCTGCTGCTTCACCTCAGGCAGTCACCCTCGCTGGCTAATTTCAGGAGGACCTCAAGACCTGGCTCTTCAACTGACCCTTGTCCACTTTCAGCGCCTTGAGACTCCCGAGTGATAAGTCGTGCTCTACAAATATCTGATTGATTGTACTATATGCCACTCCAGTGTACGCTACTCTTTGCCACTTAACTCTATAACAGTCTATGCCACTCCATTCTACTATACTGTACAGCACTCAACTCTGCTCCACACCACTGCAATGTACAACAGTTTAATCCACTGTATGGCACTCCATTCTATGACACTCTGACACTTTCCAACACTCTACAGAATGCCGGTCCATTCCACTGTTGGGACACACCAACTCACTCTACAAAATGTTACTCCACTGTATGCTACTCCAGTACACTCCACTCCACTCCTCGCTACTGTATTCTACAATTCGCTACTTCACTCTAAGCTACGCCACTCCACTACACAATACTTTAGACCCACTGTATGCCACTGAACAACACTCCACTCTATGCTACTCAACTCTACCACACTCTACTCCACTGTATGCAACTCCACTCTGCTACACTCTGTGCCACTATACCACACTGTGATTCACTCTATGCTCTGACACTGCATTGCACTTCACTCTGTGCCTCTACACTCCACTGTACAACACTCTATTCCACTCTATGACACTTTCCAACACTCTGACACACTTATCCACTGTAAAATACAAGGTGACACTCCAATTTATGACAGTTGACTCAAGCCCACTCTGTGATACTAGAATGTACGATACTCTCCTCACTTTATGCCACTTTACTCTAAGCCACTCCACTCTACATTATGCCACTCTACACCAATTACTTTAGTCCACTCCACTCAACTGTAGAACACAATACTCAACTTTACGGCACTCGAGTCTATGTCACTCAACCCTACCACGCTCCACTCTACTCTACGACATGCTACCCCACTCTATGCTACTCCACTCTATGCTATTCCATCGTACGCCACTCCACTTATCATCACTCCACTCTATAACTGGACACTATTATCAACAATGATAGCATTTCTGTTGTGATTAGTGATGTTATAAATGTAGTCAATGAATATGTCATGAGTGATTTAATATGCGAAGATAAAAGCAGTGCATGGCAAGGGTACAAGTTATAGTTTCTTTAGGGTACAATTTATAGTTACTTGAGATAACTATGACTGGTGAATTTCAGTGGTTTTGTAACTTGCCGTTTTTTTTTCAGTGAATTTCCAGGGTATTTTAATGTGAAGTTAGATATTCTTACCATTCCTAACTACATCACTTCAACCTTTGTTTTTTTCAGTGACTTTTTATAGTTTACTTAACTTAAAGTAAGATGTCCATCATAATGCACAGAGCGGGAGGGGGGCTGGAGGCAGGGTTTGGACTGGCATTGCCCATTGTACTGCCCAGTCCAAGCTTGCTGCCCCTGCACCCCTCCCCTCCTCCTTGCCCTCCATTGTCCGAGTAGATACACCTGCCCTGTGTTGCTGTTGTTCTACTCTGCCCTTCCCACCTACCAGACACAGTTAGCTTGCTGCCACCTACTCACCTTCTCCCTGCCCTATGTTATTTGAGTCCATGCACCTGCACCCCCAACCTGCATGGTCTGATGTGCTGGTGCTGCCCTCCAGTATGCTTGATGTCCTTGCCCACTCCTCCTGCCCTATGTTGTCTGAGTCTATGCCCCTATCATTGCCCTCCTGCTTAGCCTCTGTGCTTGGCTTGCTGCTTCTACCCTCCTTCGCCCTGGCTTCCAATGTCTGTGTGCATGCCTGTCCTCCCTCCCTTTTGCCCACCAAGTTCCATGGACCTGCCACTGCCCCTCCTGTCTACTCTGAGTGCTCTGTTGAGCTGCTACTGCTCGTCCTGTCTCCTCAGCATGGCCAGATGGCTGTTGCCTGTCCCTGATCCATACACCCCACTTTCCATTGACCAAGTTCCATGCCCCTATCCCCTCCCTGCTTTCCTCCATCATCCATTTTGCTGCCATTCCCTTCTGCCCTCCATGCTCTGTTGTGCTGAAACTGCTCCCCCGCCAACCCTTCATGGTCTGTTGCTAAGAACCTACCCCCATACCTTGCCTTCTTTTGTCTGTGTCTGGTTCCTACCACTCCCTTCTGCCTCCCATGGTCCTTTGTGCATGGTATGCCCCTCCCTCTTGCCCACTATGGCTGTTGTGCTGCCACTAACCCTCCTGATTGCTGTGTATTGTGTTTTGTGCTGCCACTACCCCTCCCACCTGCTCTGTGTGGTTAGCTTGATGCCCCTGTCCCACTCCCATCTTCCCTCTGTTGTCTGCGTGTGTATGCTATTAGAGTCTCTCTATTGCCCTCCATGGTGCGTTGTGTTTCCAGTGCCCATCCCGCCTGCCCTGCATGGTCGGCTTGCTGTTCATGTCCTGCTCCCTAGCCCCCTGCCCTCAGTTCTCCATGTATGGGCCCCTATAACCTCCCTCCTGCTTTCCATGATCCATTGGCATGTCCCTCGAATCTCCCTCCAGTCCTTCATGGTTTGTTTTGCTGCAACTGCCCCACCTGTCTGTCCGGTATGGTCAGCTTGCAGCTCTTGCCTCATTTCCCTCTGCTCTCTGTTTTCCACGTGCACGGCCCTGTCCCCTCCCTATTGCTTTCCATTGTTTGTTGTGCTGCACTGCCCTCTCACATGCCCTGTGTGGTGTACTGTGCTGATGCAACCCCTGGCTCCTGCCATGTAATGTCAGTTTGGTTCCCATGCCTACCACCCTCCTGTCCATTACTGTCCGAGTCAATCTCCCTACCCCATTCCTCCTGCCCTCTGTGATCACATGTACCATGCATACCAAAACTGTGAACTTGGTAAGAGGGAGATTTTGAAAAAATAATCTGGGAAATTTATTTTCCCCATTGAAGCATTGAAAAAGAGGAGTTTTTAGGCAGGAGCCCTTTTGGGTTGGGTTTAAGAACATCGGCAGTCTCCTGCCTGAATTTGGTCTGTTGGCATGTATGGTTGTACTGCCACCCCCTCTCCCTTCTGCCCTCAGTGTTGTTGCACGGGCACAGCCTCTCTTGCTTGTCCTACATGGTTGGTTTGTTGCCTCTGTCCCCTTTTCTCCTGCCCTCCATGGTCCGTTGTGCCTCCACTGCCCCTCCTGCCTGCCCAGCATGGTCAACTTGCTGCCTCTGCCTCCCTCCTCCGTGCCCTCAATTGTTCGAGTCCATGCCCCTGACTTCTGCCTCCCCACATTGTTCTAATGAACAACTAGACTGCTAACATTCTATATGTATTACAAAAAGTGTGGCACGCCTATAGTCATCTTAATGTAATCAAAACTGTAATACCTAAGGCATTTCCTTTAGAAATTATAAACATTAGGGTGTCTTTTTCCAATAGAAATTACGGGTAGTGCTCTACAAAACTGAAATGAGGGCACATTTTCTGAGTTCTCAGTTAGCGACAAAGCACTTTTAAAATATTTGCAATATTTATAGTTTTTTTTTATCCAGTTGATCTCTTTATTATTTGTTGCACTTGGGGGGAGGATGTGGCATTACAGCCAGAAACACTGACTTTGCAACCAGGGAACAAGGTTTGAGTTTTGTCCCCGGCTCAGCATTCTGTGATTCTGAACAAATCACGTATGCCCTAATTTAGATGTCGGCAACCGGGTAACTCAATCACAACCATGACAGCTATCTTATCTATCACCATTGTGATGGAGTAACTCATAGGGCTGAGATCAAAATCAGGCCCTTAATTTCCCCATGCCTAAAAACAAAATGAATGTGTTCTTGTGTAATGTAACTGTTGCTCATGTAAAGCACTCCAATACTTTGAGTCAAGTCTGCGCTATATAAAACTGCAAAAAAAATAAAAATTAATCCTTTTACACACTTCTGTCTTTGAGCTATACCTAGACTACATTTGGGGATATTTGTGCTACATTTGTGCTCCCTTTCTTCTGGTAGCCATCTTGGGAGACTTTTTTGTTATGAAGCTCCCTATTTTTTTCATTTACTGCAAAATCATCAGTAGAAAATACTTTCAATTTTCCGCTTCGATTCAGTCAAGGTGGCGTTTACATGTGCCACACTTTTCTCATGAGTTCAGAATGATAGCACTCTTGTTGCTCATTAGAACACTGTGGTAAAGCTGCTGATCACCAGGAAGAAGTGTTGCCAGACTGGGCTATTTACCACACAAATGGGTAACATTCTTCCAAGTTGTGCAGAAAATAACTCTCCTGGCGGGTTGCACAAATTTGGGCTTTATTTTCCTGTTTGTGTGCAAACCTTTTGGATGCAGCGGAGGAAACATTCCTCAGACCACTATGGGGGTCATGACCGCCAGGGCCGCGGTTGGAGGATGCACCGCCAACAGGCTGGCGGTGCATCAAGGGAAATTCTAGCAGACACTGAAAATCGCGACGGGTGCAACTGCACCCGTCGCACACCAGCAACTCCGCCGGCTCCATTCGGAGCCGGCTTCCTCGTTGCTGGTGCTTTCCCGCTGGGCGGGCGGGCGGCCTTTTGGCGGTCGCCCGCCAGCCCAGCGGGAAAGTCAGAATGACCGCCGCGGTCTTCTGGCGGTTCCCGCCAGGCGGGCGGCTTCCGCCGCCGGCGGGGGTCAGAATGACCCCCTATATGCGTTACAGTTTGGCAGTGCCTTCAATCATTGATAGCGCAAAGCTCTACCTATGTCGACCCTGCTTCATGCTGCTGACCTGCCCCCAGCACATCTCGACCAATGTGGTCACGATGGGCAGGCCTGTTATCATTGTTAAGTCAAGCCTGCACGGCGCATGCGCTCTGTTACTTGCCAACCTATTGTGTTTAGAATGAAAAAAACTCTAACAAAGGCATTAAACCTGGCCTCTTCTTTGCTGCCTTCTGATTCAGCAGTGCATGGACCAAGTAGAGGTTAATTTATTTTAGTTTGTGCCCCTCTGCTGCTTATAGTGTGAATTGAGGTACTATTTCTTCTTCAGCATTTTTGTATAGCGCAAACTCAACCCAAATATATTGCAACGCAGTACAGTTTTTTAGGCATGGGGACAGAAAGTGATTTTCATAGAGTCACAGGATTTTAATGAGTCGAGACTCAAAGCCAGTTGCGAAATCAGCAGCTCCCATTATTAATTTAACCTGATTTTATTTAGTTGCATCTTGAAGGTTGGTAATTGCCATTGTATTTTTTTGCTGGCTATGTGATGTTCAATCAATCAATCAATCAGAGGGTCTTGTAGAGCTCAACTTGCCACCCTGGGGGGGTGGGGTCTCCAGGCACTGGTGGGTTTCTACGAGCCTCAGGCAGATGGCGATGGCAGTCCAATAGCCAAGTCTTGAGGTGTTTTCTGAAGTCCTTCAGAGAAGGGGAGCTGCGCAGGTGGAGGGGGAGGTCAACCCAGGATTTGGTGGCAAGGTGGGAGAAGAAGCGACTTCCAAATCGGTCACAATGGATACAGGGAACATGGGCCTGTGCCAGGGTGGCTGAGCGGAGTTCTCTGTTCGGTCGGTGGAATGTAAGGCAGTTGTTGATGTAGGCAGGTCTGGAGTTGTGGAGGTCTTTGTAGGTGTGCGTGAGGATCTTGAAAAGGCATCTTTGCTGAACGGGGAGCCAGTGGAGAGCCCAGAGGTGATGAGTGATGCTAGTTCGTCTGGGAAGGTCGAGGATGACTCTTGCTGCCGCGTTCTGGATGGTCTGAAGGCGGTTCAGGAGTTGTTTCGTGGTTCTGGCGTAGAGCGTGTTGCCTTAGTCGAGTTGGCTGGAAATGAGGGCCTGGGTGTCTTCCTGGTAGAGATAGGGATCCATCAGAAGATCTTGCGGAGCATGCAGAGAATGTGGAAGCAGGCAGAGGAGACAGCATTGATCTGTTGCTTCATGGTCAGTTAGGTGTCCAGGATGATTCTGAGGTTGCGTGTGTGGCTGGTTCAAGTGGTGGGGAGCCGAATGTGGCCGGCCACCACATGTCATCCCAGGGGGAGTGCTTGTACCCAAAGATGAGGACCTCTGTTTTGTCCGAATTGAGCTTGAGGCAGTTAGTCTTCATCTAAGTGGCAATGTCGGTCATGGTGTTCTGGAAGTTGGTTCTTATGGTGGCTGCATCGTCTGTGAGGGATAGGAGGAGCTGGGTATCGTCGGAGTAGGAGATGATATTGAGTCCGTGGGTGTGAGCGATGTGTGCCAGTGGTGTCATGTAGGTGTTGAAGAGGGTAGGGCTGAGAGAGGAGCTCTGTGGAACACCACGGTTGATGTCTCTGGGAGCAGAGATGAAGGGTGGTAGGTGGATCTTCTGTGTTCAGCCGGAGAGGAAGGAGCAGATCTAGTTGAGTGTGTTGTCTTGGATGTCAATGTGGTGGAGTCTCATGATGGGAGTGTTAGGGGAGACAGTGTTAAAGACTGCCGATAAATCAAGGAGGATGAGGGCAGCTGTTTCCCCCCAAGTCAAGGAGGCATCTGATGTCGTTGGTTGCTGCGATCTCGGTGCTGTGATTAGGCCGGAAGCCAGATTGGGATGGGTTGAGCAGGTTTGTTGTCTTTGAGGTAGTCCATGAGTTGGTGGTTGATGGCCTTTTCCAAGACTTTGGCAGACAATGGGAGGAGGGGGATGGGGCAATAGCTGCATCTGAAATAATCAATTTGCCACAAGTAACCTGGAATTCCCGTCAGGTGAAGCATTTATTAGGGGGGTGTAAAACCCCAAACACCCCCTTTTGGAGGTGGCACATTCTGGTTGGCTGAGGCAGCACCCTACTCAGGCAGAACCCCCCCCACTCCAGTCAAGGTTGGGTGATTACACTTACTGTATAACCTGTGCTCACCCTTGGGTAAACTTCACACACAGTGTATGTATAAAAGATTGTATTCAAAACACCTTGTCAACACAGTTCGGGTATCATGTACTCTGGGCGTATGTCCCAATTTGAAATGTAGTCCACGATATAAGGACAAGCTGTGTTAAACACTACTACTGTATGAACACAGGTGGAAATCAATACATTCCCACTCTGCACCCACATAAGGTGCAAAACATTGTCAGCACGAGATCCACACTAGAATTCCCCACAGTGTAACACAGAAATTCAGGGTACACCTTGTTTCCCAACATAGCACTGTGGCCGCAGCCACACTAGTAAGACGTAATGCCAACTGTATGAACTTTCTGACAGGATAAACATGATCAGCAGCACTGCATTCACATTCATCAGCATTCACTCCCGCACATACACTCGGCATCACCATGTGGTGCCACGGGTATCAGCCAGTGCATGTACACTCTCATTCATATAAACTCACTCACGGCACCCTAAAGTGGTGCCCTGATACCCAGATAGTGGATGCCACTGCGTTTGCAAGCTCCCTGGGTCCCAAACAGCCCCTCACCAACCAACCAGCTTCAGCTACCCTGCCCCTCCATGAACCAAAGATTGCATCAACCTTTCCCTGGTTAGTGGGCCGCTCGTGCCTAGTCACAAGTCTCAGGGTTCCGGGGTCAAGATGGGGGAAAGGAAAGACAACAGAGGTAAGCAATTAAGGAGGAGATGTTCGGGCTCCCCACAGGAGGTTCACTCAGAGGTCTGCGAAACAGAGGAATAAGGTCTCTGGGGCCACCGTTAGACACTGAGGTGCCCAGCCAGACAGTTCAATGTTACCAAATAGTTACCAATTTCAGCACCACCGGAACAGAGAGGCACCCTCGGGGCTTTTTGACATATGTCACCCTCAACACTTCCAGTTGCACACAACAAGTTGCTAGGCCTGCACCTCTTGTACAACAAGATGCTGTGTATGGGCACAAAGACTCTAGTGACCCCAGATAGTTATGATTCCATGTAAAAAGTGATCAGTGCTGTGCCTCCACAAAAAGGAGGTACAACATCAGGGGTCCACTGACCTGAGTCACCCTGACCATACAATAATTCACCAGCCAATTCCCAGGATGGTACCTCCTCGGACTGGGGCACCCGTCTGGTGCGTGATGACTTGAACCGCACCAGTACCTCCCGGACTTTCCCACAAAAGGATGTAAATTCCACACCCCTCTGGGAGGCACAACATGTAGCACACGATGAATTGAGTCGCACTAGACCATCTGGTCACACTTGGATTCCGTACCTCTCTCAAATGAGGCACACTGTCAAGTACTCGATGACTTGTAGCCACACCAGATTCCCCGGTCACACAGTTCAACGCAAGTTCAGTCATGCTATACGAGGCCTATGACAGCACAACGCAGGTTGCCCCCTGACCTCCGAGAGCTGCAACCAATGAAAAGGGCGCCACACACATTGAGCATGCAGCCGAGGCTCACACGAGAGAAATGCGTCACAGTCAACAATAGCGGGCTATGCACTGGGTGATCCTGCTCACACCAACAAGAAGTTTTGATGTGCAGTGGTCCCCAGGATGAAGTGCAGGCAGTACTTGGAAAACTCTGCAGTCTCCAGACACAATGCTTAGGCCAACCTAATGTCACTGCTGCAAAGTGAATTGCAGCATACGAAGCAGTCGCAGTAGAGGGCACTGCTCTCCAGATATTACCTGTCGTCGATGTGAGTCCCTCTCAGGAGGTCTTTGATGTCCCTGAGACCTCCTCAGAGAACAGGGGACAAGCCAACCTGCACTTGGAGAGTTACCCTTCAGGATGCTCCACAGCAACAGGCAATGAGCCCCTAAGCAGGAAAGACAGCGCAGATCACCTCCTCGGACAGTTACCCTCCTGGGGACAACAGATTCCTCTGACAGTGTGCCCACAAGGTCCAGCAGCATCGATCCAACGTTGCTGTAAGGATTACTCTGCTCTGCAGACATTAAGTACCCCTAGTTATACTAGATTGTTCACTTGAAGTTAGAGGCGGTTCTCCTTTGAACCGCGGATGTCTCCCTTAAATTTCCTCCCTGTCTGCCATGAGGCTCAGGAATGTAGATCCTTTTATTTCGTGGGGCCATGCCCTGACTTCGATTGGTCAAGTGTCAAAAACCTCCTCCCCCAATCTATCTATCTAGGCCCCAAATGGCAGGGATCTGTTGTTCTGAATGCCTGAGTTTTATAGCAGTCACCCGGAAATGCACGGATGTGCTGTACCCCCGTGACTAATAAAATGAAACTTAATTTACAAGGCACCAGAACCTTTTCAGCACCTAAAAATGCCCACTTCCTAGAAGTGCCATTTCTAGGGCATCAATGACAAAACCACCTTTACCATCAGAAGGGGTTTGTCATCCATAGTCCAACAATACTATACATCATGAAGCTGCTCCCCTGCAATCCACTATTGCAGCCAGACTTAATAAAACAAATTCTCCCTTGTTACCTAATGGGTAGAGCAGCCCTCATTAGTAGTACAAACATGCATGGGTGTTCGGCACTCCCTGGGCACATATGCCCTTGCACACACCCATGTCTGTCGGGTCACGTGGGGCACTTTCGTTAAAGCCACCACAAAGATGCAAGTGTGCCAATACTGGTCTGTTCTCTCAGGCTCAGTTCATATCTCTGATTACATACAGGGGAAAGTGCCCAAGGCCCACGGCCACTAGTAGAGGACTGGCCCATGCTTATGGACACATCTGATCCCCCTCCTTTAGGCAGGGAACACCCACATGGGGGTGCTCCCTTGCCCGGACAGGGTTCACCTTTCTATCCCTCCCCTTCCCTCCACTTAACACCAGCCCCACCATCAGGGCCTTCCAGGGAAGACATAAGGCATCTTAGAGTTGGCTCCCACATTGAGCACAGGTGCCCTAGCACCCCTGCAAGCCTCTTCCATAGGCCTAGGACATAGTTAAACGGGTCTTCTGGGGGCTGGCACACCCAGTGCATGTCCCCTTAGTAGTCAGGGTCATATCCGCCCTGGGTATGTGGTATACCTGTTTCACAGGGCTCTCCTAGGTACAGCGCCTCAACCATGTCTCTACCCGCCCGTTCCTACCATAGGAAGGATGGGTGTACCCACTTTCTCACTGCCAGATAGTGAGGAAGTGCCAGAGTCCTAAGTTCATGCACAGAGAGTCAGCAAAGACTGGGAGAAAAAAGCAAAATGTTTCAGGAAAATTCCCCCAGCAGAGCCGTGTCCAACTCCCCACTAAAGCTATTCCCCTGATTAGCACAAACCATGCAGTGTAATTTTTCAGTTCAGCTTCAGTGACATGTAACACTTAAGAACTGCGGCCATGTTTCTCTGTCACTTGACTGACAGGCCTATCATATCCATGTTTCAGTTGTATGTTGTCCAGTCGGAGCCGGCATTTGTTACAGAGAACAGTACACACAGGAGGGCTCTAGTGACCCTGGACAGATTATTAAAGTAATATTGGAGACCACTTAATTAGGTGAATTTCATATGTTGATGGAAGGGCTAAAGTGAGTAAAACTTATCACGTTGATTTTTATTGAGGCATGAAGTTTCAAAATAATTTTGATGCAAGGCAGTTAGGCACTGTCCTGAGCCCAGCATGGACACATAATTATGCAGAATGGTATGTGTCACAAACTTCTGTAAAAACTGCTCAGTTCATTGAAAGGGATTAGCAAAATGTTATCATTTTAATCAGTGTAATTACGGGATCTTTTTGGCCTTCCTGACTTCATAGAGGGAAAAAATCATCCCTGTTGTGTCCTTGACAGCTCACAGAGAGAAAACAAAATATTACTTCAGAGTTCTCCACTCATGTATTGTCCATGGTTTGTGCAATGGTGACACTCTTCTGTTAATTATATTTCAGTACTCCTCTTTATCCCTTTGCCTAGTAAGTCTGGTGTGCATTGTGCAGTTTTGAAGCTTGCAATGCTCCATTATACTGTAAACTTAAACAACCACTTGCGGAGTATGCGTCTCCATTGTAAAGCCACTTTACTACAGCATCAGTCCAACATACAAGGTGAGGAGTGTGTTGTTGCTTGCCTCCCCTCCCTCCACCCCCTCATCGCCATTACTATTCCCTTTTCACCCCCATCTAACGCACCCCTTCCTGTCATTGCTTGTCCCCTACCCAGTACATCTTCTCTCTGTCGTCGCTTGCCTCATCAGTGTAAGTGACTATCTCCTTTCTGGCCTTCTTACATTTTAACTAGTAGGAGTGGGCTTCTTGTCATGATATGATGACCCTTCCAGCTAAACCAGTTGTGCTGGGATTACTTTAACCCCAGGGTGGTGTCTTTATATCAGTATCATTGTGTGGTGTTAATCCTGCAAGTTCTGTTAAATATACTAGATAAATATACTGTTTTAGGAGCCACATTGCTAAAGGAGTTTCAACATTTCCACAATTGGGTTTAACTAAGATGGGTTATAGTCTGATCCTGTAGAGTTCATTCATCAGTGCCAGGTTTAGAATTAGATTTGTGGTGTTAGACGTGCCAGTTAGAAGGTCAAAGAGGGGTCCAATCTTCAAAATGAGTAATTATTAATAGAATTTGGACATGATTGCAGAAGTGCATAGGTGCCTATTGAATTCCCTCATGTTGAAATTAGAATTATGGTCATAATGTTTCCTGAAGTCTATTTTTGCATACTTTGTAGGTTACGGCTTTGGGCTGTTTTTTTGGGCTGAAACCAGTCTGCATTGGGCTGAATTTGGGCCTGAACTTGGACAGCTTTGAGCTTGGACTTGGGCTTGGGCTAGGTCTCAAAATCTGGCAGTCTGCTGCTGGTGTTGAAAGTGCATGTTTCAGTCTGCAAGTCAAAACATTTTGATGGAATAGAATTGGAAGATATTTGAGAACTCATTTGAAATGTGTCCTAATTTTGCTTTCTACAGCACTCACCATAATTTCTATAGCTAAATGAACCCCCTCATGTTGTTCCTTTCTAAATTAAAGTTTTTAGTTTTACCAGTTTGAGTCAATCAAGATGGCTTTAGGTGTGCCACACTTTTGTCATAAGAAAGAATGTTAGCAGTCTAGTTGTTCTTCAGAACACTTTGGGAGGCTGCAGTAGAACATAGGGGAATCAGCTGACAGGCTGCTCCTGATGGACGTACATTTTACTAAGAATGTGAGACGCTATTCTCATATGGCTGAAGTGTGAATTTACAGAAAATATGCTCTCAGTTTAGCTTCTGGAGCACATTTGATAACCTCTATGAGAAAATCACGAGAAAACAGTTTTCTCTCGAATTCGATTCATGAAATCTAAGCAGAAGGTCAGCATTTTTCTTAGGGTAAAATCACTTTACAACACACAACAATTCCTAAAATTACCATGGTACCCCTCACAAATGAGTTACATTGTAACTAAAATCTGTTATCACCCTTTAAACATGATCCTTTTTGTGACTCTCAAAACCTGCCATATATTGCAATGTACTTCAATGGGAACCATGTCCCGGAGTCATGTAAAGGCTGTCACAGAATGTTGTCCATGTTGTGGCTAGTCAATAAAGGGAGCATCCCTTTGGGGCCCCACCCATATGCCCTTTGGGGTCTGGGTGTACTCACTCTGCCCACTTATATATTTTTCTAATTGTTTTACAGGACACAGGAACCAAATCTCTGAATTGTGTAAAGGCTGACAAAACGTATTGTTCAGTTTGAAACCAACCAATCAGAATTGACTAGCCCCCTTTTAATTTGCCAATGAGAGAAGATCTGGACATCAACTGTCCAGATATCCATTTTTTTAAACCTTATTTTCTCAAAAACTACTGAACAAATTTACAACAAATCACAAAAAGCACAATATGAGTACCAATATCTATTTCCTGCCACATTTTGTGTAATTATGTTCAGAAGTTTTTGCTGTAGCCCTCTCAAATGAAGGATGTGGAAAATGCATAGGGATTTAACGTTTTGAGACTCTGCTTTTTTCTCAGTCCCCCATGCTTGACAGATCACAACTGTATGAAGGGTGCAGGGTGTGGTATGATCTTTAGCACCTTCAGATCTATTTTTAGGAAATAGTTTCTTCTTTGACAATGGTTGCATAGAAGGTACACTGTTGTTAGTAGTTTCATTCAATACTCTATGGTGTATTTCTCATGAGACTTTCACTGTTTGGAAACAGTGTGATACAGAATGAACTCTCTCCATACAGTAAACATTGTTTATATGTCTGCTAGCCAGTGGTATAACAAAAGCCCCGCTGGTGTGCGGGGGTGAGCTCAGGGGAGCCCGCTTGTCAAATGTGGTATTTGGTGGGCCGGGAAGAAAGACCCCACAAGTTTTGTTATACCACTGCTGATAGCAATTTCATGTCTTAATGTAGGTTTGGTGTGTGTCAGAGGTTTGATACAGATAAAAGCTGTCTGTACTAGGGCAGTTGTTTTGGAACTGGCATTCACTAGCTTGGGATTCTCTGCATAGTTGCATACAGATTGAGCAACGTATTCAATGAGGGTTTACTGTATGTAAGTAGTTGATTGTTAATGTGAATTATGCTATGTGTAATACCATAGGAAATTATGGGCAAAAACCAAGCTTGGAGGATGTCATTAGTGATGTTATCAGTGATGTCATATGTGAGGTCATAAGCAGTACATGGGGGGGTGCAAATTATAGTTAGTGCTTCTAACTATAACTGGTAAATTTCCGTGTGATTTTTTTGGTCTAAAATTTTACGTTTAACACAGAAAACATAACCTATATTGAAGACTGGAATCTTAGATCAAAACTGACATTAAATATGTTAACAAATGATCGTTTAGGGCTTTCCCAGCAGTGATCAAAAACACAGTGGTATTTGTCTACCCTTCAACAACTAAACAAAAGAACTAAATAGGAACCTGAGATAAGCAAGCAAAATAAGACGTTTTGGTGAAGTGGAAAATGCACAATTAACAAGGGAAAATAATAAAAAAGAAATATGGAGTGCACAAATGGAACACTGAGCTAACAAATTGCATGCTCCTCACAAAGTAGTGATATACAGATCATCAAAAAAATCTGGAACTTAGTTTGAGCAGCTGAAGGATCCTACCAACAATCGACAAGTGATGATATATGTACACTAGTATGGACACCATATACTTGCTCACTATACACAGTACCAACCTACTTCATCGCCCCTCCAGCAGAACCTAATCAGGCTCCACTCTCTGCACTGTGTTATATTAAGAACAAAACAGGAACCAATGTGCAATTACAACTGAAGGAAGTACTTGACATCATCAAGCAAAACAGAAATTATTGTGATCTGGGCTCTAAGGATTGGTAAAGCCAATAGGTTTTGCCTATGTGAAATGTACCGGCTTTGTGAATGTTTTTTCGAAAACTAAAGCATAAAAAAAAACTAAAGCACTATAATGAAACCAGCATTGATCACGACATGGTGCTTTTTTTCCTTTAAGTCATATTGCACAGAAGTCCGCATAGCTGTGCAACATGTAAAAAAAAGCACGAGGGGAGCAGAGGATACAACAATCCAAATGTGCTGGAGGTGTTGTTTGAAAACAAAAACAATGGTGTGTCGGGGAGGTAAGATGACAGCAACAGTGGGCAGGAGCAAGGAGTGGGGGGTGAAAAATAAAAAACACCGGTGAGCAGGGGTGAAGGAGAGGGACTCAATAAGAGCTAGCAGTGCAAGGCACTGGCCACTGGAGGCACTACTTGGTCCCCAGGCTCCATGGCAGAATAAAGACTCAAAGCCCAGGAGGAAGATGGAGGTGAGGAGAAGGTGCAGACGAAAAGCAATCAACTTAACAAGAATGACATGGAGCCATGTGGGAGCCAGCCAAAGGTAGGTAAAGTGACGTTTGAGCCAGCCAGTGGTAAGTGAGGGTTATTAAGGGGCAGGCTCTAAGCCTCTTTTAAGTATTTTTTTTTTAAATACAAGAGATTTCACAAGCACAGCAGAAGCTCTATGCAGGCGAAACTTACAAAGGCCCAAAAGGAGACCTGGACAACAACAGCCTAATTGCTCTTCTGGATGTGGATGCCAAATACTATGAAGCAACACTACTAAAAGAGCTGAGCATGAGAGAAAAACATAAAGCTAATTCCATGGTTTTATACAGGGTTTTCGACAGACAATGCAACAGCAGATAATATTGTAGCGATATCAGCACTAATCCAATTAGGCATCAGAACAAAGCAAAATCTTTTTGCATGTTTCATTGATTTCTGCAAGTTCTTTGATTCAATCAGCAGAACTCTGCTATGTCTAAAGCTTGAACAAATGGACATTCCAAACAAACTTTTCAGAGGTATACAATCGTTATACACAGACAACTGAATTCAAATTAATTTGAGGTACAAGGCATCTAGGGCCAGATGTAGCAAAAGGTTTTACCCATTCTATGTCTATGGGAAAATGTGTTTGTACATATGGCCCCTATTTCTGACAAGATTTGCTTAAACAAATGCTTGAAGCACGGGTGCATTCTGGCTCCTTTGTTTTTTCAGTCTTTACATTGCTTACTTAGGAAAAGCCTTTGAAACCCAGAGGCCATGTCCAGCAAAGTTAAATAATTATTCTCTTTCGGTGGTGCAACGTGCTGATGACACAGTGCTGCATGACCAAATGCAAAATGGTCTCCAACATTAACAATAAACTAATTACAGTTATATTGCTTGAACAATTGATTGGAAATTAGTAACACTAACACAAAAATCATATTACTTGTCTCCTCATCCAAAAATAAATTAATATGGCGACTTAATGGAGTCAAGCTTGAAGAGGTTATCTTTTTACCGATATCTAGGAGGGAACATCCAACAAATAGGAGATCCTAAAATCCACCTTGAATCCAGGGCATCTAAAATTTCTCCCATGTTAAATGCTTTTTCAAAAGACTAGCTTCCACCCCTTCTAGTCCTTCACTTCTCCTCTCTTGGAAATAATAAGAGCAAAGTTTCTACCAACCTCTTCACAATGGTTCACAAAAGCTATGCAATTTGCTGAACATTGTGCTATGTAATCTTCACCGGAGACGTGTTTTACCTGCCAATGCCAACTACTCAGCATCAAATTAGACTGGAATTCAATTTCCATTTCCAAACCCAACTGTTAGCTGTAGGCAGCTCTCTCATGCTAGTAGCCTCACTTAAGTTCAGCTGAACCAGGATCCTTAACATTTCATCTGAAAAGGAAACTAGATTCATGGATTCCACCCTTAAAAAGGAATGCGGCTTCAATTAAAGCTACACGAGATTTAAATCTGTGCATTACCGAGGCACATAGCATGACATTCAGTTTTGAAAAGAATAATATGAAATGATTCTTTCAAAAGCAAATGTCTTAAAATCACAATTGATAGCATTGTTGTACATGTTTCCTCCACCAACCAGAGGTATCACATTTAAAACCCTCAATTTCTTGGGAGCTAAAGATGAAATACCTGAGGTTGCGATTTTGGTTGTTCAGCATAGGCAAATTTATTCAAATCTGAAAACACAGAAGGAAGCTTTTCTAACTATAAAACAGAAACTCTGGCACATTTGCTGTGCTGCTGCCTAGCATTGTATAATGAATGTAAAAACGTACTCCTCCCACACTGGAGAAGACTACAAATTCACACCTGTGAATAAGAAACAGCAGCGTGCTTCACCATCAAATGTTGACTGGTTTCTCGAGGATGATGGATTTCGTCACAGATAAACTCACAACTGTAAATGATTCGAGAGAACTGTAACCTTACGCTTTTACAACTTTTCAAGTCACTGCACATTTTATGATTGTTTTACTTAAACGTGAAATATTGAATGGTTTAAATTAACAATCAATAACAAATCTAACCTAATTGCAATAATGTAATTTTTTTAATAAAATTTAAGGCACATTTAAATACATGAAACGCATAACTTTTAAACAAGGAACTAGGAGTTAAATAAAAATAAAAATGTTAGTGAGGGTAGACATTTTAAAGTATTGTTTAAAAGGTAATATATATAAATGAAATTAATATATTCAAATGACTGTATTATTTACATTGTATTTTATTAGTCTCAGGTTACTAAACATATTTTCAATTATTTTACATTTATATTATACATTCAAATATTTGAATGCGTATTTAACATAATAATACACTTTTTTGCATTTCCCCATATTTTCCCATTCGGAGATCTCCAACCTGCTGGTGTAGATATCCACCAACAGGCGAAAAGTTACCAGTAGTAACTTTACACTCATAAATTCTGTTGTAGGAGGCTCCACATCCTCTTTTGAGGAGATGGGTACATGTAAGTTTACACCTAAGTGTAACTCTTCAGTTAGAAATAGTGAATAGCAAAAAGATTAGAGAGTCACACCTAGGTTTTGAAGTAGAGCTACACGATTAAATATACAAAACATTTCTTCCTGCTCTCTGGAGTAAGACTTTTGGTGCAGGAATAAAAGCTGTTTTGTGGATTCACATATGGGCTACTCAATTAGGAGTATTATCTTCTGTATCAGTTTTACACATTGGTTTAAAGATGATGCAATGATGTACCTTGTGGAGTTCAAACAAAGACTGCAAGTCTTGCATTATAAGCAAGCATGAAGATTAAGCTGGAGAAATAAACACAGGCTGTGGCCTTCATACCCTGTTTCTCGGACAATTGGCATCTACATGCACTGTGATGGTGAGTCACTAATGCGTAGTATAGCACTGCACAAGTATGGTTTTATGACAGCAGAATGGAAGGGGTGGGAGGGCGATAGGCACATGTGCCATGGGGCTGTTGTCAGGTACTGGCTAAGATCCCTGCACAGTCACCTTCAATCTCTTTCTCTGCGTCCAAATTTAAAATATGAATTAGTATGTTTCAGTGTTAAATATCAATAAAATAGAGTCAATGGTATGGAAGTAAGAGGAAGACAAGCATTGATACTAAAGTATTACTACAGGCTCTAGCCTTAGACTTTGCCAAACAGGCTAAATTGATTTTGAGATCCAAGGTTTATGACTCAATAAATGACAACACTCACCTCAGTTCACAACATAAGAATGATTGAGAATCTGAACTGAATGAAAATTTGTATTGCTTATCTACAAACAGACCTTATGCAACAACAACATTGTCTGAAGAATCCATTAGACACCTAAAAGGTAGGTCTTTTAGAAAGCAGAAAGTATTGGAGATGTCAGAACAGACAAGCAGACTATTTACTCATACTCATAATAAGCTTTAAACGACAATTGAGTCATAAAAGATAAAGGGATATACAGCAATACAAATAACATAAAAAAACAATACATTCAAGTATGAGAGGATGAGCATTGCAGCACATGGAAGTTTAGATTCAGCAAGAAAATACATAAAAAAGCTGTGTTCTGATAAGTAGATATATACACTAGGTATTAGATAATAAAGATCTAAAAACAAGGGCACATACTGATCATAAGTTTGACTTTAAAACAAAACAGTCCATCACTGACCAAAATGCATAAAACAGTTGACACCAGTAAAAAAAATAATCACAGTTGTATTAAGGGATATTTAAAGCACTAGTCTTAATGATCCAAATCCATCCCAGAAACTTAGCAACTGCACACGCAAAAGGAAGTTTGGGATGGGCTCAAAGGATTCTAAGCACAGTCCAACTGCTAAGGGTTCCCAATATTCTACACATTGGTTTGATCCATTTCTTACAGGCAACAATATAGCCTGGACATGCAAAGAAAACGCGACAAATTAATTCTGTGAATTTCTTGCAGACCGGACATTGAAGATCACCATTTGGAACCCATTTGATAGTAAACATTTTCAGGGGAAGAGCCCCTACTGTGAATCAAAACTATTGTCCACGATTCAATGGAACAGTAATGGCATCCCAATAGGGCTCCAAATGGCTACTACATTTACAATCCAAAAACGTTCCTGTTAAGGAAGAGGTGACCGCCACTTGAGCTTCCACCTGTCTGTTCCAAAGCCAGAAATGCTTTTTTAGCGTCAGTGCTGTCAGATCTGTTGCAGATGATGGATCGTTCCATAGAGATCACAAGCCAAACGATATTAAATACTTTTTAATTTGACTAAGCCATGTAATTATATTAGATGTATTGGCCTCCATCTCATCTTTTAGGGCCAGTCTATACTGACCCAGTTCAGATTGAGACAATAACCTTCCCCAGAACAGTAGGGGATGAAGTCTGGCTTTATCAGATAACGTGTCATGCACAGGTCAAGCACCAATGGTACTAATAAAATACTGCTAGGAAGGCAGACTAACCTTCTCAAGAACTTGTTTTCAGAATTTATGAGAGAAGATAGATTAGCAAAACTCTAAAGTTTAGAACCATACAACACAGAATTTATTGCTTTGGCATCATACATTTGTAAAGCTGGGGCAATAGGTTGTGAGAATGAAGAATTGTGCTCTTTAATTGTGGCATCCAAAATCTGTTTATATTTTATGGTTGTGATCATGATCGTGAATATTCTTTATTCAGTCAGAAACTGACCATAAAAGCACATGATAAAATACACAGTACATCAATCATCAAATAAAAGGATACATTGCAAAGTTCAATGAGTAGAAAATCACATAATCAAAAAGGTAATTCTAATTCAAAATATTACAAAAACAACACAGATACTTATAAAACTAACATGATAAAAAACAATCCTGAAGAATACAGACCCGGAAAAACCTTCTGAGTTAATTTGGGTCCATATTAAAATGACATAAAAAGACATGATTCAGAAGACTGATAGATTTCTGTCCACAAAAACAAACAATCCAAAGATCAGGATACATTTTAATTGAGCATATTTCTTCCTCAGCTTCAAAGCGGCAAGAGTACATTTTAAGACAGAGAAAAAGATTGTCGGAGAGGGCAAACTTTGTGAAAGGGACAGATCCTCTTTATGGGTTATAAGAATCTTCTCTCTCAGAATAGGGTATAAAAAACAGCCCCTTAAAGTGCAGTAACGTGTGCAAAAAAAGCATGAAGTGCATAGTAGATTGGGCGGAGACAGCATCACAGAGACAACACAGGAGCGTGATGAACCAAGAACCTGGCCTGGGAAACCAACCAAACAATGAACCATGTAGAGGCAGAGCTATGTGAGATAAAATCTCTCAGATAAAATCTGAGCTCAGTGTTGACAACCCAGTTTATGTATAGCTCCTTGTTTTATGGTCATTAAGTCAACCTGTTGTTTCCATGCAAGAGTCACAGATAAGGTTAAACCCAAATATGTGAATACATCTACCCTGTTGAGTGGTATGCCCCTCAGCTCAAGTCTGCCCTTAAACGACTTTTACTTCTTGAGGACAATAATCTTGTTTTTTGCGAAGTTAATCTTGAGTCCGCAGGCTGCACAAAATTCTTCAAACTGGAACAGGGATCGCTGAAGCCAGCTGGGTGTCTTAGAGATCAATAAAGTCTCATCCGCAAACAAAAAAGATAGGTATTTTGGTACCCGCCAGGGTATGGGCATCAGCGGCAAGACCAGAAAAAAAGGAAACAACATTGTTAAGAAATAAAGAAAATAAGGTGGGAGCTAAGACACAACCTTGACGTATCCTTTTGAGAATGGGAAAGTATTAGGTCAGTTCTTCCTGAATACCCCATCGAACCTGGGCGTAATTGACCTCATGCAATCCAAATAACACTCTCAGCAAATTCGAAGGCATAGCAATGACAGAAAGAATCTGCCACAATTTCTTCTGGTGGACCAGATCAAAGGCTGATTTGAGATTGACGAAGACAACATATATACTGCCTCCATCGATCTCCACCGCCCTCCAATATAATAGCAAAAATCGAAAAAACCTGGTCTGTGGTTCTTGTTTTCCTACGGAACCTGGCTTGGTAAGGAGACAGGACATCATTATCATTAATCCATTCATAGATCCGACCCTGAAAGAGACGTGCAAAGACTTTCTGTACCAATTAAACTAATTGGTCTGTAGTTGCCTGGCAATTATTTGTCTTATTTCTTGTATACTGCGATGACTTCCGCTCTCTTCCAAGATTCTGGTATTGGGGCTCCATTTGCCAGAAGGAGGATGTATCTGGACCAATTATCCCAGCTATCAGCAGGAGCACCTGCACTCCTTTTTGAACAAGGTTTTAGGTCTACTAGGTTTTCTGTGAGATTTGGTAGTAGGAACTGTGAAGTAACTTAAGATTTTCTCAAATAAGTTGTTATGAATGTCAATAATATCCTGTATACTCTTGGCACCAGAAATACCTGCATCCATCCCAGGCATGATTGTAAATCAGCACCAATTGCAATCAGGAGATCCTGTTTTTCTATAAGCTGAGACCATTTAACACGGCGTGTGTCATTTGTAGAAAGGATGTCCCTGGTACTAACATCAGGTTGATATTTGTTTTCCAACTTGGAGCAAACAGACTCCAGTGTCAGGCACAACGGTTAATGATCACTTCCACTCTGGTCTTAACAGTCATATTCTTAAGGTACGGCCAAAGATGGAGCTGGAGATCAATTAAAATATAATCTATTCGACTAGTGTGGAGAAGTTGTCAAAAGTACCAGTCCCCCCTGTCTGAGTTAGTTCTTCCTTTTGTAGCTCTCACCCCAAATTCTAATGAAAGAGATTTTAGCTGAAGGGCCACCTCTGTCCAATTATGTATCGGAGGTAAGCCAAGTTGTGGAAAACTCCAGGTCTCATTCTTTTCCACCTCTAGGCTAGCATCATCATTATCTAGGGGTTCAAATGTGGTCTTAAAATCTCCTGCTAGTATTAAGTATGACTCACCCCGATATTTACCTAAAAACCTCCATAATTGAGACAGATGGTGATCTAAGGCCTCCTTTGACCCCTCTGGCATAGACTTTATAGATGTTGAATTGCCTGTCACAATTCAAACAGCTATAATATGTGGACAATTGGTGTGAAGTTGTCTGATTTTAAAGCTCAAACTTAATCGGATCCAAATTGTAAGGCCTCTGGTTGGCCTCCCAGCAGGGCCACGTCTAGAAGAAATCCCAAAATTCAGGTAGGCAGGTTTGAAGACTGGTTCCAAAGACCAAGTTTCCGGCAACAAGCCGATGTCAGACAGCTCGATAAATTCATTACAATCTGGCGAAACAATATTTGATTTGATTTTGGCAATGTTCCAAGGAATAATTGAAAGGTTACCTGGATGAGAATGGGTGACAAACCTCTGTGGCTCAGGCATCACTCTTCAGCAAAATACTAAGAGAAGGGATAGAGCCTAGCAAAATCACATCTTCAGGTTGATCATTACAACCAGGCAGGACAAAGTCATCAGTTGGCAAGAAATAACAGTTAGGGAAACTAGCAGCCATAAACTGATCATTATTAACCCCATGTAAGAGCTCATCTAAGAAAAATGGGTTGATATTAGGCTTTAGTGGTCAATCTTCTGTCCTAATGGGTGATTAGTCTACAGGTTGAGAAAGGGATGTATGCCCTACATGAGGGTGGTTTAGATCCTGGCACCTGTATTTAAAACAAATGTTTGCATCAAACAGAGTAGATACCTGCACATCAAATACCACTTAATTGTCTACTAACTCTCTGCTATGAAAGATCAACTCAATGGTTTCGTAGTTGAAGCCAGTTTGCATATGCCAATAGGCTCCCAAAATATCATCTCTAATAATGCAGCAACAGCCTCTCACCTTGCAAATCCAATGGATGTATTCAGAAGTAGGATGCATGGAACGTATGGGGTGCCCTTTCTGAGCCATCTTCATGTTTCTCTGTCCCCCAACCCTCCTGAGTGTCTCAAATTTGGCACAAACCTGTGATCTTTTGTAGAAGAGGACAGTAGGAAAGCACTTTTTGGCATGTTTAACACCCACTTTTTGCCTGATTTTGACTGACCTCAGTGCCAGATCTCTTTCTCTAAAATGGTACAGTTGTTTTCCTAAATTGGCACCACCTTTAGCATCCTCTGTAAGTCCCTAGAAAACTGTACCTCTGGTAGCTGGGGTACTAAAGAAGGTCCCTAAGGGCTGCAGCACAATTTGCCCCACCTTCAGGGACCTCTCACCAAACACACACAGTGCTGCCATGGCAGGCTGCATGTCTTGGTGCAGACAAAAATGAAAAGCCGGCCTGTCATGCATCCCCGTTTGCCAGGTCCCCTACCACTGCATGTGATATTTGTGAGTCACCCCTATAGAAGGCCTACAGCCCTAATGTAGGGTGCATTATATCATACGTGAGGACATATCTGCATGAGCAGACATGCCCCTGCTATGTTTTGTCAATTCTCAGACATAGTAAGTGAACAGGGAAGCCATTTTGAGTACATGTGCTGGACACTGGTCATTACGAGTTCCCCAGCTACATGATGGCTTCACTGAAACTAGGGATGTTTGGTATCAAACATCTCATATTAATAAACCCTTGCTGAATCCAGTGATGGATTAATTCATACATGCACTAAGAGGGTACCTTAGAGGTGCCTCCTGAAAACCTACAAGACTGCTAGCGTGTTAACTGACTGGTGTAAACCAGTACAACCACCCTAGATAGATTTCTGACCTCCTGAGGTGACAGCCAGCTCTCTCGGAGGCCAGGAACAAAGGCCTGCTCTGGACAGAGGTGTTATCACCTCTTCCAAGCAGAATGGACATTTCAGGGCGGGTAGCTTCAAAGGTCATGCCACCTTTTGTAATGCCATCCAGGTCTCTCCTGATGACAAAGAGGACCACCCCCCTGTCCTGGTCCTACTTTTTGGCAGTAGGACAGGCAGCACAATTAGTAAGATTAAGAGGTTAGCCCACACCATGCCAGTGGACCAGCTGATGCGGACACCACTTTTCACGTTCCTCAATTTTGTTTTGGATATAAATAGTATTCTAGGGTCATGGTTATGATCACTTCCCAACGGAAGTGGTCACATAGAGGGTGTAGTCACCCTAAAAGTAGGCAACCCATTGGCTGCTATCTGGCACTCCCTGTAACACCACAAAATTGAGTATTTAGGTGGCACCCCTGAACCAAAGAACTCAGATCCAGAGAAGGACAAGAATGAGCTACTGCCTGGCGAAAACAGCAGAAGAGTTGGGGACATTTTGGTGCAAAACCCTGCCTGCCCCCACCTCTCTCGACAATGGTGACAGAGTGACTCGTCCTGCAAGCTGGAGAACTACCAAAGCCTCGGTAGCCTGCCAGCACTTCAAAAACAACGCCAGTCTCCCTTGGAGTAGAGGAGCTACTTCCCTGCAGTCGCAGTCACCAAAAAGCAGAGTCCAGCCCACCGGATTGCAGCTCCCCAGCCCAACTGATGCGTAGATGAGTCATGCCCTGGAAGACTAGGACCGTCGCCCCACCAAGAGTGATAACAGCAGGATCCACCTGAGCTGTCCAACACCAATCCCCGGGGTAACGGCTGCCCTGCACCAAGCATCAACAGTGACAATCCAGTCAGGATTCACCTTGCCCCTGAACCAAGCAGCCATCAATGGACATCAGCATCACTGAGACCGACTTTGTGAGTGGCCCAGCAGTCCTAATTTTGCCACTGCCAGCTGGTTGACCCTGACTGCGAGGAGCACGTTTACACACAGAGCACAGCTGCCCTATCCACTCTGCACCCGAGCTGTCCGGCCCAGAACCTGAAGAACCAGCTGTGCACCCTTGCTCTAACTCCCCTTCTGAACCAGGCCCCATTTGGGAGCTCTCTGACTTGTCCAAAAGCCCCCCTGTGCAGCTTGTTTTTAGGTACCCCTCACCCCCCGCCTTCTTCGTAGCACACCCAGCTGCAACCACTCCAGCACCATGCTCCGAGTGGAATTCGGGGAGAACCTGACAAACTGCTGGTTGTACTTCAGACCTTGGGCCCTTACATCTCTAATCCCAGAAGGTGAACCCCTAAAGCCAAAGCCTAGTGTACTTACGTTTATGCATTATTGACTTTTCTCTCCGTAGGACTGCATTGTGCGTAAAGGCACACAGGTTTGAACTATTTACTTAACTGTAACTTTTGAACACAAAATCAGAACTTATTAGTTTGCAAAGTTCTGGTTTTAAAACATATATAAAAAAGAAGTGTTATTTTTCAAAATTAGTCTTGGATTTATTCTTTGAGTGCGTGTCTCATTTATTGCCTCTGTGAGTACAACAAATGCTTAGCACTAACCTCTGATAAGGCTAACTGCTCGCCCACACTACCACAAAAGAGAGCATTAGTGTTATCTACTTTTGCCTCTGTCAACCAATTGGGAATCAACTGTACTCTCTGCACGGTGTACTTCGTTTTAGTGCAGCATATAGATTGCTGGCTTCTTACAAGCAACTATCAGGCTTAAGGGGTTTAGGATCCCTGCTCAATTGTAGGTTATCATGATTGTTTATGGTGTGCATAGCTCTGCCGGTATCTGTATTTTTATCAAGGATAAGTTGATTTAGAGTAGAAAGGTGTAATACCACAGTTTTAAGACCCCCCACCTCATTCCTGAGTTCTGCAATTGGTTGCGTTAAATAAGGTAGATCATCCACAACAGTTGGTTCAATTGGTTTATCTAACTGCGACCCTTCACATGATGGAAGTTGTGGATCCTTATTAGTCTTGCCAGTGAGTCAGAGGAAGAGGTTACAACACAGAATCGTGTATGTGTGTGCAGCCAACCTTTGGTTAGTCGAAGCATCAATTACATTAGTTAAACCTTGGGCAGTCAAATCTTTGACTAAAGGTGGCTCAATGACTTGCATTTCCCTAGGGTGTCGGTTAAAGTAACTTTTAATATTATGAGCATCATGCTTGCACTTTGGAACTGATCTTTGAATTCCTTTCCTAGTTCCAGACATTTGTTGTGAAATGGTGCCCGAGTTGTTAGGAAGAGCAGTTCCATGTGTGCCATTCGGGACTGCCCCAGGTTCGACTTGAGATGGTGCATCTGTGCCGATTAGTGACTCCACTTCCTTAATCGAGACATCAGTCTCCTTGAGTGTACAATTTTCTGGTTTAGTGGAGCTTTTTAAGTGTTTAGCAGTGCTCTAAACTAAATCTGTTGCGTTCCGTTTGCCCATATTAAAGAGTGGTACACCTACGTTAAAATATTACAATTTTACAGTGACACTTTTAATTCCACTAGTAAGGAGCTAGGTTTGCACAATTGTTTAGTATAATGTGACCAGATCAGCTGGAATCAAAAGATCCTAGGGCAAAGCAGCCTACAAGTCTACAAAACATGTTATATTATGACCAGTTAAATATGGTTGGGGAATAGTGTGACAATCTTAGCAAAAGTCATGCAACAATACCGTGGCAGCCCAAGCCCGATATTTCAACCGTGTGGGGGGTGGCGGGTGGCAGGGTGGGGGGGGAGTACAGCCTCTTCCAGGCTCTGACGGGCAATGTGTGCTTAAATAGTGCTGGTAAGACTCAGGTGTTTTAGCAGAGAGGAATGGTTGGGTTTGCAGTCCCCAGCAACAGCATCCAGAGCAACTTCCCAGGAGGTGTGCAAACAATGGTCAGTTCCCCCTGCTGTAGCAGCTAGGAAACACAAGGATCTCACCCCAATGAACAGATAAGCGGCAAAAGCAGCCCTGCATTCAAATCCCAGTAGCAGAAGAATCGTGTTCCGAAATTGAGATCAAATTCACATATCAATTAATATCCAGTGTAAAGATGTATTTTTGTTAGTATTGAAATAATAGCTACTAGATACCTAGGCTACAAACACAGGGTCATATTTCTAAATCCATTTCCTTATATAAGATTACATTTGTGAAACTTGATGCCCTTATGATATGATTTATGAGTGGGAAACTGAACTTGGGATTCACACTCACATGCCTTTGAACATGTGAGTAAATCTACTCCCAGGGGCAGGAAGTGAGTTTAAGGAGATGGGAGATTCATCAACATCCACACATTATCATGTTTGTGGTTGTTCACCATCCTTTCCATTGGCCTATTCTGTGCCCAAGATGGGAAAGAAAAGGTAATACATCCAAATGTGGTGATGGGGTAGGAGGAACATGTGTCTTTACTGAGAAACAAATGACACGTTGGAGAAAAAATTGAAGAGACTTTGAAGTTCATTTACATTAATGCTAAGTTTTATGTCAATTGCTTTTTGTAAAGTGGTTGTACACACCCAAGAGGGATTTATGTTGCTTGGGGATGAAAGCGTTCAAGCTTCCCAGAGAAATATAAAAAGCATTACCAGAAGTAAAGAAGAAAATGTTAAAAGTTTTTGGAAGCAGCTAATATCTGGGCTGAGATGGGGGAAAGTGAATTTCAGAGGGCGGAAACAAGTACTGAGAGTCTTTTACCACTTATGTGGTGTGGAGTAAACAAAGATTTCTCAAATGTCCTACACTGGAGGAGTACAGGACCATAATCACCCTGTGGCGCCGCAGACGGCTGCTCAGAAAATGGGTTGCACATCTCTATAGGCATGTCTAGCATTTGCAAGAGTATTTTAACGTTCACTCTAGTTTGAACCAGAAAGCAGCGACGTTTACTCTGGTGGATTTATTCTACATGACCTAGAGGGGTGCAATAAGACTGATAGGCACCCTTAGTAAAGAGCCTTGCCGCAGTCCAAAGGATGGTTAGGTTACAGCACAATATTATACGCTATTTAATGCATGAGAGAGCTGAGTGGAGTGCTTCGTCACCACTAGGTTTCTTCGGCCAGTGGATCACACCACTTGGCTCTGTCAATCAGACTCAACTGCATTTGCTTCATGGTGTACCCCATGCAAATGTACCGCACTGATGGTACTGCTGTTCGTTTTACTTTACAGATTCTGTTTGCCTACTTGTGGCAGGGGTTGAAAAGAGGATGAATAAATGAACGAAAAGCATTTACCTCAAACTGTATCCCAGTGCTAGGATGACAGCATGGGCAGTGAGCATAAAGCTTACCTAGAAATATGTGGGTCAATAGTCAACTCTTATACCCATTTTTTAGCGCCGCATTTGCGTCACTTTTTGACGCAAAAACGGCGCAAACTTGCAAAATACAATTGTATTTTGTAAGTTTGCGCCGTTTTTGCGTCAAAAATCGGCGCAAATGCGGTATACATATGGGTAGTGTTTTCAGAAAACAATTACCTTTGGCCGACAAGAAGATAAGACAAGGGTTCCAGTTTTTAGCAGTTGAGTGGGAGAAGGAGGGATCATCACAATGAGAGCACCATATCCTAGGAGTGCTCAAGAGATAGCAGAGGTAAAACAAAAGGAGCTGGGGGGTATCCAGAAGAGACCATCTGTAGGAAGATCGAGCCTGTTCTGTAGATGGCAGATCCAGTAACATTTGTTACTGTAAATAATGTATATCTGCCAGATGGTGGTAAACCGATTCTCTGTGGATCAGCTCAATATGAGCCTGGTTGCTGTGTTTTAGAAGATTTGGTGCAGAGCCAGTATATATTTAATAAGGTTGCAGTCCAATTAGATGGATGTTTGTATTACTGATTTGCTGTAACTGATTGGGAGTAGGATTTTAAGCAGAGGAAATATGTTAAGTGAGTTTATCGACCACAAGTTTGAGGGCCGCTGCTTGATAAAATTGATGCAGAGGTTGTGAAAAGCGATAGAAGTAACCCATTGTAACCTACCTGGTACCTGATTGTAACCGTATTAAGTTTCAACACATTGAGGCTCATCTAATTAGCAATGGCTGTGAGGCAAATTTTTGAGACTGACACGTTCTTGTCAAGTGAACTATAATCCATAGCAACAGAAGAGGATACCACATGGGAAGGTATGACACTCCTGAGCCATCATCCGAGATTATACAATTGACTGTTCAATACTCTTTGCCAGATCGAGAACTTCATTTAATGAAGGATCCCTGCAGCTAAGGATCATTTCCTTGAAAAAAACAGCTGTACACAAATTGATGCCTTAGGTAAGTGTCAAGTGATGCACTAAAATTGCAGGTTGCAGCCAACAATCTTAATGCAGGGATAAATTCCCTTATTGACTCATCAGGTGATTGCTTTTTTTTTTAAAGAAATTGAACCTCTCTAACAACACACTAGTTTCTTCTGCAAATTTCCGCTTGAGTCTAGTAATGGCTTCTGAGAATTCATCCAAATCCACAGGTTATCGAGTAGTCGCCACAGCTTTAGATAAATTGTCAAAATTTCGTTGGCCCTCATGGCCTAGGTGACTGCATAAAATCACATTTTCTCACTTCAGCTCAAACTCATCAGACCCAATAGCAATCAGGTTATTTTCAAATGCTCTTAACCACGTGCTCCATTTAATTGATGATTTGTCTGGATTCTGAGAGAAAGGAGAGATGTGCGCGAAATTTGTTACAGACATTGTCACCATAACACAAGCTGAGTTTCAAAGGTACTTGCAAACTCAACAAAAAAAATGTCAAGTGCTCTTGAAAGAGGGAGAAAATGGTAGAAATGCACAGAAAGCAGAGAAAACAAAAGTGCAGGTGAAATATCAACTCACCATGATGCTTATTGGCTGCGTAGTAGCTCTGACGCCACATCCCAACACAGCAAAACGGTAGAGGCTGTGGGCTCCAGCACTCCTCAAACTCCAATCCACACTTTATACAGCTTGTTGCCAATGTTGCACTGACATAAGAATGTGGAATAATCAGGTAAGTTCCATAACAAAGTTTATTTGTCAAATCCAGCAGTGAGGAGTATGGACCCACAACCAATGCACCTTCTGCACCAGCTGCTCAGTGGTAACTGAACTAATGAACACCCAAGGCAGCACGGGCCAGAACCTTCATATTCAATTCACAACAAACACTACAATGCTAATGAGCACAAGAAACATCTCATGCTTCAGAAAGTAAATGCACAGATAAATCAAGCATAAACACTCCTCAGTAGAATTTTTAACACACAAAAGCACTGACAATAGAATAATGAGCCTGAGGGAGCGAGCTCACTCTACATATAAATAAAATACCAGATACATACCGGGTACAATATTACCCTACTGATGTGGAGCCAGTGCTTCCTGTCAGCTCCCTGCAAGTTCCTGGTATCCAGTTTCTGTCTAGGCCAGCTAGACCACTGACCTACTTATGCAGCCATGTCCTTTCATAGAGGACATGACAGAGAGATCTTGGAGGGGGCTGGAGTACGGTGCTGGCTTCCCTTGTTGATTCCTGCTGCACATGTGATTGAATGGTGCCTTGCTGTTGATGGTGGCAGTGTTGATGCAGTAAACGAGGGCTTTGCATTTGGCCTTCCATATTTGCTGGTGGTAGCGTCTCCAGGCGGATTTGAATCAGTCTTTACCCGTGGAGCTTCCACTTGTTCTCCAATTGCTGTCCACTTGCTTACAGTGCTGAGTCACCAGCTGAGTTTCTCTGCATGCCATCTGGCCTGAGGGCATGATCTTGCTGTTTCGCCATGCTTACATGGTGCCAGGCAGTTGGTGCATGTGGTGATCCAGTTGTTAAAGTTCTTGATGCCTTCCGTCAGGTAGCTGGTGGGTTTGGATCAGTGAGCCGTGAGGATGGCAGACCAGTCCATCTATGGACTGCTATCCCAGCAGTAGCGAGGAGGTTCAGGGGTGGTGGGTATTCTGTGGCTCAGGATCGGAATGCTAAAGGTAATGAGGACTAAGTCTGTCCAGGTGATAGGTGATGGTTTGTTGACTGGGATGCTGTTGAAGGACCAGAGGTTTCAGGTGGGATGCCCGGTGATGTGCTAGTGAGACTGTGGTTTGTGAGATTTTCCAGTAGAGCGCTCTATTTGGGGTCGGTGTGGTTGTCAGGTGATAGTACAGATCTCCTAGCAGGATGAAGGTGCTGGTGTCCACGATGAGGGGTGCAATGAAATCCTGATGTCACTGGCAAAGTTGGTGCAGGAGTCTAGTGGCTGTATACAAGAGTTCTGCACAAGGTGATATTGGCTTTGATTTGTATCTTGAAGTAGAGGTGCTCCATGTAGCTGGTTGCTGTGTCCATGGTGTTGGTGCAGCTGAATGTGTCCTTGAATACAATGGCAACTCTGCCTCTGGGCTTAGGCTGACAATCTTGACTGGTGATCTAGTAGCCAGCAGGGATGGCAGTGGTAATGTCTGATGCCCAGGCTGGCTTCAGCCAAGTTTCTCTGAAGAGGAGGTCAGGGGTTTGTTCGTGCAGCAGGTCCCATATCTCTGCCATGTATTTGCTGAGCGAGCAAATGCTAATGAGCATGCATGTGAATGTGGAGTGGAGTGTGATCAGTGAGAGACTGGTTGGTGTGCATGTGAGCGGTGGGATGCTAGGTGCTATTGCTGCTGGAGTGGTAAGTGTGGGGGGAAAGAACATGCAAGAGAACCTGAAGGTAAAGGCCATTTTGATGTATGTGGTGTGGGGCAGCAGTAGTTCAGTGAGCAGCAGATGATGTTGAGAGCATGAGGGATGGGGAAGGGTAGCAGTGGGTTTGTGGAGAACCAGGGGTCTTAGGGAGATCGGCTTTCCTTTGACACACTTTCAATGTACCAGCGGTGCAATCACTGCAGTTCCATGCTGCCGCTGCCATAAAGTAGTTCCTGGGAGGTTGGAGGACCTCAGGGGGTAATGGGCAGGACCTGAGAGGTACACAGGAAGCAGGAAATGGGCAAGAGACAGGAGGAATGTGAGGAGGAGGTAAGGAATGACAGGGGAGCAAAAAGTGTGGGAAACACAAGGTTTAAGAAAAAAGGTGGAAAAGTGGTAAGATCAATAAGGCAGAGAGAGAAAGACACAAAAAGAGAAGGCGATGACAGTGAAATTACAAAGGCAGAGAGGACACAAAAACAGACACAAATGAAATGGCAAAACAGACAACAAGTGGCAAAGACAGGCAATTAAAAGTGTAAATTACTCCCCCAATCAGGTCCATTAAAAAATGGTAACTTAGACTTTTGAGTACTCTATACTTTTGAATACATTTGTTACTTTTGGCTGTTCACAAAATATAAGTGAACATTACTACTAAAAAACAAAAAAAAGTAGTAGGTTCAGCACCACACATGGTGAACCATTAGAACTGCAAACCTCTCTCACAGAAAATAATGGAGGTAGGGAATTAAAATAGGAACAATAGGAAATAATGTTAATTATAAATAAAATATGTAAAATTTTTAAAAATTGATTGAAATAAATGTAATTGAATATTAAGAACATATTAAAAAGTAGTACATATTTATTATTTAGTTATAAAATGTTTTATTATTCTATTGGTAATTTCAAAAGGTATTTAACAAATTTGTAACTAAGTTATACATTTTAATAACTATTAATGCATAATACAAAAATATATTTATTCTCTAGGTGGGAATTTTTTTTTTAATTTAAACTTGAGAAATATAATTTGAATTTAATTCATGTATTTCCAGTAATTAAAATTGTATTAAAAATGAGCTGTCAGGGCTGTATAATTGTTCTATTTCGTTTTACACTAAAAAGAAATACATAAAATGAATTCACATGACTATAAAAATATTTTAAATATTTCTTTTTGAGTTAAATGTATTTTTTAAAATTCATAGAAGGTTTCTGCAGTCAGGGGGTAGATATCCAACAATTATATTTAATAATAAGGTTAATAATGTTTTTTAATTTTAAATGTAAAACAAAATAGAAAATGCTTCAATTCTATTAACATACTTGTAAACTAAATAATTAATGGAAATATATCAAATTATATTTAAAATAGCTGTCTGAAGTAAAAACTAACTTCCCACCTAAAGGAAAAATATTTTTATCCATTATTGATTATTTAAAGTCATAGATAGAATTAATTTAAATTAATGTAATTATTTTTACTAAAAATTATCATCACTTTAATGTAATTATATTTCCTGAAATGTTATTTTAATTCCCTACCTCCAGTATTTTCTATGGGAGGGTGTTACAGTAACAGTGGCTGGCTATGTGTGGTGCTGGTCTTACTGGTGCTGTTTTTTTTTTTATTAGTAACTCACGCTCAAATTTTGTGAATTATCAAAAGTGCAAATTACACCAAAGTGAAAGTTATCTTTGTGAATTAGGCCCGAGTTATGGTTCTGTCTCAAATTTATAAGACCACCGAAATTCAACAATTATGATTCACAAGACAAGTATAACTGTCACCTCCCCCGTGCATAGTAAATGTCATCACATACGCCATTGACAACATCATAAGTGACAACATTCATTACATCACCTATGATATCACCATTGATATGACTGCTTGAACCATAACTTCAACCACCTGGTGCTAATATAATCAGATCTTTATCTAGCAGAATCAGTAAAGTTCAGATGGATTTGATAGGAACTGGGGTACTTCCCCTGTCTAGAGGCCACCACAGAGAGGACCAGATGCTAGATTAACTGCCAAGCATGACTAACTCAGTTAGCAGCTATCCAGATGGAAATGTCTGCCATGCAGGAGCAGAATTTGGCTTGGGTCTCTAGGCGAGTTATAGTTACCTTAGAGCATGAGTTATAGTTACTTCAGATAACTATAACAATAACAGGTGAATTTCTATGTCTTTGTTCGTTTAAAATGAGAGCCTAACTATAAAGTCCCTGTAACCTTTGTTTTTTTCAGTGAATTTCTATGTGTTTTTTAATTCTATTTCCTAACTATAACGTTCCTGTAACCTTTGGTTTTTTCATTGGATTTCTATGTTTTTTTTTATTTATAGTAATTTGCTCTCTCTCTTTCTCTCTCTTCCATCCCATAATGGCATGGAAGAGAGAGATTGTTATTGCTAAGGTCTCTCCATTCAATGACTTGAAAGAGTGAGACTAGCAAGATGTGTGATTTGAATGTTATAGTTAAGGTTTGGTACAAAGCAGAACAGAGTCTCTTTTGGCCTACTGGTAAAGTACCAGACTGCCACTCAGTAGGTTGATGGTTCAAAGCCTAGTATCTCAAGACAGTGGGCCCATTTATTTCCTAGTGTTTGGACTGTTAACCCTTCCAAGTAATGGACCAAGTGTGTGTGCTGAATGCCATAGTTATATCTGGACAGAGCACAATATGGAGTCCCTTATGGCCTAATGGTTAAGGTCTCAGACCCTCACACTGACATTTGAGGGTTCTACTCCAGATGTGTCTGTGATCATTTCCTTCCCTTAATTTCTTTCAAACTTCAAAAGTTAAAGTTTCATACTGAAAGGTGACCTCACTCTTTTTAATTGACAAATACATTTTTCTTTTCAATGTGGCCAGAAATATCCCATTCTAAATACATTATACATCAAAGCCTAAAAACACTCTCTATCTCTCTCCCTCTCACTGTCTTTCTCTCTCTCTCTCTCCACTCACAGACACACTCAGAACATTACGCACCCACTCACAGACCAACTCAGACACTCACGCTCCCACTCAGTCCCATTCAGACCCTCATGAACCCACCCAGCCCCACTCAGACCCTCACACACTCACTCACAGACCCACTCAAACACACAGACCTGCCCTGGGGACTGCCACCTCCCTGTGGCTTTTCCCCTGCACAAGCTCATCTTTTTTCGCAAAGTTGTCACAGCCAGAGATATACAAATGTATTTTCCGTTTAGTATCTCCAAATCTAATAGATGGATTTACACCAAATAAGCAAAAGCACATTCTGTGTACCAAAAGCTAGCTTTCTGCCATCTTTGGTGTACTTTCGTCCAGTGGTTCGGGCTGTAGTCATGCCTAAATGTCCTAGGGATATTAATATGGGAAACTCTACTTTTTCTTACCTGCCCCTGCTTGACAGATAACCCCAAAACTTTCCCTGCGCAACAAGAATTTTGTGAAGATTCATCAAACGGTGCCAAAGATATTGGCAAGTCAAAAAACGTTTTTTCTATGGAAACATGGTCCTAACTATAACTAACTGGGGCGACCTCCACTAGGTAAGATATTTATATACATATGCATATAATAATATATACCTATATAATGCTAAAGTTTGATGCTTAAAATCAACAATAAAGTAACTTAACTGCAAAGTAAATGATTGGGATGTAAAAGCCCTCAGCTTACATGCAATGTAATGACTCCCGATGTAACTTCCATGAAGACATGAATTCCTATGTATGGCCTGTAAAGTAACAGTAGCATACCTACAAAGGTTAGCAGTTAATGTCCTACTATGCAGAGCTTGGTGAGATATGTGTTTCTTTGCAGCCATAGCTTCAGAGTGACGTCATAGGACGTGTCCTCAGAATCACTAAGATCATTCAAGGGTGGTAGCTCACCAGAGGGGACAACTTCTAAATTTTACAGTGGTGAGGGTAGGACTGAGCCTTGGAGGTAAAACTTCTTTATAGATCCAGTCATTTCAAGCCAATACTTATAATCATTCACGATTTTAAGGTATTATCATAGTAAGCATTACATTCTCTATTGAATGTAGATATTTAAGATTGTAAACAATGCCACTGCCTGATTGTAGAATCAGAGCCCCTGAGCATGAGATTTTGCCCTCCACTAGTAGCACAATTTAGCCTTATTAGTCCAAGGTGGCTGATCCCATGCCAGTGACAGTAAGCGGTTGCCCTAGCACATTTCTTAAATTAATAAAGCATCCTCATAGGCAACAAAAACATGGAGACTCACTGAATGTGGATAACACATGAAATAGGGTGCATTTAGTGTTAAAGGTGTGCTATTGCCCTGCATGCCCATTGGAAGGTGGCACGCAGGATCCTGGATAGAATCAGTGCCCTGTGTGCCTGTGAGAGAACTTTCTCTCTTGAGAGTGGGGTCCATGTAATTCCTTCCAATGACACTGGCAAAGGCAGTTCACATCTGTGGGGGCAACCATATTTGGTTCAGACTGGGCTTGAAACCTGCAGGGTCCCAGACAGAGGTCAGGAAAGCCTTGCGCATACAGCCACAGAACCATGAGTCCAGCTGTGGCTCCATGTGGGCTACTCCACTCACTACCCTTGCACAGGTGCCTTCAGTGTCTGTCGACACCTTCACATGGGAAATATTTTTAGCTGATAGGTCACATTCCCCAACTAGGCATGGTGCACATGTGCAGCCCAGTAGTATTTCACCTTCTTTGAAGTGTGTAAGTGTTATGTATCAGGCATGCTTTGAGAGTAACAGTGTCTGAGAGATGGCCATTATTGAAGTCTCAATTTTGACATAGTAAAATATTGAAAAAGAGCTTGATGTTTCCATAAATGCACAAGTATTAGGACCTTACATATATGTATCACAATAGTAGGAGAAATATTACAATTTGCGTGTGGCTAATTATTCTCTGATTTTCTTCATCACAGGCTGTGGAAGGTCAAGGATATGTAAGGCTTTCTCTTTCAATATTCTAAAACACTGAATGAAGCTATTCTCTAGATAACTTGATGGTACTAGCAGGTCTCTCTACAAACACAAGCACTGGTGCCAGCATGCATCTCAAGGGCACAATTTACATAGTGTCCATGGCAACTGTTAGAAATACCTCAATGGATCAAAATGCACTTTCTAAGAAACATCAATATACAATGTAAACAGCGATATGTCCCTGGGAAGAACATTTTAAAAAATGGCCAAATTACTGATCTTATACATAGCTTAGGCACATGACCTAAATTGTGAGTTTCTGGGCAAATTTGTTTTATCTCTGTTCCTCAAGTTGTAAACACACACACACACACACATAAACACACACACACCTGCTCCATGTAGAGCATCATGTGATTGGCGTTCCTATTGCAACATAAGTGGTCTCTGAACAACACTGTGCTCCTAGTGCTATAGGTGAGCGATGCCACTTATCCAGAACAGCGGCCCTCCTCATCCCCTTGAGAGGCACGAAGGATTGTCGGAGTACTAATGAATCACTGGTACGTAGGAAGCCTACGGTTGCATGAATGTTCCAATAAAGTTCTGCAAACACATTTGCCAAAATGTGTTTCATATGGGGGAAAACTGGTCATCTTCAAAGTTACAAATGTTAAATATTTCGTTGTGAGAAAGTTAAACGTTAACAAGCACAGTTTTTTGTTAAAATGTTTTGGGGGATACTTCTCCCTTCTCTCACCCACAAATTTACCTTAGATGTTTGTCTTGCTGTCTGGCAATGTTTTTACTTTTACTTACTGAAGTCATTATGAGAGCAAAAGCAACATAGAACATAATTTGGGGTTTTCTTGTCGTATGTCTTCTCCTGAAAACCTTGAAAGAGTTTGCTCGCTCCACAATGATTCACTCTGACTTTTTATATTACGTGAAACTGAAAAGGACTACTTGGTTACAATTTTTGCCATTGTTTATTGACTACAATACACCATGAATTACTACTATGTTTAAGCTAACATATAAGTTGAATTGAAATATTACCTTATGGCGGGCCTCCATCAAATTATTTTTTCAAGTGTGTTTTGGATAAAATAAGTTGAAAACCACTGACCTAATAAAAACAATTAAAGTTGGTATATGAGTGACAATATCTATCTATCTATCTATCTATCTATCTATCTATCTATATATCTATCTATCTATCTATCTATCAACCGTCACTGGGAAAAACAAGGTTAAAGGGAAGTTTTGTTTAACTGTTGTTACCAAAATAAACATAAGTTTAAAACAATCACCAGACATTCATGTAAAAACCAGAGTTAAAGTACAGTTATGCTTGAACATTAAAACTAAAAAACACTGAACATCAGAAGTTATGGTTATATCTACCATCCATATCTCACACAGCAGCAATGCACACCATTATTTGAACACCAAATGGAATGCTCATGACAACGTCCTTGAGGTGACAGATGCAATTGCAAATGTCATAAGTAATCTTACAGATGAGATTACATAGCACATTACCCAAACATTATGGAAGAAACAAATATGAAAGTAGTATTGTGTAGTGGTTTAAGTATGAGTGCTTTTAAGTTTAGTTATTACTCGTATAAATATTGATTGGTCATAATCCTTTAACCACAGAGCATGAGATGGTTGCAGGGTCTTGACAAAGGCACTCAAACCGCCAAGGCTGTAACGAAAGTGTGGCCTTTGGCTGTGTGCAGCCTGGGCTGGCTGTAGGGCCTAGCCGGCAGCTACGCAGTGTGCCTTAAGTGCCAACCAACCCCTACTGTGCGTGGTCTTCAGGTGGCAAAGCAGAGATTGGCCTGATTTTTTGGTAGGGGGTTCTTAGAGAATGGCAGTTTGGGTATGCAAACACAAACAATCTTGCTGGCCGTTGTTGGACCACCCACATGGTTTGTCAGGGGCGCAACCAGACCCAAACTTCGGAGGGGGGCTAGTACTTCAAGCCACGGTGGTGGAGCTGCCACTTCATGCGATGTGGGCAGAGGTGTCCTCAGAGCCAGTATGAGAGCACACATTGCCAATATGCATGGCTTAAATGCACTAACACATGCAAACATCATTTATGCATTTCTGTATTTACATGCTTCAGCAAATTAATGCCATATCTATTGGATTTGCCAATAATTTCCACTCAGACACTAAGCAATGCTGGAACTTTGAGAGTTCCACCAGATCTCCGAGCATTTGATGTGAGCAAGTTGTTTGGTACAGAGAGAGTTTGTGCCTGAATGCATGTTTGACACTTAGAAAACAAAAGCACTGCAGCCTTACTGAAAGGTGTCTTTTCATACTAAAAGCAACATATGACACATAAGAACAAAACTTTACATGAAACAGGAAGATGTGTATGGGGATCTCCTCATTAACACAAGAAAGTGTTCCCACAGACATCGAGAAGTAGACTTTTAGAAGAAGGCTTTTAGGAGCTGTATAAAAGTTGTGGAATGGGTACTGAGATAAAGGGTCTTCTATTGGAATGTCATTAAATGAGGGGGTTCACAAAGATCGCAAAAGGAAGGGGCATTTACAGAGTGGAATTAGCGGGATAACTACACAATGCAAAACAAATATGTGTTTATATAGCACAAACAAAACTGGGGAGTACCGGAGCGTTGTACATTTTGGGGAGTGAGGTTGCATACATCAGGTGAGGGTTTAAATCTTTGAATTATCCAGTTACACACAATTACATCATTATAACAGATTAAGTGATTTGCTCAGAACTGCACAATTTCCAGTGAAGTGCCACTGTGGATTCAAAACCATGTGCTCAGATTGACTTAGTCACTACACTATATCTTCTTCCTTAGTTGATATAAACAAAAATCATTCACAAAAAGGTTAACAGTTGAAAATGGTCCAAAAGTTCACCTTCACCAATTCTTGTGAACACGTATATTATTTTTTTATATTTTCCCATAGGCATTATACTGTGCTTCCCATGCAGTTTATTGAGTAGACCGAATGCAAAATATTGGGGTATCTAGTTATTATGCAGGGGTTGCACCTTGATTACATTATCTCTTGTTTAAGGTTCAGGTTTGTCTGTGTGCATATGCACTATGGGTTAAAGTGTAACATGATATATAACTAATATTTACATATTTAGCAATGATGTAATGGTTTATTAATAGTGATACATCTCCATTGTACTCATCAGGGTGGAATAGAAATCATGGTCCAGAAGATGAGTGGTATTTTCTATCATTTAAAATAATATACAAAGGGTTGATGAGTCTTTTTTCATTTTTTTGGGCCTGTGATCCTTTTTTGAAATGGCTATGCGATGATGTGGCGCGAACGTGCCACGATTGCAAATTAGAACTATAAATCAAGCTAGCTGGAGGTTAACTATCTTTCAAAAATGCAAACACATGCCTTGGCTAATACTGCACTCAGTCACATTTTCTTTTTCTCTGAACGAACGGGGGTTAGCTAAAGATGTCAAAATTTAAATGTGCACATGCTGCACCTGAAATTCATTATGGTAAATAATTTTGTTAACCATGTTTATGAAGGAGCTAAAGCTGTGGAAAAATTAGAGTACATCTTTGTATGGTGAACATCAACAGCACAAGACACTGTTGCAGGATTAGATTGGGAGATAAGAGGGTAGTCAGAAGGAGACCTCAGCTAGACTCGTGTATGTGGGAAGGTGTAAGCATGCCTGTGGACATGCTGCTCCCCTGACACTGGGATGCTGTAGCTCCAGCTGGTGGACAAAACCTGCACCACCAGCTAGTGAGGAGCTCATGTTCCCCCACTTGAACAGATGCCTGATGATCTCTTGCAGAAAGGCAGATGGAATAGCTAGCAATCTTGGGGAGTGTTTACACCTGTGACCTTTTGTCTCCTGATGGAACTATGAGTGGAGCTTGAGGCTGCTGAAGGAAATCCCTCCTCCTGTACCTTTGAAGTTGAGCTGCTCTCACAGGCTGTATGCTTCACACATCCATCCAAATCAATTTGGGATTTGCCTGCTACAACCAAGTCGGGAGAGGTGATAGCAGAAGGACTGACTACTGTATCCGCAGTGGATGTCAGTATTGTGCATGATGGTGTGAAGAACTAGGACATTGTCTTGCGTTATATCCATTGACGGCAATACTCAGAGTGACAGCAGCAGGAACCAACAGTATATAATAGCAGCAACACTCAATTGCAGGCACGAGAGGCAGGGCATGGCAGCTTTAAGACCTGCAGGCACTGAAAGCAAGACTCAGTGACAGCAGCAAGGCTCAAGAATATGACAAAAGTAGGAGCCGTGGTTACAGCAGGATTCAGTTTGACAGCTTTAGAAGTTTCAGGTTATGCCAGAAGCATCTCTAACAGCATCTTAAGTAAGCGAGTGTGACTACACACATACTGTCAGAATGCCACTGAAATGAGAGGGGAAGCAGCACTTCCACTTTCACCAGTATACCAAAGAGTAGAAAGCAAAAGACAAAGAACTAATATTAATAAAGGGGGCTTCATCTTGGCAGCGGACAGTGGGAGGTGGTGCCCAATGGCAGTTCTTACCATTGTGTGTGTGAAAATTCAAACTTTCGCCAGAAGCCGGAGAGCAAGCGTGGAAGCCTGAAAAAACACAACCCCTATAAAGTCAGGTGATTTCTAGATTTGCCTCTAATTTTTACCCCCGCGGAGGGTTAGGCGGGGTGCACCCGGGTAGACATCTATCCACTATTTTCACAAGAGTGGACGTTGTCCACCCTGCAAAGAAGCTGGGCCCCACTACAATATGCAGAACTGGTCCTGTTGTAATTTTCAGACACCGGGACACATGCAGGGTGCTGGCACATTGTCTGCGAAAAGGGAACGTTGTTATTTTAAATTCCAGCTGGGCCCAACAAAGGCTGAATTTAAGGGGCTATCAGGCCTCCTTTTGTTTGAGTATCTTGGCGGGGAGCTATCTGGTGCCTAACACCTAGGTGTAAATGCATTGGAGGGGAAACAATGGCACACAGCTTATCACTTCACAAGTGCTTAAGAGAGGCATGGGTTTGACTTTGTTAAGTTCCTGTATATAAGAGGTATGCATGTACTGTAAGAATGTGAAGTGTGTTGGTCTGTCACAGAATTTACACAAATAATTAAAATACCACCATTTTGTTTTATTTCTTTTATAGCACTATTGATCCCAATGCTGGGTGTCAGAGCACTTTACACCACACATACATAATATAGTGACAATAAAGCATGCAAGTGTGTAAATCAATGTACAAGATGTGTTACATAAGACTGTGCATATTACAAGGTGTAGGAGTCACAAGTCCTTTATAGCTCACTGTGCTATATTAAAAGGATTACAATTTATGAACTGCAAGTAAAAAAAGGATCTCTTTGTTCAAAGCTGAAATCCACTTACCTATCAACATAAAATAAAAATCTACCATCTGCAGGTTATATTATGTGCTTTACGGGAGACACATTAACCCTTCTCTGATTCAAAACTGAACCTAGACAAAGCACAGATCTCTCCAGCAAATGTGATAAGCTCCAGGGTTATCTTACCATTACTATTATTATTCCCTGAGGTTTACCGGACACATCAACTAGAGGTGAGTGAGATCAGAAATTAAAAGGGAGAGCCAAGTCAGAGTCGAGCCAAGGGTGTGGCTCGTAGAGCCCATGCATGAACCGAGCCCCGAAAATATTTACTGTGTAAATCACACAACAGACATCACTTAAAATATGATACCATCTCTTCATTATTAATAAAAACTGCATTTAACATGTGGAACTGACATTAATATGGCACATTATGGCGTTGCACTAGAAGCACTTACTAAAAGTTAGTGTAAACCCTGTATATGGCCCTAATTATTATGGAGCAACACTATTGTCTAATAAATCTAAATACCCATATGTAAAAGGGCTTTCAAGCCCAATAATTAAGAAAAAAGAGTTTTGGTGAAATAAAAAATTGCCTAAGAGCATACAATTTAAATGGGGAAGCCATGATTGATCCAGGTTTTCTGGTTTGATGTTGTACAGCTCAGCCAGCTCAGCCAGCTCAGCCAGCAGATGGGTATATATTTGCTTTCCTTATGTTCACACTTTGTTTTTACCTCTTTGCACATTTTCTTTACTTTTTATTTAGCGGTAACTCAACCCTGCGGTATTGAAGCGCTTTATGTGAGGACCAAATACATGACACAAGGTCCTATTAGTTATTTCTAGGCAGGGGGCAATTACTTGATTTGCCTAGACTTACAGGATATAGTGCCACGCCGAGACTCAAACCTGGTTTCTCACTCCAAAGTGGGTGGCTCATCCGCAATGCCACATCCTGGGTGGAGTGAGGGTGGCAGGCAGAAGCCACATGGAAGTTCAGCCTGTTATGGGCTCGAGGTTCCAACAGAACTTCGAGCTGAGCCACAGCCAAGCTTTAGGCTCAAACCTGGCTCGAGATTTTAGTGGCTTGCCCACTTTTAACACAAAGATCTCTGCAGCATGTGCTTTAACCACATAGGATAATGCAGACTTTGCAACCAATTAAACAGAACAGATTTACTGCCACATGTCTCTTTGTTGCCAATTTCTTTGTTGCAGAGTTTTAAAAAAATAAATGTATAGGTTGAGGTCCAGATCTTGCATCGGGTTGCATCACTTTTTTGGCACAGCCCCGACTCAGAATCGCATTTCTCAAATTTTGTAATGCACCGAATGTATTCATGATAGACCTGCTAAACATATGTGGGAGTTGTTAAGATCTGATATCACTTCTTGTGATGTCACTTCTTGTAAAGTCATGGGTTGTGATGCCATTTGCTGATGTCACTTCCTGTGATGACACGTGCTGTGATGTTATGCGCCATGATGTCACTTGCATCTTGTCTAGCTTAATCAGTCCCCTGACTTCTGTTTTTTAGGACTAGTGCCATGACAGAGGGATAGTGAGGCAGGGGTCTGCAGGAGGCTGGGATTTGGGTGCTACAGAAACTATATTTCAGCTGTCCACGGGTGCTTCTTCAACAGGACATGGGGTGATTCGGGTGACTTACCCCAGTCTATCTTCCAGTCGGTACCATGATGGTCCAATTTTGGGTTGTCCTGGTATTGTTTAAGGGCCTAACCTACTGGTTGGCCAATGGAGCTCCCCTGATATGAGGGGGTGGCTGAATTCACCTTGCCAAGTTCTAAGTAGAGGCCCTATTGGGTGGTGCTTGCTTGATGGGCCAGTCCGGTGGATCACCATGATTTTGAGAAATTTCCATCAGAAAAGTTTATGTCTAGCATTATGGATGTTAAATGTACATGATATAAATATTTTGAGGTGTGAAATTATACACCTGTGTCTTTTGGAAAATAAATACAGCCTGAGAATGTTTAATTCTCCAAACCAGTCCCCATATTTATACTTTTTTAGTACTGCATTTGCGCCGCTTTTTGACTCAAAAACGGCGCAAACTTACAAAATACAATTGTATTTTGCAAGTTTGCGCCGCTTTTGCGTAAAAAAATTACGCAAATGCAGTGCTAAAAAAGTATAAATATGGTCCCAAGTTTGGTAGTCTCAAGCTATTTCATTGGTTAGATGCTGGGGTGGGGAATGGGGTGCTGTACAGTGTGTACACGAATGTCATCACCGCTCAGCCTCAGTGAGTCTTTCGCCTATGTCAAATATGAACTCTTGTATCTGGCACCAAGCTTGAGCTTTAAAATCCCCTTTTCAGACAGACATTCAAAACAGTTGCTACACCTGGACTGTGTCTCAGCAGAAGGTGCGTTATCGCACAGGACTGCAGTTGCCATTTAAAAGTTGGCAAAGGGGAATAGAAGACAGTGTAGGCACCAGTTGATTGCAACAGTGCATCAGGTAGAAGGACAGTAAGGTCCAGAGGTTGCGCAGCCAAGATGCATCTCAAATCAGCCTTTGAAATGTGTCTGTGTCTTTGAGTTGGAACTGGGCACCCTTCTTCTCCATACTTCCAACTACCAAGTGCCCCTTGCAGAGATAGTAAGAAGGCCCAAGTGGTAAACCACAGAAGGGCGAACCGATTTGCCGTACACCATGCTGCGGCGGCAGAAAGCTTTGGTGGGTGCATTGCCAGGTGCTGTTGATGCACACTGCCATGCTGCTCCACTCTGCCTGTCTACTAAATGTTCTCTAAGGGTAATAGCGCTGTGTGAAATGGACCCTTAACAAGGCGCAGTGAAATATTGCACCCCACATACCTTTCTACTGTGGTGCACAGGTCCCACCCTACCCAAACTGAGCTACATGACAAACAAGAGGTAGAGGAGCACAGTGATGGGCTGCTCATCTCTGCGGCCTGTTTACAGCCTGTTTGAGTATCTGTGGCATGACAGGCAACGATGAAAATTTTACGCAGATGCTGCCTGCTGGACCATCTTTTAAAAATCCCTGCCAAAACTATCAAGTGCTGGTGCCACCCACCACCAACCACCGAAACAAACTAATTGCCCAGACTCCCATTTACCAATATCACTATGCGTATTCTTACCTTTTAGCCGGTATTTAGAATATTTAGAAGCAAAACTACAAGTGCTTTCCTAGAGAATGCAAGATGATGGTGATAAAAAAGTCTGAACTGCCTTATGGAACTGCATCTTTGTAACACCATTTTAAAAAAATGAAAAAAAAAGTCCCAACCCTACTTTTTTGCACTTATATAGCGCTTGCTACCACTTGTCATGGGTAATAAGTGCTATATAAATGCAATTACAAACAATATAATCAGGCACCTGGAATTATATGATTGTGCACCTGCAGTGTTTTTTCGCATAATTATGAATCTCCTGCATTTGTCACATAATTTATCATTTGTTGCATAATCTGCAGATTTTACCCAAAACAAATTTTGTTTCTAGGTCTAACAGTTCAAAAATTATTAAAATACAGCAACATGCTTTTCCGTGCAGTGGGAGCCCCTTTGTAAAGGTTGACTGGTTACCTTTCTGTTGCTTATAGCTTTGTTTGAATGTTAAACTGGTAGTAATGAGGTGCAACCTATGCCCAGACAGTGTTAACAACCGTAAAAATGACAAAATAGTTAATATTATCAGAAAATGTGCCACATCGTGCCACATATTTTGCATTTTCTTGCCACATAATTTGATTACCCCTGCTTCATAATTTGGCCCTCTCCTGCCACATAATTCCAGTGGCCCTGAATATAATTTGTAATTTGTGCCTTCATTTCTTGGAAGGTCTGAGGTTAACAGCCTGGTTGTGAACAGAGCAGAGGTCCTTTCAAGTGCAGATGATGCCTCTGTCATTGAAGTGTTAATGAGCAATCTTTGTCTCTCGTTTAAAGAATATGGAATCCTATTGTACAGGGCAGTGCTTAATTTGAGCTGGTGACACATATGGGAAAGACGGAGGAAGAGAAAAACGAAAAAGCGTCAGAAAGGGAGAAAGCGGAAAGCTGCGAGATTGAGCTAAGGGAGTAGGGAGTGGCTGTAAATGGATTGAAGAGGCCCGAGATGGCTCGCCAATTTAAATGCAGCAGCCATGTTTCAAAAGAGACCTTTGGGCACAAATTAAGCACTGGTACAGGGCCTTGCCCATCCAGAGACCCCACCATGGGGTCAATGAAAAAGCATATTATAAATCACTGGTGAGCTTGACCCCTCCCTCGAAGACACTTTCCAGTAGAGCAAAAAGCAGAATGTGTCTATAGTAAGAAAAGAAGGTGTTTTCTCCACTCCGTACCCTGCCGAGGCTTTCCTCCAGACAAGCACCAATGAAGCTCCAGCCCGGACTAGGACACACGGCGGGGGACGAGGGGCCTAGTCCTTTTAGTTTAGCCCAATGGGTGTTGTGCGCCTATGGTTTATAGACCCAAAACAAGATAGTAGAAGTCTGTGGGAGGTACAGCAAAAGCCCACAAGCTTCTGTGGATTCTTGGACCCTGAGCTAGGATTTACAAACCCACGTGGGAGTCCAACATGAGACCAAGAGCCCTTGTCTGGCGTGCGTGGACAACAAAGCAGGATTCTTGTACCTTAGAGCCACACTGGGGTCAACAAACGTTGGCTCTGTGTCTGCGAACCAAGCAGCGAAAATTCATTTTCATTCCTTTTCTTATAGTAATCTAAGAGTGTCTCCCTTTGGTTCCCCTACCCCTACATCCCAAGCCATGGGTCAGGGGATGCTGCCCCTGCTGTCCCTATTGGATTTTACTTTTCGGGATGTGGGCCCAAGCTGCAAGAAACGGGTGCAATACATTTTTTTCTACTGTAGCCAGCTGGTAATGATATTCTAGCCACGATCTAGACTTGGGTTCACTGACCGAAAAGGATAACCGCAAAAAGCTTCCTCATTCAATCAGATTTGCCATTCACCGATTAATAGTCTAGATATCTCTAATTTCTAACTGTTTCAAGCCCACCCCCCCCCAAAAATGTGAACACTAACCTCAAAAACTATTAAATGCTTTTACAACAAATTTAGCAAAGGCACCTCCTCAATTAAAGTTGGACTATCCTGCTAAGGTTGGTATAATTCTGTTCAGACATTTTTTTGCAGTGGAGAACAAAGAATTCTATGGGAATTAAAATACGAAATGTCACTTTTTTGATCCGTCCTCTCATTCCGTCTCCCCCATGATGGATCTGCTGGAAACCTTCTATGCCAAACCATAAAATTGCATGACTGTTTTTTGGAGGGAAATGTTTCGCCAAACATATTGAGAAAATAAAAAAATGCCTCTTATGTGGAAACTCTGACCCAACCATAGCTACAGAGCTGATATCACCGTCTCTGTGATATATATATATATTTATATGTGCTTATTTATATATGTGTGCTTATATATATATATAAATAAATACACACACACACAAATAACGAGATATAGATATACATGTGACTTATATAGCACAAAGTTAGCTACAAAGCAATAAGTGCAGTACACTGCTGGGTTTTTACAGTAGGAAGCGCAAATGAAGGAGAAGCCAGGGATAGGGAAAACAGCGCCAGGAGAGGGGGTTTAGAGTGGCGAGCAGAAAAGTGCTGAAGTGAATCTTGCAGAGAAGGGCAGGGAACTGAAGGAAATGTCAGAGCAGAAGGTGGGAAAGTGTGGGAGTGGGAACTCTTCAGGTGTGGAACTCCCACCAGATGGTTAACCTACAAAGAGGTTTTGCTTCAGGAGATGGGCTTTCGGCTCCTTGTGGAAGTGGATGAGGGGCGCAGTTTGATATCACACGTATGGAAGCATCGTGCAAACTTAACCCCTTACCAGAGTGAAGGGCGTGTTGAGGAGAGTTATCAGAATGTCGGCGACGGCGAGGTTGACGATGAAGAGGCTGGTCGCAGACTGCATCCTCTTGTTCTTGATCACGACGTGACACACCAGCACGTTCCCAAACAAGGAGAAGACGATGATGAAGGAGTATGCCACGACCAAGAGGGATTTCACCATAGGATTCTGCGACTCCGTCCCGTGCCGCTTCCTGTTTACCAGGCTCCTCCAGTCGGCCAGCGTGTAGTTATCCCAGGAAAACAAGCTGGATATATTCGGGACTTTGAAGTTCCCCTGGAAAGTTGCGTTGTAAAGTGAACTTTCGGTACTTTCCAACGCCATGACGAGGAATGGCAAAGTCAACCACACTAGACGAGGCACCATTTCTGAAGCACAGGTTTTTTTTTACTTCTGCCTCAAGAAATGTTCTCTCACTCGATATCGGGCATCTAGATGCAAGAAGACCAGCGGACGAGCTGCCGATCTCCCTATCACATGGACCCTTCATAAACTAAACTCGGAAGCAGCCCCTCCTTACCCTTATCACCAGTAATGTTCATATCCCGCGCTTGCACCACAGAGCAGGATATTGGCTCGCCGCGCGCGATGGTATCGGCACGTGCCCGCTGCCCGGGAGCTCGGTGCGGCGCTGTCATCCTTCTTCAGCCTTTATCAGCACTTTTATATCTAAGGCGCGCGCGGCTCCCGCGCAGGGCGCCTAACCAGAAGCCCACGCGATTGGACAGGTCTAATTCCTTGTCAGACATGACTCCCACTCGGTTTTCATTCACATGTACCAGCGCACTCACACAGAAACAAAAGCCACTCACCGACCGGGAAGCCAAGGCTGGAAAAGAACAAGCTTTCTCTGAAGCACCTTTGTATTCGGTGCTGGTCTCTGCCTGGCAATGAAAAGCTGCTCTAGGGAGCTATTTTTTGCCAGACTGTGTGTTGTTCTGTCTGTTATGATTAAGGGTTTTAGATTTTATGTATTTTTGTTGACAGGTTGATGTATACTTAGCACCAACCATGTTTTTCTCATCTGATTGGTATTGATACATATTTTGTTTTTTGGAGGGTAAAACGGAGTTTGCATTTTGAATATTCCCAGAAGTGTTTAACGGATAAATTTGCACCCATGTTTTGATGTCAGTATGTTTTAGTGAGTGATGCAGGCACATAGAATAAAATACTACACTATGCTGAAAATATTAGTCTGGTATATGTGCACATCTTTGGCTGTTTAAGCTTCATTACCAGTTTCGTTATATTTAACCCTGTTCAATTAATACCCACAGCTATTGAACTTGCACTTATGAAAGCATGGAAATGCACTCAAATGAAAACATAATTTGTCGTGTTTCAGTTTAAGACAACACAAATACAGCCACTGAAACAAGATTGCTTCCTATCTAAATTGTATTTGATAATCGGTAAAAACAAAAACATAGGTTTTTGAATATGATTTATTCATACACAGTGCTCAAACTAAGACTTTCTGTCTCCGATTACAGATGCATGGGATATGCATTTTACAGTACAAAGATTTATGCACACTTTTAATCTTAAGTGTTAATAATTCATTATTGTTTTATGAAAAGCAGAGTCTTGTCTTCTAAATAGTATCCGGTAAATTGGCAAGTAAAATGTATAACACCATTCAGTGCACTCACTGCAAGAGACAGTCAAATGAAAGAGCACAGAGCAACAACACATCACGCCCTACTCACAAAGGTAAATCTACACTTGTAGGTTCACTTCAAGTAAATTTACTCCTACACTTTAGACTACGTTTAATGCTTTTGGCTATTTTCTAATTCCGAGTGTAAAGTTACTCAAAAGTGTGGACTTACATTTCCCCACTCACTATTAAGGTGGGTGGGGTCAGTAAAAGATCAAATATGACTGTAAAGTTACTACTATTAGTGACTTTAAGCTCATTAGGATAGGACAGAGATAATAGTTAACAGGTGCCCCTTGTATGGTCAAAGAACAGGGATCCTGAGTTTCAGGAAATAATCATTGCTGAGATTTAATGGTGACAGGGACACCCACAGAATTGGGACACCTATAATGGTACCAGTGACCAGTTGGCTACTGATCGTCACAGAGGGGCTATGACGGGCTTCAAATTGCAATCCCTCTGAAATTGCATGTCTTACAAAGATGCGTTCAGTGGTTCAAGAATCAATATTGACTTCTTCCAGCTGATGCCATGGTAACACCTTACCAACATTTGATTCAGGAGTTTTCACAGCTTCCAGGGATGCCTGGAGAGGTCGTAATGTAGGCAGGTAAGGTGTTCCTTTTTTTCCACAGCTTCCATTGCGACATCCCCTCTAAGCTTCCTGAACTTATCCCCTGTCCACAATAAGTACAGCAATTCAGTCACAGCCTTACCGAGCCAACCTCTTGTCAAATCAAATGCTGAATCGTGTATTAGCTGAAGAAGCCAGTAATTATCCTTCTCTGGTGTCCCAGCTTGGCCAATCAGAGATGTTGCACCCTTTGATTTTCAGGGTAGACCTTTAAACCTTGAGGTTACATCTCCAGTGTGATCTGTCATTCATTGTGGTTGCAGCCCAGGCTCTCCCTCCTGGGACCAGTGTAGGGTGGTCTAGGTGGATGAGAATTGATTCAACACTTAGAAGTGATTTCACTGGAGGGCGATGATCACACACAGGATAGGAGTGCGGGCATGTTAAACTCTGGCAGTGGAAGAGTGGCTGCATCAAAGTGATCTGGTGGCTAAATCCCTCCATTCAACAAAGCCATATCCTTTGGGAAAGTGGATAGGTGGTCTGTAGGAGCAGTTTGAAATTTCCAAGATGGATACTAGCCTCCCAGCACAACGGTGGCTACCATCATGTGCAACACACACCAGTGGAGACAAATGGACTCCACTACTCACCCGACCAAGCACACTCATGTGCACATGTATAGGAACTTTCCATAGATTTTACAGACGTCTTGAAGGCAAAGGCTTCCAGTTATTGGGGACTGAACAGACTTTAAAAGGGGGGACAGTATGTGTATCCCACCAAGGCCAAGGGGAAAAGTCTAGTGTCCTTTACTAGAATCTTACACTGCTATGTCTGTCTGTCACTCAGTTTTTAAAACATCCACCCTTAATATCATACCTTCTTCAGCCGATTTCATTAAAAAATCACTAACAAATGGTTCAATGCACACAAAAACACATATCTTGTGTTTTATGCATTAAAAAACAATTTTATCACATAACTCCTTCTCTTACTATGTACCAGGACCATCTTGTTTCCTGCTCTAAGTCGAGGTTTCTACTGCACCACAGAATATTTAATTAATTTTCAGAGGAAATGTTATTTCATTCATGTAACTGGTAAACTATACGGAACACTATTGATTTTAGCAGGCATGGCTCCCCCGCCAGCAGCAGCCGCTGCAAATTACCTTTAACAAACGTAACAATAATAAATTATGTTTCTTATCATTTTGTTTGTTAAAGGGGCGGGGAATTAGGGATGATGATGAGGGGAGTGCACTGTGCACTTCCCTCACTACACATGAATATTTGGCCGGCCATCTCGGGCCGGCCAAACATACATGCGCTGTAGGCTCTCTCCAGCCCAGCAACACAGTTGCCTGGCTGGAGAGAGCAAGCACAGGCTCCCAGTCTGCCCGGAAGCGCCCTGGCAAGGCACTCCCAGCCAATCCTAACGCTACTTTGAGCAGCATCAGGATTGGCCACAGGGCAGGCTGTGAGCCTGTGCCTGCAGTGCGACCAAGGAGCAGCGCGGCGGAGAAGCAGATAATTGATTTTTAAATGTAATTTTTTTTATTAATTTGCCCCCACCCATGCACCCCTCCTCCGTGCACCTTCTAACCCCCCCGCATTCCCTGCGCTGCTTCATCCAACAAAGCCCACAAGCCGCTCCTGGATTTTAGTCACTTATTCCTATGTAAAAGTAATCTAATACAAAGCTAAAAGAGTATTCCAGGAGCTGTCCAGTCTAGTAAGTCGGTCTCCTTGTGATATACACTTTGAGCATGATTCACAACGATCGTAGAAAAACGTCAAAAGGTTTGCCTCCTGGGTTACCTCCTACGATTTAAGGAGGTTTTTTAGTTTTAAGGGATTCTCAGAACTCATTGGGGAGGCAGAGGGCAGACAAGGACTAATTGTTTCCAACTGCAGTGGTCAAGGTATTTTCTTATTGGTGTCCATGTACAACCCTTTCTATACTTGACTCAATGTAGCGAGGGAGAGAAGTCCAATTCTTATCAGGGAGGTAATATTCAAGACAAGAGCTTAGAACTCAAAACTCAACTAACAGATACAATAATGTAACATTCAGTGCAGTGCATATCTTTTATGTAAAAAAGTAAGTCTAATCTCACAGAAGAACTCATTATTACACAATTCGATGAGAAAGCAATACAGAATTGTAATCCTTTGCTAGTGGCCTCTGTCCTTGCTAGGGCAAGATGTTCTGGCTACAGTCCCCAGCACACTGCAGCTGAGGCATAAATCAAACACAAGTGTTGACAGAGTCAAATTCTGTCATAGGCCAAATGGAACACAGTGTAACATTTTGTACCCCTTTGCCAACAGTCTCAGGCAGGTGTGGCACACGCACCTGCGTGTATTTGGCACTTGTCCCCAGCTAAGCTAGGTGTTTACCTGTTGGTTAGCAATGCAGTTGTAGCAGTGCACAGGATGCAGTTTGTGTTCCCGCCTTCACTGCAATGGCTCCTGGCCTATGAGAGCTAAGACAGCAGCTTCACCTCAGGGTATTGTTTGTGGGATGAGATTGATGAGGTGTTTTTGTTTTGTAACCCACATCTTCGGCATTGGTGGCTTTCGTGGCCAGTTGCAGATGGAGGTTCGGATTGAGCAGTTGTGGCTTCCAGGTCAAGTCAGTTATGGGGGCAGACGTTCAGCAGGTGTATTGGGCCAATCAGAGTTTTCTGCTTTGGTGGAATACCAGCTTCACTCTCTCTTACATCAGCAGTTCTTGGTGGATAGCCTGGTATATGATGCAGGGATGCGGGATTCCTATCGCCCGACGCCCGAGACATGGGGATTTCCATGAAGGGCAAGAAGTGTTCATTTCTTTTTTGTCCGTGAGACAAGTAGACCTTAAATTAAAATGAACATTTATTGAGCTGCAGCACTCTCGTGCAAACAGCCAATCAGGATCGATGAAATTAACCCAACAACATAGGGAATCGAACGTCATTGAATGTTGTTGTCGTGTTTGTAGACTGGAGCCTGCGGCAGCAGCAGCTTGTGACAGGGTCGGGGAGAGCAGTGGTGCCCATGGGTGCGCTGCGTGGGGAGGTGAGTGCTGCGTCGCTGCCTAGCGAGCTGATCATGCACATCTTCTGCCTGTTTGCGCCTGACCGGCTTTGGGCCTCGGCTGCCTGTTTGCGCTGACGGGACTGCCTCTTCTACCTGGTGCTTTGGCCCGAGCTGCAGCTCAGCATGCAGGTGTCTCCCACTGAGCGGCCGCGCCTGGAATACCAGATGCGCAAGTGCGGTTGGTTTTGTGCGGGAGTTGCGGGTGGAGACCGTCACCGAGAACTACCCAAACTTTAAAACAAACATTCACCTGTTTCACCGTGACTAGTGAATTTAAGGAAATGAAAGAGGAAAGAAAAATGCTTTTCCACTCACAGGTTTGAGCTTCTATAATGGATGGAGAAAATTTCATGAAGTTTGTTTTAAAATCTCATAATATCGGAGTGGCTTTAAGAGCCGATTTATCTGTTTCAGGGCAACCGCGGTACAGACGTGGTCTCTGTGAGACTTCCAGCTGACCCCAGTTTTAAAGGGTACGAATGGTGTGTTTTTAATGATAAAGGGCAGTCTGCAACAAAAACAAAGTAAAAGAGGCCGACGTGGGTGCCCAGCAGAGCTGAGACCTGGCTGCGAACTTGTAAGCTTTGGAAAACATTTATGCAGCAGATGTCCAGATATTATTCTATTTTTGCAAACAGTTTATATGTGTTTTACTAAAGACCTTTAAGAGGTGTGCGTTGTTTTGTCTCCAGTCAGCACATACTATGTGTACATCAGTAGAGTGAATCCACTGGCACAGAGTGTGAATTTGCCAGATGTATTGAGATTTTATCTAAATGTGATCAGATAGCGTAAAAGAACTCCTGACAGAAATGAATGTTTGAAATGACTGATGCTGTATGGTTTATATTACACGTATATTTTAATCAATGAGTAAAGCATCACAATGATGGCATGTGAATGGCCAGAAAACGAGGGGTGGGGTGGGTTAGCAGCACTGTGCAGAAAAAATAAGAATCTATGTGCATTTCGCAAGGGCCTGAAATGGAGGCAATCTCAATGCCCCAATGCCCTAGAAAAGCTGCACCCGAATTGGCAAAAGAACATTGCTCCCATGCAACGCACTTCCAGCATTCTCTGGTAAGCAGCTGGGGTGGGGTCGTGGTAGGGGTGGAGGAGAAGAGGGCCTTTCACTCCTGTAATTTTGCAGTCTTCTCTTTGTACTTTGCTCCAGTGCATTCCTCATTCTAGTATGTAGGGAAGTGTAAGTTATTGTCTCACCCGGGGATCTCATTCCTTTCCATGTGGGCGCCTTGTGCTCAGAGATCTCAGTCCCAGAAGGCACTCTCTGCAATTCTCCATGGTCATAAGTACATGTGACCAACTCCTTTCGGTGCGTGCGGCAGGAAGGTAAGTTTTCATATGGTCTACACTTTCTCCTCTTTCTGACGGGGTTGGGGGGCTGAAGCAGTTCATAACTACCAGCATCCAGTGACCTACTGCATTAGACCCTGGCATAAATGTGGAATGCCAGTGGACGGGCCCAGTCTCTGTTTATACTTAGTGGTGCAGTCAAGTGACGGCTCATCGCCCATTGCTTCTGCACCAATTAAGACAAATATTCACTTGATGTACGTGTGTGCAAGGACCTTTCTGCCAGTTCCGACTGAATTTGTCTTCCTCACAGCCTCAACAAGGAACGCTGTGCTCTGAACCATGATCCTTTCAACATTTGGGTTTTGTAGCTAGGTACAAGGGGAGGAGTCATTCTATGGTGTGTGAGGGAAGAGAACATATCAGTAACATAGCACAGCATGTGGTTGCACCTGCTGCATAAATCTTGGTACATGCTTTCTTAAGTGCTGGTCAAAGCACCTGCCACTTTCCAACATTTATCCTTCAACATGCAGAACATAGAGCCTACAGGAAGGGGAAAATAGGACATATGAGCAAGAAAAATAGCTCAGTGGGTTTACACACCTGCTGCCACTATAAGTGTAAGTATGTGGCTCACTCACACTTATGCATGGTGCTCCAGCATTCCCAATGTCTACTTTCTGTCTTTGGTCCGAATGGTGCTCCAGCATTTCCAATGTCTACTTTCTGTCTTTGGTCCAAAATAGGACACACATAATCTGGTTGCAGAAGTTGTTGCAGTAGTACTGAGGTAAAAGGCTCCCCCTCAGAGTGCGCCAGGCATCTAATAAAACTCGACCAATTCCCAAATTATCATGCACATATTTGTTAGCAACCCAGCCCCAAACTGCTTTGGGCTAAAGATGTGCCCTCTGTGAAGAAACAGTACCACATCTTTGTCTAAATGTATTTACATTTGCATTGGACTGAAAGGTGGGAGCCTCTACTAGAGGGACTTTGTGTCCGCAACCAACAGTGGTAGATGCTGTATACATTGCTTTATGTTCCTGTTATTAATAGTGTGTACAGTATTTTTTCCTGTCCGTGCACAATGTGTGTTTCTATTGTATTTGTCTAAAGTCGTGGGAAGATTTGTTGGGGAGAGTTGTAGATCTACATTAATTGCTAGAGTATAAAACTCAATATATGTGATGGGCCCTTCTGTATTTTAAAACATTTACATCTTTTATGGGTAGGTAGCAGAGAGAGTTTGTGCAGTGAGTTGGTTGTGCTCTACTTGTGGTATTAGTATAACCCCCTCGCGATCTCCCTCCTACAGACCTTTCCTGGTCTTTCAGGGGAGTACCAGATGGGAGGCTGCAGCAAGGGGTATGAGATGGCCATAGTACACCACAACGGAGATAAAAGTCAAATAAAGCAGTGGCACTTTTGGGTGTTTGTTCAGCTGACAAGCTAATATTGGATTTCTAAATCCTGGTAGCTAAAACATAAACAAACCTCATTTGTCAGTTAGCATTTGACTCCCCAAGCAGCCAGGACAGTGTTTCCAACTCTGAGTGTGAAGATTTAATAGCTGCTACATGTCCTACATATCTGAGTGAGACAAACTTGAACATTTATTGCTGAGCTGCATCTCTTTGTTATGGAAGCTGACTCTGCTTCTGCCACTACTATACCAGTACTGTGCACAAGAGAACCTGTACTACTACTGCCAGTGCTGCATATGCTCCTGGTGTGGGTGAAGAATGTGGAAATGTAGCCATGAGTCCACAATAGTATAATCACACTACATCCACCCAGGAGTGTAAAAGGGAAGATTGACTTAACTGCCCATTACTGCCTCTTGTGAATGTGTACTTGAGGATATACTTGTGAATACTGCCTCAATGAACCACAGCAGCTCTGCTATGCGGTTTTGCTGCCTCATAAACAGTTAATATGCCCTGCCAAGAAGTGCAATTATTGTGATCCACACATGTATCAGAGTATCACATGGGAGTATTTTTTAAGCTGGACAGCTATGAGTTGGCCCTAGGATGGAGATGCAGGTTCCCACTGTGCAGATGTACATTAGTGATTTATGGAGCATGTGGGGCAAGCAGATGTCTTCGCAGGACAAGCAGATTTCTGTTACATTTTGTCCCCTGGCCAAGCAGATTTTTTAAAATTTTCCACACCCCTGTGATGGTACTTGCTTTGTAACAGTCTTGGTCTGGCTCACACAAGAACCTGCTGGGCTTCGCCGCTTGAACAGCATCCCCTCTTGTAGGGCCAGGCATACTCCTTTCCTCCCTGATCATGTAGTAAGGCAGTCGTTTAGACAGACCCTCCAGGATTTTGCGATTTGCAAAAAAAAGCAATACATTAGAAGTTTCATAAAAAAGCCTGCGCTATTTTACAAAATGCAAAGGAAATTGAAAAGATGCGCCCCCTCCTTTCACTGGCCCATGGTTGATCCCTGAGCCATAGAAAAGTAGGGGGTAAAGAGGCAGGCAAGGTGTTTGATTACTCACCTGCCTGTTGCTGTCCCCTTCCCTGCAGGTGCCTGGAGCGAGTCTGCTCCTCAGAAGAAAAAGAGAAGACAGAAGGGAAGAAGGGAGGTAGAAGATGAAAGGGAAGACAGAAGAAGAAAAAGAAAAAGAGAAGACTGATGCTGCTTGGACCAGGACACTAAATAGCAGGTATAAGTTTTGGCCCAGCATGGTAAGATGCAGTGTCTCGGGTCCTGCTTCCCTGCAGGCTCTTCCCTCAGCACTCCCACCATCCATGGGCTGAAGGTCGATGGTGTGACTGCTGAGGGTTTGCGGGAGAGGTAGAGAGCACAATGCAGCTGGACAATATGGTTTTGTTTCTTTTTTTTTTTTTAAGAAAAATAATTCAGGCCAGCCATTGATGGACGTTTGGCAAGGCCCAGTGTTGGAAGAGCAATATTTCTTAAAAAGTATTCAGACTTGCCAACTGTGAGTATGTGGCAGGACCCGGTGGGGGAAATATTTATTTAAAAAAGAGAAAAAAGAATTCGGGTATGCGCCCTTGGGCTTCCTGCAGGACCCGGAGGGGGGGATATTTATTAAAAAATAAAATAATTTTGGCCTTCCGCCTGTGGGCAGGCAGCAGGACCCAGTGGGGGACAATATTTCTTTTAAAAACACTAAATTCAGGCCTGCCACCCATGGGCATGTAAGGGACAGGAGAAGTAATCTTTTTTTTTTTTTTAAACTAATTGGTCCCACTGCCCGTCGGCGAGCCCTGTAGGCATAAATAAAACTAAGCATATTTGGGCCCACAGCCTCCTGCTCACCCCTCTCCCCAAAGGCACACATTCAGGAGTACATGCAGTGGGCATGAAGACCAACACCACCCTCTCCCACTTCTAACATAGGTTTGGCCTCTTTCGGGCCCCCTGTTTCCTTCTCACCTACCCCAAGCACCAGCCACCACTCCCCTACCAATGGTACTCCACCCCATTATCACCCCACCCCGTCCAAGGCACTCCACCCAACTATCACCCCAACCCCAACTAAGGCACTCCACACCACACCACCCCACCCAAGCTGTCCACCCCACCATCACCCCACCATCACCCCACCCAAGTCACCAGTGCCCTTTCCACCCCACAACTCTCAAACCTAAGTTGGATCTGCTGCGGGCCCCAGTCACAACTCCCCCACCCCAGGTACCCCACCCAACCCAAGGCACTCCAACCTACCTCCAAACAAAGCACCATTGTCGCTCCAACCCTAACACCTCTCAAATGTACGCCAGCCGACAGTGGGCCCCAGTCACCACTCCTCCACTCAAGGAACTCCACCCCACAATCACCTTATCCCCACCCAAGGCACCAGTGCACCCTCGAACATAAGTTAGCCTGCACAGGCCCCCAGTCACTACTCCCCCACTCAAGGGACTCCACTGACCATCACCCCACCCAAGGCATCAGTCACCCCTCCTACCTCACCCCACAACCCCTCAAACCTAAGTTGGGCCCACAGTAGGCCTCAGTCACCCCTCCCCCACTCAAGGGACTCCACTGGCCATCACTGCACCCAACGCACCAGTCCCTCCCACCCCTCCCACAACCCCTCAAACATAGGTTAGGCCTTCAGTGGGCCCCTGTTATCACTTTCTCACCCAAGGGACTCCACTCCACCATCACCCTACCCCCACCCAAGCCACCAGTGCCTCTCCTATCTCACAACCCCCAAACATAAAAAAGTCAAAATGCAAAACAATAACATTTCCAGACCAAATTTTAAAACTGAAGAAAAATTTTTATAAATAAAATGACAAAAAATCAATAAGGGGAACCAGAGATATACATCATTAACATTTTAAATAGAAATAGACCTAAAAAGCAAAGTGCCAATAATAGACAACGGCCAGCAATTTTATTTATTTTAAGTTGACCACATTCAGGCGTGGGTCAGATACATCCAACAAGGTTCATCCTGGTGCAAATGTTATACCTTCTGACTTTAGTCCTTTAAGCGAAAGGACTAAAGTCAGAAGGTAAATTCTTTGCACCAGTAAGTTCCAGTCCATCCCAGGAGTACACTTCTAAACCCCCCACCATCATCATCATCAGACACTTAGAGACTCACAGGGTGCCAGGAAGAAGAAAACACAGTCCAGGTGCAGTTGCCACTGGTCACCTGTGTACTTCCAGAAAAAGGCATCCTGCAGCTTGTTGGTTCCCTGTAGCCACACAGGTCAGCTACCTGACCTGTCGAGTCCACTTTGTACTAGCTACAAGAGGGAGCAGGTCCAGTATTTCAGGGCTCCTTTCAGGTCACAGACAGTCCATCCAGCCCTCTTCTGCAGTGGCGGCTAGTGATATTTTAAAGTGGGGCGTAAAAGCAAATACAACAAAAAACCTGGAGGTGCTGAGTGCACTTTTGTGTTTGCAGACACAATGTCAGGCCAGAAGCATCAAGTTTGAAAAGACCTTCCCTCAGGCTGCTGAAAGGAATCCACTGAACAGAACTGGGAGGCTCACTGCTAAGAAGCAGGGAGAGACTAGTAGGTCTGGGGAGTGCTGGGCTGCATGCCCATAGAGGACACGGGGGCCCTATGTAGTCAGAAGCGGGCATGGTCCCAGGAACCCACTGCAGCCAGGATAAGCACAAAAAAAGCCTCCACAACCCCACCAGCTGCTTGTGTCCCAGCTGCAACCTGTTACAGGAGCCAGCACTCACGTCCTACACTGGCTCCTCCAGCCTCCACCAAGATAGCCTTATAAGCCAAGCAAATGCAAAACTAAACATTTGAAGAAGCAGCATTATAATAACACACTCCCCTCGCCCAGCAAGTGGATGAGCCTCTGCAAAACGCCACCTGTGTGTGCAGTTCAAGATATATCAAGGGCACAAAGCAGGGGAGGTACATGTGGAGGTGCACAGCCAGCCAGCCACCCTGCTGCTGCCGGGAAGATTCAGGATCCTATGTGTGGGCGGGGGTGTTTACTTCTTGCCTCCCGCTTCTTGCTGCGGCCTGCAGCAGCGCACTAGCCAGGCAGTCTGTCCTGTGTCCTACCGGCCCTAGTGCGTGCGTGTGACGCCTGAGCCTCCTAATCTGTAAAACAATTCATAAATATACCAACACGGGAAACAACAAAACTTGATGGAAATGGGTACGACGACCAGCCAGGTGACTGCTTGTCACCTGTTCCAGCAGTGGCCTTTAAATCAACAAATCAGTTCAGTCTGGGAGCTGTAAATTTGTTTTATTTATTTGAATAAACTGGAGTTACACACCAAAAAAAAAAACTATTTGCAAGAGGACAGACAAGGGCTGGAAAGTTGTTTCCACTACATCAGTATATGAAAGTGAGGTTCTTCATAAAGTCGCAAAAGGGTAATCACTGTCCGAACAACAATGCACCCCTACTTAAAGAAAACATGCATTGAAATTGACAGTAGTAATAAAGTAAAATGACCGAAAAAGCCACTCCCTCAACTCGGGATGCGATGTGGTCTAACGGGCCAGAACTGCCAACTTTAAAACAGTAGAACCAGGTTCAAGTCCCGACGTCGTTCAACATCCTGTAAGTATATGTTGTAAATCACTTCATCCCTGTGTCAAAAAGACTAACCTTGTGTAATGCAATCTTGTGCTAATTTAAAGCACTTAGTACCATTGGGCCGAGTTCATGCATTATAAAACTGCAAAAATAAAACATTCAATTTGAAATGTTGCAAAGTTTAGCATTCATGGTTTTCAAAGTACAATCGCGCTGACCGAAATATCAACATCGCCCACGTTCTGCTCTCTCCAATCGGCCCTCATTACAGACTTTTCTGTTTAAGTTCACTGAAAAGTTTTTACAAAGGTACAAACTATTTTATTGATTGCTGTTCTAGTCATTCGCCAGCCCCAGCCATCCTTGTGTTTGCACTGCAGTAGAAGCTTTTGACGCTTCGTTGACAAGAGTGCACCGCAAATAATAAAGCAATCAGCCCCGATTCAATGTTAAATGCCCCTCGTCTGGGGAAGTTAATCCACACCTTAACATTTGCAATTCTATATTAGGGCCGGAGGCTCGGATTATGCTATCTCTCTCTTTACTGAGATAATCGCAGCAGCCAATTAAATTACAACAAACAAAAAACTACATTTCCCAAGATGCTCAAGTCCTAGCATCACATGCTCCAATCACTGATTGTGACCTTCGCCCACATAAGCCTTAACCTCAAACGTCATATCCTCTTTCTTTGCTGCTTCGCAGCAGATAAGTAACATTTTCTTTCTCTCTGCTATATTTTGTATGGTTAGATTGATTACTGTATTTGTATGTAATTATTATTCAAGCGACGCGATTCCGCTCGCTTTCCGCTTTTGTTTTAGATTTTAATCGTCTCGCTGCTGATATTTTGACATTGATTTATTTCAGTTTATTTGTGGAGCGGGAGTGCTCTACGCGCTTAGCGCATAGTCTGTTTATAGTGGCAACGAGTGTTGCCGTGCGCGCGCATTTTTACGAGCCGATCTCCTTTTCCTGTGTTCTGCAAGGAGATCGGCTCGTTTTCAACAGCGCGTCTGGCATCGACAGTTTTGTTAGCTATTACAGAGCTTTAAAGCACCTCCCTGACGCCCAGCTTAACTCCTTGCTGGGTTGTAAAATACTTATAAGGCTGTGCCTAGAGTGATTTTCAGGCAGCTCCCTCAACCTAGCCTGTAAGGGTTTTTTTTACTCCCCCTTTGTTTTCTGACCTTGCTTTTTGAGCATATTGATAAGGATCATGGCTGAGTGGAGTGACCAGGATACAGGGTATTACCCTCATGATACTGACAACCAATTAGAGGTGAATTTGGTTGAGACACTCGATTCTAGAGTGCAACAGTCAGTTAATGATGCCCTGGTGAGAGCGCTTGGCCCTTTCTCAGGGCAATTGTTAGAGTACGCTCACTCTCAAGGCTGGATGACTGACAATTCCTCCCCCCTTTCAGAAGAGAATATTCCTAAGGTAGCCTCAAAGTCCAAGGCTAAATCTAAAAACCTTGTAAGGGATGATCCCTCTGGGAATTTACATGCTGATATGTTCGAAAAACTGCGTAAGAAAAGGAGTCCGGAACATAACTATAGCACTCGACATGATTCCTCCTCTTCTGGGGATTCTGATGACCTTGATTCTGATGATGTAAACGAACCAGCTCCTAGTAAAAAAGCGAAAAAACAACCTCCGCCCCTTCAATTGTTAGATTTTGACCCTTCAGATATTATGCATCCTAGGTCCTCTAATTGGGTTCCAACTTCGGAAGTTGCTCAATAAGTTCACGCGAACATAAGAAGAAGCTTTGATAAGGAAGTTCACTCCCGCCTCAAGGCGGAATGCCCTAGACCAGATCTGGATAATAATGTGACGGACATTCCAGAAATTGCTCCTACTATGGTAACTTTTCGGAAAAAATTCGCGAAGGATCCCAAAAAAGGTTTAGACAGATCTTGGCGCCTTTGTCAGGACAAATTGCTCGACATGGCAGGCCCGTTAACAAAAATTTTAGATTTGGCTGTCACTTCCAAAGAATCGGGCACCCCTATTGACACAGACGTTCTTTTAGGCTGGGCTCAGAAGGCGGTGTGCCAGTTAGGTAATACTAACTGTGCTATTTCCGCTGAGCGCAGGAAGTCCATCCTTATGCGGATGGATCCTAAATTAGTAGATTTAGCATCTTCAGAAACGGAACCAGCTACAGAAGGCCTTCCTTTTGGCTCTTCCTCTATTAAAGAGCTGGCAAAATTTGGCTCTACTTTCTCCACCCTTGACAAAGCTCAGTTGTCCCGCAAAAAAGTTTTTAGAAGAGGCCTTTTTCTCAGGGCTGGGCGTTATGGCGGACGAATACCTGGCCGGGGATCGTTTACCAGTCCCCAAAACTATTACCCGAGAGATAGAGGTAACTGGTCAGGAGACCAATCAGATGCCACATTCTACCCCTCTCGCTCTAGAGGAGGGAGATCCAGATTCCGCAGGGGGCACCGCAGAGGACAGCAAGGAGCTATACAAGACTCATCCTTTACCGGTAAGCATTATTCACCATTCTCAAGTTATGCTTGGGGGAAGAGTGAGATTGTTTGTGGACAAATGGAGAGAAATCTCTGGGGATCCTTGCATTCTTCAGACGGTGGCAGGTTTTCATCTGGAGTTTATCAGCACTCTGATCCAACTGTCCCCTCCTGTAAATATGAGTTTTTCCCGAGGAAATCAGAGTTTTATAGACTTAGAAGTTCAAGCTTTACTAAACAAAGGAGCTCTAGTTTTTTCAACCCCTCACCCCTCCGGGTTCTGCAATCCCATCTTTGTGGTAGACAAGAAGGGAGGAGGACATCGTCTGGTGTTATATCTAAAAGACTTCAATTCTTGGATAGTGTACAGACACTTCAAGATGGAAGGGATTTACATGCTGAGGGATATCCTTTTAGAAGGAGACTGGATGGTACAACTAGATCCTAAAGGATGCGTACCTCTCAATTCCGATTTTTGCCCCTCACAGGAGATTTCTCCAATTTCTATGGAAGGGGCATTGGATGGAGTTCACGGCTCTACCGTTCGGTCAGTCTTCGGCCCCATGGTGTTTCACAAAGCTGTTGAGACCAGTGGTGGAATGGTTGAGAACCAAGGGAGTTCGCCTGATCATTTACCTGGACGACATCTTAGTGATGGCGCAGGACTCCCAGACTTTGTTGACGCATTTGAACTGGACAATCAGTTTGTTACAGGATTTAGGTTTCCTTATCAATGTGCAGAAGTCATTGTTGAAACCATCTCAAGTGATAGAGTTTTTGGGCTTCAAGATCGATTCGGTACAATCGCAATTGATTCTTCATTCGCTAAAAATTCGCAACATCAAGAGGGAGTTGAGATCGGCGTTATCCAGTCCAACGATTTCTCTAAGGAGCATTGCCCGTCTGGTGGGTCTGTTAGCCTCCTCCATTCAGGCAATTTTCCCTGCCCCCTTACATTATCGAGCTCTACAGAGACTGAAGATCCAGTACTTGAGACAGGGTTTGAGTTACTCGGCTTTGATTCCTTTAACTCCAGAGGTCAAGGAAGAGATTCAGTGGTGGCTTCACCACATGGAAGCGTGGAATGGCAGAGCCATATTCGGATCTCACCCAGAACTTGTCATAGAATCAGACGCCAGTCCGTGGGGTTGGGGAGCCCGCTGCGGATCTGTTGTGACAGGGGGCCATTGGTCAATGACGGAGCAAGATCTCCACATCAATTGCTTAGAGCTTCTAGCGGGCTCTTTTGCAATAAAGAGTTTATCCCCTCACAAGACAGACTGCTGCATTCTTCTGAGAATGGACAATATTTCAGCAGGGCGTTATGTCAACAAGTTGGGGGGAATGAAGTCCAGGGTTCTTGCGGAGATAGCCAAGGAGTTTTGGCATTATTGTTTGAGTCACAGGTTAGTGGTGCTGGCAGAGTACCTTCCGGGAGTTCAGAACACCATAGCAGATTGGAACTCCAGATTCCTGACGGATCCCAGCGATTGGAGACTGGATCCAATGATTTACCAACAGATAGTCCAGGAATGGGGTCTTTACGAGATAGATCTCTTTGCGTCTCGCCTCAATGCTCAGACCCCGAAGTTCTACAGTTGGAGACCAGATCCCCTGGCTATAGAGACAGATGCCTTTTTACAGAATTTGTACCTTTTTCTGGGTTATGCGTTGCCTCCATTTCTCTTGATACCCAGGGTCCTGTCTCAAGTTCGGAGACAGAAGGCAGATCTGGTTTTGGTGACCCCATTGTGGAGGTCTCAGCCCTGGTTCCCTATTGCGCTTCAGTTAGCATGTGCTCTGCTGTTGCTCATCCCTCCTCGCAAGAATCTGTTGTTGAGTCCGGAGGGCCTTCAACATCCTTTGATTGTATCAGGGAATCTAACGCTGATGGCATGGAGGGTTTCAGGACAAGATGGAAAACCCCAGGGCTTTCGCAACAGGCTGAAAACTATATCAAGCAGGCCTGGGCCTCTAGCACCCACAAGAGGTATGCATCTGCATGGCGTAGATGGGATAGTTGGTGCAATGGAAGGGGTGTCAATCCCTTGGAGTCAGGTATTGATTTAATTCTAAATTTTTTAGCTGAACTAGCTTCTTCAGGTCTGGCCTATAGGACGGTTAATCATTTTAGATCGGCGATTTCTTCTGGTCATAAACACATTGATGGTAAACCAGTGGGGGAACACCCCCTTGTATGTAAGTTGTTGAGAGGTATTTGTTTTTTCTAATCCCCCTCAGACCAAATACTCTGTTCTATGGGACGTGAACATTGTGTTAAAATTTATAGATTCTTGGCCCAGTAACAAATATTTATCTCGCAAACAGCTTTCAGCTAAGTTGGCTATGTTGTTATGTTTAGTTTCATGTAAGAGGGTCTCGGATGTTAGGGCATTAGACTTATCTGGTAGAATTTACTCTCCGTAAGGTGTTACATTCAATATTTCCAGAAGAACTAAAACTAATTGCAGGTAAGTATCTTATCCTTGGTTTCCGGACAATTCAAATTTATGTGTGGTACAATGCTTAACCCCTTCGCTGCCAGGCCTTTTCCCCCTCCTGTGCCAGGCCTTTTTTTGCCTATTTGGGGCAGTTCGCGCTTAGGCCCTCATAACTTTTTGTCCACATAAGCTAACCAAGCCAAATTTGCGTCCTTTTTTTCCAACATCCTAGGGATTCTAAAGGTACCCAGACTTTGTGGGTTCCCCTGAAGGAGGTCAAGAAATTGGCCAAAATACAGTGAAAATTTCGTTTTTTTCAAAAAAATTGGAAAAAGGGGCTGGAGAAGAAGGCTTGTGGTTTTTCCCCTGAAAATGGCATCAACAAAGGGTCTACGGTGCTAAACTCAGCAGCTTCCCAGCTTTCAGGAACAGGCAGACTTGAATCCGAAAACCCAATTTTTCAACACAATTTTGGCATTTTACTGGAGCATACCCCATTTGTGCAATTTTTTGTGCTTTCAGCCTCCTTCCAGTCAGTGACAGGAATGGTCATGAAACCAATGCTGGATCCCAGAAACCTAAACATTTCTGAAAAGTAGACAAAATTCTGAATTCAGCAAGGGGTCATTTGTGTAGATCCTACAAGGGTTTCCTACAGAAAATAACAGCTGAAAAAGAAAAATATTGAAATTGAGGTGAAAAAAACATCAATTTTTCTCTACTTTTTACTCTGTAACTTTTCCCTGCAATGTCAGATTATCGAAAGCAATATAGCGTTACGTCTGCTGGACTCCTCTGGTTGCGGGGATATATAGGGTTTGTAGGTTCATCAAGAACCCGAGGAACCCAGAGCCAATAAATGAGCTGCACCCTGCAGTGCGTTTTCATTCTATACCGGGTATACAGTAATTCATTTGCTGAAATATAAGGAGTAAAAAATAGCTATCAAGAAAACCTTTGCATTTCCAAAAAGGGCACAAGATAAGGTGTTGAGGAGCAGTGGTTATTTGCACATCTCTGAATTCCGGGGTGACCATAGTAGCACGTGAATTACATGGAATTTCTCAAATAGATGTCTTTTTTACACACACCCCTATATTTGGAAGGAATAAATGTAGAGAAAGACAAGGGGCAATAACACTTGTTTTGCTATTCTATGTTCCCCCAAGTCTCCCGATAAAAATGATACCTCACTTGTGTGGCTAGGCCTAGCGCCCGCGACAGGATATGCCCCAAAACACAACGTGGACACATCACAGAAAACAGAGCTGTTTTTAGCAAAGTGACTACCTGTAGATTTTGGCCTCTAGCTCAGCCGCCACCTAGGGAAACCTACCAAACCTGTGCATTTCTGAAAACTAGAGACCTAGGGGAATCCAAGGAGGGGTGACTTGTGTGGCTCGGACCAGGTTCTGTTACCCAGAATCCTTTGCAAACCTCAAAATTTGGCTAAAAAAACACATGTTCCTCATATTTCTGTGGCAGAAAGTTCTGGAATCTGAGAGGAGCGACAAATTTCCTTCCACCCAGCATTCCCCCACGTCTCCCGATAAAAATGATACCTCACTTGTGTGGGTAGGCCTAGCGCCCGCGACAGGATATGCCCCAAAACACAACGTGGACATATCACAGAAAACAGAGCTGTTTTTAGCAAAGTGACTACCTGTAGATTTTGGCCTCTAGCTCAGCCGCCACCTAGGGAAACCTACCAAACCTGTGCATTTCTGAAAACTAGAGACCTAGGGGGATCCAAGGAGGGGTGACTTGCGGGGCTCGGACCAGGTTCTGTTACCCAGAATCCTTTGCAAACCTCAAAATTTGGCTAAAAAAACACATGTTCCCCACATTTCTGTGGCAGAAAGTTCTGGAATCTGAGAGGAGCCACAAATTTCCTTCCACCCAGCGTTCCCCCACGTCTCCCGATAAAAATGATACCTCACTTGTGTGGGTAGGCCTAGCGCCCGCGACAGGATATGCCCCAAAACACAACGTGGACATATCACAGAAAACAGAGCTGTTTTTAGCAAAGTGACTACCTGTAGATTTTGGCCTCTAGCTCAGCCGCCACCTAGGGAAACCTACCAAACCTATGCATTTCTGAAAACTAGAGACCTAGGGGAATCCAAGGAGGGGTGACTTGTGTGGCTCGGACCAGGTTCTGTTACCCAGAATCCTTTGCAAACCTCAAAATTTGGCTAAAAAAACACATGTTCCTCACATTTCTGTGGCAGAAAGTTCTGGAATCTGAGAGGAGCCACAAATTTCCTTCCACCCAGCGTTCCCCCATGTCTCCCGATAAAAATTATACCTCACTTGTGTGGGTAGGCCTAGCGCCCGCAACAGGATATGCCCCAAAACACAACGTGGACATATCACAGAAAACAGAGCTGTTTTTAGCAAAGTGACTACCTGTAGATTTTGGCCTCTAGCTCAGCCGCCACCTAGGGAAACCTACCAAACCTGTGCATTTCTGAAAACTAGAGACCTAGGGGGATCCAAGGAGGGGTGACTTGCGGGGCTCGGACCAGGTTCTGTTACCCAGAATCCTTTGCAAACCTCAAAATTTGGCTAAAAAAACACATGTTCCCCACATTTCTGTGGCAGAAAGTTCTGGAATCTGAGAGGAGCCACAAATTTCCTTCCACCCAGCGTTCCCCCACGTCTCCCGATAAAAATGATACCTCACTTGTGTGGGTAGGCCTAGCGCCCGCGACAGGATATGCCCCAAAACACAACGTGGACATATCACAGAAAACAGAGCTGTTTTTAGCAAAGTGACTACCTGTAGATTTTGGCCTCTAGCTCAGCCGCCACCTAGGGAAACCTACCAAACCTATGCATTTCTGAAAACTAGAGACCTAGGGGAATCCAAGGAGGGGTGACTTGTGTGGCTCGGACCAGGTTCTGTTACCCAGAATCCTTTGCAAACCTCAAAATTTGGCTAAAAAAACACATGTTCCTCACATTTCTGTGGCAGAAAGTTCTGGAATCTGAGAGGAGCCACAAATTTCCTTCCACCCAGCGTTCCCCCATGTCTCCCGATAAAAATGATACCTCACTTGTGTGGGTAGGCCTAGCGCCCGCGACAGGATATGCCCCAAAACACAACGTGGACATATCACAGAAAACAGAGCTGTTTTTAGCAAAGTGACTACCTGTAGATTTTGGCCTCTAGCTCAGCCGCCACCTAGGGAAACCTACCAAACCTGTGCATTTCTGAAAACTAGAGACCTAGGGGGATCCAAGGAGGGGTGACTTGCGGTGCTCGGACCAGGTTCTGTTACCCAGAATCCTTTGCAAACCTCAAAATTTGGCTAAAAAAACACATGTTCCTCATATTTCTGTGGCAGAAAGTTCTGGAATCTGAGAGGAGCCACAAATTTCCTTCCACCCAGCGTTCCCCCACGTCTCCCGATAAAAATGATACCTCACTTGTGTGGGTAGGCCTAGCGCCCGCGACAGGATATGCCCCAAAACACAACGTGGACATATCACAGAAAACAGAGCTGTTTTTAGCAAAGTGACTACCTGTAGATTTTGGCCTCTAGCTCAGCCGCCACCTAGGGAAACCTACCAAACCTATGCATTTCTGAAAACTAGAGACCTAGGGGAATCCAAGGAGGGGTGACTTGTGTGGCTCGGACCAGGTTCTGTTACCCAGAATCCTTTGCAAACCTCAAAATTTGGCTAAAAAAACACATGTTCCTCACATTTCTGTGGCAGAAAGTTCTGGAATCTGAGAGGAGCCACAAATTTCCTTCCACCCAGCGTTCCCCCACGTCTCCCGATAAAAATGATACCTCACTTGTGTGGGTAGGCCTAGCGCCCGCGACAGGATATGCCCCAAAACACAACGTGGACATATCACAGAAAACAGAGCTGTTTTTAGCAAAGTGACTACCTGTAGATTTTGGCCTCTAGCTCAGCCGCCACCTAGGGAAACCTACCAAACCTATGCATTTCTGAAAACTAGAGACCTAGGGGAATCCAAGGAGGGGTGACTTGTGTGGCTCGGACCAGGTTCTGTTACCCAGAATCCTTTGCAAACCTCAAAATTTGGCTAAAAAAACACATGTTCCTCACATTTCTGTGGCAGAAAGTTCTGGAATCTGAGAGGAGCCACAAATTTCCTTCCACCCAGCGTTCCCCCACGTCTCCCGATAAAAATGATACCTCACTTGTGTGGTTAGGCCTAGCGCCCGCGACAGGATATGCCCCAAAACACAACGTGGACATATCACAGAAAACAGAGCTGTTTTTAGCAAAGTGACTACCTGTAGATTTTGGCCTCTAGCTCTGCCGCCACCTAGGGAAACCTACCAAACCTGTGCATTTCTGAAAACTAGAGACCTAGGGGAATCCAAGGAGGGGTGACTTGTGTGGCTCGGACCAGGTTCTGTTACCCAGAATCCTTTGCAAACCTCAAAATTTGGCTAAAAAAACACATGTTCCTCACATTTCTGTGGCAGAAAGTTCTGGAATCTGAGAGGAGACACAAATTTCCTTCCACCCAGCGTTCCCCCACGTCTCCCGATAAAAATGATACCTCACTTGTGTGGGTAGGCCTAGCGCCCGCGACAGGATATGCCCCAAAACACAACGTGGACATATCACAGAAAACAGAGCTGTTTTTAGCAAAGTGACTACCTGTAGATTTTGGCCTCTAGCTCAGCCGCCACCTAGGGAAACCTACCAAACCTATGCATTTCTGAAAACTAGAGACCTAGGGGAATCCAAGGAGGGGTGACTTGTGTGGCTCGGACCAGGTTCTGTTACCCAGAATCCTTTGCAAACCTCAAAATTTGGCTAAAAAAACACATGTTCCTCACATTTCTGTGGCAGAAAGTTCTGGAATCTGAGAGGAGACACAAATTTCCTTCCACCCAGCGTTCCCCCACGTCTCCCGATAAAAATGATACCTCACTTGTGTGGGTAGGCCTAGCGCCCGCGACAGGATATGCCCCAAAACACAACGTGGACATATCACAGAAAACAGAGCTGTTTTTAGCAAAGTGACTACCTGTAGATTTTGGCCTCTAGCTCAGCCGCCACCTAGGGAAACCTACCAAACCTATGCATTTCTGAAAACTAGAGACCTAGGGGAATCCAAGGAGGGGTGACTTGTGTGGCTCGGACCAGGTTCTGTTACCCAGAATCCTTTGCAAACCTCAAAATTTGGCTAAAAAAACACATGTTCCTCACATTTCTGTGGCAGAAAGTTCTGGAATCTGAGAGGAGCCACAAATTTCCTTCCACCCAGCGTTCCCCCACGTCTCCCGATAAAAATGATACCTCACTTGTGTGGGTAGGCCTAGCGCCCGCGACAGGATATGCCCCAAAACACAACGTGGACATATCACAGAAAACAGAGCTGTTTTTAGCAAAGTGACTACCTGTAGATTTTGGCCTCTAGCTCAGCCGCCACCTAAGGAAACCTACCAAACCTGTGCATTTCTGAAAACTAGAGACCTAGGGGAATCCAAGGAGGGGTGACTTGTGTGGCTCGGACCAGGTTCTGTTACCCAGAATCCTTTGCAAACCTCAAAATTTGGCTAAAAAAACACATGTTCCTCACATTTCTGTGGCAGAAAGTTCTGGAATCTGAGAGGAGCCACAAATTTCCTTCCACCCAGCGTTCCCCCACGTCTCCCGATAAAAATGATACCTCACTTGTGTGGGTAGGCCTAGCGCCCGCGACAGGATATGCCCCAAAACACAACGTGGACATATCACAGAAAACAGAGCTGTTTTTAGCAAAGTGACTACCTGTAGATTTTGGCCTCTAGCTCAGCCGCCACCTACGGAAACCTACCAAACCTGTGCATTTCTGAAAACTAGAGACCTAGGGGAATCCAAGGAGGGGTGACTTGCGGGGCTCGGACCAGGTTCTGTTACCCAGAATCCTTTGCAAACCTCAAAATTTGGCTAAAAAAACACATGTTCCTCACATTTCTGTGGCAGAAAGTTCTGGAATCTGAGAGGAGCCACAAATTTCCTTCCACCCAGCGTTCCCCCATGTCTCCCGATAAAAATGATACCTCACTTGCGTGGGTAGGCCTAGCGGCCGCGACAGGAAACGCCCCAAAGCGCAACGTGGACACAACCAAAATTTTGGAAGAAAACAGTGCCTACCTGTGAATTTTGGCCTGTAGCTCAGCGGGCACCTAGGGAAACCTACCAAACCTGTGCATTTCTGAAAACTAGAGACCTAGGGGAATCCAAGGAGGGGTGACTTGCGGGGCTCGGACCAGGTTCTGTTACCCAGAATCCTTTGCAAACCTCAAAATTTGGCCAAAAAAACACTTTTTCCTCTCATTTCTGTGGCAGAAAGTTCTGGAATCTGAGAGGAGCCACAAATTTCCTTCCACCCAGCATTCCCCCAAGTCTCCCGATAAAAATGATACCTCACTTGTGTGGGTGGGCCAGGTGCCTGCAACAGAATAAGGCCCAAAACCTGAAGAGATAGAAGGGATAGGTATTTTTGCAATATATCATTTTGATGTGTGCACATACGTCCGTGATGTGCCAAACACTAAAATAGTGAAAAGAAACACTTAGGTTATGTGAAGAAGACCCCTCACCCACCAACCAAGTTGGTGGCATGCTTCATCATCGGGGTCCCACCCGAGGCACCTAGCGTGTCACAGGTGTGCTGCGACGCCGGATTACAGCGGAGCAGGTTTTGTCATTTTTTACAACACATACTGGTTGGATTTGGCACGAGGGTGAGTGATGGTTCAGTGGATCAAATTTTATTAACAAGAGATTTCACAAAAATGAAATGCACTGCTAATAACTGAAAGGCAAAAAAGTGAACCAATGACTCACAGCTCGTGAGCTGTAAAGCCGCGACAAGGCACCAACCGCTTTACAGTCCATTCACACACCTTTCATACATGACACGCACAAGACCATTCACACCGCCAGCCACGGGCCCAGCACATTACAACACTCACATCGACAGACAGCGCCACTCAAGGGCCCATCACTTACATACGCCACATGCCTGATACAAGAATCACACCAGCTGATGGGAGTGTGGACTGCCGTTTGGCTGGCACCGCCAGCCAAGCGCCACCCCACGCACACCGCCAGCCAAGCGCCACCCCACGCACACCGCCAGCCAAGCGCCACCCCACGCACACCGCCACCCCACGCACACCGCCAGCCAAGCGCCACCCCACGCACACCGCAATCACTTTTTTTTATTTATAAACAACAAATAAACTACTAATTATAAAATAGGCACAAAACTACAAACACAAAACCTCAAACTAAATACACGACAGATGCCAACCGTGGAAAATATAAAACAGACAGCTTACGCTCACGGTATTTCCCAAAAGTTTTTCCTTGTGTGGTAACTTCTAAAACAGCTAGGCACACACAGCCCAGGCTTTGAAGGGCATTCGGGGCAGTACATCCGGCTCTCCCTCCGGATTGATCTCCGGGCACATACTCTACATTTCTTTGTGGGCATGTCTTTTTTGGGAGTGGGAGGAATGTGATCTGGAAAGTGCCGATCTTTCAATCTAGCCACATCCTCCACCACTTCTACTCTAGGAACTCTTGCCGGTTCCACCACAATAAGGCTTTCTATCACCGACTCCTGAAATTTAACAAAAGTCATCCTTGACTCAGGTGAACAATCCTTGTATACAATAAAGGCATTAAAAGTTGCCAAATGAAATAAATGTAGGGCCAACTTTTTATACCACACATAGGACTTACGAAGAGCAGTGTAAGGTTCCAACCTCTGATCTACTCTATCAACACCACCCATGTGCCTATTGTAGTCCAAAATGCACGCAGGTTTGCGCACTTCCGCAACCTGACCCCAAACAGCCACAGGGGAAGTACTCTCATCATGGATGGTCGATAGCATGTACACATCCCTCCTGTCTGAAAATTTCATAGCTAACAGCTCATTATTCCGCAAGGCACTGCACTGTCCCCTCTCAAGTTTTTTACAGACAAGCTCCCTTGGATAGCCTTTGCGGTTAGAACGGATTGTGCCACAAGCAACAGTGTCCACCCTAAACAACTCCTTGAACAACTGCACTCCAGTGTAGAAATTATCTACGTACAAATGGTGACCTTTGTTAAACAGCCGTCTAGCAAGTTCCCACACAATTTTTTCGCTAACTCCAAAAGTGGCCGGACAACCAGGAGGGTCAATACTGGAATCCCTACCAGTGTAGACCCGGAAATTATAAACATATCCTGTACTGCTTTCTGACAGCAGATACAATTTAATCCCATACCGTGCCCTCTTACTAGGGATGTACTGCTTAAAAACTAAACGCCCCTTGAAAAGGACCAAAGACTCGTCCACACTTATCTCTTTGCCTGGAACATAGACCTCTGAAAACCGATCCACAAAATGATCAAGGACAGGCCTAATCTTAAAAAGGCGGTCACAATCAGGGTGATCTCGTGGCAAGGCTAAAGCATTGTCTACAAAATGCAGCATACGAAGAAGAAGCAAATACCGATTACGTGTCATAGTTGCAGGAAATATAGCAGTTGCCATCAAGGGACTAGTAGACCAATAAGAAGCCAGTGACGGCTTCCTGATCAACCCCATCAAAAAAGACAAACCTAAAAACCTTTTCATCTCTTCCAGATATGTGGGAACCCAATGAGTAGCTCTAGACTGAGGCTTAAGTCTGGCAGCGTTGTCCCGCAAATATTGCTCTGCATACACATTTGTCTGCTCCACAATCTCTTCCAAAAATACATCGTCCATAAACAAGTGAAAGAAATGGACAGGCAGAAAGTTTTCCGTATTAACTCTACACCCTGGGAGACTAGTAAATGCAGGTAACTGTGGCTGCTCCATGTTTGGGGCAATCCAGGTGTCAGGTCTTCTAATGGGAAACCCTTCAGCCCCAGGCTGCTGCACTCTTGGCACATCAATGTCCTCCTCTAACTCAGGCCCTTCATCTGCACTGAGAGTAGCTTCCTCATCAGAAGAATACTCTTGGACAGAAAACTCACTTCCAGAATCTCCTGCTTCCTCCTCTGCCTCAGATGCAGAGTCAGTGTCGTAATCATGGTCTGAAGACGACTCAAAGAGCATGCGAACAACCTGCTGAGCGGTCACTTTGCGGCTAGCCATGATCCTAACAACAAATGGATTGCCAACAACAACTAGCACTAAAATAAGTAATAAACAAAGTGTAGCTTTATCACAAAGAGTTATGTACTACAAAAAACTATACCACTCAGTTGCCTGAAATAGCTACTCACCAAGCAACTACTCTGCACAGACACAGCAATCACCAATGATATCCCACTAAAAAGAAAAAAGAAAAAAGCAAATTAGACATATGACAACACAAACATCACTGTGCTCAAATCTAAGGACAATGTCAAACACACAATACTGCATTTAGTACACCACCTACAAACATGTCATTCATGCATGTCAACAATACTCCTTTGGAGTAAATTGCTTTCACTTACCTAAAACATGCAGCTATGCAAACCACTGGACAACTACTGCCAAAACCGCTAAGATCCACAGCAAAGGAAGCAAAAGTGTTGAACTAGAAGAAAAAGAAGAAATAAATTGTTATAATCACAAATACAAATACTTTGCCTGTTGACAAACACCCCACCACCAAGAACTTAGAAGTTGTCCCTGGTACCTAAGTGGATCCTGCCCCCCCTCGGGGGTAGATGGGCGTAAAAAAATTAGCCGAAATGGGCAACACCTCTGTGCCCCCTTTTAGGGGGCAACCCTTCCCAAAGGGGGCACCCCCAGCACAAAACAAAAAAATCCCTGCCGTATTGGTGGTTTCTGCCCTCCTTGGGGGCAGATGGGCCTACAAAATTACACACACACCACACAATCCCTGGCGCCTAGTGTGCTTCCACCCCCCCGGGGCCAGATCGTCCAAAAAATGACTGGTCTGCCATCGGGGGGCCGAAACAGAAAAAAAAAACTCCCCAGGGGAGAGACCCTTGCCCAAGGGGTTGCCCTCAAAATAAACAACAAAAACAAAATCCCTGGTGTCTAGTGGATTTTGCCCCCCCGCCCCCCCCGGCGGCAGATCAGCCCAAAAATTGGCAATCTGCCCCCGTGGGGGGAGGGGGGGGGGCAAATACTAAAAAATGTGTCCCCCAGTGGGACGCCCCTTGCCCAAAGGGTCGCCCCCCCCAAAAAAACTTTACAATAAAAATAAATCCCTGGTGTCTAGTGGTTTTCAACCCCCCTCGGGGGCAGATCTGCCAAAAAATCAGCGGATCTGCCCCCCGGGGGGGGGGGGGGGCTAAATACAAATAAAAATTCCCCGGGGGGGCCACCCTGGCCCAAGGGGTCGCCCCCAAAACATACACAAAATATAAAATCCCTGGTGTCTAGTGGTTTTCGCCCCCCCCCGGGGGCAGATCCGCCGAAAATTCGGCGGATCTGCCCCAGGGGGGGGGCGAAATACAAAAAAAAATTGCCCCCGGGGTGGGGCGACCCTTGCCCAAGGGGGTCGTCCCCAAAATAAACATAAAATACTATATCCCTGGTGTCTAGTGGTTTTCGCCCCCCCCCTGGGGGCAGATCCGCCGAAAAATCGGCAGATCTGCCCCCAGGGGGGGGCGAAATACAATAAAAAAATGCCCCCGGGGGAGGGCGACCCTTGCCCAAGGGGTCGCCCCCAAAATAATAAATATAATACATTTTCCCTGGTGTCTAGTGGTTTTCGCCCCCCCCCTGGGGGCAGATCCGCCGAAAAATCGGCAGATCTGCCCCCAGGGGGGGGCGAAATACAAAAAAAAATTGCCCCCGGGGGGGGGCGACCCTTGCCCAAGGGGTCGCCCCCAAAATTATGGCAAAATAACACTATCCCTGGTGTCTAGTGGTTTTCGCCCCCCCCCTGGGGGCAGATCCGCCGAAAAAACGGCGGATCTGCCCCCAGGGGGGGGCGAAATACTAAAAATAATTGCCCCCGGGGGGGGGCGACCCTTGCCCAAGGGGTCGCCCCCAAAATATTGAAAAAAATAAATCCCTGGTGGCTAGTGGAGATTCCTGCTCCACGATCGCGGGCTCTGCCCGCGATCGTGGAGCAGGAATCTAATGAAAACAGGCACCGGGGGAAAGGAAAAACCCTTTCCTTTCCCCCCGTGTCTGTTTCCCACCACCCCCGACCCCCAAAAACGAAGAGGACTCACCTTTCGTGTCCTCCTCGGTAGACGCGCTGGAAGCAAATGGCTTCCAGCGCGCCCGGCAACACTAGATGACGTCAGCGCGCTGTGCGCGCGCTGACGTCATCGGATTGCCGTGGGGGGGGGGCGGGGGTGGAAGGGGAAGGTCTTCCCCTTCCATCCCCGCCTGGGGGGGGGAGGGGGTGCACGGGGGGCGCGCTAGCGCGCCCCCAAGTTCCCCTGTGCCTAGGACGAGATGATCTCGTCCAAGGCACAGGGGAACTGTAGCCTTGGACGAGATCATCTCGTCCAAGGCACAGAAGAGGTTAAAAGATTATGAATTGGTTACTGAGGAGTTTAGACAAAACATGAATGGTCAAGTGCTAATTTCTTTACAGAAACCATTTAAACCAGTTTCCTCAGCCACTCTTGCGAGATGGATAAAATGGTTAATGAGTGAAGCAGGTACTAATACCAGTCATTTCGGAGCTCATTCAGTTAGAGGAGCTATGGCGTCAAAATCATATACTTTAGGCTCTAGTCTTGAGGATATTTTGAAGACAGCAGACTGGTCGTCTGAAGGTACTTTTCGTAAGTTTTATTTTAAGCCTGTGATGGATGTGGCCTCTGTTGTTATTGGTCAGCTTTGAACAAGCATAATCCGAGCCTCCGGTCCTGATATAGAATAAAAACAATTCTAGCTTACGCGTCAAGAATTTTCAATTCTATTAAGGACACGGAGGCGAGGATTATCCCACCCTCAAATGAATAAAGGTTATTGTATATATGTTTATGAACCCTATTCATTTATACCCTCCCAGTGTTGTATATTGGGGATTGACTTGGAAAAGTTATGTAGTTGGTTTTGTCTACTACTGTGAGATATTACCTTCTTTTATTTATTACTTATCCCAGGTTCGGATCAGAAGGATTCCTGATGGTTTCATCCTGGTATCTTCGTGTTAGAAGTTCATTTCTTCAAAGAGTAAGAAGCCGACTTGAGGATCAGTCTGGTTGAACTTTCATTGGACGTTCCATTTAGATGGTGAAGTTTCGAATCATCCATTTCAGCAGAAGTTCGTTGAAAAGAGTTGAAAAATTATAGGTTTGATCAAAGAAAGAGGATATGACGTTTGAGGTTAAGGCTTATGTGGGCTAAGGTCACAATCGGTGATTGGAGCATGTGATGCTAGGACTTGAGCATCTTGCGAAATGTCGTTTTTTGTTTGTTGTAATTTCATTGGCTGCTGCGATTATCTCAGTAAAGAGAGAGATAGCATAATCCTCGCCTCTGTGTCCCTAATAGAATTGAAAATTCTTGATGCGTAAGCTAGATTTTTTTTTATTCCAGTCTCTATGAGGGTGTCCCTTCTGACTGCAGCCTGATCCAGTTCCAGTCCAGAGGGAGGGAAAGTGGTTGACTTTTCTTCAGCACATTCGGCTTCCATGCTGGTTTCAGCATGAGAGAAGCACCAGGATTGGATGGAGCAGGCTAACCCAGCACTCTTTTTGAGACTGTGGGGCCTGTGTCTGCAAACTGCCTGGGATTAGTACAGTCTGAAGAGTGCATATCAGACTGGCCGAGGCAAGAGAGCCTGCCAATCGGACATGGGCACTTTAGGTTTTTAGGCAAGTCAATTCAACCCTGAGGCTGCTGTCAATCAGCAGGAATAGCCCCACCCTCTCCCTCAAGCTGAAACAGTCTTTATTATAAAATGGTGATGTCATGACCATTTTATTAATTTACATTTGCCGCTGCACTCACAGCAGGCGGGGCAGCGCTCCTCCACCCTAAATGAGGAACCACCACTGCTCTCCGATCTTCCACAGTTCCAGCGGTGATCAGAAGTGGGTGCCTGGAGATGTCACATTTCTGACTGGCACTAGATAATGGGTGGGAATGTCTCCTGGTCATGCCCTCTACAAAGGGGCAAACGTTTCCCGGGATAACACCATCCAGGTTGGCCATTTTCAAGATGGTGAAAGTCTTCGGCACCACTACACTTTGCCTCCGAGGGATAGGGGGGTGTGTGTGTGTGTGTGTGTGTGTGTGGGGACAAGTACTATGGTATTTCTAGTACCCTCCCAAATCTAACACTAAAATCTAATTTGGAGCATTTACTATACCTACTACAAAACTAGAGAGAACTATGATAGGATCAAAATCAGAGTTCAACAGCAACTACACAGTGAATACCCAAGAACTGCCTTGGTACTTTATTGTTTCCCTTCTTCCCAGCCACACCACCTTTACCTCCCTGGCCTGACATGCTACAAGTAAAGCACTTCCCCAAAGCACAGCCACCTATCCCAAAACACTGCCCACAATGCTGTTACCTTCCATTGGACCTCAAAGAACACTGGCCCCTACCACCTTACCTTGCCACCCTACCACAAAGCATTCTGGAGGGGGGCACTGAATCCTGGAAAATGGAATAGTGTGCTGGGCCCCACAGTTGACCTGACTTGCTTTTGGGTTGTTGTGGGCTGGAAATGGCATGGTTGCTTTGGTTGTGCTGACTGGGAACTACATGTGCGTTGTGGGTGGAGAAGACACCAGTGCTTTGATTGGATCAGGGATGACTTGGGGTCACTGTGAGCCCAACTTATGTATTGGTTGGCAATGGTGTAGAGGGTAGTGGTTTGGTGGAAAGTGATAAGGTATAAAGTAGTAGCAGTGTCTCAGGGATGAATGGCAGAGTACTGGGGATGAGGGGCAGGAAAGAAACTATTTGGTTATAATGTTTTAGTTCTTTTGTAGAGCCCTAGAGGGAAGAATCTGCATGTTCTGGAGCTGCTGGGCACTCTGTTAACTGTACAGTGCACATTCGTTCAGCTAACAGTGGCTGTTGCAAAGTCATCTTTTTGCCCTGTTCATCCCCATTTTTTTGTTGCTGACTGGTGCTGATGATAATTGACTCTGACTGTGCCCTGGACTCTGTTAGCCAGACCCAGGCCAGTGCTATGTTAAACACACACTTGTATTAGAGTACACTAGGTATTAGGATACCTTTTTGATTGTCCTGACAGACCCTGTAAGTTCCTAGTATATAAAGGGGCAAGGGTGTACAATCTGCCTATAAGCCCCTATATAATAGGCCATGGAGATTAGAGGCCCAGCAGAATTTCTGCACTTGCATGTGTGCACCGCTGTGTGCTTCCTGTCCTTTTAAAATGCAGACCTGCCTTTACAGCCTGACTTTAAAAGTTACATTCCTACCATTTGCATGACAGGTCCCGAGTAAACAATGTGGCAAGGGGGGTGCCAACTACCTACAAGACCCTCTTACATAATAGGTCATGGAAGTAGAGACCCAGCAGAATTGCTGCCCTTTGCATGTGGGCACTGCTGAAGGTTTTCTGTCATTTTAAAATGCAGCCTGACTCTGTAGACTGCATTTACATGGAAATGGTGTCCCAATTCGACTTTGGTGCGGTGGGCACTTTAAATGTGATGATCTACCTTATTTTCACATATTAGGTACCCCCTGGATCTCCCCTAGGTATCCAAGGGGCAGGGGTCATGTAACCATAAGCAGGGGTCTTATAAAAGAAGTTTTATAAAGCCAGGTAAGGGAAAAACTGATCATTTAATGTGTCCCCACTATAGATACTTGCCTTCATAAGCTATCATTGCTATATGGTATTTTCATAGTAATAATAGTAAGGAAAAGCGCAGAAAAGTAATTCAAGGACTTAAAAGATTTGTTTTGATAAATCCAGCAATTTGACACTGGTGAATTTATCACAACTTGTTCAGAAAATAAGTTATAAGGCTTTTCTTTCTGTAAGCCAAAATCCAGCCTTCTGACTGTCCCCTCTGATTGGTGAGTGCTAACAGGATTAGCAGAGCTGCTTGATTAAGTGATAAGTGGCTGTCCAGGGGAGAGCATATCTGGTGAAGAGGAGCTCGAGGGGGGGGAATCTACACAGGAATGCAGGAGCAGGGGGAGGGGTAATAAAACATACAACCTCAAAGGAGAGCAAGACAGGAGAGAATGCCAGATCACCTAACCCCCACCTTCTGGACCCCTCAGCGTGATACTAGGCTTAAGGAAGGAATTTGCAGATGTTAGAAGGAGGAGAGCTATGGAAATGAGCCAAACTGGAGGATGATTTAGTCAGCTCTTAGTTTCAGACATCGTGGATTTTGGAAAAATGGTGCGTTCTGGGGCAGGAATGTGCCACACTTTGCAGGAAGTGGTCATGCATCTGGGCGTCACTCTGCATTCTATTTGTTGGGTGCCCCCCTTCCTGATGCCCAGGAGCTGGGAATAAATATGTGAGAGGTGCATAGCCTCTCAGATCTGCTGCCTGAAACTGCAAGAGAAAAAAGGACTGCCCTGCTGGAATCTGGATCTGCACCCTTGGCCTGCACTTCTAAGTGAACTGTGCCTGCTGCACAATCTGGTACTACAGCCCTGGGGACGGTGCCTCGCTTCAAGAAGGACTCAGGAGTGGACTCCCTGCAGCTACAGGTTAACAGAGCTTCACCTACATCATCCCCAACAAAAGTCCCCAGCCTGGAGTGCATCCAGTGGACTTTTATGGATTTGGCCAGGTGCATTGCGGGAATTGTGGTCCAACTTTCCAAGGACCATCCAGGAGATTCCAGACCGTTGGATTTGTGTTTTGGATCCTCTGTACCTGCAAGGAGGACTTCAGGAAATGCCTCCTGAAGATTGGAGAAGTTTGGAGAATTTTAGTAATATTGGCGCTTCGTGTTTCTAAGCACTAGGAAGTGTTTATTCTTTAAGAAAATCATATCTCCGGTTCCAAGGACCCATACGGAGATTCGAAACTCTTGGATTTGTGTTTTGGACCTTTTGTACCTGCAAGGAGGACTTCAGGAAACACCTCCTGAAGTTTGGAGAATTTTGGTAAAGTTGGCACTTTGGGGGTCATTCTGACCCTGGCGGTCATTGACCGCCAGGGCCAACGACCACGGAAGCACCGCCAACAGGCTGGCGGTGCTTCCTGGCCAATTCTGACCGCAGCGGTAAAGCCGCGGTCAGAAAAGGGAAACCGGCGGTTTCCCGCCGGTTTTCCCCTGGCCAAAGGAATCCTCCATGGCGGATTCCAACCCCCTTCCCGCCAGCCTGTTCCTGGCAGTTTACACCGCCAGGAAGAGGCTGGCGGGAACGGGTGTCGTGGGGCCCCTGGGGGCCCCTGCACTGCCCATGCCACTGGAATGGGCAGTGCAGGGGCCCCCTAACAGGGCCCCAGCAAGATTTTCAGTGTCTGCTTCGCAGACACTGAAAATCGCGACGGGTGCCACTGCACCCGTCGCACCTCAGCAAATCCGCCGGCTCCATTCGGAGCCGGCTTCATCTTTGCTGGGGCTTTCCCGCTGGGCCGACGGGCGATCTTTTGTAGATCGCCCGCCGGCCCAGCGGGAAAGTCAGAATGCCCCCCGCGGTCATCTGACCGCGGGGCGGTGTTTGGACGGTTTCCGCCCGGCGGGCGGTGCCCGCCGCCCGCCAGGGTCGGAATGACCCCCTTTATGTTTCTAATTGCTAGAAAGTGTTTATTCTTTTAAAATTCATATCTCTGGTTCCCTACATTGGATTGTTGTCGTTTTGGTGTCTTTTTACTCATAAAAATATAACCTATTTTTATAAATTGATGTGGGATTTTTATTGTGTGTTATGCCTCACTTATTTACTGTATTGGTGTTTTTGAATGCTTTACACTCTTGTTTCCTAAGTTAGGCCTGCCTGCTCGGTTATAGCTACCAAGGGTTGAGCAAGGGGCTAATTTACTGGGACCTGTACTGAACCTATATTTGGTTAGTGGCCTTAGTGCCAGTGGTAGGTTCATAGTTAACACTGCCAGTAACCCACTTTCCAACAGTGGCCCAGGTCAGTTTGGGTTTATGTATGTTTTTGGGGCGGAAGTGTACATACAACGACCCAGAACTTATAGTCTGGATCCTGATTTTTGAAGTGCCACTTTGAGAGTAGTCGATGTGCTCCTACACAAAGTCTGTGATGTTGCGATACTGGATTTTACTTGCAATGAATAAATGAGACCCTTCCACTGTAGCAATCCAATTTCAACTCATGCTCTTGCATTGCCTACTTTTGCTGGTCTTTGCAAAATAGTTTACATATCTTGGGTTCTTAATTTTTTGGAGCAATGCTTTTTTACTTGTTCTTTTCACAATTTTGGGTTCAGGCATTCCTTCAGTTTTTGGTGTTGACAGAATTTATTTTTATTCAGCCTAAAGGTAACTAAGATTGTAAGGTTTCTATGTTTTTTCTTCTCAGCTGACTGTTCTGTTTTTAACCTGATCCAGACAGTTCCACGTTTCATATTCTTTGGCATCTCCACTGTTCATTGCTGCTTTGATTGAATTTTTCTCTTCCTTTGTGTTGCAGTTAGTTTGATGCATACTTAGATGCAAGTTAAGTTGGATTTACTTTAACTGTTTTCAAGCTAACAATTTTTTCCTCAGACATGTCCAGTTACTTTGGAGCAGACTTTAAACTGTGAACTTTGTTCCCCTTAAACTGTTACCTGGCCGTATTTTCCCCTAATTGCTTTATCACCTATACAACCTACAAAGTATGTGAAGTGACACTGAGTATAATTATTCACAGACAAGCCCAACACCACTGTATCAACTCCCAACAGAGGACTAGCCTAGAGGGACCCAACACATGTACCACCTGACTCCAAATAATTGTTATCTTCTATTTCAACTCTGCAACTGCAACTTTAGTCCAAAAGGTTTCATGTTTTTCCTTTTTCCCCCACAGACTTGTTTTTAAACTACATTTCCTCAATTCCATATGAATTGCCTTATACTATCCATTACGATTTTGTTTGAAGCCTCTACCTGGGCTTTTTTATTTGTAGGTGCTTTAGATAAAATTATGGGTGTTTTAAAATTGCCTGTCCCATAAACATTTGGACATAGCTTTTTACTCTGGGGATGGGGGCTTTTCTCTAGTTCAAAAGTCGTCATGTTTTCATTATTTTGCCTTTAACCTCGGTTTTTTAAGCTACATTTGCTGATTTCCACATAAAAAGAATTTTGTTTAAAGCCACTTCTTGATTACTTTACTTTATATTTTGCAAATGCTTTGGGCATATTTATGCTCTTTTGAAAGCGAGTTTCCCTTCAACATTTGGACTCTGCTTTTTCCTCTGATTGGGGTGGCTTTCTTTTTCTTTGGCGTATGTGACGTAACACTCAATATATTTGCAGGCTAACCAAGTGGTGGTACCCCACACCTCCACAGAGTGCTCAAATTTAATGGGAGAAATCTGACAAGTGAACCACCTCACTGTAAAGCTTCAAGTTTCCCACAGAGCAGCCAGACACCACACTGAAGGCAAGATGGAAAAGTTACTGGAGTCTGCAAAGATCGCAAAGAATCAATCACATATTCCTAGCCATATAACAGCTGAAGACCGGGCCAGAGAATTTAGCGACATGATGCATGCAGACGGTTTCACACTTTATGCAATCTGGAGATGGACCATGTTCAGAAGTATACAGAGGATATGCATTTGCGATCCCAAAAGCATATTCAGTGCTGTGCTGATGATGCAGACCCCCACCCTTTTTTGAAACGTGCCCATCTGATGACTGTGAAGTCACCAGCTTCAGGTATCTTATTTTCCTGAAATATAATTAGGAACTAAAGGTGATTAAAAAGAGCAACTGATGACCGAAAGATCAGTATCATATTTGATGAGACACATCAGAGTGGCTGCTGAATCCAGACCCCTCTAGCAGACATAGGCAGTCATTCCAACCCTGGCAGTCCGAGACCGCCAGGGTTGGGGACCGCGGGAGCACCGCCAACAGGCTGGCGGTGCTCCCATGGGCATTCTGACGCCGCGGTCAGAGACGGAAAACCGGCGGTGTACCGCCGGTTTTCCGCTGCCCTGGGGAATCCTCCATGGCGGCGCAGCTTGCTGCGCCGCCATGGGGATTCCGACCCCCATACCGCCATCCTGTTCCTGGCGGTTCCGGCCGCCAGGAACAGGATGGCGGTATGGGGTGTCGTGGGGCCCCTGGGGGCCCCTGCAGTGCCCATGCCAATGGCATGGGCACTGCAGGGGCCCCCTAACAGGGCCCCACAAAGATTTTCAGTATCTGCCATGCAGACACTGAAAATCGCGACGGGTGCAACTGCACCCGTCGCACCCCTTCCACTCCGCCGGCTCCATTCGGAGCCGGCATCCTCATGGAAGGGTGTTTCCCGCTGGGCTGGCGGGCGGCCTTCTGGCGGTCGCCCGCCAGCCCAGCGGGAAACCCAGAATAACCGCGGCGGTCTTCTGACCGCGCAGCGGTATTCTGGCGGCTCCCGCCGGCCCTGCGGTTACCGCGGCCGGTGGGAGTCAGAATGACCCCCATAGTGCTCCTCCGGGAACTTATTCATGGGTCTGTAGCTCAGATAGTTGTGAGGGTCCTCAAAGATCACAACATTTCCTTTCAGATTGTAATTTTGTTTAACATAGACAATGCTTCATACGTGCTCAAGGCATAAAACGCTGTGTTAAAAATTCTATTTACAAACTCAGTACACCTCACTGTACATCATGAACCTTGGTGCACATCATGAACCTTGTTGAGGAGTCATTCTGTAAGTCTTTTGTGGAGCTGTATTCTTTGGTGCTGTATTTCTCACAAACTTTCAACATGGTTGGTAGCAGAAAGCAACCATCTTCCTGAGGTCCATGGAGCGAAACTGCGAATGGCACCTGACCCTTGTAGCGCCTGTGGGAAATTCTTGGTTTGCTGCTGTCCAGTACTACTGCAAGCATTGCGACACCTATGCAGGGTTTGTTGCGTCTGAGATGGAACTCTACAAGTCCGTCCCTGATTTCCTTGATAATCTGCAAAGGATTCTAAACAGTGATAGCCACAACTGCGTTAAAGTTCAGTTGGGGGAGTGTTATGTGAAAACATTGTAAATCTGATGGATCTATTCCAGAGTCAGACATCAGTGACGATGAAGGTGTATGATTATCTGGAGGACCTCCACATGAACTTCACAAACAATTCAGGACTCACTGTGGCTTCTCTGCGACCATTACTTGCAACTACTGCATGTATGAAATTGCATCTGGCTCAAAAAAATCTGATAATCGCCCAGATCAATGAAGCATTTGGAATGCCCTTGAAAAAGTGGTGGTCATAGTTGATGCCCAATCAGGGATTGACTTCTTAAGGAAGGTTTACTTTTTTCATCCTGCATGACTTTGCATCCTATCCTAGTACAAGAGTAGATATTTGGCTTTCCCTGGCTCAAGTGAGGTTTCTGTCAGAAACTTTGACTCTCCTTTGAACATTTAGGTCCAGAAGAAGTTCAGGCATTAGTTTAGGGAGTGACTGACAACAACCTGTTTTGGCGTGGGATGACTGACTGCATGCCCCGTCTTTCCCAGGTGGCAGCTGATTACAAGGGCTGCAAAACTTGTTCTGCAGATGCTGAAAGGAGCAACCACATTTATAAGAATATTCTATCAGCTGGATGTGACTCACTCACTGTGCAATCCATCCATGCATTAGTGTTTTACACTACAATCAGCAGCAGGATGTTGGACAAGATTTCAGCTGCGTACAAGAATGTGATCAGAACCATCAAGATGAAGACCTGTCTGCACAAATACTTTAAATAATGCCTTAGTATGACTTTCATGTTATGGTTGACCTCTCAAAAGTATGTTGCATGTCTTTGGTGTTAATAGTGTGATAAATGAAAGAACTGTAGCTAAATAAATTGCACTAAAATGCAGTTACATTTTGATTATTGTGCTGCTAAATTCCAATTTTTGTTACATTTGACAATTTATGCCACAATACCCTAGGGGGGCATCTGTCTAAGTATATAAGAACAACCCACAGCTCCTCCAGCATAAAGGACTGACTTCAGATGATGTCTGCTCACTTCTGGCAGACTGGTTGTCAGGCCGACACCAGAAGAACTTGGATGTGTAACAAAGTGAAGTTGCTTAGCGTTCAGCTTTACACATATTTCCAAGTAAGGAATGTGGAGACACTCTCTAAGGCTTCAAAACCAGTTTGGGTGGTTCTTTTCAGGCTGCTCCTCGTAAACAGCCTTTGTGTGGCAGTAAAGCTGGCTCTAAGTAGACATATCCAAAACATGGCAAAATGAAGTCTGAGATCCTTGCGCCTGGCTGTCAACAGCCTTCCTGAAGCTGTCATCAGTGACAAACCAAAGGGCTACCTAGAAATGTCCTCACTTTGAACAGAAGGGACTGTATTTCACCCCACAAACATACCAGCTACCAACAGGCAGTTCTCAAAGAGAATTATTCAGTAACTCTTTGTAACAAAACCATCATTGAATTTCTAAAGGGAAACCCTGTTTCCATCCTCCTGATACGCTTTCTGGAATCCTCTCCAGAATACATCCTGAGGAAAAGTTCTGTAGACTAAACAGCACCAAATTCTTAGTCAATGTACCAACATGAAACAGAAAGACCGATGGCCTGGAAACTCTTACAACTCACAGAGCAATAAATATATGAGTGAGATGCGTATTATGTAACAATTGATCCTGTGAGACTCATAAGTGATGGTGTAGTTAGTGTACCTCAAACCACCTTTAATCATGAATAGGTACACTCAAAAATTCACACTAGGAATATATTTTCATATCTTATTAAAATAAGAACCTACCCTAGAGCACACCTATTTTTAACTATGAAAATAAACAAGATAGTTGCAAAAATATTGTCAACAAACAGAGCAATAGAAACTCTACACCATTATAACTGCAATTTAGGATTTCTATGTATTGGTTTCTCAACCCTTCATTTCACTTGACTAACTAAGTTGATCTTAGCACCATAAAGAAGGACTATGCGTTTTTAGATGGCCTTGGTCACATCTGCATACATATTTTAGAACAGAAACAGTGTTCAGTAGGGAGATAGCTTTTGTTCCTGTTCTGTGCCACAGCGATTGTATAGTCCTCAGGCAGGCAGATAATCCTATCGGAGGACTCGTTGTGCCAGTTCTTTAACCTTCAGCAAGGAAAGTTGTTTACAGCGAAAACTCTTATCTGTGCAACCCTCAGCCTGCAATTCCTGGATTGAAGTACTCTCTTCCAACCAACGGTTCAATGCAGCTCATATACGCTGCTTTAACATTGTTGAATGTTTTTTAAAATAAACAATAAATATAGAGGCTGTTCTTGACTTTCACCTACTCATGCTCAGTGAAACATTGTTTGCTGTGAAGAAACAATAACTGAGAAATCATGATATCAGATTCTATGAAACCTTTTTCACTATTTATAAATCGTTACTAGAAAATCAAGGTATCAGACTACACTAGAGCAAATATTAAACAACTTATTTGAGCAAGTTGAACTATCACATTGCACTGAAAGAAATATTTTAATGACATTCGCAATTATGCATTTCTGTTTTAAAATGTACAACTGAACAAATGAAAATATGTAAAACAAAATATATGATAATTATATCACATCCTCACTTCATTGACTGGCTCTCCACCCTCCAGGAGAAGGAATGCAGACAATACACTTCCACTGTCTGGGGATGCTCCCTTCAAATCCACCTCGTATCATGCTAAACAAGAGGCCTTCCCATAGTTAAACATGAGGATTGCAGACCCTTCTCTTGGCCACTTCTCTGCCCATCTATTTGGAACACCATGTTCCCAATTTTTACCCAAACCCTACGACTATTGGAAAAAACACCATACGTTAGAATTTTCCACTCTTGAGTCCCAAATGTGTTCATAAATGTCTGCAAATCTCTACTGATTCAACCCTTACACCTGGAGATGGCAAATTTTATACATGGGTCCTATTGAGCTACTGGCCTTTAGCCACAATATGGGCATGTACAGTGCAACACAATCCAAGCAGGTGAACTACAGATTTAGGCAAGCGGCACTACACAAACTTTGGCCATTACTTAGATGAGGTAGCTAAGCTTTGGAGAAGTTAATGAAGAGAACATAAGGTAAAGGACTGTCCTCAGGAAACCATGAGGCGGAGGAATAAAGGCTTAGTTGCTTCCTTCTAGTCTTTCAACCTCATTTTTCCTTTTATAGGTATATTGGTGGCCCTTGGGGATCCAAGCATATGACCAGTGGGGGCAGTTACATAGAGTTGGCTGCCACAGACAGACAAATGAATGGGGAAATTAACAGGAGTGGACAGACGATTGTCCCACTCTGATCAGTTGGTGACCAGATTAGATCAAAGTAATTTCCATGATAAATAGGAAGGCTTTCAGAAGTGTTCTTCTAAAAGTGGATGCTGGAGGTACAGCTTAGGAGTGGCAGACTGTGGCAGCGTCTTAATCTCCTAAGGTGGTGGTATCCAGTGAGTTTAACTCAGCAGAGGGTGGGATCATTGTGGGGGAGGGGCTTTGAGATTTGTGTGACTATGAACAGCTTAACTTCACACTAAGGGTGGGTCATCAAAAAGACTTGAGTATCATACCCAAATGAGGCACATTTTAGCATGTCGAAAGGAAGTTATGACAGAAATATTGTGAATCTTGTGCCTTTTGTGTGCTGCTTCCCCATGCATAAGCCACATTTTCCTGGCTTTAACAGGTCACAGACAAATCATTTCAAAGGCAATAACATCATGTAGGATTCATGTGAATTCATGTGAAACATGTGAATTCAAGTACAGATTACTTTCTGCACATTGTTAAATAATGCACAATTAGTATAAAATGCACCCAAACTTCTACAAACAAACCCTGTGATTATTTTATAACCTTTAAAATTCTCAATTAAAACTTAGTGCACATTGCATACTGTCAGAAGATTACCCATTAAATCAAACTTCCACAGGAGCAGATGCCTTTTACCCAACTCCCTCCAACAGATGCTTGCTCAAACTTTAACTGATTATCTGAACTCTGCATCCGCTAGGAGGAAAGGGGAATGAGAATAGAAAAAGAGAGACCGCCTCCAGATCCAGTTCCAGCCTGTGTTTCCCACTTGAAGATAGGATATTTAGTGTGTGTCTCTGAAAACCTGCACCTTTCTTCTTATTGGGATTTCTTTAAAGGAAGGACCTGCAGTCGGGTGATAAGAGCATAGATATGAGCATAGATAAGTACATTCCTACTGCGCATTCAACTGTTCAGCCATTCACATTCACCCAATTCTATCGTTCTCCTAACCTTGATTTTTTGAGAGACTAGCCTCTCTCTAAGAGAACAATGTTAATTTAATATCTTCTTTTCTCCAGGAGTCAGAGGTTTCCAAGGTTCTCTGGAGAACGGTTCAGAAGTTCACAGATATACAAACTACTAATGTCTTTAACAGGAAACGAAAACTCCTTCTCAAGGTTCAGTTTTCTCAATCACAGTCTCAAGGAATTAGTATGAGCACTGAGGGTTGTCTCTAAGACTGACAAGTCTGCAAAGCAAAGAGTTCTTAAATAGTTATGTACATATATATATATATATATATATTGGCAAGTCTGGAAATCATACAAAAGGATTCCTTACTGCAGTTGCTTGAAGTTCTGTTAAGCCAAAACAAATTCTCCTCAGAAAGCTGATAGCCAGTTGTTGGAAGAAGGAAAAAATTCAGCTTCTTCAAAAGGGAAAAAGTAGCTGGTGTGCACACCATATAACAAGAAAAATAATTAATTAGTCACAACTTGAAGCATTCTCTATGAAACAAAGCACCTCAGGAACACTGCTCATGCTCCTCAGGATGACAGTTGAAGTGCAGGGCTCCCAGAGAGAAACAGCTGGAGGAAAGCTTCAGCACGAGACTAAGGTAGAAACACTAGAGCGCTGACCTCACCAGGATTTGTGGCCACCTTCTTGACTGGCAGTTAAACCTGAAGAAGCTAGTTCTAAGAACAGCCTCCCCAAGAGCCACAGGGAGTGAGGACGCCGCTGCAACCAACGTGGGTTCAAGGAAAAGGGGAATCTTTTTTGCTGAGAGAAGAACTTAACAATGCTGGCAATAGTTTCCCTGACACATTCTGCTTCTTGTGGTTCAATTCGTCCAATATCTTGAGTTGACTATATGCTTGATCTTTGACATCTTCCATTTCAAATTTGTTCTACTTCCATTTAGGCAACTTCTTTGGCCCCTTAGACCCACATGTTTGAAATATTAGTTCAGAAAATTAGAACAAGAGAAACAGAAAAATTGCACAAACTAACTCAATAAATACAGGTGTTGCTGTTGGAGGCTGGGTTATTAGGAGGGATAAGTTTGCACCTACCACTAGCAATAAGGCCACCACCCCAACATAAGGCCCAGTCAACGTCTCAGTACATCAGTCCCTGGCTCAACCCTTGGTAGCTGGCTATGAACAGGCAGGATTAACTTAGGAGATAGGTATGTAAAGCATTTAAAAACACCAATACTGTGAATAAGTAAGACACAACACAAAATAATAATCCCACGCCAATTTAGAAAAATAGGAAACAGTTTTATCTTTAAAATGACACCAAAAAAAAGATTAAATTAAAAAAGTGCTTTCTAGTGCTTAAAAGCCAATAGCACCAACCGGCGACATCTGGTCATGCTAGAACAGGACCAAGTCCAATTTGAGGCTGACCACAATGGAGCCCTTTCTAGTGCTTAAAAGCCAATAGCACCAACCGGAGACATCTGGTCATGCTAGAACAGGACCAAGTCCATTTTGAGGCCGACCACAATGGAGCCCTGCTCGGAAACACTGAGGGGGAGGCCTCAGTCAAAGTTTTACCTTTGGACTTTATCATTTTTCTGAAGCTTTCCTCTTTAAATGTCGTGCAGTCCTCTCCAGCCAATTGATTTTGATGCAGCATCATCAGATTGCTTTCCCACAAGGCCCCGGTGAAATCCTGGAAGTGTCGAGCTTTCAGCGGGACTAACCTGAAATTCAAGCCAGGTCCCTGTTAAAGGTAGTCGGCTTGATTCATGACGTCTGGTCGGTCCACTTACGGAGCTTTTTCCAAAAGTTGCTCCAAACTTCCTGAAGTTCCCCTTGAGGGTTTAAAGTAACCAAAACACAAATCCAAGGGTCTAGAGCTCTGAGATGGTACTTGGAAGTTTGGAACTACAATTCCCACAAAGCACCTAGCCATATCCTTACAAGTCCACCGGACACACTCCAGGCTGGAGACTTCTTGATGGAGGTGGTGCAGGGAAGTTCTGTTAACCTGTTACTTTCAGGGAGTCCACTCTTTAATCCTTCTAGAAGCAAGGCAAAGTCCTCAGGACTGTAGTTCCCAGTGTGCAGCAGGAGCAGATCTTCAGAAAGCAGTCCTTTGGGGGTGCAGACCAGGGTTCCAGCAGGGCAGTCCTTCTTCTCCTTGTAGCTTCAGGCAGCAGATCAGAGTTGCTATGCAGCTCTTACATATTCATTCAATGGTCTTGGGGACAAGCAGGGGGTTTCACCTGTCTAATAAAATAAAATAAAATCATCTAGCACTAAGCAGGTTTGCCTAATCATCGCACACATTGCAATTAGTTAATTGTTTATTTACATTAATATGTCAGCAGCATTAGAAGTGAGTCGATCAACAAGCTTAGATAATCTTCCAATTTTCACATCATCCATAGCCACTCCAGAAGATGTAATAATAAATCTAGCACGGTTTGCATAAAACCTCACTTTACTCTCATCAATTCATCAGCATAATTTGTCACATTCAGATGGTAGACTCTAGGGAATAACCGCAATAACTCACCCAGGTAGGTTGAAATAGGCAGTGTTACCACACACGATACATTCCTATAGCTCTTCCCCAACAAGAAAATAACCATAACATAACTGCTTTCACACTCACTCTTTCCACAAACTCTATTGATCTGGCACACAATACACAATCCATCCTTTCACTCAAACTCCATTCTCGATCTTGGATTCATATTTACAGTCCTAAATTCCACTTCAGCCTTAATCGGTTCTCTAATTTTCCTTTAATGCTTCCAATATCTGAAAATGTTTCCTCTTCTCTCATTATATTCATTTACAAGCCTGAAATCTTCATTACTCAAACTGCGCACATACTCCCCTTTAGTGAATTTAGTTTACCAATTAACTTGTGCAACTCAATTCAAATATTTAATAACATTATCAAAAGCCCAAAACCTTCAGAAAAAGTCAGGTCTTCCCACGAAGTATTGAAATTTGATACATATGGCAATAGAAACGCTTGCTTATTAAATATATTAACAAACTATTCACATAAAAGACTGTGTGACATTGACAATTGTAGATACGTAGCTCCTTCACAAGCAGAAGAAGGAAGAAAAGTTCAAACTAGGCAATCATTAATTTTTATTATGTCCATATTTCCTGTCAATAGGTTTCCATAGGCATTGATTTAAAAAAATACTCACTCTTTCAGTATTTGTCAGTGTATTATGTTAATTTTCGTAATGAACTGTAGTTAGCTCAATCTGTAAATAAGCATATCCAACCGAAGAGACTAGGAACAACAAGAGGCCAGTTGAATACATAAGTGTCACTATTAGTGAAATCACACTAAAGACGTTTTGGCATGTGCTGTGTGGCATTTCAATTGAAAGCAAATACAAACATTAAAAGAACATTCAGGACTCAAAAATCCGTCTTTAGAAAACCTATTTTTTCCAACAAAATTTTTTTATTATTCTTGTCTTCGGTATTTTTATAACTATAATTCAAAAAGTAAAATGTCAAACTTTAGAATTCTTTTGTAATGTTCATCTTGACGCTGTAGTTTATTTAGTTATCTAGATACTTTGGTAAGCGAAATAATTTTCTGGGGAATGAAAAAAAAATCTTATTTTCAAAATGTCATGACGATGAGGATTTTAAAAATGTTCAAGGTGGTTCTTCGAAGATCATGACTTTGCATTAATTATTCACTCTGATTCTCAGATTGAAACGGACTGTTGGTACCTTCGCCAGGATCTTCAACTTCACTGGCAACTTCAGCTTCACCAGTTTCAGGATTCTCTTCTCCTTCCTCTGGATCCATGCTGCAAACTTGAGCCTCCCTCTGTAAATCAGTGGTTGGTGTCACCACTTCTTCATCTGCAGCCGTCACTCTTCTAGTGTGAGAAATGTGGATTCACTGCGGGACTCTAGCACACTTTACAGCAGTGTTAGTCACAAGCATGACTGGGTATGGTACGTTCCATCTCCGCTCAAAGCAGGTTTTACAGGCATGTTTCTTTATTAGAGGCAAGTCTCCTGGTTGTAGGGGATGACAGTGAGTTTCTTTTGACAGTGCTGTTGCCAAATTCACCTGATGAGATACAGATGTCACCCCATCAGCCAGACCTCTGCTGTAATCTGGTATGATATCATCAGTTATTGGCACACGTGTTGCTGAAGGGATGTATGCTATTCTCGTAACTCTACCCATAAAAATCTCATAGGCGAGAGACCAGTCTTTTTTATCTTGAGTGCTTCTGATGCTCATGAGAACAAAAGAAAGAGCATCTGGCCACTTAAGATTCATGGAGGCACACGCTTAAGCCAGATTTGTTTTAATGGTTCTGTTCCACTTTTCCATATGATTGTGGATGGTAACTACAGTGGAACCTCTGCTCCATCTAAAGAGAAGCATTTATTAGTTTAAGGGTCTCAGTTTTAAAATGAGCCTAGCGGTCTGTCTTAAAAGAGGTTGGTCGGCCAAATCGGCAAGTTAACTCTCTGAATAGAGATCTATCATGATGTTGCTTTTACATGTTGATCACCAGAACATATTTAAGCCCATTGCAAACTGGTGTCTCAATGAAGTCTACATGAAGTCTAGTAAATGGGCCATCTGATTCGTCAATATGTCTCATTATGACTAAAGTTCTCTTTCCATGTTTGTTTCTCTGGCGAGTGACACATATCTAACATGGATCTTCTGCTACACTTCTGCATTTTGTGTTGAACCAGTACTTCCTGAAAGTCCTGGTCAGTGAATCCCTTCCTCCATTTGTATGCCCGTGTAGATAACGGGCCAATGAATGCAACATAGAGTCTTTGAGTACATATGGGTATTCAGGAGTAACCCATAGATCACTGAAATTGTTCTTGCAACCTCTAGCTCCTACTTCTGTTTTTCTTCTGGCACTTCCTCCTGGAGATCCCTCAATTCACTTTTTAATGTTGTCTGTATTTGGTTTCACAAACAATTAACATACTTAGCATTTTCAGCAATTCCTGCATTGGTTTATTTTGCTCTGATTCTTGCTCTGGGGTCAGCTCATTTAATTTCTCCGTTGCATTTTCAAAGGTTCAATAATTTGCCACCCGGTCGGCTTAGTTGTTTCTCATTGTGACTAAGCTGTCACCAGCCTGATGGGAAGTGCATTTGGCCACTGCTATGTTTCCGAGTAATTGTATTGCTTCCAAAACATCGTGAATGTAGGAACCATTCCTAATGGGAGTATAAAATGATGTAATAAAACCACCTGTGCCCACAGCTACCCAAAATCACGTACCCCTTCAAATCCTTACTGGCTGTCTGTATAAATGGTCACACTCAATTCATTTGCTTGGCAGCAAGCTCTTGTTAGAGCAATCAACTCTGCCACTTGTGCACCACTAGTGCTGAAGTTACGTAAGGCAGATACAATGCTTCATTGGTTTCAGAAATGGAACAGCTTTTAGTGCTGCTCGATGGTCACTTAGACAGGAACCATCTACAAACAAAATCAGATCAGCCATTTCAAGAGGATCAACTTTAATATCTGGTCTTGGCTTAGTACACAATTCTGTTAGATTAACACAATCCTGGTCAGGATTCTCATAATCAAAATCATCTTCTTTGCTATTTGCAGAAATTGAGGAATTACACCTTTTTATCTAAATGTTTGCAGCTGTTATTACAATTTGCTCATATCTCATGAGGCAGCTGTTCGTCAAGTGCCGAGTTCTACTGCTACTCAACACAATATCAACTGAATGGGGAACACACACAATGAGTATGCCCCATGACTATCACTTCACGTCATTCAATTACAATGTGAACAGCTGCAGCAGACTTCAGGCAACCAAGAATAGCCATGGCTACTGGATCTAATGTAGCAGAAAAGTAAGCAACAGGTCTCATTACCCCTCCGTGTTTATGATTTAGCATGCATAGAGCACACCCACTTTTTCTCGTGACAGAAAAGGAAAACAGCAGTATCATAGTCAGGCATTCCAAGAGCAGATGCCCTACATAACATTTCTCTCACTTCTCATCAGAAGGCCGTCATGAATTCATCATCAAGTTGTACAGAATCCTTGATGTTACTGTGACTAAGCCTCATTAATGGCATTGCAGTTAGGAAAAACATTGGAATACACTGGTGACAGTGTCCACATATTTGCTGGAGCATCCTCACCTCCTTTTGGGTGGTTGGAGGATTCATTTTCAAGATTGCAGAAACATGTTGTGTTGAGACTTTCCTTGTCCCCTCCTCAAGTGGTGACCTAGATAAATCACTTTTTGACAGTACTGAACATTTGTAGGTAAAACCTTGTAACTATTATCAGCAATATGATTTGAGAGTGAACTGTATCAAGTTTGCAGTCTTCTTTTGTCCTTGATTCCATCAATAGGTCATCAATATATTGGTGCAAGAGTGATTTACAGGGTAGCCGTTAACCTTCCAAAACTTTCTTTAGGATATGACTAAAAATAGGCAAACTTTCAGTGTTGCTCTCTGGAGTTCTGCACCAAAAGAGGACTTTATTTTGGAACAGTTTTGTAATGCCCATCACTGGAGAATTGCAAGGAATACAAGCACCTCTTGTTGAATACCATGTTCTAATATTTTTCTCTATGCGGGCTTCATTACCTTTTCTGCTTCTCTTGAAGGTTTGTACTGCCTGATTCTGGGGTAAACAGCATTTAGTTTGACCTGTATTTTAACTAGTTCTGCACTTTTTATCAATCCTATTTTTCACCTGTAAAATATTATTTCTTACATCCAGAAGCAGGGGATCTTTTGTAAGAACCGGGAGCAACTGAACTCTTAAATCTTGTATTATATTTTAAAAACTGTGGGGCACATTTCTGAGAGGTTTGCGCCAGAGTTGCACCATGAATCGTGACGGAATGGTGACACAAGCCTTAAGCCATATTCATAAAGTGACGCATTAGCAAAAATACTTCATTTTTCACGTATTGCGTGGGCCAAAGGCTGAGCCAAAAGGAGCTGTCATGCAACATTTAATATATGCACTGTGCGCGTTACCCCACAAAATCAGACGCAACTGTAACATAGTGGTATTTATGGGTTTTAATACTGCATCTCCAGGAAGCAAAATGCAAAGCCTGAAATGTGCCAAAACTGCTGCGACATCGGCAAACCAGGCATAGGAAATGACGCCATGGCTGTGGTATAAAACCTGAACATCACAAAACACATTGGTGAGCTCAACTGTGCCATGGAGGTCGTCATCCTTCAACTAGTAGTAGTGAGGAGAAAACCACCACAACCACATAGGCAGCGAAGGAGGAGAGAGTGTGTGTTCCGGCAACGCATATACCTAATTGTCCTCAGGTAGAATGTCATACAGTTTTACAGGTTGAAGAGAGAGTACCTCAAGAGCTTGCTGCAGAAGATAGGGCCAAGTCTTCAAACAGCAGCTACAAGGAGGCATACTATTCCTACACATGTCAAATTAATGACTGTACTACATGTCTTCGCCCGGGACCATTCAAAACTACAGCCCCAAAATTGGCAGGTATATCACAGGGATCATTATCTACCTTTTTCTCATCTGTCCTGGATGCCATAATCAAACTAACCCCACAGTACCTACTCTTACCCACAACTAATGAACAGCAACTGGAGACCAAGCAAGGGGTTTGCAACAGAGCAGGTTTCCCCCACATGCTTGGTGTGCAAGTTTTGTCCCCTGCACACACAGCACACCTCATCAGGAACTGAAAACATCAGTATTCATCAATGTCCAGGCAATAGTGAACCATCAGGGACTCTTCATCAACATTCTGGCAAAATACCTGGGAAGTGCCCATGATGTCTACATATTCCACCAGTCTCATCAATGAGCAGTTTCAGAATGGCCATTATGGGACTGGACTACTCATTGGTAAGGAAAGCAGATTAATCAATAGTTCACCTAAAAGTGAATGAATGACTGAACACCCATCTGTGTGTTTGTGATTGGACTGTGTTTTATGTTCACCTAGTGGTAATATATCACATAATTAAGTAGCCAGCGATGTCCAAATGTGTGATTACCTCATAGATTCAGAAATGGAAGGATGTTAAAATACACAGTGTTAGGTGTTGTAACTTGTCAATCTGAGTGAGCTGACAGAATCACAAATAGTGTAATTGAGATAACAGCAAATAAAAAAGGGCCTCACAATTCTTCAGAAGCAAACATGAAAAGGAACAACCTCTAAATTTTGTGGGATGTGTATGTGCGATGCTGTATCAAGGCTGGGATTATATGTAATACTTGGGATACCAAAATTGTCTTGGATAAATGTTCACATCCAACGTATCTGTTTCACACATTGCAGTATGTCTGTTGCCTGATGACTTCCTTAGGACCACAAATGTGAATTGACCCTCACATATCATTGACTGTATTGCACTAAAAGGAACAATGTGTAATCTTGGTGTATGAGTCACACTAAAAGAGAACTAGCCATTACAACATTCAAAGTCACTTTATCCTCATTCATAATAAGGCGCATCAACATTCTCTTTCAGATGAGTACATACATGCCACAAGTTGCCTACCTTTGCAGCATCTCACCTAATCAAAAACATTGACATTAGTTGCTCACATAGGTCAACACAGATGTCATACAGTAGGAACAAACCTAGTTCATATAGTGATGATGAAAGGGTATCACAGTATAATAAACACACACAAATTGCAGATGACAAACAATAGTAACTCACCCCTGCACAACAGCAGGTTGTTCAGGAAGTGTGACAATGACAAAAATGTGCAGAATGCTAGTGGCTGTACAAGATGTACACAACACATAGTTTGAAATGTAAAACAGTGTGCACACGGGTAATCTGTGTCTGCTGGTACTTTGTGTTCTATGGGGCACATTCTAAAACATTTCAAAGGTAGTAACAAACTAAACTGTGGTGTAGATTGATAAGTATTGTCCCAGAGTGCTGCAAGTCACCGTGCTGTGCTGCACTGCATGACAGGATAATGGCAGGAATGTGCTTGATGCATGCTTCAGGCATGTGTTTATAGAAACATCTGACCTTCAACATTCAGCCAACTCCTCCCTGCAAGCTGACTAGCTGCATCCCATATTAATAGAATGTATACATATGTGTGTGAAGAGTGTTGCATTTATCTTAAACAGTGGGATGACATAGGGCCTGATTTAGATCATGGCAGTAAGGGTGTAGATTACATAACAGTGGTGGCAAGTATTGGCTGTGTTGCAGACTCGTTTTGCAGGGTTAATGTTTATAAGCTATTGATCATTGCAGTCTTGATTGTATCCTTTCCCAGTTTAACTGTAGCAATCGGTTACATTTGCCAAGTCTTGTTGAATTTAGCAGTAATCCTTGTGTCCTGCCTCAGTTTTCATAGTAGCTTCTGAGTCTATAAAAGCTGCCCCGCCCCGCTGACACCTGCGGGTTATTCACTGCGGAGACGGAGGTTTGGTGTTGTCTCTGGGACGCTCTTCATTCCCCGCCCCAGAGGGTTAGAGTCAGTGTGTCATCGCGCGTTGCAATCTGAATTCCCTGAATGTTTTCTGTCACTGTCAGGTAGGAGATCGATGGTTATTTATAGGATCGTAAGAGCGGAAATCTAGCAACAAGTTCAAGTGTTTAAGGTTTGGGTTTTTGAGTGTCTATGGCAGGGCGAATTGCCTGTGAACTTTTGTAAAGTATTAAACCAGTGAAATCAAAGTCTTAGTGAACAATATTAACATTTTGATGATTTTCGTGATTTCATGATGTTCTCAAAGTGAGAAACAAATTGAAAGTGAAAGTTTGTCAAGTGTGGAAGGAGTGAAATCAAAGTTGTAACGAACAATATTTACATTCCAATGATCAATATCTTTTTAATGATAAAAGACAGTGTTATAATGAACAATAATATATATCAATGATCGTTATAATATTTATGACCTTCACATAAAGCCTGAAGTGAAACCGAAAGTAAAGAGATAAAGAGACATAATCATAAATACGAGAAGCATGTAAAATTAACAAATTCTTATAGTTTGATGGTGGTTTGAGAATATTTAACGAAGAATTCCAGGTAAAACAAATACTGAGAGCCTTCAAGTATTGTTAAGAGTATTCTAATCAACCCTAAGACAAAAGAAGGTCACAGTATTCACAGGTAGTAGTGACTATGGTTTTGAACCTTGATATTATATTTACTGAGAGAGAACAGAAAATATTTTAATTTTCATATCCCGCTTTCAGGTCTCCATCCCAGCAGTACCCTTCCTAATTCCCTTACCCTAGTCTGGCCATTCTGATACTCTGTATATACATTCAATCAGAGTCCGAGCTGCCGGAAGGTGGGCCTCTTGAGGGTACTGCTCCTGAGAACCAATCTAATGAATCTTGACACACACATACAACACGCAGCAGAACATGACAGGTGCAGGTCTCCTGTCAATGTGCACACACTGACACAGTTCACAGATGTGATTGTACTATCACTGTGGTGCCAGCATTCATTTGCCAATGAATACTGGCACCTTATTTACCGTTGTGTATGTGTGCGATATGTGTTGTGTCCCAGTGTGCCCTCACCCACGTCTCACTCACTTGTGCCCCCAACATCCGCATTTCATTTTTTATTTTTTAAAGTAACTGAGACATGTATATGTCTGTAGTTTTCCCATGCACATGTGCAGTGACTACCCCAATGCACGGAGCCAATGCAGGTTTCCTGCCTTCGTGTCCAGCGACCGGGGTGGGGGGGTGGGAGGGTGTTTTGTGTTTCCTTCGTGGTCCCATGTCAGCAGCGACAGAGGGTCCTGTCCAGTCATGCCCAGTTGAAAACAAGAGTAGAAGAGGGAAAAACTGGTGGGTTTTCTCTCCTTTTCCCCCAGAATCTGCCAACTCAGACTTGGAGGTCAGATTGCCACTTTTTCCTTGGCCAAAAGGTAGGTCCAAATCTGCTTGGCGGTAAGTGTATCTGGAGTCCCACCATCAGCCACTCCTTCCTATGGTGGCGTGGACGGCAGATGGGATTCCTTGGCAGAGTCAGCGGGACTCAGGTGGGTTTTCGTCTATGGGACTGCCAACATCTAAAGCTGGCGGGCAAACCGCCAAAGCAGCGGTCGGGTTTGCAGTTGGAAAACCGATGGAGGGATCATTACGGCCAAGATGTAAATCAGGCCCATAGTATTTAATATGTAATTTTGACTGTGTCCCTATACTATTTACAATGCAGTGTCCAATTTGTTTTCAATCTTCTAGGGGAACATCTCTCATGCAACCAATGTGAGGTCGACAGCTTCCGTGACCCCAGTGCAACCAGTAAGTGTAATAAATACATGGATGTAGCTTATTGAGGTCTGTGTGTGATCTATGTGATTTGTAACCTTGTGATGTGTTTTGGGAGGTATCAATAACCTGCAACCAATTTATAGTCATTGTGCCAACACAGCCGAACTTGGCCATAGATTAATTTGAAATGGACAAGGAGGCATGCCATTGTGAATGTAGGGGTAATGTTAGCAGGCCCACAGGATATATGCAAGATTACATCTGTGGTGATGTTAGCATATTTATAGACTTGCCCATCAACTGTCATCTGGTGCATAATCTGCAGATGTTCAACAAAAACAAATGTGGTTGTCCCACAAATGGCTCAAACATAAGAAATCATGTTTCAACAAATGTAGGAACAAAGTTAAAAGCACTTTGTTAAGCTTGTCTGGGCAGGTTTCTGCTGTATATGTCTATATCTGTGTATGACACAGGTGCTGATGATGTGCAATAATAATACAGACACTGTTACCAAGTGTGAACATGAAATCAGAGTAATACAAAATGTGTGTCAATATGCTACATATATTCCTTCATCATGGAGCATACTATGCTTATATATGCTGCATACATTTGCCTTCATCTGAAACATAATTTCAGTGTGACTGACCATAGGTGTGGCTAGAGATACCTGCTGTGTAACTCATACAATCTTTGTGGACATCGACATGTCCTTGCAGGTGTGTATTAAATCAAAAGCCACATTATTCAATCATCTAGGATATTGTCAGCAGGGTAGCTGTCACAATCTAACCATTTTGACTATGATAGATGCTGTGAATGTTGTTGGGATAGGGCAAAGGTTTTCTAAATCATGGATTTTACCCATGACAGCAAACAAAGGACATGGCAACATGTGTTTTTGTAAGGGTGTAAGTACATTATCATAATAACTTAAAAATCTTCAATTTCTTAACCTACACCGAGGTATGGCTGTTTTAATCCAGCCTCAGGGGTACTTGAGCATTGCACAGAGTAGGCTGTGTCATCACTATGTGAAATGATGTGACCGAGGAACATTTACACTGATGCCTTGGAGGGTGTAGGATGTAGCCCGCTACTTTAAGTAATCAATTTATTACCAATCAAATTATTACCAGAGTGACTGACTGATGCACATTGTGAGTGTGGATGAACACCTAGCAGGGTTTTGGTCAAATTGTGTTGTAGGTCTTAACAGGATGTCAACCTTCAGACCCCTGTGCAATGTGTATTTTTGAAGCACATTGTTCCATTGAAATCGCTGTAAAGCTTATGGAGTGCTAGTGGGCCTCACTGCATGGATTCAGTCTAAATGGCATGGTGTGGCCAACTGGACAAAAACACTAGCCTTCCCATGGATTGGCAATGAAAAGCCAAACTTGTGCCCCTTATATCCAATATGTTCCATTTCTTGTAGGCATTAATACAATGCAAGGCATATAGTAATGTAGAAGTTCACAGGCAGGAATGCTAATATTGGCAGGCTACGGTAGACTGGCTAGCACCAATGTAGTCAACTTGCATCGTGGTGCAAGGGTCCCTGCATTATATGTCACAAAGTTCTTGTACAGATGAATACTCCAACATGCATACACACACTATTGCATTGGGTTCCTGGAAGTACAAAAGACAATCGGACAAAGCAGCATCCAGTGGTTCACAAAAAACAAGTGTCCAGCAGCAGCCACCCCAGCCACAGGCGGAACATGTGCTGCCTCACAGCCACCAAATGGACAGGCCAGGAGGCGAAAAATACCCAGGGGATTATTTTTCAAATACTTTATTCTAAGAGAATTGAGGAAGATACACAAGAGGATGAACGGCATTCAGCAGGAGCAAGCCAGCCTGTGTGAACTTATGTTGAACTTGCAGGAGGCCACAGTGCAGGTTTCTGCACTTGCATAAACACTCCAACAGGACATGACCATTCCCTTTTTTTCTTTAAGTTGTTTGTATTTTATAGTTATTGTGTAGCTCGGTGTTAGTTTTTAGATATTTTATTAGGTAGTTGTTTTTAAGTTTGTTTTTATACTTTTAGGGTCTTAAGTGAGTGGGGGTTGATGTTTAGTGTTTTATAAAAAAAAGTATATCAAAACAAAAATGCCCCAAAATATATATCTGTTTTGGTTTATATGTACAGTTATTATATGTTTAGGTGTAGTTCCTGTTAGGATTGTATTAATCTATGTGTATTAAAGAGGTGGGGGTGATATTTATCTTGTCATTTGTGTATAGTGCTTAACATAGTTTAAGATATGTTAAGATAGCTTAGGCTAGTGTTCAGATAAGTTAGTGTAGTCTAGGTAGGTGTAGGTAGTTTAAGACAAGTTACGATAGTGTAAGGTAGTGTTAAGGTTAGTTAGTGTAGGCTAGGTATGTGTAGGCTGTTTAGACGTTATAGTATTAATTTGTTTCTACGTTCTCAAGGTTATCATCATTTCATAATTAAGAGTTGGTACCACTGTGTAAGTTGAGTTGAGTACATGATGTAGTGATTGGCCTGCATGTATATGATGCTTTGACAGCAACCTATGGATACATTTGAGTGTACCTCATGTTGAGTCAAGTATGAACCCTTTACCATTCTTTAGGCACTGTAAGTGGGCTTCATTTGGTAATGGTACACACAGCGTAACACAGATTGGCTTCTACTGTGGTACTCTGTGTGAAAGTGATAGTTGGAATAGTTTTGTCACTACAGATCGTAGATCCCTGGGTGTGCTGGGATACACACTAGTGCCTGCCACTACTGCACACACCCTTCCACCATTGTGCAAATGGGTCATTGTTGGCTGGTTACAAATTATGAAAGTATCCACACCTGCCTGGATAACCTCCACCATCATTGCCATTGACTACTTGCTAAGTCTGGCACATTCTGGAACTCACTTTTGTTAACTACTTTCAAAGTTTCTTGCTCATAAATCTCCCATGCCTTCTTCCTCTGGGGAGGCGTTGCATTGTTTCTGGTTCTGTGGTCTGGCTCTTGTGCAAAAATATGAATGTAAAATGTACAATAGATGTAATATGTGATTGCACTAAACTCAACCCATATGAGGCCTCCCAGGGGCAGAGAGACACATTTACCCTACTTATCCCAGGATAGCATTTATCAGTTCACACAGGGCCCTTGCTTTTATTGCTTACTGACCTTCAAGGCATTGGATTGTCCATGGGCATCCCTTTTGTGGCACATGTATGATGCTAATTCTTGAGTAATAGGCATGTGTATCTGGCTATTATTAGTGCAATCAGGCACATTTATGCACTATGTAATCTCTTCACTGTGAGCATTGAGGTTATCATATTAGGGTGATCACGTTATGTTCACTGAGCTAGATATACGTGGATGTGTGGACCAGTGTTATGCCCTCATATACATCACACATCCCATTTATAACAGGTACTTATTTGTATGTTTAGAAAGAGTTTCTCACAGTATGCCATTCAAATAAATGCAGATTGTAGTCACACTCTGGGAGACACCACATTTTTCATTTTGCCATTGCAGTGGATGTACTCTTTGTAGGCACATATTCAGAGGCAGCATATGTAAGTGATTTTAGCTCACTCTTCTTGAGATGCAAAGAAGTGGGTTATAACAGTACACTTCCACCAGAGTATATGTAGTCCTTTCAGCAAAAATGCATACAGTACTCTTTTTGGTTTTAGACAAATTGTTGTTTAAGAGGTATTATTAGATGAGGTTGCAGGTCACACATGGTGTTTGTTGAGAGCATAAATGTTTATTTTGGGTAAACATCAACACTTCTTGGAAGCTTAGCTGACCAGAAAGAGGCCATTTGGAAGACAAGTCAGGTGACATGTTGAGGTGAGGAGTATTTCAGTGAGGAGGTACAACTTGCTGTTAGGGAAGGTAGGTATGTTTGAAAGTCCACAACTGAATAAGATCATCATATGCACAAAGAGTACAGTACTGGGTGAAAAAGGAGGTGGCATGATGTTAAACATAGGCCTACTGGGAAACTGGCCAGAAGCACAGACAAATGTCTTCTGGAAATTCGGTGACAGACACTGGGGAAATCCACATCTTCCTCCTCTGATGGTTGTTTGGGTGTTGTGCTTCCCCTGCAGTTGGTGATGTTTTAATGGGAAGCATCTAAGGCAGTGTTTCCCAACCTGTGGTCCGCGGACCCTCAGGGGTCCATGACACATTCCCAGGGGGTTCGCAGGCCTGGACCGGCATGAAGGCACTTCTCCAGCTGGGCCCTCTGCAGAAAAATGTGCATGCTTCCTTATCTGGTTATTCATTTGTGCGACAGCTTTCGGCAAAGTTCAGTGTAAGCTTTCGGACAAAAATAAAAGTGTCAACTCTGGTGATTAATGTACCTGCTGGAGAGATGGGAGTTTGTCTATTGGCAGATTTGACTCATTGGAGGTAGTGCAGATGGTTAATATGCCAGATGCAAAGAACATGTATCATGCAATGAACCACATTTTATGTGCATAGCTTTTGTCACAGAGATTCTTTTGTTATTGTGCTGTTCATAAGTCACAATCATAATCTAGCACAGTGAGTTATGAACTGCCAACAAACAACTACATGGAACAAATAAGAAAATTATATATTGTTTCCAATTCTTTCATTACTGCTAAAAAAAAAAGGTTTGCTTGCATTATTAAAGTCAAGGCTAGCCACTGTGTTATGTTCCTGAACATAACACAGTGTTATGTGTTTCTCCGGGCCAAGCGGCCTTCGAAAATACCTAACAGTATGGATGAGGTGAATTACACCTTGTAGTCCCCTGTAAAGTGTTTTGACACCCTACACTGCTATGAGAGGTGCTATAAATCAAATTAAATACATGTGACAGAGAGGCTATGGAGAGATGAGAGGCCTTTATGGTTTTACTTCCTTTGCCCACCACACGTTAAATTAAAAAGTTTATGTATCTAAAAAATAAAAACAAAACTCGATTGGGAAATGTAGAATGTGACTTGAGGATTCAGCTTTCCTAAATAAAGCCAAACATTGAAAAGTTAGTCGCCAAGATGCAGCACCAACTTTCCCATTAAAGTTTTCCAATTTTTGCAATTTTTTCCAATATAAAATAATGATATGTTTGCTAATTTGAGTATTTGTTCGGCATGTACTTGTTTGTGTATTTTCTGTAAATTACTGTTTAAATGTTTGAAATTTAAATCGTACAAATTTCTTGGGGGTCCCCGACTTCCAGTAGTGATTCAGTGGGGGTCCGCGGGAGTCAAAATGTTGGGAAACACTGATCTATGGCACACACACATCAGAGGCAGACAATGTGACTCCCCTGCACTTACCAGCATTTGTCTGTGCCAGTAAGGCAGCTACCAAATCCCTGACAATGGTCTGGTGGCTTGCCAACAAAGCAACGTTGTGATTAAGGTCACCCATTGTTGCTATGTAGGAGTCAAACTTGCGCTCCATGGATTCCATGCTTTGTGGCTACTTCACTGGTGTCAGAAGTAGAGGGCTGATGCTGTTCCCTCTGCATCATGGTACCAGCAATGTCAGCTAGGGACCCATCAATCGACTAGAGCCAGTTGTCTGTAATAGCTTTAGCCATACCCTTATTAGGGCGCAGACACCTTTGGACCCCTTCTAGAGTGCCCCTGTGGTCTCCATCTTTGCCCGCACCTCATCAGCCTTTCGCTACTGGACTCCTACCACTCACCATTGAAATTCAACTTGGGGGTCCTCGGAGTCCTCAGCTGGGATTGCACAGCTAGATGGGGCCTGTTCTGTGGATAGTGGTTCCTCTGGAGACCCTGCAGTGTCGTCATCACTTGCCAAGACCGAAGGAGGTGAATCAATAGAGTCAAGGAGTTGTTGAAGGGTGTCATTGTCCATGGGTTGCAGGATGATGTCCTCAACAGGTTGGTCAACAAGGACTACAGGAGGCATTGTTTGTTCCTCTGGAAAGTGATAGGAAAATATGTTACTGGAAGTAAATGAGGGCATGTTGAACTATTGTTGCCTTTCGCACAGCAGTATCATTGGTCACACAACCTTAGAATGAACAAGAGGGATTATTTGTTTAATGACACACAACACAACTCAGCAGCTTGCTGGCCTGCCCTGCATGAAAGAGTGTGTGCATGTAAGGGGCCCATTTTGCATTTGACATTTTGTTCGTGTTTGTGCCTACACTAGTGTTACATTTGCTTCTTTACACCACTGCTGATACCATTGCACCATGTCACCATGATGCCAGCATTCCCTCTAGCCATACGTTAACACCTTAACAGTGTACAAAACAAGCTATTTTATTTTGTTTTACAAATGATCCTGCACTCTGCCTTTCACACAATAAAACACACCAATCTGCCTTGCTGTAATGTTTGCAGGCAGTTGTATCAAAATATGTGGCCTAGGGGTCATATTAGTCACACATCCACATACCTCTACACAGCAAACAACCTTGCAACACTGCACGAATGGGTAAGGACATGTATGTACCATACTTCAACTTTTCTAGCAAACACATTAATCTCCAGAGTCCAGAACAGTATACACTGACAGCTGTCTCAGAAGGGGATAGCCACCATCACAACTGGAAATATGCAACATCTCAAGCTCACTCAATTTCCTCAGAACCCAAGATACTCTCCATTCAGTTTGGTTTAGTGCTAGTGAAAGTAGCCTGGCTCTTCAGGTGATCCTACTTGGAGAGCTGGCACATACTCAGCACCTGGATACCCTCTTGGATGAGAAGTTAGCACTCTGGCAAAGCACATTATTTGACATAACATTACATTCAACTTTTGGCTGCCTAACCCCCATGACAAACACATGTGCTAAATGGTGCAAGGGAGCCAGCACTGGCACTGACATATCTGCACAGTTTCCAAGGTCGATGCATTATGTGATGCTCCAGTCCCGGTTTTTATGGGCGAGCGCAAAGCGCTCCGTCCATGATGTAATCTCTCTTTGGGCTTGAAACCACGCCCAGGTCACGTCAGTCACTTTTGTTGGTTCCTGAGCCTGCTCTTTAAAACCTGCTTGCTTTCATTTGTTAAAGGCATGCATACGTCAGGCCTTTTTCCGGTGTTTAGCCCACCTACACAGCACCGGTAAAGTACTGAAATCATTCGAGGCTCGATGTTTTCAGCTCAGATTTCCGGACTACTTTATCTGTTTATTTCCCCGCAGCGCGATTGCGCTGGGGTTTACATAGCGCGTTCGCGCTCCGTTTTTACATTTTCAATTTCAGCGTGATCGCGCTGTGTTTTTTTTCTTTTAATTTGTGTCAAGAAAAGTCCGGTTAGGAGTTTACAATGCAAATACCTCTGACTCGAGCAAATGTGAGCCCCGCTGCATTGAAAATGCTTGTTTTTTTTTGCTTTGTATTTTGGGACTTGTAGTCCCTGTCTATCATGTTGTAGATTAGACTGCAAGTCCCAGGATTTATTGGACAACCTGGACTGGTCCGAGACATTACACATAGATCACAGAAAACTGGCAGGGCTGGACATAAACATATGTGACCGAGCAATCTCAGATATTCCTGCCCTTTCATATGCACACAGCGCAGCACAGAATAGTGTCTTGCTGCGCTATATGACAGTTGTAGCCATATGATCCCTTATTTTCACTTACCCAGTAATTCTTTGTGGTCTTCAAATTTAGCACTGTCCTGCCTGCCAAGTCCTGCCACCAAGTCTGTTGGGATGAGTGACACCACCTGCTCTTCAAATTGATCCAGCTCCTCCTGACATCAGGTCTTCCTCCAGTTCTCATGGCTGCCCTAAGGTTCCTGGTCAGTTTCTCTTTGTTACTGCACTTATAGTCATGCCACCTCTTCATCAACTCCAACACTGTCCTTTTTGTTCACCCTACACTGTTGACTTTATGCAGTATGGATTGCCAAATGGATTCCTTCTCCTCCAATGGCAAATTGGAGGTGACAAAGAGAAGATGTTCATTCTTTGTCACCTAAGATATTAATATTTGGTTCTCTTCCTCACTGAAATTCGTCTTCCTCTTCCTCCTCCCCTGGCATGCTGTATGGTCATCTTGACTGGGATTGGGATTGCTGCCCTCCTGAGTGGTGTTCCCTTCATGTTTTAAAGTTATATTAGGTCTGCTGTTCTGTCTGCTACTCTGCGTTTTGAATTGCAATATTTTTTATGCTTCCCACCACACAACACACTCCTAAATGACACAATGCTGATTTGCAGCATTTACAAGTGCTTTATGACACGCAAATCAGCTTTGCGTCACGCAGGTGGCAGTTGTTTACGACACGTTGCATCATTTTTTTCAAAGTTGCATCAAACTTGTTGACGCAGCTTCGGAGCTTGCGACACGGTGCTCTGTTACATAAATACAGTACATCCATGTCACAAGTAAATTGAGCTACACAAGTTTTTTGACGCAACGCAGCATTGCGTCAGTTCACATAAATATGCCCCTAAATTCTCATCTTGGGTTTAAAGTGCGACACCACCCGGTGGGTAATAATTAAATTACAGATTTCATTTTGCAAAGCAAGTCTCTGCCACGTAAATTAACAGGACTCAAATCATAAAATATGAACTGGTTATTGTTCACTATTGATTCTATTTCAACTGGGACATCTACCGTACCCTGCCTAATAATCTGTTTATTGCTAATGTCTACAACTTGGACTTATTTTCCCAAAAGGGGTGATATGTAGTCTAGTCCCAAATAATTTCTTGCACTCCAGAAAGTTAAAAAAGAAAGTTTATTTGATACAAGTCAAGCCCTGATCAGTGAGAGCAATGCTCTCCATTCCGAACCAGCCTCGCCTTCGGCAACAGTCACTAAAGACCACAGTCGCTGAATCTGGAACTTGGAATGTGAAACATGCTTCAGAACGCAACAAGGGGCACGTTTGGGCACACTTTGAGAATGAACTGTGGAAAAGGTAGTACAGGTATCAATCAAGAATGATACAGGGTGGTCATTCACTTCACCATTTACATCTGGGCTACGGTCTACCTCTAGGATTGCTCTAAGCATGCAATCCTCCTCCCCACCTCAGGCACCATCATTGTGAATTTGTCTCTGATGACAAATGAGGAATATCATTGTTCAGAGTCAATGGATTCTGTTGGTGCCCTGGATTATGTGGCATCTTGTTTCTCATGATGAGCTACAGGCATATTTGTATGGACCTGTCCTTGATTCTGCACATTTCAGATAGGCTGGGGTAACGTTTGCCATCTGATTTGCGTTTCGCTGCATTTGGGAAACAAAATCATTCTGGATTGCATCTGGATTCTGACTACACTTGAGCTTCCAGTGCCTGATTTGACCACAAAAGTAGCAACCAGTGCTCTTGTTTAGTAAATTAATATCTGCATTCAATTCAGAATTATTCACATTTCCTCTACCATGATCCTGCATTTGCACTATCTCATTTCTCATTCTGGGACCTTGCATCATGTGCATCCCGATTCATTTCTAGAATTTTCAGGCTGTTCAAAATTCAAATCAGAGCCTATAATTTGATTTTGGTTGTGAATCTGCTTTGTCTGTACAATCATCAATTTCTCCTTAATCTTTTTCTGGTTAATGAAAAACAGTCAATGCAATATTTGACACACTTTAGAATCCCAGCAATACTCATGGTGTGCCAGAGCACATCACATTCTGCTGACTATGCAAACTAAGCTCCTGAGGCAAGCCCAAAATAAAAGCCAACACAAAGCCAGTAACACCTGCTTTCTCAGGTTCTTCAACTTCTTTGTACTCCCTATATATCTGCATAAGCCTTTCATAATAAGCATTCACTGACTCTTTTGACTCTTGTGTAGCTCTTGTGTAGCTCTCATCATTTTTGCCCAGTTCACATTTTGGTTCTCAGCAACCACCTCAGCAGAAGCAATGATAGGTAGAACCATATTCGTTTTTTTAGATTGGCCAAGCTACAGCAGCCTTACACCCTTTCCATAAATCACTAGGGACAACAATTGCAAACAATGTACCTAAAACACCCCAGTGCATCTTCTAAATTGTGGCACATCTGTGAACCTCCAATACCACTTACTAGGTTCTTCTCTCAGTTTTGTAAAATGCATTGTAAATGCATAGAGATCACCACTGCCCAAAGGCGAATGCCTTTTGCATGAAATAGCTCCCTCCATGGACTTCACTTAAATGAAATTCTGACTCAGCTTCTGGTTTTGAATCACTAATAACCACCTTCGCTTTCCTGTCTGTCTCTACATGTTTCTGTTTAGTGGTAACGTTATTTTTCCACGTGTCTGTGAATCCCTTTAAATCTACCCAGTCCTTAATTCGCTCAACTAAATTTAATGTGAGCTCACAAATTTGCTGAACCCATTACCATTATTTCTGCTTCACTCAAATCCATTCTGTAATTTCTCTGTAAGTTTCTTGTCCCGCTTATATCAACCTCATATCCTCCAGCTAAATCCTGAAGTTTATTATGTGCTTCTTTGGCACACCTTGCTGCTTCTCTGATCAGGCACTTCATTCTATTCACATTATATTACATTTTTCCTTTTACCTCAGTGGTTCTCTCTAACATTTCTCTAAATCCATTCTTAAATATGCAATATTAACCTCACTCTCTCTAGAAAGTAAGTTAGGGTCACCAGATGCAGGAGAAGGCACAGGAGAGGCACATCAGTAGAAACAAGAGTAGTATCTCTACCACTACTATGCAAAGCTATAAAGTATTTTCAGGTGAAGCACTTTGCACTCGCTACTGCAAGCGCGGTCAATACCGCTGCACCCATGTCAGGTGCGAACACAGAGACTTGTGCCTGTTTACCATCAGTGTACAGAGGAGGTCCGAAACCAAAAGATCATTGTAGGAAGTTGGCTCTGTATGCACTATTTCAAAGTAAGGAATAGTATGCACAGAGTCCAAGGGTTCCCCTTAGAGGTAAGATAGTGGCAAAAAGAGATAATACTAATGCTCTATTTTGTGGTAGTGTGGTCGAGCAGTAGGCTTATCAGAGGAGTAGTGTTAAGCATTTGTTGTACACACACAGGCAATAAATGAGGAACACACACTCAGAGACAATTCCAGGCCAATAGGTTTTTGTATAGAAAAATATATTTTCTTAGTTTATTTTAAGAACCACAGGTTGAAATTTTACATGTAATACTTCAAATGAAAGGTATTGCAGGTAAGTACTTTAGGAACTTTGAATAATCACAATAGCATATATACTTTTCAAATAAACCACATATAGCTATTTTAAAACTAGACAGTGCAATTTTCAACAGTTCCTGGGGGAGGTAAGTATTTGTTAGTTTTTGTAGGTAAGTAAACCACCTACGGGGTTCAAGTTTGGGTCCAAGGTAGCCCACCTTTGGGGGTTCAGAGCAACCTCAAAGTTACCACACCAGCAGCTCAGGGCAGGTCAGGTGCAGAGTTCAAAGTGGTGCCCAAAACGCATAGGCTTCAATGGAGAAGGGGGTACCCCGGTTCCAGTATGCCAGCAGGTAAGTACCCGCGTCTTCGGAGGGCAGACCAGGGGGGGTTTTGTAGGGCACCGGGGGGGACACAAGTTAGCACAGAAAGTACACCCTCAGCAGCACGGGGGCGGCCGGGTGCAGTGTGCAAACACACGTCGGGTTTTCAATGGAGATCAATGGGAGACCAAGGGGTCTCTTCAGCGATGCAGGCAGGCAAGGGGGGGGCTCCTCGGGGTAGCCACCACCTGGGCAAGGGAGAGGGCCTCCTGGGGGTCACTCCTGCACTGGAGTTCCGATCTTTCAGGTCCTGGGGGCTGCGGGTGCAGAGTCTTTTCCAGGCGTCGGGATCTGGGAGTCAGGCAGTCGTGGTCAGGGGGAGCCTCGGGATTCCCTCTGCAGGCGTCGCTGTGGGGACTAAGGGGGGGCAACTCTGGCTACTCACAGTCTCGTAGTCGCCGGGGAGTCCTCCCTGAAGTGTTGTTTCTCCACAAGTCGAGCCGGGGGCGTCGGGTACAGAGTAGCAAGTCTCACGCTTCCGGCGGGAAACGCAGTTGTCTTGAAGTTGCTTCTTTGGAAACAAAGTTGCAGTCTTGGATGAACAGAGCCGCTGTCCTCAGGAGTTTCTTGGTCCTTCTAGAGCAGGGCAGTCCTCTGAGGATTCAGAGGCCGCTGGTCCTGGGGAAAGCGTCGCTGGAGCAGTGTCTTTTCGAAGTGGGGAGACAGGCCGGTAGAGCTGGGGCCAAAGCAGTTGGTGTCTCCGTCTTCTCTGCAGGGTTTTTCAGCTTTGCAGTCCTCTTCTTCTTAGGTTGCAGGAATCTGATTTCCTAGGTTCTGGGGAGCCCCTAAATACAGAATTTAGGTTGTGTTTAGGTCTGGGAGGGCAGTAGCCAATGGCTACTATCCTTGAGGGTGGCTACACCCTCTTTGTGCCTCCTCCCTGAGGGGAGGGGGGCACATCCCTAATCCTATTGGGGGAATCCTCCATCTGCAACATGGAGGATTTCTAAAAGTCAGAGTCACCTCAGCTCAGGACACCTTAGGGGCTGTCCTGACTGGCCAGTGACGACTCCTTGTTTTTCTCATTATCTCTCCTGGACTTGCCGCCAAAAGTGGGGGCTGTGTCCAGGGGGCGGGCATCTCCACTAGCTGGAGTGCCCTGGGGCATTGTAACACGAAGCCTGAGCCTTTGAGGCTCAATGCTAGGTGTTACAGTTCCTGCAGGGGGGAGGTGTGAAGCATCTCCACCCAGAGCAGGCTTTTGTTTCTGTCCCCAGAGAGCACAAAGGCTCTCACCGCATGGGTCAGAACCTCGTCTCTCAGCAGCAGGCTGGCACAGACCAGTCAGTCCTGCACTGAACAATTGGGTATCTCTAAGATGCCCTCTGTGTGCATTTTTTTATAAATCCAACACTGGCATCAGTGTGGGTTTATTATTCTGAGAAGTTTGATACCAAACTTCCCAGTATTCAGTGTAGCCATTATGGAGCTGTGGAGTTCGTTTTTGACAGACTCCCAGACCATATACTCTTATGGCTACCCTGCACTTACAATGTCTAAGGTTTAGTATAGTATTAAATATGGTGTGGTGGGTATATAGAAAGAGACTCTTATATGTCACACTGTGTTTCCTTTGTTATTGTGAGAAGTATCTTTGAAACTGTTTCTTTCAGCAGGTTTGCATTTACAATTTGTATGCAAAAAGTCTCAATCTATTATAAACCTTAATATCTTGTATGAAAAATTGTCCTTCCATCACTTATCTTTTTTTAATTGCCCTCTGCTACTTTCTACCTTCTGTCTCCCTTTTCTGTGTACAAGTTAATCTAAAAATCTCACGCCTAACTGCCATAAAGCTCTTTGGAGACAATAACAATATCTATTAATTCCAGTTAGGAATTGTGCCTCACCTAGCCTCCCTCTGATGATCACATCTATGTCAACAATTACCACAAAGAAACTGGTGTGAATGCATAGAATGAGCATTCAAAACTAACCCGGATACCAGTTGACTGACCACTAATTTGGCTCCCGAGCAGCGTGCTACTCGCCGCAAAGCGCTTCGGTGCCTCATCAGGGGTAGTAAGGCTTACCAATACAATTTATTATTATTATTTCATAACCAAACACTTCACGTGCAGCATAGCAATCTATTACTAGACACAAGCACCACTCTCAACAACAATTCATTCACCCACAGTGCATTACACCAAAACACTCTCAATCTCAAACATCACTCTGCCCTACCAACACCCACAATCTTTTACTCAGGAACAGTGCTGTTGCAGAATCAGAAACTCAGCAAATAGTCTAAAGGACTCGAAATATAGACAGTAGGCAGAAATCCAGACTGCCTACTAGCAGGACAAAAAAGAATCTCTAAAGCACATCTTACCTCTCTACCCATGCCTTATCTCTCACCATTCTCTGCTACCAAACCTTTGTAGGTGCAATGTACTCCTAACCTAAAACCTTACATCCCGATGAGTTTCAGGGCGAAATTAGAACTTTTATAAGGATTTATTACAATTGAAAAATTGCACAGCGTGAATGCATAAAGCTATGGCCGAGTAGTGCAAAACAGGATAAGAGGCAAAATCAAAAATATTTTAAGTACCAATGAGCAGCAAAATCAGTAAGAAGTCAGACAGCATCCCTAAAAATATAGGAATGCCATCATAGGAGATCTGTCTTCATATAGGAAATAATGTCATAAAAAATATTAGAAACTGCAGATTCATCATGGAGTGAATAATGGAATTACAATTTTTACAAATCAGAACACTGGATTAGAGAGTGTCATACAGCCTACCACCTAAGCACTATCCAACTAAATGAATATTGATTCAGCCCCCTCAATGCTAATGTCATCCAGAGATGTCAGAAGAGATTGGTTACAACACAACAGTGAACAATTGTGAATGAATGTAATACTGCAAATCGGAGGAAGAAATGCTGACTACATGTAGCAGAAATAATGAACAGTGAATGAATAGGATGAGACCATAAACAACATGATGTTGAGGCCTAGGTAGCATAACGTACATTTTTTTGGCTTTAACAAGTCATAGCAAAAGCATTTCAATTGCAATAGCAACATATATATATTTATGAACCACATCTACAACAGCTTTGGCTCATAAGGGAAGGTGCGTTTTGCCCCCTCACTCGTACCAGTACTGCATTACATTAATCTCTCCCGCAGTCCCATGGCCATCAGCACACACTGGCATCTTCCACTTAAGGGCAATAAAGTTTTCTCACAATTAGTCCCCTCCACACCACCTCCAACCTCAACCAAGAACCAAATCCAATATTAAAATAATATAAATGTTAGCATCAACCATTGAACATGAAAATGTATACTATGTTTCATGGAGGCAGCATCTGTGTAAATAATAAGGTTTGAAAACTGTATTTAATAGACCTTTGTGCTTTGTCCTGTTCTTAACAAACACACATCACACAAATACAAAGCCAAGTGAAACACAGCATAAATGCATGGGGGAAACACACGTCACAGCCTCCCTACGTATATCGTTCCTGTTTAATGTCCTTTAATTAAACATCTGCTCATTGAAAAGTCACTGCATTATTAATGCCTATTTAAACCTGGCCTGTGACTTCATTTTCATGAGTTATCTCTCTGTTCTATTATGCCCCTTTCTGTTCGTTAGTACTTGATTCAATATTATTGAATTTCTTTCAAAACAAAAAAATGAGACACAGAACTAAAGGTATTTCAGTGTGGTGTCTCTGTACTTAAGGTCTCTCTTGGTAAAGTAATCTTGTGTGTATGTGTATACGTCTTGCACGTGATCAGTGAGCCTATTGATATATTAAGGTGCATTCTATATGTGTTGTGTTTCTCTTTCTATCAAATGCAAAAAGAACAGATGATAGAAAGAATGATGAACAAAACAAACATTCACCCCAGTAACAGATCTGGGCCTAAATCCATCATCTTGGTGATCTTTACGCCATTACAGCTTGGACCCAGCCATATTCAAATCAGCCTTGACCCTGCTCCCAATGGGAACAGGCTGGCCTGGACAGCTAGGCCAGGTCTTCCCTGTACTGGAAACAAACATCCTGGGACCGGTTTCAGGGTATCACCCCTCATCAGCCAGGCTAGCTTGAATCAGGTAGCATAGCAAGCACTGGACCCACGTCTTGGCATACCGTTCCCATTTAGGGCGACAAAAGCTAAAAGAGCAGATGATGGACAGAATGCTGAACAAATCAAACATTCACTCCCAGTCACAAATCTGGGCATAAATCCATCATTTTTTTGCTCTCCACGCCATTCCAGTTTGGACCCAGCCATATGCAAATCACTCTTGACCTGCACCCCATGGGAAAAGTCCAGCCTGAACTGCTAGGCCAGGTCCTCTCTGGACTAGAAACAAGCATCTTGGGACTGGATTTGGGGTATCACCCCTCATCAGCCAGTCTAGCTTGAATCCAGTGGTATATTGAGCACAGACCCATGACTGGGCATACCCTTTCCACTTACAGCAACAAATGCAAAAAGAACAGATGATGGACGGAATGCTAAACAAATCAAACATTCACCCTCACATATCTGGGCCTAAATCCCTCACTTTCTTTTGCTCTCCACGCCATTCCAATTTCGACCCAGCCATATGCAAATCAGTCTTGACCCTTCTCCCCATGGGAACTGAGGCAACATGGTTTGCTAAATAACGATGGAATGGGATGCGGCCCAAGTGATTACTAATGGCTGAGATTAATTCAGGCTTTCCATCCATCACTGTTTTGTGTACTTATTCTGTCGCCCTGGTCGATGGGAATGCCCAAGCATGGGTCCCATGCACACTGTCACCGGAACCAAGCTGTACCCAGCTGATGAGCCCATAACTAGGCCAAAACTTGTCTTGGGTTGCTTGTGTTGTGTTCTGGGTCAGGGAGGACCTGGCTTGGCAGTTCGGGCTGGACTGGACCTTTTGGAGCAGGGTGAGAATGATTTGCATATAGCTGGGTCCAAACTGAGGTGACATGGTGGGCAAAATAACAATGGATTGGGATGCAGCCCAAGTGGTTATCAGTGGCGAGATTAATTCAAGCATTCCATCCATCACTGTTTTGCCTACCTACTGTCACTATCTAGCAAGGCTTATTAATTGCTTTCACTCTGATAGTGCGCATTGGCGCTATTACACTTGGTATGCCCTCATCTACCAATGTTTTTCCGTGTGCATATCCCATATAGTATTTTAAGCGTGGTGAATTACATATGTAGAGGTTTTGACCAACATGCAAACATATTTTTTGAGAAATGTAGTATCTGTGCTGATATATTTTGTACGGAATGTTGCAAAAGTTGCCAACTGTGCTATAGAAAAGATAACTGTTAATAGAACGCACAGAACACCGGTGTCATAAAAGGGCTCCGTGTAGTTCATTAAATAATGTTTCCTTGAATTAATTGACTGTTGAAAACATCGAGGACCCCTGCACTAATGTAAGATGCTGGAGTAGACATTGTTTGCTCCTGAAAGCTTTTCAATTACGTCAGTGGCTCTTTGTTGACTCCAAGGCTTTCATGCTCATGTTTGGAGCAGTGTTTTGACCCACATTTAGAAACACTGTGCTCTACGGCAAGGACTCACGCTACCTCCCATCAATCAAAACAGAAGCCATTCATGTCAGGGCCACTCGTGCCACTGCCGCCTGCTGATAATCACAATGTCCCTCATCGTCACACAGCCACACCTCTTAGATGCTCTCGAGAATTAATACACTGATTACCAGTTGGCACTTTAAATAGTATGCCATCTCATTGCACGTAGCTTCAACTTTAATTATTGCAGCACTCCTCAGCCTTATCAAAGAAACACTCCTCGGTGCCACTCAGCGCCCATCACAGTGCCAGGCAGCACTTTCACGTACCACTCACAGTGCTACAGGCATCGGAAACATGATGCCACTCAAAGTCACTGGCAAGAATCCATCAGATCCCATGTCAGTGTAATCAGTTGCTATAGGCGGTGGAGAAAAGCAGACCTCCAGCCCAGTCCCATGGGGTACGTCTAATGGTCAGGCGTCTGCAATTTGGTTGCAGGTGGCTGATTTAAAGTTGGGATGTAGGCTGGTGTCGAGGCTATAGAACTATATAAAAGCGCTGCTAGTTAACCCCCATCTCGGCCACATCCTCTAAAGAGTTTCTTTTTAGAATAGAGACAATTATATAAAGGTGAGTATTGTCAGTCTCCAGCTTTGATGGTATAAGATGTTGTTCACAGACTGCCTTTTTAGGTCAAGCTGCAAGCGCTTTGACATATTGTAATCTGTCTGGGGTCTTTTAACCACGCCCACCTTATACCCATCACTATCACTCATTCATGGGCTTACCTTCCAAAAATCCTTTGTTATCATTGGTAAATACTTTATGTTTGTCCCTCCTTGGGGCAGTTTTGTTACGACCCAGTTACATGGGTAATTGCACTTTTGCCGATACGTTTGACTGCAAACTAACTTCTTTTTCATTTTGTGTCTCTCCTTCACGCTCATGCTCATGGCGGCCTTAGCACTTTGAATCGGCTTGCTTATGTGAAACTGTTTTACTTTTCATTTTCAATTTATGTAGCAAGAAAAGTCCAGTTAGCAAACGTGAGACCCATTACATTGCAAATGCTTGTTATTTCTTAATTTTTAATTTGTCTCAATATATAAAAGCTTGTTCCTGGGGTGGAAAAAAAAGTTGTCATAAGATTTCTGGGTAAAGTTTCTGGCTCTTAAAGCTTGAAATAGTAATAGTAAACTGCCCTAATTCATGAAATGTGCTTTTATTTATCTTTTTATGAACTTAAGCCTTAATGCTGTGATCTCGTTTTTGGTCTGTGTTCTCTTTAGATGTGCACTAACAGCACTCTGTAACAGAGAATAGTATAAATTGAAACTAAGCTGCTTTTTATTGTCAACACAGAAAAGTAGTTGTTTATCAACATTTTCTTTGTTGTATGGACATAAAAGAAATGCCTCTCACAGTGAGCCCCAAGAATAGTTTGCAGAGGTTGTAAAGGACTGTGGTTACGCATATGGCCTTCCAGAGGATGCACGCCTTCCCAGAGTGTCCCTCGCATTACTTTAGGCACCCGTGCAGCTAGACTGGAAACGTATTTGGAGCACTAAAGTTGTGCTATTTAGTTCTACTGACTCTTCTGCAGTGCGCCCTTGGACTGACCCAGTACATCATTATTCGTAGCAGCTTTTTATTTCAGCACCACACTCTCGGAGCACTCACTCTCAATCAGTCACAACTATACTTTGCCAAATAAATCAAGTATTCCAATCACTTAAGAGCACGCGTCACAACCACTTAAATCATCCATCGCTCAGTGCAACTGGGCCTCATGCTTAAACACACCACTGCCATAACATCTGTTTGCATAAACCACTTACTCGGCCATAACACTGGGACAATTACATAGATAAATGTATAATCTACTGGTTAGTACCTCTCAATATGCTGCTCTTCACTCATTCTCAGCCACTCACAACTCAACTGATAAATCGACCAATCATACTTGCAGCATAACTCGCCACTTAACTCTCCACATGTTCACCCAGAGCCACGTGTATTACAGCTCAGTCAATGACATCACTCGGCTACTTGAACCACAGTTGTGCAATACCACTCACCCACATCTTCATATCAGCACCCACAATAAAAATAAAAAAACTCACCAGCCACTCACAACAACACTAATCCCATATCTCACAATATTTCTACTTCATTCATGACATCACACATGCACCCACTGAGCAATGTACATCATCGCTTGACTGTGAACACCATGACTTAGCCGCTAACATCTTCCCTCACTCTGGGCCAGGATCATGTGTCCTCTACTGCCTGATAGTTGGCTTGGCTGTTTTTGAGGATAGACCTCTGAGGCTTGTAAGACCTGGAAAGTATCTTCCTTTGGCATTAATTGACACCTGCAAGATCTGCATAACTTAAATATTGCTCTGCTGTGCGAGAACAGCCTGCAAAAAAGGTAGATAATCTCTGGACAGAGAGTCCTGCAGTATAAGGCCAATGCCGGTTAGTTTCCATCTCATGGAAAATGGCAGTAGTCTCTAGTACAAGACTGTCAGCTCTGCAGCAACTTTTGGTTTCAGACTGTCATATTTTAGTTGTACCACTTACATCACCTCCCTGTTTCTGCATCTTTGCCTGTGTGTTGTCTACCCGAACATGTGTCTATAAGGGTATCGTCTAAGTCTATATATGCCTCCATACCCATTGTCTTCTGGTCTGGTTACGTGTATGTGTGTTGTTGGTTGGTGTATCCACTTATTTAACAAATATACAACCATTACAACAAGGACCTCATTCACCTGAAATAGCCGAGACCTACTGTCTTGGCCAATTATTATTTATTTAATTTTTCGCGGCATAGGGAGCACCATTACAGGGCATTACCCTATGTCCCACGTCGACATCCCAGTTACTACAAAGTGAAGGAATGTTACCTCGTGACAGGAGCAAGAAACAGGAAGATCCATACCTGCTAGCCCCACCCGCCCACTTGGGTGTCATAAATGGGGGCTGGCACTCCTGGTTTCTCCTCTTTTTTTGTTCCTGTGTGACTTGAGAAAGGATGTGGGAGGTCCCTGCAATGCTTGGGCCGACTTCGGGCACCACTTACCTTTGCCATTGGGCCTTAGGGAATATGAGTCTCCTTCGCGGGAGCAGTATGTCCAAGAGAGGATTGAGGGGCATCCATCTCCTGGGAGGATGGGTTATGTTTTTGTCTTGGTATGGGGGGACGGCACTATCAATCCCTGCCTCTGTGTAAGTTGAGGGAGTTCCTGCTTGGCTTTGTGCATGCGCGGTGGGAATTGAGGTCTGTGCATGTGCATTGCCTAGATTCTTGTTTATTAATGAAACTAAAAAAAAACCCTTTGGCACTTACTACATTGTCCAACAAGACTATCTAATGCATTGATCAACTCCAGAAGCTACGTGGGTCTCGTACCTGTCTACAGAATTCACCAGAGAACCACTGCACACGGGGCCCCGTTTGGGATGAACAAAATGCCGTCAGAGCTGACTCCGGCTCAGCAGTCTCCTCAGGTCTCAGTCCTAGAACACTGGTCGTTAGTACCTCCCTAGTAGTAGATATTGGCCAGAATCATAGTCTATTCAAGAAACCAAAATTAATAAAAATGATTTCACAAGCAATGTGGGGTGCTGCCCCAAATGGAATTCCACCCGCAATATTAAAAGAAAACCCTTGTTTTTGGTTTGGGAAATTTCTCTCATTGTTTAACCATGCATTCGAAGAGGGTGAATCCCGAATAGCTGGCGCAGGTCAATAATAAATCCTATTTTTAAAGGTGGTGACATAGCCAAGCCATAAAATTACCACTTAATAGCTCTCTGGGACAACGAGGCTCAGTACCTCGTCACAGCACTGTTGACCGACCTAACTGCATGGCCAAGTGCAAATAATATTGTACCCCTCAATCAAACAGGGTTCCCAAAGGGTACCAGCACCTTAACAAGCATCTTAGCTTTAGTTCTCACCATGGAAAAACAAAACAAATATAAAATTCCACACCATCAATGCTTTATCGACTTCAGATCAGCCTTTGACCGTGTGGATCGTGGTAAAATTGTTGGTGAAGCTCATAAATTAGGGCACAGTATCCCCGCTACTGAGAGGAATCCAAATGATTTATACGAACACCTGGATCAGAATTAAAATAGGGGAGAGGATCCGCCTATCCAGGAAGACTCATTCAAACCAGGGCCTTGAACAGGGTGTATTGTGGCACCAGCTCTTTCAATCTATTCTTATCAGACCTGAAGCAGGTAGTCAACAAAAGCCACTCCCCTCGCTTGAGCCTCTTTACCTTTAATCACCTTCTGTGTGGAAATTATGTTTCCTCCGCACTCCACAAAAATCGGCCTTCAGCGACTGAAAGATGCACTAACTACACCTGCGAAAACACTCTGGAAATCAATAGAAGTAACGTAAAAAATATGTACATCATGAGACGGGTAAAGAAGGGAACCTGGTTCTTGAACAAGCACTCTTTGGAACGTGTGGAGACATACTGATACCTCGGAGTTGTGATAGATGAACACGGTTCCTTTTTGTCCCAAAGGCAGTTACAAATAAAAACAGAAAACGTGCTCATTGCAGCTTTCTGTACTCTCTCAAACTACCTAAGGGGCCCAAGCTCAAAGCCACTGCTAACTGTCTTGTCAGCAAAACTTCTTCTGTCAATCACTTATGGGAGGAGGTGCTTCTAGGCCTAGATGCGGCCACCCTGATAGGTTGCTCACTGAGGCTTACATAAGAGTTTTCAAGATTCCAAAATACACATCCCCAGCACATATTCACCTTGAATGTGGCCTCACATGGCAAATATTTGCAAGGCAGAGTGCTTTCATTAAGTGCTGCTATAGGCTGAGGTGTTCCAATGATCAATCACTCAACAAAATACTTTGGCATGTGCTATCCACTCCTTTGACGTCATCATTCAAATCTTTTTTTGACAGTTTCCTGGTAGCTCTCTAAGTGCATGCTCTATTGGATCAGTCACTGCCATACCAGATCTTCAAAAGGGCTCTAAACGCAAGCGTAAAAAGGAAATCTATGATCAAGGATAAATTAGCCCTGACAAAAAAAGATGTGTGGATTCTAGTTGATGGCTACAAGTAGCATAAACCCCCAAACACCTGTAGCTAACCTGAAGCAAAAATTTCACACTCTCTGCCTTAGCGGGTTTCTCTCCCTGGCGGTCCAACAATCATGAAAAGCAAAAGATAGCTCTGCTTGTAATCTGTGTGGGTCACTGATAGAGGATCTACTTCAATTGAACTGTATCTGTCCAGTCTTAATGGATGTAAGAAGAATTCTATTGAGCACAGCATTTATCGCAATGGAAATAAGGACCTGCCCACAGGCATTAGTCGCGCGCCTAAGTCCTGATGGTCCCATCTTGAACTGCAGATTCATCAGATGCGTCACTGATTTTCAACAAATAGTGGCAGCAAGGTCGGAGGCAGAGCAACTAAGAGCAGTTGCAACTGCTACCAGGTGGGGGTGGGAGGGCAGCATGCAAGGCATGGGGCAGCGCATGGAGCAGGGAGTGCGGGAGCAGTTAAATAAAAAATAAAAAAACTCACCTGCCCCTCCGTGATGAACCGCTCTGCTCCAGCTGCCTTGTCTTCTCTCCCCAACCAATCACAACGCTCCTTTCATGCTGCTATACAGCATGAAATAAATGCAGCGAATGACCTGAGCAGGCAGAAATGGCACTCAGAAGGAGAATGGGGCACTGTCCTTGGTCTCCACCAGGCTGTAAAATACAGCCTGAGGGAGAGTTTCTACGTGCGCATGTCAGTTTGGCCAGCCTCGGACTACCGGACAAACTGATATGCGCACATACCACTCCCCCTCCACTTGATGTGGAGGAGGGTGGCCCCGCCCAACAAAGGCGGAAAAATAAAGGGATTATAAAACACATCAGTGGGACAAGGCTCCTCCGCCCTAGCAGAGAGGCCGCTGCTGATTAACAGTCATTTTAAAAAACCTAGGCAGCTTTGCTCATGACAATATCAACAGTATAATCTCAGCCCCATTCTTTTTATTTTTCGAGGGACCTGGACTCGTAAGCAGCTTTAAAAAAACAAGTTTACAGACCCAATCAGAGGCAACCTGTGCACAGTGGAACCTCTTTGTATCTTAATGGCATATTTATTGTTATTTATTATCATTCTGCTGTGGTTTTAATTAACTGCTGCAAATGAATGAAATGAAAAATTGTTTGCTAATGCGCGCCCTTTCTTTTTGAAACGTCTGGCCCAGATTGCCTTTCCTTTCCTTATATGAGAACACAGATAAGCGTCTTTCCTCTGTTATTGTGCAAGGAGTGGCATTGCTGGATTTTGAAGCTGATTCTTCCCTTCTCATCATGGGCAAACGTTCTTCTAAAAGGTGACATACTTCACCATCGCCATCTTCCACTTCTCATTCCTCAGGTCGCTCCCCTTCTCCTAAACGCATCATGCATGGGAAGGAGGAGAGGGGCGAAACACGTGTCGGCCCTTGTTTTTGAAGCTTCTGTAATAAAAGACCACTGGATTCACCTATATGACTTTGCGTATTGATTGAAAAGACTGCATGAGAAGTTTGGACTCATACACTTGATCCAGGGTGGGCTCTCCAATCTCTTTTCTGCCAAATGGAAGGAGGAGAGGGTTAAGGGGATTGTCCTCCTGACTTTGGCCACTTTTAAAGACACACATTTTCAATGTAACAGGTCTAGCATTTGTAGAGTTAGAGCTATTGGTGTTGCAAATACCTAATTGGACTTTTCCTGCCACACAAATTGGTCAACCCTGCCTTATAATTTGGTCCTTTCCTGCCACATTATTAGAGTGGCCCTGCATATAAGTAAAACACTTCCATTTAACTTCTCCCACCCCCACCCTCTGCTGCAAAAAAATGAAAATGTTGCCATTTAGCATCCTAATTTAAATTGAACATGCTAATTCCAATAGAATACCACTTTCACCACCCACCATCAGAGTTGCTAGATGGCTAATACAATTTACAAGAAAAAAAGACACAAGAGAAATAAACTAGAAGGGTCACCCAAAGATATCAAGAGTGTTCAAACAGTTGGCCTGAATAATGATCATAATTGAAATAAGGAGAGATTAAAAACATATACAATCATCATTAAACCCAATAAAAACCTTAATCAGAACAACACATTGAAAAGCAGCGCTTGTGTGCTGCTATGCTCGACCTAAAAAGGAGACTGCTTTCATTGGTAGGTTTTAGAAACAAGGAGGAAAACTCAATTTGGTAGCAAATATGTGTGGCCTGTGAAAAAAAATTATTTGCTAAAATGCCATACAAAGAGCTGTTGATTTTTTAGAAAGTATTCTCCTGCAAAGTTGTTTTTGTTTTCATAACTTTGTCCTACAATATATCTTGGCAAGCCAACAGTTTTCTTCTAATTCTGGAGATCCCACAAAATAAATGCCATTGTGAATATAGCTCTAGAATAAGGCCCTCATTACAACCTTGGCGGTCAGTGTTAAAGCGGCGGTAATACCGCCAACAGGCCGGTGGTAAAAAAACTGGATCACGACCACGGCGGAAACCGCCAACACAGACAGCCACTTTAACACACTGACCGCCACGGCAGTAGCGACAAACACCGCAGCGGTCACCACCAACAGGCAGGCAGAAGACAATGTATCGCCCACCCCATCACAACCCGCCAATTTGTCAGCTTTTCCGGGGCGGTACCAACACCATCAAAAGCACGGCAGAAACAGGATTTGGAAGGGAAACCACTCACCTCTCGACACCCAACGAAGAACCAGGAAGCCATGGAGCCTGAGCTGCACGTTCTGCCCATGCTGGTCTACCTCCTCATACACAAGGAATATCACAGGAGGCGGCGGTGACGATGACCACGGTGAGTACTGCACCTAGCACACAGGGGAGGGGGGAGGAAAAAGAGAGTGACACACACACGCAAAACGCAACACCCCCACTGTCACCCACAACACCATACACACAAAAACATGCATCAACATTACATTTACACTCCGTAAACCCCTGGAAGAACACAAGGATAAAAGGAATTGAGTCAAATCTTTGATATATTAGAAATAGGCAGATATACCTAACGAATCCAAAAACAGTATATACAATTATTTACAATATGTACAGAAGGCCGTACACTGTCCTTTGTAAATGTCCATGGCCCACTGGGCCAAAAATCAGAGACAAAGCCACACTTTACTCCTGCCTCAATACAGAGAGAACACTGCAGGGGCATCAGGTCGAAAACACACAGGCACCTCAGGGGGACGGGGAACGGGTGGGTACCTCAGCCGGAAGAAGGTACTATGCCACTGCTCCTCGAGGGGGCTCCATGGCCACAGCGATGTCCTGGGGAGTGCAAAGCCACAGTCTCTAAAGTCTCTCAAGTGGGTGGTTTGCCCACTGCTTGGTCCTGGGGACGGCAAAGCCACAGTCTCTCAAGTGGGTGGTTTGCCCACTGCTTGGTCCTGGGGAGTGCAAAGCCACAGTCTCTCAAGTCTCTCAAGTGGGTGATTTGCCCACTGCTTGGTCCTGGGAGGGCAAAGCCACAGTCTCTCAAGGGGGTGGCATCTCCACTGGTTCTGGAGGGGGCTTGGTGCCCAGTCTGCTTCATCCTGCCGAGGATAGGGGGAGTGGATGCATTTCTCCACTGGTTCTGGAGGTGGCTTGGTGCCCAGTCCGCTTCATCCTGCCTAGGATTGGGTGAGTGGATGCATTTCTCCACTGGTTCTGGAGGGGGCCTTATGCCCAGTCTGCTTCATCCTGCCAACGATAGGGGGAGTGGATGAATTTCTCCACTGGTTCTGGAGGGGGCTTGGTGCCCAGTCTGCTTCATCCTGCCAAGGATAGGGGGAGTGGACACTTTTTTCCACTGGTTCTGGAGGGTGCTTTGTGCCCAGTGTGCTTCATCCTGCCATGGATAGGGGGAGTGGATGCATTTCTCCACTGGTTCTGGAGAGGGCCTGGTGCCCAGTGTGCTTCATCCTGCCAAGGATAGGGGGAGTGGATTAATTTCTCCACTGGTTCTGGAGGGGGCTTGGTGCCCAGTCTGCTTCATCCTGCCAAGGATAGGGGGAGTGGACACATTTTTCCACTGGTTCTGGAGGGTGCTTTGTGCCCAGTGTGCTTCATCCTGCCAAGGATAGGGGTAGTGGATGCATTTCTCCACTGGTTCTTGAGGGGGCTTGGTGCTCACTGATGCTGCACTTGGGGTGTGGCAGTTCATACCTGGGTGTCTGAGGCACGAGATTAGCAGGGAACAGGTAGCATGATACTCCATGGAGGCAGGGCCCAACTCCATCTTGCGGCGACTAAGGCTGCATACAGGTGGTAGTGCCGGTGCTGGTGGGGGTGCTTCCAGTGGTGGTTGGAGGCCCCAGGCCGTCTTCTGCAGCCTCGGGCGTCTGCCCACTGGGGATGCTGCTGCTGACATATGTTGTGGCAGCGGCGGGGCAGGTGGCGGTGCCTACGGCGGGGATGCTGGTGGTGCTGTCCATCGTGGAGGTGCCGGTAGTGATGGAGGGAGGCACCAGCCCATCTCCTGCAGCCTCAGGCGGCTGCCCACTTGGGGTGCTGCTGCTGACAGTGGTTGTGGCAGCGGTGGGGCAGGTGGCGGTGCTTGCTGTGGTGCAGGTGGCGGGCACCAGGCCCTCACCTGGTGCCGCCGATGCCTGAAGTGCCTTGCCTTGGCTTTTCTGCCCCTTCCTCACCTTGGCAGATACCGCTGGGACCTTGGCACTGGCAGCTTGAGTTTTGGAGGAGGCCTTGCTGGGTGGGTCGTACTCCTTGGCCGTGCTGCATGCTGGCCCCTTCTTCACCTTGGCAGGTGGCGGAATGGGTTACTCTTTTGCAGGGGACGTTGGCACAAAGCCTGGCCTGGTGGGTGCCCCCTTTGATCCTCTGGGAGTTGCAGTGAGCACAGCGGATGCCGACTTGGTGGCTGAGGTGCTGGCCTGGGATGTGGACACCCTGGCCCGAGGGGAAGGACGGGAGGGACGGGGTAGGGAAGAGGTCAACGTTAGCCAGGAAAAGTTTCTTAGACACACTGAGACGGGAAAATGGAGAAGGTTTGGTGGTGGAGGAAGAGGGAGTGGTTGTAGGAGGTGTCTGTCTGCTGAGTTTGGGTGAAGGTGCATGGGCTGGATGCTGTTGTGAGGTGGATGCCTGTTGGGTGGGTGGGTGCTTGCGTTTGTGTACTTTGGAAGGAGGGGTCATAGACACACTGGGAGATGACACAGGGGACGTATGCATGGTTGTGGGGTTGGTGACTGCCAGTGAGGGGTGTGTTGTGATGGGCGTGCTGGTGATGGAGGTAGTGGATGAGGATGTAGTGCATGCAGGTGTGAGTGGAGATGAGACAAAGAGGGAGGTGGACAAAGAGGAGGAGGGTGACACGGTGGAGGCAGTGGATGTTGGTGTGTCTGCATGGGCATGGTGCTTGTGTGAGCGCCTCTGAGATGAGGTGTGTTGCTTATGTTTGCCTGAGCCACTCTTGTGTGTCGATTTGGGTGAATGCTGGTCTGAAAGTGTGCATGGGATAGGCTGAGGTTGAGGGGCTTGGGACTGGGTAGAGGAAGTTGGTGGGGGGCGGGGGGCTAGACACAGGGAGAATGGCTGCCATCAGTGCTGAGGCCAGAGCCTGAAATGCTCTCTGTTTGGCTGCCTGACCAGAATGAATGCCCTCCAGGTATGCATCTGTTTGTTGCAAATGCCTCTCGACACCCTGGATGGCATTCAGAATGGTTGACTGCCCAACAGAGAGGGATCTCAGGAAGTCAATCGCCACCTCACTGAGGGCAGCAGGGCTGACTGGGGCAGGGCCTGAGGTGCCTGGGGCGAAGGAGATGCCCACCCTCCTGGGTGAGTGGGCACGGGAAACACGCTGAGGGGCTGGTGGGAGGGCGGTGCTGGTAGGGTGGGTGGCCGCTGTTCCTGTTGTTGGGGTGTGCACAGAGGTGTCCGCCACCACCGGGGAGCTTCCATCAGAGGAGGAGTCACTGTCTGTGGTCTCCCCTCATGTCCCCGTCATGGATGCTCCTCTCGCCCTCCTTCCCACTGGTGCCTTCACCCTCGGTGGATTCAGCCTCCAGGCCCATGTGGGATGCAGCTCCCTCCGTCACCGGTGCCTCTGCTCCTCCGCCAGATGATGCTAATGCACACAAGGAGAGGGTGACAAAACAAAAAGGGGAGGGAAGAGACAGAGGATACACTTGGTCAATGCCAGCAACACCACCGTTGGCATACACTACACACAGGGACCAGCCCTATGCACTAGGCTATGCACTACCAGTTACACAGCTAGTCACCATCCCATAGGGTACAATGCCTAACACCAGCATCTGCACACCAAAAACCCACAGGACCCTGCCCATTAGTAGATGGCCACTTACACTATTGGGGTAGGAGTGCTCCAGAGCCTGCCCAACAAGGGACCTACACTGCCCTGTTCTCCCTGGCCTAGGGGCACCCACAGCCCACATCCCCCACCCAGGTAACATCTTAACGTGCGCAAAGTCATGATTCGGACTCTGTACTCACCCCCTTGTGGCTGCTGTGATGCCCTCAAGCGCCCACCCAACTCCGGATAGGCCACCGCCAGGATGCAGAACATTGAGGGGGTCATGGTGCGATGGGCATCCCTTCTACATTGGGAGGCCAGCCCCAGCTGGGCCTCCGCCGTCTTCTTTGACCAGCGGCACAGGTCCTCCCATCTCTTGCGGCAGTGGGTGCTCCGCCTGTGAAAGACCCCCAGAGTCCGCACCTCCTTGGCGATGGTACGCCAAATACCCTTCTTCTGGTGGGTGCTGACCTGCAGAGAAAAGGCAGCAGAAAAAAGGGTTAGTCATACCGTCCGGACTATCATACTCGTGGCCCACCATATCCCTCCCATCCCGTTACGCACATACATTGACAACCATACCTGCAGTACTCTGCCCAGGACCCCTCTGCCCCCCCCTACATGTGGCTTACACACACAGCAGTCCATACATTCATGGCCCACACATTATGCTCACAGTGTACTTACCTGTTTGTCTGGAGGACCGTAGCGTAATGTGTACTGGGGTAGGACCCCATCCACCAGTTTCTCCAACTCCTCCGCAGTGAAGGCAGGGGCCCTTTCCCCAGCCACATGAGCCATTGTCGCTTCCAGGCACAGGTCACAGTGTAGGTCCTCTCCTGTTGAAGGTCAGGTAGCAAGTGAGTGAATAGTTAGAAAATGGCAGTCACGTCCGCGGCGGTGCATACCGTCACCGCCAGCGTACATCGCTATTGGCTCCTGGAACCCATAGGGCCCCATGATAATCAATGCGAAGTTGCGCGGCGGTCATTGACTGCCTACCGCAATGGCACACAATGCCAGTGCAATTACCTAATTTCCACCTGTCCCTCCTCACAGGTCAGGCAGCCACCATTTCAGGGGGGCACAGGGCATGGTACCTAACTGCATCACAGCAGACATTGGCACATCAACTGATTCTCAAGTTCACATACTGCTTCTGTGAAGTAAAAAGAATCAACATTAGCGCAAAAGATGTGGAATGATGACCCTCTGCTCACCGTTCTCTTCCATAGGCTTCAACCGCTGAGGCAGCATATGAGATGGCGGCATCCTCCGGTGTACAGCCCCTGGTGGACCTTGCGACAATGGAAGACCGACACATTATCATCACATACAGACTTGATTGTGCCACAATCCTAGAACTGGGTGCCCAATTGGAGCCATACTGATGTCAGCTATCTGCCAGCCCACAGGTATCCCCCCTCTAGTACAGGTCCTGTCAGTGCTCCATTTCCTGGCAAGTGGTTCCTTCCAAACAACAGTGGCCATGGCATCAGGGATGTCTCAGCCAATGTTCTCCAACGTGTTGAGCAGAGTGTTGTCTGCCCTGCTGAAATACATGCGCAGCTACATTGTATTCCCCCAGGAGGAGTATCTGGCCACAGTGAAGGCTTACTTTTATGCCCTGGGACATATCCCCAACATCATTGGTGCCATTGATGGTACACATGTAGCATTTGTCCCACCCCCGGAGAAATGAACAGGTTTACAGGAATAGAAAAAGCTATCACTCGATGAATATGCAGATGGTGTGTCTGGCAGACCAGTACATCTCCCATGTGAATGCCAAATATCCTGGCTCTATGCATGACGCCTATTTCTTGAGGAATAGTAGCATCCCATATGTGATGGGCCAACTCCAGAGGCACCAGGTGTGGCTAATAGGTGAGCCAAAGGTCCCCATCCGAGTTTATGTTGATGTGGGAGTATGGGGTTGCCCCTAAGGGTTAGTGTGTGTCTAACAGTTGTTCCTCAAAATCTGCAGGTTACTCTGGTTACGCCAACCTCTCATGGCTACTGATCCCAGTGCAGAATGCCAGGACAGGGCAGAGGAAGGTTACAATGAGGCACATGGGCGCACAAGGAGGATTATAGAAAGGACCTTCGGCCTCCTGAAGGCCAGGTTCCGGTGCCTCCATCCCTGTACTACTCACCCAAGAAGGGGTGCCAGATCATCGTGGCATGCTCTATGTTGCACAACCTGGCCTTGAGACGCCAGGTGCCTTTTCTGCAGGAGGATGTGCCTGGAGATGGTCTTGTGGCAGCGGTGGAGCCTGAGAACAGTGATGAAGAGGAAGCAGAGGAGGAAGATGTGGACAACAGAACAAACATAATACAGCTGTGTAGGAAAGTACCATCTTGCCTGGCATGTTACCCCCATATTTCACTGTATATATGTTGTTTTAGTCTATGTGTCACTGGAACCCTGCCAGGCAGGGCCCCAGTGCTCATAAGTATGTGCCCCGTATGTGTTCCCTGTGTGATGCCTAACTGTCTCACGGAGGCTCTGCTAACCAGAACCTCAGTGGTTATGCTCTCTCTGCTTTCCAAATTTGTCACTAACAGGCTAGTGAATAAATTTACCAATTCACATTGGCATACTGGTACACCCATATAATTCCCTAGTATATGGTACTGAGGTACCCAGGGTATTGGGGATCCAGGAGATCCCTATAGGCTGCAGCATTTCTTTTGCCACCCATAGGGAGCTCTGACAATTCTTACACAGGCCTGCCAGTGCAGCCTGAGTGAAATAACGTCCACGTTATTTCACAGCCATTTACCACTGCACTTAAGTAACTTGTAAGTCACCTATATGTCTAACCTTCACCTGGTGAAGGTTGGGTGCAAAGTTACTTAGTGTGTCGGCACCCTGGCACTAGCCAAGGTGCCCCCACATTGTTCAGGGCAAATTACAGATGCTGTGAGTGCGGGGACACCATTACACACGTGCACTATACATAGGTCACTACCTATGTATAGCGTCACAATGGTAACTCCGAACATGGCCATGTAACATGTCTAAGATCATGGAATTGTCACCCCAATGCCATCCTGGCATTGGGGGTGACAATTCCATTATCCCCCGGGTCTCTAGCATAGTACCCGGGTACTGCCAAACTGCCTTTCCGGGGTCTCCACTGCAGCTGCTGCCAACCCCTCAGACAGGTTTCTGCCCTCCTGGGGTCCAGGCAGCCCTGGCCCAGGAAGGCAGAACAAAGGACTTCCTCAGAGAGAGGGTGTAACACCCTCTCCCTTTGGAAATAGGTGTGAGGGCTGGGGAGGAGTAGCCTCCCCAAGCCTCTGGAAATGCTTTGATGGGCACAGATGGTGCCCATCTCTGCATAAGCCAGTCTACACCGGTTCAGGGATCCACCAGCCCTGCTCTGGCGTGAAACTGGACAAAGGAAAGGGGAGTGACCACTCCCCTGACCTGCACCTCCCAGGGAAGGTGCCCAGAGCTCCTCCAGTGTGTTCCAGACCTCTGCCATCTTGGAAACAGGGGTGTTGGGGGCACACTGGACTGCTCTGAGTGGCCAGTGCCAGGAGGTGACGTCAGAGGCTCCTTCTGATAGGCTCTTACCTCTCTTGGTAGCCAATCCTCCTTCCTTGGTAGCCAAACCTCCTTTTCTGGCTATTTAGGGTCTCTGCTTTGGGGAATTCTTTAGATAACGAATGCAAGAGCTCACCAGAGTTCCTCTGCATCTCCCTCTTCACCTTCTACCAAAGGATCGACCGCTGACTGCTCAGGACGCCTGCAAAACCGCAACAAAGTAGCAAGACGACTACTAGCAACCTTGTATTACCTCATCCTGACGGCTTTCTCAACTGTTTCCAAGTGGTGCATGCTCTGGGGGTAGCCTGCCTTCACCCTGCACCAGGAGCTCTGAAGAAATCTCCTGTGGGTCGACAAAATCTTCCCCCTGCTAACGCAGGCACTAAAAGACTGCATCACTGGTCCTCTGGGTCCCCTCTCATCCTGACGAGCGTGGTCCCTGGAACTCAGCAACTCTGTCCAAGTGACTCCCACAGTCCAGTGACTCTTCAGTCCAAGTTTGGTGGAGGTAAGTCCTTGCCTCCCCACGCTAGACTGTATCGCTGAGTTCCACGTGATTTGCAGCTGCCAGGATTTCCTTCGTGCACAGCCAAGCCTGGGTCCCCGACACTCTCTCCTGCAGTGCACAACCTGCTGAGTTGTCCACCGGCGTCGTGGGACTCCCTTTTGTGACTTTGCGTGGACTCCGGTTCACTTTTCTTCCAAGTGCCTGTTCAGGTACTTTTGTGGGTGCTTCCTGCTTCTGTGAGGGCTCCCTGAGTTGCTGGGTGCCCCTTCTGTCTCCTCCTCCAAGTGGCGACATCCTGGTCCCTCCTGGGCCACAGCAGCACCCACAAACCTCTGCCACGACCCTTGCAGCTAGCAAGGCTTGTTTGCAGTCTTTCTGCATGGGAATACCTCTGCAAGCTTCATCGCGACGTGGGACATCCGTCTTCCAAAGGAGAAGCCCCTAGCTCTCTTCTTTCTTGGAGAACTCCAAGCTTCTTCCATCCGGTGGCAGCTTCCTTGCACCCTCAGCTGGCATTTCCTGGGCTCCTGTCAACTCTCGACACTGTCGCGACTATTGGATTTGGTCCCCTTGTCTTACAGGTGCTCAGGTCCGGAAATCCACTGTTGTTGCATTGCTGGTGTTTGTTCTTCCTGTAGAAACCCCCTATCATGACCTCTGTGCTCTCTGGGGGTAGTAGGTGCATTTTACACCTACCTTTCAGGGTCTTGAGGTGGGCTATTTTTCTAACCCTCACTGTTTTCTTACAGTCCCAGCGACCCTCTACAAGCTCACATAAGTCTGGGGTCCATTCGTGGTTCGCATTCTACTTTTGGGGTATATGGTTTGTGTTGCCCCTATACCTATGTGCTCCTATTGCAACATATTGTAATTCTACACTGTGTGCATTACTTTTCTTGCTATTACTTACCTAATTTTGGTTTGTGTACATATATCTTGTGTATATAACTTATCCTCTTACTGAGGGTACTCACTGAGATACTTTTGGCATATTGTCATAAAAATAAAGTACCTTTACTTTTAGTAACTCTGTGTATTGTGTTTTTTTATGATATTGTGCATATGACACCAGTGGTATAGTAGGAGCTTTACATGTCTCCTTGTTCAGCCTAAGCTGCTTTGCCATAGCTACCTTCTATCAGCCTAAGCTGCTAGAAACACCTCTTCTACACTAATAAGGGATAACTGGACCTGGCACAAGGTGTAAGTACCTCTGGTACCTACTACAAGCCAGGCCAGCCTCCTACAAGCAGTACTTCCAGTGAGACACAGGTAAGACACTGTAACTTCACTTTACATTATAGTTTTATGTTGGACATTGTACATGGAAGCCTGTTTCCCTATTTCTATGACCACTGACTGTTCCCTTTGGAATCTCTATTTTCAGATCACTGTGCCCCATTCTGGCTCCTGCTATAGGTACTGCTGCCCACCAAAGGTCATCCTGTAGTATATTTCACTGTACATATACGTTGCAATGCTTTGAGAATGTTGTACTAATACATTTGTGAATCATTAGAATGACTTCAGATTGTTATTTGTTTCAAGGGTGTTTATTTAGGTGCTTGTAAGTATAGGGGTATGTGCAAGGGGCTGGGGTGATGGTGGAGGAAAGTCCATGGTAGAGTCCAGTCTCTTGGTATCACATGTGCATGGTCCAAGGGGGCATGGGAAAGGGAGCAATGGCAGTTCAAGGTGGAAAGGGTAACAGAGTGGGACAGAAGGGTGACAATCAGGAGAGTCCTATTTCCTGGTGGGGGTCTTGGCAATGTTCTCTGGCTTTTGCCTGGATAGCAGGGACAGTTTGCGGGGTGGTTCTCCTTCTGCAGGGGCTGGGGTAATGGTGCCCTGTTGTTCCTGTGGCGGGGCCTCCTGTCCACTAGTGCCGGCGGAGGTGGAAGGCTGTTCCTCGGTTTGGCTAGTGTCAGGCGCCCTTTGTTGTACCACTGCCTCCCTCATGGTCTTGCCCATGTCAGCCAGCACCCCTGCAATGGTGACCAGGATGGTGTAGATTTTTGTAAGGTCATCCCTGATACCCAAGTACTGTCCCTCCTGCAGCCGCTGGGTCTCCTGCAAATTGGCCAGTATCTGGCCCATGGTCTCCTGGGAATGGTGGTATGCTCCCAGGATGTTGGAGAGTGCCTCATGGAGAGTGGGTTCCCTGGGCCTGTCCTCCCCCTGTCGCACAGCAGTCCTCCCAGCTTCCCTGTTGTCCTGTGCCTCTGCTCCCTGAACCATGTGCCCACTGCCACTGACCCCAGGTCCCTGATATTCCTGGGTTTGTGGGGTTACCTGGGGTCCCTGTAGTGGTGGACACACTGCTGACTGACGTGTCCTGGGGACAGTGGCATGGGCCCGCTGGGTGGGAGCTGTGCTGGTGTTTCCTGAGGGGGGAGGCTCTGTGGTGGTTTGGGACTGTGCCAGGGGAACCGACTGGCCAGAGGCCCCTGATGGGCCAGTTTGGTCATCGTGATCCAGGCGTGCAGAGCTGCTGTCATTCCTGTGGGCCTCTTCAGGGGGGGGCGTTGAGTAAGGATCCTGTTGGGATGCAAATGCATTGTTAATGTATCTGCATGGGCCACATTGTGCATGGGTGTGTTTCCATCTCTGATTGTGATTTCCCTGTCAGCTTTGCCTTGTGTGAGTGGTGATTTTGTGGGCTGGGTGAGTCTCTCTACTGAGCATGTGTACTGCCATTTGATAAAGTTTGTTTTGACCAATGACTTTGTGTTTCACCACTGCGCATATTAGTTGCTCAATGTTCACCAGTAGCACATGGTATGTTTTGTTCAGTTTAGCCGCCTATGGGCTTTGACATTGCATTAGTCATTACATTCTGTATTCTGCCTATTGGCTTTGACATGGCATTAGCCATTACTTTCTGTATTCAGTTGAGCCGCCTATGGGCTTTGACATTGCATTAGCCATTACATTCTGTATTCTGCCTATTGGCTTTGACATGCTGTATCCAGTCTAGCCGCCTATTGGCTTTGACATTGCATTCCTATTGGCTTTGACATGATGTATTCAGTTTAGCTGCCTATTGACTTTGACATTCTATTAGATATTCTGCCTATGGGCTTTGACATGATATTATATATTGCATTTTGTATTCAGCTTAACTGCCTATTGGCTTTGACATGATATTATACATTACATTTTGTATTCAGCTCCGCTGCCTATTGGCTTTGACATGATATAAGACATTGCATTTTGTATTCAGCTTAGATGCTTATTGGCTTTGACATGACACTAGACATTGCATTTGATATTTAGGTTAGCTGCCCATTGCCTTTAACGTGGAGTTAGACATTGCAGTTGAGAATCCAAGCTGTATTTTTCCAAGCTGTGTTTTTGCACCAGAGAACCAAGATGTTTTTCTCACAGTAGACTAGACATGATAAGAGAGAGTACATGGGTGTTGTTCTCTCTGCTTGAGCTTGGGAACAGGAGTAGTCTTGGAGACCTGGCCAGTCTCCAAAAGGCTTGCTCAGTTTCCCAGGTCTGAGAGGAGGGGGCACACCTTTGTAACGAATGGCACAGGCTGCAGAGAGTCAGATTCGAATCTGCCGGACCTCGTGCTGGAGCTTGGCGCCAGCTGCCAGCAATCCCGTGTGGGTAGATGAATCTCTCTTTCTCGCGGCTGACAGGGGTCCTCAGCTTGCAGACCTTAGAAAGATGAAGCTGTGAATAGTTCCCACACGGTGAAGTATTTGTTTTGCTTTGCATTCAATATCTTATAAATATAACCTGCTGTGTATATTGCAAACTGATATATTTTGTTTAATTAACGCGGACTTGAAAGCTACTAATTCGTCATACATAAAATATTGTGGTTGGGGAAGAATTAACAACAATAAAAGTCTTCTTTGACCTCAGAAGTGCATTTCTGTTGTGTTATGTTAGTGCTTAGAAACTAGATAAGAGGAAAGCACTACAATTGGTACCTGGAGTCGTGGGGTCGGTCATTAAGAGGTGATTAAGAAGGGGTTTGACGAGTTAGTAGATTTCTAAGTGCACACTTTAAAAGTGTAATTGTTTTTTTGTTGTTTGGAGAGTTACAGAAATTGTTTTTTTGTTGTTTGGAGAATCACAGTAGCACGGCAGACCATGTCATGTGTTGTTAAACTGCCTGATGGTGCTACGAAAAACTGTGAATTGTTTGTTGTTTGGAGAATCACAGTAGCACGGCAGACCATGTCATGTGTTGTTAAACTGCCTGATGGTGCTAAGAAAAACTGTGAATTGTTTTCTGTTTGGGGAATTAAAGAAGAAAATGCATGTGTAGAAAACGTGTGTTTTGGAAGTAATGATGACAGAAAGGTCTGGATACCTTTATCTGCTTACAGAGAAATGCAGGAGAAATGTAGGCAGTTGGAACATGAAAATAGGAATTTACGTGAGCAAATTAGCCAGGATACAATAATTCAAAATAATGCTGAAAGTTATAAAAATGAAGAATCTTTCTTGTCCCATTCCAGTAATGAGGGGGTTAAGACAGCTCCGAGCTGCACTGAGTTTTCGTAACTGATAACACGGACGAGAGAGACCAGAATGTGATTTACGAGTTACCGTTGCAAAATGCCCAAGTAAAACGAAGGATTTTAGAGCAAGACACCCCGAGTTTCATTAGCTTGTTTGATTTTTGGAAAAAGAATAGCCCTCATTTGAGTGAAATCCTAACACTTTTGTATATGGTCACTGTGAAAAATTATATGCAGTTGCGCGCTTGTGATTTGGCAAATGAAATAATGCAGACTTTAGGTTTCTGCGCAGTGCAAGAAGGAAATACTTATGTACATTTAAATCATGAACAAGGAAAGAAAATAGTGCCCCTAGCTAGAATCATACAATGGATCTGGTACTTGCAAGACAGGGCTAGAGTACCACAGATAAAAGAGTTACCAATGAAGTTGAATGCACCATTTGAATTCGTGTCCACTGAAGATAAAAAGCATGTTTGTTTTACTAATGATTCATTGACTGAAATGTTGCTTTCTGGCACAGTAGAAGGAACAGCGTTGTATAATGTGTGTCAGATTTTAAAGCAAGAGCTACGTGAGATGTGTCATTTTTACGCTGATTTTTGGTTCATTGCTAATGTTTTAGCACCTAACTGGTTCAATTACCTTGCAGATGTTAATGAGAAAAATTCAGAGAGAGAAGTGTACACCCAGAATTCTGCCTTAGTGGATGGCTAAGTGGGTGCCCCAGAAATGTGAACAGCTGAGAGCAAAAGCCACTTACAGGTGGGCAGAGATGAGAGAGATGCACATTCCCCTAGATTTGATAAAAACTGTGCAGCACGCACAAAAGCAATCTGTCATGCAAGCAGTCACAGAGCAGTTGGGGAGAGGAAAGTTACCAGATCAGAAATGGCAAATTGATCAGGTTTTAGGGAAAGTGATTGCTGCAAATTACCAAGGAAAAATCGAAATTATGCTGATGCCTAGAAAAGAATCTGATTCATTCATACAAATTGGAGACAGAATGGCCCAACTTGACAAAAGTGCAGTGAATGGAGGTTTGTTAAAGAAGGAGTCTGCCCCAGCCCTTCTGACAGTGCAAGAAAAGGGAAGCTGTGGAGCAGCAGATAAAAACCTCAGTGCTGATGTGTGGGCTGAAGCCCTAAGTGACCCTCCAGAACCTGCAGTGAATATAACAAAGGGCCCCAAAAACGTCCTGCTGATCATAAAACAGGGAAAGAAAGAGGAAGGGTGCAGTTTAAATGAAAAATGTTATTTGCAAGAAAAGTCATACATGTTTCTTTTGCAGATCCTACCACGTTTCGCCACTGTCCCTGAGTGTGCTGTGTGGTCCCCCTTCCGGTGTGTGCGTGTGGGGTCGGGGAAGGGACCGAACCCCCAACCTGAACCTGGCTGAGTAAAGTGCCAGCACCATGGATCCATTTTGCGCAAACTGCGCCTTCAGTTCAAGTTCAACTTGTTTGATTGCATTCTGTGATTTTTTTTTTTTCCCTCTCATATGGAACTCTGACTTTTGCTTACCTTCCAGAAAACCTTTCAAGTGGACCGTGCATCTTTTACATGAGTAGAACTCATGCCACATCAAATTGCTAACACTGTTGAATTAGAGACTCATTCAGAGAAAAAAAAATTGCTCAGTCTTTTCTATGTAGATGTATCTGATGTGAAAGGTTATGAAATCAATGTGTTAATTCACTTCTATTGCTTTACAGGGATTGCTTTGATCATTCTGATAATGTTTTTTTGTTTGTGCTGATGTTTTTTTTGTTTTTGTTTGAAACAAGAGATATGTGAAACAAAAATTCATTGGTCAAAGGGCGGAATGTACTGCCATTTGATAAAGTTTGTTTTGACCAATGACTTTGTGTTTCACCACTGCGCATATTAGTTGCTCAATGTTCACCAGTAGCACATGGTATGTTTTGTTCAGTTTAGCCGCCTATGGGCTTTGACATTGCATTAGTCATTACATTCTGTATTCTGCCTATTGGCTTTGACATGGCATTAGCCATTACTTTCTGTATTCAGTTGAGCCGCCTATGGGCTTTGACATTGCATTAGCCATTACATTCTGTATTCTGCCTATTGGCTTTGACATGCTGTATCCAGTCTAGCCGCCTATTGGCTTTGACATTGCATTCCTATTGGCTTTGACATGATGTATTCAGTTTAGCTGCCTATTGACTTTGACATGCTATTAGATATTCTGCCTATGGGCTTTGACATGATATTATATATTGCATTTTGTATTCAGCTTAACTGCCTATTGGCTTTGACATGATATTATACATTACATTTTGTATTCAGCTCCGCTGCCTATTGGCTTTGACATGATATTATACATTGCATTTTGTATTCAGCTCAGCTGCCTATGGGCTTTGACATGATATAAGACATTGCATTTTGTATTCAGCTTAGATGCTTATTGGCTTTGACATGACACTAGACATTGCATTTGATATTTAGGTTAGCTGCCCATTGCCTTTAACGTGGAGTTAGACATTGCAGATGAGAATCCAAGCTGTATTTTTCCAAGCTGTGTTTTTGCACCAGAGAACCAAGATGTTTTTCTCACAGTAGACTAGACATGATAAGAGAGAGTACATGGGTGTTGTTCTCTCTGCTTGAGCTTGGGAACAGGAGTAGTCTTGGAGACCTGGCCAGTCTCCAAAAGGCTTGCTCAGTTTCCCAGGTCTGAGAGGAGGGGGCACACCTTTGTAACGAATGACACAGGCTGCAGAGAGTCAGATTTGAATCTGCCGGACCTCGTGCTGGAGCTTGGCGCCAGCTGCCAGCAATCCCGTGTGGGTAGATGAATCTCTCTTTCTCGCGGCTGACAGGGGTCCTCAGCTTGCAGACCTTAGAAAGATGAAGCTGTGAATAGTTCCCACACGGTGAAGTATTTGTTTTGCTTTGCATTCAATATCTTATAAATATAACCTGCTGAGTATATTGCAAACTGATATATTTTGTTTGATTAACGCGGACTTGAAAGCTACTAATTCGTCATACATAAAATATTGTGGTTGGGGAAGAATTAACAACAATAAAAGTCTTCTTTGACCTCAGAAGTGCATTTCTGTTGTGTTATGTTAGTGCTTAGAAACTAGATAAGAGGAAAGCACTACAGCATGCTGTGGTGATGGGTGTCCATACAGGTCTGTGATGGAGGTCCATGCATAGGTGTTGCATGCAGGGCTTGGTATTGGGATGGATAGGTTGTGATAGTGGGGTATTTGTGAGTTGGAGTGATGGGGTTGAGGGTAGGGGTAGGATTTGTGATGGCATGCAGGTGGGGGGGGGATTTAGTAGTAAAAATGTGACTTACCAGAGTCCAGTCCTCCTGCTACTCCCACGAGGCCCTCAGGATGTATGATCGCCAAGACTTGCTTCTCCCATGTTGTTACTTGTGGGGGTCCACCGCCAGTCCTCTGTACAGCAAACTGGTGTCTTGATGCCACTGAATGCACCTTCCCCCGTAGGTCGTTCCACCTTTTCATGATGTCATCCCTGGTTCTTGGGTGCTGTCCCACGGTGTTGACCCTGTCCTTTATTCTCCGCCATAGCTCCATCTTCCTAGCAATGGACGTCTGCTGCACCTGTGATCCGAAAAGCTGTGGCTCTACCCGGATGATTTCCTCCATCATGACCCTTAGCTCCACCTCAGAAAACCTGGGGTGCCTTTGGGGTGCCATGGATGTGGTGTGAGTGATATGTGTAGGGATGTGTGGGGTGATGTGTGGGGTGATGTGTTGTGGTGTATGCTGTGATGTGCATGAATGATGTCTGGGTGATGGTGTTCTGTGCCTCTGATTGAGTGGGTGCTCCTGCCTTGTCTATCTCTGTGTGCTATTGTTTTTTCGCTGTAAATTATTGTGGGTAATGTGGGTGGGTGTTTTATAGTGGTGTGAGTGTGTGGGCGTGGTGTGTGTATATGTGTCAGGTGTGTGTATTTTGACTTGTCCAATGTGGTGTTGTTTTGTTTGGGTGTGTGTATTTTGAGCGTGGCGGTGTGTACCGCCAATGGTTTACCGGGATTGAAAGACTGCTGCGGTGATTCGAAAGGTCATGATACTGTGGGCGTATTCCTGTTGGCGTAACGGTGTGGGTTTTACTATCGCCAGTTTATCACTGACCTTTGGTGTGGCAGACTTGTGTGGGTGTCTGTATAGTGGCGGATTTCTCTGTGTGGGTCATAGTACCCGTGGCGGATTACCACCGCTGTCACAGTATGTTGGCGGCCGTCAGCACGGCGGTAGGCGGCATTTACCGCCAGGGTTGTAATGAGGGCCTAAGTCTCCCACTCAGCATGTTTTACATAAAATCTACTTCGATGTGTGTTGTTTTTCTCAGATGGATTGATTTAATCTGCTAACGTTTTCTTTCCACTAGTGTAAACATGCTAAGAGTCTAAGGAGTCTATGGTCTATAGCCGGATTTGTTTATACAGCAACATACAGATATCGTTCATTACTCATGGCCTTCCCAAACAAGAAAACAGGAGAATATTTTGACAGAAACAATACATATTCACAAGCACATGCACTCTCTCACCAACGAAACTTACTTGACATGGCTGCAGTAACATTCATACTGAGATGTGTGCCCCACCAAAACAGCGCTGGAGTTAAAAGTATGTGAAAAAGTGCCCACCCCATCTTTTCCCCATGTCAGGAATTGAAATACAGCAAATATGTTGGTTGTTTGAGAACCCTACAATAGCAAGCATATGTAAATTACATTTATATAACCTCCCACGAACAGGGTCAGCAGTAGCAGCCCCAAGCTGTTTTATAATACTGCAACATTTTAGCAAAGCTGCAGGTAAGGCATCAGAATGATAGGTTTGCGCAAATCAGATTGCTTAGCATCACATGCAAAGTAATTTAGCTCTGGGAAATAACTATTTCCGGGATGAACCAAGAAGACACCTTGTTGAGGTCTCTTTCCCTTCGAGCATGCCATGTGACACAAAATGCTAATCATAACAGCCATATTGAGAGTGTCCTCTGAGATCCCTTCCTCTAAACCAGTGGTCTCCAAACTTTTAATGCCGCGCCCTCCCAGTTGAAAAATAAAAATCATTGGGTCCCCCCTCAGAATTTTTCACAAATGTTTTATAAAAATGGCAATGTTTAAATGTGTCTAGACCTATTTAAACATTGCAGTAAAGTACTGTTGCCTTTTTAAAAATGCAATAACTTCTTCTGCCTAAAACAAAGGCATGTTATCTGTATAATGTTTCTTTTGGCCAGTGTCTGTCGTCCCCCCGGGAACACTTGAGGCTCCCCTAAGGGAGCCTACAACCCAGTTTGAAGACCTCTGCTCTAAACCCATGGAGAGGGTCCCTGGTTTTCCGCAAGTAACACGCATTTTGAGAGGCATTTTGGAGTCAATATGAACTTGCATTATAAACCACAATCTAAATTTTACATTCGCAGTTGCGGTTCCAGTCAGACCTCCACTATTTAAATCAAAAAGCTTACCCTGACCTCTAAGAAAATTCTACTGTTCAACTTAATTAAAGCTCAGAATTCTTCCTGCAGCCTTCTAAAGAATTACGGGAAGAGCTGCTCTGTTGTCATGACTTTAGATGATGATCTATCACTATGAGTTCTATTTTCAAGTTGTGTGCGTGCCTTTAGCAATATAATGCATTCTGGGAACTGTAGTTTGTAACTGGTAGCCATGCGAAGTGCTCCAATACCTCCAATCCAATTATCACTGCATGAAACTTGACAGCGTTATTGCCGCTATGGAGCGGTACACGAAGGGGAGAGACAAAAGAAAAAGTAGTACACCTATACTAAAGTATATAGCTGATTGTGCAATAATCCATTTAACAGGGTCAGTCTGCAAGGTGGTAACAAACCAGCCTCAAGGCAGGACAAAGGTAAGGCATTTACCAACAACATCAAGAGATTTTTAAAAGGCAGACCTAGGGACGAATTAAAAGGATTGGAATGAGATGAGCATGGTTAAAGCCTACAGATTAGATTACAACATGCTGAAAAGCTTGCACTCTGCTATGCTCGACCTAATGATTCTTCAGTTTCTCCCTTTAAAAAGAAGGAAGAAGCAATATCTGATTTGGCAGCCTCAGATTCTGGGGAGAGGCTTCTACTTCAATAGATTTAAAGGGAAACTGTGATTTATCCTTTGGGTGGGAATACAAGGTACCACTAAACAGACATTAAGGAAAGACAAGAATAAGGAGATTGGAAATGGAGATTCTGGAAGTCTTTTTGTTCTTCAGTTGGCATAGAAGTAGCCCTTTCCATTGCTTACCACCCTCAAACAGATAGTCAAACGGAGAAAGTTAACCAGACATTAGAAAACAAAGTCAGGTGCCTCCTGTGCTCACTAACAGGGACTTGGGACCAAGCCCTACCATTGGCAGAATTCACATTTAATAACTTGATCCACTCAGGGTTAGGGTGCTCAATGTTTTATTTTCTCATGGGCACCCATCCCCATAATCTCCCGGTAACTCTTCCAGACTTAACCCCTTCAGTCACTGAAAGATTAAAGATTTTACAGGACATCCAATGGAAAACAAAATATAAGCTAGTTAAACACGAGACCCAAATGAAATTACAAGCTGACAAAAACAGAAGCCCTGAACCCATGTACCAAATTGGAGATTTAGTATGGCTCTCTACTCGAAACATTACCCTAGCAGGTCCCAGAAAACTGCAACCACGTTATCTAGGACCATTCAAGATCACACAAATCTTAGGGCCCGTTACGATGAAGCTGCAACTACCTCCTGAATATACCATATACCCAATATTTCATATATCTCTGTTAAAACTCTACCACCCAAACACCAGACCAGACTCACAACCCCCTCCAGTCATTGTCAATGGGCATCAGGAATACGAGGTATGTCGCATTTTAGATGCTAAGAGAATCCATGGAAAATTGTATTATCTGATAGACTGGAAAGGATATGATCCGTCTGAGCATTTTTGGGAACCTGCATTGTTCGTTCATGGCCCTAGTTTGGTGCGACCATTTCATCTGGTAAATCCTATGAAACCACTCCCAGCACATCGGCCTTTGGGGGGAAGAGAACTGTTGTGGGTACACTAGCACATCCAAGAGCTTGATTACAGTAAGGTGCTGTTGCTTTCAACATTCAGACTTATTTGGGTATATTCATTACATCCTTGAATATCAAGTTTGCAATAACCAATGCTTCTTAAATGTCTCATTTATTATAACCAATGCTTGTTTATTATACACATTGTATCCCAACTGCTAAACTTGTGCCAACTGTAACTGCCAAAACATGTGCTCTTCAAAACGTGATCTCTATTGAACATGTGCCACAGTCAGGAGAATAATTGCTCATTTCCTTAACAAGCAACCAACTACCGTTCCACCTGCTCCAACTGTAACTGCCAAAACATGTGCTCTTCACAATGTGATATGTATTGAAGATGTGCCACATTCAGGAGGATAATTGCTCATTCCCAAATGGTACTTATTAAAGGATAATTGTGAGTGAGGCCTTGCTTGGCTTCGTACCTATTGCTCTGTTCACCTGTTTCCAATCAAGTCAAGTTCCTTGCTCTACAGCATGCTTCCAGTGGAGCTCCAGTGCAAGTCAAGTTCCTTGTCCTCCAGCCTGACTCCAGTCGAGTTCCAGTGTTCCTTGTTCTTCGACCAGCTTCCAGTCAAGTTCCAGCATTTCTCGTCCTCCAGACAGCCTCCTGTCTAGATACGGTGATCCTCGCCCTCCAGTCAGCTTACTGCAGAGTCTTGGCCCTCCTCTTCCGTCTTCTGCCTATGATCCAGTATTTCCTGTAAAAGAGAGAAAATAAGAAAGTTGAAAAAACAAAAACATTTGGGTTCTTCTGAAATTTTCAAGCAAGTAACTTAATTTCAAGGTAAAGAAAGATGAATTGCTTAAATCAGCGGTTCCCAACCTGTGGTCCGCAGCCCCCTAGGGATCTGTGACATAGTCCCAGGGGGTTGGCAGGCCTGGGCTGGCAAGAAGGCCCTTTTCCAGCTGGGGCCTCTGGATAGTAACATGCCTGGTTTTATATTTGTTACTTCCTTAGTGAAGCAGTTTTTAAAGCACTGCAGTTTCCTTATAAATCTAACAGCTTTCCAGCAAAAATAAATGCGTCAAGATAACTCTGGTAATTAATATACCAGCTGGAGAGAGATGGGAGTTTTGTCTAGTGGCAGTTTTGACTCATTTAAGGTAGCACAGATGGTTAATATGCCTGCTGCAAAGAACATGTATCATGCAAAGAACAGTATTTTATGTGCATAGAACAGTGGATTACTGCTTTTGGCACAGAGACTCTTTTGTTACTGTGAAGTCCATAAGTTACAATCGTAATCTAGCACAGTGAGCTATAAACTGCCATCATAAAGCTGCAAGCAAACTGCATGGCACAAATTACAAAGTTAAGTTTTTTACCAGTCTTTCATTTTACTTATCCTGCTAAAAAAGGCTAGCTTTCCTAGAAATACATTCTTATTATTAAAGTCAATGGTAACCGCTGTGTTATGTTCTGAATCCTGAGTTTGTGCTGCTCCAGACCAAGAACTCTTAGAAAATGCCTACCAGTATGAATTATGTATGAATCCTGCACCTTGTAGTCCCCTGTAAAGTGCTTTGAGACCCTACACTTGTATGAGAGGTACTATAAAACAGATGAATTACATGTGATACAGGCTATGGAGGAATGTATGTCGGAACAACGCATGCCTGAACAACGAGGTCGGAACAACGACCGCGTTGTTACCACTAATGCCTTTACCACAAATGCCTTGACAACGATTTTTCTTTGTAAAGGCATTCCTGGTAAAGCCATTAGTGATAGGCATGCATGGTTCCCGCATGCGTTCCCCCTGGCCCCCCACCCCTAAAAATTACCGTGACCCCCACCCCCTCCCCAAAAACCACGCCAACCCCCACCCTTGCCCCTAAAACTACCCCAACCACCCACCTCTTCCCTAAAATTACTGCAACCCCCACCCTGCCCCTAAAACCTAAAACCACCCCAACCCCCACCCCGTCCCTAAAACAACCCAAATCCCCACCCCTAAAACCTAAACTACCCCAACCCCCACCCCTAAAACCTAAAACCACCCCGCCCCTAAAACTACCCGAAGCCCCCCACCCCACCCCTAAAACCCCACCAACCCCCACCCCTAAAATTACCCGACCCCAACCCACCCCTAAAACATAAAAACCACCCCAACCCCCACCCCTAAAACAACCCCAAACCCCACCCCATCCCTAAAACCTAAACTACCCCAACCCCCACCCCTAAAACCTAAAACCACCCCAACACCCCGCCACTAAAACTACCCTGAGCCCCCCACCCACCCCTAAAACTTAAACCCCCCCAAACCCCCACCCCGCCCCTCAAATTAGCCGACCCCACAACCCAAAACCACCCCAACGCCCACCCCTAAAATTACCGCAACCCCTCACCCCACCCCAAAAACCTAAAACCACCCCAACCCCCACCCCTAAAACCTAAACAACCCCAATCCCCCACCCGACCCCTAAAAACCTAAATCACCCTGACCCCCCACCCCGCCCCTAAAAATAAAAATGTCCCGACCCCCCTCCTCTCCCCTAAAACTAAAAATACTCCTCCCCTCAAACCTAAACTGCCCGACCCCCCACCCCTAAAACTAAAAATACCTCGACCCCCCACCCCGCCCCTAAAACTAAAAATACCTCTCCCCTCCTTCCCCGCCCCTAAACCTAACCCGCCCCGACACCCCCTCCGCTAAAACAAAAAATACCTCAACCCCCCACCCCTAAAACTAAAAATACCCCGACTCCCCTTCCCCCGCCCCTAAACCTAAACAGCCCCTAAAACAAAAAAATAACCCAAACCCCTCCCCTAAACCACCCTGACCCCCAAAACTAAAAATACCCCAACCCCCCCACCCTTGCCCCTAAAACTAAAAATACCCCTCCCCCAAACCTAAACCGCCCGCCCCCCACCCCTAAAACTAAAAATACCTCGACCTCCCACCCCACCCCACCCCACCCCTAAAACTAAAAATACCCCTTCCTCCCCCGCCCCTAAACCGCCCGATGCCCCTCCCCTAAAACTAGAAAATACCTCGACCCCCCACCCGCGCCCCTAATACTAAAAATACCCCAACCTCTCCTTCCCCCGCCCCTAAACCTAAACCGCTCCTAAAACTAAAAATAGCCCAACCGCCCTCCCCTAAACCACCCTGACCCCCCAAAACTAAAAATACCCCAACCTCCCACCCCGCCCCTAAAACAAAAAATACCCGACCCCCCAGCCCCTAAAACAGCCCCACTTACCTGACTGATTGCGTCGTCCTCCTCAGCCGACTCCCTTCTTCTGTGCCTTAACCATGCATGTGCGTGGTTCAGCACATGCGTGGTTAAGGCACAAAACAATGAAGTCGTGGTTAACAAAAGCATTGTTCCGCTTTCGTTGTCCACAACTTTGTTGTTACGGAGTCGTGGTTAAGGCCGTTTCCCCTATGGAGAGATGAGAGGCCCTTATGGTTTTACTTCCTTTCACCACCACATATTTATGTGAAAAAGCTTTCTCAGATCTTATGTACCTAAAAAATAAAAACAGAAATCACTTGGGAAATGTAGAATCTGACCTGCGGATTCAGTTTTCCTAAATAAAACCAAACATTTAAAAGTTAGTCGCCAAGATGCAGCATCATACTTCCCAATAACATTTTTTGATTTTTGCATATTTTTTCAATATGAAATAATGATACCTTTAGTAATTCGAATATTTGTTTGGTGTGTACTTGTTTGTGCATTTTTTGCAAATTACTGTTTTAATATTTGAAATTTAAATGGTTCAAATTGCTTGGGGGTCCCTGGCTTGCAGCAGTGATCCAGAGAGGGTCCGTAGGAGTAAAAGGGTTGGGAACCACTAGCTTAAATGAAACAAAACAGAGCTAAGTCTTTTCAATAATTTATGATAATAAGAACTAGCGTGATTTATTGTTTGGGTGGGAATCCAAGATACCGCTAAACAGACATTAAGGAAAGACTTATTTCCTGTAACAAGCTCTCCCCTGAGAATTAGGAGACGAGAAATGGAGCAAGTTTATCAAAACTATTATTGGCAAGAGATTACGCCAGAACACTAAGAAGCCCTTTAGTCAAGTTGATTGTTTTTGAGATTGGACATTGCCTCAGAGACTCTGAAAGTATTGTAAAAAGAGGAAGAGACTTGTTCAGCCTTATAGAAACATATGCACAATGTGTGAACAATAACTGACATGTTGTAATAGTTTATGCAAATTCAATTAATGAAGTATTTCTTTTGCAGCCCAAAATCCTAAAAACCAAGAACCCAGTATTTTGAGAAATCAGAAGTCCTGATGCCCAAAACAACACACAGTCTAGGGTCCAGCAGTCCGATTCTGCAGTCCACGAAGCAGAAGCTGGTATTTTCTTTTTTTTTCTCTTCCCAAAACCCCCTTCGCCTTGTGAGCCTGCAAGAGGGCAATGTACTCTTCATCGCAGTCACGTTAGTCCTCACCGGGATTGGGGAATTGTCATCGCCCCATCGCCTGGAACGCCTGGAATTCAGGTGAATGGCTCGCACAGAACACTCAGTAGGAACTTTTCATCTTCCCAGAAATTTATGTTATCTAGGATAACATTTCAAAATACATGCAAGTGTTTTGGCAGACATTATCTGCATCTGTTCGCAAACAAAGACAATGCACAGTTTAGCAAATTCTGCTCCAGGTTTCTAGAGGAGGAGGCCTGAGAAATGGATGCATTGGTGTTCAAAATGGCCAGATTATCTGCTCTATGGTTAATACAGAAAGTTCTCTTCAGGTTTCAGGAGGAGAAAGAAGATCTGATTCTGGTGGTGCCTTATTGGCCACAGAGATCATGGTTTCCTCTGCTAAAAACCCTGGCTCTTCTTCCACCTTTGGTACTTACGAAGTCTCTGTCACCTCCCAAAATCTCTTAGGAAACAGGCTAACCTCTCCTTTGGTAGAAGTAATCCAGAACCCAGAAGACCTTCCACATTGAAATTACACGAGAAACACTGGAGGTCTTTTGATTCTTGGTGCTCTTATAATCTTTCAGCACTTGTTTGAGAATGTTCTGCGGTTTTGCATTTTCTTTTGGATCACTTGAATCTCTCTGTCTTGACTTTGAGGTCTCAATTGTTTGCTGTTAAGGCTTTCTGAGGATTTTCTGAATCTTCTATGGTGGATTAATTTCTAGACTATTTAAAGGCTTGTCTGTGGTAAGATCTGTGAGAAATCCTATCACTCTAGCATGGGATCTTCCTTCAGTTCTGAGGACTTGACGGTCTTATCTCTTTGAGCCTTTGTATGAAGTAATTTGAAGTTTCTTTCTTTTAAGGTCTTCTTTTCTGGTAGCTATCAATTCAGCAGGAAGGACTGGTGAAATAGGAGTTTTAAAGTGTAATCCTCAATTTATTCGGTTTATTGAAGATAATGCCCTTTTAAAACCTGATTATACTTCTATTCCTAAAGTTAATTATGTCTTTCATAGACCTCAAGAAATAATTCTTTCAGTTCTCTATCCTTCTCCCTCTCAAAGAGAAGAGCCATTGTTAAACACTGGATGGTAAAATAGTTCTTCTGATTTCTAATAACAGGTCTCAGCACTACAGGAAATCTGATTCCTTGTTTGTGACTTTCACACAAGCTGTAACGGAGGATAAAGTGACTACTTTGACTGTCAGCAGATGGATTACATCTATCATCTCGCTGGCCTTGCAGGACAATCCTGGAGATCTTCCGGTTCAAGGTAGGTCCACGTGGGGTGTGACTGCTTCCTTGGTGGAATTTCAGGGATTATGGCTTCAGGAGAAGTGCAGAGTGGCCACTTGGTCCTCTGAGCATACTTCTGTTAAGCAGTTAAGCATTACTGTTCCTTGGATACACATTTACATTTGGGAACAGGTGCTTTGAACTCTGCACTATATTTGGGGGATTGTTGCAGTGTTTCATTTTCGGAATACAGTAAATTTTAGTTTATCGTATTCTAGAAAAAGGTTTTTTTTTTTTAGTTTAACTTTGTCAAAGGACTTCAGCTATGGTGTACCTCACTTAGTAATGAGTGGGACGAAGTTGAGGGACGTAGGAGTACTGCCCTTGTTATTTATTGGTAATCTTCATTGCCCTTGCTCCATCTCATCCTCATCACCGTCATTACATCCCACCATCTGTGAGTTCTTTGACGACGTCTTGGAAATATACTGGGGGGTGGGGGGTGCCAGACCCCTTTTTGGCACTCGGAGGGCGAGTGGGGCTAGCAGGTATGGCTCCTTATGTTTTTTACTCCTATTATGACGTATCATTACTTCACTTTGTAATGACTTTGATGAGGACGAGATGGAGTAAGAGTGATGAAGATTACTTGGACGCAACCTGGACATCATGTCACCTATGGAATGACTGGTGTGTTGACTGATCTGTGCTAGATGGGTTAGTGTTAGGTTTCCACTAGACAACGACTGTGGTGTATTATTGGCTGTCTTAAAAGATCTCTCTTTCGAACAAAAGTATGCCTGACCCTTTCCCCCAGCTTGGCCAAAGCTTCCAGCATCTGAACTGTCATTATCTACGAATGTTGTCACCAGATATTCGTATTTATATCGCGTGATGCTCTCTATAACGCAGTCTAGACTGTGCTCGATTTGCTAGGAGGGGAGCTAATTTGTTGGTTCACCCCTATATAAATAAGAGTAAGCCACAATGTTTTTGTCTGTGTACCAAGCAGTCCAATGAGTTTACGCTCGCTGTTGACATCTTTAATGGTATGCACAAAGGATGTGAGTTTGAATCCCAGCTAGGTGGACTCCGACTTCCATCCTTCTGAATTCAATCAACTGAATACCATTAAACTAGAAAGTTGTGGCATCTGTTATCTACAGCGCTTAGAATCGTCAGTCACCAAGTATGAGGTGCAATATAAAATATTTGACTACTATTTCTCCGAAACAGCATGCTGGAGCGTTGCTTCAGTTCACTTTGGGGCCTCAGTTTCTCTTTTTCCTATGAGTGTTCTCAGCAAAGCTTTTTTCCACTTCAGGGAGACTTCTCGATAGCAGAATAGAGGCTGCTGAATTGCCTGCATCCTCAGTAAGAGGGTTTATCGAAAAAGATGTACTAAGGAGCCCCGTTTGAATATGTGAAATCGGAAAAGACAATTGTCTCCCTGGGTTAAGAAGGCATGGCGAGATTCAGTGGCAGATGTTAAAAGCCACTTGAAAGACGGCAGGTGCATTTCTAAGCGTTCAACAATTTTCCCGGCGTTGCATGCACTTATTGCTATCGCAATTGGTCCCTATCTAACTCAAAAGAAATCCATCCATTAGGGGAAATATAGAGCGGAGGCTTATCTAGAGTGTGTATGTAAAAAAGTAGTAAACATTTGAAAAAACATATTCCGGATGAGGGTGGATTCACGTTCAGGCAGACCTGGTGGGCCTTGCCAGTCCACTATGCAGCATGAACCTTTTCTTTTAACCACCCACACACCCTTGTTTGTTGTTGCGTCACAGCTGGTGGGAGGCTGGGGGAGGGAGTGGGTTGTGAGGTTGTCAGACCAACTTACAGCGTACAGACATTTGTGTAATGGTGTGCCTTTGTTAGCGCGTCTGACCTTAATAAGTACATTTACAAGGGGACGCAAATAGGTCGATGAACCTTTTGACTCGCAATTAAGATGTTCCCACCATAACTCCAGAAATTGCAGATCAATAATCAGTAATTAATCAGTATCATCAATGATCAATGATAATGGCATAAATAATCAATTGGAGTCAGTAATTACCACTCACCATGACCTTTCAGTCATGCATAACAACACTTTTTAGTAAAAGTTAGAATGTTTATTTCCCTATATTAGCAATGCTAAGGTCACGCAAGTAAATCTCAAAATCAAATGATAAACATACAAAAACAACCCTGGCTGTCCAAAGCGCCGAAAGAAACGCCATCTAATCAAAGCTTGTACTATTTATACACACTAAGGTTACAGTGCAAATCAATAACAAGAACAATTACGCGAACGATATTACATACATTTAGCTTCATCAAAGAAAAGCATCAAAGGTTATTCCCTATAACAGAATTTCATTAGTGAGGATCCTTAACTAACACCAAATTAGCATCAGCATGTTGGGCTTCATGCAAAACAATTTCGGAAACACAAATTTGGAAAACATCTAACTGTAGCTCTATCAAAACAGTGCGGTTGGTACCTAGAAAGAAAAAGCAAATAGGCATAACAAACATATGGGTACAAGAATACCTCTCCTCAATTGGATCAGCAAGCTAAGATAGTCTACGTCAGCAGGACATCAGTTCGGTCAGCAAGGCATCAGGATGCAGCATCAAAGTTTAGAAAATGCAAAGACTTTAAGCAGCAAAGTTAAGCACATATCTGCTAAAGAAAATAACAACCTTTCAGCCAGAAAGAAAATGGGCAAAAGCCCTCCCTTCCCTCGCTGCAGTCTGGCTAAATTAGATCCCCTGAAACTACTTCCCAAGTCCCTATTGGTCCAGAGATAGCATGTTCACACTTTGTCCAATAAAACTAAAACTTCAAATCTATAAATTCTACCACTACTCTGTTCACATGTGGCTGATTGGCTTCTCTTGTAATGTCCTCATTATCCAGCTCATCAGGTAACAATATTGTTGCAGCTCATACTCCAGTCAGTGTCTCCATTGTTCTCCTCCTACAGCATCCATTTTAGGACATCCTCATTCCTCACTCCTCATCCCTACTTCTCATCCCTGCTTCTCATCCATCATCCCTACTTCTCATCCATCATCCCTACTTCTCTTCCATCGTCCCTACTTCTCATCCCTGCGTCTCATCCCTGCTTCTTATCCATCATCCCTACTTCTCATTCATCATCCCTGCTTCTCTTCCATCATCCCTACTTCTCATCCATCATTCCTACTTCTCATCCATCATATATCATCCCTACTTCTCATCCATCATACATCATCCCTAATTCTCATCCCTCACCCCTACTTCTCATCCATCATCCCTACTTCTCATCCATCATCCCTGCTTCTCATCCATCATCCCTACTCCTCATCCCTCATCCCTCATCCCTGCTTCTCATCCATCATACATCATCCCTACTTCTCACTTCTCATCCATCATCCCTACTTCTCATCCATCATACATCATCCCTACTTCTCATCCATCATCCCTACTTCTCATCCATCATCCCTGCTTCTCATCCATCATACATCATCCCTACTTCTGATCCATACTCATCCATCAGCATACTGGTACACCCATATAATTCCCTAGTATATGGTACTGAGGTACCCAGGGTATTGGGGTTCCAGGAGATCCCTATGGGCTGCAGCATTTCTTTTGCCACCCATAGGGAGCTCTGACAATTCTTACACAGGCCTGCCAGTGCAACCTGAGTGAAATAACATCCACGTTATTTCACAGCCATTTACCACTGCACTTAAGTAACTTATAAGTCACCTATATGTCTAACCTTCACCTGGTTACTTAGTGTGTGGGCACCCTGGCACTAGCCAAGGTGCCCCCACATCGTTCAGGGCAAATTCCCCGGACTTTGTGAGTGCGGGGACACCATTACACGCGTGCACTGTACATAGGTCACTACCTATGTACAGCGTCACAATGGTAACTCCGAACATGGCCATGTAACATGTCTAAGATCATGGAATTGCCATTCTGGCATTGGGGATGACAATTCCATGATCCCCCCGGGTCTCTAGCACAGAACCCGGGTACTGCCAAACTGCCTTTCTGGGGTCTCCACTGAAGCTGCTGCTGCTGCCAACCCCTTAGACAGGTTTCTGCCCTCCTGGGGTCCAGGCAGCCCTGGCCCAGGAAGGCAGAACAAAGGACTTCCTCTGAGAGAGGGTGTAACACCCTCTCCCTTTGGAAATAGGTGTGAAGGCTGGGGAGGAGTAGCCTCCCCCAGCCTCTGGAAATGCTTTGATGGGCACAGATGGTGCCCATCTCTGCATAAGCCAGTCTACACTGGTTCAGGGATCCCCCAGCCCTGCTCTGGCACGAAACTGGACAAAGGAAAGGGGAGTGACCACTTCCCTGACCTGTACCTCTCAGAGGAGGTGCCCAGAGCTCCTCCAGTGTGTCCTAGACCTCTGCCATCTTGGAAACAGAGGTGTCTGTGGCACACTGGACTGCTCTGAGCGGCCAGTGCCAGCAGGTGATGTCAGAGGCTCCTTCTGATAGGCTCTTACCTCTCTTGGTAGCCAATCCTCCCTCCTAGGTAGCCAAATCTCCTTTTCTGGCTATTTAGGGTCTCTGCTTTGGGGATCTCACCAGATAACAAATGCAAGATGTTAGAAATGGGGTCTTTGGTTGACAGTCAGGTTACCCCCTGTTCAAGCAAGGACCCTCACTCTAGTTAGGATAAAAGAGAATCACCCTCAGCTAACCCCTGCTTACCCCCTTGGTAGCTTGGCAGAGCAGTAGGCTTAACCTCAGAGTGCTGGGCGTAAAGTATTTGTACCAACACACACAGTAACTTAATGAAAACACTACAAAATGACACTACACCAGTTTAGAAAAATAGGAAATATTTATCTAGACAAAACAAGACCAAAACGACAAAAATCCAACATACACAAGTCAAGTTATGATTTTTAAAAGGTTTCAAATAAAAAGAGTCTTTAGGTAGTTGTAACAACACACTAGCGCTGCTAGCGTGTAAATGTACCTGGTTTGCGTCAAAAATAACCCCGCACGGGCTGTGCGCGTCGAAAATAACCCTGCACGGTTATATGCGTTGAAAACAACTCGGCACGGCGATGCGCGTCGAAACAGCCAGCCACGCGACGGTCCGAAAGTCCCGCGGCGCAGGTTGCGATCTCTCAGCCTTCGTCAGCGATGCTGCGCGTCGTTTCTCCTGCTCCGGGCGTCGATTCTTCGGTCGCGTTTCCTGCGGCGTCGTTTCTCAGCTGCGGAGCCGGCGTCGCGTCGTTTTCTCAGCCGCGATCGGATTCGCGTCGATCTTTTCTCCGCACGGCGCTCGGTGCGTGTATTTTTGTCCTTAGGCTGCCAGCCTCTCCTTTCAGGGTCCCAGGAACTGGAAGGGCACCACAGAGCAGAGTAGGGGTCTCTCCAGAGACTCCAGGTGCTGGCAGGAAGAAGTCTTTGCTATCCCTGAGACTTCAACAACAGGAGGCAAGCTCTACATCAAGCCCTTGGAGATTTCTTCTTCAAGATGGAAGGCACACAAAGTCCAGTCTTTGCCCTCTTACTCAGGCAGAAGCAGCACTGCAGGAAAGCTCCACAAAGCACAGTCACAGGCAGGGCAGCACTTGTTCCTCAGCGATCAGCTCTTCTCCAGGCAGAGGTTCCCCTTGATTCCAGAAGTGTTTCTAAAGTTTGTAAGTTTGGGTGCCCTTCTTATACCCATTTTAGTCTTTGAAGTCACCTTCCTTCAAAGGGGACTCACACCTTCTTGTGAAATCCTGCCTTGCCCAGGCAAGGCCTCAGACACACACCAGGGGGTTGGAGACAGCATTGTCAGAGGCAGGCACAGTCCTTTCAGATGAGAGTGACCACTCCACCCCTCCCTCCTAGCAGAGATGGCTAATCAGGAAATGCAGATTACACCCCAGCTCCCTTTGTGTCACTGTCTGGTGTGAGGTGAAAAACAACCCAACTGTCAAACTGACCCAGACAGGGAATCCACAAACAAGGCAGAGTCACAGAATGGTTTAAGCAAGAAAATGCTCACTTTCTAAAAGTGGCATTTCCAAACTCACAATCTTAAAATCAACTTTACTAAAAGATGTATTTTTAAATTGTGAGTTCAGGGATCCCAAACTCCACATGTCCATCTACTCTCTAGGGGAATCTACACTTTAATCATATTTAAAGGTAGCCCCCATATTATCCTATGAGAGAGAGACAGACCTTGCAACAGTGAAAACGAAATTGGCAGTATTTCACTGTCAGGACATATAAACCACATTACTATATGTCCTACCTTATCCATACACTGCACCCTGCCCTTGGGGCTACCTAGGGCCTACCTTAGGGGTGCCTTACATGTAAGGAAAGGGAAGGTTTAGGCCTGGCAAGTGGGTACACTTGTCAAGTCGAATTTACAGTGTAAAATTACACATACAGACACTGCAGAAGCAGGTCTGAGACAGGATTACAGAGCTACTTATGAGGGTGGCACAACCAGTGCTGCAGGCCCACTAGTAGCATTTGATTTACAGGCCCTGGCACCTCTAGTGCACCTTACTAGGGACTTACTAGTAAATCAAATATGCCAATCATGGATAAACCACTTACATCCAATTTAAACAGGAGAGCATATGCACTTTAGCACTGGTTAGCAGTGGTAAAGTGCTCAGAGTTGAAAAGCCAACAGCAACATGTCAGAAAAAAATAGGAGGCAGGAGGCAAAAAAGTCTGGGGATGACCCTGCATAAGCAGAAGTCCAACACGACCCCCCACCAGCCTAAAGCCAGGGGAGAACAATCAATACCTTGATGTACTTCCCTGATTGGGGCGATAGAACAAGGACCCAGGCCCACAACAGCAGGGGCATGTTCCAGTTCTACGCCTTCCTGACTCCAGTTGGATCCCTCTGTCCATACTCTCAGGGCCCACTAAGCTAACCCATGGGGAACCCTTCTCCACATCTACAGACACCATCTGTGCAACACCTAACTTTACTTTGCTCACAGATGTATTGCAATGGGCAGATAGTACCACCAGGGCCAACACAGTGGTGTTGCCCACTCCACCCCCGGGGTGTGACTCTCGTCCTCCCCCCCCCAGGGGCAACTCTGTCCACCAGGACAGCAAGCCACAGTGGCCCCAGACAACTGTCAGGGATGAGAGCCCGACCTCAGGCCTCTCTAACCACTGTGACTGTGGAGAGTGGGGGGTGGTAGCCCCAGGTGCCTGGCACCCTTTGACCACTCTCTCTTCCACCAGGTCAGGGATGTTAACCTGACCCTGGTCCTCCCCTCTGGGGCTCTGTACCCTCCCTGCAGAAGCGGCACCCCCAGAGTCAAAAACTGTCAGGGTGCTTGTAGAAGCAGTCCTGCACAATTCTTCCATCAGTGCAGGGATGTTAACCTGCAACTGATCCTCCAACCTGGGGTCTGTACCTTCAGGTTGGACCAGGGCCAGGGGTGAGGCTTCCCTCCCCCTGCCCTCTCTTCTGGGGTCCTGAACCACCCAACTAGGAGTGGCCCCCCCAGAAGACAACATGGTAGGGGCACTGTTAGCAGTAGCCCCTTCCTCCAGGTCAGGGGGGACACCCTTAACCTGGCCTCCCAATCCAGGGTCTGTACCCACAGACTGGATCACTGCCTGGCAAACCAGGGCTTCCTGGGGGGCATACCTACCCCCTACCAGGTCAGAGTTTACCCTCTGAACCTGGTCATCCAACCTAGGGTCACCACCCTGCGGTTGAACCACTGCCTGGCACACCAGGACTTCCTTGGGAGCACACTTACCCCCCATCAGGTCAGCGTTTACCCCCTGAACCTGATCATTCAACCCAGAGTCACCACCCTGCGGTTGAACCATTGCCTGGCACACCAGGACTTCCAGGGGGGCACACTTACCCCCCTCAAGGGACACACTGTCCCGAAGGGCCACACAAGAGTCTGGCTGGCGCAGGTCTCCTGACCTCTGCCCATCTGACAGAGTCTGGATTCCCCCCAACCCAGAAATGGTCTTACCAAGGTCATTCATGGGGGGCTCTGCTCTCAGAGCTGGCCCCTGACCCTCCAGGTTCTCCACTGGGGTCCGCAACCCCCTCTCAACCCTCTGTCTGGACTTCTGCACCCCCTCACTAGGAGTGGTACTGCCAGACACCAGAACTGGTGGGACGCTGGCTACAGCCGCCCCCCCAAGTTCTCCTGACACTGTGGGGTCTCCCTCAACAGATGGCCCTATGGTACAGGCTAGGCTCCCCTCCTGGTGTTCCCGCAGGGAACCCTCCAGGACCTGGGACCGGATCTCGGGCACCTTGGGCCTCAACCCATCCCCATTCCCTCTCCTCTGAGACTGGACATGGGGTCCCTCACCCATCCCACTACACTGGGACCTACCTGGGACACTACAATCCTTCCCTACCTCACCTGGTTGGGAACTACCTAGACCACTCCTCTCAGGAGCACCCCCAAATGCCTCTTCAGACTCTCTGGTACTCACCCAGAAGTCTGCCTCCATTGTAAGCTCCCTGAGGTCAGAGAACTCACACTCCACCTGGTGTTGGCATAGCTCTGGAAAATAAGGACTAGACATATGCTCTCCAGCAATTACATCACTCAGCCCCTCACATGAATTAACCAAAGTACCCTTCACCCAACCATCCAGTGACTCTGCTTTGACAAAGCACCCCACATCACCCTCCTGAGACTGGTGAGACAGTACCTGACTGTCCCTGACACTCAACCCACACTCTTCTGGGATGTCTTCACACTCCATAACCAGGACTTCTACCTGGGGGGAACCCCTCTCCCTGTCACTCTCAACTAGAGTCAGTAGAGTGTCCCTCCCACCAGTAGGAATATGACTCCCCATGCCAGTTCCCCAATCCACCTCAGGGACCCTGTGCATCACTGGAGCTACCTCATACCCCTGAACCTCCTGGCGTGTGTTAACTCCCTCCTTCAAGTAGGGCACCACCTCTCTGGGCATGTGCACTTCTTCAGCAGTACTGGATACAAGATTTTTGCTGCCACCATCTGAACTGGACTCAGCCCTCATGGCCTCCAGCTTCAGCTCCTCACAGCTCAGCTCTTGAGCTGCAATCCTTTCTTTTTCTAGGACTAAGGCTCTCTCCTCCTCAGCCCTCTCAAGCTCTGCATCTAGCTCTTCCAGACTCCGGATTCGAGCTAGGAGCCACTCATCTCTTTCTGTTTCCTCCTCCTCAGAGTAGTTATCCTCCTCCTCAGACTCATTTGGTGGTGTTGCCTGACAACGTTTCAATTCATACTGAAACAGGGCTGACTCAAGATCCTCCCTTCTGGATTTCCTGTTCACAGCCAGTCCCCTTTCCATGCAGAATGCTTTAAGCTGCCACTTTTTATACATAAATAGGTGCCAGAAATTGACTTCCATTCTGCAAAGGCTTCACAACCAAAAACCAAAGTCCAAAAATATTATCAATACTTCCAGGAGGACATCAGAGAACAAAAAGCAGAATCACAAGACAAGTAGTATGTGGTCACGTAGTGGTCTGAGATCAAAACAGTAGTGTACACTTAATTACTGTATGTCAAGTACAAATACAAGTCCAAATCCCGACCGCTGGTCACCAATGTTAGAAATGGGGTCTTTGGTTGACAGTCAGGTTACCCCCTGTTCAAGCAAGGACCCTCACTCTAGTTAGGATAAAAGAGAATCACCCTCAGCTAACCCCTGCTTACCCCCTTGGTAGCTTGGCAGAGCAGTAGGCTTAACCTCAGAGTGCTGGGCGTAAAGTATTTGTACCAACACACACAGTAACTTAATGAAAACACTACAAAATGACACAACACCAGTTTAGAAAAATAGGAAATATTTATCTAGACAAAACAAGACCAAAACGACAAAAATCCAACATACACAAGTCAAGTTATGATTTTTAAAAGGTTTCAAATAAAAAGAGTCTTTAGGTAGTTGTAACAACACACTAGCGCTGCTAGCGTGTAAATGTACCTGGTTTGCGTCAAAAATAACCCCGCACGGGCTGTGCGCGTCGAAAATAACCCTGCACGGTTATATGCGTTGAAAACAACTCGGCACGGCGATGCGCGTCGAAACAGCCAGCCACGCGACGGTCCGAAAGTCCCGCGGCGCAGGTTGCGATCTCTCAGCCTTCGTCAGCGATGCTGCGCGTCGTTTCTCCTGCTCCGGGCGTCGATTCTTCGGTCGCGTTTCCTGCGGCGTCGTTTCTCAGCTGCGGAGCCGGCGTCGCGTCGTTTTCTCAGCCGCGATCGGATTCGCGTCGATCTTTTCTCCGCACGGCGCTCGGTGCGTGTATTTTTGTCCTTAGGCTGCCAGCCTCTCCTTTCAGGGTCCCAGGAACTGGAAGGGCACCACAGAGCAGAGTAGGGGTCTCTCCAGAGACTCCAGGTGCTGGCAGGAAGAAGTCTTTGCTATCCCTGAGACTTCAACAACAGGAGGCAAGCTCTACATCAAGCCCTTGGAGATTTCTTCTTCAAGATGGAAGGCACACAAAGTCCAGTCTTTGCCCTCTTACTCAGGCAGAAGCAGCACTGCAGGAAAGCTCCACAAAGCACAGTCACAGGCAGGGCAGCACTTGTTCCTCAGCGATCAGCTCTTCTCCAGGCAGAGGTTCCCCTTGATTCCAGAAGTGTTTCTAAAGTTTGTAAGTTTGGGTGCCCTTCTTATACCCATTTTAGTCTTTGAAGTCACCTTCCTTCAAAGGGGACTCACACCTTCTTGTGAAATCCTGCCTTGCCCAGGCAAGGCCTCAGACACACACCAGGGGGTTGGAGACAGCATTGTCAGAGGCAGGCACAGTCCTTTCAGATGAGAGTGACCACTCCACCCCTCCCTCCTAGCAGAGATGGCTAATCAGGAAATGCAGATTACACCCCAGCTCCCTTTGTGTCACTGTCTGGTGTGAGGTGAAAAACAACCCAACTGTCAAACTGACCCAGACAGGGAATCCACAAACAAGGCAGAGTCACAGAATGGTTTAAGCAAGAAAATGCTCACTTTCTAAAAGTGGCATTTCCAAACTCACAATCTTAAAATCAACTTTACTAAAAGATGTATTTTTAAATTGTGAGTTCAGGGATCCCAAACTCCACATGTCCATCTACTCTCTAGGGGAATCTACACTTTAATCATATTTAAAGGTAGCCCCCATATTATCCTATGAGAGAGAGACAGACCTTGCAACAGTGAAAACGAAATTGGCAGTATTTCACTGTCAGGACATATAAACCACATTACTATATGTCCTACCTTATCCATACACTGCACCCTGCCCTTGGGGCTACCTAGGGCCTACCTTAGGGGTGCCTTACATGTAAGGAAAGGGAAGGTTTAGGCCTGGCAAGTGGGTACACTTGTCAAGTCGAATTTACAGTGTAAAATTACACATACAGACACTGCAGAAGCAGGTCTGAGACATGATTACAGAGATACTTATGAGGGTGGCACAACCAGTGCTGCAGGCCCACTAGTAGCATTTGATTTACAGGCCCTGGCACCTCTAGTGCACCTTACTAGGGACTTACTAGTAAATCAAATATGCCAATCATGGATAAACCACTTACATCCAATTTAAACAGGAGAGCATATGCACTTTAGCACTGGTTAGCAGTGGTAAAGTGCTCAGAGTTGAAAAGCCAACAGCAACATGTCAGAAAAAAATAGGAGGCAGGAGGCAAAAAAGTCTGGGGATGACCCTGCATAAGCAAAAGTCCAACACAAGAGCTCACCAGAGTTCCTCTGCATCTCCCTCTTCACCTTCTGCCAAAGGATCGACCGCTGACTGCTCAGGACGCCTGCAAAACCGCAACAAAGTAGCAAGACGACTACTAGCAACCTTGTATCGCTTCATCCTGCCGGCTTTCTCGACTGTTTCCAGGTAGTGCATGCTCTGGGGGTAGCCTGCCTCCTCTCTGCACCAGGAGCTCTGAAGAAATCTCCTGTGGGTCGACAGAATCTTCCCCCTGCAACCGCAGGCAACAAAAGACTGCATCACCGGTCCTCTGGGTCCCCTCTCAGCACAATGAGTGTGGTCCCTGGAACTCAGCAACTCTGTCCAAGTGACTCCCACAGTCCAGTGACTCTTCAGTCCAACTTTGGTGGAAGTAAGTCCTTGCCTCCCCACGCTAGACTGCATTGCTGGGTACCGCGTGATTTGCAGCTGCTCCGGCTTCTGTGCACTCTTCAGGATTTCTTTCGTGCACAGCCAAGCCTGGGTCCCCGACACTCTAACCTGCAGTGCACAACCTCGTGGGACTCCCTTTTGTGACTTCAGGTGGACTCCTGTTCACTTTTATTCTAAGTGCCTGTTCAGGTACTTCTGCGGGTGCTGCCTGCTTCTGTGAGGGCTCCCTGACTTGCTGGGCGCCCTCTCTGTCTCCTCATCCAAGTGGTGACATCCTGGTCCCTCCTGGGTCACAGCACCATCAAAAAACCCTAACCGCGACTCTTGCAGCTAGCAAGGCTTGTTTGCGGTCTTTCTGCGTGGGAACACCTCTGCAAGCTTCTTCACGACGTGGGACATCCATCCTCCAAAGGGGAAGGTCCTAGTCCTCTTCGTTCTTGCAGAACACCAAGCTTCTTCCAACAGGTGGCAGCTTCCTTGCACCCTCAGCTGGCATTTCTTGGGCTCCTGCCCACTCTCTACACTGTCGCGACTTTTGGACTTGGTCCCCTTGTCTTACAGGTACTCAGGTCCGGAAATCCACTGTTGTTGCATTGCTGGTGTTTGTTCTCCTTGCAGAATCCCCCTATCACGACTTCTGTGCTCTCTGGGGGTTGTAGGTGCACTTTACACCTACCTTTCAGGGTCTTGGGGTGGGCTATTTTTCTAACCCTCACTGTTTTCCTACAGTCCCAGTACCCTCTACAAGCTCACATAGGTTTGGGGTCCAATCGTGGTCCGCATTCCACTTTTGGAGAATATGGTTTGTGTTGCCCCTATACCTATGTGCTCCTATTGCAATCTACTGTAACTTTACATTGCTTGCATTACTTCCTTTTGCTATTATCTGCATAATTTTGGTTTGTGTACATATATCTTGTGTATATTTCTCATCCTCGTACTGAGGGTACTCACTGAGATACTTTTGGCATATTGTCATAAAAATAAAGTACCTTTATTTTTAGTATATCTGTGTATTGTGTTTTCTTATGATATTGTGCATATGACACCAGTGGTATAGTAGGAGCTTTACATGTCTCCTAGTTCAGCCTAAGCTGCTTTGCCATAGCTACCTTCTATCAGCCTAAGCTGCTAGAAACACCTCTTCTACACTAATAAGGGATAACTGGACCTGGCACAAGGTGTAAGTACCTCTGGTACCCACTACAAGCCAGGCCAGCCTCCTACATTGGTTGTGCAGCGGTGGGATAAGTACTTGTAACTACTTACCACTTTGTCATTGTGTACTTTTCATAAGAGAATAATATACAAAACAAGTTCAGTGTATGTACACTTAACCAAAAAGTTTTGCTTTTCTCCTCTGACACTTTCTACTAAGTGCTGAAAAGTACTCTAAAACTTCTAAACAGTTTGAAAAATATTTTTTTTCTCTGTTCTTTAAAAAGTCCTGAAACTTTTTCTTCCTTCTCACTGTCTCTAAACCTTCTTTTCTCATGTCTGTTATGTTTCTAATTGCTAGAAAGTGTTTATTCTTTTAAAATTCATATCTCTGGTTCCCTACATTGGATTGTTGTCGTTTTGGTGTCTTTTTACTCATAAAAATATAACCTATTTTTATAAATTGATGTGGGATTTTTATTGTGTGTTATGCCTCACTTATTTACTGTATTGGTGTTTTTGAATGCTTTACACTCTTGTTTCCTAAGTTAGGCCTGCCTGCTCGGTTATAGCTACCAAGGGTTGAGCAAGGGGCTAATTTACTGGGACCTGTACTGAACCTATATTTGGTTAGTGGCCTTAGTGCCAGTGGTAGGTTCATAGTTAACACTGCCAGTAACCCACTTTCCAACAGTGGCCCAGGTCAGTTTGGGTTTATGTATGTTTTTGGGGCGGAAGTGTACATACAACGACCCAGAACTTATAGTCTGGATCCTGATTTTTGAAGTGCCACTTTGAGAGTAGTCGATGTGCTCCTACACAAAGTCTGTGATGTTGCGATACTGGATTTTACTTGCAATGAATAAATGAGACCCTTCCACTGTAGCAATCCAATTTCAACTCATGCTCTTGCATTGCCTACTTTTGCTGGTCTTTGCAAAATAGTTTACATATCTTGGGTTCTTAATTTTTTGGAGCAATGCTTTTTTACTTGTTCTTTTCACAATTTTGGGTTCAGGCATTCCTTCAGTTTTTGGTGTTGACAGAATTTATTTTTATTCAGCCTAAAGGTAACTAAGATTGTAAGGTTTCTATGTTTTTTCTTCTCAGCTGACTGTTCTGTTTTTAACCTGATCCAGACAGTTCCACGTTTCATATTCTTTGGCATCTCCACTGTTCATTGCTGCTTTGATTGAATTTTTCTCTTCCTTTGTGTTGCAGTTAGTTTGATGCATACTTAGATGCAAGTTAAGTTGGATTTACTTTAACTGTTTTCAAGCTAACAATTTTTTCCTCAGACATGTCCAGTTACTTTGGAGCAGACTTTAAACTGTGAACTTTGTTCCCCTTAAACTGTTACCTGGCCGTATTTTCCCCTAATTGCTTTATCACCTATACAACCTACAAAGTATGTGAAGTGACACTGAGTATAATTATTCACAGACAAGCCCAACACCACTGTATCAACTCCCAACAGAGGACTAGCCTAGAGGGACCCAACACATGTACCACCTGACTCCAAATAATTGTTATCTTCTATTTCAACTCTGCAACTGCAACTTTAGTCCAAAAGGTTTCATGTTTTTCCTTTTTCCCCCACAGACTTGTTTTTAAACTACATTTCCTCAATTCCATATGAATTGCCTTATACTATCCATTACGATTTTGTTTGAAGCCTCTACCTGGGCTTTTTTATTTGTAGGTGCTTTAGATAAAATTATGGGTGTTTTAAAATTGCCTGTCCCATAAACATTTGGACATAGCTTTTTACTCTGGGGATGGGGGCTTTTCTCTAGTTCAAAAGTCGTCATGTTTTCATTATTTTGCCTTTAACCTCGGTTTTTTAAGCTACATTTGCTGATTTCCACATAAAAAGAATTTTGTTTAAAGCCACTTCTTGATTACTTTACTTTATATTTTGCAAATGCTTTGGGCATATTTATGCTCTTTTGAAAGCGAGTTTCCCTTCAACATTTGGACTCTGCTTTTTCCTCTGATTGGGGTGGCTTTCTTTTTCTTTGGCGTATGTGACGTAACACTCAATATATTTGCAGGCTAACCAAGTGGTGGTACCCCACACCTCCACAGAGTGCTCAAATTTAATGGGAGAAATCTGACAAGTGAACCACCTCACTGTAAAGCTTCAAGTTTCCCACAGAGCAGCCAGACACCACACTGAAGGCAAGATGGAAAAGTTACTGGAGTCTGCAAAGATCGCAAAGAATCAATCACATATTCCTAGCCATATAACAGCTGAAGACCGGGCCAGAGAATTTAGCGACATGATGCATGCAGACGGTTTCACACTTTATGCAATCTGGAGATGGACCATGTTCAGAAGTATACAGAGGATATGCATTTGCGATCCCAAAAGCATATTCAGTGCTGTGCTGATGATGCAGACCCCCACCCTTTTTTGAAACGTGCCCATCTGATGACTGTGAAGTCACCAGCTTCAGGTATCTTATTTTCCTGAAATATAATTAGGAACTAAAGGTGATTAAAAAGAGCAACTGATGACCGAAAGATCAGTATCATATTTGATGAGACACATCAGAGTGGCTGCTGAATCCAGACCCCTCTAGCAGACATAGGCAGTCATTCCAACCCTGGCAGTCCGAGACCGCCAGGGTTGGGGACCGCGGGAGCACCGCCAACAGGCTGGCGGTGCTCCCATGGGCATTCTGACGCCGCGGTCAGAGACGGAAAACCGGCGGTGTACCGCCGGTTTTCCGCTGCCCTGGGGAATCCTCCATGGCGGCGCAGCTTGCTGCGCCGCCATGGGGATTCCGACCCCCATACCGCCATCCTGTTCCTGGCGGTTCCGGCCGCCAGGAACAGGATGGCGGTATGGGGTGTCGTGGGGCCCCTGGGGGCCCCTGCAGTGCCCATGCCAATGGCATGGGCACTGCAGGGGCCCCCTAACAGGGCCCCACAAAGATTTTCAGTATCTGCCATGCAGACACTGAAAATCGCGACGGGTGCAACTGCACCCGTCGCACCCCTTCCACTCCGCCGGCTCCATTCGGAGCCGGCATCCTCATGGAAGGGTGTTTCCCGCTGGGCTGGCGGGCGGCCTTCTGGCGGTCGCCCGCCAGCCCAGCGGGAAACCCAGAATAACCGCGGCGGTCTTCTGACCGCGCAGCGGTATTCTGGCGGCTCCCGCCGGCCCTGCGGTTACCGCGGCCGGTGGGAGTCAGAATGACCCCCATAGTGCTCCTCCGGGAACTTATTCATGGGTCTGTAGCTCAGATAGTTGTGAGGGTCCTCAAAGATCACAACATTTCCTTTCAGATTGTAATTTTGTTTAACATAGACAATGCTTCATACGTGCTCAAGGCATAAAACGCTGTGTTAAAAATTCTATTTACAAACTCAGTACACCTCACTGTACATCATGAACCTTGGTGCACATCATGAACCTTGTTGAGGAGTCATTCTGTAAGTCTTTTGTGGAGCTGTATTCTTTGGTGCTGTATTTCTCACAAACTTTCAACATGGTTGGTAGCAGAAAGCAACCATCTTCCTGAGGTCCATGGAGCGAAACTGCGAATGGCACCTGACCCTTGTAGCGCCTGTGGGAAATTCTTGGTTTGCTGCTGTCCAGTACTACTGCAAGCATTGCGACACCTATGCAGGGTTTGTTGCGTCTGAGATGGAACTCTACAAGTCCGTCCCTGATTTCCTTGATAATCTGCAAAGGATTCTAAACAGTGATAGCCACAACTGCGTTAAAGTTCAGTTGGGGGAGTGTTATGTGAAAACATTGTAAATCTGATGGATCTATTCCAGAGTCAGACATCAGTGACGATGAAGGTGTATGATTATCTGGAGGACCTCCACATGAACTTCACAAACAATTCAGGACTCACTGTGGCTTCTCTGCGACCATTACTTGCAACTACTGCATGTATGAAATTGCATCTGGCTCAAAAAAATCTGATAATCGCCCAGATCAATGAAGCATTTGGAATGCCCTTGAAAAAGTGGTGGTCATAGTTGATGCCCAATCAGGGATTGACTTCTTAAGGAAGGTTTACTTTTTTCATCCTGCATGACTTTGCATCCTATCCTAGTACAAGAGTAGATATTTGGCTTTCCCTGGCTCAAGTGAGGTTTCTGTCAGAAACTTTGACTCTCCTTTGAACATTTAGGTCCAGAAGAAGTTCAGGCATTAGTTTAGGGAGTGACTGACAACAACCTGTTTTGGCGTGGGATGACTGACTGCATGCCCCGTCTTTCCCAGGTGGCAGCTGATTACAAGGGCTGCAAAACTTGTTCTGCAGATGCTGAAAGGAGCAACCACATTTATAAGAATATTCTATCAGCTGGATGTGACTCACTCACTGTGCAATCCATCCATGCATTAGTGTTTTACACTACAATCAGCAGCAGGATGTTGGACAAGATTTCAGCTGCGTACAAGAATGTGATCAGAACCATCAAGATGAAGACCTGTCTGCACAAATACTTTAAATAATGCCTTAGTATGACTTTCATGTTATGGTTGACCTCTCAAAAGTATGTTGCATGTCTTTGGTGTTAATAGTGTGATAAATGAAAGAACTGTAGCTAAATAAATTGCACTAAAATGCAGTTACATTTTGATTATTGTGCTGCTAAATTCCAATTTTTGTTACATTTGACAATTTATGCCACAATACCCTAGGGGGGCATCTGTCTAAGTATATAAGAACAACCCACAGCTCCTCCAGCATAAAGGACTGACTTCAGATGATGTCTGCTCACTTCTGGCAGACTGGTTGTCAGGCCGACACCAGAAGAACTTGGATGTGTAACAAAGTGAAGTTGCTTAGCGTTCAGCTTTACACATATTTCCAAGTAAGGAATGTGGAGACACTCTCTAAGGCTTCAAAACCAGTTTGGGTGGTTCTTTTCAGGCTGCTCCTCGTAAACAGCCTTTGTGTGGCAGTAAAGCTGGCTCTAAGTAGACATATCCAAAACATGGCAAAATGAAGTCTGAGATCCTTGCGCCTGGCTGTCAACAGCCTTCCTGAAGCTGTCATCAGTGACAAACCAAAGGGCTACCTAGAAATGTCCTCACTTTGAACAGAAGGGACTGTATTTCACCCCACAAACATACCAGCTACCAACAGGCAGTTCTCAAAGAGAATTATTCAGTAACTCTTTGTAACAAAACCATCATTGAATTTCTAAAGGGAAACCCTGTTTCCATCCTCCTGATACGCTTTCTGGAATCCTCTCCAGAATACATCCTGAGGAAAAGTTCTGTAGACTAAACAGCACCAAATTCTTAGTCAATGTACCAACATGAAACAGAAAGACCGATGGCCTGGAAACTCTTACAACTCACAGAGCAATAAATATATGAGTGAGATGCGTATTATGTAACAATTGATCCTGTGAGACTCATAAGTGATGGTGTAGTTAGTGTACCTCAAACCACCTTTAATCATGAATAGGTACACTCAAAAATTCACACTAGGAATATATTTTCATATCTTATTAAAATAAGAACCTACCCTAGAGCACACCTATTTTTAACTATGAAAATAAACAAGATAGTTGCAAAAATATTGTCAACAAACAGAGCAATAGAAACTCTACACCATTATAACTGCAATTTAGGATTTCTATGTATTGGTTTCTCAACCCTTCATTTCACTTGACTAACTAAGTTGATCTTAGCACCATAAAGAAGGACTATGCGTTTTTAGATGGCCTTGGTCACATCTGCATACATATTTTAGAACAGAAACAGTGTTCAGTAGGGAGATAGCTTTTGTTCCTGTTCTGTGCCACAGCGATTGTATAGTCCTCAGGCAGGCAGATAATCCTATCGGAGGACTCGTTGTGCCAGTTCTTTAACCTTCAGCAAGGAAAGTTGTTTACAGCGAAAACTCTTATCTGTGCAACCCTCAGCCTGCAATTCCTGGATTGAAGTACTCTCTTCCAACCAACGGTTCAATGCAGCTCATATACGCTGCTTTAACATTGTTGAATGTTTTTTAAAATAAACAATAAATATAGAGGCTGTTCTTGACTTTCACCTACTCATGCTCAGTGAAACATTGTTTGCTGTGAAGAAACAATAACTGAGAAATCATGATATCAGATTCTATGAAACCTTTTTCACTATTTATAAATCGTTACTAGAAAATCAAGGTATCAGACTACACTAGAGCAAATATTAAACAACTTATTTGAGCAAGTTGAACTATCACATTGCACTGAAAGAAATATTTTAATGACATTCGCAATTATGCATTTCTGTTTTAAAATGTACAACTGAACAAATGAAAATATGTAAAACAAAATATATGATAATTATATCACATCCTCACTTCATTGACTGGCTCTCCACCCTCCAGGAGAAGGAATGCAGACAATACACTTCCACTGTCTGGGGATGCTCCCTTCAAATCCACCTCGTATCATGCTAAACAAGAGGCCTTCCCATAGTTAAACATGAGGATTGCAGACCCTTCTCTTGGCCACTTCTCTGCCCATCTATTTGGAACACCATGTTCCCAATTTTTACCCAAACCCTACGACTATTGGAAAAAACACCATACGTTAGAATTTTCCACTCTTGAGTCCCAAATGTGTTCATAAATGTCTGCAAATCTCTACTGATTCAACCCTTACACCTGGAGATGGCAAATTTTATACATGGGTCCTATTGAGCTACTGGCCTTTAGCCACAATATGGGCATGTACAGTGCAACACAATCCAAGCAGGTGAACTACAGATTTAGGCAAGCGGCACTACACAAACTTTGGCCATTACTTAGATGAGGTAGCTAAGCTTTGGAGAAGTTAATGAAGAGAACATAAGGTAAAGGACTGTCCTCAGGAAACCATGAGGCGGAGGAATAAAGGCTTAGTTGCTTCCTTCTAGTCTTTCAACCTCATTTTTCCTTTTATAGGTATATTGGTGGCCCTTGGGGATCCAAGCATATGACCAGTGGGGGCAGTTACATAGAGTTGGCTGCCACAGACAGACAAATGAATGGGGAAATTAACAGGAGTGGACAGACGATTGTCCCACTCTGATCAGTTGGTGACCAGATTAGATCAAAGTAATTTCCATGATAAATAGGAAGGCTTTCAGAAGTGTTCTTCTAAAAGTGGATGCTGGAGGTACAGCTTAGGAGTGGCAGACTGTGGCAGCGTCTTAATCTCCTAAGGTGGTGGTATCCAGTGAGTTTAACTCAGCAGAGGGTGGGATCATTGTGGGGGAGGGGCTTTGAGATTTGTGTGACTATGAACAGCTTAACTTCACACTAAGGGTGGGTCATCAAAAAGACTTGAGTATCATACCCAAATGAGGCACATTTTAGCATGTCGAAAGGAAGTTATGACAGAAATATTGTGAATCTTGTGCCTTTTGTGTGCTGCTTCCCCATGCATAAGCCACATTTTCCTGGCTTTAACAGGTCACAGACAAATCATTTCAAAGGCAATAACATCATGTAGGATTCATGTGAATTCATGTGAAACATGTGAATTCAAGTACAGATTACTTTCTGCACATTGTTAAATAATGCACAATTAGTATAAAATGCACCCAAACTTCTACAAACAAACCCTGTGATTATTTTATAACCTTTAAAATTCTCAATTAAAACTTAGTGCACATTGCATACTGTCAGAAGATTACCCATTAAATCAAACTTCCACAGGAGCAGATGCCTTTTACCCAACTCCCTCCAACAGATGCTTGCTCAAACTTTAACTGATTATCTGAACTCTGCATCCGCTAGGAGGAAAGGGGAATGAGAATAGAAAAAGAGAGACCGCCTCCAGATCCAGTTCCAGCCTGTGTTTCCCACTTGAAGATAGGATATTTAGTGTGTGTCTCTGAAAACCTGCACCTTTCTTCTTATTGGGATTTCTTTAAAGGAAGGACCTGCAGTCGGGTGATAAGAGCATAGATATGAGCATAGATAAGTACATTCCTACTGCGCATTCAACTGTTCAGCCATTCACATTCACCCAATTCTATCGTTCTCCTAACCTTGATTTTTTGAGAGACTAGCCTCTCTCTAAGAGAACAATGTTAATTTAATATCTTCTTTTCTCCAGGAGTCAGAGGTTTCCAAGGTTCTCTGGAGAACGGTTCAGAAGTTCACAGATATACAAACTACTAATGTCTTTAACAGGAAACGAAAACTCCTTCTCAAGGTTCAGTTTTCTCAATCACAGTCTCAAGGAATTAGTATGAGCACTGAGGGTTGTCTCTAAGACTGACAAGTCTGCAAAGCAAAGAGTTCTTAAATAGTTATGTACATATATATATATATATATATATTGGCAAGTCTGGAAATCATACAAAAGGATTCCTTACTGCAGTTGCTTGAAGTTCTGTTAAGCCAAAACAAATTCTCCTCAGAAAGCTGATAGCCAGTTGTTGGAAGAAGGAAAAAATTCAGCTTCTTCAAAAGGGAAAAAGTAGCTGGTGTGCACACCATATAACAAGAAAAATAATTAATTAGTCACAACTTGAAGCATTCTCTATGAAACAAAGCACCTCAGGAACACTGCTCATGCTCCTCAGGATGACAGTTGAAGTGCAGGGCTCCCAGAGAGAAACAGCTGGAGGAAAGCTTCAGCACGAGACTAAGGTAGAAACACTAGAGCGCTGACCTCACCAGGATTTGTGGCCACCTTCTTGACTGGCAGTTAAACCTGAAGAAGCTAGTTCTAAGAACAGCCTCCCCAAGAGCCACAGGGAGTGAGGACGCCGCTGCAACCAACGTGGGTTCAAGGAAAAGGGGAATCTTTTTTGCTGAGAGAAGAACTTAACAATGCTGGCAATAGTTTCCCTGACACATTCTGCTTCTTGTGGTTCAATTCGTCCAATATCTTGAGTTGACTATATGCTTGATCTTTGACATCTTCCATTTCAAATTTGTTCTACTTCCATTTAGGCAACTTCTTTGGCCCCTTAGACCCACATGTTTGAAATATTAGTTCAGAAAATTAGAACAAGAGAAACAGAAAAATTGCACAAACTAACTCAATAAATACAGGTGTTGCTGTTGGAGGCTGGGTTATTAGGAGGGATAAGTTTGCACCTACCACTAGCAATAAGGCCACCACCCCAACATAAGGCCCAGTCAACGTCTCAGTACATCAGTCCCTGGCTCAACCCTTGGTAGCTGGCTATGAACAGGCAGGATTAACTTAGGAGATAGGTATGTAAAGCATTTAAAAACACCAATACTGTGAATAAGTAAGACACAACACAAAATAATAATCCCACGCCAATTTAGAAAAATAGGAAACAGTTTTATCTTTAAAATGACACCAAAAAAAAGATTAAATTAAAAAAGTGCTTTCTAGTGCTTAAAAGCCAATAGCACCAACCGGCGACATCTGGTCATGCTAGAACAGGACCAAGTCCAATTTGAGGCTGACCACAATGGAGCCCTTTCTAGTGCTTAAAAGCCAATAGCACCAACCGGAGACATCTGGTCATGCTAGAACAGGACCAAGTCCATTTTGAGGCCGACCACAATGGAGCCCTGCTCGGAAACACTGAGGGGGAGGCCTCAGTCAAAGTTTTACCTTTGGACTTTATCATTTTTCTGAAGCTTTCCTCTTTAAATGTCGTGCAGTCCTCTCCAGCCAATTGATTTTGATGCAGCATCATCAGATTGCTTTCCCACAAGGCCCCGGTGAAATCCTGGAAGTGTCGAGCTTTCAGCGGGACTAACCTGAAATTCAAGCCAGGTCCCTGTTAAAGGTAGTCGGCTTGATTCATGACGTCTGGTCGGTCCACTTACGGAGCTTTTTCCAAAAGTTGCTCCAAACTTCCTGAAGTTCCCCTTGAGGGTTTAAAGTAACCAAAACACAAATCCAAGGGTCTAGAGCTCTGAGATGGTACTTGGAAGTTTGGAACTACAATTCCCACAAAGCACCTAGCCATATCCTTACAAGTCCACCGGACACACTCCAGGCTGGAGACTTCTTGATGGAGGTGGTGCAGGGAAGTTCTGTTAACCTGTTACTTTCAGGGAGTCCACTCTTTAATCCTTCTAGAAGCAAGGCAAAGTCCTCAGGACTGTAGTTCCCAGTGTGCAGCAGGAGCAGATCTTCAGAAAGCAGTCCTTTGGGGGTGCAGACCAGGGTTCCAGCAGGGCAGTCCTTCTTCTCCTTGTAGCTTCAGGCAGCAGATCAGAGTTGCTATGCAGCTCTTACATATTCATTCAATGGTCTTGGGGACAAGCAGGGGGTTTCACCTGTCTAATAAAATAAAATAAAATCATCTAGCACTAAGCAGGTTTGCCTAATCATCGCACACATTGCAATTAGTTAATTGTTTATTTACATTAATATGTCAGCAGCATTAGAAGTGAGTCGATCAACAAGCTTAGATAATCTTCCAATTTTCACATCATCCATAGCCACTCCAGAAGATGTAATAATAAATCTAGCACGGTTTGCATAAAACCTCACTTTACTCTCATCAATTCATCAGCATAATTTGTCACATTCAGATGGTAGACTCTAGGGAATAACCGCAATAACTCACCCAGGTAGGTTGAAATAGGCAGTGTTACCACACACGATACATTCCTATAGCTCTTCCCCAACAAGAAAATAACCATAACATAACTGCTTTCACACTCACTCTTTCCACAAACTCTATTGATCTGGCACACAATACACAATCCATCCTTTCACTCAAACTCCATTCTCGATCTTGGATTCATATTTACAGTCCTAAATTCCACTTCAGCCTTAATCGGTTCTCTAATTTTCCTTTAATGCTTCCAATATCTGAAAATGTTTCCTCTTCTCTCATTATATTCATTTACAAGCCTGAAATCTTCATTACTCAAACTGCGCACATACTCCCCTTTAGTGAATTTAGTTTACCAATTAACTTGTGCAACTCAATTCAAATATTTAATAACATTATCAAAAGCCCAAAACCTTCAGAAAAAGTCAGGTCTTCCCACGAAGTATTGAAATTTGATACATATGGCAATAGAAACGCTTGCTTATTAAATATATTAACAAACTATTCACATAAAAGACTGTGTGACATTGACAATTGTAGATACGTAGCTCCTTCACAAGCAGAAGAAGGAAGAAAAGTTCAAACTAGGCAATCATTAATTTTTATTATGTCCATATTTCCTGTCAATAGGTTTCCATAGGCATTGATTTAAAAAAATACTCACTCTTTCAGTATTTGTCAGTGTATTATGTTAATTTTCGTAATGAACTGTAGTTAGCTCAATCTGTAAATAAGCATATCCAACCGAAGAGACTAGGAACAACAAGAGGCCAGTTGAATACATAAGTGTCACTATTAGTGAAATCACACTAAAGACGTTTTGGCATGTGCTGTGTGGCATTTCAATTGAAAGCAAATACAAACATTAAAAGAACATTCAGGACTCAAAAATCCGTCTTTAGAAAACCTATTTTTTCCAACAAAATTTTTTTATTATTCTTGTCTTCGGTATTTTTATAACTATAATTCAAAAAGTAAAATGTCAAACTTTAGAATTCTTTTGTAATGTTCATCTTGACGCTGTAGTTTATTTAGTTATCTAGATACTTTGGTAAGCGAAATAATTTTCTGGGGAATGAAAAAAAAATCTTATTTTCAAAATGTCATGACGATGAGGATTTTAAAAATGTTCAAGGTGGTTCTTCGAAGATCATGACTTTGCATTAATTATTCACTCTGATTCTCAGATTGAAACGGACTGTTGGTACCTTCGCCAGGATCTTCAACTTCACTGGCAACTTCAGCTTCACCAGTTTCAGGATTCTCTTCTCCTTCCTCTGGATCCATGCTGCAAACTTGAGCCTCCCTCTGTAAATCAGTGGTTGGTGTCACCACTTCTTCATCTGCAGCCGTCACTCTTCTAGTGTGAGAAATGTGGATTCACTGCGGGACTCTAGCACACTTTACAGCAGTGTTAGTCACAAGCATGACTGGGTATGGTACGTTCCATCTCCGCTCAAAGCAGGTTTTACAGGCATGTTTCTTTATTAGAGGCAAGTCTCCTGGTTGTAGGGGATGACAGTGAGTTTCTTTTGACAGTGCTGTTGCCAAATTCACCTGATGAGATACAGATGTCACCCCATCAGCCAGACCTCTGCTGTAATCTGGTATGATATCATCAGTTATTGGCACACGTGTTGCTGAAGGGATGTATGCTATTCTCGTAACTCTACCCATAAAAATCTCATAGGCGAGAGACCAGTCTTTTTTATCTTGAGTGCTTCTGATGCTCATGAGAACAAAAGAAAGAGCATCTGGCCACTTAAGATTCATGGAGGCACACGCTTAAGCCAGATTTGTTTTAATGGTTCTGTTCCACTTTTCCATATGATTGTGGATGGTAACTACAGTGGAACCTCTGCTCCATCTAAAGAGAAGCATTTATTAGTTTAAGGGTCTCAGTTTTAAAATGAGCCTAGCGGTCTGTCTTAAAAGAGGTTGGTCGGCCAAATCGGCAAGTTAACTCTCTGAATAGAGATCTATCATGATGTTGCTTTTACATGTTGATCACCAGAACATATTTAAGCCCATTGCAAACTGGTGTCTCAATGAAGTCTACATGAAGTCTAGTAAATGGGCCATCTGATTCGTCAATATGTCTCATTATGACTAAAGTTCTCTTTCCATGTTTGTTTCTCTGGCGAGTGACACATATCTAACATGGATCTTCTGCTACACTTCTGCATTTTGTGTTGAACCAGTACTTCCTGAAAGTCCTGGTCAGTGAATCCCTTCCTCCATTTGTATGCCCGTGTAGATAACGGGCCAATGAATGCAACATAGAGTCTTTGAGTACATATGGGTATTCAGGAGTAACCCATAGATCACTGAAATTGTTCTTGCAACCTCTAGCTCCTACTTCTGTTTTTCTTCTGGCACTTCCTCCTGGAGATCCCTCAATTCACTTTTTAATGTTGTCTGTATTTGGTTTCACAAACAATTAACATACTTAGCATTTTCAGCAATTCCTGCATTGGTTTATTTTGCTCTGATTCTTGCTCTGGGGTCAGCTCATTTAATTTCTCCGTTGCATTTTCAAAGGTTCAATAATTTGCCACCCGGTCGGCTTAGTTGTTTCTCATTGTGACTAAGCTGTCACCAGCCTGATGGGAAGTGCATTTGGCCACTGCTATGTTTCCGAGTAATTGTATTGCTTCCAAAACATCGTGAATGTAGGAACCATTCCTAATGGGAGTATAAAATGATGTAATAAAACCACCTGTGCCCACAGCTACCCAAAATCACGTACCCCTTCAAATCCTTACTGGCTGTCTGTATAAATGGTCACACTCAATTCATTTGCTTGGCAGCAAGCTCTTGTTAGAGCAATCAACTCTGCCACTTGTGCACCACTAGTGCTGAAGTTACGTAAGGCAGATACAATGCTTCATTGGTTTCAGAAATGGAACAGCTTTTAGTGCTGCTCGATGGTCACTTAGACAGGAACCATCTACAAACAAAATCAGATCAGCCATTTCAAGAGGATCAACTTTAATATCTGGTCTTGGCTTAGTACACAATTCTGTTAGATTAACACAATCCTGGTCAGGATTCTCATAATCAAAATCATCTTCTTTGCTATTTGCAGAAATTGAGGAATTACACCTTTTTATCTAAATGTTTGCAGCTGTTATTACAATTTGCTCATATCTCATGAGGCAGCTGTTCGTCAAGTGCCGAGTTCTACTGCTACTCAACACAATATCAACTGAATGGGGAACACACACAATGAGTATGCCCCATGACTATCACTTCACGTCATTCAATTACAATGTGAACAGCTGCAGCAGACTTCAGGCAACCAAGAATAGCCATGGCTACTGGATCTAATGTAGCAGAAAAGTAAGCAACAGGTCTCATTACCCCTCCGTGTTTATGATTTAGCATGCATAGAGCACACCCACTTTTTCTCGTGACAGAAAAGGAAAACAGCAGTATCATAGTCAGGCATTCCAAGAGCAGATGCCCTACATAACATTTCTCTCACTTCTCATCAGAAGGCCGTCATGAATTCATCATCAAGTTGTACAGAATCCTTGATGTTACTGTGACTAAGCCTCATTAATGGCATTGCAGTTAGGAAAAACATTGGAATACACTGGTGACAGTGTCCACATATTTGCTGGAGCATCCTCACCTCCTTTTGGGTGGTTGGAGGATTCATTTTCAAGATTGCAGAAACATGTTGTGTTGAGACTTTCCTTGTCCCCTCCTCAAGTGGTGACCTAGATAAATCACTTTTTGACAGTACTGAACATTTGTAGGTAAAACCTTGTAACTATTATCAGCAATATGATTTGAGAGTGAACTGTATCAAGTTTGCAGTCTTCTTTTGTCCTTGATTCCATCAATAGGTCATCAATATATTGGTGCAAGAGTGATTTACAGGGTAGCCGTTAACCTTCCAAAACTTTCTTTAGGATATGACTAAAAATAGGCAAACTTTCAGTGTTGCTCTCTGGAGTTCTGCACCAAAAGAGGACTTTATTTTGGAACAGTTTTGTAATGCCCATCACTGGAGAATTGCAAGGAATACAAGCACCTCTTGTTGAATACCATGTTCTAATATTTTTCTCTATGCGGGCTTCATTACCTTTTCTGCTTCTCTTGAAGGTTTGTACTGCCTGATTCTGGGGTAAACAGCATTTAGTTTGACCTGTATTTTAACTAGTTCTGCACTTTTTATCAATCCTATTTTTCACCTGTAAAATATTATTTCTTACATCCAGAAGCAGGGGATCTTTTGTAAGAACCGGGAGCAACTGAACTCTTAAATCTTGTATTATATTTTAAAAACTGTGGGGCACATTTCTGAGAGGTTTGCGCCAGAGTTGCACCATGAATCGTGACGGAATGGTGACACAAGCCTTAAGCCATATTCATAAAGTGACGCATTAGCAAAAATACTTCATTTTTCACGTATTGCGTGGGCCAAAGGCTGAGCCAAAAGGAGCTGTCATGCAACATTTAATATATGCACTGTGCGCGTTACCCCACAAAATCAGACGCAACTGTAACATAGTGGTATTTATGGGTTTTAATACTGCATCTCCAGGAAGCAAAATGCAAAGCCTGAAATGTGCCAAAACTGCTGCGACATCGGCAAACCAGGCATAGGAAATGACGCCATGGCTGTGGTATAAAACCTGAACATCACAAAACACATTGGTGAGCTCAACTGTGCCATGGAGGTCGTCATCCTTCAACTAGTAGTAGTGAGGAGAAAACCACCACAACCACATAGGCAGCGAAGGAGGAGAGAGTGTGTGTTCCGGCAACGCATATACCTAATTGTCCTCAGGTAGAATGTCATACAGTTTTACAGGTTGAAGAGAGAGTACCTCAAGAGCTTGCTGCAGAAGATAGGGCCAAGTCTTCAAACAGCAGCTACAAGGAGGCATACTATTCCTACACATGTCAAATTAATGACTGTACTACATGTCTTCGCCCGGGACCATTCAAAACTACAGCCCCAAAATTGGCAGGTATATCACAGGGATCATTATCTACCTTTTTCTCATCTGTCCTGGATGCCATAATCAAACTAACCCCACAGTACCTACTCTTACCCACAACTAATGAACAGCAACTGGAGACCAAGCAAGGGGTTTGCAACAGAGCAGGTTTCCCCCACATGCTTGGTGTGCAAGTTTTGTCCCCTGCACACACAGCACACCTCATCAGGAACTGAAAACATCAGTATTCATCAATGTCCAGGCAATAGTGAACCATCAGGGACTCTTCATCAACATTCTGGCAAAATACCTGGGAAGTGCCCATGATGTCTACATATTCCACCAGTCTCATCAATGAGCAGTTTCAGAATGGCCATTATGGGACTGGACTACTCATTGGTAAGGAAAGCAGATTAATCAATAGTTCACCTAAAAGTGAATGAATGACTGAACACCCATCTGTGTGTTTGTGATTGGACTGTGTTTTATGTTCACCTAGTGGTAATATATCACATAATTAAGTAGCCAGCGATGTCCAAATGTGTGATTACCTCATAGATTCAGAAATGGAAGGATGTTAAAATACACAGTGTTAGGTGTTGTAACTTGTCAATCTGAGTGAGCTGACAGAATCACAAATAGTGTAATTGAGATAACAGCAAATAAAAAAGGGCCTCACAATTCTTCAGAAGCAAACATGAAAAGGAACAACCTCTAAATTTTGTGGGATGTGTATGTGCGATGCTGTATCAAGGCTGGGATTATATGTAATACTTGGGATACCAAAATTGTCTTGGATAAATGTTCACATCCAACGTATCTGTTTCACACATTGCAGTATGTCTGTTGCCTGATGACTTCCTTAGGACCACAAATGTGAATTGACCCTCACATATCATTGACTGTATTGCACTAAAAGGAACAATGTGTAATCTTGGTGTATGAGTCACACTAAAAGAGAACTAGCCATTACAACATTCAAAGTCACTTTATCCTCATTCATAATAAGGCGCATCAACATTCTCTTTCAGATGAGTACATACATGCCACAAGTTGCCTACCTTTGCAGCATCTCACCTAATCAAAAACATTGACATTAGTTGCTCACATAGGTCAACACAGATGTCATACAGTAGGAACAAACCTAGTTCATATAGTGATGATGAAAGGGTATCACAGTATAATAAACACACACAAATTGCAGATGACAAACAATAGTAACTCACCCCTGCACAACAGCAGGTTGTTCAGGAAGTGTGACAATGACAAAAATGTGCAGAATGCTAGTGGCTGTACAAGATGTACACAACACATAGTTTGAAATGTAAAACAGTGTGCACACGGGTAATCTGTGTCTGCTGGTACTTTGTGTTCTATGGGGCACATTCTAAAACATTTCAAAGGTAGTAACAAACTAAACTGTGGTGTAGATTGATAAGTATTGTCCCAGAGTGCTGCAAGTCACCGTGCTGTGCTGCACTGCATGACAGGATAATGGCAGGAATGTGCTTGATGCATGCTTCAGGCATGTGTTTATAGAAACATCTGACCTTCAACATTCAGCCAACTCCTCCCTGCAAGCTGACTAGCTGCATCCCATATTAATAGAATGTATACATATGTGTGTGAAGAGTGTTGCATTTATCTTAAACAGTGGGATGACATAGGGCCTGATTTAGATCATGGCAGTAAGGGTGTAGATTACATAACAGTGGTGGCAAGTATTGGCTGTGTTGCAGACTCGTTTTGCAGGGTTAATGTTTATAAGCTATTGATCATTGCAGTCTTGATTGTATCCTTTCCCAGTTTAACTGTAGCAATCGGTTACATTTGCCAAGTCTTGTTGAATTTAGCAGTAATCCTTGTGTCCTGCCTCAGTTTTCATAGTAGCTTCTGAGTCTATAAAAGCTGCCCCGCCCCGCTGACACCTGCGGGTTATTCACTGCGGAGACGGAGGTTTGGTGTTGTCTCTGGGACGCTCTTCATTCCCCGCCCCAGAGGGTTAGAGTCAGTGTGTCATCGCGCGTTGCAATCTGAATTCCCTGAATGTTTTCTGTCACTGTCAGGTAGGAGATCGATGGTTATTTATAGGATCGTAAGAGCGGAAATCTAGCAACAAGTTCAAGTGTTTAAGGTTTGGGTTTTTGAGTGTCTATGGCAGGGCGAATTGCCTGTGAACTTTTGTAAAGTATTAAACCAGTGAAATCAAAGTCTTAGTGAACAATATTAACATTTTGATGATTTTCGTGATTTCATGATGTTCTCAAAGTGAGAAACAAATTGAAAGTGAAAGTTTGTCAAGTGTGGAAGGAGTGAAATCAAAGTTGTAACGAACAATATTTACATTCCAATGATCAATATCTTTTTAATGATAAAAGACAGTGTTATAATGAACAATAATATATATCAATGATCGTTATAATATTTATGACCTTCACATAAAGCCTGAAGTGAAACCGAAAGTAAAGAGATAAAGAGACATAATCATAAATACGAGAAGCATGTAAAATTAACAAATTCTTATAGTTTGATGGTGGTTTGAGAATATTTAACGAAGAATTCCAGGTAAAACAAATACTGAGAGCCTTCAAGTATTGTTAAGAGTATTCTAATCAACCCTAAGACAAAAGAAGGTCACAGTATTCACAGGTAGTAGTGACTATGGTTTTGAACCTTGATATTATATTTACTGAGAGAGAACAGAAAATATTTTAATTTTCATATCCCGCTTTCAGGTCTCCATCCCAGCAGTACCCTTCCTAATTCCCTTACCCTAGTCTGGCCATTCTGATACTCTGTATATACATTCAATCAGAGTCCGAGCTGCCGGAAGGTGGGCCTCTTGAGGGTACTGCTCCTGAGAACCAATCTAATGAATCTTGACACACACATACAACACGCAGCAGAACATGACAGGTGCAGGTCTCCTGTCAATGTGCACACACTGACACAGTTCACAGATGTGATTGTACTATCACTGTGGTGCCAGCATTCATTTGCCAATGAATACTGGCACCTTATTTACCGTTGTGTATGTGTGCGATATGTGTTGTGTCCCAGTGTGCCCTCACCCACGTCTCACTCACTTGTGCCCCCAACATCCGCATTTCATTTTTTATTTTTTAAAGTAACTGAGACATGTATATGTCTGTAGTTTTCCCATGCACATGTGCAGTGACTACCCCAATGCACGGAGCCAATGCAGGTTTCCTGCCTTCGTGTCCAGCGACCGGGGTGGGGGGGTGGGAGGGTGTTTTGTGTTTCCTTCGTGGTCCCATGTCAGCAGCGACAGAGGGTCCTGTCCAGTCATGCCCAGTTGAAAACAAGAGTAGAAGAGGGAAAAACTGGTGGGTTTTCTCTCCTTTTCCCCCAGAATCTGCCAACTCAGACTTGGAGGTCAGATTGCCACTTTTTCCTTGGCCAAAAGGTAGGTCCAAATCTGCTTGGCGGTAAGTGTATCTGGAGTCCCACCATCAGCCACTCCTTCCTATGGTGGCGTGGACGGCAGATGGGATTCCTTGGCAGAGTCAGCGGGACTCAGGTGGGTTTTCGTCTATGGGACTGCCAACATCTAAAGCTGGCGGGCAAACCGCCAAAGCAGCGGTCGGGTTTGCAGTTGGAAAACCGATGGAGGGATCATTACGGCCAAGATGTAAATCAGGCCCATAGTATTTAATATGTAATTTTGACTGTGTCCCTATACTATTTACAATGCAGTGTCCAATTTGTTTTCAATCTTCTAGGGGAACATCTCTCATGCAACCAATGTGAGGTCGACAGCTTCCGTGACCCCAGTGCAACCAGTAAGTGTAATAAATACATGGATGTAGCTTATTGAGGTCTGTGTGTGATCTATGTGATTTGTAACCTTGTGATGTGTTTTGGGAGGTATCAATAACCTGCAACCAATTTATAGTCATTGTGCCAACACAGCCGAACTTGGCCATAGATTAATTTGAAATGGACAAGGAGGCATGCCATTGTGAATGTAGGGGTAATGTTAGCAGGCCCACAGGATATATGCAAGATTACATCTGTGGTGATGTTAGCATATTTATAGACTTGCCCATCAACTGTCATCTGGTGCATAATCTGCAGATGTTCAACAAAAACAAATGTGGTTGTCCCACAAATGGCTCAAACATAAGAAATCATGTTTCAACAAATGTAGGAACAAAGTTAAAAGCACTTTGTTAAGCTTGTCTGGGCAGGTTTCTGCTGTATATGTCTATATCTGTGTATGACACAGGTGCTGATGATGTGCAATAATAATACAGACACTGTTACCAAGTGTGAACATGAAATCAGAGTAATACAAAATGTGTGTCAATATGCTACATATATTCCTTCATCATGGAGCATACTATGCTTATATATGCTGCATACATTTGCCTTCATCTGAAACATAATTTCAGTGTGACTGACCATAGGTGTGGCTAGAGATACCTGCTGTGTAACTCATACAATCTTTGTGGACATCGACATGTCCTTGCAGGTGTGTATTAAATCAAAAGCCACATTATTCAATCATCTAGGATATTGTCAGCAGGGTAGCTGTCACAATCTAACCATTTTGACTATGATAGATGCTGTGAATGTTGTTGGGATAGGGCAAAGGTTTTCTAAATCATGGATTTTACCCATGACAGCAAACAAAGGACATGGCAACATGTGTTTTTGTAAGGGTGTAAGTACATTATCATAATAACTTAAAAATCTTCAATTTCTTAACCTACACCGAGGTATGGCTGTTTTAATCCAGCCTCAGGGGTACTTGAGCATTGCACAGAGTAGGCTGTGTCATCACTATGTGAAATGATGTGACCGAGGAACATTTACACTGATGCCTTGGAGGGTGTAGGATGTAGCCCGCTACTTTAAGTAATCAATTTATTACCAATCAAATTATTACCAGAGTGACTGACTGATGCACATTGTGAGTGTGGATGAACACCTAGCAGGGTTTTGGTCAAATTGTGTTGTAGGTCTTAACAGGATGTCAACCTTCAGACCCCTGTGCAATGTGTATTTTTGAAGCACATTGTTCCATTGAAATCGCTGTAAAGCTTATGGAGTGCTAGTGGGCCTCACTGCATGGATTCAGTCTAAATGGCATGGTGTGGCCAACTGGACAAAAACACTAGCCTTCCCATGGATTGGCAATGAAAAGCCAAACTTGTGCCCCTTATATCCAATATGTTCCATTTCTTGTAGGCATTAATACAATGCAAGGCATATAGTAATGTAGAAGTTCACAGGCAGGAATGCTAATATTGGCAGGCTACGGTAGACTGGCTAGCACCAATGTAGTCAACTTGCATCGTGGTGCAAGGGTCCCTGCATTATATGTCACAAAGTTCTTGTACAGATGAATACTCCAACATGCATACACACACTATTGCATTGGGTTCCTGGAAGTACAAAAGACAATCGGACAAAGCAGCATCCAGTGGTTCACAAAAAACAAGTGTCCAGCAGCAGCCACCCCAGCCACAGGCGGAACATGTGCTGCCTCACAGCCACCAAATGGACAGGCCAGGAGGCGAAAAATACCCAGGGGATTATTTTTCAAATACTTTATTCTAAGAGAATTGAGGAAGATACACAAGAGGATGAACGGCATTCAGCAGGAGCAAGCCAGCCTGTGTGAACTTATGTTGAACTTGCAGGAGGCCACAGTGCAGGTTTCTGCACTTGCATAAACACTCCAACAGGACATGACCATTCCCTTTTTTTCTTTAAGTTGTTTGTATTTTATAGTTATTGTGTAGCTCGGTGTTAGTTTTTAGATATTTTATTAGGTAGTTGTTTTTAAGTTTGTTTTTATACTTTTAGGGTCTTAAGTGAGTGGGGGTTGATGTTTAGTGTTTTATAAAAAAAAGTATATCAAAACAAAAATGCCCCAAAATATATATCTGTTTTGGTTTATATGTACAGTTATTATATGTTTAGGTGTAGTTCCTGTTAGGATTGTATTAATCTATGTGTATTAAAGAGGTGGGGGTGATATTTATCTTGTCATTTGTGTATAGTGCTTAACATAGTTTAAGATATGTTAAGATAGCTTAGGCTAGTGTTCAGATAAGTTAGTGTAGTCTAGGTAGGTGTAGGTAGTTTAAGACAAGTTACGATAGTGTAAGGTAGTGTTAAGGTTAGTTAGTGTAGGCTAGGTATGTGTAGGCTGTTTAGACGTTATAGTATTAATTTGTTTCTACGTTCTCAAGGTTATCATCATTTCATAATTAAGAGTTGGTACCACTGTGTAAGTTGAGTTGAGTACATGATGTAGTGATTGGCCTGCATGTATATGATGCTTTGACAGCAACCTATGGATACATTTGAGTGTACCTCATGTTGAGTCAAGTATGAACCCTTTACCATTCTTTAGGCACTGTAAGTGGGCTTCATTTGGTAATGGTACACACAGCGTAACACAGATTGGCTTCTACTGTGGTACTCTGTGTGAAAGTGATAGTTGGAATAGTTTTGTCACTACAGATCGTAGATCCCTGGGTGTGCTGGGATACACACTAGTGCCTGCCACTACTGCACACACCCTTCCACCATTGTGCAAATGGGTCATTGTTGGCTGGTTACAAATTATGAAAGTATCCACACCTGCCTGGATAACCTCCACCATCATTGCCATTGACTACTTGCTAAGTCTGGCACATTCTGGAACTCACTTTTGTTAACTACTTTCAAAGTTTCTTGCTCATAAATCTCCCATGCCTTCTTCCTCTGGGGAGGCGTTGCATTGTTTCTGGTTCTGTGGTCTGGCTCTTGTGCAAAAATATGAATGTAAAATGTACAATAGATGTAATATGTGATTGCACTAAACTCAACCCATATGAGGCCTCCCAGGGGCAGAGAGACACATTTACCCTACTTATCCCAGGATAGCATTTATCAGTTCACACAGGGCCCTTGCTTTTATTGCTTACTGACCTTCAAGGCATTGGATTGTCCATGGGCATCCCTTTTGTGGCACATGTATGATGCTAATTCTTGAGTAATAGGCATGTGTATCTGGCTATTATTAGTGCAATCAGGCACATTTATGCACTATGTAATCTCTTCACTGTGAGCATTGAGGTTATCATATTAGGGTGATCACGTTATGTTCACTGAGCTAGATATACGTGGATGTGTGGACCAGTGTTATGCCCTCATATACATCACACATCCCATTTATAACAGGTACTTATTTGTATGTTTAGAAAGAGTTTCTCACAGTATGCCATTCAAATAAATGCAGATTGTAGTCACACTCTGGGAGACACCACATTTTTCATTTTGCCATTGCAGTGGATGTACTCTTTGTAGGCACATATTCAGAGGCAGCATATGTAAGTGATTTTAGCTCACTCTTCTTGAGATGCAAAGAAGTGGGTTATAACAGTACACTTCCACCAGAGTATATGTAGTCCTTTCAGCAAAAATGCATACAGTACTCTTTTTGGTTTTAGACAAATTGTTGTTTAAGAGGTATTATTAGATGAGGTTGCAGGTCACACATGGTGTTTGTTGAGAGCATAAATGTTTATTTTGGGTAAACATCAACACTTCTTGGAAGCTTAGCTGACCAGAAAGAGGCCATTTGGAAGACAAGTCAGGTGACATGTTGAGGTGAGGAGTATTTCAGTGAGGAGGTACAACTTGCTGTTAGGGAAGGTAGGTATGTTTGAAAGTCCACAACTGAATAAGATCATCATATGCACAAAGAGTACAGTACTGGGTGAAAAAGGAGGTGGCATGATGTTAAACATAGGCCTACTGGGAAACTGGCCAGAAGCACAGACAAATGTCTTCTGGAAATTCGGTGACAGACACTGGGGAAATCCACATCTTCCTCCTCTGATGGTTGTTTGGGTGTTGTGCTTCCCCTGCAGTTGGTGATGTTTTAATGGGAAGCATCTAAGGCAGTGTTTCCCAACCTGTGGTCCGCGGACCCTCAGGGGTCCATGACACATTCCCAGGGGGTTCGCAGGCCTGGACCGGCATGAAGGCACTTCTCCAGCTGGGCCCTCTGCAGAAAAATGTGCATGCTTCCTTATCTGGTTATTCATTTGTGCGACAGCTTTCGGCAAAGTTCAGTGTAAGCTTTCGGACAAAAATAAAAGTGTCAACTCTGGTGATTAATGTACCTGCTGGAGAGATGGGAGTTTGTCTATTGGCAGATTTGACTCATTGGAGGTAGTGCAGATGGTTAATATGCCAGATGCAAAGAACATGTATCATGCAATGAACCACATTTTATGTGCATAGCTTTTGTCACAGAGATTCTTTTGTTATTGTGCTGTTCATAAGTCACAATCATAATCTAGCACAGTGAGTTATGAACTGCCAACAAACAACTACATGGAACAAATAAGAAAATTATATATTGTTTCCAATTCTTTCATTACTGCTAAAAAAAAAAGGTTTGCTTGCATTATTAAAGTCAAGGCTAGCCACTGTGTTATGTTCCTGAACATAACACAGTGTTATGTGTTTCTCCGGGCCAAGCGGCCTTCGAAAATACCTAACAGTATGGATGAGGTGAATTACACCTTGTAGTCCCCTGTAAAGTGTTTTGACACCCTACACTGCTATGAGAGGTGCTATAAATCAAATTAAATACATGTGACAGAGAGGCTATGGAGAGATGAGAGGCCTTTATGGTTTTACTTCCTTTGCCCACCACACGTTAAATTAAAAAGTTTATGTATCTAAAAAATAAAAACAAAACTCGATTGGGAAATGTAGAATGTGACTTGAGGATTCAGCTTTCCTAAATAAAGCCAAACATTGAAAAGTTAGTCGCCAAGATGCAGCACCAACTTTCCCATTAAAGTTTTCCAATTTTTGCAATTTTTTCCAATATAAAATAATGATATGTTTGCTAATTTGAGTATTTGTTCGGCATGTACTTGTTTGTGTATTTTCTGTAAATTACTGTTTAAATGTTTGAAATTTAAATCGTACAAATTTCTTGGGGGTCCCCGACTTCCAGTAGTGATTCAGTGGGGGTCCGCGGGAGTCAAAATGTTGGGAAACACTGATCTATGGCACACACACATCAGAGGCAGACAATGTGACTCCCCTGCACTTACCAGCATTTGTCTGTGCCAGTAAGGCAGCTACCAAATCCCTGACAATGGTCTGGTGGCTTGCCAACAAAGCAACGTTGTGATTAAGGTCACCCATTGTTGCTATGTAGGAGTCAAACTTGCGCTCCATGGATTCCATGCTTTGTGGCTACTTCACTGGTGTCAGAAGTAGAGGGCTGATGCTGTTCCCTCTGCATCATGGTACCAGCAATGTCAGCTAGGGACCCATCAATCGACTAGAGCCAGTTGTCTGTAATAGCTTTAGCCATACCCTTATTAGGGCGCAGACACCTTTGGACCCCTTCTAGAGTGCCCCTGTGGTCTCCATCTTTGCCCGCACCTCATCAGCCTTTCGCTACTGGACTCCTACCACTCACCATTGAAATTCAACTTGGGGGTCCTCGGAGTCCTCAGCTGGGATTGCACAGCTAGATGGGGCCTGTTCTGTGGATAGTGGTTCCTCTGGAGACCCTGCAGTGTCGTCATCACTTGCCAAGACCGAAGGAGGTGAATCAATAGAGTCAAGGAGTTGTTGAAGGGTGTCATTGTCCATGGGTTGCAGGATGATGTCCTCAACAGGTTGGTCAACAAGGACTACAGGAGGCATTGTTTGTTCCTCTGGAAAGTGATAGGAAAATATGTTACTGGAAGTAAATGAGGGCATGTTGAACTATTGTTGCCTTTCGCACAGCAGTATCATTGGTCACACAACCTTAGAATGAACAAGAGGGATTATTTGTTTAATGACACACAACACAACTCAGCAGCTTGCTGGCCTGCCCTGCATGAAAGAGTGTGTGCATGTAAGGGGCCCATTTTGCATTTGACATTTTGTTCGTGTTTGTGCCTACACTAGTGTTACATTTGCTTCTTTACACCACTGCTGATACCATTGCACCATGTCACCATGATGCCAGCATTCCCTCTAGCCATACGTTAACACCTTAACAGTGTACAAAACAAGCTATTTTATTTTGTTTTACAAATGATCCTGCACTCTGCCTTTCACACAATAAAACACACCAATCTGCCTTGCTGTAATGTTTGCAGGCAGTTGTATCAAAATATGTGGCCTAGGGGTCATATTAGTCACACATCCACATACCTCTACACAGCAAACAACCTTGCAACACTGCACGAATGGGTAAGGACATGTATGTACCATACTTCAACTTTTCTAGCAAACACATTAATCTCCAGAGTCCAGAACAGTATACACTGACAGCTGTCTCAGAAGGGGATAGCCACCATCACAACTGGAAATATGCAACATCTCAAGCTCACTCAATTTCCTCAGAACCCAAGATACTCTCCATTCAGTTTGGTTTAGTGCTAGTGAAAGTAGCCTGGCTCTTCAGGTGATCCTACTTGGAGAGCTGGCACATACTCAGCACCTGGATACCCTCTTGGATGAGAAGTTAGCACTCTGGCAAAGCACATTATTTGACATAACATTACATTCAACTTTTGGCTGCCTAACCCCCATGACAAACACATGTGCTAAATGGTGCAAGGGAGCCAGCACTGGCACTGACATATCTGCACAGTTTCCAAGGTCGATGCATTATGTGATGCTCCAGTCCCGGTTTTTATGGGCGAGCGCAAAGCGCTCCGTCCATGATGTAATCTCTCTTTGGGCTTGAAACCACGCCCAGGTCACGTCAGTCACTTTTGTTGGTTCCTGAGCCTGCTCTTTAAAACCTGCTTGCTTTCATTTGTTAAAGGCATGCATACGTCAGGCCTTTTTCCGGTGTTTAGCCCACCTACACAGCACCGGTAAAGTACTGAAATCATTCGAGGCTCGATGTTTTCAGCTCAGATTTCCGGACTACTTTATCTGTTTATTTCCCCGCAGCGCGATTGCGCTGGGGTTTACATAGCGCGTTCGCGCTCCGTTTTTACATTTTCAATTTCAGCGTGATCGCGCTGTGTTTTTTTTCTTTTAATTTGTGTCAAGAAAAGTCCGGTTAGGAGTTTACAATGCAAATACCTCTGACTCGAGCAAATGTGAGCCCCGCTGCATTGAAAATGCTTGTTTTTTTTTGCTTTGTATTTTGGGACTTGTAGTCCCTGTCTATCATGTTGTAGATTAGACTGCAAGTCCCAGGATTTATTGGACAACCTGGACTGGTCCGAGACATTACACATAGATCACAGAAAACTGGCAGGGCTGGACATAAACATATGTGACCGAGCAATCTCAGATATTCCTGCCCTTTCATATGCACACAGCGCAGCACAGAATAGTGTCTTGCTGCGCTATATGACAGTTGTAGCCATATGATCCCTTATTTTCACTTACCCAGTAATTCTTTGTGGTCTTCAAATTTAGCACTGTCCTGCCTGCCAAGTCCTGCCACCAAGTCTGTTGGGATGAGTGACACCACCTGCTCTTCAAATTGATCCAGCTCCTCCTGACATCAGGTCTTCCTCCAGTTCTCATGGCTGCCCTAAGGTTCCTGGTCAGTTTCTCTTTGTTACTGCACTTATAGTCATGCCACCTCTTCATCAACTCCAACACTGTCCTTTTTGTTCACCCTACACTGTTGACTTTATGCAGTATGGATTGCCAAATGGATTCCTTCTCCTCCAATGGCAAATTGGAGGTGACAAAGAGAAGATGTTCATTCTTTGTCACCTAAGATATTAATATTTGGTTCTCTTCCTCACTGAAATTCGTCTTCCTCTTCCTCCTCCCCTGGCATGCTGTATGGTCATCTTGACTGGGATTGGGATTGCTGCCCTCCTGAGTGGTGTTCCCTTCATGTTTTAAAGTTATATTAGGTCTGCTGTTCTGTCTGCTACTCTGCGTTTTGAATTGCAATATTTTTTATGCTTCCCACCACACAACACACTCCTAAATGACACAATGCTGATTTGCAGCATTTACAAGTGCTTTATGACACGCAAATCAGCTTTGCGTCACGCAGGTGGCAGTTGTTTACGACACGTTGCATCATTTTTTTCAAAGTTGCATCAAACTTGTTGACGCAGCTTCGGAGCTTGCGACACGGTGCTCTGTTACATAAATACAGTACATCCATGTCACAAGTAAATTGAGCTACACAAGTTTTTTGACGCAACGCAGCATTGCGTCAGTTCACATAAATATGCCCCTAAATTCTCATCTTGGGTTTAAAGTGCGACACCACCCGGTGGGTAATAATTAAATTACAGATTTCATTTTGCAAAGCAAGTCTCTGCCACGTAAATTAACAGGACTCAAATCATAAAATATGAACTGGTTATTGTTCACTATTGATTCTATTTCAACTGGGACATCTACCGTACCCTGCCTAATAATCTGTTTATTGCTAATGTCTACAACTTGGACTTATTTTCCCAAAAGGGGTGATATGTAGTCTAGTCCCAAATAATTTCTTGCACTCCAGAAAGTTAAAAAAGAAAGTTTATTTGATACAAGTCAAGCCCTGATCAGTGAGAGCAATGCTCTCCATTCCGAACCAGCCTCGCCTTCGGCAACAGTCACTAAAGACCACAGTCGCTGAATCTGGAACTTGGAATGTGAAACATGCTTCAGAACGCAACAAGGGGCACGTTTGGGCACACTTTGAGAATGAACTGTGGAAAAGGTAGTACAGGTATCAATCAAGAATGATACAGGGTGGTCATTCACTTCACCATTTACATCTGGGCTACGGTCTACCTCTAGGATTGCTCTAAGCATGCAATCCTCCTCCCCACCTCAGGCACCATCATTGTGAATTTGTCTCTGATGACAAATGAGGAATATCATTGTTCAGAGTCAATGGATTCTGTTGGTGCCCTGGATTATGTGGCATCTTGTTTCTCATGATGAGCTACAGGCATATTTGTATGGACCTGTCCTTGATTCTGCACATTTCAGATAGGCTGGGGTAACGTTTGCCATCTGATTTGCGTTTCGCTGCATTTGGGAAACAAAATCATTCTGGATTGCATCTGGATTCTGACTACACTTGAGCTTCCAGTGCCTGATTTGACCACAAAAGTAGCAACCAGTGCTCTTGTTTAGTAAATTAATATCTGCATTCAATTCAGAATTATTCACATTTCCTCTACCATGATCCTGCATTTGCACTATCTCATTTCTCATTCTGGGACCTTGCATCATGTGCATCCCGATTCATTTCTAGAATTTTCAGGCTGTTCAAAATTCAAATCAGAGCCTATAATTTGATTTTGGTTGTGAATCTGCTTTGTCTGTACAATCATCAATTTCTCCTTAATCTTTTTCTGGTTAATGAAAAACAGTCAATGCAATATTTGACACACTTTAGAATCCCAGCAATACTCATGGTGTGCCAGAGCACATCACATTCTGCTGACTATGCAAACTAAGCTCCTGAGGCAAGCCCAAAATAAAAGCCAACACAAAGCCAGTAACACCTGCTTTCTCAGGTTCTTCAACTTCTTTGTACTCCCTATATATCTGCATAAGCCTTTCATAATAAGCATTCACTGACTCTTTTGACTCTTGTGTAGCTCTTGTGTAGCTCTCATCATTTTTGCCCAGTTCACATTTTGGTTCTCAGCAACCACCTCAGCAGAAGCAATGATAGGTAGAACCATATTCGTTTTTTTAGATTGGCCAAGCTACAGCAGCCTTACACCCTTTCCATAAATCACTAGGGACAACAATTGCAAACAATGTACCTAAAACACCCCAGTGCATCTTCTAAATTGTGGCACATCTGTGAACCTCCAATACCACTTACTAGGTTCTTCTCTCAGTTTTGTAAAATGCATTGTAAATGCATAGAGATCACCACTGCCCAAAGGCGAATGCCTTTTGCATGAAATAGCTCCCTCCATGGACTTCACTTAAATGAAATTCTGACTCAGCTTCTGGTTTTGAATCACTAATAACCACCTTCGCTTTCCTGTCTGTCTCTACATGTTTCTGTTTAGTGGTAACGTTATTTTTCCACGTGTCTGTGAATCCCTTTAAATCTACCCAGTCCTTAATTCGCTCAACTAAATTTAATGTGAGCTCACAAATTTGCTGAACCCATTACCATTATTTCTGCTTCACTCAAATCCATTCTGTAATTTCTCTGTAAGTTTCTTGTCCCGCTTATATCAACCTCATATCCTCCAGCTAAATCCTGAAGTTTATTATGTGCTTCTTTGGCACACCTTGCTGCTTCTCTGATCAGGCACTTCATTCTATTCACATTATATTACATTTTTCCTTTTACCTCAGTGGTTCTCTCTAACATTTCTCTAAATCCATTCTTAAATATGCAATATTAACCTCACTCTCTCTAGAAAGTAAGTTAGGGTCACCAGATGCAGGAGAAGGCACAGGAGAGGCACATCAGTAGAAACAAGAGTAGTATCTCTACCACTACTATGCAAAGCTATAAAGTATTTTCAGGTGAAGCACTTTGCACTCGCTACTGCAAGCGCGGTCAATACCGCTGCACCCATGTCAGGTGCGAACACAGAGACTTGTGCCTGTTTACCATCAGTGTACAGAGGAGGTCCGAAACCAAAAGATCATTGTAGGAAGTTGGCTCTGTATGCACTATTTCAAAGTAAGGAATAGTATGCACAGAGTCCAAGGGTTCCCCTTAGAGGTAAGATAGTGGCAAAAAGAGATAATACTAATGCTCTATTTTGTGGTAGTGTGGTCGAGCAGTAGGCTTATCAGAGGAGTAGTGTTAAGCATTTGTTGTACACACACAGGCAATAAATGAGGAACACACACTCAGAGACAATTCCAGGCCAATAGGTTTTTGTATAGAAAAATATATTTTCTTAGTTTATTTTAAGAACCACAGGTTGAAATTTTACATGTAATACTTCAAATGAAAGGTATTGCAGGTAAGTACTTTAGGAACTTTGAATAATCACAATAGCATATATACTTTTCAAATAAACCACATATAGCTATTTTAAAACTAGACAGTGCAATTTTCAACAGTTCCTGGGGGAGGTAAGTATTTGTTAGTTTTTGTAGGTAAGTAAACCACCTACGGGGTTCAAGTTTGGGTCCAAGGTAGCCCACCTTTGGGGGTTCAGAGCAACCTCAAAGTTACCACACCAGCAGCTCAGGGCAGGTCAGGTGCAGAGTTCAAAGTGGTGCCCAAAACGCATAGGCTTCAATGGAGAAGGGGGTACCCCGGTTCCAGTATGCCAGCAGGTAAGTACCCGCGTCTTCGGAGGGCAGACCAGGGGGGGTTTTGTAGGGCACCGGGGGGGACACAAGTTAGCACAGAAAGTACACCCTCAGCAGCACGGGGGCGGCCGGGTGCAGTGTGCAAACACACGTCGGGTTTTCAATGGAGATCAATGGGAGACCAAGGGGTCTCTTCAGCGATGCAGGCAGGCAAGGGGGGGGCTCCTCGGGGTAGCCACCACCTGGGCAAGGGAGAGGGCCTCCTGGGGGTCACTCCTGCACTGGAGTTCCGATCTTTCAGGTCCTGGGGGCTGCGGGTGCAGAGTCTTTTCCAGGCGTCGGGATCTGGGAGTCAGGCAGTCGTGGTCAGGGGGAGCCTCGGGATTCCCTCTGCAGGCGTCGCTGTGGGGACTAAGGGGGGGCAACTCTGGCTACTCACAGTCTCGTAGTCGCCGGGGAGTCCTCCCTGAAGTGTTGTTTCTCCACAAGTCGAGCCGGGGGCGTCGGGTACAGAGTAGCAAGTCTCACGCTTCCGGCGGGAAACGCAGTTGTCTTGAAGTTGCTTCTTTGGAAACAAAGTTGCAGTCTTGGATGAACAGAGCCGCTGTCCTCAGGAGTTTCTTGGTCCTTCTAGAGCAGGGCAGTCCTCTGAGGATTCAGAGGCCGCTGGTCCTGGGGAAAGCGTCGCTGGAGCAGTGTCTTTTCGAAGTGGGGAGACAGGCCGGTAGAGCTGGGGCCAAAGCAGTTGGTGTCTCCGTCTTCTCTGCAGGGTTTTTCAGCTTTGCAGTCCTCTTCTTCTTAGGTTGCAGGAATCTGATTTCCTAGGTTCTGGGGAGCCCCTAAATACAGAATTTAGGTTGTGTTTAGGTCTGGGAGGGCAGTAGCCAATGGCTACTATCCTTGAGGGTGGCTACACCCTCTTTGTGCCTCCTCCCTGAGGGGAGGGGGGCACATCCCTAATCCTATTGGGGGAATCCTCCATCTGCAACATGGAGGATTTCTAAAAGTCAGAGTCACCTCAGCTCAGGACACCTTAGGGGCTGTCCTGACTGGCCAGTGACGACTCCTTGTTTTTCTCATTATCTCTCCTGGACTTGCCGCCAAAAGTGGGGGCTGTGTCCAGGGGGCGGGCATCTCCACTAGCTGGAGTGCCCTGGGGCATTGTAACACGAAGCCTGAGCCTTTGAGGCTCAATGCTAGGTGTTACAGTTCCTGCAGGGGGGAGGTGTGAAGCATCTCCACCCAGAGCAGGCTTTTGTTTCTGTCCCCAGAGAGCACAAAGGCTCTCACCGCATGGGTCAGAACCTCGTCTCTCAGCAGCAGGCTGGCACAGACCAGTCAGTCCTGCACTGAACAATTGGGTATCTCTAAGATGCCCTCTGTGTGCATTTTTTTATAAATCCAACACTGGCATCAGTGTGGGTTTATTATTCTGAGAAGTTTGATACCAAACTTCCCAGTATTCAGTGTAGCCATTATGGAGCTGTGGAGTTCGTTTTTGACAGACTCCCAGACCATATACTCTTATGGCTACCCTGCACTTACAATGTCTAAGGTTTAGTATAGTATTAAATATGGTGTGGTGGGTATATAGAAAGAGACTCTTATATGTCACACTGTGTTTCCTTTGTTATTGTGAGAAGTATCTTTGAAACTGTTTCTTTCAGCAGGTTTGCATTTACAATTTGTATGCAAAAAGTCTCAATCTATTATAAACCTTAATATCTTGTATGAAAAATTGTCCTTCCATCACTTATCTTTTTTTAATTGCCCTCTGCTACTTTCTACCTTCTGTCTCCCTTTTCTGTGTACAAGTTAATCTAAAAATCTCACGCCTAACTGCCATAAAGCTCTTTGGAGACAATAACAATATCTATTAATTCCAGTTAGGAATTGTGCCTCACCTAGCCTCCCTCTGATGATCACATCTATGTCAACAATTACCACAAAGAAACTGGTGTGAATGCATAGAATGAGCATTCAAAACTAACCCGGATACCAGTTGACTGACCACTAATTTGGCTCCCGAGCAGCGTGCTACTCGCCGCAAAGCGCTTCGGTGCCTCATCAGGGGTAGTAAGGCTTACCAATACAATTTATTATTATTATTTCATAACCAAACACTTCACGTGCAGCATAGCAATCTATTACTAGACACAAGCACCACTCTCAACAACAATTCATTCACCCACAGTGCATTACACCAAAACACTCTCAATCTCAAACATCACTCTGCCCTACCAACACCCACAATCTTTTACTCAGGAACAGTGCTGTTGCAGAATCAGAAACTCAGCAAATAGTCTAAAGGACTCGAAATATAGACAGTAGGCAGAAATCCAGACTGCCTACTAGCAGGACAAAAAAGAATCTCTAAAGCACATCTTACCTCTCTACCCATGCCTTATCTCTCACCATTCTCTGCTACCAAACCTTTGTAGGTGCAATGTACTCCTAACCTAAAACCTTACATCCCGATGAGTTTCAGGGCGAAATTAGAACTTTTATAAGGATTTATTACAATTGAAAAATTGCACAGCGTGAATGCATAAAGCTATGGCCGAGTAGTGCAAAACAGGATAAGAGGCAAAATCAAAAATATTTTAAGTACCAATGAGCAGCAAAATCAGTAAGAAGTCAGACAGCATCCCTAAAAATATAGGAATGCCATCATAGGAGATCTGTCTTCATATAGGAAATAATGTCATAAAAAATATTAGAAACTGCAGATTCATCATGGAGTGAATAATGGAATTACAATTTTTACAAATCAGAACACTGGATTAGAGAGTGTCATACAGCCTACCACCTAAGCACTATCCAACTAAATGAATATTGATTCAGCCCCCTCAATGCTAATGTCATCCAGAGATGTCAGAAGAGATTGGTTACAACACAACAGTGAACAATTGTGAATGAATGTAATACTGCAAATCGGAGGAAGAAATGCTGACTACATGTAGCAGAAATAATGAACAGTGAATGAATAGGATGAGACCATAAACAACATGATGTTGAGGCCTAGGTAGCATAACGTACATTTTTTTGGCTTTAACAAGTCATAGCAAAAGCATTTCAATTGCAATAGCAACATATATATATTTATGAACCACATCTACAACAGCTTTGGCTCATAAGGGAAGGTGCGTTTTGCCCCCTCACTCGTACCAGTACTGCATTACATTAATCTCTCCCGCAGTCCCATGGCCATCAGCACACACTGGCATCTTCCACTTAAGGGCAATAAAGTTTTCTCACAATTAGTCCCCTCCACACCACCTCCAACCTCAACCAAGAACCAAATCCAATATTAAAATAATATAAATGTTAGCATCAACCATTGAACATGAAAATGTATACTATGTTTCATGGAGGCAGCATCTGTGTAAATAATAAGGTTTGAAAACTGTATTTAATAGACCTTTGTGCTTTGTCCTGTTCTTAACAAACACACATCACACAAATACAAAGCCAAGTGAAACACAGCATAAATGCATGGGGGAAACACACGTCACAGCCTCCCTACGTATATCGTTCCTGTTTAATGTCCTTTAATTAAACATCTGCTCATTGAAAAGTCACTGCATTATTAATGCCTATTTAAACCTGGCCTGTGACTTCATTTTCATGAGTTATCTCTCTGTTCTATTATGCCCCTTTCTGTTCGTTAGTACTTGATTCAATATTATTGAATTTCTTTCAAAACAAAAAAATGAGACACAGAACTAAAGGTATTTCAGTGTGGTGTCTCTGTACTTAAGGTCTCTCTTGGTAAAGTAATCTTGTGTGTATGTGTATACGTCTTGCACGTGATCAGTGAGCCTATTGATATATTAAGGTGCATTCTATATGTGTTGTGTTTCTCTTTCTATCAAATGCAAAAAGAACAGATGATAGAAAGAATGATGAACAAAACAAACATTCACCCCAGTAACAGATCTGGGCCTAAATCCATCATCTTGGTGATCTTTACGCCATTACAGCTTGGACCCAGCCATATTCAAATCAGCCTTGACCCTGCTCCCAATGGGAACAGGCTGGCCTGGACAGCTAGGCCAGGTCTTCCCTGTACTGGAAACAAACATCCTGGGACCGGTTTCAGGGTATCACCCCTCATCAGCCAGGCTAGCTTGAATCAGGTAGCATAGCAAGCACTGGACCCACGTCTTGGCATACCGTTCCCATTTAGGGCGACAAAAGCTAAAAGAGCAGATGATGGACAGAATGCTGAACAAATCAAACATTCACTCCCAGTCACAAATCTGGGCATAAATCCATCATTTTTTTGCTCTCCACGCCATTCCAGTTTGGACCCAGCCATATGCAAATCACTCTTGACCTGCACCCCATGGGAAAAGTCCAGCCTGAACTGCTAGGCCAGGTCCTCTCTGGACTAGAAACAAGCATCTTGGGACTGGATTTGGGGTATCACCCCTCATCAGCCAGTCTAGCTTGAATCCAGTGGTATATTGAGCACAGACCCATGACTGGGCATACCCTTTCCACTTACAGCAACAAATGCAAAAAGAACAGATGATGGACGGAATGCTAAACAAATCAAACATTCACCCTCACATATCTGGGCCTAAATCCCTCACTTTCTTTTGCTCTCCACGCCATTCCAATTTCGACCCAGCCATATGCAAATCAGTCTTGACCCTTCTCCCCATGGGAACTGAGGCAACATGGTTTGCTAAATAACGATGGAATGGGATGCGGCCCAAGTGATTACTAATGGCTGAGATTAATTCAGGCTTTCCATCCATCACTGTTTTGTGTACTTATTCTGTCGCCCTGGTCGATGGGAATGCCCAAGCATGGGTCCCATGCACACTGTCACCGGAACCAAGCTGTACCCAGCTGATGAGCCCATAACTAGGCCAAAACTTGTCTTGGGTTGCTTGTGTTGTGTTCTGGGTCAGGGAGGACCTGGCTTGGCAGTTCGGGCTGGACTGGACCTTTTGGAGCAGGGTGAGAATGATTTGCATATAGCTGGGTCCAAACTGAGGTGACATGGTGGGCAAAATAACAATGGATTGGGATGCAGCCCAAGTGGTTATCAGTGGCGAGATTAATTCAAGCATTCCATCCATCACTGTTTTGCCTACCTACTGTCACTATCTAGCAAGGCTTATTAATTGCTTTCACTCTGATAGTGCGCATTGGCGCTATTACACTTGGTATGCCCTCATCTACCAATGTTTTTCCGTGTGCATATCCCATATAGTATTTTAAGCGTGGTGAATTACATATGTAGAGGTTTTGACCAACATGCAAACATATTTTTTGAGAAATGTAGTATCTGTGCTGATATATTTTGTACGGAATGTTGCAAAAGTTGCCAACTGTGCTATAGAAAAGATAACTGTTAATAGAACGCACAGAACACCGGTGTCATAAAAGGGCTCCGTGTAGTTCATTAAATAATGTTTCCTTGAATTAATTGACTGTTGAAAACATCGAGGACCCCTGCACTAATGTAAGATGCTGGAGTAGACATTGTTTGCTCCTGAAAGCTTTTCAATTACGTCAGTGGCTCTTTGTTGACTCCAAGGCTTTCATGCTCATGTTTGGAGCAGTGTTTTGACCCACATTTAGAAACACTGTGCTCTACGGCAAGGACTCACGCTACCTCCCATCAATCAAAACAGAAGCCATTCATGTCAGGGCCACTCGTGCCACTGCCGCCTGCTGATAATCACAATGTCCCTCATCGTCACACAGCCACACCTCTTAGATGCTCTCGAGAATTAATACACTGATTACCAGTTGGCACTTTAAATAGTATGCCATCTCATTGCACGTAGCTTCAACTTTAATTATTGCAGCACTCCTCAGCCTTATCAAAGAAACACTCCTCGGTGCCACTCAGCGCCCATCACAGTGCCAGGCAGCACTTTCACGTACCACTCACAGTGCTACAGGCATCGGAAACATGATGCCACTCAAAGTCACTGGCAAGAATCCATCAGATCCCATGTCAGTGTAATCAGTTGCTATAGGCGGTGGAGAAAAGCAGACCTCCAGCCCAGTCCCATGGGGTACGTCTAATGGTCAGGCGTCTGCAATTTGGTTGCAGGTGGCTGATTTAAAGTTGGGATGTAGGCTGGTGTCGAGGCTATAGAACTATATAAAAGCGCTGCTAGTTAACCCCCATCTCGGCCACATCCTCTAAAGAGTTTCTTTTTAGAATAGAGACAATTATATAAAGGTGAGTATTGTCAGTCTCCAGCTTTGATGGTATAAGATGTTGTTCACAGACTGCCTTTTTAGGTCAAGCTGCAAGCGCTTTGACATATTGTAATCTGTCTGGGGTCTTTTAACCACGCCCACCTTATACCCATCACTATCACTCATTCATGGGCTTACCTTCCAAAAATCCTTTGTTATCATTGGTAAATACTTTATGTTTGTCCCTCCTTGGGGCAGTTTTGTTACGACCCAGTTACATGGGTAATTGCACTTTTGCCGATACGTTTGACTGCAAACTAACTTCTTTTTCATTTTGTGTCTCTCCTTCACGCTCATGCTCATGGCGGCCTTAGCACTTTGAATCGGCTTGCTTATGTGAAACTGTTTTACTTTTCATTTTCAATTTATGTAGCAAGAAAAGTCCAGTTAGCAAACGTGAGACCCATTACATTGCAAATGCTTGTTATTTCTTAATTTTTAATTTGTCTCAATATATAAAAGCTTGTTCCTGGGGTGGAAAAAAAAGTTGTCATAAGATTTCTGGGTAAAGTTTCTGGCTCTTAAAGCTTGAAATAGTAATAGTAAACTGCCCTAATTCATGAAATGTGCTTTTATTTATCTTTTTATGAACTTAAGCCTTAATGCTGTGATCTCGTTTTTGGTCTGTGTTCTCTTTAGATGTGCACTAACAGCACTCTGTAACAGAGAATAGTATAAATTGAAACTAAGCTGCTTTTTATTGTCAACACAGAAAAGTAGTTGTTTATCAACATTTTCTTTGTTGTATGGACATAAAAGAAATGCCTCTCACAGTGAGCCCCAAGAATAGTTTGCAGAGGTTGTAAAGGACTGTGGTTACGCATATGGCCTTCCAGAGGATGCACGCCTTCCCAGAGTGTCCCTCGCATTACTTTAGGCACCCGTGCAGCTAGACTGGAAACGTATTTGGAGCACTAAAGTTGTGCTATTTAGTTCTACTGACTCTTCTGCAGTGCGCCCTTGGACTGACCCAGTACATCATTATTCGTAGCAGCTTTTTATTTCAGCACCACACTCTCGGAGCACTCACTCTCAATCAGTCACAACTATACTTTGCCAAATAAATCAAGTATTCCAATCACTTAAGAGCACGCGTCACAACCACTTAAATCATCCATCGCTCAGTGCAACTGGGCCTCATGCTTAAACACACCACTGCCATAACATCTGTTTGCATAAACCACTTACTCGGCCATAACACTGGGACAATTACATAGATAAATGTATAATCTACTGGTTAGTACCTCTCAATATGCTGCTCTTCACTCATTCTCAGCCACTCACAACTCAACTGATAAATCGACCAATCATACTTGCAGCATAACTCGCCACTTAACTCTCCACATGTTCACCCAGAGCCACGTGTATTACAGCTCAGTCAATGACATCACTCGGCTACTTGAACCACAGTTGTGCAATACCACTCACCCACATCTTCATATCAGCACCCACAATAAAAATAAAAAAACTCACCAGCCACTCACAACAACACTAATCCCATATCTCACAATATTTCTACTTCATTCATGACATCACACATGCACCCACTGAGCAATGTACATCATCGCTTGACTGTGAACACCATGACTTAGCCGCTAACATCTTCCCTCACTCTGGGCCAGGATCATGTGTCCTCTACTGCCTGATAGTTGGCTTGGCTGTTTTTGAGGATAGACCTCTGAGGCTTGTAAGACCTGGAAAGTATCTTCCTTTGGCATTAATTGACACCTGCAAGATCTGCATAACTTAAATATTGCTCTGCTGTGCGAGAACAGCCTGCAAAAAAGGTAGATAATCTCTGGACAGAGAGTCCTGCAGTATAAGGCCAATGCCGGTTAGTTTCCATCTCATGGAAAATGGCAGTAGTCTCTAGTACAAGACTGTCAGCTCTGCAGCAACTTTTGGTTTCAGACTGTCATATTTTAGTTGTACCACTTACATCACCTCCCTGTTTCTGCATCTTTGCCTGTGTGTTGTCTACCCGAACATGTGTCTATAAGGGTATCGTCTAAGTCTATATATGCCTCCATACCCATTGTCTTCTGGTCTGGTTACGTGTATGTGTGTTGTTGGTTGGTGTATCCACTTATTTAACAAATATACAACCATTACAACAAGGACCTCATTCACCTGAAATAGCCGAGACCTACTGTCTTGGCCAATTATTATTTATTTAATTTTTCGCGGCATAGGGAGCACCATTACAGGGCATTACCCTATGTCCCACGTCGACATCCCAGTTACTACAAAGTGAAGGAATGTTACCTCGTGACAGGAGCAAGAAACAGGAAGATCCATACCTGCTAGCCCCACCCGCCCACTTGGGTGTCATAAATGGGGGCTGGCACTCCTGGTTTCTCCTCTTTTTTTGTTCCTGTGTGACTTGAGAAAGGATGTGGGAGGTCCCTGCAATGCTTGGGCCGACTTCGGGCACCACTTACCTTTGCCATTGGGCCTTAGGGAATATGAGTCTCCTTCGCGGGAGCAGTATGTCCAAGAGAGGATTGAGGGGCATCCATCTCCTGGGAGGATGGGTTATGTTTTTGTCTTGGTATGGGGGGACGGCACTATCAATCCCTGCCTCTGTGTAAGTTGAGGGAGTTCCTGCTTGGCTTTGTGCATGCGCGGTGGGAATTGAGGTCTGTGCATGTGCATTGCCTAGATTCTTGTTTATTAATGAAACTAAAAAAAAACCCTTTGGCACTTACTACATTGTCCAACAAGACTATCTAATGCATTGATCAACTCCAGAAGCTACGTGGGTCTCGTACCTGTCTACAGAATTCACCAGAGAACCACTGCACACGGGGCCCCGTTTGGGATGAACAAAATGCCGTCAGAGCTGACTCCGGCTCAGCAGTCTCCTCAGGTCTCAGTCCTAGAACACTGGTCGTTAGTACCTCCCTAGTAGTAGATATTGGCCAGAATCATAGTCTATTCAAGAAACCAAAATTAATAAAAATGATTTCACAAGCAATGTGGGGTGCTGCCCCAAATGGAATTCCACCCGCAATATTAAAAGAAAACCCTTGTTTTTGGTTTGGGAAATTTCTCTCATTGTTTAACCATGCATTCGAAGAGGGTGAATCCCGAATAGCTGGCGCAGGTCAATAATAAATCCTATTTTTAAAGGTGGTGACATAGCCAAGCCATAAAATTACCACTTAATAGCTCTCTGGGACAACGAGGCTCAGTACCTCGTCACAGCACTGTTGACCGACCTAACTGCATGGCCAAGTGCAAATAATATTGTACCCCTCAATCAAACAGGGTTCCCAAAGGGTACCAGCACCTTAACAAGCATCTTAGCTTTAGTTCTCACCATGGAAAAACAAAACAAATATAAAATTCCACACCATCAATGCTTTATCGACTTCAGATCAGCCTTTGACCGTGTGGATCGTGGTAAAATTGTTGGTGAAGCTCATAAATTAGGGCACAGTATCCCCGCTACTGAGAGGAATCCAAATGATTTATACGAACACCTGGATCAGAATTAAAATAGGGGAGAGGATCCGCCTATCCAGGAAGACTCATTCAAACCAGGGCCTTGAACAGGGTGTATTGTGGCACCAGCTCTTTCAATCTATTCTTATCAGACCTGAAGCAGGTAGTCAACAAAAGCCACTCCCCTCGCTTGAGCCTCTTTACCTTTAATCACCTTCTGTGTGGAAATTATGTTTCCTCCGCACTCCACAAAAATCGGCCTTCAGCGACTGAAAGATGCACTAACTACACCTGCGAAAACACTCTGGAAATCAATAGAAGTAACGTAAAAAATATGTACATCATGAGACGGGTAAAGAAGGGAACCTGGTTCTTGAACAAGCACTCTTTGGAACGTGTGGAGACATACTGATACCTCGGAGTTGTGATAGATGAACACGGTTCCTTTTTGTCCCAAAGGCAGTTACAAATAAAAACAGAAAACGTGCTCATTGCAGCTTTCTGTACTCTCTCAAACTACCTAAGGGGCCCAAGCTCAAAGCCACTGCTAACTGTCTTGTCAGCAAAACTTCTTCTGTCAATCACTTATGGGAGGAGGTGCTTCTAGGCCTAGATGCGGCCACCCTGATAGGTTGCTCACTGAGGCTTACATAAGAGTTTTCAAGATTCCAAAATACACATCCCCAGCACATATTCACCTTGAATGTGGCCTCACATGGCAAATATTTGCAAGGCAGAGTGCTTTCATTAAGTGCTGCTATAGGCTGAGGTGTTCCAATGATCAATCACTCAACAAAATACTTTGGCATGTGCTATCCACTCCTTTGACGTCATCATTCAAATCTTTTTTTGACAGTTTCCTGGTAGCTCTCTAAGTGCATGCTCTATTGGATCAGTCACTGCCATACCAGATCTTCAAAAGGGCTCTAAACGCAAGCGTAAAAAGGAAATCTATGATCAAGGATAAATTAGCCCTGACAAAAAAAGATGTGTGGATTCTAGTTGATGGCTACAAGTAGCATAAACCCCCAAACACCTGTAGCTAACCTGAAGCAAAAATTTCACACTCTCTGCCTTAGCGGGTTTCTCTCCCTGGCGGTCCAACAATCATGAAAAGCAAAAGATAGCTCTGCTTGTAATCTGTGTGGGTCACTGATAGAGGATCTACTTCAATTGAACTGTATCTGTCCAGTCTTAATGGATGTAAGAAGAATTCTATTGAGCACAGCATTTATCGCAATGGAAATAAGGACCTGCCCACAGGCATTAGTCGCGCGCCTAAGTCCTGATGGTCCCATCTTGAACTGCAGATTCATCAGATGCGTCACTGATTTTCAACAAATAGTGGCAGCAAGGTCGGAGGCAGAGCAACTAAGAGCAGTTGCAACTGCTACCAGGTGGGGGTGGGAGGGCAGCATGCAAGGCATGGGGCAGCGCATGGAGCAGGGAGTGCGGGAGCAGTTAAATAAAAAATAAAAAAACTCACCTGCCCCTCCGTGATGAACCGCTCTGCTCCAGCTGCCTTGTCTTCTCTCCCCAACCAATCACAACGCTCCTTTCATGCTGCTATACAGCATGAAATAAATGCAGCGAATGACCTGAGCAGGCAGAAATGGCACTCAGAAGGAGAATGGGGCACTGTCCTTGGTCTCCACCAGGCTGTAAAATACAGCCTGAGGGAGAGTTTCTACGTGCGCATGTCAGTTTGGCCAGCCTCGGACTACCGGACAAACTGATATGCGCACATACCACTCCCCCTCCACTTGATGTGGAGGAGGGTGGCCCCGCCCAACAAAGGCGGAAAAATAAAGGGATTATAAAACACATCAGTGGGACAAGGCTCCTCCGCCCTAGCAGAGAGGCCGCTGCTGATTAACAGTCATTTTAAAAAACCTAGGCAGCTTTGCTCATGACAATATCAACAGTATAATCTCAGCCCCATTCTTTTTATTTTTCGAGGGACCTGGACTCGTAAGCAGCTTTAAAAAAACAAGTTTACAGACCCAATCAGAGGCAACCTGTGCACAGTGGAACCTCTTTGTATCTTAATGGCATATTTATTGTTATTTATTATCATTCTGCTGTGGTTTTAATTAACTGCTGCAAATGAATGAAATGAAAAATTGTTTGCTAATGCGCGCCCTTTCTTTTTGAAACGTCTGGCCCAGATTGCCTTTCCTTTCCTTATATGAGAACACAGATAAGCGTCTTTCCTCTGTTATTGTGCAAGGAGTGGCATTGCTGGATTTTGAAGCTGATTCTTCCCTTCTCATCATGGGCAAACGTTCTTCTAAAAGGTGACATACTTCACCATCGCCATCTTCCACTTCTCATTCCTCAGGTCGCTCCCCTTCTCCTAAACGCATCATGCATGGGAAGGAGGAGAGGGGCGAAACACGTGTCGGCCCTTGTTTTTGAAGCTTCTGTAATAAAAGACCACTGGATTCACCTATATGACTTTGCGTATTGATTGAAAAGACTGCATGAGAAGTTTGGACTCATACACTTGATCCAGGGTGGGCTCTCCAATCTCTTTTCTGCCAAATGGAAGGAGGAGAGGGTTAAGGGGATTGTCCTCCTGACTTTGGCCACTTTTAAAGACACACATTTTCAATGTAACAGGTCTAGCATTTGTAGAGTTAGAGCTATTGGTGTTGCAAATACCTAATTGGACTTTTCCTGCCACACAAATTGGTCAACCCTGCCTTATAATTTGGTCCTTTCCTGCCACATTATTAGAGTGGCCCTGCATATAAGTAAAACACTTCCATTTAACTTCTCCCACCCCCACCCTCTGCTGCAAAAAAATGAAAATGTTGCCATTTAGCATCCTAATTTAAATTGAACATGCTAATTCCAATAGAATACCACTTTCACCACCCACCATCAGAGTTGCTAGATGGCTAATACAATTTACAAGAAAAAAAGACACAAGAGAAATAAACTAGAAGGGTCACCCAAAGATATCAAGAGTGTTCAAACAGTTGGCCTGAATAATGATCATAATTGAAATAAGGAGAGATTAAAAACATATACAATCATCATTAAACCCAATAAAAACCTTAATCAGAACAACACATTGAAAAGCAGCGCTTGTGTGCTGCTATGCTCGACCTAAAAAGGAGACTGCTTTCATTGGTAGGTTTTAGAAACAAGGAGGAAAACTCAATTTGGTAGCAAATATGTGTGGCCTGTGAAAAAAAATTATTTGCTAAAATGCCATACAAAGAGCTGTTGATTTTTTAGAAAGTATTCTCCTGCAAAGTTGTTTTTGTTTTCATAACTTTGTCCTACAATATATCTTGGCAAGCCAACAGTTTTCTTCTAATTCTGGAGATCCCACAAAATAAATGCCATTGTGAATATAGCTCTAGAATAAGGCCCTCATTACAACCTTGGCGGTCAGTGTTAAAGCGGCGGTAATACCGCCAACAGGCCGGTGGTAAAAAAACTGGATCACGACCACGGCGGAAACCGCCAACACAGACAGCCACTTTAACACACTGACCGCCACGGCAGTAGCGACAAACACCGCAGCGGTCACCACCAACAGGCAGGCAGAAGACAATGTATCGCCCACCCCATCACAACCCGCCAATTTGTCAGCTTTTCCGGGGCGGTACCAACACCATCAAAAGCACGGCAGAAACAGGATTTGGAAGGGAAACCACTCACCTCTCGACACCCAACGAAGAACCAGGAAGCCATGGAGCCTGAGCTGCACGTTCTGCCCATGCTGGTCTACCTCCTCATACACAAGGAATATCACAGGAGGCGGCGGTGACGATGACCACGGTGAGTACTGCACCTAGCACACAGGGGAGGGGGGAGGAAAAAGAGAGTGACACACACACGCAAAACGCAACACCCCCACTGTCACCCACAACACCATACACACAAAAACATGCATCAACATTACATTTACACTCCGTAAACCCCTGGAAGAACACAAGGATAAAAGGAATTGAGTCAAATCTTTGATATATTAGAAATAGGCAGATATACCTAACGAATCCAAAAACAGTATATACAATTATTTACAATATGTACAGAAGGCCGTACACTGTCCTTTGTAAATGTCCATGGCCCACTGGGCCAAAAATCAGAGACAAAGCCACACTTTACTCCTGCCTCAATACAGAGAGAACACTGCAGGGGCATCAGGTCGAAAACACACAGGCACCTCAGGGGGACGGGGAACGGGTGGGTACCTCAGCCGGAAGAAGGTACTATGCCACTGCTCCTCGAGGGGGCTCCATGGCCACAGCGATGTCCTGGGGAGTGCAAAGCCACAGTCTCTAAAGTCTCTCAAGTGGGTGGTTTGCCCACTGCTTGGTCCTGGGGACGGCAAAGCCACAGTCTCTCAAGTGGGTGGTTTGCCCACTGCTTGGTCCTGGGGAGTGCAAAGCCACAGTCTCTCAAGTCTCTCAAGTGGGTGATTTGCCCACTGCTTGGTCCTGGGAGGGCAAAGCCACAGTCTCTCAAGGGGGTGGCATCTCCACTGGTTCTGGAGGGGGCTTGGTGCCCAGTCTGCTTCATCCTGCCGAGGATAGGGGGAGTGGATGCATTTCTCCACTGGTTCTGGAGGTGGCTTGGTGCCCAGTCCGCTTCATCCTGCCTAGGATTGGGTGAGTGGATGCATTTCTCCACTGGTTCTGGAGGGGGCCTTATGCCCAGTCTGCTTCATCCTGCCAACGATAGGGGGAGTGGATGAATTTCTCCACTGGTTCTGGAGGGGGCTTGGTGCCCAGTCTGCTTCATCCTGCCAAGGATAGGGGGAGTGGACACTTTTTTCCACTGGTTCTGGAGGGTGCTTTGTGCCCAGTGTGCTTCATCCTGCCATGGATAGGGGGAGTGGATGCATTTCTCCACTGGTTCTGGAGAGGGCCTGGTGCCCAGTGTGCTTCATCCTGCCAAGGATAGGGGGAGTGGATTAATTTCTCCACTGGTTCTGGAGGGGGCTTGGTGCCCAGTCTGCTTCATCCTGCCAAGGATAGGGGGAGTGGACACATTTTTCCACTGGTTCTGGAGGGTGCTTTGTGCCCAGTGTGCTTCATCCTGCCAAGGATAGGGGTAGTGGATGCATTTCTCCACTGGTTCTTGAGGGGGCTTGGTGCTCACTGATGCTGCACTTGGGGTGTGGCAGTTCATACCTGGGTGTCTGAGGCACGAGATTAGCAGGGAACAGGTAGCATGATACTCCATGGAGGCAGGGCCCAACTCCATCTTGCGGCGACTAAGGCTGCATACAGGTGGTAGTGCCGGTGCTGGTGGGGGTGCTTCCAGTGGTGGTTGGAGGCCCCAGGCCGTCTTCTGCAGCCTCGGGCGTCTGCCCACTGGGGATGCTGCTGCTGACATATGTTGTGGCAGCGGCGGGGCAGGTGGCGGTGCCTACGGCGGGGATGCTGGTGGTGCTGTCCATCGTGGAGGTGCCGGTAGTGATGGAGGGAGGCACCAGCCCATCTCCTGCAGCCTCAGGCGGCTGCCCACTTGGGGTGCTGCTGCTGACAGTGGTTGTGGCAGCGGTGGGGCAGGTGGCGGTGCTTGCTGTGGTGCAGGTGGCGGGCACCAGGCCCTCACCTGGTGCCGCCGATGCCTGAAGTGCCTTGCCTTGGCTTTTCTGCCCCTTCCTCACCTTGGCAGATACCGCTGGGACCTTGGCACTGGCAGCTTGAGTTTTGGAGGAGGCCTTGCTGGGTGGGTCGTACTCCTTGGCCGTGCTGCATGCTGGCCCCTTCTTCACCTTGGCAGGTGGCGGAATGGGTTACTCTTTTGCAGGGGACGTTGGCACAAAGCCTGGCCTGGTGGGTGCCCCCTTTGATCCTCTGGGAGTTGCAGTGAGCACAGCGGATGCCGACTTGGTGGCTGAGGTGCTGGCCTGGGATGTGGACACCCTGGCCCGAGGGGAAGGACGGGAGGGACGGGGTAGGGAAGAGGTCAACGTTAGCCAGGAAAAGTTTCTTAGACACACTGAGACGGGAAAATGGAGAAGGTTTGGTGGTGGAGGAAGAGGGAGTGGTTGTAGGAGGTGTCTGTCTGCTGAGTTTGGGTGAAGGTGCATGGGCTGGATGCTGTTGTGAGGTGGATGCCTGTTGGGTGGGTGGGTGCTTGCGTTTGTGTACTTTGGAAGGAGGGGTCATAGACACACTGGGAGATGACACAGGGGACGTATGCATGGTTGTGGGGTTGGTGACTGCCAGTGAGGGGTGTGTTGTGATGGGCGTGCTGGTGATGGAGGTAGTGGATGAGGATGTAGTGCATGCAGGTGTGAGTGGAGATGAGACAAAGAGGGAGGTGGACAAAGAGGAGGAGGGTGACACGGTGGAGGCAGTGGATGTTGGTGTGTCTGCATGGGCATGGTGCTTGTGTGAGCGCCTCTGAGATGAGGTGTGTTGCTTATGTTTGCCTGAGCCACTCTTGTGTGTCGATTTGGGTGAATGCTGGTCTGAAAGTGTGCATGGGATAGGCTGAGGTTGAGGGGCTTGGGACTGGGTAGAGGAAGTTGGTGGGGGGCGGGGGGCTAGACACAGGGAGAATGGCTGCCATCAGTGCTGAGGCCAGAGCCTGAAATGCTCTCTGTTTGGCTGCCTGACCAGAATGAATGCCCTCCAGGTATGCATCTGTTTGTTGCAAATGCCTCTCGACACCCTGGATGGCATTCAGAATGGTTGACTGCCCAACAGAGAGGGATCTCAGGAAGTCAATCGCCACCTCACTGAGGGCAGCAGGGCTGACTGGGGCAGGGCCTGAGGTGCCTGGGGCGAAGGAGATGCCCACCCTCCTGGGTGAGTGGGCACGGGAAACACGCTGAGGGGCTGGTGGGAGGGCGGTGCTGGTAGGGTGGGTGGCCGCTGTTCCTGTTGTTGGGGTGTGCACAGAGGTGTCCGCCACCACCGGGGAGCTTCCATCAGAGGAGGAGTCACTGTCTGTGGTCTCCCCTCATGTCCCCGTCATGGATGCTCCTCTCGCCCTCCTTCCCACTGGTGCCTTCACCCTCGGTGGATTCAGCCTCCAGGCCCATGTGGGATGCAGCTCCCTCCGTCACCGGTGCCTCTGCTCCTCCGCCAGATGATGCTAATGCACACAAGGAGAGGGTGACAAAACAAAAAGGGGAGGGAAGAGACAGAGGATACACTTGGTCAATGCCAGCAACACCACCGTTGGCATACACTACACACAGGGACCAGCCCTATGCACTAGGCTATGCACTACCAGTTACACAGCTAGTCACCATCCCATAGGGTACAATGCCTAACACCAGCATCTGCACACCAAAAACCCACAGGACCCTGCCCATTAGTAGATGGCCACTTACACTATTGGGGTAGGAGTGCTCCAGAGCCTGCCCAACAAGGGACCTACACTGCCCTGTTCTCCCTGGCCTAGGGGCACCCACAGCCCACATCCCCCACCCAGGTAACATCTTAACGTGCGCAAAGTCATGATTCGGACTCTGTACTCACCCCCTTGTGGCTGCTGTGATGCCCTCAAGCGCCCACCCAACTCCGGATAGGCCACCGCCAGGATGCAGAACATTGAGGGGGTCATGGTGCGATGGGCATCCCTTCTACATTGGGAGGCCAGCCCCAGCTGGGCCTCCGCCGTCTTCTTTGACCAGCGGCACAGGTCCTCCCATCTCTTGCGGCAGTGGGTGCTCCGCCTGTGAAAGACCCCCAGAGTCCGCACCTCCTTGGCGATGGTACGCCAAATACCCTTCTTCTGGTGGGTGCTGACCTGCAGAGAAAAGGCAGCAGAAAAAAGGGTTAGTCATACCGTCCGGACTATCATACTCGTGGCCCACCATATCCCTCCCATCCCGTTACGCACATACATTGACAACCATACCTGCAGTACTCTGCCCAGGACCCCTCTGCCCCCCCCTACATGTGGCTTACACACACAGCAGTCCATACATTCATGGCCCACACATTATGCTCACAGTGTACTTACCTGTTTGTCTGGAGGACCGTAGCGTAATGTGTACTGGGGTAGGACCCCATCCACCAGTTTCTCCAACTCCTCCGCAGTGAAGGCAGGGGCCCTTTCCCCAGCCACATGAGCCATTGTCGCTTCCAGGCACAGGTCACAGTGTAGGTCCTCTCCTGTTGAAGGTCAGGTAGCAAGTGAGTGAATAGTTAGAAAATGGCAGTCACGTCCGCGGCGGTGCATACCGTCACCGCCAGCGTACATCGCTATTGGCTCCTGGAACCCATAGGGCCCCATGATAATCAATGCGAAGTTGCGCGGCGGTCATTGACTGCCTACCGCAATGGCACACAATGCCAGTGCAATTACCTAATTTCCACCTGTCCCTCCTCACAGGTCAGGCAGCCACCATTTCAGGGGGGCACAGGGCATGGTACCTAACTGCATCACAGCAGACATTGGCACATCAACTGATTCTCAAGTTCACATACTGCTTCTGTGAAGTAAAAAGAATCAACATTAGCGCAAAAGATGTGGAATGATGACCCTCTGCTCACCGTTCTCTTCCATAGGCTTCAACCGCTGAGGCAGCATATGAGATGGCGGCATCCTCCGGTGTACAGCCCCTGGTGGACCTTGCGACAATGGAAGACCGACACATTATCATCACATACAGACTTGATTGTGCCACAATCCTAGAACTGGGTGCCCAATTGGAGCCATACTGATGTCAGCTATCTGCCAGCCCACAGGTATCCCCCCTCTAGTACAGGTCCTGTCAGTGCTCCATTTCCTGGCAAGTGGTTCCTTCCAAACAACAGTGGCCATGGCATCAGGGATGTCTCAGCCAATGTTCTCCAACGTGTTGAGCAGAGTGTTGTCTGCCCTGCTGAAATACATGCGCAGCTACATTGTATTCCCCCAGGAGGAGTATCTGGCCACAGTGAAGGCTTACTTTTATGCCCTGGGACATATCCCCAACATCATTGGTGCCATTGATGGTACACATGTAGCATTTGTCCCACCCCCGGAGAAATGAACAGGTTTACAGGAATAGAAAAAGCTATCACTCGATGAATATGCAGATGGTGTGTCTGGCAGACCAGTACATCTCCCATGTGAATGCCAAATATCCTGGCTCTATGCATGACGCCTATTTCTTGAGGAATAGTAGCATCCCATATGTGATGGGCCAACTCCAGAGGCACCAGGTGTGGCTAATAGGTGAGCCAAAGGTCCCCATCCGAGTTTATGTTGATGTGGGAGTATGGGGTTGCCCCTAAGGGTTAGTGTGTGTCTAACAGTTGTTCCTCAAAATCTGCAGGTTACTCTGGTTACGCCAACCTCTCATGGCTACTGATCCCAGTGCAGAATGCCAGGACAGGGCAGAGGAAGGTTACAATGAGGCACATGGGCGCACAAGGAGGATTATAGAAAGGACCTTCGGCCTCCTGAAGGCCAGGTTCCGGTGCCTCCATCCCTGTACTACTCACCCAAGAAGGGGTGCCAGATCATCGTGGCATGCTCTATGTTGCACAACCTGGCCTTGAGACGCCAGGTGCCTTTTCTGCAGGAGGATGTGCCTGGAGATGGTCTTGTGGCAGCGGTGGAGCCTGAGAACAGTGATGAAGAGGAAGCAGAGGAGGAAGATGTGGACAACAGAACAAACATAATACAGCTGTGTAGGAAAGTACCATCTTGCCTGGCATGTTACCCCCATATTTCACTGTATATATGTTGTTTTAGTCTATGTGTCACTGGAACCCTGCCAGGCAGGGCCCCAGTGCTCATAAGTATGTGCCCCGTATGTGTTCCCTGTGTGATGCCTAACTGTCTCACGGAGGCTCTGCTAACCAGAACCTCAGTGGTTATGCTCTCTCTGCTTTCCAAATTTGTCACTAACAGGCTAGTGAATAAATTTACCAATTCACATTGGCATACTGGTACACCCATATAATTCCCTAGTATATGGTACTGAGGTACCCAGGGTATTGGGGATCCAGGAGATCCCTATAGGCTGCAGCATTTCTTTTGCCACCCATAGGGAGCTCTGACAATTCTTACACAGGCCTGCCAGTGCAGCCTGAGTGAAATAACGTCCACGTTATTTCACAGCCATTTACCACTGCACTTAAGTAACTTGTAAGTCACCTATATGTCTAACCTTCACCTGGTGAAGGTTGGGTGCAAAGTTACTTAGTGTGTCGGCACCCTGGCACTAGCCAAGGTGCCCCCACATTGTTCAGGGCAAATTACAGATGCTGTGAGTGCGGGGACACCATTACACACGTGCACTATACATAGGTCACTACCTATGTATAGCGTCACAATGGTAACTCCGAACATGGCCATGTAACATGTCTAAGATCATGGAATTGTCACCCCAATGCCATCCTGGCATTGGGGGTGACAATTCCATTATCCCCCGGGTCTCTAGCATAGTACCCGGGTACTGCCAAACTGCCTTTCCGGGGTCTCCACTGCAGCTGCTGCCAACCCCTCAGACAGGTTTCTGCCCTCCTGGGGTCCAGGCAGCCCTGGCCCAGGAAGGCAGAACAAAGGACTTCCTCAGAGAGAGGGTGTAACACCCTCTCCCTTTGGAAATAGGTGTGAGGGCTGGGGAGGAGTAGCCTCCCCAAGCCTCTGGAAATGCTTTGATGGGCACAGATGGTGCCCATCTCTGCATAAGCCAGTCTACACCGGTTCAGGGATCCACCAGCCCTGCTCTGGCGTGAAACTGGACAAAGGAAAGGGGAGTGACCACTCCCCTGACCTGCACCTCCCAGGGAAGGTGCCCAGAGCTCCTCCAGTGTGTTCCAGACCTCTGCCATCTTGGAAACAGGGGTGTTGGGGGCACACTGGACTGCTCTGAGTGGCCAGTGCCAGGAGGTGACGTCAGAGGCTCCTTCTGATAGGCTCTTACCTCTCTTGGTAGCCAATCCTCCTTCCTTGGTAGCCAAACCTCCTTTTCTGGCTATTTAGGGTCTCTGCTTTGGGGAATTCTTTAGATAACGAATGCAAGAGCTCACCAGAGTTCCTCTGCATCTCCCTCTTCACCTTCTACCAAAGGATCGACCGCTGACTGCTCAGGACGCCTGCAAAACCGCAACAAAGTAGCAAGACGACTACTAGCAACCTTGTATTACCTCATCCTGACGGCTTTCTCAACTGTTTCCAAGTGGTGCATGCTCTGGGGGTAGCCTGCCTTCACCCTGCACCAGGAGCTCTGAAGAAATCTCCTGTGGGTCGACAAAATCTTCCCCCTGCTAACGCAGGCACTAAAAGACTGCATCACTGGTCCTCTGGGTCCCCTCTCATCCTGACGAGCGTGGTCCCTGGAACTCAGCAACTCTGTCCAAGTGACTCCCACAGTCCAGTGACTCTTCAGTCCAAGTTTGGTGGAGGTAAGTCCTTGCCTCCCCACGCTAGACTGTATCGCTGAGTTCCACGTGATTTGCAGCTGCCAGGATTTCCTTCGTGCACAGCCAAGCCTGGGTCCCCGACACTCTCTCCTGCAGTGCACAACCTGCTGAGTTGTCCACCGGCGTCGTGGGACTCCCTTTTGTGACTTTGCGTGGACTCCGGTTCACTTTTCTTCCAAGTGCCTGTTCAGGTACTTTTGTGGGTGCTTCCTGCTTCTGTGAGGGCTCCCTGAGTTGCTGGGTGCCCCTTCTGTCTCCTCCTCCAAGTGGCGACATCCTGGTCCCTCCTGGGCCACAGCAGCACCCACAAACCTCTGCCACGACCCTTGCAGCTAGCAAGGCTTGTTTGCAGTCTTTCTGCATGGGAATACCTCTGCAAGCTTCATCGCGACGTGGGACATCCGTCTTCCAAAGGAGAAGCCCCTAGCTCTCTTCTTTCTTGGAGAACTCCAAGCTTCTTCCATCCGGTGGCAGCTTCCTTGCACCCTCAGCTGGCATTTCCTGGGCTCCTGTCAACTCTCGACACTGTCGCGACTATTGGATTTGGTCCCCTTGTCTTACAGGTGCTCAGGTCCGGAAATCCACTGTTGTTGCATTGCTGGTGTTTGTTCTTCCTGTAGAAACCCCCTATCATGACCTCTGTGCTCTCTGGGGGTAGTAGGTGCATTTTACACCTACCTTTCAGGGTCTTGAGGTGGGCTATTTTTCTAACCCTCACTGTTTTCTTACAGTCCCAGCGACCCTCTACAAGCTCACATAAGTCTGGGGTCCATTCGTGGTTCGCATTCTACTTTTGGGGTATATGGTTTGTGTTGCCCCTATACCTATGTGCTCCTATTGCAACATATTGTAATTCTACACTGTGTGCATTACTTTTCTTGCTATTACTTACCTAATTTTGGTTTGTGTACATATATCTTGTGTATATAACTTATCCTCTTACTGAGGGTACTCACTGAGATACTTTTGGCATATTGTCATAAAAATAAAGTACCTTTACTTTTAGTAACTCTGTGTATTGTGTTTTTTTATGATATTGTGCATATGACACCAGTGGTATAGTAGGAGCTTTACATGTCTCCTTGTTCAGCCTAAGCTGCTTTGCCATAGCTACCTTCTATCAGCCTAAGCTGCTAGAAACACCTCTTCTACACTAATAAGGGATAACTGGACCTGGCACAAGGTGTAAGTACCTCTGGTACCTACTACAAGCCAGGCCAGCCTCCTACAAGCAGTACTTCCAGTGAGACACAGGTAAGACACTGTAACTTCACTTTACATTATAGTTTTATGTTGGACATTGTACATGGAAGCCTGTTTCCCTATTTCTATGACCACTGACTGTTCCCTTTGGAATCTCTATTTTCAGATCACTGTGCCCCATTCTGGCTCCTGCTATAGGTACTGCTGCCCACCAAAGGTCATCCTGTAGTATATTTCACTGTACATATACGTTGCAATGCTTTGAGAATGTTGTACTAATACATTTGTGAATCATTAGAATGACTTCAGATTGTTATTTGTTTCAAGGGTGTTTATTTAGGTGCTTGTAAGTATAGGGGTATGTGCAAGGGGCTGGGGTGATGGTGGAGGAAAGTCCATGGTAGAGTCCAGTCTCTTGGTATCACATGTGCATGGTCCAAGGGGGCATGGGAAAGGGAGCAATGGCAGTTCAAGGTGGAAAGGGTAACAGAGTGGGACAGAAGGGTGACAATCAGGAGAGTCCTATTTCCTGGTGGGGGTCTTGGCAATGTTCTCTGGCTTTTGCCTGGATAGCAGGGACAGTTTGCGGGGTGGTTCTCCTTCTGCAGGGGCTGGGGTAATGGTGCCCTGTTGTTCCTGTGGCGGGGCCTCCTGTCCACTAGTGCCGGCGGAGGTGGAAGGCTGTTCCTCGGTTTGGCTAGTGTCAGGCGCCCTTTGTTGTACCACTGCCTCCCTCATGGTCTTGCCCATGTCAGCCAGCACCCCTGCAATGGTGACCAGGATGGTGTAGATTTTTGTAAGGTCATCCCTGATACCCAAGTACTGTCCCTCCTGCAGCCGCTGGGTCTCCTGCAAATTGGCCAGTATCTGGCCCATGGTCTCCTGGGAATGGTGGTATGCTCCCAGGATGTTGGAGAGTGCCTCATGGAGAGTGGGTTCCCTGGGCCTGTCCTCCCCCTGTCGCACAGCAGTCCTCCCAGCTTCCCTGTTGTCCTGTGCCTCTGCTCCCTGAACCATGTGCCCACTGCCACTGACCCCAGGTCCCTGATATTCCTGGGTTTGTGGGGTTACCTGGGGTCCCTGTAGTGGTGGACACACTGCTGACTGACGTGTCCTGGGGACAGTGGCATGGGCCCGCTGGGTGGGAGCTGTGCTGGTGTTTCCTGAGGGGGGAGGCTCTGTGGTGGTTTGGGACTGTGCCAGGGGAACCGACTGGCCAGAGGCCCCTGATGGGCCAGTTTGGTCATCGTGATCCAGGCGTGCAGAGCTGCTGTCATTCCTGTGGGCCTCTTCAGGGGGGGGCGTTGAGTAAGGATCCTGTTGGGATGCAAATGCATTGTTAATGTATCTGCATGGGCCACATTGTGCATGGGTGTGTTTCCATCTCTGATTGTGATTTCCCTGTCAGCTTTGCCTTGTGTGAGTGGTGATTTTGTGGGCTGGGTGAGTCTCTCTACTGAGCATGTGTACTGCCATTTGATAAAGTTTGTTTTGACCAATGACTTTGTGTTTCACCACTGCGCATATTAGTTGCTCAATGTTCACCAGTAGCACATGGTATGTTTTGTTCAGTTTAGCCGCCTATGGGCTTTGACATTGCATTAGTCATTACATTCTGTATTCTGCCTATTGGCTTTGACATGGCATTAGCCATTACTTTCTGTATTCAGTTGAGCCGCCTATGGGCTTTGACATTGCATTAGCCATTACATTCTGTATTCTGCCTATTGGCTTTGACATGCTGTATCCAGTCTAGCCGCCTATTGGCTTTGACATTGCATTCCTATTGGCTTTGACATGATGTATTCAGTTTAGCTGCCTATTGACTTTGACATTCTATTAGATATTCTGCCTATGGGCTTTGACATGATATTATATATTGCATTTTGTATTCAGCTTAACTGCCTATTGGCTTTGACATGATATTATACATTACATTTTGTATTCAGCTCCGCTGCCTATTGGCTTTGACATGATATAAGACATTGCATTTTGTATTCAGCTTAGATGCTTATTGGCTTTGACATGACACTAGACATTGCATTTGATATTTAGGTTAGCTGCCCATTGCCTTTAACGTGGAGTTAGACATTGCAGTTGAGAATCCAAGCTGTATTTTTCCAAGCTGTGTTTTTGCACCAGAGAACCAAGATGTTTTTCTCACAGTAGACTAGACATGATAAGAGAGAGTACATGGGTGTTGTTCTCTCTGCTTGAGCTTGGGAACAGGAGTAGTCTTGGAGACCTGGCCAGTCTCCAAAAGGCTTGCTCAGTTTCCCAGGTCTGAGAGGAGGGGGCACACCTTTGTAACGAATGGCACAGGCTGCAGAGAGTCAGATTCGAATCTGCCGGACCTCGTGCTGGAGCTTGGCGCCAGCTGCCAGCAATCCCGTGTGGGTAGATGAATCTCTCTTTCTCGCGGCTGACAGGGGTCCTCAGCTTGCAGACCTTAGAAAGATGAAGCTGTGAATAGTTCCCACACGGTGAAGTATTTGTTTTGCTTTGCATTCAATATCTTATAAATATAACCTGCTGTGTATATTGCAAACTGATATATTTTGTTTAATTAACGCGGACTTGAAAGCTACTAATTCGTCATACATAAAATATTGTGGTTGGGGAAGAATTAACAACAATAAAAGTCTTCTTTGACCTCAGAAGTGCATTTCTGTTGTGTTATGTTAGTGCTTAGAAACTAGATAAGAGGAAAGCACTACAATTGGTACCTGGAGTCGTGGGGTCGGTCATTAAGAGGTGATTAAGAAGGGGTTTGACGAGTTAGTAGATTTCTAAGTGCACACTTTAAAAGTGTAATTGTTTTTTTGTTGTTTGGAGAGTTACAGAAATTGTTTTTTTGTTGTTTGGAGAATCACAGTAGCACGGCAGACCATGTCATGTGTTGTTAAACTGCCTGATGGTGCTACGAAAAACTGTGAATTGTTTGTTGTTTGGAGAATCACAGTAGCACGGCAGACCATGTCATGTGTTGTTAAACTGCCTGATGGTGCTAAGAAAAACTGTGAATTGTTTTCTGTTTGGGGAATTAAAGAAGAAAATGCATGTGTAGAAAACGTGTGTTTTGGAAGTAATGATGACAGAAAGGTCTGGATACCTTTATCTGCTTACAGAGAAATGCAGGAGAAATGTAGGCAGTTGGAACATGAAAATAGGAATTTACGTGAGCAAATTAGCCAGGATACAATAATTCAAAATAATGCTGAAAGTTATAAAAATGAAGAATCTTTCTTGTCCCATTCCAGTAATGAGGGGGTTAAGACAGCTCCGAGCTGCACTGAGTTTTCGTAACTGATAACACGGACGAGAGAGACCAGAATGTGATTTACGAGTTACCGTTGCAAAATGCCCAAGTAAAACGAAGGATTTTAGAGCAAGACACCCCGAGTTTCATTAGCTTGTTTGATTTTTGGAAAAAGAATAGCCCTCATTTGAGTGAAATCCTAACACTTTTGTATATGGTCACTGTGAAAAATTATATGCAGTTGCGCGCTTGTGATTTGGCAAATGAAATAATGCAGACTTTAGGTTTCTGCGCAGTGCAAGAAGGAAATACTTATGTACATTTAAATCATGAACAAGGAAAGAAAATAGTGCCCCTAGCTAGAATCATACAATGGATCTGGTACTTGCAAGACAGGGCTAGAGTACCACAGATAAAAGAGTTACCAATGAAGTTGAATGCACCATTTGAATTCGTGTCCACTGAAGATAAAAAGCATGTTTGTTTTACTAATGATTCATTGACTGAAATGTTGCTTTCTGGCACAGTAGAAGGAACAGCGTTGTATAATGTGTGTCAGATTTTAAAGCAAGAGCTACGTGAGATGTGTCATTTTTACGCTGATTTTTGGTTCATTGCTAATGTTTTAGCACCTAACTGGTTCAATTACCTTGCAGATGTTAATGAGAAAAATTCAGAGAGAGAAGTGTACACCCAGAATTCTGCCTTAGTGGATGGCTAAGTGGGTGCCCCAGAAATGTGAACAGCTGAGAGCAAAAGCCACTTACAGGTGGGCAGAGATGAGAGAGATGCACATTCCCCTAGATTTGATAAAAACTGTGCAGCACGCACAAAAGCAATCTGTCATGCAAGCAGTCACAGAGCAGTTGGGGAGAGGAAAGTTACCAGATCAGAAATGGCAAATTGATCAGGTTTTAGGGAAAGTGATTGCTGCAAATTACCAAGGAAAAATCGAAATTATGCTGATGCCTAGAAAAGAATCTGATTCATTCATACAAATTGGAGACAGAATGGCCCAACTTGACAAAAGTGCAGTGAATGGAGGTTTGTTAAAGAAGGAGTCTGCCCCAGCCCTTCTGACAGTGCAAGAAAAGGGAAGCTGTGGAGCAGCAGATAAAAACCTCAGTGCTGATGTGTGGGCTGAAGCCCTAAGTGACCCTCCAGAACCTGCAGTGAATATAACAAAGGGCCCCAAAAACGTCCTGCTGATCATAAAACAGGGAAAGAAAGAGGAAGGGTGCAGTTTAAATGAAAAATGTTATTTGCAAGAAAAGTCATACATGTTTCTTTTGCAGATCCTACCACGTTTCGCCACTGTCCCTGAGTGTGCTGTGTGGTCCCCCTTCCGGTGTGTGCGTGTGGGGTCGGGGAAGGGACCGAACCCCCAACCTGAACCTGGCTGAGTAAAGTGCCAGCACCATGGATCCATTTTGCGCAAACTGCGCCTTCAGTTCAAGTTCAACTTGTTTGATTGCATTCTGTGATTTTTTTTTTTTCCCTCTCATATGGAACTCTGACTTTTGCTTACCTTCCAGAAAACCTTTCAAGTGGACCGTGCATCTTTTACATGAGTAGAACTCATGCCACATCAAATTGCTAACACTGTTGAATTAGAGACTCATTCAGAGAAAAAAAAATTGCTCAGTCTTTTCTATGTAGATGTATCTGATGTGAAAGGTTATGAAATCAATGTGTTAATTCACTTCTATTGCTTTACAGGGATTGCTTTGATCATTCTGATAATGTTTTTTTGTTTGTGCTGATGTTTTTTTTGTTTTTGTTTGAAACAAGAGATATGTGAAACAAAAATTCATTGGTCAAAGGGCGGAATGTACTGCCATTTGATAAAGTTTGTTTTGACCAATGACTTTGTGTTTCACCACTGCGCATATTAGTTGCTCAATGTTCACCAGTAGCACATGGTATGTTTTGTTCAGTTTAGCCGCCTATGGGCTTTGACATTGCATTAGTCATTACATTCTGTATTCTGCCTATTGGCTTTGACATGGCATTAGCCATTACTTTCTGTATTCAGTTGAGCCGCCTATGGGCTTTGACATTGCATTAGCCATTACATTCTGTATTCTGCCTATTGGCTTTGACATGCTGTATCCAGTCTAGCCGCCTATTGGCTTTGACATTGCATTCCTATTGGCTTTGACATGATGTATTCAGTTTAGCTGCCTATTGACTTTGACATGCTATTAGATATTCTGCCTATGGGCTTTGACATGATATTATATATTGCATTTTGTATTCAGCTTAACTGCCTATTGGCTTTGACATGATATTATACATTACATTTTGTATTCAGCTCCGCTGCCTATTGGCTTTGACATGATATTATACATTGCATTTTGTATTCAGCTCAGCTGCCTATGGGCTTTGACATGATATAAGACATTGCATTTTGTATTCAGCTTAGATGCTTATTGGCTTTGACATGACACTAGACATTGCATTTGATATTTAGGTTAGCTGCCCATTGCCTTTAACGTGGAGTTAGACATTGCAGATGAGAATCCAAGCTGTATTTTTCCAAGCTGTGTTTTTGCACCAGAGAACCAAGATGTTTTTCTCACAGTAGACTAGACATGATAAGAGAGAGTACATGGGTGTTGTTCTCTCTGCTTGAGCTTGGGAACAGGAGTAGTCTTGGAGACCTGGCCAGTCTCCAAAAGGCTTGCTCAGTTTCCCAGGTCTGAGAGGAGGGGGCACACCTTTGTAACGAATGACACAGGCTGCAGAGAGTCAGATTTGAATCTGCCGGACCTCGTGCTGGAGCTTGGCGCCAGCTGCCAGCAATCCCGTGTGGGTAGATGAATCTCTCTTTCTCGCGGCTGACAGGGGTCCTCAGCTTGCAGACCTTAGAAAGATGAAGCTGTGAATAGTTCCCACACGGTGAAGTATTTGTTTTGCTTTGCATTCAATATCTTATAAATATAACCTGCTGAGTATATTGCAAACTGATATATTTTGTTTGATTAACGCGGACTTGAAAGCTACTAATTCGTCATACATAAAATATTGTGGTTGGGGAAGAATTAACAACAATAAAAGTCTTCTTTGACCTCAGAAGTGCATTTCTGTTGTGTTATGTTAGTGCTTAGAAACTAGATAAGAGGAAAGCACTACAGCATGCTGTGGTGATGGGTGTCCATACAGGTCTGTGATGGAGGTCCATGCATAGGTGTTGCATGCAGGGCTTGGTATTGGGATGGATAGGTTGTGATAGTGGGGTATTTGTGAGTTGGAGTGATGGGGTTGAGGGTAGGGGTAGGATTTGTGATGGCATGCAGGTGGGGGGGGGATTTAGTAGTAAAAATGTGACTTACCAGAGTCCAGTCCTCCTGCTACTCCCACGAGGCCCTCAGGATGTATGATCGCCAAGACTTGCTTCTCCCATGTTGTTACTTGTGGGGGTCCACCGCCAGTCCTCTGTACAGCAAACTGGTGTCTTGATGCCACTGAATGCACCTTCCCCCGTAGGTCGTTCCACCTTTTCATGATGTCATCCCTGGTTCTTGGGTGCTGTCCCACGGTGTTGACCCTGTCCTTTATTCTCCGCCATAGCTCCATCTTCCTAGCAATGGACGTCTGCTGCACCTGTGATCCGAAAAGCTGTGGCTCTACCCGGATGATTTCCTCCATCATGACCCTTAGCTCCACCTCAGAAAACCTGGGGTGCCTTTGGGGTGCCATGGATGTGGTGTGAGTGATATGTGTAGGGATGTGTGGGGTGATGTGTGGGGTGATGTGTTGTGGTGTATGCTGTGATGTGCATGAATGATGTCTGGGTGATGGTGTTCTGTGCCTCTGATTGAGTGGGTGCTCCTGCCTTGTCTATCTCTGTGTGCTATTGTTTTTTCGCTGTAAATTATTGTGGGTAATGTGGGTGGGTGTTTTATAGTGGTGTGAGTGTGTGGGCGTGGTGTGTGTATATGTGTCAGGTGTGTGTATTTTGACTTGTCCAATGTGGTGTTGTTTTGTTTGGGTGTGTGTATTTTGAGCGTGGCGGTGTGTACCGCCAATGGTTTACCGGGATTGAAAGACTGCTGCGGTGATTCGAAAGGTCATGATACTGTGGGCGTATTCCTGTTGGCGTAACGGTGTGGGTTTTACTATCGCCAGTTTATCACTGACCTTTGGTGTGGCAGACTTGTGTGGGTGTCTGTATAGTGGCGGATTTCTCTGTGTGGGTCATAGTACCCGTGGCGGATTACCACCGCTGTCACAGTATGTTGGCGGCCGTCAGCACGGCGGTAGGCGGCATTTACCGCCAGGGTTGTAATGAGGGCCTAAGTCTCCCACTCAGCATGTTTTACATAAAATCTACTTCGATGTGTGTTGTTTTTCTCAGATGGATTGATTTAATCTGCTAACGTTTTCTTTCCACTAGTGTAAACATGCTAAGAGTCTAAGGAGTCTATGGTCTATAGCCGGATTTGTTTATACAGCAACATACAGATATCGTTCATTACTCATGGCCTTCCCAAACAAGAAAACAGGAGAATATTTTGACAGAAACAATACATATTCACAAGCACATGCACTCTCTCACCAACGAAACTTACTTGACATGGCTGCAGTAACATTCATACTGAGATGTGTGCCCCACCAAAACAGCGCTGGAGTTAAAAGTATGTGAAAAAGTGCCCACCCCATCTTTTCCCCATGTCAGGAATTGAAATACAGCAAATATGTTGGTTGTTTGAGAACCCTACAATAGCAAGCATATGTAAATTACATTTATATAACCTCCCACGAACAGGGTCAGCAGTAGCAGCCCCAAGCTGTTTTATAATACTGCAACATTTTAGCAAAGCTGCAGGTAAGGCATCAGAATGATAGGTTTGCGCAAATCAGATTGCTTAGCATCACATGCAAAGTAATTTAGCTCTGGGAAATAACTATTTCCGGGATGAACCAAGAAGACACCTTGTTGAGGTCTCTTTCCCTTCGAGCATGCCATGTGACACAAAATGCTAATCATAACAGCCATATTGAGAGTGTCCTCTGAGATCCCTTCCTCTAAACCAGTGGTCTCCAAACTTTTAATGCCGCGCCCTCCCAGTTGAAAAATAAAAATCATTGGGTCCCCCCTCAGAATTTTTCACAAATGTTTTATAAAAATGGCAATGTTTAAATGTGTCTAGACCTATTTAAACATTGCAGTAAAGTACTGTTGCCTTTTTAAAAATGCAATAACTTCTTCTGCCTAAAACAAAGGCATGTTATCTGTATAATGTTTCTTTTGGCCAGTGTCTGTCGTCCCCCCGGGAACACTTGAGGCTCCCCTAAGGGAGCCTACAACCCAGTTTGAAGACCTCTGCTCTAAACCCATGGAGAGGGTCCCTGGTTTTCCGCAAGTAACACGCATTTTGAGAGGCATTTTGGAGTCAATATGAACTTGCATTATAAACCACAATCTAAATTTTACATTCGCAGTTGCGGTTCCAGTCAGACCTCCACTATTTAAATCAAAAAGCTTACCCTGACCTCTAAGAAAATTCTACTGTTCAACTTAATTAAAGCTCAGAATTCTTCCTGCAGCCTTCTAAAGAATTACGGGAAGAGCTGCTCTGTTGTCATGACTTTAGATGATGATCTATCACTATGAGTTCTATTTTCAAGTTGTGTGCGTGCCTTTAGCAATATAATGCATTCTGGGAACTGTAGTTTGTAACTGGTAGCCATGCGAAGTGCTCCAATACCTCCAATCCAATTATCACTGCATGAAACTTGACAGCGTTATTGCCGCTATGGAGCGGTACACGAAGGGGAGAGACAAAAGAAAAAGTAGTACACCTATACTAAAGTATATAGCTGATTGTGCAATAATCCATTTAACAGGGTCAGTCTGCAAGGTGGTAACAAACCAGCCTCAAGGCAGGACAAAGGTAAGGCATTTACCAACAACATCAAGAGATTTTTAAAAGGCAGACCTAGGGACGAATTAAAAGGATTGGAATGAGATGAGCATGGTTAAAGCCTACAGATTAGATTACAACATGCTGAAAAGCTTGCACTCTGCTATGCTCGACCTAATGATTCTTCAGTTTCTCCCTTTAAAAAGAAGGAAGAAGCAATATCTGATTTGGCAGCCTCAGATTCTGGGGAGAGGCTTCTACTTCAATAGATTTAAAGGGAAACTGTGATTTATCCTTTGGGTGGGAATACAAGGTACCACTAAACAGACATTAAGGAAAGACAAGAATAAGGAGATTGGAAATGGAGATTCTGGAAGTCTTTTTGTTCTTCAGTTGGCATAGAAGTAGCCCTTTCCATTGCTTACCACCCTCAAACAGATAGTCAAACGGAGAAAGTTAACCAGACATTAGAAAACAAAGTCAGGTGCCTCCTGTGCTCACTAACAGGGACTTGGGACCAAGCCCTACCATTGGCAGAATTCACATTTAATAACTTGATCCACTCAGGGTTAGGGTGCTCAATGTTTTATTTTCTCATGGGCACCCATCCCCATAATCTCCCGGTAACTCTTCCAGACTTAACCCCTTCAGTCACTGAAAGATTAAAGATTTTACAGGACATCCAATGGAAAACAAAATATAAGCTAGTTAAACACGAGACCCAAATGAAATTACAAGCTGACAAAAACAGAAGCCCTGAACCCATGTACCAAATTGGAGATTTAGTATGGCTCTCTACTCGAAACATTACCCTAGCAGGTCCCAGAAAACTGCAACCACGTTATCTAGGACCATTCAAGATCACACAAATCTTAGGGCCCGTTACGATGAAGCTGCAACTACCTCCTGAATATACCATATACCCAATATTTCATATATCTCTGTTAAAACTCTACCACCCAAACACCAGACCAGACTCACAACCCCCTCCAGTCATTGTCAATGGGCATCAGGAATACGAGGTATGTCGCATTTTAGATGCTAAGAGAATCCATGGAAAATTGTATTATCTGATAGACTGGAAAGGATATGATCCGTCTGAGCATTTTTGGGAACCTGCATTGTTCGTTCATGGCCCTAGTTTGGTGCGACCATTTCATCTGGTAAATCCTATGAAACCACTCCCAGCACATCGGCCTTTGGGGGGAAGAGAACTGTTGTGGGTACACTAGCACATCCAAGAGCTTGATTACAGTAAGGTGCTGTTGCTTTCAACATTCAGACTTATTTGGGTATATTCATTACATCCTTGAATATCAAGTTTGCAATAACCAATGCTTCTTAAATGTCTCATTTATTATAACCAATGCTTGTTTATTATACACATTGTATCCCAACTGCTAAACTTGTGCCAACTGTAACTGCCAAAACATGTGCTCTTCAAAACGTGATCTCTATTGAACATGTGCCACAGTCAGGAGAATAATTGCTCATTTCCTTAACAAGCAACCAACTACCGTTCCACCTGCTCCAACTGTAACTGCCAAAACATGTGCTCTTCACAATGTGATATGTATTGAAGATGTGCCACATTCAGGAGGATAATTGCTCATTCCCAAATGGTACTTATTAAAGGATAATTGTGAGTGAGGCCTTGCTTGGCTTCGTACCTATTGCTCTGTTCACCTGTTTCCAATCAAGTCAAGTTCCTTGCTCTACAGCATGCTTCCAGTGGAGCTCCAGTGCAAGTCAAGTTCCTTGTCCTCCAGCCTGACTCCAGTCGAGTTCCAGTGTTCCTTGTTCTTCGACCAGCTTCCAGTCAAGTTCCAGCATTTCTCGTCCTCCAGACAGCCTCCTGTCTAGATACGGTGATCCTCGCCCTCCAGTCAGCTTACTGCAGAGTCTTGGCCCTCCTCTTCCGTCTTCTGCCTATGATCCAGTATTTCCTGTAAAAGAGAGAAAATAAGAAAGTTGAAAAAACAAAAACATTTGGGTTCTTCTGAAATTTTCAAGCAAGTAACTTAATTTCAAGGTAAAGAAAGATGAATTGCTTAAATCAGCGGTTCCCAACCTGTGGTCCGCAGCCCCCTAGGGATCTGTGACATAGTCCCAGGGGGTTGGCAGGCCTGGGCTGGCAAGAAGGCCCTTTTCCAGCTGGGGCCTCTGGATAGTAACATGCCTGGTTTTATATTTGTTACTTCCTTAGTGAAGCAGTTTTTAAAGCACTGCAGTTTCCTTATAAATCTAACAGCTTTCCAGCAAAAATAAATGCGTCAAGATAACTCTGGTAATTAATATACCAGCTGGAGAGAGATGGGAGTTTTGTCTAGTGGCAGTTTTGACTCATTTAAGGTAGCACAGATGGTTAATATGCCTGCTGCAAAGAACATGTATCATGCAAAGAACAGTATTTTATGTGCATAGAACAGTGGATTACTGCTTTTGGCACAGAGACTCTTTTGTTACTGTGAAGTCCATAAGTTACAATCGTAATCTAGCACAGTGAGCTATAAACTGCCATCATAAAGCTGCAAGCAAACTGCATGGCACAAATTACAAAGTTAAGTTTTTTACCAGTCTTTCATTTTACTTATCCTGCTAAAAAAGGCTAGCTTTCCTAGAAATACATTCTTATTATTAAAGTCAATGGTAACCGCTGTGTTATGTTCTGAATCCTGAGTTTGTGCTGCTCCAGACCAAGAACTCTTAGAAAATGCCTACCAGTATGAATTATGTATGAATCCTGCACCTTGTAGTCCCCTGTAAAGTGCTTTGAGACCCTACACTTGTATGAGAGGTACTATAAAACAGATGAATTACATGTGATACAGGCTATGGAGGAATGTATGTCGGAACAACGCATGCCTGAACAACGAGGTCGGAACAACGACCGCGTTGTTACCACTAATGCCTTTACCACAAATGCCTTGACAACGATTTTTCTTTGTAAAGGCATTCCTGGTAAAGCCATTAGTGATAGGCATGCATGGTTCCCGCATGCGTTCCCCCTGGCCCCCCACCCCTAAAAATTACCGTGACCCCCACCCCCTCCCCAAAAACCACGCCAACCCCCACCCTTGCCCCTAAAACTACCCCAACCACCCACCTCTTCCCTAAAATTACTGCAACCCCCACCCTGCCCCTAAAACCTAAAACCACCCCAACCCCCACCCCGTCCCTAAAACAACCCAAATCCCCACCCCTAAAACCTAAACTACCCCAACCCCCACCCCTAAAACCTAAAACCACCCCGCCCCTAAAACTACCCGAAGCCCCCCACCCCACCCCTAAAACCCCACCAACCCCCACCCCTAAAATTACCCGACCCCAACCCACCCCTAAAACATAAAAACCACCCCAACCCCCACCCCTAAAACAACCCCAAACCCCACCCCATCCCTAAAACCTAAACTACCCCAACCCCCACCCCTAAAACCTAAAACCACCCCAACACCCCGCCACTAAAACTACCCTGAGCCCCCCACCCACCCCTAAAACTTAAACCCCCCCAAACCCCCACCCCGCCCCTCAAATTAGCCGACCCCACAACCCAAAACCACCCCAACGCCCACCCCTAAAATTACCGCAACCCCTCACCCCACCCCAAAAACCTAAAACCACCCCAACCCCCACCCCTAAAACCTAAACAACCCCAATCCCCCACCCGACCCCTAAAAACCTAAATCACCCTGACCCCCCACCCCGCCCCTAAAAATAAAAATGTCCCGACCCCCCTCCTCTCCCCTAAAACTAAAAATACTCCTCCCCTCAAACCTAAACTGCCCGACCCCCCACCCCTAAAACTAAAAATACCTCGACCCCCCACCCCGCCCCTAAAACTAAAAATACCTCTCCCCTCCTTCCCCGCCCCTAAACCTAACCCGCCCCGACACCCCCTCCGCTAAAACAAAAAATACCTCAACCCCCCACCCCTAAAACTAAAAATACCCCGACTCCCCTTCCCCCGCCCCTAAACCTAAACAGCCCCTAAAACAAAAAAATAACCCAAACCCCTCCCCTAAACCACCCTGACCCCCAAAACTAAAAATACCCCAACCCCCCCACCCTTGCCCCTAAAACTAAAAATACCCCTCCCCCAAACCTAAACCGCCCGCCCCCCACCCCTAAAACTAAAAATACCTCGACCTCCCACCCCACCCCACCCCACCCCTAAAACTAAAAATACCCCTTCCTCCCCCGCCCCTAAACCGCCCGATGCCCCTCCCCTAAAACTAGAAAATACCTCGACCCCCCACCCGCGCCCCTAATACTAAAAATACCCCAACCTCTCCTTCCCCCGCCCCTAAACCTAAACCGCTCCTAAAACTAAAAATAGCCCAACCGCCCTCCCCTAAACCACCCTGACCCCCCAAAACTAAAAATACCCCAACCTCCCACCCCGCCCCTAAAACAAAAAATACCCGACCCCCCAGCCCCTAAAACAGCCCCACTTACCTGACTGATTGCGTCGTCCTCCTCAGCCGACTCCCTTCTTCTGTGCCTTAACCATGCATGTGCGTGGTTCAGCACATGCGTGGTTAAGGCACAAAACAATGAAGTCGTGGTTAACAAAAGCATTGTTCCGCTTTCGTTGTCCACAACTTTGTTGTTACGGAGTCGTGGTTAAGGCCGTTTCCCCTATGGAGAGATGAGAGGCCCTTATGGTTTTACTTCCTTTCACCACCACATATTTATGTGAAAAAGCTTTCTCAGATCTTATGTACCTAAAAAATAAAAACAGAAATCACTTGGGAAATGTAGAATCTGACCTGCGGATTCAGTTTTCCTAAATAAAACCAAACATTTAAAAGTTAGTCGCCAAGATGCAGCATCATACTTCCCAATAACATTTTTTGATTTTTGCATATTTTTTCAATATGAAATAATGATACCTTTAGTAATTCGAATATTTGTTTGGTGTGTACTTGTTTGTGCATTTTTTGCAAATTACTGTTTTAATATTTGAAATTTAAATGGTTCAAATTGCTTGGGGGTCCCTGGCTTGCAGCAGTGATCCAGAGAGGGTCCGTAGGAGTAAAAGGGTTGGGAACCACTAGCTTAAATGAAACAAAACAGAGCTAAGTCTTTTCAATAATTTATGATAATAAGAACTAGCGTGATTTATTGTTTGGGTGGGAATCCAAGATACCGCTAAACAGACATTAAGGAAAGACTTATTTCCTGTAACAAGCTCTCCCCTGAGAATTAGGAGACGAGAAATGGAGCAAGTTTATCAAAACTATTATTGGCAAGAGATTACGCCAGAACACTAAGAAGCCCTTTAGTCAAGTTGATTGTTTTTGAGATTGGACATTGCCTCAGAGACTCTGAAAGTATTGTAAAAAGAGGAAGAGACTTGTTCAGCCTTATAGAAACATATGCACAATGTGTGAACAATAACTGACATGTTGTAATAGTTTATGCAAATTCAATTAATGAAGTATTTCTTTTGCAGCCCAAAATCCTAAAAACCAAGAACCCAGTATTTTGAGAAATCAGAAGTCCTGATGCCCAAAACAACACACAGTCTAGGGTCCAGCAGTCCGATTCTGCAGTCCACGAAGCAGAAGCTGGTATTTTCTTTTTTTTTCTCTTCCCAAAACCCCCTTCGCCTTGTGAGCCTGCAAGAGGGCAATGTACTCTTCATCGCAGTCACGTTAGTCCTCACCGGGATTGGGGAATTGTCATCGCCCCATCGCCTGGAACGCCTGGAATTCAGGTGAATGGCTCGCACAGAACACTCAGTAGGAACTTTTCATCTTCCCAGAAATTTATGTTATCTAGGATAACATTTCAAAATACATGCAAGTGTTTTGGCAGACATTATCTGCATCTGTTCGCAAACAAAGACAATGCACAGTTTAGCAAATTCTGCTCCAGGTTTCTAGAGGAGGAGGCCTGAGAAATGGATGCATTGGTGTTCAAAATGGCCAGATTATCTGCTCTATGGTTAATACAGAAAGTTCTCTTCAGGTTTCAGGAGGAGAAAGAAGATCTGATTCTGGTGGTGCCTTATTGGCCACAGAGATCATGGTTTCCTCTGCTAAAAACCCTGGCTCTTCTTCCACCTTTGGTACTTACGAAGTCTCTGTCACCTCCCAAAATCTCTTAGGAAACAGGCTAACCTCTCCTTTGGTAGAAGTAATCCAGAACCCAGAAGACCTTCCACATTGAAATTACACGAGAAACACTGGAGGTCTTTTGATTCTTGGTGCTCTTATAATCTTTCAGCACTTGTTTGAGAATGTTCTGCGGTTTTGCATTTTCTTTTGGATCACTTGAATCTCTCTGTCTTGACTTTGAGGTCTCAATTGTTTGCTGTTAAGGCTTTCTGAGGATTTTCTGAATCTTCTATGGTGGATTAATTTCTAGACTATTTAAAGGCTTGTCTGTGGTAAGATCTGTGAGAAATCCTATCACTCTAGCATGGGATCTTCCTTCAGTTCTGAGGACTTGACGGTCTTATCTCTTTGAGCCTTTGTATGAAGTAATTTGAAGTTTCTTTCTTTTAAGGTCTTCTTTTCTGGTAGCTATCAATTCAGCAGGAAGGACTGGTGAAATAGGAGTTTTAAAGTGTAATCCTCAATTTATTCGGTTTATTGAAGATAATGCCCTTTTAAAACCTGATTATACTTCTATTCCTAAAGTTAATTATGTCTTTCATAGACCTCAAGAAATAATTCTTTCAGTTCTCTATCCTTCTCCCTCTCAAAGAGAAGAGCCATTGTTAAACACTGGATGGTAAAATAGTTCTTCTGATTTCTAATAACAGGTCTCAGCACTACAGGAAATCTGATTCCTTGTTTGTGACTTTCACACAAGCTGTAACGGAGGATAAAGTGACTACTTTGACTGTCAGCAGATGGATTACATCTATCATCTCGCTGGCCTTGCAGGACAATCCTGGAGATCTTCCGGTTCAAGGTAGGTCCACGTGGGGTGTGACTGCTTCCTTGGTGGAATTTCAGGGATTATGGCTTCAGGAGAAGTGCAGAGTGGCCACTTGGTCCTCTGAGCATACTTCTGTTAAGCAGTTAAGCATTACTGTTCCTTGGATACACATTTACATTTGGGAACAGGTGCTTTGAACTCTGCACTATATTTGGGGGATTGTTGCAGTGTTTCATTTTCGGAATACAGTAAATTTTAGTTTATCGTATTCTAGAAAAAGGTTTTTTTTTTTTAGTTTAACTTTGTCAAAGGACTTCAGCTATGGTGTACCTCACTTAGTAATGAGTGGGACGAAGTTGAGGGACGTAGGAGTACTGCCCTTGTTATTTATTGGTAATCTTCATTGCCCTTGCTCCATCTCATCCTCATCACCGTCATTACATCCCACCATCTGTGAGTTCTTTGACGACGTCTTGGAAATATACTGGGGGGTGGGGGGTGCCAGACCCCTTTTTGGCACTCGGAGGGCGAGTGGGGCTAGCAGGTATGGCTCCTTATGTTTTTTACTCCTATTATGACGTATCATTACTTCACTTTGTAATGACTTTGATGAGGACGAGATGGAGTAAGAGTGATGAAGATTACTTGGACGCAACCTGGACATCATGTCACCTATGGAATGACTGGTGTGTTGACTGATCTGTGCTAGATGGGTTAGTGTTAGGTTTCCACTAGACAACGACTGTGGTGTATTATTGGCTGTCTTAAAAGATCTCTCTTTCGAACAAAAGTATGCCTGACCCTTTCCCCCAGCTTGGCCAAAGCTTCCAGCATCTGAACTGTCATTATCTACGAATGTTGTCACCAGATATTCGTATTTATATCGCGTGATGCTCTCTATAACGCAGTCTAGACTGTGCTCGATTTGCTAGGAGGGGAGCTAATTTGTTGGTTCACCCCTATATAAATAAGAGTAAGCCACAATGTTTTTGTCTGTGTACCAAGCAGTCCAATGAGTTTACGCTCGCTGTTGACATCTTTAATGGTATGCACAAAGGATGTGAGTTTGAATCCCAGCTAGGTGGACTCCGACTTCCATCCTTCTGAATTCAATCAACTGAATACCATTAAACTAGAAAGTTGTGGCATCTGTTATCTACAGCGCTTAGAATCGTCAGTCACCAAGTATGAGGTGCAATATAAAATATTTGACTACTATTTCTCCGAAACAGCATGCTGGAGCGTTGCTTCAGTTCACTTTGGGGCCTCAGTTTCTCTTTTTCCTATGAGTGTTCTCAGCAAAGCTTTTTTCCACTTCAGGGAGACTTCTCGATAGCAGAATAGAGGCTGCTGAATTGCCTGCATCCTCAGTAAGAGGGTTTATCGAAAAAGATGTACTAAGGAGCCCCGTTTGAATATGTGAAATCGGAAAAGACAATTGTCTCCCTGGGTTAAGAAGGCATGGCGAGATTCAGTGGCAGATGTTAAAAGCCACTTGAAAGACGGCAGGTGCATTTCTAAGCGTTCAACAATTTTCCCGGCGTTGCATGCACTTATTGCTATCGCAATTGGTCCCTATCTAACTCAAAAGAAATCCATCCATTAGGGGAAATATAGAGCGGAGGCTTATCTAGAGTGTGTATGTAAAAAAGTAGTAAACATTTGAAAAAACATATTCCGGATGAGGGTGGATTCACGTTCAGGCAGACCTGGTGGGCCTTGCCAGTCCACTATGCAGCATGAACCTTTTCTTTTAACCACCCACACACCCTTGTTTGTTGTTGCGTCACAGCTGGTGGGAGGCTGGGGGAGGGAGTGGGTTGTGAGGTTGTCAGACCAACTTACAGCGTACAGACATTTGTGTAATGGTGTGCCTTTGTTAGCGCGTCTGACCTTAATAAGTACATTTACAAGGGGACGCAAATAGGTCGATGAACCTTTTGACTCGCAATTAAGATGTTCCCACCATAACTCCAGAAATTGCAGATCAATAATCAGTAATTAATCAGTATCATCAATGATCAATGATAATGGCATAAATAATCAATTGGAGTCAGTAATTACCACTCACCATGACCTTTCAGTCATGCATAACAACACTTTTTAGTAAAAGTTAGAATGTTTATTTCCCTATATTAGCAATGCTAAGGTCACGCAAGTAAATCTCAAAATCAAATGATAAACATACAAAAACAACCCTGGCTGTCCAAAGCGCCGAAAGAAACGCCATCTAATCAAAGCTTGTACTATTTATACACACTAAGGTTACAGTGCAAATCAATAACAAGAACAATTACGCGAACGATATTACATACATTTAGCTTCATCAAAGAAAAGCATCAAAGGTTATTCCCTATAACAGAATTTCATTAGTGAGGATCCTTAACTAACACCAAATTAGCATCAGCATGTTGGGCTTCATGCAAAACAATTTCGGAAACACAAATTTGGAAAACATCTAACTGTAGCTCTATCAAAACAGTGCGGTTGGTACCTAGAAAGAAAAAGCAAATAGGCATAACAAACATATGGGTACAAGAATACCTCTCCTCAATTGGATCAGCAAGCTAAGATAGTCTACGTCAGCAGGACATCAGTTCGGTCAGCAAGGCATCAGGATGCAGCATCAAAGTTTAGAAAATGCAAAGACTTTAAGCAGCAAAGTTAAGCACATATCTGCTAAAGAAAATAACAACCTTTCAGCCAGAAAGAAAATGGGCAAAAGCCCTCCCTTCCCTCGCTGCAGTCTGGCTAAATTAGATCCCCTGAAACTACTTCCCAAGTCCCTATTGGTCCAGAGATAGCATGTTCACACTTTGTCCAATAAAACTAAAACTTCAAATCTATAAATTCTACCACTACTCTGTTCACATGTGGCTGATTGGCTTCTCTTGTAATGTCCTCATTATCCAGCTCATCAGGTAACAATATTGTTGCAGCTCATACTCCAGTCAGTGTCTCCATTGTTCTCCTCCTACAGCATCCATTTTAGGACATCCTCATTCCTCACTCCTCATCCCTACTTCTCATCCCTGCTTCTCATCCATCATCCCTACTTCTCATCCATCATCCCTACTTCTCTTCCATCGTCCCTACTTCTCATCCCTGCGTCTCATCCCTGCTTCTTATCCATCATCCCTACTTCTCATTCATCATCCCTGCTTCTCTTCCATCATCCCTACTTCTCATCCATCATTCCTACTTCTCATCCATCATATATCATCCCTACTTCTCATCCATCATACATCATCCCTAATTCTCATCCCTCACCCCTACTTCTCATCCATCATCCCTACTTCTCATCCATCATCCCTGCTTCTCATCCATCATCCCTACTCCTCATCCCTCATCCCTCATCCCTGCTTCTCATCCATCATACATCATCCCTACTTCTCACTTCTCATCCATCATCCCTACTTCTCATCCATCATACATCATCCCTACTTCTCATCCATCATCCCTACTTCTCATCCATCATCCCTGCTTCTCATCCATCATACATCATCCCTACTTCTGATCCATACTCATCCATCAGCATACTGGTACACCCATATAATTCCCTAGTATATGGTACTGAGGTACCCAGGGTATTGGGGTTCCAGGAGATCCCTATGGGCTGCAGCATTTCTTTTGCCACCCATAGGGAGCTCTGACAATTCTTACACAGGCCTGCCAGTGCAACCTGAGTGAAATAACATCCACGTTATTTCACAGCCATTTACCACTGCACTTAAGTAACTTATAAGTCACCTATATGTCTAACCTTCACCTGGTTACTTAGTGTGTGGGCACCCTGGCACTAGCCAAGGTGCCCCCACATCGTTCAGGGCAAATTCCCCGGACTTTGTGAGTGCGGGGACACCATTACACGCGTGCACTGTACATAGGTCACTACCTATGTACAGCGTCACAATGGTAACTCCGAACATGGCCATGTAACATGTCTAAGATCATGGAATTGCCATTCTGGCATTGGGGATGACAATTCCATGATCCCCCCGGGTCTCTAGCACAGAACCCGGGTACTGCCAAACTGCCTTTCTGGGGTCTCCACTGAAGCTGCTGCTGCTGCCAACCCCTTAGACAGGTTTCTGCCCTCCTGGGGTCCAGGCAGCCCTGGCCCAGGAAGGCAGAACAAAGGACTTCCTCTGAGAGAGGGTGTAACACCCTCTCCCTTTGGAAATAGGTGTGAAGGCTGGGGAGGAGTAGCCTCCCCCAGCCTCTGGAAATGCTTTGATGGGCACAGATGGTGCCCATCTCTGCATAAGCCAGTCTACACTGGTTCAGGGATCCCCCAGCCCTGCTCTGGCACGAAACTGGACAAAGGAAAGGGGAGTGACCACTTCCCTGACCTGTACCTCTCAGAGGAGGTGCCCAGAGCTCCTCCAGTGTGTCCTAGACCTCTGCCATCTTGGAAACAGAGGTGTCTGTGGCACACTGGACTGCTCTGAGCGGCCAGTGCCAGCAGGTGATGTCAGAGGCTCCTTCTGATAGGCTCTTACCTCTCTTGGTAGCCAATCCTCCCTCCTAGGTAGCCAAATCTCCTTTTCTGGCTATTTAGGGTCTCTGCTTTGGGGATCTCACCAGATAACAAATGCAAGATGTTAGAAATGGGGTCTTTGGTTGACAGTCAGGTTACCCCCTGTTCAAGCAAGGACCCTCACTCTAGTTAGGATAAAAGAGAATCACCCTCAGCTAACCCCTGCTTACCCCCTTGGTAGCTTGGCAGAGCAGTAGGCTTAACCTCAGAGTGCTGGGCGTAAAGTATTTGTACCAACACACACAGTAACTTAATGAAAACACTACAAAATGACACAACACCAGTTTAGAAAAATAGGAAATATTTATCTAGACAAAACAAGACCAAAACGACAAAAATCCAACATACACAAGTCAAGTTATGATTTTTAAAAGGTTTCAAATAAAAAGAGTCTTTAGGTAGTTGTAACAACACACTAGCGCTGCTAGCGTGTAAATGTACCTGGTTTGCGTCAAAAATAACCCCGCACGGGCTGTGCGCGTCGAAAATAACCCTGCACGGTTATATGCGTTGAAAACAACTCGGCACGGCGATGCGCGTCGAAACAGCCAGCCACGCGACGGTCCGAAAGTCCCGCGGCGCAGGTTGCGATCTCTCAGCCTTCGTCAGCGATGCTGCGCGTCGTTTCTCCTGCTCCGGGCGTCGATTCTTCGGTCGCGTTTCCTGCGGCGTCGTTTCTCAGCTGCGGAGCCGGCGTCGCGTCGTTTTCTCAGCCGCGATCGGATTCGCGTCGATCTTTTCTCCGCACGGCGCTCGGTGCGTGTATTTTTGTCCTTAGGCTGCCAGCCTCTCCTTTCAGGGTCCCAGGAACTGGAAGGGCACCACAGAGCAGAGTAGGGGTCTCTCCAGAGACTCCAGGTGCTGGCAGGAAGAAGTCTTTGCTATCCCTGAGACTTCAACAACAGGAGGCAAGCTCTACATCAAGCCCTTGGAGATTTCTTCTTCAAGATGGAAGGCACACAAAGTCCAGTCTTTGCCCTCTTACTCAGGCAGAAGCAGCACTGCAGGAAAGCTCCACAAAGCACAGTCACAGGCAGGGCAGCACTTGTTCCTCAGCGATCAGCTCTTCTCCAGGCAGAGGTTCCCCTTGATTCCAGAAGTGTTTCTAAAGTTTGTAAGTTTGGGTGCCCTTCTTATACCCATTTTAGTCTTTGAAGTCACCTTCCTTCAAAGGGGACTCACACCTTCTTGTGAAATCCTGCCTTGCCCAGGCAAGGCCTCAGACACACACCAGGGGGTTGGAGACAGCATTGTCAGAGGCAGGCACAGTCCTTTCAGATGAGAGTGACCACTCCACCCCTCCCTCCTAGCAGAGATGGCTAATCAGGAAATGCAGATTACACCCCAGCTCCCTTTGTGTCACTGTCTGGTGTGAGGTGAAAAACAACCCAACTGTCAAACTGACCCAGACAGGGAATCCACAAACAAGGCAGAGTCACAGAATGGTTTAAGCAAGAAAATGCTCACTTTCTAAAAGTGGCATTTCCAAACTCACAATCTTAAAATCAACTTTACTAAAAGATGTATTTTTAAATTGTGAGTTCAGGGATCCCAAACTCCACATGTCCATCTACTCTCTAGGGGAATCTACACTTTAATCATATTTAAAGGTAGCCCCCATATTATCCTATGAGAGAGAGACAGACCTTGCAACAGTGAAAACGAAATTGGCAGTATTTCACTGTCAGGACATATAAACCACATTACTATATGTCCTACCTTATCCATACACTGCACCCTGCCCTTGGGGCTACCTAGGGCCTACCTTAGGGGTGCCTTACATGTAAGGAAAGGGAAGGTTTAGGCCTGGCAAGTGGGTACACTTGTCAAGTCGAATTTACAGTGTAAAATTACACATACAGACACTGCAGAAGCAGGTCTGAGACAGGATTACAGAGCTACTTATGAGGGTGGCACAACCAGTGCTGCAGGCCCACTAGTAGCATTTGATTTACAGGCCCTGGCACCTCTAGTGCACCTTACTAGGGACTTACTAGTAAATCAAATATGCCAATCATGGATAAACCACTTACATCCAATTTAAACAGGAGAGCATATGCACTTTAGCACTGGTTAGCAGTGGTAAAGTGCTCAGAGTTGAAAAGCCAACAGCAACATGTCAGAAAAAAATAGGAGGCAGGAGGCAAAAAAGTCTGGGGATGACCCTGCATAAGCAAAAGTCCAACACGACCCCCCACCAGCCTAAAGCCAGGGGAGAACAATCAATACCTTGATGTACTTCCCTGATTGGGGCGATAGAACAAGGACCCAGGCCCACAACAGCAGGGGCATGTTCCAGTTCTACGCCTTCCTGACTCCAGTTGGATCCCTCTGTCCATACTCTCAGGGCCCACTAAGCTAACCCATGGGGAACCCTTCTCCACATCTACAGACACCATCTGTGCAACACCTAACTTTACTTTGCTCACAGATGTATTGCAATGGGCAGATAGTACCACCAGGGCCAACACAGTGGTGTTGCCCACTCCACCCCCGGGGTGTGACTCTCGTCCTCCCCCCCCCAGGGGCAACTCTGTCCACCAGGACAGCAAGCCACAGTGGCCCCAGACAACTGTCAGGGATGAGAGCCCGACCTCAGGCCTCTCTAACCACTGTGACTGTGGAGAGTGGGGGGTGGTAGCCCCAGGTGCCTGGCACCCTTTGACCACTCTCTCTTCCACCAGGTCAGGGATGTTAACCTGACCCTGGTCCTCCCCTCTGGGGCTCTGTACCCTCCCTGCAGAAGCGGCACCCCCAGAGTCAAAAACTGTCAGGGTGCTTGTAGAAGCAGTCCTGCACAATTCTTCCATCAGTGCAGGGATGTTAACCTGCAACTGATCCTCCAACCTGGGGTCTGTACCTTCAGGTTGGACCAGGGCCAGGGGTGAGGCTTCCCTCCCCCTGCCCTCTCTTCTGGGGTCCTGAACCACCCAACTAGGAGTGGCCCCCCCAGAAGACAACATGGTAGGGGCACTGTTAGCAGTAGCCCCTTCCTCCAGGTCAGGGGGGACACCCTTAACCTGGCCTCCCAATCCAGGGTCTGTACCCACAGACTGGATCACTGCCTGGCAAACCAGGGCTTCCTGGGGGGCATACCTACCCCCTACCAGGTCAGAGTTTACCCTCTGAACCTGGTCATCCAACCTAGGGTCACCACCCTGCGGTTGAACCACTGCCTGGCACACCAGGACTTCCTTGGGAGCACACTTACCCCCCATCAGGTCAGCGTTTACCCCCTGAACCTGATCATTCAACCCAGAGTCACCACCCTGCGGTTGAACCATTGCCTGGCACACCAGGACTTCCAGGGGGGCACACTTACCCCCCTCAAGGGACACACTGTCCCGAAGGGCCACACAAGAGTCTGGCTGGCGCAGGTCTCCTGACCTCTGCCCATCTGACAGAGTCTGGATTCCCCCCAACCCAGAAATGGTCTTACCAAGGTCATTCATGGGGGGCTCTGCTCTCAGAGCTGGCCCCTGACCCTCCAGGTTCTCCACTGGGGTCCGCAACCCCCTCTCAACCCTCTGTCTGGACTTCTGCACCCCCTCACTAGGAGTGGTACTGCCAGACACCAGAACTGGTGGGACGCTGGCTACAGCCGCCCCCCCAAGTTCTCCTGACACTGTGGGGTCTCCCTCAACAGATGGCCCTATGGTACAGGCTAGGCTCCCCTCCTGGTGTTCCCGCAGGGAACCCTCCAGGACCTGGGACCGGATCTCGGGCACCTTGGGCCTCAACCCATCCCCATTCCCTCTCCTCTGAGACTGGACATGGGGTCCCTCACCCATCCCACTACACTGGGACCTACCTGGGACACTACAATCCTTCCCTACCTCACCTGGTTGGGAACTACCTAGACCACTCCTCTCAGGAGCACCCCCAAATGCCTCTTCAGACTCTCTGGTACTCACCCAGAAGTCTGCCTCCATTGTAAGCTCCCTGAGGTCAGAGAACTCACACTCCACCTGGTGTTGGCATAGCTCTGGAAAATAAGGACTAGACATATGCTCTCCAGCAATTACATCACTCAGCCCCTCACATGAATTAACCAAAGTACCCTTCACCCAACCATCCAGTGACTCTGCTTTGACAAAGCACCCCACATCACCCTCCTGAGACTGGTGAGACAGTACCTGACTGTCCCTGACACTCAACCCACACTCTTCTGGGATGTCTTCACACTCCATAACCAGGACTTCTACCTGGGGGGAACCCCTCTCCCTGTCACTCTCAACTAGAGTCAGTAGAGTGTCCCTCCCACCAGTAGGAATATGACTCCCCATGCCAGTTCCCCAATCCACCTCAGGGACCCTGTGCATCACTGGAGCTACCTCATACCCCTGAACCTCCTGGCGTGTGTTAACTCCCTCCTTCAAGTAGGGCACCACCTCTCTGGGCATGTGCACTTCTTCAGCAGTACTGGATACAAGATTTTTGCTGCCACCATCTGAACTGGACTCAGCCCTCATGGCCTCCAGCTTCAGCTCCTCACAGCTCAGCTCTTGAGCTGCAATCCTTTCTTTTTCTAGGACTAAGGCTCTCTCCTCCTCAGCCCTCTCAAGCTCTGCATCTAGCTCTTCCAGACTCCGGATTCGAGCTAGGAGCCACTCATCTCTTTCTGTTTCCTCCTCCTCAGAGTAGTTATCCTCCTCCTCAGACTCATTTGGTGGTGTTGCCTGACAACGTTTCAATTCATACTGAAACAGGGCTGACTCAAGATCCTCCCTTCTGGATTTCCTGTTCACAGCCAGTCCCCTTTCCATGCAGAATGCTTTAAGCTGCCACTTTTTATACATAAATAGGTGCCAGAAATTGACTTCCATTCTGCAAAGGCTTCACAACCAAAAACCAAAGTCCAAAAATATTATCAATACTTCCAGGAGGACATCAGAGAACAAAAAGCAGAATCACAAGACAAGTAGTATGTGGTCACGTAGTGGTCTGAGATCAAAACAGTAGTGTACACTTAATTACTGTATGTCAAGTACAAATACAAGTCCAAATCCCGACCGCTGGTCACCAATGTTAGAAATGGGGTCTTTGGTTGACAGTCAGGTTACCCCCTGTTCAAGCAAGGACCCTCACTCTAGTTAGGATAAAAGAGAATCACCCTCAGCTAACCCCTGCTTACCCCCTTGGTAGCTTGGCAGAGCAGTAGGCTTAACCTCAGAGTGCTGGGCGTAAAGTATTTGTACCAACACACACAGTAACTTAATGAAAACACTACAAAATGACACAACACCAGTTTAGAAAAATAGGAAATATTTATCTAGACAAAACAAGACCAAAACGACAAAAATCCAACATACACAAGTCAAGTTATGATTTTTAAAAGGTTTCAAATAAAAAGAGTCTTTAGGTAGTTGTAACAACACACTAGCGCTGCTAGCGTGTAAATGTACCTGGTTTGCGTCAAAAATAACCTTGCACGGGCTGTGCGCGTCGAAAATAACCCTGCACGGTTATATGCGTTGAAAACAACTCGGCACGGCGATGCGCGTCGAAACAGCCAGCCACGCGACGGTCCGAAAGTCCCGCGGCGCAGGTTGCGATCTCTCAGCCTTCGTCAGCGATGCTGCGCGTCGTTTCTCCTGCTCCGGGCGTCGATTCTTCGGTCGCGTTTCCTGCGGCGTCGTTTCTCAGCTGCGGAGCCGGCGTCGCGTCGTTTTCTCAGCCGCGATCGGATTCGCGTCGATCTTTTCTCCGCACGGCGCTCGGTGCGTGTATTTTTGTCCTTAGGCTGCCAGCCTCTCCTTTCAGGGTCCCAGGAACTGGAAGGGCACCACAGAGCAGAGTAGGGGTCTCTCCAGAGACTCCAGGTGCTGGCAGGAAGAAGTCTTTGCTATCCCTGAGACTTCAACAACAGGAGGCAAGCTCTACATCAAGCCCTTGGAGATTTCTTCTTCAAGATGGAAGGCACACAAAGTCCAGTCTTTGCCCTCTTACTCAGGCAGAAGCAGCACTGCAGGAAAGCTCCACAAAGCACAGTCACAGGCAGGGCAGCACTTGTTCCTCAGCGATCAGCTCTTCTCCAGGCAGAGGTTCCCCTTGATTCCAGAAGTGTTTCTAAAGTTTGTAAGTTTGGGTGCCCTTCTTATACCCATTTTAGTCTTTGAAGTCACCTTCCTTCAAAGGGGACTCACACCTTCTTGTGAAATCCTGCCTTGCCCAGGCAAGGCCTCAGACACACACCAGGGGGTTGGAGACAGCATTGTCAGAGGCAGGCACAGTCCTTTCAGATGAGAGTGACCACTCCACCCCTCCCTCCTAGCAGAGATGGCTAATCAGGAAATGCAGATTACACCCCAGCTCCCTTTGTGTCACTGTCTGGTGTGAGGTGAAAAACAACCCAACTGTCAAACTGACCCAGACAGGGAATCCACAAACAAGGCAGAGTCACAGAATGGTTTAAGCAAGAAAATGCTCACTTTCTAAAAGTGGCATTTCCAAACTCACAATCTTAAAATCAACTTTACTAAAAGATGTATTTTTAAATTGTGAGTTCAGGGATCCCAAACTCCACATGTCCATCTACTCTCTAGGGGAATCTACACTTTAATCATATTTAAAGGTAGCCCCCATATTATCCTATGAGAGAGAGACAGACCTTGCAACAGTGAAAACGAAATTGGCAGTATTTCACTGTCAGGACATATAAACCACATTACTATATGTCCTACCTTATCCATACACTGCACCCTGCCCTTGGGGCTACCTAGGGCCTACCTTAGGGGTGCCTTACATGTAAGGAAAGGGAAGGTTTAGGCCTGGCAAGTGGGTACACTTGTCAAGTCGAATTTACAGTGTAAAATTACACATACAGACACTGCAGAAGCAGGTCTGAGACATGATTACAGAGATACTTATGAGGGTGGCACAACCAGTGCTGCAGGCCCACTAGTAGCATTTGATTTACAGGCCCTGGCACCTCTAGTGCACCTTACTAGGGACTTACTAGTAAATCAAATATGCCAATCATGGATAAACCACTTACATCCAATTTAAACAGGAGAGCATATGCACTTTAGCACTGGTTAGCAGTGGTAAAGTGCTCAGAGTTGAAAAGCCAACAGCAACATGTCAGAAAAAAATAGGAGGCAGGAGGCAAAAAAGTCTGGGGATGACCCTGCATAAGCAAAAGTCCAACACAAGAGCTCACCAGAGTTCCTCTGCATCTCCCTCTTCACCTTCTGCCAAAGGATCGACCGCTGACTGCTCAGGACGCCTGCAAAACCGCAACAAAGTAGCAAGACGACTACTAGCAACCTTGTATCGCTTCATCCTGCCGGCTTTCTCGACTGTTTCCAGGTAGTGCATGCTCTGGGGGTAGCCTGCCTCCTCTCTGCACCAGGAGCTCTGAAGAAATCTCCTGTGGGTCGACAGAATCTTCCCCCTGCAACCGCAGGCAACAAAAGACTGCATCACCGGTCCTCTGGGTCCCCTCTCAGCACAATGAGTGTGGTCCCTGGAACTCAGCAACTCTGTCCAAGTGACTCCCACAGTCCAGTGACTCTTCAGTCCAACTTTGGTGGAAGTAAGTCCTTGCCTCCCCACGCTAGACTGCATTGCTGGGTACCGCGTGATTTGCAGCTGCTCCGGCTTCTGTGCACTCTTCAGGATTTCTTTCGTGCACAGCCAAGCCTGGGTCCCCGACACTCTAACCTGCAGTGCACAACCTCGTGGGACTCCCTTTTGTGACTTCAGGTGGACTCCTGTTCACTTTTATTCTAAGTGCCTGTTCAGGTACTTCTGCGGGTGCTGCCTGCTTCTGTGAGGGCTCCCTGACTTGCTGGGCGCCCTCTCTGTCTCCTCATCCAAGTGGTGACATCCTGGTCCCTCCTGGGTCACAGCACCATCAAAAAACCCTAACCGCGACTCTTGCAGCTAGCAAGGCTTGTTTGCGGTCTTTCTGCGTGGGAACACCTCTGCAAGCTTCTTCACGACGTGGGACATCCATCCTCCAAAGGGGAAGGTCCTAGTCCTCTTCGTTCTTGCAGAACACCAAGCTTCTTCCAACAGGTGGCAGCTTCCTTGCACCCTCAGCTGGCATTTCTTGGGCTCCTGCCCACTCTCTACACTGTCGCGACTTTTGGACTTGGTCCCCTTGTCTTACAGGTACTCAGGTCCGGAAATCCACTGTTGTTGCATTGCTGGTGTTTGTTCTCCTTGCAGAATCCCCCTATCACGACTTCTGTGCTCTCTGGGGGTTGTAGGTGCACTTTACACCTACCTTTCAGGGTCTTGGGGTGGGCTATTTTTCTAACCCTCACTGTTTTCCTACAGTCCCAGTACCCTCTACAAGCTCACATAGGTTTGGGGTCCAATCGTGGTCCGCATTCCACTTTTGGAGAATATGGTTTGTGTTGCCCCTATACCTATGTGCTCCTATTGCAATCTACTGTAACTTTACATTGCTTGCATTACTTCCTTTTGCTATTATCTGCATAATTTTGGTTTGTGTACATATATCTTGTGTATATTTCTCATCCTCGTACTGAGGGTACTCACTGAGATACTTTTGGCATATTGTCATAAAAATAAAGTACCTTTATTTTTAGTATATCTGTGTATTGTGTTTTCTTATGATATTGTGCATATGACACCAGTGGTATAGTAGGAGCTTTACATGTCTCCTAGTTCAGCCTAAGCTGCTTTGCCATAGCTACCTTCTATCAGCCTAAGCTGCTAGAAACACCTCTTCTACACTAATAAGGGATAACTGGACCTGGCACAAGGTGTAAGTACCTCTGGTACCCACTACAAGCCAGGCCAGCCTCCTACATTGGTTGTGCAGCGGTGGGATAAGTACTTGTAACTACTTACCACTTTGTCATTGTGTACTTTTCATAAGAGAATAATATACAAAACAAGTTCAGTGTATGTACACTTAACCAAAAAGTTTTGCTTTTCTCCTCTGACACTTTCTACTAAGTGCTGAAAAGTACTCTAAAACTTCTAAACAGTTTGAAAAATATTTTTTTTCTCTGTTCTTTAAAAAGTCCTGAAACTTTTTCTTCCTTCTCACTGTCTCTAAACCTTCTTTTCTCATGTCTGCTGTAGAGTCTGCTCTTAAAATGGTCAATACTACCTATGACAATTTAAATTTCAAGGGCTTAAGGAGTCTCTGCTTAGATAGAGGTTTAGTGATAGGAAAGAACCCTATAAGAGAGTTTCTGTATAACATGCTCATTGTGAATGATGAGTCCCTAGCAGGCACTTCAAATGAGAAGTTAATAGATAGCGCCCATTCTGACTCAGGGAAACCCCTTGAGGGAGGTGGGGAGGGTTCTATTCCAAATCTGCCCCTCAGCAGACCACATAGCAATGCTGGTAGTAATAGGAGCTCCCATCATAGTAGGGATGTTTTTATTCCTGGAGGCCAGGTTGTTAGAGTCCAAGCTGTTAGGGACAGATCTCCCTCTGTTGTTTCCAATTTATCCTCAGTGTCCAAGCATTCCCAACCCACCCACCCTGAAGACAACATGTTAGAAAGGGAACTCAAAACGTTGAGAGTGGAAGAGACCAGACTGAAGCTTAAACAGCAACAGCTGGCTCTAGACAGGGAATCCCTAGACCTGGAGAAGGAGAAACAGAGATTAGGGTTAGGACTCCATGGTGGAGGCAGCAGTATTCCTGATAGTAATCCTGTTAGAGAGCATGATTCCAGGAATCTCCACAAGATAGTTCCCCCTTACAAGGAGGGGGATGACATCAACAAGTGGTTTGCTGCACTTGAGAGGGCCTGTCTGGTACAGGGGGTCCCTCACAGGCAGTGGGCTGCTATATTGTGGCTATCTTTCAATGGATAGTCTCCTTACTGTTAGAGAAGGTGATGCTAACAATTTTACAGTTTTGAAGGATGCACTCTTGGATGGATTTGGCTTAACCACTGAACAATAAAGGATTAAGTTCAGAGACACCAGAAAAGAGTTCTCACAAGACTGGATAGACTTTGTTGACTTCAGTGAAGGCCTTGGAGGGGTGGTTACATGGCAGTAAAGTTTCTGACTATTAAAGTCTGTATAATCTTATTCTGAGAGAGCATATTCTGAATAATTGTGTGTCTGATTTGTTACACCAATATCTAATGAACTCAGATCTGACCTCTCCCCAAGAATTGGGAAAGAAGGCAGACAAATGGGTCAGAACAAGAGTGAACAGAAAAGTTCATACAGGGGGTGACAAGGATGGCAAGAAGAAGGATGGTAAGTCTTGTGACAAGGGTGGGGACAAAACTAAAACTGAGTCTTCATCAGGCCCACAAAAATCCTCTGGTGGGGGTGGTGGGTCCAAATCCTCTTCAAATCAAGTAAAAAAGCCTTGGTGTTTTTTGTGTAAAGTCAAAGGCCATTGGACAACTGATGCCAGTTGTCCAAAGAAAAACACCAAACCTCCCACTACCACAACCCCTACTGCAAACTCTAGTGCCCCTAGTAATAGCAGTGGTGGTGGGAGCAAACCTACTAACAGCCAATCCAAGGGAGTAGCTGGGCTCATTTTTGGTAATTTAGTTGGGGTTGGTCTTGTTAGGGAGACCACAGAGGCTGTATTAGTCTTTGAAGGTGCCATTGATTTGGCCACCTTGGTTGCTTGTCCCCTTAATATGGATAAGTACAAGCAACTTCCCCTAATAAATGGTGTTGAGGTCCAGGACTACAGGGACACAGGTGCCCGTGTTACCATGGTAATAGAGATACTGGTACACCCTGAACAACACCTACTTGGTCACCAGTACCAAGTGACAGACGCTCATAACAACACTCTTAGCCACCCCATGGCTGTTGTGAATCTCAACTGGGGGGGGGGCGGGTTACTGGTCCAAAGAAAGTTGTGGTTGCTTCAGATTTACCTGTAGACTGTCTACTAGGAAATGATTTAGAGACATCAGCTTGGGCAGAAGTGGAGTTGGAGGCTCATGCAGCAATGATGGGCATTCCTGGGCATATTTTTGCTTTGACAAGAGCTCAGGCCAAAAAGCGAAAAGGACAGGGTGACTTGGATCCTGGAACAATGGACCAAGTGCTCCCTAAAGCTAGGGGTAGCAAGGGTAAATCCCTACCCACTATCCCTCCCTCTACAGATGATTCTCCTTCTGAGGAAGAAGAATTTCCTCCCTGTGCAGACCCTTCACCAGAGGAGCTGGCAGCAGACACTGCTGAGCTTTTGGGTGGAGGGGGCCTGCCAGGGAAGAGCTGAGTGTGGCACAGCAATCCTGTCCCACATTATAGGGTCTCAGACAGCAAGCTGTCAAGCAGTAAAATGGGGATGTCAGTGACTCACATAGAGTTTACTGGGGGGACAACCTCTTGTACACAGAGGCAAGGGACCCAAAACCTGGAGCAGCCAGGAGATTGGTCATTCCACTGCAGTACAGAGTTCCTCCTAACTCTGGCACATGACATTGCTTTGGCTGGGAATTTGGGGCAGATCAAAACATGGGAAAGGCTTGCCCCCCTGTATCACTGGCCTAGAATGTCAGAGGACACAAAAGATTTTTGTAAGTCTTGTGTGACCTGCCAAGCCAGTGGCAAGACTGGTGGCACACCAAAGGCTCCCCTTATTCCACTACCTGTGGTTGGGGTCCCCTTTGAAAGGGTAGGGGTTGACATAGTTGGCCCCCTTGACTCTCCTACTGCTTCAGGCAATAGGTTTATCTTGGTGGTTGTGGACCATGCCACAAGATATCCTGAAGCAATTCCTCTAAGGACCACTACAGCACCTGCAGTGGCAAAGGCCCTCCTGGGAATCTTTTCCAGGGTGGGTTTCCCAAAAGAGGTTGTATCAGACAGGGGTAGCAACTTTATGTCTGCATACTTGAAGGCTATGTGGAAGGAATGTGGTGTAACCTACAAATTCACTACACCTTATCATCCACAGACTAATGGACTGGTAGAGAGATTTAATAAAACTCTCAAAGGAATGATAATGGGACTCCCTGAAAAACTCAGGAGATGGGATGTCCTGTTAACTTGCCTCCTTTTTGCTTACAGGGAGGTACCCCAGAAAGGAGTGGGCTTCAGCCCCTTTGAACTCCTCTTTGGGCACCCTGTAAGAGGTCCACTAACACTTGTGAAGGAGGGTTGGGAACAACCTTTAAAAGCTCCCAAACAGGACATAGTGGACTATATACTTGGCCTAAGATCCAGAATGGCTGAGTACACGAAAAAGGCCAGTAAAAACCTTCAGGCCAGCCAAGAGCTCCAGAAGCAATGGCATGACCAGAAAGCTGTTCTGATCCAGTACCAACTGGGACAGAAGATGTGGGTATTGGAGCCTGTGGCCCCAAGAGCTCTCCAGGACAAATGGAGTGGACCCCATCTAATTGTTGAAAAGAAGGGCGAGGTCACTTACTTGGTTAACCTAGGCACTGCCAGGAGTCCCCTTAAGGTGATTCATGTCAACCTCCTAAAACCCTACTATGACAGGGCTGATCTCACCCTGCTCATGGCAACAGATGAAGGACAGGAAGAAGAGAGTGACCCTCTCCCTGATCTCTTCTCCTCCACTGAAGAAGATGCTCTAGTGGAGGGAGTAGTTTTGGCAGACTGTCTTACTGCAGAACAGAAAGACAACTGCATAAATCTACTTAGACAGTTTTCTGAACTCTTTTCAACTGTGCCAGGCACCACATCTTGGTTGTGAACACACAATTGATACTGGAGACAGCATGTCTGTCAAAAGTAAAATCTTTAGGCAGCCTGACCAGGTCAGGGACTGCATAAAGCAAGAAGTTCAGAAAATGCTTGACCGAGGAGTGGTTGAACCTTCTGAAAGCCAATGTGCGAGTCCTGTGATGCTTGTACCAAAGCCTCACTCAAAAGATGGAAAAAGGGAGATGAGGTTTTGTGTTGATTACAGAGGTCTCAACCAGGTAACAAAAACTGATGCTCACCCTATACCCAGGGCAGATGAGCTCATAGATACACTGGCATCTGCCAAGTATCTAAGCACCTTTGATTTGACTGCAGGGTATTGGCAGATCAAATTGGCTGAGGATGCTAAACCTAAAACTGCATTTTCAACTATAGGAGGGCACTACCAATTTACAGTGATGCCCTTTGGTTTGAAAAATGCACCTGCCACTTTTCAGAGGTTGGTGAACACAGTCCTGCAAGGGTTGGAGGCTTTTAGTGCAGCATATCTAGATGATATAGCTGTCTTTAGCTCCACATGGGATGAACACCTGGTCCACCTTTGGAAACTTTTAGAGGCCCTGCAAAAGGCAGGCCTCACTATCAAGGCCTCAAAGTGCCAGATAGGGCAGGGAAATGTGGTTTATCTGGGACACCTGGTAGGTGGAGAACAGATTGCATCACTTCAGGGGAAAATCCAGACAACCATGGATTGGGTTCCCCCTACAACACAGACCCAGGTGAGAGCCTTCCTAGGCCTCACTGGGTATTACAGGAGATTCATTAAAAACTATGGCTCCATTGCAGCCCCACTTAATGATCTCACTAGCAAGAAGATGCCTAAAAAGGTATTGTAGACAGCTAGCTGTCAGAAAGCTTTTGAGGAGCTCAAACAGGCCATGTGCAGTGCACCTGTCCTAAAAAGCCCATGTTACTCCAAGAAATTCATTGTTCAAACTGATGCATCTGAATTAGGGGTAGGGGCAGTCTTATCACAACTGAATTCTGAGGTCCAGGATTAACCAGTTGCTTTTATCAGCAGAAGGTTGACCCCTAGAGAAAAGCGTTGGTCTGCCATAGAGAGGGAGGCCTTTGCTGTGGTCTGGGCACTGAAAAAGTTGAGGCCATACCTGTTTGGCACTCACTTTATTGTTGAGACAGACCACAAACCTCTACTTTGGCTAAAACAAATGAAAGGTGAAAATCCTAAATTGTTGAGGTGGTCCATATCTCTACAGGGAATGGACTATACAGTGGAACATAGACCTGGGAGTACCCACTCCAATGCAGATGGACTCTCCAGATATTTCCACTTAGACAATGAAGACTCATCAGGTCATGGCTAGTCTTATTGTCCTTCGTTTGGGGGGGTTGTGTAGGAAAGTACCATCTTGCCTGGCATGTTACCCCCATATTTCACTGTATATATGTTGTTTTAGTCTATGTGTCACTGGGGCCCTGCCATGCAGGGCCCCAGTGCTCATAAGTATGTGCCCTGTATGTGTTCCCTGTGTGATGCCTAACTGTCTCACTGAGGCTCTGCTAACCAGAACCTCAGTGGTTATGCTCTCTCTGCTTTCCAAATTTGTCACTAACAGGCTAGTGACTAAATTTACCAATTCACATTGGCATACTGGTACACCCATATAATTCCCTAGTATATGGTACTGAGGTACCCAGGGTATTGGGGTTCCAGGAAATCCCTATGGGCTGCAGCATTTCTTTTGCCACCCATAGGGAGCTCTGACAATTCTTACACAGGCCTGCCAGTGCAGCCTGAGTGAAATAACATCCACGTTATTTCACAGCCATTTACCACTGCACTTAAGTAACTTATAAGTCACCTGTATGTCTAACCTTCACCTGGTGAAGGTTGGGTGCAAAGTTACTTAGTGTGTGGGCACCCTGGCACTAGCCAAGGTGCCCCCACATCGTTCAGGGCAAATTCCCCAGACTTTGTGAGTGCGGGGACACCATTACACGCGTGCACTGTACATAGGTACAGCGTCACCATGGTAACTCCGAACATGGCCATGTAACATGTCTAAGATCATGGAATTGTCCCCCCAATGCCATTCTGGCATTGGGGGGACAATTCCATGATTCCCCTGGTCTCTAGCACAGAACCCAGGTACTGCCAAACTGCCTTTCCGGGTCTCCACTGCCGCTGATGCTGCTGCCAACCCCTCAGACAGGTTTCTGCCTTCCTGGGGTCCAGGCAGCCCTGGCCCAGGAAGGCAGAACAAAGGACTTCCTCTGAGAGAGGGTGTAACACCCTCTCCCTTTGGAAATAGGTGTGAAGGCTGGGGAGGAGTAGCCTCCCCCAGCCTCTGGAAATGCTTTGATGGGCACAGATGGTGCCCATCTCTGCATAAGCCAGTCTACACCGGTTCAGGGATCCCCCAGCCCTGCTGAGGTGCGAAACTGGACAAAGGAAAGGGGAGTGACTACTCCCCTGACCTGTACCTCCCAGGGGAGGTGCCCAGAGCTCCTCCAATGTGTCCCAGACCTCTGCCATCTTGGAAACAGAGGTGTCTGTGGCACACTGGACTGCTCTAAGTGGCCAGTGCCAGCAGGTGACGTCAGAGGCTCCTTCAGATAGGCTGTTACCTCTCTTGGTAGCCAATCCTCCCTCCTAGGTAGCCAAACCTCCTTTTCTGGCTATTTAGGGTCTCTGCTTTGGGGATCTCACCAGATAACGAATGCTAGAGCTCACCAGAGTTCCTCTGCATCTCCCTCTTCACCTTCTGCCAAAGGATCGACCGCTGACTGCTCAGGACGCCTGCAAAACCGCAACAAAGTAGCAAGACGACTACAAGCAACCTTGTATCGCTTCATCCTGCCGGCTTTCTCGACTGTTTCCAGGTGGTGCATGCTCTGGGGGTAGCCTGCCTCCTCTCTGCACCAGGAGCTCTGAATAAATCTCCTTTGGGTCAACGGAATCTTCCCCCTGCAACCGCAGGCAACAAAAGACCTCATCACCGGTCCTCTGGGTCCCCTCTCAGCACAACGAGCTTGGTCCCTGGAACTCAGCAACTCTGTCCAAGTGACTCCCACAGTCCAGTGACTCTTCAGTCCAAGTTTGGTGGAAGTAAGTCCTTGCCTCCCCACGCTAGACTGCATTGCTGGGTACCACGTGATTTGCAGCTGCTCCGGCTCCTGTGCCCTCTTCCAGGATTTCCTTCATGCACAGCCAAGCCTGGGTCCCTGACACTCTAACCTGCAGTGCACAACCTTCTGAGTTGTCCTCCGGCGTCATGGGACTCCCTTTTGTGACTTCGGGTGGACTCAGGTTCACTTTTATTCTAAGTGCCTGTTCAGGTACTTCTGCGGGTGCTGCCTGTTTCTGTGAGGGCTCCCTGACTTGCTGTGCGCCCCCTCTGTCTCCTCATCCAAGTGGCGACATCCTGGTCCCTCCTGGGCCACAGCAGCATCCAAAAACCCTAACCACGACCCTTGCAGCTAGCAAGGCTTGTTTGCGGTCTTCCTGCGTGGGAACACATCTGCAAGCTTCTTCACGACGTGGGACATCCATCCTCCAAAGGGGAAGTTCCTAGTTCTCTTCGTTCTTGCAGAACACCAACCTTCTTCCAACAGGTGGCAGCTTCCTTGCACCCTCAGCTGGCATTTCTTGGGCTCCTGCCCACTCTTGACACTGTCGCGACTCTTTGACTTGGTCCCCTTGTCTTACAGGTACTCAGGTCTGGAAATCCACTGTTGTTGCATTGCTGGTGTTTGTTCTCATTGCAGAATCCCCCTATCACGACTTCTGTGCTCTCTGGGGATTGTAGGTGCACTTTACACCTACCTTTCAGGGTCTTGGGGTGGGCTATTCTTATAACCCTCACTGTTTTCTTACAGTCCCAGCGACCCTCTACAAGCTCACATAGGTTTGGGGTCCATTTGTGGTCCGCATTCCACTTTTGGAGTATATGGTTTGTGTTGCCCCTATACCTATGTGCTCCTATTGCAATCTACTGTAACTTTACATTGCTTGCATTACTTCCTTTTGCTATTATCTGCATAATTTTGGTTTGTGTACATATATCTTGTGTATATTTCTCATCCTCATACTGAGGGTACTCACTGAGATACTTTTGGCATATTGTCATAAAAATAAAGTACCTTTATTTTTAGTATATCTGTGTATTGTGTTTTCTTATGATATTGTGCATATGACACCAGTGTTATAGTAGGAGCTTTACATGTCTCCTAGTTCAGCCTAAGCTGCTTTGCCATAGCTACCTTCTATCAACCAAAGCTGCTAGAAACACCTCTTCTACACTAATAAGGGATAACTGGACCTGGCACAAGGTGTAAGTACCTCTGGTACCCACTACAAGCCAGTCCAGCCTCCTACAACCGGCCATTTTATGAGGTTAGTCACCATTTTGTCACAGGCGACACAGTGGCTGGCTGGCTTTAGAAGTAAAGATCAAATTTGTGTATTTAGATATACAGTAAACAAGCTTTATTAGCGAGGAAGGGTAACTGCACAAGGTATGAGCAGAGTACCTTAAAATGTCGGACGATTTAGTGCATCAGGTCTTGTCTTTGCTCAAAGAGGAGGGCAGATTTGATTTGCTGGTGCTAGCCGCATGTCCAGTGAGAAGAGCTGCATCGGGTGTGGCGGCGGCCGTGTTAACGTACTCAATGCCAGGTGGTTATGAGGGCACATCTGTTGAGGTGAATCTGAGAGGCCGCTTGCGTACTCTGCAAGCAGCTCTCATGGGGAGGAGCGGGCAGCAGTGAACACGGCCTGCATCAGAAAGCCGCATGGTGGCGAGCTGGGCGATGCAGGCCGAAGGGGAACAATAAAGGGTGGCATGCTTGAGGGAAGAGCACCTCTCTTGTCAGGGCGGGAGAACGTGCAGTGCAGTAGGAAAAGAGGCAGGCCTCCCATAATGCTCGGGCTGCGGCAGTGAAAGGCCGAGGAATGGGAGGTTACAGGGGTGAAAGGGGGGAAAGGGAGGGCCAGCTTTTTGGAGCAAGGGTAGCTGGTTTTAAAAGTAAAATGAGCAAAGGGGAGGATGAGGAGGAGTGTAGTGGGGATACTTTGGGTCAAGTTGTAGTTGTTGGAACCCAGGTAGAAGGGGTTAGGTTGTTTGAAAGACATGGAGAGCTACGGGAGATGGAGCAGCAAGGTGGATTAATGTGGGGTGATGAGATGCAGGGTGATCAGACCAATGAATTAGATAGAGATATGGGGGGAATTGAAAGGAGGGAGGAGTTTGGAGATCACAGCTTAAAGATACGGAAGGGCCCGACATCAGCGCTGGTAGCGGCCGTTTTGGAATGGAGTGACAATGACAAAGATGAATGATGCTGTAGGCCCCCACGAACATTTATTCCAGAGGAAGCAGTGTAGGTCAAGGGTTCAGGGAAGGCAGTGAAAATAGAAGTGGAGGGTACAGGGCCGTCAAGGAGTGGAATTTTGTGTGAGGATGAGCCAGGTTGGGGAGACGAGGTGATGGGTCTAGGCGGTGAAGGTCTAGAAGTGTTTGAAAGTTTTAAGTCCAGAAAACCGGGCCCTTTTTCTTTTCCCTCTTCGCAGCAAGTGATGACAAATACGATGCGGGGCTCGAGGGAGGTTAGGATGGCTCAAGACCCTCGAGGAAAAGAGAAGGCTGAGCCCCGAACTGCCGGCTGGATCAACAAGGGATCGGAAAGGGCAGCAGGACTCCAAGGCGGTGACGTTGGAAGCATGCAGTGGGATGGCAGGTCTGGTTCACCCGCCGGCATCTCAAGGCATCAGCAGACAACAGGTATGGTGGTCAAGGTGGGAGAGCGGGTTCATAGCAACCCCTCGACACCCATCAGCGGCTACCCAACATATACAGCTAGAACCCTACAGTTATTTGTAAGAACAACCAGGGCCGTCGTGTGTAGCTTCTCAGGTTTTGAGTGGGCATATGGTGCTTGATTTTGATGAAGAGAGTTTAGAAGAAGGGGAGGTGCAGGAGGAGGAAGGGTCAAGTAGGAGAGAAGTTGAATGGTGGCAGAAAGAGAAGATACACTAAGGTGTGAGGGTGGGGGGGCAGGTGATCCTGTTTTTCATATATACATGGTTCAAGCTCTGGGGAGCAGAGTGGCTTTCGAAGTGCTGCAAAAAGTGATGAGGTGGCCAGGCGGAAGAGTCATAAGTGGCGACTGACCATGGCTCCAGGTAAGAAAGCACAGAAGCTGAAGGCAATGGTGTCAGTGGCAGTTGAGGCCACTGAAACAGGTAGCAGTGAGGCACGCCTGTGGAAAGGGGTATACATGACTGATATGGCCATCAGCACAGATGGGCTTATGGGGTCAGAGGTAGACTCAGTTCCTAAGAAAGGCATGGGTGGTCAAGTGGTAGAGGAAAAGGTAGCAACTGGTGGGGGAGTAGAGGGAGAGCAGGTAGTTGTAGAAGCGCTAGAGAATACGAAGGAGGGTTTGGAGAGTAAGGAAGTTGAAGTTAAGAAAACTCCCATATATGGGGACTTCTCTTCCCTTGGGAGCCCACTTAATGATTGCTACAAAGGAGAAGATATGGAAGGGGGAGTATGTGGAAATGTTGAAACTCCTCCATAGAGAATTACGAGCAAAAGAAGAGTCAAAAGAAGATGAAACGGAATTGGCTAAATGTCCTGGGTACCGGTACCAATCGAGAACTGGCCTGCAGCCTTTTGGATATTCGCTAGTGTGTACTGTGAAAAGTATCCAGAGCGTTCAGTAGCTCTTCTTAAATACTTGGACGTGATTAGGAAGGAGCAGTTGAATTACAGCGGTTATGCATGGGTTTCGGGCAGTGGACCCGGAAATTCAATGAAGAGAGATTGATGCAGATCTCTGGCAGCATACCATGGTTCCGGGCAAATTTGGGAAGACGGTATTTATGGCTAGTGGTCTTCTTATATCTTATCGTCCCTTTCAGGACCGTCCAACTCGGGGCGAGGTTGGGTCTACAAGAGGACAAGCCAGTGGGTTTGGTAGTGGACAAGTGGGAGCATGCTGGGGCTACAATAAAGGGTTATGTACAAGAGAGTATTGCTGTTTTTCAGCACAAATGTTCCAAGTGCGCAGGCAGGCACGCTTTGGTTAACTGTTGGGGGTTCAAGCAGCTGGGGGTTCAGGTGGTCAGTGGCAATTGTCCCAACGAAGTGAATCACAACGGTTCCATATGAACACAACAAGAGGTGGAAGAGGCGCGCATGGCCCTGGGGGTAAGAGGTCCAGTTAAATTGGAGAAGCTGGAATTTTGTTTACAGAAATATCATAGGAAAGAGGATGCTAATCTACTAAGGGAGGGTTACACAGGTCATAGGGGGCGTAGATGGGCAGAGAATCTGAAATCAGCAGCAGCACACAAACAGGTAGTGTGGGAGAAGTGACAGAAAGATCTTGGAAGGTAGCATGGCAGGCCCTTTTCTTGATTGGCTGATGCAGAACCTCATCATTTCTCCTATTGGGGTTGTTTCAAAAAAAGAGGCAGGACATTTTCGGTTGATTCAACATTTGTCATTGCCGGAGGGAGCTTCGGTTTATGACTTCATTCCTGAAGAACAAGTATCTGTGTCATATGCCTCAGTGGACGTGGCATTTGAGTTAGTGGAATAGGTCGGACAGGGTGCTTTGTTGGCTAAGTGCGACATCAAGTCAGCTTTTCGGCTGCTGCCAGTACACCCTGACGATTATGAACTTTTGGGGATCCAGTTTGAAGGGTGTTGGTATGTTGATAAAGCACTGCCGATGTGTTGTTCCATATCGTGCGCGCTTTTTTAATGCTTCTGCACATTTTTGCAATGGTTTTTCCAGCGAAGCAAAAGGCATTCAGCAATAACACACTACTTAGATTACTTTTTCTAAGTAGGGAAGCCAGAGTCGAACCAGTGCAGGGAGATGTTGGAGGCTTTTCAGGCAGTCATGATGGGTTTTGGGGTGCCTTTGGCCCCGCAAAAGACAGTGGGACCTGTCATATCATTATCTTTTCTTGGCATTCAGATAGATTCAATGAGCATCGAGGCACGTCTCTCATTGGATAAGAAGGTTGCAATGGCTCAATTGTTACATCACATGCTGAATAAAGAAAAAGTGACAGCGAGGGAGATACAGGTACTGTTGGGTCACTTGAATTTTCCGTGCAAAGTGGTTGGAGCTGGTCGGAGTTTTTGTAGGCGTTTGGGGTTGTCCTTGACAGGTAACCCTTAGCCTCATCACCATGTCCGCTTGCCGGCAGGGTGAAAGAAGACCTAAGAATGTGGCTTACATTTTTGGAGAATTTCAATGGAGTGCCTCTGAGGCAATGGCTTGATGTAGAATGGGATGTCCAGATCTTTCGGATGCAGCAGGGGGCACCAGATTTGGAATTTACTGTCAGGGTAGGTGGTGTGCAGAGGAGTGGCCACAGGCATGGAAGCATAGGGGCAGAAGTAGTGCCTTTTTATAATTGTTTCCTCTGTTGGTAGCAGTAGCCTCATGTGGGGGAGAGCTGGCACACAGAAAAGTTATTTTCAGGGTTGACAATATGGCAGTAGCACATGTTGTCAACCGTCAATCTGCAAGGGATATTCAGGCTTCGAAGTTGCTGCGCGTTTTTGTGCTGCTTTGTTTAAGGTATGATGTTGCTTTCAGAGTAAGACATGTTTCCGGAGTGGACAATGACATTGCGGATGCTTTGTCTCGTTCACAGTGGGAGAGGTTCCTTGGGCTGGTCAAGGATGTGGAAATCAGGAAAGTGCAGATGCCTCCAGAATTATGGACACTGGGAAACAAAGGATGCTTCAAGTGGTTTTGAATTCCCTAGCAATATCCATGTGCCAAGCGTATTTGTAAGCTTGGAGAGAGTTTGAGCGGAGTGGGGCCTATAGGCGACGGGAACAGTGGTAGACAGAGTTGAAGACGTAGTTCAGTTTATTCTAGGGCTCATTCAAAAATGGCAATCCAAGGTCACTATTTTGGGCAAGCTAGCTGGCATTACCTTTATGGACAAGTTATTGTAGGGTTATGCGCCTTCGGCCGGAGAACTTAGTAAAAGAATGCTAGAAGGTTGAGCTAGAGAGGTAGGGTCAAAAGGGACTGCCAGGAGACCGGTGACGATACCAGTGCTAGTGGCTTTGATTCCCAAGTTACCAGATATTTGTTTGGACGGGGGTGAGGTGTTGCTTTTTAGTACACTGATGGTATGGCTGTTTTTCGGGGCTTTTAGAATGTCAGAGCTTTTAGGGGGTAGGACACAGTCAGGAATACGGTGGTCTGACGTCCAGGTAAAGGGGAACATGGTTTTAATTTCGATTAGTAAGCCAAAGTCGAACCAAAGAGGTATAGGAAATATTGTTAAGCTGATTTCTTATCCAGATGGGTGCATATGCCTGGTAGTGTGGGGCCGGGAGTTACAAGCAAGAAGGGGTCTCCTACTGGGCGAGTCTTTTTACATAAAGATATGCGGCCAGCGACGGCATTCCAATTGCTGCCAGTTTTAAGGAAAGCGGCTTTATCTTTAGGACTCATTCCTTCAGAATTCGGTACTCATTCCTTTCATCTAGGCATAGCGACTGAGGCAGGCAAAAGAGGTTGGGATAGGGAACAGATTATGAAATTGGGGAGGTGGTGCTCTGATGCTTTTAAGAGGTATGTGTGCATTGATCAAGACAACTGTTGATCGATTGTCATAAGGTTCTTGTGTTTTCAGGTTTGGTAGCTGGTCCAGCGGTTTTGGCGATTTGGCTCCTGGAACATTCCTTTATAAAATGGGCACATCTGCAAGCTCACCGGGGCAGTCATGGAGCGAATTTGGGGTTTAATCCAGCAGCATTTCAGTTACCGTGGCACGGAAAGGGGGGGATGAAGTGGCCAGAATTACTGCCATGTTTGAATAATTTAGCTGTGCGAGGTCAATGTCTGGATGTTTTGCTACTTCACCCTGGCGAGAATTATATAGTTGAAGGTAAAGGGTTGCAGGTTTTAAAAAACATGAAGAGAGATTTAAAGGAGATTCAAAAGCAATGGGCTGGATGCCATGTAGTATAGACAGCATTTGTTCCGCTGATGGCGTGGAGGGGTGCTAGGCGGCTGGAAGCAATTGAAAGGGCAAGGAAAAAGATTAACAAGGAGATGAGGAGTTTCTGTAGGGAACAGAGTGTTAAATATGTGGAACCTTCTCATCTGAAATTGAAGGATGACGTTTTCTTTAGAGGGGACGGTGTTCATTTGTCTTTCATGGTCACAGAACTTTATTTGTTGCATATCAAGGATGTTTTGCAGGACCTTTTTAGGCTAAGTTAGAGAAGGTCATTTGGAGGGGGGTTGGTGGGGCAGAAAGAGTCCATTAAAGAACTCTTTCTGGGTGGTGGGGGCAGGGCCAATTGGCACGGTTTGCACAGTTTTAGGGTTGAAAGCAGCAGCCCAGGTGGGAAAGGAGAGGGGAGACTGGACTTCACATGGTCGAGCCACATTGTTAAAATGTTCAGCAGGAAGTTAGAGTTGTTATAGTTGCAGAGTAATAGCATCTTGAAAGGAGTTTTAAAATAGCTATTGCAATGAGAAAAGCAAGAGGACAGGATTGCAATACTGTTTGGGGGGGGGGGGGACAGATAGAGGGAGGTGGGAGTGGCGTAGTTGAAGTGCATGTATAGTGAGGCAGTTAGTTTTGTAAGGCAAAGGCCATGTAGTAATGTTAAGGACACCTGTCTTCAATAAAGCGCCCTTTTCCACACAATTCGGTATCGGTCTTGATTATGCCCCCCATTTTTGCCAATTCACGGTTTATTTTGGCAGTTGTAGACAGCCGCTCACTTTGCCCACGTATATAAGAGCGTTTCACCACAGACAAACTACAGTACACATTTTTTTCATATATGCATATTTGTCAGGATTCACAGGATGCTGAGCTGAAGCCTGGATTCTAAGCTGGTTCTCTATGCTGATTGGTCGGGACCTGTAGCCACTATGCCACATCACCTTCCATCAAAGCTGGGCTTGTTTTCGGCTCGAAGAGGACCTTGGCTAAGCTGGAGCCAGGCATCTGGCTCACAGGTAGGGTGACCACCTGTCCCTAATTTTTACGACTGCCTGTAAATTAGCCCTGCCGTCCTTTTTCCATGATAGAAGTCTTAACAGATGGCATTTGTTGGTAATTTTCGCCTCAGTCAAAAGGTCCAGGATAATTTCCTCAATACATTCCACAGATGAAGTGGAGGGAGCCTCATGTGCAGCATTCGGGAAGGAGGGGCAGGCAGTTAAAAAGAAATAAGCCTTCTTGTCAAGGTGTCTGCATTCACAAAGAAATGCAAATGTGTGTTATTGGCAAATGTAAAGGCTGCGTGGAGTTAATTGTTGGAGTTACTTGAAGCTTCCTTGTGACAAGATACTTCCTGGTGTCAGAGTACTGTAAGGGTGTTCCAAGCTGAACTATGGAGTGTGTGCTTTTAATAGACTGTTATAAAAAATGTTTGCACCAAGTATAATCTGCACATTACTGAAAACTACACTTTAGAAGAACTTTTATCTTTAACCTAAATTCATATGTTCATTGTTAGAAATGGTGGTCTCTAGTTGGCAGAGGTATACAGCTTTGTACAAGTAGGGACCACAATCCTAGTCAGGGCAAGTAACACACAGTCCAAATTATCCTGTGTCCACCCTCTGGTAGCCTGGCACTGAGCGGTGAGGCTTAACTTAGAAGGCAATGTGTAAAGTATTTTTGGAATAAATCATACAGTAACACAGTCAAAACACCTCAAAAATATACCACACGTTTAGAAAAATAGCTGCTATTTATCTGAATAAAATAAAGTAAAAACGATAAAGATTCAATAAGCACAAGTTGAAATATCACTTAGGCAAATTTAAAAAGAGTCTTAAAATCTTAGAAATCAACAGTTGCCTCTTTATTACACAAAGTACCTGGTTTGCGTAAAAAATAACACGCATCGATACTACAGAGGAGGAGATGCATGGAAAAATAAGGTGTGCGTCGGATTTTCCGACACAGCACAGACATTGCATCATTTCTTTCCACACTGTAAGGGGGCTTGCTTCGTTTTTCGGGCACAGTCTTGGTTCTTCACTGCGATGCGGGGATGTTTTTGACACCCAGGGACGATGCAGGGAAATCCTGGGCGTTCTGGAAGAAGTCACAGGCGTTGTGTTGATCCGGTAAGGCGATGTGTCAAATTTTCTGTTGCACGGCAGGCACTGCGTCCATTTTCCACGCGGGGAATCGGCTGCATCATTCTTGTTCAGCTGTGCGTCGATCCGGTAGGGCTGTGCGTTGAAATTTCTGTTGCAAAGGCAGGCGCTGCATCAAATTTCCACTCGGGAAGTCGGGCTGCGCCGTTCCGGTGTGGCAGCGTATCGATTTCTCAGTCGCAAGGCAAGCTGTGTGTCGTTTCCGGTAGGCTGTGCATCAATTTGCGGCGCACAATGAGTTTCCTGAAAAGATGAAGTCTTTTTGGCTCTGAGACTTCAGAAAACAGGAGGCAAGCTCAATTCAAGCCCTTGGAGAGCACTTCTCAGCAAAGTCAGAGGGATAGGAGGGCAACAGCAGGGCAACAGTCCTTCTCAGCAAAGCAGTACAGATGAGTCCTTTGGGCAGCCAGGCAGTTCCTCTTGACCGGTTGCCGATTTCAGAAGTGTCTGAGTTGGTGGGGTCCGAGACCAAGTTTCTATACCCCAAAATGCCTTTGAAGTGGGGGAGACTTCAAAGAGTGGCTTTGAAGTGCACACGTTCCCCTTTGAGTACATGTCTGTCTGCCAGGGTCCCAGTAGCGGGTTTTTCAGTCTATTATGTGAGGGCAGGCCACTAGCCTTTGAAACGTAAGTGTCAGTCCCTTCACCCCTCCAGCCCAGGATGGCCCATTCAGTATGCAGATGAGTGCAGGTGTGACTGAGTGTCCTGTGCTTGTGGTTGCCTGGATGAAACAACTAGCTGTTAACCAGCCCAGCCCAGAAGTTGATTGGAGACAGGCTGTAAGGCACAGATGGGTTTTAAGTGCAGAGAAAGGCTCACATCCTAAAAGTGGCATTTCGAAAATAGTAATATAAAATCCAACCTCCTCAATAAGCAGGATTTTCTATTCTGGCATTACTAAATATGACCTGGTTACCCCTTTCTGATCAGAATCTGCCACTCAAACAATATACAAGGGTAGTCCTAATGCTATCGTATGAAAGGAGGAGGCTTCACTGCAGTGGAGATCTCCAGTACCGGGACATATAAAACACACAAGTACATGTCCTGCCTTTTACTTACATAGCACCCTGCCCTATGGGTTACCTAGGGCCTATCTTAGGGGTGACATATATGTAGAAAATGGGAAGTTTAAGGCTTGGCAGGTACTTTATAATGCCAAGTCGAAGTGGCATTGAAACTTCACACACAGGCCTTGCAATGGCAAGCTTGAGACATGCTTAAGGGGCTACTTATCTGGGTGGCACAATCAGTGCTGCAGGCCCACTAGTAGCATTTAATTGCAGGCCCTGGGCACATGTAGTGCACTTTACTGGGGACTTACAAGTAAACTAAATATGCCAACTGGTTATTAGCCAATGTTACCATGTTTAAGGAGAAAGCACATGCACTTTAGTACTGTTTAGCAGTGGTAAAGTGTCCAGAGTCCTAAAGCCAGCAAAAATGAGGTCAGAAAAAGAAGAGCAGGAAAGGAAAACATTTTGGGGTGACCCTTCAGAAGAGCCATTTCCAACATTCATTTATTGGCAGCTTATATAATACTTTGCACATTACATGTTTAAGATAATGACGTAACACTCACAGAGCTTTCAGGGACCTTCTAGCATTAAAAACACACAACTCACTTTTCCCTGCTGCACTAAATATGAATCAGTTCTGTGGGCCCCTGGTTGCACACATATACATCTGTAGTGATTGCACTAACCAAAAGAGGTTCATAGCATAACATAGTGCATTTCCTACTTATTAGTTTAACTTTCATTTCTTTTTCAGTTAAGACGTGTGTTTCTTTACATGTCTAGTTTTAGAGTATTTGGCTCTTTTTAGCCATGCCTTTGATTCAGTTTTCCCATTGACATTGATAAGTCACTTTTAAGTCTATTAAATCTAATACAATCTGGTTTTGTAGAACTGGTATTCAGAACTCATGTACTTGAAAGTGCTTTCATATGCATTAATGAAGAAAAAATAGTTTTGGTGAAGTAAAATATTTGCCAAAGATCACCTAATTTAAGCAGGGAAGCCACAATTTATCTCAGTTTTCTAATTTACCTTGCACAAATCAGCCAGGAAATGGGTATTTGGCTTTCCTTATGTTAATGCTATCTTTTTTACTTCTTTGTGCTTTTTCCTGCAGTTTTTATATAGCAGATACTTAACCTACAGGTATTAGAGCACTTTACATGTGCACCGCTTACATTACACAAAGTAACATTCATTTTTATAAATATGGAGAGAGTAAGTGGTTTGTCCAGAGTCACAGGATGTTGATCCAATGCAGAGGCTTGAACCTGGTTCCCCAGTTCCAAAGTCGGCAGCGCTGGTCCTAAAGTCACATCCTGCGTGGAGGGGAGGGGGCACGCTGAAGCCTCATGAAAGCTCAGCTAGTTATGGGTTTGAGATTCCAACCAGACCTTAAGCTGAGCCAGGCTTCAGGCTCAAGCCTAGCTCAAACTTTCAGTGGCCTGCCACCCCTAGAATAGCTATATATTGTCTAAAATGACAGTGATATCAGCATTTAGTGTCCAGTTTTCCCTTAGTTTCATTATATTGAGAGTCCTGCAGCATGGCACTGACTAAATTGCCAGAGTGATGCCCTCCGTGCGAGTGGGGAGGCCTAGCAAAGGTACTGCAGAAGCATAGGGTTTATACGTTATGGAGTTCATGGGTTCTAGTGAGGTAAGAGAAAACTGAGTGGAATAACCCTGGGTGACATTGGGTAGCTGTAGCTTATGCAAGTGGCAGCCAGACAGTCAGTGAAACACCCATTGGAGCTGTGCAGCTAAATAATGGCATTTTAAGTCCAGACTGGCTCACCCACCCACAGTCACAGACAGCTTTAGAACTGAAAAAGCTACCGGCTTCATCCCAGCCCCCAAATCAGATGTTGAACATGTTGAGGTATCTGAGGAAGAATTGAGGGCTGAGCAGGTGACGGTTTGTAAAATAATTCAGGAACTGGGGTAGCATCACCATCTACACTAGTGCCACATGACTGAAAGTGGAAAAGACCCAAAAGCAAAATGGGCTGGAAGAGACCGAGTCGCTCTGCCCAGATTTCTATCCTGCATATCAGTGGGTTTATTGTGGATAGTAATCCCTTTGTATCGAAAGGTAATTGATTCCCAGTTCAATTTGGGGTCTAATTGTTTATAAAGGAGGAAACACTAACATATGTTAAAGAAACACTTCTTACATTATAAAACCTTTATCATGCTTTCACATTTTGCTTGTGTGATTTACATCTGAAATATTTTAATGAACTTGCATGTACTTTGGCACTTAGGGATGAGCCTGATCATTGGTTCGGCTTTGGTTCGGCTGCAGAACTATTTAAGACATGGACACAGTGGACAATTGCCCTGCACAACCTTTCAAAAGGTCTAGCCCCCGCTTACCCTTCATAAGCATGACCAGTGGACATTTGCACCAGCAGAGTTTTCCAGGGTAAGTGGTGGCTCCTCTGTAATAGCGGAGGAGCATTAGCCCCCTGCTCATAGTCAGGCAGTGACAAATAAAATGACAATAAGACAATTTTATTATCATTTTATTTGTCACTGTCTCTCTGACAGCCATGGACCTGGCATGGCGGGGCCATAAGGAGGAGGAGGAGGAGGAGTGGTGGGCACTGTAAAGTGCACATGTCTGTTTGGGCAGCCATCTTAGGACAGGCAAACTGACATGCGCACTTACATTTCTCCAACAAAGCTATGTTGCACAGCCGGGTGTAGAAATGGCACAGGGTCCCTGTGCCTGAACGAGCGTCAGACGAGCCTACTTAGGCCAGTCTCGGTGATGCTCTCATGCTTGGTATAGCATGAAGGCAGCTATACCTTTGAGACTACAGACAAGTTGTGGGTACGTCACATCCTGACATTAGGTTGGAGACTGTCGCCCACACCATCTGCTCTGCCTCATTAATTTTTTTTAGGTTTAACATTGCCTGGAACTTGAGGTGAGCCAGACGTTTTTGTTTCGCTTGTCTAACGTAGCAGATTTCACTTGGCCTAATGTTTCCCAAACTATTTGCCATAGATTTTAAAATGTTCTGAAACATAATCAATATTTTTATGTTGCTTTCTGTGTAGGAACGTTTGGGTAAATTTGGATAGGGCTGATGTCCTTGACACGGTGCTCAAAGGAATTAATTTACTAATGAACAAGGACATAATGTGACACCTGAATATGGCAGCATAACTAGAGGCAATCACATAAAGACCATAGTGAATCAATATTCCTTTGTAGAAAATAGTAAATAAATGCACAGATAAAGTAGTGAAGAGGTCCTCTCCTGGGATGTATCTGTGAACTTGACCTTTTGTCCTAAATTTCAACACTCTGTCCTGAAGTTTTGTCCTGAATTTTGACCCTTTGTCCTGAATATTTTTACAGCACTGTCCAAAATTTGCCTGCATGTCAGGTGGTCACCCTACTCCGAGGCTCGGCACCCAGCTCAGCTACTCATACAGGAATGGTTTACTCCAAAGCCCCACCCCCTTCTGCACCATCTTACCAGCCCCAGTGCTTTAAACTGAAATATTGAAGTGTAGGTACTCAAACTTTTGAGCACCTGTTTGGTCATGAGAAGTACTCGTACTCTCCAATTAGATGCATTGCAGCAGTGCTGAAAAGTGCAACTACTCTCCCTTTGAACTTAAAGAAGGACAAGTACTCAGTACCAGACAATACTCACCCCTTTAAAGCACTGGCCAAAACCTGGGCTTCTCACGGGGTAGGATAAGGGTTGCACAGTGAAATGTGCTGCAGCCCACAGGTGTCACTTAACTTCCAGGGCCAGATTGCCTAAGTGCATTTTCAACACTACAGATCTGGGATGTTTAGGCAAGTTAAATATGTCAATCAAGGAGAAGCCAATTTAATCGTATTTAAATGGGGACCCAGACACTTTACTCCTGTTTTGCAGGGCTAAACGCCCAGCAAAAATATGGTCCTAAAAGAGGCAAAGAATCTGGAGTAACCAGCAGACAAGTTGGATTGTCTACAATCATTCACATAGTCCGTCTGACTTTTTGAGGATGAAGCCCGTGATTCAAGTACCTTCGGTTTTGCACTCCTTCTTGCTTGTCAAGCACCCTGAAGTAAAATCAACACTAACCATCCGGAAAGCATATATACCACTTGAAGAGATGCCACCAACATGTAGTAAGTGCATCACTTGTATGAACGAAAGGGCAACGCTTAAAACCCCCTAACCAAATTAACACATCCCATAGATGTAGAGCAGGAAGTCAAGTTACATTACTTTAGGAAAAAGACATGTGAAAGTAGTCCAACTGCATGTGAAACAAGCACTGGCTTTGCAAACAAGTCTGGTAGTGGTTGCACTTACTGGCTTTGTCAATGCTTGTTCACTGTGCTACAGTTTACTGTAACTTCACCATTTCAAGATTGCTGACAAATTTGGAAGCAACAAGTCAGCCATCTTGGAGCAGTAAAGAATAATAAAGTATGGCAAACATTCTAAGCTGGGCACTTATATTGCAATGGATTTTGTTGTGGTTTAGGCACAAACATTCAAAAGTTGCCACTAGGGCTTATACATGTGCAACCATTTTGCACTGCTTTTTTCATAAAGTATAACAAAAAGCTTTCCAAGATGGCTGTCATGTGTCCGATGCTAACCAGCGCTTAAGTGCTTGTGCTCTCTCCGTTAACCATGGTAAAATTGGCTTGCACCCAATTGGCATATTTAATATACATGTAAGTCCCTAGTAAAGTGGTATACCGAATAACCAGGGCTGGTAAATTAAATCCAACTAGTGGGCCTGCAGCACATATTGTGCCATCAACGTAAGTAGCCCTTTAAAACCTGTCTAAGGCGTGCCATTGCAGTCTTTGTGTGCAGTTTTAAACTGCCATTTTGACCTGGCAAAATAAACTATTTACCAGATCTAAACCTTTCTTTTATATACATATAAGTCACCCCTTAAGTAGGCCCTAAACAGCCAATAGGGCATGGTGCATGGAATCTAAAAAATTGGGCATGTGGTTTTAAGTTTTACATGTCCTGGTAGTGAAAAACTCTCAAATTCGTTTTTTCACTATTACAAGGCAAATATCTCTCCCATAGGATTAGATTGGGTTACCTTATTACATTTAATAAGCAATAACCTTTGGTGGGGAGCGGGTAGGAATTTAATGTTTGGTGTCTGAGGAATAGTAATTTAAAACCCTCTTTAACGGTAAAGTCAGATTTTAAGTCACAATTCTGAAAATGCCAGTTTCGGAAAATGTGGGCATTTTCTTGTCCTAACCCTTTGGTGCCTGCAGCCTGTTCCTGGGTCACATGACTAGGTGTAGCTGGCAGTTGTTTTTTATGTATTCCTCCAGACAGCCACATGGTCTATGTCTTGGCAGGATTTGGCCACCCTGGCTTGATGGGGGGGATGTTACCTGCCATACTTACGCCTCAGCTCACACAGAAAGAAATTCATACTAGGATATTGTGACTCCAGACAGACTGGGACCAGGGCAGGAAGTCAGAAAATTCCTAACACTTCTTGTGGGGGAGGGTGTGTGTTCTAGCACAAAGTATACAAAGCGAACACAAGGTATAAAAATGGGACCCAGTCTTCAGTTTATTTCTGGACCAGTGTAAAGTTTCTCAGAGGAGAGGTCTGTTGTTTGTATGCCTTTTGTGTACTTCAGAGGACTGCCCTACGGCACCAAGAGAACTGCCCTGCTGCCTGAAGCTTGCCTTGTGCCCTCAGAGGACTGCCCTGCTGTTAGAGACCTGTTTTTCTGCTTGCACCCAGAATTACTAGAGTGACTCCAATGGCTAGTTGGCTAGCCTCTTGATCAACTCTCTTTGACCTGCACCTGGCCCCAGCCTGAGTGAGCCCTGACCCTCCAAGTGGTGCCCTTCCCATCCTGGACCCTAGGAAGTGGGGTTAAAATTGGTGTACCAGCCTAACTGACGGTTCCACCGAACCTTGTGCAAAGAGATGCAAAGCAACACCGTACAAATCTTGCACAAGGACATAAGGTACAATTCTCAGTGAGCCTAACTTGGTCCTGGGCCCAGCCAGCGCTCCATCGTGGTTGGTCTAAATTTGTGACTTTGTACCGGTCCAATACCCAGATACCATCAGTTGGTGCTGTATGCCTTTTGGCACTACATTTAATCTAAATCTTTAAAATGTAATTTGTCCAGTGGTCTCAAATTGTTTATTAAATCATAATCTATTTTTCTAAATTGGTGTGGGATTTTACTTGTGTTGGGTGTTCACTTTATTCCTGTTTGTGTGCTGCATAAATACTTTAAATACAAAGTTAAGCCTGACTGCTTTTGTGCCAACTTACCAGAACGTTAAGCACATGCTTTTTAGTGACTGGGCTTCACCTTGACAAGGATTGTGGCTGTTGCTTCAGAACAGCTCACACCCCCCTCAACCAACAACCCAATTTCTCACAGTAAATAAAACAACTGGAAAAAATAAACCTAATGTTTATCAGAAACTAAATGACACTTTGGCCCACCATCGTTGGCGGAACAATCTTTTTAAGTTAGATGTCCACACTGTACAGAAGAAGTTAATTACCTTCAGTACAATATTTTCTGGGCGATATTCTAGCCAACAACAGATTACGCACCTATCCCTGTCGGAGGTCTAACAGGGCACTAGCTAGGTGACTGGTCAGAGGACCAGCTGGGTCAGACTGGGACTAGAGTGGATACTGGTTTTGTGTGTGGTCTCTGAAGGGAATACAAATAAGAGAGTACGAGAAGGCTGGAAGGAAGGCAGGACAGAAGCAGATAAAAGCAGGTTGGGACAGGCTTTGAAGTGGTCACTGGAAGTCTTCAGGGAAAACACAAGTACACACAATAGGAATATATATAGCAGGGAAATTACAGTTTGTCTGCTCCCCAGAAATTATCTCTGTGATGTGGAAAGATCTATATAAAAGCAACACACATATTAATTCCACAAGATTCTGGGACACTCAAAGCAGCTCCTAGGAAGAAGGTGTGCTGGGTGGTTCTCTGTACCAAAGGAACAATACTTGCAATCTAACTGGCACCCTTGGGGTCAATAAAAACCCAGATAACAATACAAGACAGAACAACAGGGACCAGAACAAGGAACACCAAAACAGAGAATGGGCTCAGGCAAAGAAGGACTGGAATCAGTGCCAAGAACAGGACTGAAATTCTGAGAACAAGGCTTGGAAACTTCTCCACTCAGACAAGACAGGGTGGAAATATGCAGACAAACAGGAACACAAAATATAAGGCGGGGAGTCTGCACATAACAGGGCAGATCAAGAGGAGTGAAGACAGGAGACTATGAACTATGGAACAGAGATCTAAGAAAACAAGACAGAGGAGAATATGAACTATGGGTAACACAGGAACAGAGAAGTAGGAAAACTATGGTCAGAAGCAGATACTACAAATAGCCAAAAACAGGACAATGGGTTGAGAGAAAAATGGAAATAGAATTAAAGGACAAGTCTGTAGTAACAGCAGCAGGAACACAGAGTAATAGAAGATGCAACAGAAATCATCTGCAAGCCAGGGCACTCTGTGCTCACAGGGCTGAAATAGCTTGAGGTTTAGGGGAGGAACACAAGTGTAGGGAGAGAGCCAGGTGCAAGGAATTAACCAGGTGCAGGGAGTCAGGGAACCATCAACGAAGGGAAGTCTGAATTGAGGCTTGAAGGAAGGAAGACCAAGGAAACCAGGAGATACAAGACAGGACACAGGAAAGCCTGGGACGGAGTGTGGATCAGAGCACACAGAGACGGGTCCAGGGTACAGACATAAATAACCATAGGATCCAGGACAAATCTAGCAAACAAGAAACCAACACCAGAATGTGATCTAGGAAGGGTCTGAAGTCAAAGGAAACTACAAGGACCATGATGTATGGATAAAAAAATACGCCTGGACTGGAATACACAGTGTATCATCAAGGCAGGGTGTAGGAGTGTATAAACTTGTATTCAGTAATGAAGGCAGGAGCCCAGGGGGCCTTTGTAAGTGCTGTGTAGTTGCAGGATGGCAGAATCCTGGCAATCCCCAGGCACTGGATTCTTACATTTTTGTAGCAGTGCTCCGGCACACCGTCCGGTTAGCACTGCTGTGTTACTTTACTGCCCTGAAAGTGAAGGAGAATCGCATATGAACACACCTCAGTGCACTGGTGTATTTTTCATCAGCTTTCTCTTTCCGTGCCTTCAGACGCAGAACTTTGTCCAACTGGTCGGAACAGTGCAACTGATTTAATTTGGGACCAATTTATATGTTAAAGAGGCCACTCCACAGAATATGGAGGCAGAAGGGCATTGAGGGGTCTGTTGTTAGACAGAGTACCCACCAGAAAGTGCACTACCAAATGTTAGTAACTTCTTCTGATGGATTCTTTTGACCCAGATTCCTCATCTTAAGAGTAGATATCGTAGTAGTGTCTCCCAAGACGAAGGGTCTGGAGAGTGGGCTCTGACCAAAAATCTTGCAGAGCTGAGCAAGTGAAGTGAACATCCTGAAAGATCAGACTATCAAGGCAGTAGCGCTTTGTAAAAGTAGGCACCTATGCCCACGTACCAATCAGACAGATATCAAAATCAGGTACCCTTTGCGACAATGCAGAAGTGGCATCCTTGGCCCTGGTGGAGAAGGCTTTTAAGCATTCATGGGCTGTTTCTTGGCCAAGGCATAGCAAATTTTGATGCAGAGGACCATCCACCTTGGTAAGAGTCTTCTTTTGCACAGATTTCCATTTTTTGCCTCAGAGAAAACTACAAAGAGTTGATCATCCACGCAATGGTCTTTTGAACAGCCAATGTAAAAGCTCAGAACTCTATTAGGGTCAAGTCCATGAAGTATCTCCTCCTCTTTAGAGGGATGAGGTGGAGCAAAACTCACTGGCAGAGTAATCAATTAGTCAATGTGGGAGGGAGTCACAACCTTCAATAAAAAGGCTGTCCTGGCCCTCAGTCCCAATCTGTCTGCTAAGAAAGAGGTATTGATAGTGGGTGGCTCTACCTATGTGTTTTGGCTGGGTAACTGGTGGCCATCCTTATTGGGAAGCTGCTCTACACCTGTTATCAATGTATGCAAGTTGGTGGGTTTTGAGGGGTGAGGAGGGGGGTGTTATCTTTCATAATAAGTTGGACTTGTAAGTACAATTTCCCCAAAAACTCTGATCTTCCTGCGCTTTCCACTTGAAACGTTTGAGGAAAATACTACCATTTCTACCAACAGATTATCGATCTACTGGCAACCAGGCTGTTGTGGAATTGCATCTTGATTACTGTAACTATATTTTTCTCGGCATAAGCTGCGATTTCAAAAGCTTAAAAATATTAAAAATTTAGATACCAACTTATTTTTCTGTGCTTTGCCAAAATCAATATTTTTCTCTCATCAGTTGAAGAACTACATTGACTTCCCATAGACAAATGCATCAACTCCATAGCTTGTGTCTCTGTCAGACAGCAAGAGCCCTACATTTTAGAAATCTCTGAAAACCTTTTTCTTTACTTATTAATGAGCAGGCTGGTCCTTTCCTCAATACCATTGGTATGGGCTCAGCGCCAAACTTCCTCTGACGGTAACAGTGTGCTCTATAAAAATATATATATATAAACTACAAACAATTGATGATGCCCCATGTGTACCAAGCAAACAAACCAAGGGGAAAGACAGGAGTCAAGGTTTAGTCCTGAAATATATTTTGATCCCGTTAAGATTGTCACCTTTGGTTTTCCAGAATAAATTTTAATGGCAAAGCCAAGATTTCAAGGAAGGTAGAGCATCTTACTCCGAAAGATCCAGCCGAGCGCCTTCTGACAAATTAAAATAAATGATACTAAAATAAGGAAGCTACTGATCCTAATTTCTCACTAAAATACCATAAACAAGAAATTGATGTAATAGTTAGGAAATACAATAGGTCCCAGCTAGCTGGGATCAATAAAAGGAACTCTAGTCAAACATATACAGATCCACCTAAGTCACACTGAAAGGCATGACTGATGTTCGTTCATTTTAGAGGGAATGGTCGATCAACAGGCCACTCTGGAAATAACAGAAAACTTTTCTGGAAAAATGCGTGGAGCATAATAGTTGAAGATTGCCTGCATTTAAATCCAGATACATTCCAATGGAGGGCTTGTCTGTGCCATCAGCAGAAGAAGCACTAGGATCCTGTGCAGAATCTGAGGAATGTTATGGTTCCCAATGTAGACACAAATAAAAACATGGAATTTACAAATAACTAGCAGGACTGAGAGGCTACCATAGAAGCTTGAGGGCCAACGAAAGCCAGGAATGGTGAAGTTAAACATCTTACGAATTATACAGAAGATGTTCACTGATTAATGGGCACAGACGTCTGTATCACTGTGGAGAGGAGGGAATGAACTATTTAAGAATTCTCACTTGTAATCTTGGATGGTATAGTAGGATCTGAACTATGTTTTTTGAATGTTTAATGTTTAGAACCTGGCAGGAGCTGCTGTGGTTCCAGTGAAGACCTTCAGCTGCATTATACAGTGGAAGATCATACTGGTTAAGGTTAATAATTTGCCTTCTTCAATCATTCCTTAGTATATGTTCAACAATATTATTAACTGCATACAAGGAATGTAGTACATTTAGTACTATAAGTAGCAAACCCACCTCATTGTGGTTGGGCCTGAGCTCTAGACCTTGAGGTAGATGCACATGAAGTCTCACACCTCATATTTTCCTAGCAATAGTATTTAATATATACCTCTTATGCCTCAAAGACTATGTGGTAGAGGAATGCCTTTGAATCTATGAACCATTTAACACACATTTAAAACTAAATAAAAGCAATTTTTTCCACCAGCATTGGATATTCATCAAGACTAGCAAGGAATATGTGATGGAAAGTGAAGGCAAGATGAGGTTCATCTTTCTCAAAGGAATAATGAAGCACCAATTGTTCAATGGCGGACTAGCTCCTAATCTAAATGTCCAAACAATTGTGCTTGAGGAAGGTCCCGCTACTCTACCAATGTCCAGAAGGGGTGCTACTAAAAAGAAAAATACAATTGCTGCTACTCTTTTGATCAAGTAAGATGTTACTGTTCCAGAAAGTGGTTTACACATGTTACTGTGATAAAGACGTATGCAGGCAGTTATCTATCTAGTCATGCCCTGCTTCAAAAGTGTAAGGAGTTCAATTGAAGGAGTTCAATTGGTCCACTGGCATAAATTACTTTGTCCTATCTAGACAAAATGTCAAATATCTCTTGATTCCAGAGAATATAGAGATTTGTTTGTCAGTTGCATATAATTTGGAAAAATGTTGGTAAACACTGGAGGTAAGAGATGAAATTCAGCTGGCCCTTCTGGAATAAACCTAAAAGTATAGTTTCAGTGACTATTTTTCTAAGATGCTTAGAAAACACCTCTCAATGGACAAGGCCTGCTTCTTGATGACTTGTCAAGCTGCATTTCTTGTGAGCAGCACAGTCTTCCTCCAGTAGATGTATTAGGTCTCCACTTTCAAAGAGTTGGCCCAGAAACTTTGAGAGTGTGGTGTTAGGATCATGTAAACTTGATGATAGAAGTGGTTGTGGGTATATGAATTGAAAGACTGCTTGTTTTCTGTATCTAGAACTTGCTGACAGGTGAACCCCAATAGATTCGTGCTGGATAAACAAGTTACTTTGCTAATGCTTTATGTGGTAGAGACTAAGGGCCTCATTACGAGTTTGGGGGAGGGGACTCTGTCCCAAAAGTGATGGATATCCCACCCACCGTATTACAAGTTCCATTATATCCTATGCAACTTGTAAAACGGCTGGCGGGATATCCGTCACTTTTGGGATGGAGTAATCCCCTCTGCCAAACTCATAATGAGGCCCTATATCTAGCTGCAGATTTCTTACCTTTGAATTTCCCCAGATATCACACTGGATCCAGAAGATTTTCAGTGAGCAGTACCCACGTGCGTCATCAGCGTTGTTCGCTCCGGACGTGACGTTGCGGTACTTATATGGGCACCACCTAGACATGCTGACATCAGTTTTTTTTTCATGACTTCACACCAGAAGCGCAGAGCCATGAAGCTCACTAAACACCTGTGTGAACAACTAGGGCCCAGAAATCTGTTCGCAGAGCAGGGAGGATGGGTGGGTCATTAAGGAATCTCCAGCTAGATATATTCTCTGCCAGATAAGGTATAGCAGAAGGCAAGTAACTTGTTCATCTGATAGAGACTTCTAGCTGCAGATTCCTTACCTTTGAATAGATACCCAAGCAATACCTCCTTGGAGGTGGGTCTGCGGATCTTGTTGAAACAAGAAAACCCTGCAGGACCGAACGGGCAAAGTGCCCATCCCTACAGACCTGACTGTCCAGACAGAAGTGCTTGGTAAACGTGTAGAGATGCCCACGTTGCTGCCTGGCAGATGTCGAAGACCGGAACTCCACGTGCTAATGCAGTGGTCGCAGCTTTAGCGTCTCAGAGAGAGAGAGAGACTCCTTGAAAACTCCACAGTGCAAAACTGCTGATATTATGTGTTCTCGGCAGAGGCAAACAGATCTAACCAAGGCTCTCCCCACTACACATTGCACCCCCTCTGGGTGAAGCTGCCATTTGTGATCAGCTAGGCATCGGGCTGAGTTTGTTTGCCCTGGTGCTTAGAGAGCCTGCCAGGTGTTCAACCACCACGGATGTGCCCTGCTGTTCCAACCAGGTTCAGAGGCGCAGGACCTCCTGACAAAGTGTCAACGACTCCACCCCATCATGTTTGCTGCAGTACCACATGGCGGTGGTGTTGTCTGTGAAGACCTGTACTAGCATCCCCTTGATGGAGGGCAGAAAGACTTTCAACACCAGTCAGATCACTCGGAGCTCCAGGAAATTGATGTGGGGTCCAGTTTCTGTCAGAGCCAGAGTCCTCTGATTTCCACCTCTCTCGGATGGCCACCCCATCCAAAGAGTGACACATTTGTCACTAATGTCAGATTTGGTTGGGGAAAGGAGAGGGTTCCGTCTCTGACCCAATTGCAGTCAGTTAGCCACCACTGCAGATCCTGTGCTGTTCCCTCCAAGATCTGGACCACGTAAGAGTGATTCCCCTGATGCTGCACCCACTGGAACTTCAGATCCATTGCAGAGCCTGTATATGCCAGCGGGCATGTGCCAATAGCAGGAGATCAGGAGACCCAGCAGCCTCAGTGTCAGTCTCACTGAAACCCAGGATACAGGATGAAACATCAGTAGCCTAGCCTGAATTTCTTGGACTCGCCGTTCGGGAGGATATGCCCAAAACTGAAGTGTGTCCAGTACAGCTCAGATGAAAGGGACTGTGTTAGAAATGGGGTTTCTGGTTAGCTAGGGTACGCATCACAGCCAGGCAGAACCCACCACTCTAGTCAGGTAAAGTGAGTTACATACTAAAGATAACCCCTGCTCACCCCCTTGGTAGCTGGGCACAAGCGGTCAGGCTTATCCCAGAGGCAATATGTAAAGAGCCAAACAGGCAATTGTCAGACCATCATAGTACAGCTAAAGAGAAATATTCTCCCATTGTACATGTAATGTAAAACATCACCAAGGAAACAGTGTTGCGCATATCATGCAGTCCTAAAACAGTAATCTGTGCTCCTGTCTGCAGAAAGCACAACATACATCAATCTTGGGATAGGGATATGCAGCATGCAATAAAAATGGCAGTTGAATCACCCTCTGCCACCCACACCTGGAATCAGTACATAAATTCCATGCACCTGCGCCTATATTACATGCCCGGTGGTAAGAGAGCCTTCAGCTTTGGGGTCATCTGCCCATCTACATCCAGCACTATGGTAAAAAGGGGCTTGACAGGCACGGTTGAGGTTTCCTCCCCGTCCTGCAAGCCACCAGTGAGTACCCCAAAGGTATGCTCCTTAGATGGAGGGGGGGACCCACACCTTTCACTCTGGCTGGGTGATCTCTCCCGATCTCCCCACAGGGAAAACACTGACAAGGCCGCTGGAGCCACTGCACACTCTCGCAGGGAAGGTCTTCTTAGATCCTCCCCGCTGTCCAGCTCCTCTATACTGCGGCCATTCTCCCCTGTCTCCTGGGACCACTTGGGATCTGGGCGGCCCTCACCTGCAGGTGGGGAGAGCTAGGAAACAAGCCCAGTGGTCTGGGAGAGGCCAGTCCTCATGGGGGGCCCTCCTGCCTACCGGCATGCGCATGGGCGCATCTGAGTTCTGGCTTGCACTCCAGGCTCAAATGGGGGCCAGTACGGGGGACTTCCACCATGCTGGGAAGTTGCTTGGGCTCCCACGCTCACCACCACCATAGTGCCTGCACCCAACAAGGTGCGCAAGCTCCTCTGGTTACAGTGCCACCGCTCAGGGGCTGAGAAGAGCCAGCTTAATTCATGTTAGAAGGTTTGTAGGGCTGGTGGTGGTGAATTTACAAAGGTTGGCTCCTGCTTGTGCCCTGGGGCACTAAGGGAGTGCACGCTTTGAGCACGCTGCACAAACACAGCAGCCGCCCTCCTCCTCCTCGACTCCTGGTGTCTCCGGGTGAGCCGGCATCCTTTGTTTTTGTTCTCATAGGAGTTGGTGCCTCGGGGGCACTGCAGGAAGAGCGTTTGTTCGCACTGGAACAAAAGGCTCCTCAAGGCTTCTCCTGCACTGGAGGGGAAGGGGAGTAGGGAAGGGCCACACACACGGTGACACAGGGGCGCTTTCTTGCGCCTGGAGTAAGCAAAATCAAAATAAAGCGCTCTTCATGCGCTGTTGTAAAAGAATAAGGTGCTCTTCACATACTCGACAAGGGGCACTCCACTCGTGCCCAGCAGAAGAAAACAGCACCTAAGCAACAGAGATGCAGGGAGCCAGGGGGCACACCACCCAGCCCCTGGAGACAGGTGTAGGGCACAAGGCTGCGGGGCACAGGAAAGCAGGCCAGCAGAAAGGTCCTGGTGAGAGCAGTGGCAGTCCCTCTAGTGACCTAGCAGGTCACAGGTCAGAACAACAGCAGGGCAGTTCTAAGTCCTAGTGAGTTCTTACAGCGGCTTCTAGTGTCCATCTAGTGTCTCTTTCTGTGTGTCAACTGGGACCAAGTCAGGGAAAGAGCTGGCAGCAGGAAAACAAAAGAAGAGCAGTCCAGATGAGTCCTTTGTGCAGTCTAGCAGTCCCTCTGGCAGTGGTTCAATCCCAGTTCCAAAGGTGCCCTGCCCATCAGGAAGCAGGAGCCCTCTACTTATACTCAAAATGCCTTTGTTCTGGGGTTAACTTCAAAGGAGTCGAGCATAACACCCTCTCAACCCAGCCCTGTCTCCAGACATCAGAAGGGTGTAATCAGTCCATTGAGTGTGGGCAGGACACAGCCCAGTCACATGTAAGGTGTGAAAGACCCTCCCTCTCCCGAGCCCGGGAAGCCTATCAGTATGCAGATCCCTCTCCTGTCACACCCAGCCCCTCCTGTGTTATGGCTGTCTGGATAGTATGTACCAAGTGGAGCTGTCACTCTGCCCCAGATGTGGATTAGAGTCAGGCTGCAAAAACTTTAGAGTTATAAGCACAGAGAAATGCCCACTCTCTAAAAGTGGCATTTCTACCATGGTAATAAAAACTCCACCTACACCAATAAGCAGGGTTTCTCTCACTCTAACTTCCATCCAAAACATTCTAAACATGCCCACGCTATTCCTCATAGATCAGAAGATTCCACTTAGACATATGTCAGGGCATTTCCAATGCAATCATATGAGAGGAGCAGCACTAACAGTAGTGAGAAACTAAATAGGCTGATAGTCACTACTAGGACATGGGGTACATGAAGACATATGTCCTACTTTTTACATACACAGCACCCTGCCCATAGAGCTATCTAGGGCCTATCTTAGGGGTGACTTAGGTGTAGCAAAAAGAGAGTTTAGGCCTTGGCAAGTAGTTTGACTTGCCAAGTCAGTGTGGCAGTAAACTGTGCACACAGGCTCTGCAGTGACAGGCTTGAGACCAGCTTGAAAGACTACTCCTGTGTGTAGCGCAATCTGTGCAGCAGGCCCACTAGTAGTATTTAATTTACAGGTCCTAGGGATATGGTATACCACTTTACAAGGGACTTAGAGGTAAATTAAGTAAGCCGCACAGGTTTAAGTGTGGGAAACTGGCACCTTGTTGCAGTACCTCTCCCACTTTTTGCCTGGTTGCTGAATGCAATTTGTACTGGAGTGCACTGGGATTCTGCTAACGAGGTTCCCAGTGCCAGTGTTCTTTCCCTAAAATTGTAGAGGTAATTGGAAACACCTTTAGCTGCCACTACAAGTCCCTTGTAAATGGTACTTAGGTACCCAGGGCATGGGGTACTAAGGGTAGGGACCTGAGGGCAGCAGCACTGATTGTGCCACCCTCCAGGGCCATGCATCCAGATGCATCCAGCACTGCCTTTGCAGGCTGAGTGTCTTAGTCCCAACCTAAAACACAAACTCGACGTGGCACACTGCATGTGTGCCGTGTCCATCATACACTGCATTTAGTATGGGTAAGACACCCCTCTAGCAGGCCTTACAGCCCTAATTCAGGGTGCTCCATATTATATGTGAGGGCATAGCTGCATGAGCAATATGCCCCCACTGTGTCCTTGCCAAACCTAGGACACAGGGAGTAAACAGAGCACCTATTTCAATATATGTGCTGGACACTGGTCAACACGAGTTTCCCAGCTACTTGATGGCTACTCTGAACCCTGGGTTGTTTGATATCAAAATAACTCAGAATGCTAAATCCAAATTGGTGCCAGTACTGGATATATTATAAAATATATCAAGGGGTCACCTTAGAGGTGCCCTCTGCAAAAGTTAACTAACCTGACATGGTTGCAGACTGGTTCCAGCCAGCCTGCCCCCTCCAGACAGCCAATATGCAAACCTTGGGGAGAGCCCTGTTTCTCTGGTTTGTAACAAAAATGCCCTTCCTGGGTGGAGGAGCTAACACCCACTCCCTCACGAATGTGCATTGCCCTGGCTTCGAGCTTCAAAGGGCTACCGCCCTTGAAACTCGTCCCCCAAGCCTGCTGCTAGCAGCAGCTAGCCTCCCCCTTTGCAGACCCCCACTTTTGGCAGGAGCAATGGCAGGAAACCTCACAAAGTGTAGGAGGTGTGGCCTCACCTGGCATGCACCACCCCTAAGGTGTGGCCTGCGAGGTGTACCCTCTATTTCATTTTCCTCCATGTTTGATGGGAGGAAAATAGCAAATCAGGTTTAGGGAAGTGGCTCTTCCCACAGGAAGTGGTCACTAAAGTGGGTAGAGCCACTCAAAGGTAAGTGTCCCATTGGACACTACCAGGTTTCCCCTAAAACACCCAGTAAGTTCAGTATTTATGGGCATCCCTAGACCAGATAATCAGATTCGAAAGAAAGAAGAGAAGACAGCACGACGAAGAGCCAAAGCCCAAGAACTGTGGACCTGCTACACAAGAAAAGGTGCCAAACACTGCGTGTTGCACCTACCTCGCTGCTGTGGAGGAGCTGACCACTGGACTGACCTCGACAAACCCTGAGGACCTCCAGGCTTCGCCAAGAGCCTGAGATCTCCCTTCAGAGTGGAGGTACCACTCTACAACCAAGCAAGAACCAGCAACCCACTGACCGGTCAATATCTCCAGAACCGGAAGTTGCAGCCGGACCAGACAACACACCAACGACTGCCGGGACAAACCCTACAAGTCTGCCAGGTTTGGTGGCACTGCGCCCCGTCGTGGCCGTACTATACCAATACCCTGGGTACTGGTCAGCTGACGTCGGACAATAAGAAAACCAGCTCCCCCAGAGTTGAAAAAGTATCAGGAGGAAGCCCCAGTTGAGGAACTTCAGAATCACCCTGGACCTGCCAGAGTGCCCCCGTGGCCCTGTAAGCAGTCCTCAAAGAGACTCACTTCCAGCTCCAAAGGACTCTGTTGCGCACAGCTCCTGGATCACAAACCCGCTCTGCACCCGGCCGCCCAGCGCCCTGAAACAAGGAACCAACTGTGCCTCCAGGGTCCCACACTCCTTGTGACCTCGACACCACAAAGGGACTTAAAAGCACCACCTTTAACTATGCAATTACAGACCTTTTCCAAGTGGTCCCTTGCAGTGGCCCTGCATCAGCTCCAAGAGACTTTTCAATGGTGCTCCCGGAGGAACCGGAAGCCGCCCGAACTTCTCCTGCTGGGCCTCCGACGACCTCGACCAACCTGTGAAAGCTGAACTTGGTAAAGCAACTGTACGATTTTATACGCATTTTTTAAAGTGACTGCCTATTGATTCCTATGGTGGGTAATTACGCACAGAAAGACTGCATTTATTAAAAGTTAAGAAAATAGTATCTTAAGAAATACTTAACCAATTTTAACGATCTTGGAGTGTGTGTGGTGCATGATTGATACTGTGAGTACAACAAATACTTTGCACTTCTCCAAGACTAGCCTAACTGCTCGACCAAGCTACCACAAAAATTAGAGCATTATGTGATCTAGTTTTTGACTCTGGAAACAGACGTGTGGTTGCCTGGACCACCTTCACAGGTTGCCTAGTTTTCCACACTACATAGAGGGCCTGCCTCCGACAGTAAGCCAATTATACCAAGTTGTAGGGAAGAGAGCACGTGCACTTTAGCACTGATTAGCAGTGGTAAAGTGTCCAGAGTCCTCGAGCCAACAAAAAGTCAGAAAAATAGGAGGAGAAAGGCAAAAAGTTTGGTGAGGACCCTGCAAAAAGGAACAGGTCCAACAGATTGTCTGAGAGGAAGTCAAGTAAGACTTTGGAACGTTTATAGTACCCCCAGTGAGTGCAGAAGGTCTGCCGTAGTCTGAAGGTGGGAGACGACAGCCTGGGGGGAACCCGCTTTCAACAGCCAGTCGTCAAGATATGGGAAGACTGGCACCCTTGATCTCTGCAGATGGGCTGAACTACTGCTATTACCTTGGTGAACACCAGATGGGCTCTGGTAAGGGCAAAGGGGAGCATTGTGAACTGAAAGTGCTAGTGGCCCGCCATAAACCGCAGATAGCACAGATGGGCAGGCAGGTTAGGAATGTGCGAATAGGCGTCCTGCAAGTCCAACACTCCCATCCAGTCTCCTGGGTCCAGGGCAGACAAGATCTGAGCCAACTTGTGCATTTTGAATTTCACCTTCTTCAGGAAGAAGTTGAGGAATCAGAGACCTAGAATAGGACGAAGGCCCTTGTCCTTTTTGGGAACTAGAAAGTACCAGGAATAGCAACTACAGCCTACTTTTGGCACAGGAACCCTCTCAATGGCTCCCTTGGCCAATAGAGGTGCGACTTCTTTGTGGAGAGGAGAGAAATTATCCTCCATCTGTCAGTCATGAGATGGTGGCATAGAGGGAGGTGTAGTCTTGAAGGGGAGGGAGTAGCCCCTTCAGACAATCTCCAAGACTCACCTGGACAGGGCCGGAAGGGCTTTGTCCTCGAGTGGGGCACAAGAGGTCACGTATCAAGGGCAGTGAAAAGCCTTTGAGGCTCACCGCCTTGATTACTGCCATCCTGGGAGGGAGGTGTGACCTCCTTCCTGCCCAAGTTCTTTGTCCCATCCTGGGGAAGTGCTAGCACAACCAGCACCAGAAGGGCAGATTCTTGTCTTGGCAGCAAACGGCTCTGGGGAGCCCGCCAAGGCAGGAGAAAACTGGCAACTCAGTGGGCATCCTCAGAGGATGACACCTGGGTACCTGCTAGTTAAACCTGGGCACGAGAATTGTGCGCAGGGTTACAAAGCATGGTGTTTGACACCAAACATGGGGAAAATCGGCTAGGCCATCACAGGGCTGGACATCTGGGGTTTGCCCAGGTGCCTGCCCATGTTATTCTATGGACTGCTAGTTACTTGCAGTAGCAGTAAGTTTTAAATGCTAACAAAGGGCCATATATACTTGCACATATACTGTATGTGCACAGTCATAACACAATGCACCCTGCCTCTTGGGATATAGCTGGCCTGCCTTATGGGTGACTGACCTGTGCCTCGTCAGTGAAGGGACTCTTGACTGCACCTGGTGTGGGCAGAGTTGGACTCGAGCAGGTAAGCTGCTTGTGCAGGCTGACATGGCAGCTCTGCAGGCTTTACTTTTACTCTGGTCAAGCAGGGTGGTACAATCAGTGCTGCAGCCCTGGTGACCCCTTTATCATCCCTGCCCTGGGTACCACTGGTACCATTTACTAGGGCCTTACAGGGGTGGTAAAGTCCTTGCCAATTGGGTTTACCAATCACACTACAACTTAAGGGAATGAGCACTGGCACTGGGTTTTGTTAGCAGGCATCAGTACACTTTCAGATCGAAAGCCTCAAGCAGCAAAAAAGTTGGGGGTGACCATCCAAAAATGGCACTTTACAACAGTCTGCTTTTCTGGATCATTTTTGGGTTGAGCATAGCAGCGCGCAAGAGCTGCTTTTTCGACGTGTTGGTATCTATGTGGGCTTTTAACCACACCCACCTCACACCCATCACTAACACTCGTTCGTGGGCTTGCCTTTCAAAAATCCTTTGTTGGCATTGATAAATGCTTTACTTTTGTCCCGCCTTGGGTGGGGTTTTGTTACCGCCTTGGGGACTGACCCTGTTACATGGAAAATTGCACATGTGCCGATATATTTGTCTGCGAGCAAACTTCTTTTTCCTTTTGTGTCTCTGCTTCGCACTCACGCTCATGGTGGCCTTGGTGCTCTGAACTGCCTAGCTTATGTTCGTACACTGGTCGCCTTTTCTCCCTCTCATGTTCTCGTTCGCACTGCCCTCTCATGCATACACTCAGCAGTCTCTTTGTCATTGTAGTCTTTTGAAACCTTTTGTCCTCTGCTTCACTCGTTTCCCTCTCTCTCACACACACACACACAGCTGTTTCTTTCTTACTTGCCTAATTTGAACCCGTGTTTCTTGTCTCTGCTGCAACTTCCTCTTAGACTCTCAGCCTTCCTCACAAAATACACACACACGTAACATACACTGCTGTATTTCACACTTATTTGTTGCCTCCCTAGAACCCACCTCCCTCTAATGATGTCTTTCCCTCTCTCACACACACACTCAAGCACGCATGCAGCTGTCTCTTTGCCTCTTGTCTCTGCTGTAACTTCCTCATGTGTCTTTCCGCCAGGAATTCGCTCTACCAGCAGCAACAAAAAGTACAATTTGCATTGTTTCTTTCTCCTGGGGAACTGCTCAGGTCTAGAGCAGCAGGCTACTGCTAGAAAGCAACTGCTGTTCTGTACTAGCACCGGCTATGAAGCTTTCGCAGTGACACCCGTACAAGAGGGTCCCCAGGGGCTCCTTCCTGTGTGGGGAAACCTGCCGCCAGCCCACACTGTGGGGGCAGCGGGGCTCTGCGTGGCGTCCCTGGCACCTAGCCTTCCTATCCGACCTAGCCAGGATAGCAACTGCAAGGTTATCTCGCATTATCCCCTAATATCCTGTCGTATTTTCCTCCACGTTCCTTGCTTAATTCTGTTTTTGTCCCCATACCGTTCACCCATGTGCCCCTGATAATGCGTCCCAATCTAGATAATTTATTTACCCTGGGACTCTTTTTAGACCGATGAATATTTTGACCCTGATTGAAGTCTCCTTAAGACGAGATAACTAATCAACATGTCAATCAATAAATCAATAACCTCATCAATATTCACAATAACAAATCAATCGAATTAATCAATAACATCAATAAAATTGAAACACACCATGACCTTTCAGTCATGAATAGCCACACAGAATTTAGTACCATTTATGATATTTATTCCCTATTGATTGCAATTCTACTAGCAAGTTTATTAGTCTCAAAACCAGAAAACACATCAACAATGTCATAATATGGCAAGTCGAATAAGATTTCAGCAAAGCAAAGATCGTAAACATTAGAACATAGCACGACGTCAACATGGATTAACTTTAGCAGAGAGTCATTAGCGCATTATTCAACAAAGCATAGATTCAGTCATTTGTCTATTTGCGTCCGTTTAGTGAACTCCTTAACTAACTTCGAATCAGCATTAGCATGTTGGGCTTCATGCAAAACAATTTAGCAACACCAATTTAGAAAACATCTATCTATGGTCTCTATCAAAAGAAGCAGTTGGTACCTAGAAAGAAAAGGCAAACAGACAATTACAATTTCATCATCATATAGTTACCCTACATAATGAGTCAGCATCCAGAGTCAGTCTTCGTCCTCAGGACATCAGTTGATTCGCCATCAGCCAGGAAATACAGCAAAGTTCAGCAAGACAGGTAATAAGGAACATTTCCCTCTTAAGGAGGAAAAGTATAGAACGGGCTAGGCAAAGGTGAGGTTGGTTTGAAGAGTCAAACAGCAAAGTCTTTAAGCAGAGTAACAAAGTGGCTGGGTGATAGCAAAAAGGCACGTAATGGTTAAGGCAAAGGAATGGCATATAATGGCTGATTTCTCCTCGGGTCATGCGGTTATATTAAAATTGTCGAACGAGTCTCTAATTTCCAATTGGTCAAGTTTTGGTGCATGTTAGAAATGGGGTTTTTGGTTGGCAGTCAGGTTACCCCCTGTCCAAGCAGAACCCCTACTCTAGTCAGGGTAAGTCACACACAATCCAAGATTATCCTGTGCCCACTCTCTGGTAGTTTGGCACGAGCAGTCAGGCTTAACTTAGAAGGCAATGTGTAAAGTATTTGTGCAATAAATCATACAATACCACCACAAAAATACACCACACAGTGTTTAGAAAAATATATAATATTTATCAGGATAATTGTAGGTCAAAAAGAATAAAGTTGGAAAATTGTAGAGATATCACTGAAAAGTGATATAAAGTGTCTTAAGTCTTTAGAATATAAACAAAGTCTCTTTCAAGCACAAGTACCTGGTTTAGCGTGGAAAAATCTCCTCAGAGGGCCACAAAAGAAGAGGTGCGTGGAAAAAGGGTGTGTGCGTCGATTTCTCCTCAGCACACACGGACTTGCGTCGTTATTTTCCACGCGGGGAAGTCGTGCGTCGTTTTCCGGCGCGCGGACAGTCTCCTTCTGTGGATCGCGGGGATTACCAGATGTCCCGGGTCTGTGCGTGGATTTTCCTGCTTGTTTTCTGGCTGCGCGTCGTTCTGCGGGGCTGCGCGTTGAAGTTACGATCTCACGGCAGGCGTTGCGTCGATTTCTCCTCTAGAGGTCGGGCGGCGTTGTCCTTGCGAAGCCGTGCGTCAGATTTCCGGTCGTCCCCAGAGCGTCGCGTTGATCAGCGTCGGTGTGCAGCGTTTTTCTCGCCGCGGCACAAGCTGTGCGTCAAAATTTTCGGCGCACGGAGCGTCCAAGTGAAAAAGGGAAGTCTTTTTGGTCCTGAGACTTCAGGGAACAGGAGGCAAGCTCTATCCAAGCCCTTGGAGAGCACTTTCACAGCCAGACAAGAGTTCAGCAAGGCAGCAGGCCAACAGCAAGGCAGCAGTCCTTTGTAGAAAGCAGACAGGTGAGTCCTTTGAGCAGCCAGGCAGTTCTTCTTGGCAGGATGTAGTTTCTGGTTCAGGATTCTTCTCCAGCAAGTGTCTGATGAGGTAGGGCAGAGGCCCTGTTTTATACCCAAATGTGCCTTTGAAGTGGGGGAGACTTCAAAGAGTGGCTAAGAAGTGCACCAGGTCCCCTTTCAGTTCAATCCTGTCTGCCAGGGTCCCAGTAGGGGGTGTGGCAGTCCTTTGTGTGAGAGCAGGCCCTCCACCCTCCCAGCCCAGGAAGACCCATTCAAAATGCAGATGTATGCAAGTGAGGCGGAGTACCCTGTGTTTGGGGTGTGTCTGAGTGAATGCACAAGGAGCTGTCAACCAAGCCCAGCCAGACGTGGATTGTAAGGCACAGAAGGATTTAAGTGCAAAGAAATGCTCACTTCCTAAAAGTGGCACTTCTAGAATAGTAATATTAAATCCGACTTCACCAGTCAGCAGGATTTCGTATTACCATTCTGGCCATACTAAATACGACCTTCCTGCTCCTTTCAGATCAGCAGCTGCCACTTCAACAGAGTATGAGGGCAGCCCCAATGTTAGCCTATGAAGGGAGCAGGCCTCACAGTAGTGTAACAACGAATTTAGGGGTTTTACACTACCAGGACATATAACTACACAGGTACATGTCCTGCCTTTTACCCACACAGCACCCTGCTCTAGGGGTTACCTAGGGCACACATTAAGGGTGACTTATATGTAGAAAAAGGGGAGTTCTAGGCTTGGCAAGTACTTTTAAATGCCAAGTCGAGGTGGCAGTGAAACTGCACCCACAGGCCTTGCAATGGCAGGCCTGAGACAAGGAAAAGGGGCTACTTAAGTGGGTGGCACAACCAGTGCTGCTGGCCCACTAGTAGTATTTAATTTACCATCCCTATGCACATAAAGTGCACCTTACTAGGGACTTATAAGTAAATTAATAGTCCAATCAGGTATGATTCAAGGTTACCATGTTTTAAGGGAGAGAGCATATGCACTTTAGCACTGGTTAGCAGTGGTAAAGTGCGCAGAGTCTAAAAACCAGCAAAAACAGTGTCCACAAAGTGGAGGGAGGCAGGCAAAAAGTTAGGGGTGAATACCCTAAGGCTGTCAGGTCTAACATGTGTCCCCCCCAGCTGAAAGTGGGGAGAGCTACCCGACCTCCTGGAAGCTCTCATCGCTAAGGCGGAAGTACCTGGAGAGACCATCAGCATTGGCGTGGTCAACCCCTGGGCGATGTTCCACCGTAAAGTCCATCCCCTGTAGGGAAATGGACCACCTCAAGAGTTTTGGATTCTCACCCCTCATCTGCATGAGCCATCTGAGGGGCCTGTGGTCTGTCTGGACTCGGAAGTGAGTCCCAAACAGGTAGGGTCTTAGCTTCTTTAGTGCCCAGACCACAGCAAAAGCTTCTCTCTCAATAGCACTCCACCTCTGTTCCCGTGGTAATAGCCTTCTGCTAATAAAGACTACCGGTTGATCTCGTCCCTCCTCATTTAGCTGTGCTAGGACTGCCCCTATGCCATGCTCTGAAGCGTCTGTCTGCACGATAAATTCCTGGGAGTAGTCAGGGGCCTTGAGCACGGGGGCCGTGCACATGGCTTCCTTCAGGGCGTCAAAGGCTTTCTGACAAGCCTCTGTCCAATTCACCAACCTAGGTTGTTTCTTGGAAGTGAGCTCTGTCAAGGGTGATACAATGGTACCATAGCCCTTGACAAATCTGCGGTAGTATCCTGTGAGGCCTAAAAAGGCTCTCACCTCAGTCTGCGTTCGCGGTGGTTGCCAGGCCTTGATAGTTTCAATCTTGGCCTGGAGTGGCTGCACCTTGCCACCACCAACTAGGTGTCCCAAGTACACCACGGAACCCTGCCCAATCTGGCACTTACTAGCCTTGATGGTCAGGCCTGCCTGTTGCAGGGCCTGAAGCACCTCCTTGAGGTGAAGCAGGTGTTCCTCCCAGCTGGAACTGTAGACAGCTATGTCATCCAGGTAGGCTGCACAGAAGGCATCCTTGCCAGCTAGGACCCCGTTAACCAACCGTTGGAAGGTAGCGGGGGCATTTTTCAATCCAAACGGCATCACCCGGAACTGGTAATGGCCATCAGGGGTTGAAAATGTGGATCTTTCCTTAGCCCCCTCAGTCAGGGCGATCTGCCAGTACCCCGAAGTAAGATCAAACGTACTCAGGAACTTGGCAGCACCCAGCCTGTCAACGAGCTCATCAGCTCGGGGGATGGGGTGAGCATCAGTCCGTGTGACTGAGTTGAGACCCCGGTAGTCCACACGGAACCGGAGTTCTGGCTTCGCACCTGGGGCAGTAGCCTTAGGGACCAACACCACTGGGCTGGCCCAGGGACTACTGGATTTCTCGATCACCCCTAGAGTCAACATCTTGGAGACCTCCTCCTTGATGCTGGCCTTCACCTTATCCGACAACCTGTAAATTTTGTTCTTCACAGGGAGACTGTCACCGGTGTCAATATCATGAACACAGAGGTGGGTCAGTCCAGGAGTAAGGGAGAACAGGGGGGAGAACTGCTCCAACAGCTCATAGCAGTCTCCTCTCTGGTTTAGAGTCAGGGAGTCAGAAAGAATGACCCCGCTTACTGACCCATCACCTTCTTGGGCAGAGAGGAGGTCGGGGAGAGGTTCACTCTCCTCTTCCGTTCCTTCATCTGTGACCAGAAGCATGTTGATCTCAGACCTCTCAAAATGAGCTTTTAGTCGGTTCACATGGAGCACCCTTAGGGGATTCCTAGGGGTTTGGAGGTCCACTAGGTAAGTGGCCTCCCCTTTCCGCTCCTTGATTTCAAATGGGCCAGACCAGCGGTCCTGGAGAGCTCTAGGCTCTACTGGCTCCATTACCCACACTTTGTCTCCAGGTTGAAACTCTACCAGGGTGGCCTTCTGGTCATACCATTGTTTCATTACCTCTTGACTGGCCTCAAGGTTACTTTGGGTCTCTTTCCAGAAGCGGGTCATCTGGTTGCGGAGGGCCAACATGTAGCTGACCACGTCCTGAGGGGGTGCCTTTGGAGCTTTCTCCAATCCCTCCTTGACAATGCTTAAGGGTCCCCTGACAGGGTACCCATAGAGAAGCTCAAAGGGACTGAACCCTACCCCCCTCTGGGGGACCTCTCTGTAAGCAAAGAGAAGGCATGGTAAGAAGACCTCCCACTTACGCCTCATGGCCTCAGGGAGGCCACCAATCATGCCTTTCAGGGTCTTGTTGAATCTCTCCACAAGACCATTAGACTGGGGGTGATAGGGTGTGGTGAACTTGTAGGTTAGACCACACGCATCCCACAGAGACTTCATGTATGCAGACATGAAGTTAGTTCCTCTGTCAGACACTATCTCCTTGGGGAATCCCACACGGGTAAATATCCCCATCAGAGTCCTGGTCACCACCGGTGCAGTTACGGTCCTCAGAGGGATTGCCTCTGGGTAACGGGTGGCATGGTCCACCAAAACCAGGATGAACCTGTTGCCTAAGGCAGTTTTGGGGTCCAAGGGACCAACAATGTTGATGCCCACCCTTTCAAAGGGGGTGCCAACGACAGGAAGTGGAATCAGGGGGCTTTTACCCCTTTTTCCTGCTTTACCACTGGCCTGGCAGGTGGGACAGGATCTGCAGAATTTATCTGAGTGTGTCCTCATTTTGGGCCAATAAAAGTGGGTGACAAGCCTGTTAAAGGTCTTGCCTTGCCCCAAATGTCCTGCCAGGGGAATGTTGTGAGCCAGACCCAGTAGGAAGGTTCAGTAACATTGGGGGACCACCAGCGTACGTGCTGCCCCAAAGGCCGGAACCTTACGCTCACTGTAGAGGAGATCATTCTCCCAATATAGGTGGTGATCGCCAGAGGTGTCACCTGCCGCCTGGTTTGAGGCTTGTTTCCTCAGACCTTCTAGAGTGGGACATTCTTTCTGCGCCTTGCAGAATTCCTCCCTGGTGGGTCCACCCTCAACTTGCCAGCCAGCAAGCTCAGGTAAGTCACCTAGGGTGGCAATGTCTTTCCCAGTTGGCTCGGGAGCCTCCTCCTCAGGAGCCCCGTCAGCCACTGCGGGAACTTCTGGGGCCGGTTTCCCGTGCCCCTGGTCCCTCCTCTTGGCAGCTCTCTGGGCCATCGTTCCAGGCTCCAGACGCCCTTGACTTCCCTCTCGGTCAGCCATGGACCGTGTGGTCATGCAGACCCACTCAGGTAACCCTAACATCTCCAGTTGAGACTTGAGCTCCACTTCTTTCCAAGCAGTATGCTCAAGATCATTGCCTAACAGACAATCAACAGGCATGGCAGGACTCACAGCTACTTTCAGAGTACCAGAGCCACTGGTAGGTGACTCTCGCGATTGTCAGCGACTATGACCTGGTGGAATGTATTAGGTACTATCTGCTCTGTTGACACCAGCTGACTCTTGATAGTAGTCATACTGGCTCCTGTGTCACGCAGAGCCTCCACCTTCTGCCCATCAATGGTGACCCACTGCCGGTACTTGGAAGTATTTTTGGGCATGTGGACATTGGTCACCATTTCTCCTTCTCCCAGGGACACTAGGGAAATCTCTACCTGTTCCCCAAAGCTATCTGGGTCCATCTCCCCCCCGAGCGCTACACTAGTCAACCCAGGTGCCTGTCCGGTAGTGGACGGTGCCCTCTTGGGGCACTGGGGATCGCCTTTATAGTGACCATACTGGTAACACTCCATGCATTTGGGGTTAGGTTTCCCTGACCTGTCATATGTCCCTGGCTTTTTCCCAAATTTGGAAAAGGAAGGGTTGCCACCCCCTCCCTGGGGATTCTTTTGGGGGCCTTTGGAGAGTTCCTTATCTGCAAGTTTATCTCCCCCCTCTTTCTTCTGTTGGGAACCCTGACCACCTTTGTGGGAGTCCCCCCCAGGTACCTTCTTGGACACTCTGGTGCTAACCCAGAGGTCCGCCTCCTCAGCAAGCTTCCTGGGATCAGTAGGCTTGCTATCCACTAAGTGCTGGCGCAACTCTGTATAAGTAGTATTAAGCATATGCTCTCTTAGAATCAAGTCATATAAACCTTTATAATCAGCTACTTTGTTGCCCCGCACCCATCCATTCAGTGCCTTACTGGAGAAGTCAAAGAAATCTACCCATGTTTGTGTGGTTTGTTTGGTGCTGTCCCTGAACCTCTGACGGTATCCCTCAGGGGTCAGCCCAAACTTGGCAAGTAAAATGGCTTTCTGAAGTGGGTATGTGTTTTGATCAGGTTGATCCAATGTGAGGAGTGTATCCCTCCCCAATGGCGGTACATAACCCCACATAGCTACCCCCCATTGCCCTTCAGGAACCTCATGAGCCCTTAGTGCAACTTCATAAGCAGCTAACCATTTATCTATGTCATCTCCCACCACAAAACTGGGCACCACATTTTTGGGTATACGAACCTTCTTTTCTCCAGCAGGTCCTGTCAGTATGCTGCCACCATTATTGCTGGATTCAGACTGTCTTGCCTTGATCTCCAGCTCCTTGAGACTCAGTTCATGAGCCAACAATAGTTTCTTTTCAGCCAAAGCTCTTTCAGCTTCCACCTGTTTGGCTGCTCTTTCAGCTTCCGCTTGTTTGGCTGCCCTTTCAGCTTCTGCTTGACTCTGTTTGGCTTCTCTTTCTGCCCTTCTCTCCTCCTGTTGAGCCTCAATTTTCAGTTTTGCCATTTGCAATTGGAACTCCCTTTCTTCTCTCCTTTCCTCTGCGGTCAGGCTTTGCACAGAGACACTGCTCCCTGGTCTGGAAGGGTGCACAATTGCAGTGGTAACACCATCCACAGATAGTGAAAATTCCTCTGAGGGGCCATTTTCTGGCTCCTCTTCCTCATCATCCTCTAAATGGGCTTCTGCCCAGGCCCTCAGCGCCACTTGAAAGTCCTCCTTTCTGGATGCCCCTTGGGTGGGTACCCTCAATGCCCTGCAGAATCCTCTTAGTTGTTTGACCGTATATGTATCCAACTGGACTAGGTCAAAGTCCCCTGTCTGAGACCCAGTCAGAGACATGTTGAGTGAGGTTTTCGTTTTTGAAAATTGTCAGGAAAAAAAACGGATTTGCAAAAAGAGATAAAAACCAAGTTGACCTTCAACTGTGGGTAGGTAGTGAAATACTAAGCTACTGTATGTCACTGCACAAATACAAGTCCTATCCTCACCGCTGATCACCAATGTTAGAAATGGGGTTTTTGGTTGGCAGTCAGGTTACCCCCTGTCCAAGCAAAAGCCCTCACTCTAGTCAGGGTAAGTCACACACAATCCAAGATTATCCTGTGCCCACCCTCTGGTAGCTTGGCACGAGCAGTCAGGCTTAACTTAGAAGGCAATGTGTAACGTATTTGTGCAATAAATCATACAATACCACCACAAAAATACACCACACAGTGTTTAGAAAAATATATAATATTTATCAGGATAATTGTAGGTCAAAAAGAATAAAGTTGCAATGGAAAATTGTAGAGATATCACTGAAAAGTGATATAAAGTGTCTTAAGTCTTTAGAATATAAACAAAGTCTCTTTCAAGCACAAGTACCTGGTTTAGCGTGGAAAAATCTCCTCAGAGGGCCACAAAAGAAGAGGTGCGTGGAAAAAGGGTGTGTGCGTCGATTTCTCCTCAGCACACACGGACTTGCGTCGTTATTTTCCACGCGGGGAAGTCGTGCGTCGTTTTCCGGCGCGCGGACAGTCTCCTTCTGTGGATCGCGGGGATTACCAGATGTCCCGGGTCTGTGCGTGGATTTTCCTGCTTGTTTTCTGGCTGCGCGTCGTTCTGCGGGGCTGCGTGTTGAAGTTACGATCTCACGGCAGGCGTCGCGTCGATTTCTCCTCTAGAGGTCGGGCGGCGTTGTCCTTGCGAAGCCGTGCGTCAGATTTCCGGTCGTCCCCAGAGCGTCGCGTTGATCAGCGTCGGTGTGTGGCGTTTTTCTCGCCGCGGCACAAGCTGTGCGTCGAAATTTTCGGCGCACGGAGCGTCCAAGTGAAAAAGGGAAGTCTTTTTGGTCCTGAGACTTCAGGGAACAGGAGGCAAGCTCTATCCAAGCCCTTGGAGAGCACTTTCACAGCCAGACAAGAGTTCAGCAAGGCAGCAGGCCAACAGCAAGGCAGCAGTCCTTTGTAGAAAGCAGACAGGTGAGTCCTTTGAGCAGCCAGGCAGTTCTTCTTGGCAGGATGTAGTTTCTGGTTCAGGATTCTTCTCCAGCAAGTGTCTGATGAGGTAGGGCAGAGGCCCTGTTTTATACCCAAATGTGCCTTTGAAGTGGGGGAGACTTCAAAGAGTGGCTAAGAAGTGCACCAGGTCCCCTTTCAGTTCAATCCTGTCTGCCAAGGTCCCAGTAGGGGGTGTGGCAGTCCTTTGTGTGAGAGCAGGCCCTCCACCCTCCCAGCCCAGGAAGACCCATTCAAAATGCAGATGTATGCAAGTGAGGCTGAGTACCCTGTGTTTGGGGTGTGTCTGAGTGAATGCACAAGGAGCTGTCAACCAAGCCCAGCCAGATGTGGATTGTAAGGCACAGAAGGATTTAAGTGCAAAGAAATGCTCACTTCCTAAAAGTGGCACTTCTAGAATAGTAATATTAAATCCGACTTCACCAGTCAGCAGGATTTCGTATTACCATTCTGGCCACACTAAATATGACCTTCCTGCTCCTTTCAGATCAGCAGCTGCCACTTCAACAGTGTATGAGGGCAGCCCCAATGTTAGCCTATGAAGGGAGCAGGCCTCACAGTAGTGTAACAACGAATTTAGGGGTTTTACACTACCAGGACATATAACTACACAGGTACATGTCCTGCCTTTTACCCACACAGCACCCTGCTCTAGGGGTTACCTAGGGCACACATTAAGGGTGACTTATATGTAGAAAAAGGGGAGTTCTAGGCTTGGCAAGTACTTTTAAATGCCAAGTCGAGGTGGCAGTGAAACTGCACCCACAGGCCTTGCAATGGCAGGCCTGAGACAAGGAAAAGGGGCTACTTAAGTGGGTGGCACAACCAGTGCTGCTGGCCCACTAGTAGTATTTAATTTACCATCCCTATGCACATAAAGTGCACCTTACTAGGGACTTATAAGTAAATTAATAGTCCAATCAGGTATGATTCAAGGTTACCATGTTTTAAGGGAGTGAGCATATGCACTTTAGCACTGGTTAGCAGTGGTAAAGTGCGCAGAGTCTAAAAACCAGCAAAAACAGTGTCCACAAAGTGGAGGGAGGCAGGCAAAAAGTTAGGGGTGACTACCCTAAGGCTGTCAGGTCTAACAGTGCATCCTTATCTCCATCCAATAGTCCATCGGTAACCTCATTACGATTGTAACCCCATAACGGTTCTCACGTAGTTTATTGGTTCCTGGGTTTGATGCCTCCAACAGGTAGAATGTCAGGTGAGGAATAAGTGACATTTGTTACTCAAGTCAGTAGTCCCATTGTCTTCCCTAGTCTAAATGACCTTGTACCTGTTGCGAATTACACTGTTGCGCTCCACAAGAATGTCTCCTTGAGCAAGTCGGGTTCTCGTGAGAAGATTTACTACGGTTACACACACATCTCTAACTTCTGGAAAAGTACGGCTTCATGTCCTTCAGCAAGTCAGCACATTGCACGTTAGAAAAAACACAGTTAATATGAAACCGGGCAGCTAGACCCCGACTCATGCTAACTAAGGCCTAGTGATTAATTAGCAAAAGCTTAACATATAACTCTTAATACTAATACAAAATCATACATTAGTACATTATTATTTCATTATTAGTCAATTTCATTAATCATCGAATACAATAGTGGCCACTCCCCGTGGGCACATTTCATACACATGCGTCAACGTTTACATTTTCTATGCGATTTCACTAAGCATTATATTGCAAGCTTCTCATGTTAGTTATTAGATTTTAATCACACTCCATCAATCCCTCCTCTGATGACTCTTGTCATCACACAAATCCTTTCCCTTCACAACATTTCACTTTTAGTTCCTTCATTTCAATTTCTTCCCCCATTTTTAAATTTTCATATTTTGCTTTGAATATTTTCTCCCTTTTCTTTTCTTCCCTCCTCATATTGCGTTTTGCCAATTTTCTCTAATTCTTTTACTAATTTTACATGATAACCATAGTCCGAATAAACAAGCTAAAAATTAATATTCCCTGTATTATTTTTGCAAATAGCCCATGCCAAATATTACTAAACCAGCTTCCCACTTTAGCAAGTCCCTTTCCTACCTTTTCCCAAACTCCAGGTTCCTTCAGTTCCATCAAATCTGTACTATCTCTTGTTAGGTTAGTAAGCATACTTCTAATCTTATTACTATTATCGGGTATATAGGCACAACAATGCCTCTCATTAAGCATCCTACAGACTCTGCCACTTTTCGCTAAAAGAATGTGTAAAGCAAGCCTATTTTGAAGAGTCATAGCCCTCTCCGCAGCAAGCTCAATTTCCACCAAGAGTATAGCTCCTGTGAAGTTTGTCAGCATGTTATCCACAATAGTAGACAACTTTCGAATCTTTATGGAGTTTCAGATAACTCCCACTGAAGAAATTATTGCTCCAAATATATCACCCACGACAGCAGCCGCTGTCTTTCTTTTCTGTCTAGTATGATGTAACTCAGACATTTTAGGAAACTTCCTTAAGTCATCAAATTGGTAAATCTTTGGAAAAACTATTCCCAAATAACAGGTCCCATACCATCCCTTTGGAAGACGGTAATAAGCATTAAGTCCACATATGTAATGGATCCCTGGGATCGCTGGATCCTGTCCATTCAACATGAACGTCCACTTACTCTGAAACAAAAACACGTCTGCACTCACTCGTTCCCACAAATAAAGTGTCATGGTCAGATTTTGGCCTATATATACAAAGCTTTCCTACGTGTAATGCATCTAAAGCTAATTTGCCTTGTGTCTTTATTGCACTATAAGCATAATCAATTAAAACGTTAGTTTCTCTAATCCCTTTTCTAGCTTTTCTTTTAACGCTTTCCTTCTATCATTAGTGTGATCTAAAAAGCTCTTCTCTACAGGCGTTAATAAGCAGGTTAGATTATTGCGATGCGCATAAGCTGTACCAAATGTCAGTGTGGGCTCAAAGAAACCCCTAACTATTTTTATACTATGATCTCTAGCTATCTTACTCAAATATTCATTTATAGGCACAAACGAAAACACTACATCTAGATTAGAATAGAAGTACTGAATATATTCTTGATCATAAAGCCTTGTTAATAACAAACTGCAACTTATCCCGTAGGTTAACAGCAAACTATGATATGTAACCCCTTCTTGTACTGACGAAGGAATTTTTGTGCACACAACAATTCTTCGCATCCATTGTTTCAACATACTCATTCAACAAGCGATAGAAGACATTAGTAGATAGTTCCCCTTTTGTGTTAGTTCCCTCATGCAAATATTTTGTATCCTGCTCAAATCTCTCCCATGGTGTTAGTGTAGCAGTCTCAGGAATTGAAGCATTGTTAGTCTCACTCTTATCCACCAATGGCACTCCCACAATCACAGCTATGATTACTATCGCACACACAACACCCAAAATAATACTCAACAATCTACAAATCCTACTCCTGCTATTATTATCTCTAGTATTAATCATGATCTGTGAAGAATAAGAAAGCAGAACAATATATAGGCAAACAATCAACTGAGGAAGGTCTAAAACTCTTTTTTTTCTTTACCAAGCAAAGTCTTTCTTTAGCAAGTATTTACAGCGTTTCACTCACCCCCATGATCCTTGTCGAATCATGTTAGCAGCTTGTCAAAATCGTTTTTTCAAGTCAATTCAGGTTAACAGTGTCACTTCTGGTAATTTAGCAGTCTCTTTTTTCTCTCAGCTTTTTCAGCTTTACTTCAAATTTAACACAATCTCTCTTTTCTGTGGTCAAGTTCAGGTGCCGTAGTATTGACCTGGAATCTCTCTATCAAAACAGAATGCCAAGAATTCTTGTTGCCACTCAGCTGATGTTGCATCCACTCACTCAGGGCCTGCGTATCTTCTGTTTGCAACTCGCGTTCTTTTTAGCTTGCGGTCACCCTGCAGTTCTCCTTCACTAAGATCTTCCTTCCGTATGGTATCGACCTCTTCCTCTATTGTTTCGCTGATGACTACTTTCCCCTTTTCAGTTTGCGATTCTGGCCACTTATCTCCTTTCCATACCTTTCCGATTTTTCATCTTTCTTGTGGCTGTTCTCTGCCCTCCTCTTGTGCTATTGTGTCTTCTCTTGATGGACCTGCAATCTGCTCAGGAGGAGGCTGGCCGCTTTGCTTCTCTCCTGACTCTTCCCCTTCTGGGTCTGTCACGGGCTCTACTTCAAACTCGTATCCGTCTGCTTCTGGGAGAACCTCTCCCTGTGTCGGTTCCCCTGGTGCCTCAGTTGAGATAGGCCCACCGTCACCCCTCCGGATCTCGTTTGCTGGTTGAGTGACCAGGCCGTCCTCAACGGGCTCTCCTTCTGGCTCAGGTCCCCTTTGATTACTCTCCGGCCCTGAGACTTCCTTTTCTGTAGCGGTTATTTTCGACAACTCAAGTTCCTCATCAGTTGAACCACTCTGCATCACATGGAACTTGGAACATGATCACGGCTGGATTTGGCACTATGGGGCAACATTTTACCACTATCTCATTAATTTTTCTCAGATCTTGGACAATTCGAACTTTCCCACAAGGCTTTCTCAGTCCCATTATTGGCAAATTACATGGGCTGCTCATAACTTCTTTTAGGACCCCTTGCTTCACAAAGTCTGCAATTATCTGCGTCACTTGTATGAGAACATCTTGGGCCATGTGGTACTTCGGTACCTGGGGAAACACGGCATTTAGCTTCACATCTACTTTGACTGGTTCTACTCCTTTGATCAGTCCCACTTCCTTTCCTGTCAAGTCCCACACTTTCTCTGTCACTGTTCCCTGTAATTCTGTTGGCAAATCGGTCACTATGAACATCGGGAAGAAGCTTATCAAAGGGTACTCCTCGTCTGTGGTCTCCGTCTCTCAAATCTGACCCTCGTCCCCTTCATCATCACTGTTTGTCTGCACCTCAATTCCTTCATTGGAACAGGTGATCGAACACCTCGTCTTACACAGTAAGTCTCTCCCCAGTAGGGATACGGGACTTGAATCACAGACTACAAACCTGTGTAATCCTTGAAAGGTACCAATCTCAACTTGAACCGGATCTGTAATCGGATTAGTCAAGAGCGGATTTGCTACTCCTACCCCCTTTATAGTGCGCCCTGAAAGCGGCAATTTCAGAACCTCTGCACTTCTCACTGTAGAACGTGTAGCTCCTGTGTCAACCAGGAACAAATCCTTGTGACCCATCACCTTCCCCTGGACATAAGGTCCCCTCTGATCTACTTCTAGGGATGCTGCAAGCCTGCACTCCTCACTATCTGAGCAATCCTCCGACCATTCATCCTTTATTCCATTCTCACCACGCAATGGGAACTGTTGTACTGTATTATTTTGACTCATTGTTTGGCCTGTGACCTGTTGAAGAAGCATCACCTGTTGCTGTCCCATCGGAGCTAAAGGTAACTGCATTTGCTGTCTAGGTACCATAGGAACCTGCTGTTGTATTTGCTGCAACTGTGCTGGTTGAACACGTGGCATTTGCATTTGTTGCATGAGCTGGAGACCCTGCATCTGAACCATATTATTCTGGAAGTTCGGATTTGGACCCCTCATTCTTGGACCCCTCACATTTTGAAATGTACTGACATCATTGCTTTGTTGAACAACACCATCCTGCACCATCATTGGGCACTCCCGCTTCCAGTTTCCCAAGCCCCCGCACGCATTGCATGGCAACATCTTTTTCATCCCTTGCACGTCATTTTGAACCACAACAGTATTCAAGTCTGGACCACGGTTCGCAAAACCTCCCCGACCTCTGCCTATTGTTTGCGGTTGGAACATTCCGTTCTATTGAGGCTGTTGCTGTACCATCTGCTGTACTCCATTTCCCTGCATCCCTGCCTGAGCTGCCTTAATTTGCATTACCATCACTTTCTCTTTCAGCTTTTTTTGTCTCAACTCAATCTCATCGCTACAGTATTTTGCATACTGCAACACTTCATCAATTGGTTTCTCTTGCCAACAGATCAAATGATTCTTAATCATCTGGCTAATCTTTGGTCTCAATCCCTCAACGAACCTGAACACAAGATGATTCATGTCTTTCGGTTCTATGACCTCCGTGCCACTGTAATGTTTGAATGCTTTTAACAACCTCTCATAGTAAGCATTTATCAACTCTTTGCCTTCTTGTGCCGTTCGATCAATTTTCTGCCAATCAGTGACTTTCGGCAACACCTTTTGTTTTAATAACTCAGTCACCTTATGGTAATACCTCATCACTTCAGGAGATGGTGCTCCAGTAATCGTGTCCCTTGCCGGTTCCTTTGTCGGCCAATTCACACCCCTCTTGCATTCAAGCCACAAATCAGCTCAAGTCTTCCCAAAGGCACTTCGCGAGCTTCACAAACCTGTCCGTCTGCTGGTACCACTCTATCGGTTTTTCCCTCAACCTGGGATAATCGTTAGTAAATGACAAAATGTCACCTCTAGACCACGGTACATGAACTAGAACCCCTCCAGCTGTCTCTCTCATTGGTAACATCTTTATTGTTCCTGTGTCTGGTGCAGCTTTCGTCTGCTGCGGTTCCAGGCAGTCACTTTTAATCTTATCTCTCTTCTTTGCCCATCTGCCTCCCCACTTCTCTAATGCTCCCCAAACCTGGGCACTCTGTAGTATCTCTTTGAGGTGTGCCTTCATTCCAGTGGATCTCATGTGCTCAAAGTCTTTAGGTTCGAAGTCTAACCTATAACTCCTCTTCAGATGCTTAGTATTGTCTAAGTCTATACCATATTTGTCTGCTACGTTCGCTAACCTCTGGTGCACCTTACTCACTTCTTTGGTTATTTTCGGGCACAGGTACCTCAGTTGTGCCTCAGTGTATGATTCCAACCTGTTCACTCCCATAGTTCAGTCAACTAGCTCTGCTGCTTCCACACCCAACCTCACAAAATTCAGGTATTCCTCTCTTTCTGACCTCTCTGCTGTTGCAGAAGTAGTCTGCGGGGTGTTAAGTTTGTCTAACCATTCATTCAGTTGTTGTGCGGTTAAGCCCTGCAACGAGATATTTCCAGCCTGCATCGTTGGTGTCTGTGACGTATTTGCTCCCAATACCTGTGGTGTCAGTAGACCCAAACCTGCATGTCTCATGGTCTCTAAAGGAACCCCAATCGGACTGAAGTCCAACAAAGATCTAGATCTCTCGACTGTCTGTTCTCCCGGTGTCAGCCCTTGGGAGCTTCCTGTAAACCCTCTTCTTATCACGTCTTGAGTCATTACTCCTTGATCGCATACACTAGATTTCGCCTGCGCATATAGTGGAACTGGCGGACCAACAGTAATCGGCAATGATATAGCGGCTGGTGCCTGTTCGTTTCCCAATCCCGGTGGAGAATTAACTCCCATAGCTTGATTCATCATAGGTGCTGTAACTGACTGCGGTCCTGCGACCGAAGTGTAATTCGGAACCACCTGTTGCTGCGGCTGGGACAGCAATTGTGGAGTTGGCTCAATCTGTACTAACTTGGATCTCGTGTATACTGGATCAGGCGGCACCATCAAACTCGTAGTTGTCTCTAATACTGGGACATCAGGATAGAGCCTCTGAATTGGCGGTGGTTGCAATTGTATCTGCATGTCTGGTGCTGTGGATACACTAACACCATTCTGTATCAGAGCTGATGTGATAACATTATTTGGCTGTGCTACGCTTGTGGCTCCCTGATTTTGTGACGAATTTTCAGGACCTGCACTAGTACTCGGTCTGTTGTCATTTATTGCATATGGTGGCGGTCGATCATGTAACAACTGATTTAGAAACTCATCATCATCAGAATCGTCTGCATCTACCCAAGACTTCTGAGTCTCCTTCTCCTTGCTAGAGCCTTTGTCTGTTTTACAAGTGGCCTTTCTTCCCTGTGTTTCGGCTTCTTGAGTTATTGCCGGAAACATCCTAACTCTGTCCATTATTTCCCTTCTCCACATCCTGGTCTCACTATCCCATCTAGCTTCTGCTAAGGTCTTTGCTGCTTTCCTCATTCTTCGCTCGAATCTCTGTTGCCTCTGTCGTATGGCCATTAAATCCCAAATCGCTAACGCCTCAAACTGAGCTGGTCTCGGAGGCGGCTTTTGCTCATTTAGCGCTTTCCGCAAATTTTCTAGGATCCCTATGTTAAATGATCCATTCTCTGGAAACGCCAAACACATATCTTTCTCTGTTAATTTGCACCAATGCTTTAGCCAAAGACATGGTGCGACTCCTCCTCCATTACGGCATAAGCCGGAGTATCCTCTGGTGGTGTGGGCTCCCCCACACTCGCTGTAATATATGTATCTCCCCTCAAAGTACTCTTTAAAGCCTTGAAAAACGTCATTTTTGCGTCTTTTATTTTGTTTCGAATCGAATCAGGAAGTGACTTTAATTCCCAGAACACTCTTCGCCTACCTTCTCAACCAATTGCCTCTCACGGACGGCTGCCAATCCGTGCGCGACCCCTCTCAACAACTGACCTATCCCAGCGCGGCTCCAATGACGTCACACTCACACACACTCTGCGGCTGACAAAGTCTTGCGACTCGTCTTCGTCACTCTCTATTCACACAAAAACTAATGCAATATATTGCAAGCACCTTAACAACAAAATCCAAATCTGCTGGTTTACTACAGGAAGGGTAACACAATCGCTTCAGAACTTTACAGAGATTTCACTTGAAGCCTCGGCCGCTACTCTCTCCTTCTCAGATCCCGCACTCGCAATTAAAATTTGACCCGCAAATTCTACTCTCGACTTGTCAATAGTTCGTTCTAGTGCACTTTAGAACTTGCCAAATCTCCATCGAAGCTTTCACTCACACTCTTTGACTCAAACTCGACTCGTCAACCACGCCCGATTGACCTATTAAACCGTGCAAATTACAACATAAACCAAGTGTCTCATACACTTATCAATATACTCCGGAGTCTTAGACCATGCCGGGTCCGTACATCACCAACAACCACGTGGACAATTTGTGAGCACAAAGCGCCACACTCACATGAAGTTCGCCGACTTCCCTACTCTCATACTGCTGAGTACGCCCACTCCTACTAAAACATTTCGTGACCTAAATTCTCACAGACCTCACAATTCACCTGCGATATGCATAAGCTGGGCAAGCGCAAATTCTACTTCACTCTTACTATCACTAAAACGCCGAGAACATACCCAACTCACTTCGGCAAGCTCCGAGATTCCGGGAAAGTCATTTGGGACTTAGGGGCACATCATACCTCCAATTTGCATTATTTCAAAAATACTTCTAAAACAATGGTCCCTCGTCCTAGGCAAAGGGCCTAAACCGTCCTCTGCTACCAGAACTGATAACGCGTCCCAATCTAGATAATTTATTAACCCTGGGACTCGTTTTAGGCCGATTAATCTTTTGACCCTGATTGAAGTCTCCTTAAGATGAGATAACTAATCAACATGTCAATCAATAAATCAATAACCTTATCAATATTCACAATAACAAATCAATCGAATTAATCAATAACATCAATAAAATTGAAACACATCATGAATAACCACACTGAATTTAGTACGATTTATGATATTTATTCCCTATTGATTACAATTCTACTAGCTAATTTATTAGTCTCAAAACCAGAAAACACATCAACAATGTCATAATATGGCAACTCGAATAAGATTTCAGCAAAGCAAAGATCATAAACATTAGAACATAGCACAACGTCAACATAGATTAACTTTAGCAGAGAGTCATTAGCGCATTATTCAACAAAGCATAGATTCAGTCATTTGTCTATTTGCGTCCGTTTAGTGAAGTCCTTAACTAACCTCGAATCAGCATTAGCATGTTGGGCTTCATGCAAAACAATTTAGCAACACCAATTTAGAAAACATCTATCAATGGTCTCTATCAAAAGAAGCAGTTGGTACCTAGAAAGAAAAGGCAAACAGACAATTACAATTTCATCATCATATAGTTACCCTCCATAATGAGTCAGCATACAGAGTCAGTCTTCGCCCTCAGGACATCAGTTGATTCGCCATCAGCCAGGAAATACAGCAAAGTTCAGCAAGACAGGTAATAAGGAACATTTCCCTCTTAAGGAGGAAGAGTATAGAACGGGCTAGGCAAAGGTGAGGATGGTTTGAAGAGTCAAACAGCAAAGTCTTTAAGAAGAGTAACAAAGTGGCTGGGTGATAGCAAAAAGGCACGTAATGGCTAAGGCAAAGGAATGGCATATAATGGCTGATTTCTCCTCGGGTCATGCGGTTATATTAAAATTGTCGAACAAGTCTCTAATTTCCAATTGGTCAAGTTTTGGTGCATCACTATCTCCATCCAATAGTCCATTGGTCACCTCATTACGATTGTCACCCCATAACGGTTCTCACGTAGTTTATTGGTTCCTGGGTTTGATGCCTCCAACGGGTAGAATGTCAGGTGAGGAATAAGTGACATTTGTTACTCAAGTCAGTAGTCCCATTGTCTTCCCTAGTCTAAATGACCTTGTACCTGTTGCGAATTACACTGTTGCGCTCCACAAGAATATCTCCTTGAGCAAGTCAGCTTCTCATGAGAAGATTTACTACGGTTACACACACACACATCTCTAACTTCTGGAAAACTACGGCTTCATGTCCTTCAGCAAGTCAGCACATTGCATGTTAGAAAAAACACAGTTAATATGAAACCGGGCAGCTAGACCCTGACTCATGCTAACTAAGGCCTAGTGATTAATTAGCAAAAGCTTAACATATAACTCTTAATATTAATACAAAATCATACATTAGTACATTAATATTTCATTATTGGTCAATTTCATTAATCATTGAATACAATAGTGGCCACTCCCTGTGGGCACATTTCATACGCATGCGTCAACGTTTACATTTTCTATGCGATTTCACTAAGCATTATATTGCAAGATTCTCATGTTAATTATTAGATTTTAATCACACTCATCCTTTTTCTCTCTTCTTCATCTTTCTACCCTCACTTCCATTTATTTCAATCTTCCTTCTTTGTTTCCACTCATTTTTCTTTTCTTCTTCTCTCTTTTTGCCATCTTTTCCTCTGTCTCTCTACTCTCGCCATCCTCTTTCCTTTCTTTTCTATGCCTTTACTCTCTACACAATATCATTTCTCTTCTTTTGCCAGATTGTTTCTTTCATCTGTGCTTTCTGGAATGCTTAATTTGTAATAAAGACGTGCCGGTGCCCAAAGCCCTCCTCTTAAATACGCGGCTGCTGCAATTAAATGTGGCAACTGGGAATACTGAGGCGGTGTAATCCTGAAGCCATCTCGAGCCTCTTCAATCCATATAAAGCCACTCCCTGCACCTTCAGCTCACTCTTGATGCTTTCTACTTTCTCCCTTCATGACGCTTTTTCGTTTTTCACTTCCTCCGTCTTTCCCATATATGTCTTTTGCTCTCAGCAAATGCTTGAGGCAGAAGAATAAGCCCCGGGCCTCAAAAATAAGTTCCGGTCCTCAGCACCGGAAACAACAAGCACAAATTAAGCACTGGCTTTCCAACATCTTTTATCTCTAGTTTTTACTGCTTTTTTCCAGGCGGGGGTTACCTCAAAAAAGCAGAGTGGCCTATATAATTCAGTGTGTGGCTTGTAAAATAAATTTCTGTGATTTCCAGTGTGCCATCTGACCGGTATTTGTTTCTCTGAGCTTTTCTGTTACTGCATCCAGACACAACACAACTGACATACACCTAAAAGCAGCCAGCTTTGTAAATGATTGTTAGCGCTTTAAAATAAATCAATAATAAAATGTGTTTCAAATCTTAAATTGTAAGACTCTGAATGAAACATTACTGAGGCCTGCGGAAGGGGTAAAGGTCTTCAGAGTGTCACAATCGCTCTTGTACACCCTTTTCTATCCACATCTCTATCTGCATATGTTACATCTCATTTATTTCCTCTTCGTCACCTTCCTTTCACTCTCTTTGAATGCGCTTCATTGCATCTCCTTCAATTCACCACCCCAAAACACACAACATGGCTACTCATCTGCAAGCACTGGATTTTCTTTTACTTTCATCTTGTCAATATTTTGGCAACTGTGTACCTTCTTCATACCCATTCACACAGAATCACACTTGCAACTGAAATACATGACCAACCCTCTGTGCACTCTGCAGAGAGGCCAAGGATTGGATGATCATGTGTTCCGAGCACCCTGTTGATCCACTGACAGGCCTAGTGAGAAACTCACTTTAGAGCTCTCAATCGTGTCCCATTATAAACATTAGGAGCCGACTCAATTCAAAGTATGCGCAATACAAGAGTAATGTGTTACACAAAAATTTGACAAAAACGCAGCATCTTTAAATTGGCAAACCCTCTACGGGGATGCAAGATTAAATAAAACATGTTAAATATAAAAAGGAACATCATCACTGGCATGGAATATTTTAAAGTCTTTTACATTCATCGTTCAAAAATCTATCAGCGTTTTTACCAGGTTAAGGTCTTGAACATAGGGCTCGATAGAGACCTGTTTCAATATCCATTTTCAGGTTGAGCGCACAAGCGCTTTGACCTATTGTAAGTATTGTGGGCTTCTAATCACGCCCACCGCACGCCCATCACTTTCACTCGTTCATAGGCTTGCCTTTCAAAACTCCTTTGTTATCATTGGTAAATGCTTTACGTTTGTCCCTCCTTGGGGCAGTTTTGTTACCGCCTTGCAGACTGACCCTGTTACATGGATAATTGCAGGATTGCCAATATGTTTGACTGTGAGTGAACTTCTATATCCTAATGTCTCTCCTTCGCACTCATGCTCATGGCAGCCATGGCGTTTTGAATCCGCTCGTTTTTGTCAACTAATGTTTTACTTTTCATTTTCAATCTATGTGGCAACAGTAGTCCAGTTAGGAATGTAGAATGCTAATAGCTCCAACTGGAGCAAATGCAAGACCGATTGCATTGCAAATGCTTGTTATCATGTGGCAACATTCGCCACTTCCTGTAATCACAGCAGACTTGTTAGTGAGGGACTCCTTGATCATGTTATCTGATGACAAAAAGTATTTAATTTCATATCATTAAGGCGACATTTATAGCTACTGGGTCATAGCAAGGAAGGAAGACCTTTTGTCACAGAGGAGATGGCAGAATCCTGCTTAGTTTGTACAATTAGATAAACAAGTGCAGTATCTGGGAGTCTAAATCCTTTTTACAATTCTAGCCATGATTTCAGATAAAGAGGGGGTATATTGTGTTTTAGGATGTTGTTTGGGACATGGAGACACACAGGAGAAGCAACAATAATAGGCATTGAGGATGGAGATGGTATCTCATGTGACATTGGATGTTCTGAAAGGGTTGGGAACCTTTCAAACTTTGTCTATGTTCTGTAGCTTTTTATAAAAGTCTGCATCAGGCACAATGAAGAAAGGAATAGTGCTGATGCTGGTACTCAGCTTGGAGGTAGAGATCCTCGTCCTCCTGTAGAATTAATTTCTCACTTTCCTCACGTACATCATTGGGAATAAATGGATGTGTAGTTGTGTGTTGTCATCAAGCAACAAATGACTATGTGGCAGTGGTTGATCTGCGGCAACAGAAACTGTTATTTTGCTGGGTTGTTTGTCACCAATGTGGTTCTTGAAAATGTTTTTCACAACTCATGGCTTTTTATTGACAGTGGTAATGTTGACAGGGTTATGGTCGATGGGGCTATGACAATCAAGAGCTGGAGATGATATTAAGAATGCCTTCAACAAGGAGGTTCTCGCTGGCAGCCATAGTTGATGCTGAAATCATTAATTGCTCCTTTATAAATGGAGGTGCTGTTAACAGGACTGAAGTCGTCAACATTGTTTGAAGGTAACACCAGACTGAGGAGCCCAACCTGCTGTTCGAAAGGGAGGGAATGAGATCCATGGAAATTTCTCCAGTTACTCCCTGAACTTTCACTCTTTTATTCAGTGTGGATTAGGTGATAAGCCATATTTTGTTTACTATATTCATTTTTAACAGGGTTAAGTGTGAACAGGCTCTTGCTTTGCAAAGGAGATTACCACAGAGCATAAACAAGGGGCCTGGATCTATCTTGGAGACCTTTGGCAGAGAAGGAATGACATAGCTCACTCTTGAGGCATATGGTTCAGGTGGAGAACGTGCATACAGTCTTCATGTGGGATGTCTTAATGAAACGTTTTCCAACCACATGATTCACGTGGTTTTAAGAGATTAGTTATCCATTTGGAAAAGTTGAAAGCTGCTTCTTTGGTCCAAAACTCCAGCCACAAACTTCAGGAAGAGTACTAAACCTGCAACTAGGGCCGAACATTCCAAAGGGAACAAAGACAACAGAATACAAGTGGTATGGCATCTATAACCATCAGTAATTCTGTCTTACAAGAAGAATACTACCCAGGGCCCCTAGAAGTGATCCAAAGTTTTGGTTATCATCTATTTACATATTCCCTCAACTACAAACTCATTCTTTGCCAGACATCGAGGCACCATAATATGCAAACCCCTTTATTACTTCGACACTGAGGGAAAAACAATTGGACAATTACTTTCCTGCATCATTGTACATAGGATAGCAGCCACCCACTCATATGGTCTTTATTCTGCAGGCAAGGCTTTCAAACATGACTGCAAGTAGAGCACAACGAACCAGCTTTCAGTCACAGCACAGCATACAAAAGTATCCAATCCAGAGATCATCAGGCAAAATATAACTAGCTGAGAGAATGTAATGCACGCCAGAAAACGCCGCACTAACATAGCCAATCCAGGGAGCAAGTGTCAGGCGCCTCAGCACCTTTGAAGTGGCACCTCTAAGATGACGTGCGCAGCCTTTAAGGCTACGTGCCGCAAGTCGATAACTGCTTGCCATTAATGTTTTGATTTGGCCCTCTCTCTGGCGCAGCTTTTCTTTCTGCCGCGTTTCCAAGCGCTCTGCTCAGCGTCGGGTTATTTTTCCCCTTGCTCCGTTTTGGATTTCCTTCGTCTTTTTGCCTGAATTCTGCTAACAAGTCACTTCGTTGACTCTGGTAATCGTCACACAATTTATATATGGATACTACAATGCACTTATATATGTGGTCTCCTTCAGAAGCATTGTCTGGGTGGAATTGGAATCCTAGGAGAAACCTGAAAGTTAAAGTAATCAGTGATGGAATGTTGAGTAACTGTGCTTCTAAGAAGTATTAGAAGTCTGTAAACATATATTGGAGTGTGAAAGCTTCGAAGAGATTATTAGAGGCTATATGTACTGAACTATACAGATACTCTTTGGAGCTTTTAAAGTGTATTCATTATTGGTGTCGAGACATACGCTCTCAGAACATTTATCCTCATATATCATCTATTTACAGGAAAAAGTGAAAAGACTGATATTTCCTTTGACCATTTTTATATTCAATTACATGAACCATATCTGCATACGTGTGTAGAAATCATATATATATATATTTTATGACGTGCTCTTATTTATTGTTTAGTTATTAATGTCTGAGTTTCTTTTAGGTCCAGTTCCAGTTCATGCCAATCAGTATTCCAGGCTCGGTTCCTTAAAGAAAGGGAGAAGGACATGAGGGTAAGCCTCAATCACAACAGCCATATAACATAGGTGTGTTTGTTATATACTTGATCATACATTCTTCTCATTTATGTTTTGCAGAAAACAAGGTCATCTATCAATTTGGCACACCTGGTCGAGTCCTGGTGGTATGTTTGTCCCTTCATCCTGTTGGGCCAGACTTGGCTTTCTTTAGCCTGCTTGTCTCATAGGGAGGCGGGGAACTTGCTTCACTTCTATTTCATCCCTACGGAAAGGCATGTCTGAGAGTATGACAAGCCCACGAATATTTTCCGCCCAAGTGAAATGGAAGCACGATAGGTTACTTTAGCAGAACTAGCCCATATGATAGGAAATGTACAAAAGGAGACCAGAACTTGACACAGAGATTAGATTAGACACGTTTCAGGATGGAGCTGCTGCTTCAGGTGGAGCACAAGGACACTCTATTCTGATGGGGCGCTAGTTCTAGCCGTAGCGCAAGCACTTCAATAATTCAGGTCACAACTCTTCCGAAATTGCTACCTTTATAACCCAGTGCCAATCAAACTTTATCTATAAAGCCAAGCTGTTTTCCACATTATCAGTCTAAGGTAGCTTTTGTTTTGTCATATTTGGGGGTACAGCAGCAACTTGGTCTATACCTATCGTCGAGAGAGACTATCCTTTATTATATAACTATGCAGCTTTTAAGACAGAACCAAAGAAACTGTTTGATCGTCATACCTTTATCCAATCTGTGGACACAGTTATTGAATTTGAAACAGGGCAATAAGGATCTGTTAACCTATATAACCACAATCAATCGTTTAATGGCAGAGTCTGGATGGCCTGAGAGTAAGAGAAGGTCTTTGTTTTATAAAGGGGTACATGATGAATTAAAAGACCTACTGGCCCAAGTAGTTGATCCTTCTGACAACTTTTCTGACTTCAGAAACTTAGTGGTTAAATTGGATCCTCATTTATAGGAGAGAAAAAGAGATAAGGATTGATCTGACACGAGAAAACCAGTATATAAGGAAGAAAGATCTGATACTGAAAAGGTAGATGAATCTGAGCCCATGCAAAAAGACAGTTTGCAGGGACCTCTGAGTGAAGAGGAGAGACAAAGGCTTAGGACTTTAAGGTTGTGTCTATATTGTGAAGACAAAGGTATTTTTCTGTGTGATTGTCCTAAAAAACCCAAGAGAAAGGCTAAGTTGGGAAACTAAGATCCCTTAGATTGATTGAGGACAGTGTTTCGGGTGTGTAGGGCACTATGGCCCTAAAACATTAGCACAAACATCTTGCATTCAGCACTATCGTCATTTTATGTAACAGATCAAGTTTCCTGGGGTGGAGTGTCAGTTACCTTCCAGATTGTAGTTGACTCAGGGGCTACTGGGAATTTCATGGATCATACCGTGTCCACCTTATATGGTATACTTTGTGAACAGAAAGAGCAAGCAGAAGAAGTCAAGACTACTGATGGAAATGCTCTGAAGTCTGGTCTCATAACCCACAGTACTGTCAACTTGGAACATAACATTAAAGGAATGCGTATTGAACACATAAAGTTTGATTTGATAGAGGCTCCTCAGTTCCAAGCAATCCTGGGTATTCCATAGCTACAGACCCAAACCCTACTATTTATTGGAGGAAGCATAAAATCACTTTTGTCTCCTCTTATTGTAAGAAGCGCTGCCTGAAGAACTTTTGTCCCTTAATCTGTAGGAATACTGTGGCCCTGTCTTCGCCAGTAGAAGCTCCTCAAATACCTCCTTGTTATCATGACCTGACAGATGTGTTTGATAAATCTAAAGCTACGGTCCTTCCTCTTCATTGTTCGTATGACTGCCAAATTGACTTGATTCCTGGGCTAGAATACCTTGTAGTAGGATCTATGCACTTACTGAACAAGAAAACCTTTAAGAGAAATTTAGATGAAAAATTGGATTGTTCAGGCCATCTTGTTCACCTGCTTCCACTTCTCTATTTTTTGTGTCTAAAAAGGGGGCAGTGAGTTGTGAACTTTTATTGACTACAGATCTCTTAATGAGGTTAGAGTTAAAAAATCATTATGCTCTGGCTCTCATAACCAGTCTTCTTGACCAAATGAAGAATGCCAAGGTGTTTACAAAGTTAGATCTCAGAGGAACTTATCACTTGGTCAGGGTAAGAAAGGGAGGTGAATGGAAAACAGCTTTTCGTACAAAATGTGAGCATCTTGTGATGCTGTTTGGTTTATGCAATGCCTCGGCTGCTTTTCAATTTTTCATCAATGAAGTATTGAGGGAATTTTTGGATGTGTGTGCTGTTGTATATTTGGATGATATTTTGATCTATTCTCCATTAATGTCTGAACATGAGGGAGATGTCAGAGCTGTGTTACAGAGTCTTCGTGCTAATCAGCTATTTGTCAAGTTAGAGAAATGTGTGTTTCATGCCCCTGAAGTCACCTTTTTGGGGCATGTCTTGTCTACACAAGGCGTAGGTATGGACCTTCACAAGATTGATACCATAAATCGTTGGAAATCTCCTCAAACTGTTAAGGAGGTACAAAGTTTCATTGGGTTTGCCAATTTCTACACGCAATTCATAGACCATTTCTCCACAGTGGTGTCCCTTATAACTCAACTCCTAAAGAAAGGGATGGTATTTCAGTGGTCTGAAGCAGCAGAACAAGCATCCCAACAATTAAAAGCCATGTTCATGAAGGCCCCCATCTTACAACATCCAGACACTACCCAGCCCTTTCTGTTGAGGCGGATGCCTCTCAGGTAGCTGTGTGAGGGGTTTTATCCCAAAGAAATAAAGAGACAGGAGAACTACACCCTGTAGCCTATTAATCGCACAATCTCAGTCCAGCAGAGATTAATTATTCCATTGGTGACATAGAACATTTGGCTACAAATGCTCAATTTAAGGCTATTAATATTTGTACAATCTCTCGCAGCAATAATTTAAATCATAGTAATGGTCCTAACCCCATAGTTGCCCAAATGCATATGGTCTTCCTTTATGGAACGTGAGGCTATCACTTTATATACTGGCCGTGGAGCAAATAATGTAAGCCATAGTAATGGTCCTGCACCCCTAGTTGCCTCCGTTCATATGGTCTCCTGTTATGGAAACTGATTAGCCAATATATATCAGACCGTTAACCTCATACCTGGAACACTGGTTAAGAATTAGTAAGGCCCATAATTGCACATCGCACTATAACGCGCCCTGGGAACCCCACTTACTACTTGAAGAGTAGGGCGCCGCTCATTCTGCCTTGGATGTTCCCACCGGCGACAGCGTTGCTCCACTTTGGCCGCCATTTTAAGGTCAGGATCAAACATCTATGAAATCATGTGGTCGTGTTCGCCGTAGTAAACCACTCTTGTGATTCTGGCCACCATTCTAGAATGGTCCTCTTGGCTATGAGCACACAAGTGCGTGTAACTATTACTGATGCTGAGGGTAATGGTGAAAAACACGTCATCAACAAATTTGAAATTACAAATGTAATTTCATTCTGCACATGGACGGGGCTCCAAAAATATTTAATTAAAAACAGTCTGTTTAACCACCATCTTAGATTGGGCTTTCCTACATAAGTAACTCCTCTAAAACTTCATATTTCTCCTTATTAGCAATTGTATGGGCAACAGAACTTGCATATATATCTCAGAGTTGTGTTCTGTCATGAAACGACACCAGCCTACATTAAATGCTGCTTCCAGCATAAATATCCCTATCTAGCATATGATGAAACACAAACCGGATGGGCAACTAGAAAGACTGACCACTAGTTTGTCTTGCTGGTCCCTGGTGTTGATTCCTTCATCATAGTGTGGGTAATTTGTTGATTGAGATCCTTTCACAGTACTTTCCATTCTTTTTCGTTTTTGCTTTCCACCTCGCCACCCCCTTCCACGCCCTTGGTCTAATTACACTGGCTAGAAGTGTGGTGAAAGGTAATTAGGAGGTTGAATGGCTTTAATCTCAGCAGGGTATCCTTGAATAAATCAATGTGTTTGGATAACCTTAGGTATTTTTAATCTTCCTTTTGGATCTCTGGTTTAGGTGGCATATTCACTCCACCAGTATCAGTTTAATATAAAACAAAACTCTCGCTCCCACACTCAGTGTGGTAGTAGCCCACTTTGGACTTATTAGAGTCCAAGGTGTGGGAGACCTGATGATAAAACATGCCACATCTCCATGTGGGTGAGGGCCTTGCTTTTTGCAGAGGGATTTCTCCTCAGGGTATAATCAATAGGTGAAATGCTTAGTTTGTGTGTTAGTAAGTTTCTCACCTCAGTGAATTTCCAGGATGCTTACCTCCGTATGGCAATACATCCAAAACAAAGAAAATATCTCATGTTCTCAGTGGCACACTACTAATTCACAGCAATACCTTACTGTGAAAGCCCCCCCCCCCCCCTGGAACTTTACTAGTGTTTCACACCGGTACAGCCTTTTAATAGACAGGGTCACCAGGTATTTCCATATAAGCACAACTATTTTCTGAAGGCACCTTCTGCAAGAAATGTCTCCACCTCCATAGAAGGTTGTCTCAATATCTCCTATTTACTGGGACTGACAGTGAATACATAGACTGCAATTCCATGTTGCAATGTTAGAAACCCATGTCGGCAAGACATTTTCACCTACAGAACAATTTCCAAGTTGGGTGCCATGGCCACATATTTCTGCATCAAAAACAAAGTGATGGATGGGATGCTTGAATTAATCTCAGTCACTGGCAATCGCTCTGAGCCACATCCCAGTCCATCGTTTTTAGCCCACCAGGCCACCTCAGTTTGGACCCAGTTGTATGGAAATCAGTCCGACCCTACTCAAATTGGAACAGTCCACCCTGAACTGCCAAGCCAGGCCCTCAAAGATCTGGAACACAAGCAGCCCAGGACTGGTTTCACCCTTATTAGGGCCCATCAGCCAGGTATAGCTTAGTTCCAGAGGCCCAGTGAGCACAGGACCCATGTCTGGGTATACCCCGTCGCACTTAAGGACTCAACAATAAAGTAGTGGTTGGAATGCTTAAATACTGGCACTCACTCAGACCGCATCCTCATCCGTCGTTTTTTGCCCATGATGAACAGCCTGACCTTCTGCTCCCTAATGTCCTTGAGTTGCATGAGGCACTTATCACACAACCTACAGATGTACCTCTGCTCCAAATACTAAAGGCACACCTCGAGAGGTGAGATGTGGATATGTGCTTGTGGACAAACTGACACTGTTCAAATATTGAATTTTCAGGGCAATGACCTCCTGTCAGAACTGCAGAAGAAATGTTTTAGAACAAAATATTCATGAAGAAAGGCAGTCTGGATCCATGTCTAGGGGGCATGGAAGAAAAAGAACAGATGGTGACTCCCTGGGGAGGCATTTATAGGCTCCAATGATGTCATGTCTGTGGTGGTTCTTCACGTCGAGACAGAGTCAAATATCAACTACTAACACAAGAGAGCTATTTCAACTTTTCTGGATTCAGCCTGGCACTTGGAGGAAACTTAAGAGGTGAGGAACCTGCAGGCAGAAGTATCCATTAGAAAAACACCATCTTTGTGGGTATATGGCCATTCTAACACTGCTTAAAAGTACCTGGAGTACCACTCTGACGACTAGGAATGATTCACAATACTGAATCCATGGAAGATAGAAGGCTGGAGAACCCACGAAATAAGATCCTCTTCTTGCACCATTTTAGGTCTGCTTAGACAGAGTATAAGTTAAACTGAACGTTTTGAACAATGCTTGGTAGAAAACAAATAATTTATCAAACATATGCAGAGAATGTTGTACTTTTAGAAGTTACCCCAATCAGACTTGAACAATTATTACAAAGGGAAAATTAAATACTTTGTAGAGCCACCTTCAGATAGGTTGATGTGCAATGTATGGAGAGTAAGTTTTGCTCTAGGGAAAGGGGTTTGCCTAGGGAATCTGAGTAGTTGAGTAACATTATGTTATTATTTAGATGCTGACACATTTGAACCTTACATTTTAATAGAAACAAGGGTACATTTTATTAGTAGTAACACAAAATGCTTTAACCTCTTATATGGAGACAGTTTGAATACTCCAGTGATAATAGCATTCATATTTGAACTTAATAAGATACAGGCACATAGTTTGCTAGTATTTCTTACTCAGTACAAGCAAGCTCTTAGATAAAATTATTTAGAATAGTATCTGTGATGACTATAATTTGCACTCGATGAATAAACAACCAGTGCGCAGACTGGATTTGGGACTTACACCTATGACTGTGTTAGCTGGTGCAAATTGAATATTAGTCTTTAATAAATGTGGGTTAACTGTATAACTCAAAGACACAGCATGGGAGAAAATGATTGTTGAATGGTTGATTAAAAAAAAAAAAATGCCCATTTTGTATACTTCAGTTTCAATTTCCTTTTGATGAGCAACTTTGCTTTTTTGATAATGAAATGTCAAACATGTCAATCATGTCTAAATTATGTGGTTATGCTATAAAAAGAAACATGGGTACAGAAAGCTTTCTTATATATACCTCTATTTTAGAATGGGATGAGTCTTGAAAGGGATTTATATAAGGAAAAGTAAATATTTAAATTGTGCAATTTCTCATATGAGATAATGTAATGGATAATTTGCTTTTGTGCAACTCTGCTTCAAGAAAGCACAATATTGTGGAGATCACTATCTTTTGGAATCGGACATACAGAATTGTTTGTTATAAAGATGAGGTTAATAGCATCAGTATCCAAATTATTAAATCCTCTCGCAGTAAGCTATGGAGTAGGTGAAGGACAAGCATATATAAAGTAGTGCTATATTCAGGGCTTTCAAAGTGCATATGTTGGAGACGATCGTCATGTAGGTGGAGTAGAGTTTAAGTGACATAGCTGTAAAGTGATATATATATATATATATATATATACATATATATATATATATATATATATATATAGAGAGAGAGAAATTGTGTCAGTACACTCCCAACTTTACGTTTGTTAAACCTTGTCCCAGCCTTTAGATATCACAACGGGATAACACAGATTATCCTAAAAGGGATCAGTGAGATATGCTCACTCACATGTCCACTGTGGTATCAGGCACAATAGTGGATACGTTTTCCTGTGAAATCAGAAAATGTAAATGTAAAGCTTACTGTAACTGACTGCCAAATGCCTCACAATAGTCTTTAGTTAAAGATGTGACATCTACAATGAATACTGGGAAAATCCCCGTATGAGCAATCATACCTCTTAAAAAATCCATCAAGTACATCTACAATGAATATTGTGAAAATCCCCTTATGAGCAATCATACCTCCTAATAAATCCATCAAGTACATCTCCTCCACTTTACTTGAGGTAAGGCCAAAAAAGACACAAGCACACACACTTGCATGCCTAGACGCACAAACACACAAATGTGTAGAGCTCATAAGTGACAATGTTCCAATATTCTGGAATTAAGTTCTATGAAAGCTTCGAATAAGACTTCAGATAGATGTTATTATAGGCAGTGTGTACAGAATATATTTAATCAAACAAAAAAATAAAGACTCACAATAAAGCTCAATTTATTTTTACTAGTAGTGCGCCTAAACAATAATTTCAAACTAGGAAGCACATTCGATGGACAGCACAGAAACCATCACTTGAAAATGAAACGTTATCTCCATGGATAACAAATAGTGGGTAAAGGGATAAATTGCTTTGGTGTTGGTGTTCATTATATCACTGTGCAAAATACAAACTATGAAATTTCATTAAAAAGAGTTTTCTTTTCAGCTTCGACACGAGAAGGTGACAATCTCATGCAGCAATCTCGTAAATGTAAATGTGTTTTTGTATTTTGGATGCATTAGGCCTACCCTCAAGTGTTCAGAAAACCCAAGAGACAATCCAATCTAGCTAGATGCCAAATGCCCTTATTCTTATTATTACTCAGATTAATTAAATCCAGTTAATTGTTCAGGCCTGCAGTATTAAAGACTACACTCTCAAAGTAATCAAATCATTCACAAACTATATTAAAAATGTATCTCAAAGTAAGAAACAGGCATATAGATGCATGCAAAGAATATATAAAAAACAAATACTAACAATGTGTATGGTTCCGTAAAGCTAATTAACAGCCTCTATGTGGTGATCAGAAAGTTTTATTTTATCAAAAGGGTGAGTGGTTAACTTTCCATTTATTACTGCCTGTGTAATTTTGTAGATTAACTTTATACACAATAAATCATAAAATCCAATATTGATTTTACAGCATTGTGTGGAGTTTATTAGAATGTGCAAATATTCAGTGACTCCTAAATGCACTGTTCTTCCTATGTGGAGTAACTTCAAAAATGTTTCAATGGAAAGCAACATATTACCATTAAGCAACATCAAACTATAACCAACTGTATGTGCTAACAGTGCAGAATATCAAGACGTACAACTACACCAGTATCAAAATTCTCACACCTGAGAAGTACTTCAGAAAACCTGTGGTGGATCAATGTGAAAGGGCTGATTTAGAACTGGGTGGGATCTATAATCCACAAAAATGATGGTAGAAGTAGTAAGTCCACCATTTTAGAATACTTCAGTGGTGGGGTTTCTGCCAATGAAATAGCCTCCACCACACAGACAGAAGCAGGGGTAACTTCACTTGCATATTCTCTGAAGGCATACAACGCTTTCAGCAGACAGCTATTTCCTCCCACTAAATCATGGGAATATCTAAGAAATAGTTTTTAAAATGCTATTCACTCTACTACATTTTTAAGGAAAACTATAAAATTTTTATCACTATTCTTTAAAGACACTTGACTTCACAGTGCTTTTTTTTTCAAATAAAAACACATATATACTTCCGTGAATAAAAATATGTTTACCTTTGAAAAAGCTTAGGCACTAATGCTGGGCACATAAATATTTTTAAGATGAAACTTATTGCTGCTGAGGGCAAAAAAGTAACTGTTTATCATTTTGAGCACACCCTATAATCCTTTAGATTAGGCTGATGAAATGGAGTGGAGCGGAAGGTGGATGACACTTATTAAAATACATTAAAGGTGAAACCATGGATCACCCATGCAGCAAAAAATCCAATCAAAGATGGCATCAGTGATCAACAATACAAACGTTTTTAAGGGTAATTATGTCTTTGCCGCAGTTTTAATATAAATAAGCCTGATAAGGAGGCACGCGATACTCCAACTAAACAGTAAGATTTGGTTGGGTATGTCCTCTCCGTTTATCAAGAGTAGAAATTAAACACCTGTAAGATTTCTTTTATCTGAAACCTATTAAAATATTTTATCCGCTATACATTTTTACACGCTATGTACTAGAATTATATTTTAAATGATAATATATTTCAATATTGTTATACAACATTAGGCTGTATCTTTTCAGATGCTATAATTGATTAGTGTGGTTTTAGTCAGTCAGTCATCAAGATTCTAAGCTGGGGAAAGATGACCTTTTGGTCAAGAGAAAAGGTTAAACCAAGGTATAATTGCTTATGTAAGGAGAAATGCAACAAAAAGGGAAATCACAACTTTTGAAACAAATGTATAGGTGTCGAATATCAAAGAAAAGAATGAACTACTTATGCATTTTCAATTTCATACATTTGAAGGACAAATACTAGATTATTAGGAGTTCTAGCCCAAAAACACATTTTCTCACATATTCTCTGAAGTCCAGGATCATCCAACTAGTGCCCATTAGGCTCACTTTTCATGACAGCTGTCAGACCCACTATTTTTTCAAAGGTCACTGTTCCAAAGTGTTTGCTTTAGTATATTATCCCTGGAGTGCTGAGTAGTCAATCCTAATAATGTTCCACAGTTCTCAGTGTAACATCATGTTTGCTAGACACGGTTAAACCACAGTCAAATAGGTCAAGTAAAAAAAATTAAAAAAAGGAGACCTTCTGACTATTGTAAAGGAACTCTCAGATTATTGAAGGACACTTACTTTGGAAGCCATTTTTTTCCAAAGACAGAATCCAGACTATTTCAGACATTGTAAAATCCACATTTACATGCTATATGCAAAATGCACATTTTTAATCATTTGAAGTACATTATTTTTCTATTGCAATGTGTTCTTGTGGCGCTTAATAAGATTATTCTTTCTGTTTCTTTCTTAAGAGATGAAGAACAATGTGGCAAGATAGCCAGAAGGTGTGTGCATAATCTATCCCCGACCAAGTGAGCATATATCAAAGACCTAATTCAAGATTCAGTAAGATTAATTTAACGCAGGAGCTAGCGTACAAATATCATGCCATAAACAAAGACTGCTTATTCTGTTTAAATTTTTTGAGATTGTCTATTTGTTCCTTTTAACCAGAAAGTTCAATATAAGGAAGTAAGACACCTAGATTAAACTTGGTATAATTTAAGATTAAAAACATGACCAGAGGTCATTTTTAGTTCACACTACTGAAAAGAGACAAATACTGTCAATGTGCAACACCCACCTGTATACCAGTAACGTATCATAAGCACATAGGTGTAAAATACGATGAACTGAATGAGTTGGAAGCCTTTGGCGAGAACGGATTTGTTAAACTATTATAAAAAACTACTGTAAACTATGTGAAACGTAGAAAATGTAATATGTTTACTGTCTGACAATAAACAAAATTTGAAAGAGATAATATTATTTACAACTATGTGCATACATATGTCTTTGGAACTTCTCCAGCCCAAAAACACTCCACTGAAATGAAAGTCCAAGTCACAATGTGATGCTTCATCTTCTATTTCTTCTTGAAGGAGCAACAGAGCTCTTGAACGGGTCAAATTCTTCCTGCAAGAGAATAAGTCACAGGTCACTAAACGTTTCCAAGTTTCTCATGTGGTTTGAGAGACTAGCCTTAGGAAATAATTCACATTTTGAAGTGCAATATCATCACATGATGTATTGCTTGTATACATAATCTTCCACAATTATTTTACGATGTAAGGTATTTATAATGAGCTACTTGCATCTGTGAGGCCTATAGATCGATTTAACAAAATCCTGGGTGGGAGGGGAGATCACTGCACACACTTTAACTCACAATTATGTCACAGTGTTGACCCTTCATCCGATGTTTGTTGTATGTACATATATTTTCGAGAACTAAAGTCCACCATCCACCTGTGCCATTTGCCCCCACCCAATACCTTTCATTGGATTATGTATGAAATACTATGGATTACGTTTTTTTTATGGTAGAGTGCCTCTCGTTCAAATATATAAATGTGGCCCGTGTTTTATTCAAGCATAGTATTGCTTTGCATATATAAAGCTATGCCAGATTGTATGAATTTCCATGGTACTCTTCACACACTACGCCAGCATCACCAGGATAATTTTACACAATCCTCGAGTTAGAAGAGGGCAGATCAGGGGCCATGCTTTGTCTCATGCAGTCTTTGTGGGACAGCTTCTCCTTTCAGAATTATGTTGGGTGATCTTGGTAGGAGTTGTCTTCTCAGCATTCAACATTTTTTTTTAAAGGGACAGGGACTATGGGCCTGATTATAACTTTGGAGGAAGGTGTTAATCAGTCCCAAATGTGACGGATATACCACCAGCTGTATTATGAGTCCATTATATCCTATGGAACTCGTAATACGGCTTGTGGTATATCCGTCACATTTGGGACGGATTAACACCTCCTCCAAATTTGTAATCAGGCCCAATGTCTGTTGAATTATTTGAATTAGCTGCGGGGATGAGGCTGTGCTGTAACTCACTGGATTCAAAACCTGTATTCTCAGTCATTCATAATGTGCCAATGTAACCTCCTGGGTGACATAAAAGACAGTGTCGAAAATGCAACTTGACTCGTTTATATTCATGAGACAAGAGATTATGCAGCCTTCAACCAATATATATTTTGTGATGCAACTGATAAGTGCTTTCAGTCACAATTATGTGTCTCATGACTTCCGGAAAATGCTGGGCAACAGCATCAATGTTAATGTATGTTTTTAGAAGGCATGCTGTGGAATGTTGAGTGTGGAAGTGTGAAGACACTGCCCTACAACCACAACAGTCCTCAGGCATTGGAGATATGGCATCTCTGGCTCTTAAAGCACTATGGGTGGGTATAGCAGACTGGGGTGAAACTGGATGAGACCTTCATGGTCAAGTGGGTTGACACAATCAACTTTGCCATCATCATGAACAGAGAAGCATTAGGCTACTGGTAAGGAAGAGTGCATTGGGCAAGACATAAGGCCATATGGTTTGCCCTGGAGGTAGTCGAGCTCTTCTCTCTCATTCACAGTGAGGAGACAACAGATCGCCACTTTATTCTCCCTGAGTTGAGGCCTGATGAAAGATCTACTCTAAACAAAATTGTACTTCGGGCTGGGCTGGTCAGTTGTAAAAGTTTTCAGCTTTGGCAGCACTCCACACTTTTGGGCAGTGATCCTCAGGTCGGAGCTTAAGAGAACTGGGCTCCTCATTTATAATTTCATATTCCACCAATATTAATTTCACTTGAACCAAAGCAGAGGCCCTGATGAAGGGTAGGCCTGATGTACTGGCATGATCATGGTACCATTCTTGAGATATCTGAGTCTGGGTCAATTAATCAATCAATCAAGTGTTATAGCGCGGCTTGTAACTTGAGTGGGTATCCAGGCGCTTGCTCCAGGTGTTTATTCAAAAAGCCAGGTTTTCAGTCCCCTGCTAAAGTAGGTCTGCGAGGGTGCGTAGGTGGAAGGCGTTCCAGGCTTTGCCGGTGAGTTTGGCAGTCTGTTTTCTGTCCTTATAGCTGTTAAGTTCTAATCACTAGTGGCCTTCGCCTTCAACACTGTCTTCCACTATGCACTCAAAAAGGAGTACCGTCTGAAGGATGATGACTGGGTGCTCTGAGACTGACTTTGGCATTTCTACGCAAGAGTCACATTATTTTGGCGGGAATGTCTTGACCCTAGACCTCAAGCTCTGTTTTATAGATATAGGTATAGTTGCAAAGAATGGTGCCCAAACCTTCTAAGAGAATTGGCTGATACAGGATCACTTTTGTTTCTTATGTATTCAGTGGCTAATCCCTGTGTGCATAATAAGAAGCATATAATACACTTTAGATGAACTATTTTCAGTAGTCTGTGGTTTAGGGCCCCATACCAGCACAACCCTTAATTGGCTATTACCTGCATTGCTTGGCATGCTCTAAACACTTCATATACAACAAAGTCTCATTGTTGATCAACCTCTCTGCACACAACTTTAATTAACCCACCACTTGAGGTGCAATCTGGACAATCTGGACATAAAACTGTAGCTTGCATGGTGATTGCAACTTATGAAGGCTATAATCAGCACCACATAACAAAGTACTTTCACTGTAGACAATTTATGAGGCCTTACAAACATGTTGGTGGCATAGTGGGCTGTACTGTGGCTGCTGATGGGCCAGTCCGATGCAGTCAGAGAGCACGTAGCTTCAACATTGTTAGCCAACAGTTTACATTTAGAAGGCCAGACACAAAGAGTAGTTTCTTGTCTACCAGAAATGTGTTCACACTATTGTAGTGTGAAGTGTAGTCCTATATCTCGTAAGCACTGTGCATAAAAAAACAGTAGTGTTTTCACCATCACCCTTCACTACAAACACTCTTTAACCACTCTGTTTACCCTCCCTATCCTGCCATGGATAGTACAGCACAAAACTATTTTGAGAAATAAAACCATTTGAGTACAAGTACTGCTCCCACTAGAAATGTCTGTCCATTTAAAACACTACAGAAGATGCCTTTGTCTCCTTAAACACAAACGGTACATGGTTTTCCAGCAAAATCTCTGGTAGAAATCTTTCTTTTGCATAAGTGTCTCAAAAAGAAATTATAACTGCATTAATGGAAGACTCAAACAATTCTCACTGTAACCTGGGGACTATATTAATCCACCAAAATAACTCTGAATGTGTAATGTCTCGGACAAACGTGATAAGGACCCAAAAGAGGAACAGTCAATTTCTCCCATGGCAGATCAGACAACTAAGCAGCTGCACAGGCTCTGTATGCATATACAGATGCCCGTCACTTGGGCTACCGATAACACAATATCTGGCGCTTTTTAAGATGTCACTGCCTTTCGAAGGACTACGATATTCAGGACTAAACCCCCTTTAGTAAGCTTGATACCAAATGTATGTCATAAACCATATCCACAATCATTCATAAAGCAAGAAGATAATTATTCTAAACTATTGCAGTAAGGCTGAGCATCTTGTTCAAGTATGCATCTCCCTGTGCTGCTGCATTGCTCCTGCTCCTATCTTCTTGCTTTTTCCCAGTTTTTTTTAGTGCCTTCTCCTTGCTTTTCTCCCATACTTTTTGTATGTCTTCTTGCTTTTCCATCGTTCTCACTGCTTTCTTGCTATTTCCATTTTTTGTGTGCCTTCTCCTTGCTTTTCCCTTGCTTTCAATGCTTTTTCCTTGCTTTCCCCCTGTTTTTTTGTGTGCCTCCACCTTGCTTTTCCCTTGTTTTCACTCTTTTCTCCTTGCTTTTTCCCTGTTTTTGGTGTACCTTCTTCTACTTTTCTCTCACTTTCACTGCTTTCTCCTTGATTTTTCCCTCACTGACGCTCCCGTAAGCTGCCAGTTATTTCCCGCAAGCCCTGCCCTTTTCCTCCCAGCACCCCTATCTCCTTCCAGGACCAACTTAATGGAGGCCGCAGCACGACTCTATCGAGCAGGTCCCAAGCCCAGTGCTCCGTGTCTTTTCTCCTGTTTTTTGAGTGCCTTTTCCTTACTATTCACTCGTTCTCACTGCTTTCTCCTCACTTTTTCTCCCGTTTTTTTTGTGTGCCTTCTCCTTGCCTTTTCCTCGTTTTCACTGCTTTCTACTTGCTTTCTCCAATGTTTTTTACGTGCCTTCTCTTTGCTTTTTCGTTGTTTTTACTGCTTTATACTTGCTTTTTCCAAAGTTTTTTTTTAAGCCTCACCACGTAACTCTGGACCTTCACTGTACTTCAAGAATTCTGAAGGGCCCTCAAGACTTGGCTGTTCGAATAGGCCTCCAAGACCTGCATGCGCATGGATACTATGTTAGGTGATTAGTCAACCTTTACAAATCTTGACTGATTGAAGACTGATTGATAGCCATTCCAGTAAATCTGACACTGATGTCAGGTAGCATTCAATAATATCACTAACAAATTTAACATTCACCGCTACCTCCAAGCACTCTATCTCTTTTTACCTCTTTTGCCTGCTCTGGGGCTCTATCTACAAAGTGGGGATATACTCAACATCAATCTCATAGGCCAGCAATTTAGGAGAAAAATGTGCCAACCAAGCTGTCACTCTAAGCTCTTCATTCCCAGTTCGAATATATGCAAGCAGACTCAAACCTGTTTTACTCTTATTCTGTTTTTCTGCAGCAGGGAGAGTTCTTGAGGTGAAACCCAAATTACATACTTTCCCTCTATGCAAAGGTAACAAAACATCTTGCAAACCCTATTTGCTGGTGCATTCACTATAATGCAACACCCACTGTCAGACATGAGTGACTGCAGTATGGGCCACTGAATAGTTTCAACTGTAGAGGATTAAAAGGGGCTCTTGAACTCAGCCATTGAACACTGCCCACTTATGCATTAATAGTTTGAAACTTTTAATGCTTGATTCAAAATCCTTCAGAAACTGAATAGTACTCTCAGAGTTTAAAAAATGGAGAATAAGGAAGAGGACTGATGTGCCCGTGGGCTCCTAGATCGACCTTGCAGAAACTGTGTGGGTTATTGGACTGGCTATGAATGTTGATGTTAGCAAAAAAGCATATTCTTTGCATAGCCCCAGTATATACAATATTGCCTATGAAACTGTCAGACAAAAGAAGCCATCCATAGAGTATGTGCTGTGGTTCATCCTTGTTTAAAAAGCTTGAGGGCCAAGTATGTCTTTACACCGAAGCCGTGGGACCCATCAAAAGCAAGTCCATCCCCTGAGAAGCCCGTTCAGCAGAATCAGTATGGCATCTGATGAACCCCTGGATGTTAGCACTTCGTTCACGTTAAACTGCCTGATGTAAGGATCTGCTTCGTTTGCATTTGCATCTGGGACCACTTCAGTAATGTTGTTACTAAGGTGCCATTACACACATCAAGTTAGTGTACTTAGCAGACATACTGTGGACCAAACTGCTGATCTTTCTTACCCATGGTGTCTATTTTCTTAGACTCCCAGTCAGGAGATGAATTGTAGGAGGACGCTGGATTCTGCTTTGCACAGGAGAACACCTGAATCACAATGCTTTTCGGCGATGAGCAGGCTGACAGTAAGCCTGGATGCCCTGCGAACAGGCAATAGTGACAGCAATCTGTCAGTTCACAGCTGGGCCGTAAGATGGTTTGGCCTATGCAGCTTTAATAAGCTCCATCAAAGCTTTGTTGAATGCGGCGAGGGCTGTGCCAATGAAGAAGCAGGTTGGAGGAGTTCTGTCAGGCAGTGTTTTCTGCCATAGGAAAAGGCAATTCTAGAACCAATCTGTCTTTTTTTAGGGACTGAGGTAAAAAGCTACTTCTGCAGATGGTAGCTCTGAAGGGCACTCGTACTCTACCTCAAGAAATGTATCTAGGCCACTTACGTTTTAGAAGGACAAGTAGTCTGCTTCGTCTGTGCTACTGGGGGCAGAAAGCTGGCTTCCTCAATACTATAGCCATCATTATTATTGATGATGACTGGTATCTGTATATGGTTTGAGTCCATTCCAAAAATCTTATCCATGTGCTGTAAATATTGATCCCTAGGCAAGGGCTTGAACTGGGAATCTTCTCTATGATGGGCTTTCTCTGCCAATTTCTGTGCTTGTGTCCTTGAGCGCATAAGAATGTCCTTGCATTTGGTATGTACTCTGCGGCCAGAACTGGTGGAGTGGACAGTGCCAGTGGAGGGGCTAGAGACAGAGGGTTGGGCGTCGGTAGGATTCCAGATGGAGTTGGTGGAGTGCCATGAGGAGGACTTCTTGGGTTGACTAGCACGAGGGAGGAGTCTTCTGGTAGGACCCTCAGGGTATAAGGTACCAAAGCCACATCTAAGGGAGTTTGAGAACTACGAAACACGCCAACATGACATGGATGTGTCCTGGAATAGTGCTGGAAACTCTGGGTACACAGTAGGGAGAATCGGCACCAGAGTAGGTGCGAACATCTTTGCTGTGGCTTAAGCTGGCTCCAAGGCTGGGATAAAAAAACTACAAATTTTGGCGCAGAGGAAAACTCAGTTGCTCAAGGTGGGGAGATCTGCAGGGGCCTATCCACAAGCAAGATCGATGTTTGGGTGTGGCATCACCTTGTCTGCGATGCTTCTTGTGCTTCCTCTGATGACTTTGAGAAAGCTGTGCTGCAGCCCCGCACAAATAGAGCTCTGTCTCCTGCTCCTTTGTGGCATTTGAGTGCATGAGTCAAATCGGTCACATCAGTATGAATCGTGCTCAGGCCCCATCACCACAAATAGATCTCAAAAGGGTCTGAAATGAACATCTGTTCATGACAGAAGTAACAGTGTTTGAACTTCGACCTTTTGGCGGAGTCAACTTTTGAAGGAAAATGGCCTTTTGACCCCCAATATTGGCACTGGGCAAGTCTCAGTTAATCAGATGAAGACCATGTGATTTAAAGCAAGCGGCCCTTCATTTCCCACTTGAAAGTAGTGGATTCTGCATGCTTTTACATTTTCAGACACCACAGCCACATTGCCCTTTGCCTGGCTATTGGGAGGCGTAAGACACTGTTGACCACCAACAGTGCGAGTTGCAACTAGAGGAACAGAGCACATTTTGGCACTCCTATTGCATCTTCTTGCGGGACACCAGACTGTTTAGTTTGCTGCAGCTATTCTTATCTGGAGAGTGCTAAAAGTTGATTCCACATCCCTCCTATTGGCCTTCCTGTACTGGTTGCCAGTGGTAGTCATAAGCACAGCTTATGGCCCTCTGTAAGGGACATCAATCATCATCCCGGAAAAAGCCTCACGCTCTACTGCCTAACACCCTTCACTTGTACACTGTGATTTGACTTCCAGTCACTGCTCACGGTTGCCCGTGTTGCCAGGTTTCCTCCACATTAGCCTCTCCTCTATCCAATAATTTGCATTTTTCCTTGCAGTTCATCTCTCACTTGTTTCCTTCCATTAAAGGTACCCGTTTGTTCCCTGTGCTTGAGGGTCTTGCTTATTTTCTGTGTCAGCGCCAAGAAATCTTGGACTGGAATACTGCCAAATAGTTATGGACTGCCTCCTTAGTAAATAAATTGGCCGTGATATCTTTTCTGTTCTAAGAAATTCACAAGGAATGCAACAAAGAATATATAGCTTGGTCCGTCAGGATGCAATATTTTGAGACTTAAGGCGATGAAGAGTGCACTCCCAGGACCTGGGCCAGATCAAGGGACATAAAAGCAAAGCCAAGAGCTCAATCCCACTTCCAAGCTAATCCCGGAGCCTGCCCATCCCTGAGCAAAGATTACTACTGTGAACTCGCTGTTTCCGGGACTCTCACCTCAAAAAGCAGTTCATTTACACTGGGGACAAGAAACAGGAGGCAGCACCAACAACAATAAAGAAAAAGAGGGGTAAAGGGTGCGGCCTGTAGTGTGGCCTCTGATCACAGGAGGTCATCTATGGGAGGGCACCAGGAGAGTTTCTACATTGGTGCCCCATCAGACCATATCTCAACAAACACCCCCAATATCTCATTCTCCTTTACGTATGAGCAGCATTACAGTATGACTGTGTGGAAGAAGGGGAAATCCCTTGGCGGTACCATTGTGTACAGGTGCCATACCATGCAGTTCTCCCATAACCAGACCCATAGTAGCTCTCATACTGCAGAAATGGGGCAATCCCTGCACTGAATTTCTATTCGGTAGTTTTACATGGAGGCCACTCTCTCAGTGCAACATTCACTGGCCAGCAGCCAAACAGGATGCAACACACTGACAGCTGCCCAGGTTCAAAATCATGAGCGGTGCCTTAGTTTCAGCTTAGAAAGCATTCCTCCGATTTGCCTCATGTAGGTTTTAGGTTATTAGTTAAAGTATTTTTTGGTTATGGTGCAATAATATATTGATTGCAGTTTACAAATAAAATCCATAGTTTACCTCATCATCATCTTCAAACATGACTCCTCTGGATGTTTGGCTCTGGGAACCTTGCCTGCCATAGGAAGAGGATGTGCTTGAAGTCCTGAGATTGTCAAAAACGAGAAACAAACATTCTCAGAAAGGTCAAGAAAGACAAATCAATGCGGCTAACAGCTTTGATATTGAACATTCAATAGGCCAGACTTTTACAACTCCTAAGCCAGTGTCAAGATGCCCAGACAATAATACCTCAGAAGGGGCCAGTGATGAACTGCGCAAAACCTGGCGGCAGCATAAATCATGGTCCTTTATAAAATGCAGTTGCTGTGGCAAACATTTGCAAATTTGGCTCACTGTCCCTGCAAACGATCACAGGCACAAGTACATCTGCCTCGATTGGCTTCCTCATCTTACATCCAATTTTATGAAACAGTGCCAAATAGAATTAACAATTAAGATTTACAACTAACAATTTTTGTTGTTGCCAGGAATGTCTACGTTAATTGCCTCCTTTCTCGGTTGTCCACTGTGCATGCATTTTAAACAAAATTACTATTCGCTCATGCACTATAAGATACGATTAACAAAAACAGAAAATAAACTAAAGATGAACTTAAAAAACGTAGGTATTGTCCTACAGAGTTGTATGAAATATGACTGAACAATAAATATGGGAAACACCAGAGAATGAAAGGCATTCCTCCACAGAGGAGGAGATTAAAAGCTTTAGATTAGACTACGCACATAGAAAGGCGACGCCACCTTTAGGAGAAAGAAATCCGGAGCTCGAAGCACCAATCCATCACGTAGAACATGGTGTGTGGTGGCCACACTAACAGATCGTACAGAAGTGACTGCAATAAGGTAGGCAAATACCAAGAACGAAATTAAGGTTGTACTGCTGCTTAACAAAAGGTGCTGGAGGAAACATATAAAGATCTTTCAAAACTGCATCAAAATGGTTGATTTGAACAAAAAGGGTTGATCAAGTAAATGGAGAAAGGCCAAAGGGTGTAAAAGGTAACCTTTAACATTGCACACAGCAAGGCCGAAAGCGCCAAAGATAAAACAAACAACATCAGATAGTTTAGCTTTGAAAGGATCAGTGTAAGGTTCCTTGCATCAGGCTACAAATTTAGCCCAGTGGCCAGACTACCTGTTGTTTGTAGAAGAGTGGCAACCACCTGGATGAATTTCTGCAAGATGACAAAACTTTCCTTAAACTTTTGACTGTCAATTTATGCTGCTCAACTGAACGCATGGTCTCCAGAACTCTAATATTGCCAGGGGTACAGGATGGTTGTGTACACACACATTGATTTGGGGGATTTTAATGTATGTTGATTGCACCGACCAATCATCACTAAGAAAGCTGCACGCTGAATGGTTGGTCAGGTGATATCCTGTTTTCCTGAGCCATGCAGAACTTCTTCTGCATTCATTATGGCAGAAATATTGTCGTAGACTCTCGCTATGGTAACAAGACTGCTGGGTTTTGGGCTGCAGCACTAATGAGCGTGGGGGAGCGAGTCTGATCCCACATCATGTGACAGCTTTCAGCCTAACCCTTTCTGGCTATCTAACAACACCTTACCTGTACTAGAGGTAGAAGTGATGTGTGGCAGCCTAACACATAACAAATCGTACCCCCTTTCTCTCAGTTACATAAGTCTTATAGATGCAAAGACAAAACAGAAGCAACTGCATTCTAAGTAAAAAGGCATGAATTGTGATTATGAGGATAATGAAACACAGCGTTATTGCAGCAGTGACCAGGAAAGTGATACACAAGAAGAGTCCCACCATATTGTCACAATAGTGGGTCTAACATCCCTACCTACACTACTAAGTTTCTACCTGAGAGCAGATACCAGTGATAGACCTAATCCGCCCTTCTGGTCCCAAGAAGGAAGCCCAACCCTCATACTTGTGTTCAGAGGTAAAGAGGTGTGTTAGTCTGCTGGGAGTCCTCCCACATAGATGAAGAGGCTTCAGCTACAACTGCAATGATGTACAGCAGAGGTACCCAACCTTATAACTTCTGAGGAACCCCACTTTATCAGCACTGGAACCCAGGGACCCCAACTGAATTACAGGAATCTGGAGCCCTCCCTCCCCTACCCCCTTACCCCCAGTGAGTCATTACTGAAAGGTTGGGACCTAATCTGTTAATATTATTTCATTTTCTAAGCAGTCACAGATCCCCAGGGATCCCTGGACCACAGGTTGGGAACCACTGATGTACAGCATGAGATGGAAAGCTGGCTGGAATGCCCCCTGTAAGATGTTGTAGGCACTGTGATGTTTTATAATAACATGACTGTTGTTCTAAGAAGTGCTCTGACGTGACAACACATTTTCTGTGCAGGGTAGACAATGTTCCCTTTGAACCAGCAATACCCAGAAAATAACGCGTTCAGCCTTGAGTTGAGCACAGGATGAAACTGTTGTGTAAAGAAATAAATAACAGATTAGATGGAACGACAGCTGATAAAAGAATAAAAACTTCTCCATTAAAATGAAGCTTTGCTAAATAATAAAAGGAATAAAAGCGAAATGTAACTAGGTGAGAGGGCACAGGTCTAAGGCCCAGAGCTAAATAATGTGCCCATATAAATGCTAAAACAACCTCAGGACAATATTGGATGTAGTCTCTCAGGCTCATTGTGCAATGTTCTAACCCAAAAGTGTGAAACTACCAGTGACTATTTAGTCGTACCCTTAAGGTAAGACCGATTCCACCCATCCCCACCTGAAAGCCCCCCAGGCACACACCAAGTCACTAGGATTAAACTGCTGAAGGGTAAGTATAACCACAGAGTTTTCCATAGCCCCAAATAATTGCCCTCTTATTCTCATCCTTTTATAGTCTCTCAGTGGCTACTAAACTTGTTTTTAAAAGCAGAAAACTTATATCTTAATGTGCCATTGTACAAAAACGTTATCACACAGGGACCAACACCCAATCCTAAGCCTATCTTCAGTATGTAATGTGAAATCAGCACCTCCAGATCACAGATCTCACTCTTCTTTAAATCTGAACGTTTGCTCGCTAATAGAAACAAAGTTACAGAGAAACTCAGACTGAATACAGGATGAACTCCTACTTGCCAGAAATCACCATTCGAACCTGTGAAAGGATCAACAAACCTGGAGATGGAGTTGCCATCATTTACAAATACCCTCCTGTCCATTCTTCTTTTTTCCTACCTCCTTCAATCGCCAATGATCCATGATAGAAGGCGCAGGCAACTCTGAATAATGACTATAGATTTTTGAAAGAACCCAAGGTCTTTAACTTAACGCTAATAAATAATAAACCCACTTACTGCAAAGGCCACTTCCTGGCTACCACCTTTGCCTCTCAGGACCTACAATGTGTGGATGACCACTGCATAACCTTACCCGGGTCTGATCACCTGAGTGTTCTGTTTACTATCACAACCCCAATGATCTGTGAGAGTAAGTCAAAACAGTCACAATCATGGACAGAAATTGGACACCTTTGACCATCAAGGGGATAAGTTAAGTTGCGATCCCAATTACCACTGTGTGTGCTGAAAACCTTAAATACAAGGACAACCTATTAACTCTCTTTAAACAAAGTGCCACTTCCCTACTGGAAACACTACATGTGAATCATTATACTCATTCAATTACTCCAACTGATATGGTTCACCCAGGAGTTACTCATAGAAACATAAAGCTAGGAGAACAGAAAGAAAATGGCTGCTGAATTACTGTGAGGAAGCCAAACAACTATACACCACAAACATTGTGGCAAATAAATAGCAAATCCTTCTCAGAAATAGAAATATTGTTCCAACTGCCTCAATACAGCATCAAACTCTTTAAAATAACTTTTCAGAACTGTCAGCATTTTGACAATATATATATATATATATATATATATATATATATATATATATATATATGGAGATTACAATGTCAAGCATACTCGGCTCTGAGCAACAAACTCAGTCTTTCAGAGATAAGACAGACAAGATCCGACTGGAGCTTAAGAAGGAAGTCCCTAGGCAGCCATCCCATTTTGCCACTGCCTAGATTAGGATCAAACCCAAAAACTGACCCACTTTAAGGTGCTCTCCATTGTAGAAGCTTTAGGTCTCATTTATAGCACCAGACCACCAGGCTCTCACGCAGACAGCTGTCAAGCACGTATCATGAATCAATAAAGACATTTACTCATCTTCAACAGTTGATCTGTTTAACCAATTGCTAAATCAAGGCATATTTCCGGTCAGCAGGACTGCTATAATAAACCATTTTTAAAAAAGGTCTTCCTTTTGACACAATTTCCACCCAATATCGCAGCTACTCTTTCCAGGGAAACTGTTGGAAAATGGGTACCTTACTAAAGTATCCATATATATACATTTTTAATAAGACAGCAAAGGGGCCTATTTACTTATGGTTAGGTCAGACTTTGTATTGAAAAGGCATTTTTTTCTTTTGCAAATAACTTTGGTGTGGTTTGAAGAATCTGCACAAAATCTAAAAGAAGTTCATCCACTTTGGCTTTTTAGTGGTGAATTTTGCATAGGTCCATCAAGCAGCTGTGAAAGAAATGATGTCAGTTAACATGATGTGAGAGATGTAATACACTAAGTCATAAGCAGAGTATGGAGGGGCCACAAGTTATAGTTAGCTCAGTAAGCTATGATTTGTGAATTTCAGTGTTTTTTGTTAACACCGTAGTTTTTATATATTATTATAAGCGTAGCTATAACCTTTGGTATTTATAGTGAATTTCTAGCGTTTTTTTTAATGAAAAGTAAGATTAATACCATACCTAACTATAACGTCATACACACATATACACACACACACACAGGTGGTCAAAAGTAGGTAGTTATGGTTAGGACCATGTTTCCATTGAAAAAGCATTTTTTGACATGCCTATATCTTTTGTGTCGCCTGACGGATCTTCACACAATTTGAAAAAAAAAAAAAGTGTTCTGGTGATTCTTGTTGCACCTGGGAAGTTTCAGGTGATCCTTGGACCGAGGGCCGAGAAAAGGGGGGTGGGTTCAAAAAAAGTTGTGTTTCCCATGTTAATTCCCATAGGACTTTTGAACACGACTACAGTCGGAATTTGGCAAAAAAGCTAGCTGTCGGTACGCAGATTATGCTTTCGGTTATTTGATGTAAATCTGTTCAGTAGTTTAAGAGAAATTAAATGAAATCTAAATTTGTATATCTGAGGTCGCGAACACTTCGCAAATAATAACAAGCTTGTGCAGGGAAATATAGAGCTCTGATTGGCTGCCAACACTTTAACCAGGAAGTGTTGGCAGCCATCTTGGGACTCAGCTTCAGTTATCTCAAGTAACTATAACTTGCGCCCTCGTCATGCACTGCTAATTACTTCATAAATTACGGCACTCATGACATCTTTGATAACATCATTGATTATATCAATGTAAAATTTGCAGCAAACTTTTTCACGAAAAAACTGTGAATGGCGAGGGTTATAGTTATCTTAGAGCACGAGTTACAGTTACTTGAGATAACTCTATAAAAAGGTAAATTTGTATGGTTTTGTACGTTTAAAATGTAAGCCTAACTATAAAGTCCCTGTAATCTTTGTTTTTTCAGTGATATATATGTGTGTGTGCGTGTATATATATATATATATATATATATATATATATATATATATATATATATATATATATATTCACCAGTTCCAGTTATCTCAAGTAACCCTAACATGTGCCCTAAAGTAACTATAATTTGCACCACCCCATGTACTGCTAATTACCTCACATATTACATTACTCATGATATGTTCCATAAAATCATTGATAGCCTCACTGTAGGAATGTGCCATCTTTCTGGCATAGTTATCCCCACTTTTTCCTGATGTTAGTGTGCTTGAACTGTAGTTCACTGGGATCCTGCTAACCTGGACCCCAGTGACAGTGTTCTCGCCCCTAAATGTAGTTGTTTGGTACCTTTCAGACCTGCAATTGGCATACTGGTGCACCCATATAAGTCCCTAGTATATGGTACCTAGGTACCCTGGGCATTGGTACACCAGGGGTCCCCCATGGGCTGCAGCATGTTTTATGCCACCCAGGGGAGCCCATACAAACTGTGAATGCAGGCACGCCGCTGCAGCCTGCGTGAAAGGGTGCGCGCACCCTTTCACTTCCAAATCTGACCACTGCACTTAGACATTATAAGTCACCCCTCTGGAAGGACCTTCAGCCCAAAGGCAGGGTGCCTGTCTCTAAGTGTGAGGGTACCCCTGCATGGGCAGGGTATCCCTACAGACCCCAGGCCAATCCCTGGGCTCTGTAAGTGCAGGGAAGCCATCTTCATGTATAAAGTGGACACTGGTCAACAGGAGTGGTTCAACTACATAATGGCTACTCTGAACCTAGGGATGCTTGGTATCAAACATGTTGGAATCATGCAACTACACAGATTCCAGTGGTAGTTGCATGATACCATGTACCCCGGGGGTTCCCTAGGGGACTCCCCAGTTCTGCTTGTGCAGCCTTACAAGGTCCAGCTGCCAGCCTGCGCTGCTGCTGATCCCAGACACCATTCTGCCCTCCTGATTATGAGCCAGGCTCAGGCTGGAGGAGCAGAAAAAGGGAATTCCTGCAAGGGAGATGTGTGACTCCCTGTGTATTAAGTGTTTAAGGGCTGGGATTGGGAGGCCTCTGAGCGCCACCAGACTGCTTAGAAGGGCACATTTGGTGCTCTCCTTGCATAATCTGGTTTGCACCAGTTCAGGAACCCCTGGTTCCCGCTCTGGTGTGAAACTACTCAAAGGACAGGAGAGTGACCACCCCCCTATCCAGCCTCTCCACTAGGGAGGTGCCCAAAGCTCTGCCAGGTGGCCACTTGAATGTGCCATCTTAAAAATAAGAAATGCAGAGGCCCCTGGGAGGATCTGGCTAATTAGGCCAGGAAGGAGATGTCCCTGACCCCCTCTGATAGGTGGGTCACTTCAGAGAGTTACCAACCCTCTTTTAGAGTTATTTAAGCTCTCTGCAAGACATCTTCTGCTCCTGGCCTCTGGAACCGCTGCTGATCTTTGACTGGAACCAAACAATTCTGCTTCCGGTGGGAAGGCTCCCATTGCAGCATTGTTTCTCCAGATCCTGCAAGAATTCTGCAACATCCAAGGCTGTGCATCCTCCAGGGCCACAAGGGATTTGTTTGCACCAGGAACCACGAAGGAATCTCCCTTGGAGTGAAGGAGTCACTCCCCTGCAACCGCAGGCACCTCAAGGCATCGTCAACCGGTTGGTGGCGTCTGCTATCCCTGGATTTCTGAAGGTCCTGCTTTAAATGTGGTTAGTCTGTAGCCTCCTCTGGGCCCTGTGTCTTCTATCCAAGTTGGGAGACTGCAGGCCCTTGCTCCTGCCACTGGACCGGGACTGGCCCACCTGTGCACCACGACTGTTGCACTTGCCAAGGCTTGTTGACTCTTTCTCCAGGAGATCTTCAGGCTCCATGAAGCACTGGCCACAGCACACAGCAAACCAAAGATCAGTTCCTGTCCTGCAACTCCTGTGATGTGGGACTTGTTTTGCTGGGCTGGTCATGCCTCCTTGTGACTCCCTGTGTCCAGCGCCTGTGGGTCACTCGTAGGGGCTCCATCTGCTTCTGCTGCCCTTCCTGTGTGCTGAGGGCCAATTCTGACTTCCCATACTGGGTAGTCTCCTGGACCTTGCTGGCCCCCAAAACTTTGCAAACTCTTCTTCTGCTCCTGTTTGCATTTACCAATGCTTTTTGTTGACCTGGTTGGTCACTAATGCTCCGTCAAGGTACAGCTTGTGGGCGACTTCCGGGATCTTCAGCAGCTCCTGGACCCTGCAGCTGAACTTCTTCTACCACCGACCTGCAGGAACTTCACCTTCAGGAGGATGGACATTTTCACTTGCACCACCTGGGCACCTCCTTTGGGTGCTGGACTCTGGCTCCTTCCTTTGCAGGTCCTCCACGTCTGGAAACCTTCCCTGGGTTCTACCAGCCTGGTCCATGGGTCGTGACAGCAGCTGGACAGCCTGAGGCATCCACAGTCTTCAGAGAGAGTCCCTTCTCCCCTCTACATCCGAGTCCCTTGGAGTAGGTACTCCTGTCTTCTAGGTATCCTGGGGTAGGGGCACTCTCCATCCATCCTCTTGCCTGCTGGTTTTCTCGGGATCCACAGGGAAAGATCCTGAATTCCATACACCCCAACCACTACACTCTGTGTTAGCCTATGGGACAACTGGGTGGGTAACTGACTTACTCCTGGTTGCTGGGGTCACCAACGGTACTTCCCTCTGGTGTTCCTAACTGCCCCAGCCCCTGGCTTACCACCACACTCTTGGTTGGAGTCCCACTTTCACTTTCCATCTTTTTAGTATATCGTTTGGCCCTCCCCTAGGGCCCTGTATACTTCTATGCTATTTTTGCTCGTTATTCTATGTGTATAATTGTATGTTGTATCTCCAAAGGGAGATATACCAATGTCAGTTTATTAGTATTGCTGTAATAAAGCATCTTTTATTTTTGCAACAGTTGTGTGGTTCTTTCTTGTGACTAAGTTATTGTTTGACTATTGTGATATAGCAAGTGCTTTACATTCCTCCTAGATAAGCTTTAGCTGCTCGCCTCAGCTACCCCTAGAGAGCTTCTGCTATCTGGACAACTATTCACTATCACCAAGGGTTGCCTGGACTCAGTATAGGGTGCCACACCATAGGTGTACACCATAAACTGAGCCAGCCTCCTACAATCATTACATCTGAAATGCCAACATTGATGACAATACTGTGCATGTCGAGGCGCAAGTTATAGTTACCTAAGGGCACCAGTTGCGATAACTATAACTGGTGAATTTCAGTGGTTTTGCTTGCTTAAAATAGTATGCTTTAACTGACATTTTCACCTAACTATAACATCCCTTTAACCTTTGTTTTTACAGTGAGGCCCTCATTAAGAGTGTGGCGCTCTTAGCACTGCGGACCTGGCGGTAAAGACTGTTGTATCACGAGTCTGGTGGTTTGGCCAAAGCCAAACCACCACAACGCCACCAGTACCGCCAGGGCAGTCAGATTGCTGGGCCGGAGGTGAGTACCTCCGGCCTGGCGGCAGCCATAACACCGCCAGCAGTATTACGACTCTGCAAACCCGCAGGCTTTCCGAGGCGGTCACCCCACCACGAAATCCCTGGCGGTAACGCATCCGGCAACAGGAATCCCCATTCCTGTCACCGGCACATGCACCCCCACATGTCCACACACCTGCAAACAACCCCCAACCCATCCACACACTTGCAGACACGTACCTCCACTCAACACACTCTCTGACACACCCCTGATTTCTCGCACAAACCCATACAAACACCTCTACTCGCATGCATCCCAATACACACACCAACTCACTCGCACCCGACACCCCGTCACCTCTGCTTCCATTTCAGACACACACACACCCTCCACAAACATGCACACACCACACAACATCCTCCTATCCCCCCATTTCGCCCCCTTCGGACGGTCCACCTACCCGGTCTCAGTGAGGTGGTCATCTGGGAGGGAATGGTCTCAGAGTTTTTTTACCGCCAGCACCACCGCTCAGGAAACCACTGTGCCGTATTACGTATTGTAATATGGCAGGCAGAGTCATGTTGGTATGGCGGTACTGCCGGTGGAAAATGCCTCTCTTCTGCCGTCGGCCAGGCCGACGGTGTCGGATTCCTGTCGTCAACGCGCAGAAATCCAAATGAAGTCATAATATGGCAGTCTTCGGACCACCAACACTGGCGGTCTTCTGGCACCCGCGACTTCGTTGGTCTGTTGAAAAGACCACTAAAGTCATAATGTGGGCCTGAATTTCTAAGGTTTTTAAAAAAATATAAAGTAAGATATTATTACAATTCCTAACTATGATATCACTTTAACTTTTTTCAAATGAATTTCTATGTTTTTTTAATATAAAGTAAGACATTATTACAGTTCCTAACTATAATGTCATCTTAAACTTTGTTTTTTTCCAGTGAATGTCTATTTTTTTTTAATATAACTGGCTAAAAATGAATGGCATAAAACGGAGATTCTTTTTTGGCTCTAGCAGGGAATTGTGGAGCTCACATTGGTGGCCGCAATCTCGCGGTGACCTGCCTGTTCCCATAGCCTCTACCAGAAATCTGGGTATTATGTTTGATAATTCTTTGTCCTTCAAGTTCCAAGTGAATTCCACCACCAAAGCCTGCTATTCGAGTCTAAAAACCTTGAAGAAAATGTGCCCTTAGTACAGGAACTTAGAATCTCTGTCTCTCTTGCCTTGGTGATCTCCAAACTAGATTACTGTACCAGGCTGATGTAAAACATGGATAAAGGCTTGCTCGATAAATTGCAACTGGTTCAGAATTCTGCTGCCTGACTGATATTAGATCTCCCCTGCTCAGCTTCGACTAGCGGCAGTCTAAAGCAGTTGCACTGGCTACCTGTCGAGAAGCAATTTACTTTCAAGGCTTATTGTCTAGCGCATAAGGCTCTTTGCTCTGTAGGGACTGAACACCTCTGTTCCTCTTTACAATGGTATGTGTCAGGTCGGCAGCTTAGGTCAGCAGGACTACATCTGATCTCTGTCCCTCATAGTCGCAAGGCTAGGTGCAGTGACAAAGCTTTTATAGTAGCAGCAGCTAAATGCTGAAACACTCTCCCCTTGTCCATTAGGAAGGAACATAACTTTACATCTTTCAGGAAGCAGCTGAAAACTTGCCCCTTTCCACATTAATTCTTGCTATTTTTTAGTAGCTTCCCATTTCCTCGCTTGGTGTTTTCTTCACTTTTTACTTGTTGCTGCCCAGCGCTTCGATGCTGCGGCCAGAACGCGCTCTACAAATACAAAATAAAGGAAGATGTCCTTCACTGTGCACTGCATGAGGTTGGGCGAGGGCCCTGACCTGCGGCCATGCCCTGTGCCCAATCCCCCAGGGGTGTCCAACCTCTGGGAGCGCATGCCCTTTTGTCATGTACAGCATGGAGGTTGGGAGCCTTAGCCCCACCGTGCACAGCCTTTGGCCGTGCAGGTTGTGGGGGTGGACGCAGCACCTTGACTCTGGCCAGGCTCTGCACATACCACCCCCCCCCCCCCCCCTGCCCCCCGCAGGTGCCCAACCACTCGCAGGCGTGCAAGACTGACTATGTGATGTAACACTATAAAGTGTGTCATTTTAAGAAAGGCAGACCTACTGACTTTGGCAAAGGGCTAGAACACCAAAATATAAAAGTAGGCATACTGGTCTTATGAAGTGGTCAACACATCAACATATATAAAGCAGACTTCTTGTCTTTGTCAAAAAGTTACCAATAACTATAATCAAATGTATATTTTATACATTAACACTTAGCAATGTTTAATAAAAGATTGTCAAAATATTCTCAAAAGCCATTTTTAAACGAAATATTAACATGTCTGAGACTTTTTTAAACATTTTTTTCAGGCCACAAAATGCAGACCAACCACAAAAGTTCACTGCACTTTAGCTAGAGAGCATACAGCTCCAACTCAGAGAGATTTTAAAACATATGATAAGCTCTCCCGGGGTCACGGATTTAATTTGTTTCTTTTGTAATGTTGATGGGGGCTGTTGTACTTCCTGTAGCCCTCCACAATATTTTTAAAAAATGCTTGATGGTGCCCCTGTCTGTTCTAGGGACAAACACAAAGATCCCAAAAATATTTTTTTAAAACACCCTGAAAGCAATATAGGTGCTCCACAGCTGAGCAGTCAATGTAAAATAAGCAGCTACTTTACTCATTTCAAATTCACTGTTTTTTTTTGTTTTTTTGGGGGGGAGGGGGTGTGCAGCCCCTTTCCCAAGCAATGGCAGATTTACACCAATCACAAAAAAGCATGCGTTCTGGACCCAGATCTATTTTTCTGCCTAATTTGGTGTAATTCCGCTCAGCAGTTTCTGTGGAATCCCTGTTAAATTTTCCTATAAAAAAACGCATGGCAACACCCCTTTTTTATCTGCCCCACCTTGACGGATTACCCCAAAACTTTCTAGGAAGGAGCTGAGGTGGATGAGACTTTTTTTTATTTAGAACATTTTGTGAAGATTCATCTAACTGTGCCAAAGTTATATGCAAACCTAAAAAAGCTTTTGAACTCAAGTTTGTTTCATTATGTTATGAGGTAGGGGGGGGGGGGGGGGGGGGGGATGTGTGTGTGTGTGTGTGTGTGTGTGTGTGTGTGTGTGTGTGTGTGTGTGTGTGTGTGTGTGTGTGTGTGTGTGTGTGTGTGTGTGTGTGTGTGTGTGTGTGTGTGTGTGTGTGTGTGTGTGTGTGTGTGTGTGTGTGTGTGTGTGTGTGTGTGTGTGTGTGTGTGTGTGTGTGTGTGTGTGTGTGTGTGTGTGTGTGTGTGTGTGTGTGTGTGTGTGTGTGTGTGTGTGTGTGTGTGTGTGTGTGTGTGTGTGTGTGTGTGTGTGTGTGTGTGTGTGTGTGTGTGTGTGTGTGTGTAGCAGGGCACACAGAAGCCTTTCTGACTCTCTCCAACTGTCACTCACTGGAGTCTCTGAAAGAGGAAGGGCAAATGCTGCTCAGTTCTTGGGTGAGTGAGGAAAAGCAATTTAGCTGAGCCCAGGGAGAACCAGGGGCTGACTCCAGCCTCCTTTCACAGCTACTAATGTGAATGTTCAATAGCTACCAGTCATAGCCCTGCATGCGGCTGTTATCTATTGAACATTCACAGCAACAGTTGTGAAACAAAGGGGGTCTCAACCCCCTCGGGCTTTTTCGGCTTGGGCCTTTATTGGCCAGTATTGCCAGCTATGGTGAGCTATAAGGCTATATTAGAACATCATTGCAATGTTGAGGGCAAGATAGTCAACCAATTTAGGTATTAGCTGAAGGCAGGGAAGGATGATACTCCTACAACCTTCATAGGCGATATTATTAACTTCAGAACTGATCAATAAAACTCGCTTTACCCCTTATTATGTGCCATCTATTCCACCTGGGACCAACACGTCTGGTCATTCATAAAAGCAAGTGACAATAATGTTAAACTTGTTTTCAGATTTTTCTGCTAAAGAGGTCATGAAGCAAGAACAGCATTAGCCATAGTCCCAGAAATTAATATTTATGCATTGCCATCTTTATTTTCTATTGCACCAAACATGCTACCTCACACGACTTCAGAGAACCTTATTAATGTAATGCATGCAGCACACTGATATCACTAGAGTGGATCAAAGAACTTTTACTTCGGCCTCGCACAGCATGCAGATCCATGAATAAGCGGATGATCGCTCCATAAATGAATGGATAGATTGATGGGAAACGATGTTGGTTGGTTTGACTAGTATTTAGAAAGTTGTTTGGTGGTTACAGGAGGTGTCGCTGTGCTGTGGTGTGGATGCAGCGTAAAAGACACAAGTGTGATTGAACATGCTGTTGAGAGGGAGGCTTGGCACAGGTTTTAGGCCAGAGGTGTCGGGCAAAATCAGGTAGTTCTTGTAGAGACTGACAGTGCATGAGCATGGATATGGAGATCATTACTGTCAGATGTAGGGATGAGGTAGGTTGGTTACTGGATTCCTGGCCTACACTATGAAACATCCCGCCCAAATCTGTGAAAGACAAGCTGCAGCTGACTAGGTATGGGCGTGAACAGGTCTAACGCTGCACCCAACATTCTCCTGCCTTAATACCAGTGCCAATAGAGCTTTGGTGGTGATGGGTCCCACAATTCTCATTGGAGGCCTCGCTGTGTTCCATTCTGTGATAGGACTGTTATCTGCAAGAGCAGTGCTGCGGAGGCTGGGGAGCCAAGAGATCCTGCTCTTAGCTCAGCCATGGATCCCTAGTCTTGCAAGGGTCACTGATTGTTACTGAATGTAGGAAAATGCCCCTTTTGGCATGGTTACCACCCCACTTTTTGCTTGATATTGATGTTGACTTGACAGAGTGTGCTCGGATCCTGCTAACCAGGGTCCAGCAGCAGTGTTCTTTCCCAAAAACTGTACAATTGTTTCCACAATTGGCACACCCCTAGCATACAGTTAAGTCCCTGGTAAAAGGTACCCCTGGTTCCAAGGGACCTGTGACCAGGGAAGGCCCCAAATGGCGGCAGCATGTACTATGCCACGCTGGGGGACCCCTTATCAAGCACACACACTGCCATTGCAGCTTGTGTGTCCTGGTGGGGTGAAAATGACAATGTTGACATGGCAGCCCTCGCAGGGTGCCAGGCCCACAAACCACTGCCTGTGTCACTGCCTGCACCCTGCCTTACAGCCCTAAAGCAGGGTGCACTATACCAAAGGTGAGGGCATAGCTGCATGAACAATATGCCCCTACAGTGTCTAAGTCCATTCTTAGAGACTGTAAGTGCAGTTGGGCGTACTGAGTATATGGGCTGGGAGTTCGTCATTATGAACTCCACAGCTCCATTATGGCTTCACTGATGTCTGAGAAGCTTGGTATCAAACTTCTCAGCACAAGAAACCCACACTGATGCCAGTGTTGAATTTAATGGAAAATGCACCCAGAGGGCATCTTAGAGATGTCCCCTGTATTTTAGCCAAACTTCTAGTGCATGACTGACTAGTCTGTGCCAGCCTGCCAATTCCAGACAAGTTTCCGACCACATGGGGTGAGAGCCTTTGTACTCTCTGTGGCCAGAAACAAAGCCTGCACTGGGTAGAGGTGCTTCACACCTCCTCCCTGCAGTAACTGTAACACCTGGCGGTGAGCCTCAAAGGCTCTGGCTCTTGTTACAGTGTCCCAGGGCACTCAAGCCAGTGGAGATGCAGGCCCCCTGGACACAGCCCCCACATTTGGCAGCAAGTCTGGAGGTAAAATTATCAAAAACAAGGAGTGACCACTTCAGCTGGGACCACCCCTAAGGTGTCCAGAGCTGAAGAGACCCCCACCTTGCAAAATCCTCCATCTTGGTTTGGAGGACAGGGACCAATATGGTTAGGTCTTTGACCCCCTCCCCAAACGGAGAGGACACCGGAAGGGTGTGGCTACTGCCCTCTGGCCCATGTAATGCCCCAAAATCCAGTATTTAAGGGCTCCCCTAAACCTACCTCATCAGAATCCTGGTGACCTCAAAAAGAAGAAAGAAGAAGGACTGGTAAGCTGACCCCCAGCAGAGAAGACTGAAGACACCAACTGACTTGGCCCCAGCCGTACAGGCCTGTCTCCAGCTTCTGAAGCCCTGCTACAAAAAGGCGATGCATCCTGCAGGACCAGCAAGCTCCTAAAAGCCTCAGGAGGACTGCCTGCTCCCCAGAGGACCAAGATCTCCTGTGGACAGTGGCCCTGTCCAGAAAGAAACACCAGTAAAGGACTCCAGAACCACCCTGGATACGCGAGTGCCGCCCACCTCTGCACCCAACGCCCACGGCCTATGTCCTGGTGGCCCAGCCAACTAGAGCTCATCCCCAGGCGACCAGTGACCGAGTGTCCACTCTCGGTTGACCCCTCCTGTCCAACACGACGATGTCTGCAGCCTAAATCCGGAGGACCACCCTGACCGCGATAGAACTGGACGAAGATTTCTGATGCCAAAAGATACCCCTGCACCCGTGGCCCCCAGGCCTTAGGGAGTCCGACCTTCTGTGCAACAATCTCAAGCAGGTGGCTCTCCTCCTTGTTCAGCCTTTGGTTTTCCGGAACCAATCCCCTGGACTTCGCCTGCTGCATCTTTGTGACCCCTGGGGTCCCCCTATTAGAAAGCATTGGGAGCTCGATGCTGTGTTTGCACCCGGCTGCGCCTGCGCTGCTGAGGGGGTGTGTTAGGTGCTGACCGGTAGCCCCCCCCACACAGTGCTCCTCTAAACCCCCAGGTCTGCACTCCGAAGCCTTGGGTACTTACCTGCAAGCAGGACTGATTCTGAGTGCCCCCAGTCTACTTAGGAGCCCATGAACAGATATTTGCTATTTTCTGAAAAAAATATTCAACTTGCCAAATTGAAACAAAGTGGTGTTGATACATATGTCTGATACTTACTTACAAATGTACTTACCTGCAAACTGAATCTTGTGGTTCTAGAAATAAAGTAACAATATACATTTTTTCTATATAAAAACCATTGGCCTGGAGTTAGTAATTGAGTGTGTGTGCTTCATTTATTGCCTGTGTGTGTACAACAAATGCTTTGCACTACCCTCTAATAAGCCTGACTGCTCAACCACAATACTACAAAAGAGAGCATTAGTATTATTTACTTTAGCCACTGGGGAACCCCTGGACTCTGTGCACACCATAACTAATTTTGAATATAGTATATACAGAGCTGTCTTCCTACACTGAGCCTTGGGTATGAATGTTTAAAAAAAAAAAAAAAATCTGGCCTTTATTAGAATTGATAGTGCCATAATAACGGTTTTTAGAGATTAAAAAGTTAGGTCAGTTCTCTTGTATGTTTTATAAAAGCCTCAACTATTGTTATAGATAGAGCAACACAATGGTCTATTATTTCTCATTATTTGTGATCGCCCGTAAAAATGATGGTCATGGAAAAAGAGGCACAAGCGATGAAAAGCAATTGCCTTGGGTCACGCAGGTTGATCAAGGTGGGACACCATGATTGAAACCAGGTTTCCGGGTCACACAGTGTGGGATTCAGCCACTGGCTGTCTACCTCCTTCCTCCTGGCAAAGATTGTATTAATTACTCTGAAGTAATTCAATCGTCTTGTGCCTCCTATATGAGGCCTCAGTCGTTTTCCCACGTGCAGAAACATTTTAATCTCTCAAACAATATCCAAGAGGTCTTTGTACAGTGTGAATCCTGAACTGAATGATGTCACGGTGCTCTCAAATGTGATGATGATGGAAACGGAGGTACAGTGATGAAAAGAAGTTGACCAGCATCACTCAGTCTGGTCTACCTGTGAGGCTTGGGTTGAAACCAGGTTCCGTGGTCAGGGCCCCGATGTAAGATTTTGCCCTGGGCCCGCCAAAAGCTTCTGACTACGCTGATGGAGTTATGTGGGTAACTGTCAGCCCGACAGTCCGAGATGTGCTCCCACCGACACGTCCAGGAAGATACTTTAAACTGGCAAAGCACGCTCCTGGTTCATCGAGTAATAAAACATTTTCACCAGGTGAAGAACGGATACCACCGAGTGGAATTCAAACGGGTGCGCATAAAAATAATTAATAAAAGACGCTTTTAAGGTTGAACAGCACGTGCTGAAAAATCAGAATGCGCGTGATAGGCGGAATATACACATGCATTACTTGCATCGAGTCTATTCGGCTTCAAAACAAAGAGAACACCAAGTATAGATGCGGGGACACATTGTTGTCAGAATGAAGGCGAACGTTGCTAAGAAACCGCATAACCCTGCGATGAGGACGAGCACCGCTTACCACTGAATTAAGTCGGCAAAGTAATTACCCACGCCCCAGCCCCTCACGTGCGTGAAGGACACAAATTGCTTCCTCTCTGCATATCATGTCCGACCACGCGCGCGCTCAGAGTAGCGAAGTACTATTAATGCGGAAGAATGGGATATGAAAGAACGCAAAAAAATATATATGTATAAAAAAAAAAAAACAAGAATAAACAGGCGGGAAAATATGTTGGTGGGTGCCCAGAAATGTGCGCGGCGAATAATAATGACCGCAACTAGTCCTCCTGAAGGGAGCTACATCTCCCATTTTACAGTGTGAGAGGGTTATGCACGAGAATATGTACGGTAATGGTAGGGAACTTACTCCAATAAATACGCACTGTGCAATATACTCATTAAGAAAGCACCCCGTACTGACAACAATCATGACACAGATCTATGCTCCATAAAAAAACATGACACTAGTGACTAGACCATCAGCTTTTGCCCAGATCGCATTGACTTCTCTCCACTTCTGGACACAAAAATGGAATTTCAGGAAATAACAAAAGAAACATCAGATACTTTGACGTCTCAGAAAGTGACATCACATTACCTTTGGCAAGGGTGAATTCGGAAAACCTTGACCACAGTGACCTTAAAGGAAGTGACGTCACAGCTGCATTGCTTTCAAAACGTCGACATATGTCCCTTGGCTACTGCGCTCTATGACACCTTTAAGGAGTGTTTAAACTGATCTATGCTGAAAAGATTCAGGCTTTATGGTCTTGCTGAAAGCGATTGGACTACACATCACATTGTTTGACTAAATAAATCATCACATTGAGTTAAATACCTAGGAGCCTAGAATTAAAATAGCACAACCCCAGGGTGCACTCCTGAGTAATAGAATGGTTCGCCCGGGTGAATTAAGGGATGCTTGCTGTTATCTTGGAGTCTAAGAAATTACAATTATCATTTGTTTTTATCGGCAGGAGAAGACTACATTTGTTTTGCTCCTTTGAAATTGTCAAGTGTAGCACAGCATATGAATTGATGATTGAAGCAACAGTTCTACCATTTAAAATGTGTATCAATAGGAAAAAAAAGAGAAGGGCAACCTCTGCTCAGCAATGGCATTCTACACAGAAGATGCGAGTTGCTTCACCTGAACGTTTGAAGCACCGAATGGTTACGAAAAGAGGAGAACGCCATTAAAACGCATTTATTTATTAAATCACTACCTGTGTACCCTATTTTTTGTAAACAATGAGAAAAGAAAACTGAAGAAAATAAAACAAATAAAGTCAATGCCGACCATCCCACAGGTGTTCAGGACACCTCCCTGGGTCTGTGCGATTTTACTTGATTGATTTGAGCAGGATTTATAGAGCTCAGCAAATGCCTGTAGGCGACAAGACGCTGTGACGGTAAACCGATTCTGCCAAAAAGCAGTTGAACAAAATTACAAAACGAGCAGGGGACTCTCCCTAAAGTGAAAAGCCAGGACTTCAAGGCCTTTCTAAATGGAGAGTGCCGTGTAATACAGGTCAGATGGCAAGAAAGCGAGTTCCATAATCTCGCTGCTGCAACTGAGAAAGCTCTACCTCGTCACCTCTCCTTCCGAACTCTGGACATTGTTAAGAAACTAAAGTAAGCTGAGCGAAGATTTCTCCCCGGGATATATCTGTGAAACACAGCTTTGATTCCACCCATACGCGCCTGGTAGAGGGCCTTGTGCACTCTGCAAAGGATCTTAATAGTATGTGCTTTTTTTATTGGGAGCCAGTGCAGATCATGCAATCCCTTGAACACCGACTGCATTTTTGGAACATCCAAAGTAAGCCTTACCAGCGCATTCTGCACTATTTACTTTGGGTGGTTTTGTTGGTCTACAGATAAAGTGCATCACAATAGTAAATCCTTGACACAACCAAAGGCAAAGCTACTTGCTTGTGTGCCAAGAGGGGGATGAATGGAGAGATTTCTAATGAGCCAGAAACAAGCTGACGAGGTGCGGTTGTGGCCCGCTGGTCCAGTGAGAGCTCACTGTCCAGAATCACCCCTAGATTCTTGGCCTTATCTGTTGGAGCTGGTAAACTACCCAGGGTATCAGGCCACCAATTCATGTTCCAGAAATAGGCCTGTGTTCCAAAGAAGAACAACTCAGTCTTCTCCCTGTTAAGCTGCAGGTAGTTTTCTTCCATCCACCCTGCTATTGCTGTCATAATGGTTAAAGTTTGCTGCGGTAGCAGCCAAGTCTTTAGCAATCAACACAATAATCTGGGTGTCCTCAACATAAGACACGACTTCTAGCCCAAAGGAACATATGATCCTGGCAAATGGGGAGACGCAAAGAATAAATGGAGTAGGGCTCAAAGATGCGCCCTGCGGCAGAAACATGGCAAAGAAAACGGGTCCGACTGTAACTGGTTTACCGTCACCCTTTGGGATCTATCCTAAGAAAGGAGGACAGTAGTTCCAGGGCGCCGTAAGTGATACCCAAGTCCCATAGGTGTTCGGTCAGCGGGGATGGAAAGATGGTGTCAAAGGCCGCGGACAGATCCAACAGGATCAAAGCCACAGCATGCCCTTTATCCACTAGCTGTCTGGTACAATCCGTAATTAGACAATAGTGCTGTTTCCATTCCGTGGTGTTTCTGGAACACAAAATGTGACACGTCCAGCAAACTCTATTCGTCCACATAAGCCACTCAGTGGCTATTGAAATGTTTCTCCAGTATCTTAGTTCGACTGGGAGCAGAGAAAGAGGGTGGTCGTTTTTAAGGTCATAGGGGTCCAGATTGGGCTTCTTGAGAATTGGCTTCACTACTGCTCCCTTCCACAGCCAAGGGTAGCACCCGGAAATGATGGCTTTATTCATCATAGATGATATTGGGTGTGATACCAAGTCGGCCACCAAATGCAGAATTTGGTGCACACAGTTCAAGAGGTGGAACCTGATTTGGTTTTATGGAGGTACAGTTCAACAAGTTCCGGGGAAAGGAGAGGAAAAACTGAAATCACATTTACAGTCTGTTCCTTCAGTTCTATAGATTTAGGACAGTCTGACTGCACCTCTCTATTTGAAGACAGCGCGTTCTCGGTCTCTGCTTTTGAAGCTTTGAGCTCTTTATAAATGTTAACTATTTTAAGTAGAAAAAACTCAGCTAGCTGGTTACATAGCTCTTGTGAGCTTACGGTTTCTGGAGAAACCGGGGTTGTGGCTAACTGCTGAACAATTTTAAGGTGTTCTTTTGAGGATTTAGTTGCCTTAATTTTGTTGCTACAGTAGATGACTTTTTCTTCTTTGAGAACTAGTTCATAGTCTCTGATCATTATCTTTTAAGAGGCCCTTGCCTGCACATCATAGTTTTTTCCTACAGACATGCTCCTGGCAGTGGTAGGCCTGAAAAAGCTGCCTCACTCTTTCTGTGGACCGTTTGACCATTCCATTACTCTGTGGATGATAAGGTGCACTTCTGATATGTTTTACTTTGTTTTGCTTAGATATTCATCCATCTGCTGTAATGTAAATTGTACTTGTATAGCTTTGACAACTGACTCAGGCATTCTTTCTCTTTGAAACACTTCTTTCATAAAGTATACTGTACTTTCGGCTGTTATTTCTTTCATGAACATAATTTCCATCCATTTACTTTTGTAATCCGCAGTGATGGTGGCAAATCTCAGCTTGAATGGCAATGCATATATTGGCTCTATTAAATTTATACTGAACATTTGCCATGCACCTTCTAGTATATCCACAGCAAAATACATCTTCTGGTATCTCCAAAGCGCAATAAAGTGCTTTACATGGGACATCTCTTCTGGCCGTGGATGCATGTTGTGCACTAATCAATCCACTCCTTGACATTCATGTCAATCTTAGGCTACAAATAGCTTTCCCTTATACTATGTTTTCATGTCCAACTGGATGACCTGGATGCACTAATTTAATAACTTTCTTCATTAATGACAACATAGGTATCAACTTATCTCTTCTTAAAATAGAACCTTCCTGTACAGACAACTTCTCTAGTACTTTCAAAGACGACTCCATTGGTTTATATGTTTTTCTCTGTTAGCTAGTCATAGATGATTCTACCATCCAATGTCTTCATGGTATAGCCCTTATCCATTTCAGTCTTCCATTCCGTGCTAGTTGGTGCATCACATGCTCTTCCCAGCTCTTCCACACACATCACAATTGTGTCAGATTCAGTCTTTTTATCTTTTGTTCAGTTGAATGAGGAGGAAGAGATAGGCAGCCAGCTAATTTGCTTTGTATCCTTGATTTCCCTACAGTAACTCTGCATTTTATATGCCAATCTCGGTGACACTGTGTTTGCCCCAGCTGGCTGTAGTACTTTTAACAAAGGGTTTATGCCTGATGTGGAGGTGCAATTCTCTGCCCCACAAATAGGTCTTAACGTGTTGTAGCCCAAACACATGCTAGTGTCTCTTTTTTAATTGTTGCATACTTCATTTCCATTGGTATACATGTTTGTGAGGTAAATGCCAAAACTTATTTGCCTCTCTCACCTTTATGTGAAAGTACAGCACCAAGATCATAGTTACTTGTATCAATACTCAAAATAGTCTTCTTGTTCTGACGGATTGATTTAAGATTCTTAGCTTGTAATATTTTTTATTTCATTAATTGTTTCCTTTTTCCTGGCCCCACTTAAATTTCTTCCTCTTCCTCAGTAGTTTCCGTAATGTCTCTGTTAAATTACTGTAGTGGAATATAAATTTAGCACAGCATTCTGTTAAGCCCAAATATGACCGCAGTTCTTACTTGCTTTCAGGCTCTGATGCTACTCGTATAGCCATCAGTAGATCTTGTTTTGGTCCTACTCCTTATCTTGAGAGGCCTTACCCCTTGTCCTGAGAGTATGCGTCCCAGGTATTTCACGTCGTGCAATCCGATCTGGCACTTTTCTTTTCGAAGGGTGAAACCTGCTCCCTCCAAGATGGTTAGTACTCTTACAAGGGCCTCTCTTTGTTACTGCTTAACCTTCCAGTAGACTAATATGTTATTTTGGAAGAGAGGATGCACCTCTCCTCCTTGAACAAATTATGCAAAAGCCTTTGAAAGATAGCTGCTGCTGTTGCTATGTCAAATAGGAGTATTGAACTGGAAAGTGCATCTTACTGTTGTAAACTACCTGATGTGCTTTGACCCTGGTTGAATGTGTATTTAGTAGTACACTGATCAAGGCTACTGCACACTTGGTTAACGTTCCGAAGAGGTTAGCTGTTCAATAAAATGTTTTTATTTACAGAGCGCAGGTAAACACAAAAACACAATTTGACATCACTTCTCTTTGATATTAAAGACAGCCATTGAGTTCCTTCCACCAGTTCTTTAATGTCTTCTTCCATTCTTTTTTAACATTTCTATCACTTCCTTTTGCACAGTTATAGGAACAGTGTCATATGATGAAACACTGGTATAATCCCAGTATTCATTCTAACCTAATGCTCATTTGCTTTCAACATTCCTATTTCTTTTCAAAACATTTTTTGTGTTTATTTGCAATGTCATCTATTTCTCTCTCAACTATTACTTGTTTCCCAAACCCAGGTTTCGAAGTCATATCCAACTTGAATTGTTTTTTCCACCTCAAAATCGCTGGTCCTTTCTGAGCCACATATACCTCTGTAATACATTGAAAGTCTTTGAATGTAATCTTTGCTATCCACTGTCATAATAAATCTATAGTTCCTCCACTGCACCCTTCCAGCGGTATGTGAGGGCAAGTATTAATTTAGTCAAATTGTTTCACACTAGGTATTAGGCATTATGGTACACAATAAACTAGAGTCCTCTTCTTGTAAGAAGTTTTGTCGATCTGACATACAATCCAGTTTCTTGATCCTGGAACAGCCCTTCCTATCTGATTCGTTTACTTTCTGTACACCTAAGATTATGTTTTGTATTTCAGATAATAAATCTTCCTCTTCTTCCACGTAACTGACATTTTTGTTATATTTTGTTGACAATCCTCGCGAAGTTGCCTCTACCATTACATTTATTGCATTTCTTGTCTTGCATAGGGCATGTTCTGTTTTATGCCAAATAAAATGCAGGTCCACATCCATTGCACATCTATTCTTTGTCTACGTTTGTTAACCTATGTCCTTCGGTCTCTAAAATTCTGTCTTCTTGAATTACTGTCACATTTATTTTTAGTTTATTATCTTCACATCTGCTATTGCTTCTTCCTTCTTTATCTTTAATTTTTTCAGGCACCTACACAACTGCACTTGCATTCTGATAATCCATAACGGTTCTGACAATGTTGGATTTTTTTTTTTTAGATACAACTACTGTTGGACTTTCATATCTTTACACTCACAATTAAATAATTTTTTGTACAGTGTTTGTAAAGTGTTGGCCTAACCATTTAAATGCTTCTTTATACACATGCAAAAGTATACCTCAAGCAGCGCCTTTGTCTGCTTCAAGAAACTGAAATGCCCTTTGTTCTTCAGTGCCTAACACGGTCAATGGGAAGGCCTTTAATTGTTGAAACAGTTTTTCCAATCAGGACAATAAATTAATGGTTCTCTGGTGCCTCTAGAAGTAAGGGTGGCGTATTAATTGATTACAATATTTGTCACAATAGTTGAAGGCCTCAGCTGGTGGAAGATCCTTCGCCTACCTAGCGGCAAAGAGCTAGAACACCCTGCACCTGCACCACAGCAGTCACCATCGCTGACTCAATTCAGGAAGGGCCTTAAAACCTGGCACTCTGGTGTTGTAAGTGGTGGCGCTGATACGGTCCTGCAGGGTGGCTTCCTGGTGACTCTGAGGAGGTGGTGGGCTTTGAAGGCCTCAAAGTCTACCATGGAGTTGCTGTTCCTCCATCTTTTCTCTAGCTATCTGCAGGTGTGCCAGGAGTCCTGGAGTGTGGGGGAGAACCAGCTGGTCTTCCTGAGGTGGTGTTTTGCTGAGGTCTTACGGAGAGGTGCTAGGGTGGTGATGCATTTGGAGATCCATTGGTGGAAGTTCTGTGCGGAGATGTTGGCGTCTGCAGTTGGGGAAGGGGGGTCTTGCTGAGGGTGTTGGAGAGCTGTTCCTTGGTGTTTAGGTTCCATTTTCTGCTTGGGGCTCGAAGTGTGTGGAGGTGGATGGTCGGTGGAGTGATGGTGAAATGGATACAGTTGTGGTCAGTCCAGTGAAGTGCGGAGGTGTTATTGATGGTGATGTTGTTGCTGGTGGAGAAGATGGTGTTGAGTATGTGTCCAGCGATGTGTGTTGGTGAGGTGACCAGTTGCGTTAGTCCTATTGTGGCAAGGTGGTTGAGCAGGGAGGCAGTGTTGTTGCCATTGTCAATGTGGTAGTTGAGGTCGGCGAGGAGGAAGTTGTTTGATGAGGCGAGATTGTGAAAAGAGATGATGTTGATGATGCAGTCGCTAAAGGCTGGACGGGGGCTGGGTGGCCTGTAGATGACGGTGCCGCAGAAGTTTGACTTTGATGTGGCGTTTATCTGGAACATGAGGTGCTCCATGAGGGAGGAATGTTCTTCTGAGTTGATTGTCCAGAGGAGGGAGGATTTGTGTAGGATGGCCAAGCCGCTGCCGCTTGGCTGAGAAGGCTCGTCTTTGCGGAGCAATTTGTAATCACTGGGGATGGCGATGTCCGGTGCAGATGCTGGGTTTGTCCAAGTTTCATTGAGGAAGGTGATGTCTGGGTGAGTGCAGTCCAGCACGTCCCACAGTTCTGTGGCATGTTAGTGGAGGGAGCATATGTTGAGGAGGATGCAACTGAGACACTCTGGGCCTGGTGAGGGTGTGGTGGCAGTGGAGGCAGGAGAATGGTCCATGAGTGTCTCTGGGTGATGCGTGATGGCAGGCGGTGGATCGTCCTGTGTTCAGCAAGTGGAGGGTCTCCGTGTTGTAGCGATGGAAGATTGGAGGACCAGGGTTCATGGTGCTAGGCGCGGATGGGTGCAGACGGTCTTGCCTTGGCATACCCGCTGTGCGCGGCCGCAGAGCCACTACCTCTAAGAAGAGGAGGGAGGCAGGGGGTCCAGCCAGCGGGGAGGCAGGAAGGTGGGAAAAGACTTTGCAGGGTGGGAGGGGGCCAAGGCTACAGGGGCAGCAGCAGCACAGGAAACGTGAGGATAGTGAAAGGCTTAAAGACGGAGAAAGAGACAAGAAAGAAAGAAAAGAAAAAATAAAGATGACAGAAAAATAGCAAAAAGTGAAAGAGACAGCAAGATACTTATATGCAGATGGCTATTCAGCCACAAGGGATGAGGTGCAGGCAGGAGCCTACGGGTCGAGGTGGGCCTCGAACTGAGACTCAGGCTGGCTCTCAGTTCAAAACACAGCAGAGGCAGCAGCAGCAACAGGTGGCACTGCGTAGAGAAGAGCGAGCAGACGCTGACAAGGAGGAGCATCACTACACTGACTGAATATAGTAAATCTCGGTTTATAGGTATAGGGCTGAACCACGGCCTCAACTCTGTTTCCCTTTCAAGTGTCAGAATTAGGCTCCAGGTCAGATATAGGCTCCAGGACTGAGGAAGGCACCTGTCAACCGAGGAGAAGGAGGGTGACTGTTAATAACACTTAGAAACTTTGTGAACTAATTTAAACAACATCGGAAGTCCAGCTATTTTAGCCCTGCCAGGAGGACCTAACGCATATGAGAACAGTTGCCAGTAATTGGAATCCTGCATGGGTTGGACACTTAACTGCAACATATGGACATGTTGTCTCTGTGAACTCTTTTTCAGGACAATAGAGAAGCATACCTGTTCTCCTTTTCGATTGCTGAGGTGCTCTGGCCCTGTCTGCTCCTCACAGGTCCTCCGTGTCATTGTAAAAGTAAATGCGGTGACTCAGGAAAGCAATAAAAGTGGTAAAGTTTTATTTGCAACCAACGGTTCTCACAATGACCCACACACACGGTTGGGATCCAAGAGCCAACTGACAGCTGTCATTTCGTTTCTGAAGGAACACACCTAGTCAATGTGCAGCCCAAACATGCCAACAGTAACACTCCATAACCAGCAGTGCAAATTCCAGAAATAATTGAAATAAAGATATGCACATATATACCAGCATTAAAGTAAAAGTGAAATACACCATACCACACAGCTTCCCCTGTAGAAATGTTTTATATAACAAACAAATCCACTCCCACAATAACTAGTACAGAACAAAACCCTCAGACCTACTATGCATTCTGACTAGCCTTCTGCTTCCTTCTTCTCTTGCAGAATTGTCAAACTTGAACTGATAGCATCCCTGCATATCTCATCACTACAACTCACAGATTCACTTCTTTGACTATCGTAATCTTCCAAACTTTCTCCTGAAATTATCCATTCACTGTCATCAGAAATGGCAACCACATTATGACCTGACTGCTCTGTAACATTTCTTTGATCTTGAAACAAGGCAGATGTATACCTTTCATGTCCAAACCAGGCACATGCTCATCAAAGCCCAGTGATAAACTGTATTCTCCTTTTCTGGTCTTCAAAATGTTCATTTGCTGCTCTTGCACCAATATTATGCTCCCCTGGTCTAACTCTATCACCCGTTACCCCTCAAGGGAACCAAATCACACGGAACTTTTTCAACTGTGACAGAGCCTGTACACTCCGATTCACCTTGGGATACTTTCCACGGTTTCTTAATTACAATCTAATCACCAACAGAAGCAAACTCTTTTTTAACGATCATTTCATGATCACAGCACAACTTCGACTTCGCTTGCTTTTCACAAACTCTTTTCTTGACCTCCTGTTTCATTTTAGAAATGAAACGAATAGCAGCGATCCTCTGAAACGATCGGTTAACCTGGTTCTTCTCTGGCAACCTCGCAACAACACAAATAGGGAAGCTCCAGCTGTATTGTTGAGTGAATTAACATACATACTTTTTCATGTGATTTCAAACACGTCTGGTTAAAAAAATCAAAATCATTCTCAATGGTAGTTGTAGCCAAAAATTAGTAATGCATCCATTTAGAAACATAATCACACAATAATATGATACACCTTACAGGATCACATGATAAAATGAAAGGGACAGAAAAACCAATAGCAATTTTTCAAGTCATGAGCGCAGACACACAAGGAACACTGGCAACTGGTGTGAATTTTTAAGGCCCTTAGAAGGGTGACCCTCACACTATAATCAGTTAGCAAAGCGGGAAGGAACTGTAAAGAATCTGCTGCTAGACAGAGTCCCTGCTAGATAAGGCGTTACTGAAGGTAAATAACTTGTTCATCTGACAGACTTCTAGCCACAAATTCCTTACCTTAGAATTGATACCCAAGTAATACCTCCCCAGAGGAGGGACTGCAAACAGATTAGATCAAAAAGTCCATCAGGACTGAACGGTCCTGACTGTAAAGACAGTATTGTTTAGTGAACATGTGTAGTGATGCCCACGTTGCTGCCAGACAGATGTCCAGGACAGGGACTCCACAAGCTCAAGTAGTGATCGCAGCCCTTGACACTGATCAAATGAGCATGCAAACCCTTGGGCATTGCTTTTTTGGCCAATGCGTAGCAGCTTTTTATGCAGAGCACTACCCATTGTGAAATTGTCCATTTCTGCACTGACTACCCCTTCATAGCTCCAACATAACCTACAAAGTTGATCGTCCACCCTGAACTCTTTAGTTTGATCAATGCAGAATGACAATGCTCTTTTTAGGTCCATGCAGTGGAGACTCTCCCCTTCCTTAGAAGGATGAGGAAGAGCAAAGAAGGTAGGCAAGGTGATGGTCTGACCCACATGAAAGGGTGTAACAACCTTCAGTAGAAAAGAGGCATGAGTTGTAAAAACCAGCTTGTCTGCATAAAAGGAGGTACAAGGAGGGTGCACAGTGAGTGCCTGCATTTCACTGATCCTGCTGGTCGGTGCAGAGGCCGCTAAGAAAGCTGTATTGAGGCTTAACAAATGAAGTGTTCAGTTGTGTAGCAACTTACAGGGCATGCACAAGGAAAGTGTGGAATGACTTGTAGAACGAATGGAAATGTGGAATGACGATGGGGATAGCGCTACCATGGGGCATCACCAGCAGCAGGAGCATTGACACTGGAGAAGGTGTCAAGGGAGGACATGGTCTCATGATCTGGCCCCAGATCAAAGAGGCCTGACTGTGCCAAAAGTGAACCCATCAGCAGGAATCCATTGGAGGCCCCTCCTAAGTCCATGGGTCCAAACGTGGATTGAGCTGCCCAAATATGAGGTACATGGACTCATAAAACTCTTTTAGTTGGGTGAGAGGTCACTCTAATTCTGTGAAAGTCAGACAGACACAGAGTAGACCCCGAGCATGCTCCTCGCAGGGCTGAGGCCTAAAGTGCTAGCGCTCCCGTGCGTTGTCTGAGGATGTGGACGGGCGCAATGAAGAACTCTTCTACGACTTATTGTGGTAGGACGTACCTGCCAACTTAGATCGTGAAGGCTCTCGTTGAGTGCGGCTCCACGAGCGGTCTAGGAGCCTTCCATGCGACCAGGATCATGAACGTCGTCGGGTCATATGGCAGCGAGGAGCTTGAGGGAATGCTCCCTCAGCGCCTTTGGATTTATCGCAAAGCATTTCTTGGCAATTCTCTCTCCAAGCACCACAAACAAACCAAATGTCGGTCTGTCACAGATATCTGCCTGCAACAGGCACCACATGGCTTGAAACCTGTATGTTTTCAGGACATCCTTGTCACAAAAGGAGAATAAATTCTCGAAGAAGTGTTGACAACAATTCAGAGAAAAACACAGTCAAAAGTGACAGAGGTGTAGCTCTTCCTAGATCAGCTGTAATAGGCACAGAAACAAAAGAAGTGACATCAGCGCTCTGGGATGGTGCCTATAGAGGCAACACACACGTCACTTCTGGCATGGATGCCACTGATGTGGAGCTGAACAACACCAACCTCTGGCCCGCAAGGGTAATGCATTCAAGTTTCCAGAGCCAATCAGATGCCTGGGTAAAATTCAAAGGTACGGAATATATGGGTAGTCTCTATCAGATATAGCTCCTTCTCCCTACTGACCAACAACGACGGCAGCAACTAACAAACCAGGTCATTCTCACTGCAGCCTTCCTCATTAACCTTCTCATTCAACAGATTAAACAAACAATCAACTCCTGGATGGTTGCCACCAGAAACATACTTTATAACCAAAATTATAGTCCTGTAATGTTGAAATCAGGATTATTAACCTATAAGATATTTCCTTCACAGCATTTCCACCCATCACAAGCACTAGTAGTTTGTTATCAGTATAAATGTCAACAAACGTGCCCCATAAGTAAGTGCTTAATATTTTCCACAGCCCATGTACATGCTAAAATTTCACACTCTTTGGTACTACAGTATTTTTCCTAAATGCTACAGTATTTTGTTATTACCTTGACAAAACAGATTCCTATAGCACTCGCTTCCACTGTTACAATGCAATTACATTTACTCATGAAAGGTTCTAATGCCGTGCACGTAATATGTGCTTTTTTACCTATGGAAAAGCTTCAATTTGCTCCAGTCCTCATACAGATCTCACTCCTTTTCACAAAATAACTCTCAGAGGTTCTACAATACCAGCCTGGCCACACACAAATATCACATTATAATGCTCACTCATGCATAGAAATGATCTAAGAGCATCATTTTCTTTGGATTAGGTACATTTTTGATTGATTCAAGCAAATCAAATCAGCCTTAGGCTTTATGCCATCCACCATAATGGGGTGAGTTAAGTAACCAACAGATCCAACCATTAATTATCATGTTTCCTTTTTGCAGTCACACCACACCTGCAAGGTTCTCAACACTCTATACAAAATCACACCTTCTACCTCAGGTATAGCAGCAAATATCTGCATGTTGTCTAAAAACAACAATACTCCTTTGATCTCAATAACCAGTGTGTCCATGGATTTTTGAAAGAATCTCGTCGCTGAAGAAAGACAAAAAGGAAGACAAAGATATTGGTGGGATAAAAGCATTGAGACTCAGTGACTACAGGGATAAACAAACCTGGTGATATGTTGATCTTAAGTAAATGATTGAAAAATATTTAGCATTTCTCAAGCAGCCTAAATTTCTTGTACTTGCAGAATCAAATAAAAATCTATTACTATATCTTATGTAGTGCGCAAAGATCTGCACACAAATGGATGTTGCCAGTATTTTTTCAAAGGAATTTCAACACAGAAAACTCATTCAGACGAATCTGTTGGAGTAATGACTGATCCATAAAACATCTGCACCAATAATTCCTTTAAGCAGTCTCACACGTCCATTGGCACAAGTCTTAACCTGTGCGCAATTAGAAGTAATTTTGTTTTTGCAATTTGATACTGTGCTCTATATCATTTACACATCCTACCAGTGATGCAAACACATTGGAAAATTAAATCAAAATATACTACCCACTCTTAGTATTACCCTTCAGCACATTCATAACAATGAATTCTCCCAATGTGGTTGGAAATGCTGTACCAGGTTTTAACAAAATGATCATATCGACCTGATGTTGCCATATTGGATCTTACATATAAAGTTGCCTACACTTTTGTTTCAATGCATTTGCCTGTGACCTCAAGGCTGTCATGAAAATACCTAAGCATTTGAACATTGAAATCTCCAATTCTCTGGATTGACATCAGTTTTTAACCATTTTACTGAAAACGTGACATCTGAAAAAAAAGTTGAGTGGTAAACAAGAGTCCACCATAATTCTGATGCTCATATTCGCAATACGTACCTTCACACAAAGGTACTTACCTTGAAGTTACCATCTGTCACAGCACTCAGTCAGGACTAAATTACTGATTTTAGTGAACATGTCACTAAGGGCCAGATGTAACAATGACCATTTTTTAAACAGCGAATTTTAAGAAATTGCTATTTGAGAAATGGAAAATGGGACGTTAGCAAATAGCAAATCCCTAATAGCGATTTCTTAAAATTTGCAATCGCTATTGAGGAATTACTATTAGGGAATGGGACTCATTTAGGGGTGAATGGTTTTGCATTTCCTAATTTGCGAATTCCTGTTAGGAATTCACAAGTTAGGTAACATAAATCAAAGGGTGCTGTGGGCCTAAGCCCCCTTTGATGCACCCCCCCAAAACATTGTGCACATGTAAAGCGCACACATGCCCTGGGGGCACGTGTGCGCTACATGGCATTTACAAAAATGCAATTATAATGCATTTTAAAAAATTGCACATGGTTACCAACAAATCCGAATTTGTGGTAATTGCATTTCTTAAATGCCCAGTTCGCATTTAGGAAATGCATGATACATGTGCATAATTAATCACAAATAGGTATTCCCTATTATCGCAATTTGCGATTCACTAAATAGAGTAGCAATTTTAGGGAATCGCTATTTTAGAGATTCCTTAAAATTGCACTGCGAATGCCTTTCATAAATCCTGAAACGCTATTCTGCATTCGCAAGCAGTGGAATTTTGCAATTTGCACCATTTGCAAATGCAAAATTTTTGATACATCTGGCCCTAAGATCTATATCCATCCTTTTTACTTTTAACAAAATGTTTCTTGCTGAACGTCTCTGCACACACTGTGAAAATGGACGATTTACTGGGCAATAACTATTCCTAATACGGTTTTCTGAATCGTTCCTAAAACAAGAATCATTCCACATTATTTTAGTGGCATTCCTATTGGCTCTCTCCTTCATATGCAAAGCGCTCATACTCCCACTAGCGGCGACAGACAGTACTTTCGCCAGGCACATCAGTGGCTCGAAATTTAACAGAAGCAGAAGATATCGCTATGCAATTAGCTAATGATAACTTCCTCCAACTTTGGATTGAAGCAAGCTAATGAAGGTTTCTGTATGTCTCTGAGAAACAACTGAATACAAATTGGTCTCAAATTGCCATCTGATCGCCAGGTTCACAATTAGCTGCCGAAAATCACCGCTCAACAAAATACTCACCTACAGTTTCATTACTGTATTGTTTTATTTATTTTAATTTTTTTAAACAAAACTGTGGCTTTCAAGTAATACAGTGGGTTCCCCTGTACATTGTTTCTCCAACCTGGCTCTGGCCTCCTGATATTCATCTCATGTGCCAAATGTCCCTCGATTCAACTTCTGGAGAATTATCAAAGACGTGTTGTCCAGCCTCTCCAAGGCAGTTAAGTAAAATTGTTTTCCTACTTTCAGCAGAAAACCTTGTTACATCAGTGGCAACCAAATAATTTTCAAAAGATCTTGCTCAATAGTTCCATTATATGAACGGTTTTCTTGGTATAGGCAGAAATGGAATCTAAATCGGCAACTTGCTGTGTGTAAACCATATTCTTGTCTAAATTGCTTTCGCTAACATCTGAAAATATCATCTATATACTTCACAAAGTTTAGAATTTGATATAGCTATAGCAGTCCATGCTCCTTAAGTGCCAGCAGCAGCACTTATTTTTTCAACTCAGTAAAAAAAAAAAAACTCTTTGAATATCATACAGAAAGACTGCACTTAAAGCCATAAAAATGTTCTAACGTGGATCCGTGTCTGTGGTACCCTAATTGCACTGAACAGTCAATTTGACGCTTTACTGATGCTCACTCTTACATGCTAAGCATAAAGAGTTAAATGTCCAAGTGTGGAAGGCACATGCCTAGGCATGCCCACTCACTGGTTAAACTTACATGAACTGTACGCTGCGCTGGAAATGCATCATGACGGGATGCACTCACCAGGAAGCGCAATAGGCATGTTGCTGAAATGCACATTACCTTCCCCTGACATGTACCTAACGAAGCGCAGCGTCTGCATCCCTGAAATTTCCGCTGTCACCTCCACGTACACAAAAGAGGTAGAGGACACTTGTGTCACTTGATGGGTTTTCCTAGTACGCACAGTAGTCAAAAGACTGTTGCAGGAAATCAACAGTGACTACTTCTCACATGTTTCTCCAGATGGACAATGATGCCCCTTCTTGTTTGCTTGTCCCTTATTAGCTCAGTTTGACCTGGCATCCTTGGCGTGGTTTTCCACCTAACCTTCTGTCTAAAGACCTCTTGTTTTTGCTGGCCTTAGGACTCGGCACACTTAATCACTGCTAACCAGTGCTAAAGTGATTGTGTTCTCTCTTTAAAAGATGCTAAATTGGCTTATACCCAAATGGCAGGTTTCATTTACTCCTATGTCGGTAGTAAAGGGGTACTATATGTACCCAGAGCCAGTAAAATGAATACTACTAGTGGGCCTGCAGCACTGATTGTGACATCCACTTATGTTGCACTACAAACATGTCCCAGGCCTCCTTTGTGTATGTGTGCGCAGTTTTAAACTGCAATTTCAACTTGGCAAAATAAACCTTATATCAGGTCCAAACCTTCTTTTTTAATACATATGAGTCACTCCTATGGTAGACCTGATACTCCATTGGGTGACAAGTAGCAGTCTACAAATCTACTGATTGATTGATTGATTGATTGATTGGCCATGGACAGCCCAGAGGGCAGGGTGCACTGTATTTAAAAAGTTGGATATGTACTTTCAAGTTTACATGTCCAGGTAGGGAAAAACTCTTTAAATTAGTTTTTCACTACTGCAAAGCCTACCTCTCCCACAGGATAACATCATAGCTACTTTATTATATTTTATAAGTGTAATTGCCAAATGGGAACAGGTCACCAGTTCATGTCTGGTGTCTCTTGAATTGGAATTTAAAATCTAAATTCATGGTGATGTCAGATTTTAAATCAACAATTTTGAAAATGTCACTTTAAGAAAGTTGACATTTTCTTGCCTTTGCCACTTGGTGCCTGCAGCCTGTCTCCGGGTCACATGGCTGGTTTTTTTTTGGCAGTTGGGCTTTGTGTATTCCTACTAGACAGCCACACATAATGGGGTGTTTAGGTGTGACTGGATGGGCCATCGATGGCAGGATGGGAAGGAGGAGCTGAGCCCCGCACCACTTGTACTTAAATATGGCTGTGACTTGTCTCCCTACAAAGGGCTGCATGCCCCCTGTAGTTAGACTGGAACTAGGGCAGCAGGGCTCACATCCCAGTCAACCACCAACCCAATTTCTAACAAGCTCCATTTGAAATCCAATCACTGCAACACTGCTAAAGCTCCAACAAGTCACCAATATGTACAAAGTAAAAGCTGTGACTCAGGCAAGCTTGAACAGCAAGTGTATTTTATTCATAAGCAAGAGCTCACAGAAACACGGGATCAAAGAGCCTACTGACATATCAGCAGATCAGTTCAAATCAAAAGGAACACACGTAGTACATGCTTGCAAACAAAACATTCCATGACACGCTGTGATGCATGAACAGATTCAAATTAAGCTCTGTACATGTAGAACAGCAATAAAGGGAAAGTGAAATACGCAAACCACAGCCATCTCTACTTGTTTCTGCCTCACACAACCCTGACCCCACTGGTCACAAAATAACAAGGTTTTGAGTGTGAGGTCATACCATGAGCCAACCTCTGATTGATGGACTGTGACTGGAAGCAGTTTGCTCAATGACGACTCACGGTTGAATTTGCTGCTTGATAAGCGTTGGACTGGCTGGATCTTTAAGTGACAACCCTGGACCAGGACTTCCCATCCACCAGCAACAGAGCCCAAGAAGACATGACCTTGGATGGTCGCACTCAATACTGAATGTTGTTGGGCTGAACACCAGATGACAAACAGCAGCGTGGCTGCTGGGCTGAATACAGAGCTGCTTTTGGCAATCTTGTATGTCACATAGCTCTAACAAGTAAAGCTGTGCTACAAAATGCCACCATTCTTTCCCATAAAATGTTTAATCATATCTTGTCTGATTTTACATCAAGACACCTCAGATATTAACATGACTATTTTGGTAATCATATAACTACTGATGTTTTAGTTGGTCCTACTCTGGAGCAAAACTTGAGACCACTGTAAGATGAAAAACCAGTTGCTTACGGCATCTTTAATGCAAATCCAAATAATGAACTAAATCAAAACGCGGGAGACATAGAACATTTTATATAGAAGTGGAAATCTCTTCAGTCATCTCCTGCAAACTTGCGTTTAACTGTTTTTGGGAGACAAGTTAACCTAATCAGTAGTTGTTCTATCTTATATTCCTCAGTCTACAGCTCACACTATAGTAATTCCCCTCATTTCGACACACGATTGCATCTGGAAACTGAGCGAGTTTACACTTGACAACTAAGACATCTGATGCCATGTCTAAGTACAAATGTCTTTTTTGCTAGCAACCAATGCTTGTGATACTGATGTCCTGTTTTCCACATGAGACAGTATAAAGGATTTCCTATGTTTTTTTTAGACACCGGAAAGAAGTATTATTTCTTAAAACTTCAATATTTCAATGATAAGTTGTCACTCCTTCAAAAAGGAGATAGATCCAAACTCACAGTGAGACTTTGAGATGAAAAGTTACATCTGCAAGATACAAATGCAACATATGGTAAAACCAAAAGGCAGAATTTTTTTCAAATAGACTAAAATAGGATTTTTGGGAAGGATGTGCACTTCAAGTAAAACAGCAGGACTTCAGCAAGTAAATTTGTGTGATTGTGGTGCCAAATGGCAAAAATAAAACAACTACTGGGAATATCAATTACATTTTATTTTATCATTCTTGGAATCTCTAAATGCCACAAGGGAAGCCTGTATAAATGCAAGCAACTATTGTGGAACTCACCAGATGGAACAAAGTTAAATGAAGAAAATAATACTTTCATCCATAAACCCATGTCAGTTAGGGAGCTTTGGTAATTCAAACTTTATTTGAAACCTTGAGAAATCAACAGCTGTAGAATATTTATTTATCTAATTTTGTGGGCATTTTCAGAAAAACGTACTGCTGTACTAACAAATGTGTCAAATTCAACATGAGTGCATGGACATTTCTTAAAGTCTATGGAGGAAACAGTCTTTACAACGTCACCATTAACATGAAATACCTTTAACACACATCCCTTACAACGCATATGCCTTTACCACACATGCCTCTACGATGAAAATGTAAGTATTTTGCAGGTAAGTGTAGAATATACATATATATATATATAACCTAGTGGCAGTCTCCCCTATAGTTAGGACCATGTTTCCATAGACAAGGTGTTTTTTGACTTGCCTGTATCTTTGGCACCGTTGGACGAATCTTCACAATGTTTTTTTTTTTAAAGTATCCAAGTGGTTCTTGTTGCACACAGAAAGTTTCGGGATGATCCGTCAATGGGGGGCCGAGAAAAGGGGGCATCAAAAAAGTTGTGTTTCCCATGTTAATTTCCGTAGGACCTTTCGACACGACTAAAGCCCGAGCCACTGGACAGAATCACACAAAATTTGGAAGAAAGCTAACTTTCGGTATGCAGATTATTTTGTTTATTTGGTGTAAATCCGTCCGGTAGTTTTTTAGATATTAAAGGGAAAATAAAAATGTGTTTATCAGGGAATGCGGATCCTTGCAATGTATTCGCGAATAATGACAAGGTCGTACAGGGAAATGCACAGCTCTGCTTGGCTGCCAACACTTCAAACTAGAAAGTGTTGGCAGCCATCTTGGGACTTGGCTTCTGCAGGGTTTTGTTAGTATAGGGGTTGGCTGCAGGGACTGGCCGCAGGCCAAACCTTGCGGACAACCCCAGCCACGGCTGCGCGCGCCGATGGTTCTATTAACGTACAGTAATGAAAATTAGTATACAATAAAAAACGCCCATAGAAATTCACTGAAAAAAACCCCAAAGACTACAGAGACCTTATAGCTAGGAAACAAAATTAAAAAAACATAGAAATTACTTTAAAAAATCAAAGGCTACAAGGACATTATAGTTAGGCTCACATTTTAAACGTACAAAACCATTGAAGTTCACCTGTTATAGTTAGAGTAATCTCAATTAACTGTAACTCTTGCCCTAAGGTAACTATAACTTGTGTCCTCGCCATGCACAGCTAATTACCCCAAAAATTACAGCACTCATGACAATTTTGATATCACTGATAATATCAATGTAATATTTGCAGTAATTTTTTTTAGAAAAAACTGCATGACAGGGGCGCGACATAGCTACGTTAGGCCACAAGTTATAATTTCACTGCCTGGACAGCTTTCATCAAGAAAAATGACACCACTTTACTACTGTTTCTTTGGTTCATTCTCTTCCTTACTCTACGGAGATTGGTTTAGTGTGAAAAGTTCTAGGTACACTACAGAGATCTTGCCCCAGAGGACAGCTTGTGATTAGGAACCCAAGAAACCTCCATAGCAGACACAGGGACATTAGTTTATGGCTGTAGTAAAGCCACTTGAGGTTTGGTGCTCACAGGAGAGTTGTTTTGCAGGAAAGCTAATGATTTGCCAAAACATTGACATAAGTGACTTCACTCAAATTTAGCAGGGGGACATCATGCAAATTAACAAGCACTGGCAATGTTGGGCTTCATGCCTTAATGGATTTTCACGGTTGGCTCACAGGGATTTGTGTACACAGCACAAATTACTTTATACCTGTGGGACAAATTTGCCTTTCAACTTTGCTCTCCCTCTTGAAAGCTTCTGACAAGGAGCTCAGAATTTGTGCTCGACATCAACCAGGGTTTGGGTTTATGGAAGTAAAAATGTCCTGCTGTTTTTCAAACCCTGCATCTGTTTCAAATAATATTTCACATGAAGCCAGAACATAGTACATCTCTGTGGTACTTCACTTTGAAGTCCAGGTCTTGTGACCGCAGCGATCTGACACCACCTTACGAACTGCTGTTGGCAGATGTTGGCAGCACTGTGACTGCAGCCTTTAGATTCTTCATACAGCAAGCAAATGCCCTTGCACACAGCAAAAGGCAGGCAGCTAGACCAACAGCAACACAACGGCCACTTTTCACCAAGAGTGAAAAGGAGGCCACTTCCAAAGCTGCTGACACACTTGTACGTACCATCAACAAACATGCCTGGGCATTGACTACTGCCATGCAACCAGGCAAAAGGCAGTGCGGAAACAGCTTCAAATCACACAATAAATAAGCAAGGTAAAAGCCCACAGATCTAAGTTGGCTGACAGCCACCTGGCTTTGCCAGTGTTTTTTTTTTTAAAAAAATTAGTGTTTTTGTAAAACTTTGTTGGGGGAAGCTGCTGCGCCCTTGCTAATATAAAAACAAATGCCTAAAAGCAAAAATATTTTTTGCCTCAAAAAACACATACTGCCATTAGGTGCTCCTTGTAAAAAAGCAGAATGACTTAATTCTTAGTGAAATTTTAAGCAAAAGCTTACGTGGGCTGACTAACTGTCCCATTTTAAATATGTACCACTAGAGCATACATCAGTCTTGGCTAACGGCAGACCGATCGAGCATCATTCCATCTTCTCTGTCAAATACTGAGAAAGTTGTCTGACAGCGCAGTTGTCCCTGCATGCCTTGCATGCTGAATGTGCACAACAGAACGCAAAGTGCAACCCTTCACTAACCTCAGAACTAAACAATCAGACCCACGGGCAACGCCAGTCACGTCCAGGCATTACGTCATCATGGTTACCCCCGATGAACAGCCCACACCGATAGATGAGAAAATGTGCAGATTGGCTGCCCTACAGGGTCACGTGGCGCTGCGTAATGCGTGCCAAATTCCTGGCCTTGTGTTCAATCCAAACCAAGGGCAAATACCTCTGTGACCTGAAAGTGGACATGAAACCCATTCCACTGATCTGAAAAGATGGACAGATTGTGAAGTAAATGTCCCTTTAATAGCCATTTTCCAAACACCAGAAAGCATAATGCTGCCCCAGGATGTCTTACAATTAAGAGTAGAGATTACCACAAACAGCTTTAATGTGACAGGAAAGAATGGGATATCTGTCTTAGTCCTAACATCACAAAATGCTCCTTTGAACACACGTTGCAACAATACAGCTGTTACATAAATCCTTATGCGGGCACAACATGACCCAGTCAGCACCTAACAGGAGTCATCATCCATATGAAAACATTTTTCATAAACCCAGCCATGCCAGTCTTCAGTGCCCGTACCCTAGACCGACCCGCTCCCCTTTCTTGCCAACCAGTCAGCACACGACCCCTGAACCAGGAGAGAGGCCAGACCTTAGAAAAGTAGCAGCAGTGCCCAGCAGCAGCAGGCCACCCGGGTGCCGTTAATAAGCAATGAGGGCGGACTCAGGAAGCCCGCAGGCATCAAGGAAATGACCTTAATAGTTGCAACAACAGTATGTTTAAACTCCATTCACCTGAAACCTTCACAAGTAGGAAGAGTCATTATGCATTTAGAAACCCATGAAGTCAGCTGCAGAGTTGGTTTACATTTTAGAGAAATTCCCACCATACAGTAGTTCTTGCTAGTCGAATACCAAACCACTAAAAACTAGCATTTTTGCCTTGCATTTCAACAAAGCTCTAATGAAGTTAGCAGAGCAGTCTGAGAAGATTTATGGCCACAATAAAGATAAGCAATGCCCTGTATGCAATGTCGTGGTGCTGGCAGGTATGGGCCCCTAGAGAGAGAAAGCAACGAGGACAGCACTGGAAAAAGCCACATTGTCGGGGATGAAAGGAGGTGGGAGGAACGGAATGCTGCAAAACGCAGGCAGCCACCAGTCTAAAACACACACAGTGAAAGGGAGTGTAGGAGGCTGGACTGGCTTGTAGTGGGTACCAAGGGGTACTTACACCTTGCACCAGGCCCAGGTATCCCTTATTAGTGTATAGGGGTGTCTAGCAGCTTAGGCTGATAGAAAAGGTAGCTTAGCAGAGCAGCTTAGGCTGAACTAGGAGACGAGTGAAGCTCCTACAGTACCACTAGTGTCATATGCACAATATCATAAGAAAACACAATACACAGATATACTAAAAATAAAGGTACTTTATTTTTATGACAATATGCCAAAAGTATCTCAGTGAGTACCCTCAGTATGAGGATAGCAAATATTCACAAGATATATGTACACAATACCAAAAATATGCAGTATAGCAATAGAAAACAGTGCAAACAATGTATAGTTACAATAGGATGCAATGGGGACACATAGGGATAGGGGCAACACAAACCATATACTCCAAAAGTGGAATGCAAACCACGAATGGACCCCAAACCTATGTGACCTTGTAGAGGGTCGCTGGGACTGTAAGAAAACAGTGAGGGTTAGAAAAATAGCCCACCCCAAGACCCTGAAAAGTGAGTGCAAAGTGCACTAAAGTTCCCCAAAGAGCACAGAAGTCGTGATAGGGGAATTCTGCAGGAAAGACCAAAACCAGCAATGCAACAACGATGGATTTCCAGACGAGGGTACCTGTGGAACAAGGGGACCAAGTCCAAAAGTCACGATCAAGTCGAGAGTGGGCAGATGCCCAGGAAATGCCAGCTGTGGGTGCAAAGAAGCTGCTACTGGACCGTAGAAGCTGAAGATTCTGCAAGAACGACAAGGGCTAGAAACTTCCCCTTTGGAGGATAGGTGTCCCACGTCGTGAAAAGTCGTGCAGAAGTGTTTTCCCGCAGAAAGACCGCAAACAAGCCTTGCTAGCTGCAAAGCTCGCGGTTAGGGTTTTTGGGTGCTGCTGTGGCCCAGGAGGGACCAGGATGTCGCCAATTGCGTGAGGGGACAGACGGGGCGCCCAGCAAGACGAGGAGCCCTCTCAGAAGCAGGCAGCACCCGCAGAAGTGCCGGAACAGGCACTACGAAGTGGAGTGAAACGGTGCTCACCCGAAGTTGCACAAGAGAGTCCCACGCCGCCGGAGGACAACTCAGGAGAACGTGCAATGCAGGTTAGAGTGCCGTGGACCCAGGCTTGGCTGTGCACAAAGGAAATCTTCGTGGAGGGCACAGGAGCCGGAGTAGCTGCAAAACACGCGGTTCCCAGCAATGCAGTCTGGCGTGGGGAGGCAAGGACTTACCTCCACCAAACTTGGACTAAAGAGTCACTGGACTGTGGGAGTCACTTGGACAGAGTTGCTGAGTTCAAGAGACCTCGCTCGTCGTGCTGAGAGGAGACCCAGAGGACCGGTGATGCAATTCTTTGGTGCCTGCGGTTGCAGGGGGAAGATTCCGTCGACCCACGGGTTTTCTTCGGAACTTCTAGTGCAGAGTGGAGGCAGACTACCCCCACAGCATGCACCACCAGGAAAACAGTCGAGAAGGCGGCTGGATCAGCGTTACAGTGTCGCAGTAGTCATCGTTGCTACTTTGTTGCAGTTTTGCAGGCTTCCAGCGCGGTCAGCAGTCGATTCCTTGGCAGAAGGTGAAGAGAGAGATGCAGAGGAACTCTGATGAGCTCTTGCATTCGTTATCTAAGGAATTCCCCAAAGCAGAGACCCTAAATAGCCAGAAAAGAGGGTTTGGCTACTTAGGAGAGAGGATAGGCTAGCAACACCTGAAGGAGCCTATCAGAAGGAGTCTCTGACGTCACCTGCTGGCCCTGGCCACTCAGAGCAGTCCAGTGTGCCAGCAGCACCTCTGTTTCCAAGATGGCAGAGGTCTGGAGCACACTGGAGGAGCTCTGGGCACCTCCCAGGGGAGGTGCAGGTCAGGGGAGTGGTCACTCCCCTTTCCTTTGTCCAGTTTCGCGCCAGAGCAGGGCTGGGGGATCCCTGAACCGGTGTAGACTGGCTTATGCAGAGGTGGGCACCATCTGTGCCCATCAAAGCATTTCCAGAGGCTGGGGGAGGCTACTCCTCCCCAGCCCTGACACCTTTTTCCAAAGGGAGAGGGTGTAAGACCCTCTCTCTGAGGAAGTCCTTTGTTCTGCCTTCCTGGACCCCAGGAGGGCAGAAACCTGTCTGAGGGGTTGGCAGCAGCAGCAGCTGCAGTGAAACCCTGGGAAAGGCAGTTTGGCAGTACCCGGGTCTGTGCTAGAGACCCGGGGAATCATGGGATTGTCTCCCCAATACCAGGATGGCATTGGTGGGGCAATTCCATGATCTTAGACATGTTACATGGCCATATTCGGAGTTACCATTGTGAAGCTACACATAGGTAGTGACCTATATGTAGTTCAAGCTTGTAATGGTGTCCCGCACTCACAAAGTCCGGGGAATTGGCCCTGAACAATGTGGGGGCACCTTGGCTAGTGCCAGGGTGCCCACACACTAAGTAACTTAGCACCCAACCTTTACCAGGTAAAGGTTAGACATATAGGTGACTTATAAGTTACTTAAGTGCAGTGTAAAATGGCTGTGAAATAACATGGACGTTATTTCACTCAGGCTGCAGTGGCAGGCCTGTGTAAGAATTGTCAGAGCTCCCTATGGGTGGCAAAAGAAATGCTGCAGCCCATAGGGATCTCCTGGAACCCCAATACCCTGGGTACCTCAGTACCATATACTAGGGAATTATAAGGGTGTTCCAGTATGCCAATGTAAATTGGTTAAATTGGTCACTAGCCTGTTAGTGACAATTTGTACAGAGAGAGCATAACCACTGAGGTTCTGGTTAGCTGAGCCTCAGTGAGACAGTTAGGCATCACACAGGGAACACATACATATAGGTCACAAACTTATGAGCACTGGGGTCCTGACTATCAGGGTCCCAGTGACACATAACAAACATACTGAAAACATAGGGTTTTCACTATGAGCACTGGGTCCTGGCTAGCAGGATCCCAGTGAGACAGTGAAAACACCCTGACATACACTCACAAACAGGCCCAAAGTGGGGGTAACAAGGCTAGAAAGAGGCTACTTTCTCACAGGGAGCATCAAAGAAATGTAAAAAAAAAAAAAAAAGTATTTCACAGCAACAGATAAAGAAACCAAAGTGGAACAATACAGTAGTAGGTTACGTTTCTGAAACAGAAAAAGGAGGGAGAAAAAGGCAGAACTGAGCACTAGACAGCAAGAATTTTTAAAGGCCATACTTAAGTATACAGCAGGTCAAACGCTAACGATCGACCTAAAAAGGATTTACGCTTTCAGGCTATTCTGCAGCACATCTTAAAAAAGGATATGCATTATTTCAGGCTGACAGACCGATAGTCCTCATAGGTAAACTGCTTGAACAAAAAATGAATGTGACCTTCCTTGGACAATCAGTAATGTTTGTAACGTAAAAGACTTTGGCCCTCATTACAACCTCGGCGGTCTTTTAAAAAGACCGCCGAGGATGCGGGAGACAGAATACCGCCAGTGCTGGCAGTATTTCTGGCTCCCTATTATGACTTTTCCGCTGGCCCAGCGGACGGAAACAGCGTTTCGGCCCGCTGGCCCAGTGGAAAAATCACATCAACATTGCTGCCGGCCCGTAATAGAGCCGGCGGCAATGCTGATGTGCAGCGGGTGCAGAAGCACCCGTCGCGCATTTCACTGCCCAAAATTCAGGCAGTGAAATGCGCGACAGGGCTATGCCTGGGGGCCACTGCACTGCCCATGCCAAGTGTATGGGCAGTGCAGGGGCCCATAGGGGCACCACAAGTCCCCCTTACCACCAGCCTTTCCGTGGCGGTGTTTACCACTATGGCCAGGCTGGCGGTCGGGGACTCATAATCCCCAGGACAGCGGTGCTTGCACCACTGTCCTGGGGATTATGACCGACAGGCAAAAGCCTGGCGGTATAGTGGAGGGGCCGGCAGTATGGTTGTGGCTATTGCGCCACGGTCATAAAAGCTGGAGTAACACCGCCAGTCTGTTGGCGGTGTTACAGCCGGCCCCAGGGTCGTAATGAGGCCCTTTATTTTGAGTGTGATGTGCTAACAGAAAACATTAACAGAAAACCAAAGCAATGCAAACGAATAGTCTTCCTACATGAAAAAAAACACATCTGTTAATGCTGTCACAAGGATCACAGATCTTTTAAGTATAATAGTAAACACAGCAGCTCAAGGTCTCTTTAAAATACAGAAAGAGAATGCTTGGTGAAGCACATATTTAAAGGCATACTAAGATACCAATTGCCTTGATCGCGGAACAGCTCGTAAGTGCTGCAATTACCATTTCAAACACATCATGCAGATCTTTTAGTTGAGGAATATCACAGTGCAAAAATCACAGCCTACCTTCGATCCACCTTGGGGGGGAGGGAAAAGGAAACTTCTTCTACATCAGAATCATCGTCAACGATATCCTGAAAAGACAAACACATTTTTCTTATATAGTCTTTGATGTTTAAACTATATTCATAACTGATTTGCTAAATTATGAGATTCAGGCAATAATGAAAGTATATTTTCCCATGTTTCAGTAATTACTTGTTTCACCATGGTTTTTGAATTACCATTAAATGTTCACACATCTTATATGCATATATACTGCCTTTTAATCTCTATCCTGTGAACACTAAAAACGAATTCTGTGTTTGATCGGACAGTACAAAATCCTGCAGCACTTCATTTTGGGCATTCACAGAATGGAATCTGTTACCAGCATTTGTATGAATTTGCACTGGCAATCACATAAGAGGACCCTTCTTAAGGTGGTGGTCCTTATACACTAGGTCTTCTACAAACAGGGCCTGAGGACTTGATTAATAGGATTCACCATTGCCTTCGGTCTACGTCGGAGCACTGAGTTAGGGTCCAATATTTCAAGAAAGTTAGGTGCAGGTTCACACCTTTTCGGTGCTTGCAACAAGGAATGGAATTTGCCTTCCCACACCCTGAGGCTTCTCCCAGGAAGCCCTGTTTAGAAAGGCATTAAAACCCAACGTTTTGCCTTAGTCTAGTGCGATTTAGCAATTGACCTCTGGAGATCATCAGCACGGGCACACAGCTGAGTAACTGAGGACTTTATAAATCTAACATTTATTCTTTCCATTGTACAATTACTCTACTTTGTCTGGTTCAGGGCTTTATAATGATGCCTCCTCTCCTCCCAATCCATCTAGGAGAAACTTTTCAACATCTAAGACAACTGAGAAAACTACACCTTTCCTTGAATGTGCTTGTCACCTCTCAAGACTTAGGGACTGATTACGACGTTGGAAGATGGGATACTCTGTCACAAACGTGACGGATATCCCTCCCGCCGTTTTACAAGTTCCATAGGATATAATGGAGCTTGTAATACGGCAGGAGGGATATCCGTCAGGTTTGTCACAGAGTATCCCATCCACTGTAATCAGGCCCTTTATAATCAATTACTGAATCTTCCTTCTCCCCTTGCTTCACAATAAAAATAATAGGCCTTGCATATTCTTCCATTGGGAATTTAGTTTTACTACTTCAGTTGCTTGCAAGACTTTCTACCGTCTACCCTTCTCTGGGAATGTGACTTTCAAAACTGCGAACAAAGCCCTATGTTCAGACTCATCGATCATTTTTTCATTTCTAACTCAGCTTGATAATTTCTGCTGCTTTTACTTGATATGTGCTCTAACGGTCTCTAGCCTCAAGCTTTCAACTGCGTAAAAAATGTGAGGCACTGGATATCTTAGACATAATATCACTATACTCTAAGATAATCACTTCCCCTTTAGCACTGATCCACACGTCTTGTTCACCCATAGTACATCCCTGAAATCAAAGTTATTTACCACTTTATCAAATCTATCAATTACCAGGAGATATTAACTCAGTTTCACATAAGAGACTGAGTTTTCATGGCATGCTGCAGGCCCTTCTGAGACAGCTTTGAGTTAAGTTTGTCATTTCAGCCTATGTAGGGTCTGAGGAAGTTAACAGAATGTAATCCTTCTATTTGGCCTCACCAATTAGATTGGTGCTAAGTGGCATTTGAGGCAATGTGTATCTGGCTCAAATGTCCTCAACAGACAACCATTATTTGAGGGCAAAGGTAGGGTGGAAAGACGTTTACTGATAAAAACACATTCCTGTAACAGATTAGTTCCATTGCAAGGGTGCCTGGGCTGCGGTATTTTAATTATTTCTTAGCCAACATCAGTGGTTCTCTTTCATAAGGATCTATCATAAACCTAAATACCCCTTTTGGCTGTACAATTGAGTCAAATTACGCTAAACATGTCAGAAGGTGATAGGTTAAAACTAGTAGCATAACACTTAAGTTGTACATATAAAAACAAAGCTAATCCTATCAAAATGTAAGGTTTCTGTAATCTAAAAAGGACCTATAGAGGTGCTAATATGGAACTCAACCTCACAAAATGTATTCATAAAAATATTGATGTAAAATAGGTTAAAACAATAAATCAATCAAATATAAGAGCCTTAAGTATTTGATACAAAGTCCAAGGTTACTTAACCTGCAATTTATTTACAGTTAAAATACATGAGATTCTGCAATCCCTATATAAAAACCTGCCTCTAATTTCTTTTTAATAGGCAACTTGTGTTGCACTCAGTCACCTATGTTAAACAATTTTTTAGTGACTCAACAGTAATAACTTATTAAAGTGCATTTCTGACATCATAATGACTGGTGCCAGTACAAGCAACTGAGGGGAAGGCAGATCAGATTTGAGGCATAATTAAATCAGCTGTTTAAAGACCAAACTGAAGCACAGTTTTTTTTTCTTCTCCTCTGCATTTCTAGCTGTACAGTGACAAACAAAAAGAAGATCTTTATGGCAATATGTTTATCTTCTGCACTCCTTAGTTAATTATAGAAAAGTTAAGAGTCTTTCTGCATGTTTGTACACATTCTGAGTTTGTATTAAACTGATTGTAGTATTTTTTTGGAATAGTACTTAACATCTTTTTTGATGTGTTTAATCTTGCACTAGAGTTTCTCATTGTATTCACCATGTTTGCAAACATGTCCTCTCTTTCCTATCAAAGTGATACACACCAAGGATTTAAGTGGTTTGTGGAAAGGGTGCTGGTGTGACCATGTATTATAAGGATTAAAGTACCCCCTGTCGTACACGATAAGGATATTATAAGTCACCTCAGAGTTCCAAAACCTTATAAAGGAACTCAACCTTCAGCTTTTTTGCTTTATATGGTCACGGAACTCCTTAGTGACTTGCAATATCCTTATAACGTACAATAGGCAGTACTTTATTCTATATGTAACTATTGACAATAGTATCACAACCCCTGGTGATCACAGCTGGGACTGTGAAAAATGCATGTATGTTTGTGTTTCATTCATGTAGAATTAAAAAGAAGGTGATCACAACAATAATGAATACCTATTTAATATCTACTACTATACAATAGATACAATTACATGCAAATAACATTTTAGTTTCTTCTCAATTGAAATCAGCCCTTACGTATAGAAACTAATTAGATCTGGCTAACTGCCTCTTAAAATTGACACCTGAAAATACAATGTTCACGTCATGTTCATTTGACACAGTGATATTGGTCCCAGGAAGAGAAATGGCCTGTGTATTAAGGGCAATCTTCACAGAACAAGCTCCTATGAAAATTCATTGTTGCTATGATTGGAATCAGTTAAGTAAAACAAAAAAAACACTAAAGCAATCATTGAAAGTGATTCAGAAATTGATTTTCTATTTTAGTAGTGAAAACAAATACCTATGAACCATGAAAATGTGTTGCATTGCCTGTGCATCCCTTTATTTTAATTTTTTTTTTTTTTATATTTTTTTAATAATGATGCAAGAATAAAAATTAATCTTGGGACTCCTGAGACTGTTAGCCATGCTGTATGTATTTGTCTGAATGCTGCAGCTTGTTTTTACTTAATGGCTTATAAATTGAGAACCCAGGTGCAATCAAATACACAACAAGGTTGATGAGAAGACACCACACCAATATCAATGAGATGTTTAAATAACTGTGCTGGACTATGAAAAATGGGGGTCCAATAAACATGTTATGTATTATACACATTAGTCACAAAAGGAGTCTTGAGATCATTCAAGCTGATAAAGTGGGCAATAATTTGTCAGTGATTTAGAGATCAAAATGCCATTATAGAAATTGTGGGTTCTAGAATACCTGGCCGGGCTAAATAACATAGGAATTTAGCAGTGAACACACTGAGATACTAATGCCTAAATTATTTAAGGTTTATAAGTAAGGTCTTGACCCATGCCTACAAGACCACCTTCAACTTGCAATTAAAGACAATAGGCTAGATAGTGTAAGTCCAAGTTGTATCTTTTCATGCTTAGTTTAGACAGAAAATAGTACTTGATAAGTCTTCTGCAGCGCATACCATTACTTAAGGCAAGATAAAAAATCATGTCTCACACTAGGCTGTGAAACTTGTGTGAATATAGACCAGATATTCTCACTGATTAGCCTTGAGTTAAATGTATTGGTTGAATTATTGGCTGCTCAATAAGGGTTTAACTAAGTAAAATGAGGGGGATCTTGAGAGGATTCTGGTTCATCTGCACAGGAGGGGGGATAATACCATTGATGAAACTACTACACAAGATCGCCAGAGTGCTGACCTCCTGCAACAAATCCACAAATGTTGACCTTGTTTGTATATGGTACAAGATGGCAAGAGTGCCATTTCTCACAAATCCTTTTTGAGTTTGAAATTCAACCTCACTGCCTTGTTATGATCTAAAGACAAAGATACAGGGACACAGGAAAGGCGGTATTTATCTTTTGTATTTTTAGAGCGTGAACCTATACGGATAGGCAGCGGAACGCTTTACTCTTATAATAAAATTTACATTACAACGGAAGCAGCAAGATTAAGAATAGGGGCACTGTTGGAGATTTAACCTGAAAAGGGTATTTTCAAGTCTTTTTTGCAGGAAAGAAGGTTTATATTCAGTTTTATATTTTCTGGGATACAATCCCAGGATACGATGAAAAAGTGAGCGATGGTATGGTTTAATGCCTTGCTTTTTTTAGATGTGCTGCTGTATGCAAGGTGTGGCTTACGCAACTCCAGGCTAGCACTCCACTGAGCCGGTCAAGATGCGTGCACAGCAGAGCCTGCACTGCTGTCTTGAAGCCTGGGGATGGATGGTTGCATGAACAGTGAAATCGAAGAAGGACATCAACACAGAATTCATTCATGGATGTACCTTAATCCACCTTTTTGCTAATAAGAGGTTTTGTTGTCCAAATGCTGCCATATGAAATATGATCATGCATAGTCATGTAAAGAATAATATGAAATGCTGAAAAAACAGTAGGTTATTGTGTGTACACTTGCAACAGCATGAGTGTCGTTCCTTAACTTTGACGTTCAGAATGCTGAAAAGAGGTGTTCATGGGCTATTGACTCATGCTGTGAAGAAGGCACAAGGAGCAGACACTGGATATGAGTGACTGTTTATCATCCAATTCAGTCTGCAAACCTGTTATATATATAGATATGTCTTCATGGCAGTTGGATGTGAATTTAACTATAGGTAACCTATGCTTACCTATACTTATAGTCATGATATTTGGGTAGTCGATATTTCAGATGGTCAGTATTTTCATCTTCAGACATACAACCTTGAAGCCAGACTTTGGCTGGTATAAAAATGAAAAATAAAATACAAAAACGCTTCAAACAAATGCGAAAGAACAGAATTTAAAAAATAGATGAATGGCACTTCCTAGTGTAAGTTCACATTACAGGCGTCCTTACACAGCTCATATAAACGGCTTGGTGGCCCTGCAGCCAGTCACTCGGGTGCCACCTGGTTTATACTGGCTGGGTAATAATAATTTCCGGAATCAGACGGACACTTGGAAACATGTAAGGCCATCAAATTGAAATCATAAGGATTGGTGTTTGAACAAACTACAGCAGACGCGAAAACACAAAACGGTGCTTAGAGTAGATACATATTTGATGTTGAATTACTTAACTTTAATAGAAATGAAAATTAAATCAGAAAATACCCTTCACCATAGCCTATACCAGGACTATCAAAACTTTGATCCACCAAACACATATTCATGCAATTTTTCATGATAAGCACTACCTCTAGATCTGTGATCTATCCTATGTGGAGCTCTTAAAAATTGTAAATGGCCCTGTAGATCAATGCTGGACACATCTGGCCAAAGAAAGAGTGTACTTTAGGTAATAAGTATGCATAGTTCGTCTGCATTGCATTTGTCTACATTTATCAGGGCAATGAAAATATTGGGTTGCAAGGGACACGCGCACAGATTGGTTGGTCGGCCTTATGCCACAAAAACAAATGATCACTGAGAATGGCCTATTCACAGCCAAGAGCTAATCCATAAAGTAATTAAGATGACTATAGTAGAAAAAACAAATTACTAGAAAAAAATGTGTTGTCGCCCCCACTATGAAACTTAGCGTTCAGTCACTTTTACCTTTAAAACCATTTTACTGTTGTCTGCATAAAAACACGTTAAAAGCAGAAGATGAGATAACAGAAGTACCATTTCTCAGAAGACACCCCAATTAATCTAAGAGCACGAGACAGTTTGTTAACAGTGCAGGAATCTGAACGGGGTCAGTCTCCGAGGTCAACGAGTCTAAAATGGAATGCAGATTTGCGCGTGACCGGCACTGCAATAAATGGTGCCCATTAGAACAAAATCATTTATCAAGGGAATTCAATTTGTTATAATGTCTTTCTTGGTTGTCACCCCGCAGGAGGTTAAAAGGTTTACCTCGGAATAATTTCTAGTCGGAATACTTCTGGAGGAAGGCTGTCTTGACGATTTAAAGGCTAAAAAGAAACGGATGTGATTAGAAAATAAATCATTGCATGAGTAGATAACAGTACAGCACATCAACAAATTGATATAAACAACTAAGCAGCACGTGAATAAATAAATGCAGTACAAATGGAAGTGTACCTCACTTCTATACACATTTATTTATATAAACCTATAGTTACGAGCATGACCCGTCATTCTGAGGTTAGCGGTCTTACCAGGATCAAAGAGAGGATGTGGCAGTACCATTACTGCAAGTACCGCCATTACCGCAAGAGATTTTAGCGCCCCTCGAAAATGAGGAATATTGTGTGAAACCGGACTTACCACTCATTATTACTTCCTAGTATTTGATGTTCATGCCCAGATGTCCAGGTACCACTCTCTCTTGGCCCACTCCTCAGGGAGTAAAATAACTTGGGACAAGTCATTCATGAACTCAGGACAGGGGAGGTGGAGGAGGAAAGGCATATACAAGAGTCATGAGCTCCACTGTAGCTGGAATGCATCTCCAAGGGAGACATTTTGGAAACTCCAGCATGCAAAAGTTTTGACAGTGCACATTCTCTGAAGTGGGGAAAGATCTAGCTAGGGTTCTTCCTATTGCTGGAAGATGCCCTGCGCCCCTTTGGGATTTAAAAAGTAATTTGTCAGGCACCACCGGCTGAGTTTGTCTGCCCTTATGTTCACCAGGACTGGCCTGAGTGGGCTGGTCCGAAGCTCGCTCAGGCACAAGAAGCCTGAGCCATTTCTCCACCTGGCTCCGTAACACAGCTGGGTTGGAGAAATGTAAGTGCGCATGTCAGTTTGGCCGTCCTAAGATGGCCATTGAAACTGACATGCGCACTTACAGTGCCCACCACTCCTCCGCCTTCCATGGGCCCACTCGGCCCTAGATTCCATGGCTCTAGTCAGACAGTGATAAATAAAATAATAATACAATTATTTTATTATCATTTTATTTTTCAGTGTCTGACTCTGAACAGGGGGGGGGCAACGTTCCTCCACTATTACGGAGGAGCCATGCCAGTTCACACCTTACAAACAAGTCACATAAACTCTGGATATAGGCTGATAAGTGTGTTCTGTCTTCACTACCTTAACTATCTGTCTCTCATTCCTTCATTAATTCTTTGCTTTCTTCTCCCTTTCTATCTTTTTTCTATCTTTGCTTTCTTTCCATCTTTAATTCCATTCCTTTCTTTCCTTTTTTGCTTCCTTCTTTTTGCCTTTCATTTTTTTTTCATTTCTTTCCTTCTTTCCTTCTATCTTTCCTGCATTACTCTTTCTTTATTTATGGTCCTTCTTACTTTCCGGCATCCCTCTTTCTTTCTTTCCTCTTCCTTCTTTCTTTCTCTCTCTTCTTTCTTTCTCTCTCTTCTTTCTTTCTCTCTCTTCTTTCTTTCTTGCCTTCTTTTGTAAAGTCAAGAGGCTGGCAGCCAATGCCATACTGATTGGCTTTTTGAGTTTCTGTTAGGCATGACTTTTTGAGTTTATTACAATTATGCTTATAATTACTTATAGGGGTTTTCAGTCAGGCTTCATCCATTAGTCTGGAGTTGTGTCATTCATATCTTTCTTCCACCAACTTCAGTATGCCACATAGGGCAATATGTCAACCAACTTCAGCCACTCGCTGGCTTCATTGTGGAGTTGCAGCTTTCTGCCCTTTCACAAGTAGCACTTGCTCCCACAAAGTAGTTCAATTCGGTGCCAGGGAGTACTAAGGGAATGTGTGCTTTTTTGAGACCAAAACATTTTTGCCTTTAGCCAGTGTTTTTTAGATTGATGAGGGCCCAGCAGATTCCTGAACAATAAAGTTTTGCAAAAACTATGACAAAACAACACAAGAATTGCCAAAATGCTGGCAGCCAACAACAGAGCTATTGCCTTTGCCAATGCTTATTTTCTATATGTATCCTAAGAACATCTTCATCTGTCTGCCACAGCTTAATAATAATACAAACTAATACTCACTGAAGGGGCTTTGGGTTATCCTCTTTTGTCTTTGCCTTGTTGTCAGTGTCTTGCACATTTGCATTAGTACAAGGGTAGCCATTCAGTGTTTAGACTGTCACGCAGTGTCAGGGTCAGTATTTGACGTGCAAAAACAAAAGAATCTGAAGGGTGGAATGCTTGCCAAACCTAATGGCAATCACTCAGGAGCATCATCATCAAAAGTCTTTATTCGGTTTTGGCAAAAAATAAAACATAAAAGAACACAGTACAATACAGTTCAACAATATACAAACAATTTAAAAATAATATAAAAATCAACTGTCATTCTCAATGTAACAAAGAATAATTTGAAAACATGTAGTCAGTCTTGACTTAACTGCGCTATATAAAAACCTACAACAAACTAAACAGCTTTGATGATTCAACAAAAGCTCAAAATACAGTAAAGTAGGTTTAGTCTGGGCAAATCCCATCCACATGGGGTATAACATGAGACTAAATTTAATCTGAATTGTGTTAACAAAAAACTATGACCATGTCTTGTAACAAACAATAAATAAAGTTCAATAAAATGCACAGTTGTTTAAAGCACAAAATCATCTAACAGTGCATTTACCCAATTCTTCGGACTCTCTATTGGTCTGTCTCCGTATAAACAAAATGCACCTTTAGTCCAACCCAAATTAGCTTTTACAAAAGCTTCAGGCTTTGGTAGATTATTCATGACTCTCCAACTGAATCCAACCTCAAACATTCTTGAACGTCTTGATTCAGAATAGTCTCTGGTTTTATCCAAAGTGAAAGCGAGAATAAAAGTTGGTTTGAATCATGTCTGATATATACTATTGGCCCACTTTATGTTGGATGGATATTGCTGGCCCAATTCCTCATAAATGAGGCCATACTCTGTGGGACAGATAAGTCATTTGTAAAAAACAGTTTTACACCATTTATAAAGGATTATGTCAGACCTGACAGCCTTTGGTGTGGTCTTCCCCAAAACATTTTGCCTCACCACCTCCTGTTTGCTGAAATTCGTCTTTGGTGGCTTTTGGACTCTGTGCACTTTACCACTGCTAACCATTGCTAATGTACTTGATCTCACAACTTCAAACATGGAAAAATTGGCCTACAGGTGATTGGTACATTTAATTTACTTATATGTCCCTATTACAGCGGTACAACATGTGCCGAGAGCCTGTAAATGAAATACTACTCGTGGGCCTGCAGCACTTACTGTGCCACTCCCTTACCCCACAGGGCAGGGTGCAGTGTATTCAAAAAGTTGGCCATGTACTTCAAAGTTCTACATGTCCTGAAAGCGAAAAACTCCCAAATTAGTTTTTCAATACTGTGAGGCCTACCTCTCCCACAGGTTAACATTGTGTTACCTAATTACATTTAATAAGTGCTACCTTTTGACTGGGAACAGCTGGAGAAGTCATGTTTGGCCTCAAAACAACTGTAATTTTAAATCCTCTTTAATGAATGGGAAAGTCGGATTTTAAGCCAAAGTTCTGAAAACACCACTTTTAGAAAGTTCAAAAACAACAAGGTGATTGTTGGACTACTTGAATTAATCTCAGCCACTGACAATCGCTCAGATCGCTTCCACCTGTAATTTGAGAATCAGTAATTTGAGCTTGCCTCTCATTCCAGGACTACAAATCTGCACTAAAGGAACATATCCTGATACTTTAAGAAAAAAAGACATCATCGTCTAATACCATCTTCATTTTTTGTAAATATACATATCACAGGCCATATAAAATAGATTTACGCATATCTGCTCTTGCTGTCAACTTCCAAATAGCACTGTCTTTGCTCACCGCCATTACTACTCATGTTAGTTTTATTTGTTTTGTACTATGTCAATTTTCCTTCATCTGTCCTATGTACCACAAATATTATATGCAGCTTTTCTGATCGAAATTACCTTATGGCAACCCATCACAATAAATTTAGTGTTAAGATACAACCAAAACTGTGGACTTAAGTATGATATAAAACTTGTTAACATTATGCTATAAATCAAAGATACATATTCCCTGGATTACTCTGCAAGGGGTCAGTGGGACTGTGAATTTTACTTTCAATGTAATCAAGGCTGCCCCAGTAAAAAGCTCTGACTCTCTGAAGAACATTTCGTATGGACAACTGGGACCAAGTTAGTATTAGGCACAACACAGAGCTGTTCCTGGTTGAGAATGTACATAAGCAAATCTGTTTCATACCTCTGCTTCTACTAATGTCCATTTGCCAGACTTTGCTAGCAAGCTTATAGAAGCAAAATGTTTTCTGCCTCAAGCCCATGGACTTGCAGTGTGTATACAGGTGCAATGAAAGCACTGGAATGGTCAAGTTCACCAAGGGAGTAATTAAATCAGAAAACTTAAGCATGATGTCGGAAGTAATGCTAGCTCATTGATGATGCAGTCTACTAATCTATTTATTAAAATGAACTTATTTTTGTGCTCCTGATTTTAAATTCAATGCCTCTTAGCACATCACGAGGTGAAATAAATCAAGAAAATGCTTCACATTCATTTGACTTCTTTTATTCTGCTGAAGGACAAGTCAATTGCATTTGGTAATGCCTTATCTGGCAGAGACGATATCTAGTTGCAGATTCCTTATCTTAGAATTTCCCCCAAGTGTCAGACTGGACCCGGAGATTCTTCTCAAGCAGTACCCTGCATGCCACAAGGTGGCATCGGTCGGTTCCGCGTCCAGCATCGGTGGTGCTGGATATGATGTCACAGGTCCTATATAGGCACCACCCCGTGTGCTGATGTCACCTTCTTTTCACGACTTTCCACACCAGAAGTACAGAGCCATTAAGAACACTGACCACTGCTGTGTCAAAACTAGGGCCTTGTAAGGGAGTCCCTATCTCTAGAAATCAGTTTGTGGAGAGGATGAGTGGGTCATAAGGAATCTGCAACTAGATACTGTCTCTACTAGATAAGACGCTACTGAAGGTAAGTAACTTGTCCATCTGATAGTCATCTAGTTGCAGATACCTTACCTTCGAATAGATGCTCGAGAAATACCTTCCCCAGATGTGGGCATGCAAACTAAGATCATACTAAAAAGTTCTGCAGGACCGAACGGGCAAAGTGCCAGTCCTATGGATTTGACTGTCCAGGCAGTAGTGTTTAGTAAACGTGTGCAGAGATGCCCACCTTAAGGACTGGAACTCCACACCCTAACGCAGTGGTAGCAGCTTGAGCTTTGGTAGAATTAGCACACAATTAGCACAAAATGTACAGTAGTACATTTAAATGCAGAGTACAACCCTTTTCAAGATGATTCTCTTCTCCAGGTCGCAACCTTTCTTCGCATCCACATAACAGTCAATCATCCACCTGGAACTATTTGGTACGATCAAGGTAGAACGCCAACACTCTTTTTGGGTCCTGGCGGTGGAGTCTCTCCTCTTAGAAGGATGTGGGGGTGCATAAAAAGTAGGTAAGGTGATGGATTGGTCTACATGAAAGAGCATGACCACTTTTGGCAAAAAGGAGGCCTTAGTGCGAAGCACCACTTTATCAGGATAGATGGGAAGATAGGTTTGCTTAGATGACAAAGACTGCAGCTCACTCACACTGCTAGCAGATGTAATGGCCACAAGAAAGGCTGTTTTCAAAGTGAGAAGCCTGAGAGGACAACTGTGGAGAGGCTTGAAAGGAGCGCACATCAAAGGTCAAAACCAAATTTAAATCCCATTGAGGCATAACAAATGGAGACTGAGGTAACATGAGTAAGACCTTCAAGAAACCTTTTTAAAATAGGAGATTTAAACAATGAAGGTTGATCAGACACCTCAAAAAAGCAGAAAAGGCAAATAGATAACCTTTGAGAGTGCCCATAGCAGAACCCTGCTGGGCCAGAGAAAGGATAAACAATAAGACCTCAGAGATAAGGGCAAAAAGGGAGTCAACAGACTTGTCTGTTTACCATGCCACAGGTGTACACCGTTTTGGTGGAGGGACACCTGGCTGCCAAGATTACATTACAGACTTCTGGCGGAAGGTCAAAAGCTGTCAACTGCTGCCACGCAAGAAAATCCTCCCGAAAGGACAGTCTGTTCGAAGGATCGGCAGCCATGCTCTGTAGCTCGGAATACCCGACACTTCATGCCCAGTCAGGAGCCACAAGTATTATGTGCGCCCCGTTGTTCTTGATCTTCTTGAGAACTCTGGGCAGAATTGATATGGGCGGAGAAGCATACAGGAGGCCAAAGTTCCACTCCAGACGAAAAGTGTTGCCAAGCGATTGCCACCTTGGAAACTCCAACGTGTAATATTGCTGATATTGCACGTTCTTGGCGGAGGTGAAAAGATCTAACCAAAGCTCTCCTCGCTGCTGAAAAAGACCTTGCACCACCTCGGATGGAGATGCCAGTCATGATCGACTAAGCATTGTCCGCTGAGTTCATTCGTTCTGACGTTCAGAGAGCCCGCCAGATATTGAACCACCAGGGAAATGCCCTTTGTTAAAGCCACATCCAGAGGCGCAGAGCCTCTTGACGAAGGGTCCATGACCCCACCCTGCCCTGCTTGTTGAAGTACCACATGGTAGTGGTGTTGTCTGTGAACACCTACACTACCTTCCCTTTGAGAAAGGGAAGAAATGCTTTTAATACTAGTCTGATTGTCCGGAGCTCTAACAGATTGATGTGGAGCCCAGACTCTGCTGGAGATCTGTTACTCTGATCTCCGCCTCTCCAAGGTGGCCGCCCCATCCCAGGATTGACGCATCTGTCACTACTGTCTGACCTGGTTGGGGAAGGGAGAGGGATCTGCCTCTGACCCAATGGTGGTTTGTTAGCCACCACTGCAGATTTCGTACAGTTACCTCCGTGATCTGCACTATGCTGGAGGGATTCCCCTGTTGCGGCACCCACTAAAACTTCAGGGCGCACTGCAGAGACTGCATATGCTACCTGGCATGTGTCCCCACCAGGATGAGGAGGCCATGAGGCCCAGCAGCCTCACAGATATTCTCACCAAAATCCAAGATAGAGGCTAAAACATCTGTATCATAGCCTGAGTATCCTAGACTCGCCGCTCATGAGGATAAGTGCGAAACTGTAGTGTCCAGAACAGCTTGATGAAAGGGAGCATCTGAGAGGGAGTCAGGTGTGACTTCAGCACGTTTATAGTGATCCCAGTGAGTGCAGAAGGTCCGCCACAGTCTGGATGTGGGAGACAACAGCTTGGGGCGAGCCCACTTTCGACAGCCAGTCAACGAGATAGGGAAAGACTGAAACCCCTATACTGCGCAGATGAGCTGCGACCACTGCCATCACCCTGGTGAACATCCGAGGGGCGCTGGTAAGGCAAAAGGGAAGCACGGTGAACTGAAAGGGCTCGTGGCCTACCATGAACCGCAAGTAAAGCCTGTGGGCAGGCAAGACTAGAATATGAAAGTAAGCATCCTGCAAGTCCAATGCCACCATCCAGTCTCCTTAGTCCAGGGCAGATAGCACCGGAGCCAGAGTGAGAATTTTGAACTTCTTCTTGAGAAAGAGATTGAGGGACAGAAGGCCTAGGATAGGGGGAGGCCCTTGTCCTTTTTGGGCACTAGAAATTAGCAGGAATAACAACCACAACCTACTTCTGGCTCAGTAACCTGCTTTATGACTTCCTTGGCCAAGAGACGTGTAATTTCCTCTTGGAGGAGTGCCAAATGATCCTCCGTCATACAATCATAGGGTTGTGGCAGAGACGGAGGGGCAGTCTCGATGGTGGGTGGGTGGGGGGTATCCGCTTCGGACTATCTGCAAAACCCACCTGTCTGACATGATGGACTGCCAGCAGAGCAGGTGATGGCGGATCCCGCCTCAGACTGGTCCCTAGTGGGGAATTATTTGACTAGGAAGATTTGAGGCAGCGGACTGGCCAGAATGCTGGCTCTCTGATCCACAAGGACGGTGAATCCCACACGTCCTCAACCAGGCGTGGTGCCTATGGGCCACCGTTGATGCACCCGCCCTGCCCAGTGAGTCGGTCGTGTTCAATCCACATCAGATCGTGAACTTTGCTGCATCTCTCCCATCAGCAACTGCTTGGGAAAGTACAGCCCAGTCATCCTCCGGGACCTGTGGCAGCAATTGCGCAACCGTATTCCACAACGTATGGGAATAATGGCCCAAAAGAGATGCGATGTTGAAGGGCACACATGCCAAGCTGGCGGAAGAAAACATCTCCTTCCCAAGTCTGTCCAGCCTCCTGGATTCCCTATCCGGGGATGTGGAAGGGAACGTGCCCTGGGAGGTGGAGGCTTTAGTGACCAAGCTCTCAGGGGTGGGGTGTTGCTTCAGGAAACCTGGGTCACCCGGTTCCGGGGTGATGGACAGGCAAATGTCCTGTTCACAGGAGCTCCTGTGCTGGGTTTGGACCAGGTACCCAGTAGGACATTCGTAAGGGCTTCATTAAAGGGAAATAGGGGCTCTGAGGAGGAAGCCCTAGGCTGAAGCAACTCTGTCAGGAGGTTAGTCTTGCCTGCCACTGAAGGCAACTTGAGGTCCTGGACCTCAGCCGCTCTCCACACCACCACTGAATATGAAGCTCCCTCCTCAGTAGCCATGGTGGGGGAAAGAGCATGCCAGTATCTGGGGTGATATCCAGTCCAATGGCTGGAACCAGGTCCGTACACCAGTCCATGGGATCTTGGAGCTGGTATTCCAAAGGGTCCAGCAACCCCTACCATTCCTCACCATAACCTAGTCCATAACGGTAAGGCTCAGGATCTGACATGGGGGGCAAGGCCAGAGTTGGTGTCGTATGACGCCCATCTGGCTCTGCGTCAAAGTTGGCAATGACGGCACCACCCAAAGGTACAGGCAGCGCTGGAGGCATCGGCATCCAGACGGGCATCGGGGAAGGTTGAAGTGGTACGACTGATGCCGGTCCAGATCCAGGAATGGATCATTTGATGCTCCTCGGAGCCGAGACCGAAGCCACCAATGCAGAACCCAAAGGAGCCCCTTCTGACTCAAAGGTGCTTCAGCAGAGTTTAGATGCCCCAAAAAAGAGGTGCATGGCTTATAAAACTGTTGGAGTTGGGCAGGGGTCTTGCCGGCTCCCGAAACTCAGGGAGGTGGGGAGTCTGCAGACGGAGGTCTAGAGCGACGACGCTCCTGTTCTCACATCGGCTGCCGGACGGGGTGAAGTCAAAGAATGCTTAGTCTTCTTCAACTTCTTCTTGTGCCTCAACTTACCCAATCGTCCCGAGGACTTGGAATGGGACGATGAAGAGGGGGAGGGCTCTGTGACCGATCCTGAGACCTTCCTCTGGACCAAGATCGGGACTTACGGGGAGTTGAGCGCCAGGCTGCCATCAACCTTGGGACCACTCCCTCAAAGTCTTAGGGTGCATGGCTCGGCACTCGGGGCATGAGTTCGGACCATGGTCACACTCCAAACACCAAAGGCAGACTAGGTATGGATTCGATATGGACACTGCTTGATGACAGGACTTGCAAAGCTTGAAACCAGACTTGCGAGAAGATATCCCACAACGCACCAGGTTTAAAGATACTCAAAAAGCTTGGATACAAATCTAAAAAAGACTAGTCAAAAAGTGACTGAGTGGTAATTCTTTCTTTGGATCAGTGCTGGCTGGCGCAGAACAAAAAGAACTGATGTCAATGCGCCAGGAGGGTGACACCTATATACGACCTGCGATATCATATCTGGCGCGGACGATGTCAGTGACGGATGCAGCATGCAGAGGGTACTGCTCGAGAAAAATCGCCAGATCCAGAATGATGTCTGGGGGAAATTCCAAGGTAAGGCATCTGCAACTAAATGTCTCTATCAGATCATTTACTTAGTGTTTATGATGTCTCCTTTTCATGTTCTTCCTTTCACATGTTTCTATCACTTGCAATCATTACACTCATTCTTTTTAATTACTCTGCTCTGCCCAGCTTCTGTGTATTTTACTTCTTCACAGTTTTTTCCAAACAGTTAATCACTTTAGCATCAGAGTCCAACTTTGAAACTGAAGATCTATTATAGTCAGCCAGCCATCAGGGATTGATCTGGGTCATGTGGGTATCAAAAGAATTGTCTGGGTGAAAAAGTTCTTTGTATAAACACAATATTTGTCTACCAGGGACAATGGGTCACCAATGAAAACAACAGATAAGGAATTAACATGTACGAGATGAAAGCTACAATCTGGGCAATGATGCCTCTCTCCTTCTCTTTCAGCCACACCAAAAGGAATTCCATATACCACCTTATCCCTACTTGTTATTCCTGGTTGTATATGTTGTAAAATGTAGCCATGAATAGGAAAGCAGTGTAAGCAAATGGATTCTACCCATTTAGTCCAGCAGGATTTTTCACTTTTCACTATCCAGTTTTTAGACTTGGAATGTGAGTCTCATTCACGGAAAAACTGTGGTATTGGACAGAGCGTTTTAACCACCAGTGCCTGCATTTTAAAATAAGGTGGTTGCTGTGCAGCTAAGGTAAGTGGCACAGGGCTGGTTACACGTGAATACGGAGGCACACTTGTGTGCAGCCTGCAAATGGGAGATTGCGGTTGTGCACAGCTAGGAATCTGCGCACAGGTAGTCTGTTGCAAATAGGACTCTGCAAGGATTGACGCTGGCCTGGGGTAAGCCTTATCATATGAGTGGGCATTTATAGTGTAGGCCTAAAATGCTTACTGGAAAATCTGTGGTGTGTTCACTGTATTACATATATTGTCAAAATCTGACCTAACATACAGTTTCACTCCACTTAGGCCTACAATGTCAAGCAAAGTATCAAATTGGGATAAAACGTACATGATGAGGTTGAATTTGCAGTTAAAAAAAAACACAACCTCCTCTCAAGGGATTTCAAAATCTTTCATATTTCTCAGCCTCAGTTCATAATCAGACTCCAGGCCCTTCCCCCTACCCCACTGGGCCAAGTTAATTATTCATCTCCCCAGTAGAGGGATCAAAGGACTCCCCACACAACAGAGCAATTGACAGTGATTGACTCAGTTCCTGTTTAAGGAAGGGGTAGGGTAGATAATCTGCATCTGATAATTGGTATGTCACTCTGAACCTTGGGTAGCCGACAGGGAACAGCAGGAGTGAGCATCCTGCACTGCCATAACATTACAGGACACTGTGGAGGTGTTGGGTGGGTCTGGCGCACTTGAAACAAAAATACAAAGTCAAGAAAGAACGGTGTGAGGCCACCAAGTAAAAAGGAATGAGTGCGCAGAATCATTAATTAATCAAAGGACCTGCCTGGGGTGCTCCTAAATGCCCTCTGAGGGCTCAAAGTTGAATAATGCTTTCCTTGTGGCTGTCCAAAGTGGGCAGTGGCACCACCAACGGATACTGCAGAGTGTGTTTGAGGGGCTGCAGAATGGCAGCCGCTCTTCTCCCAACAAGACCTTTAAAAGAATAAGCATATGTCTCCTGGGGCATTACAAATATAAACCCAGGAGAGATTTTCCTTTGCGTCAAAGTACTCCAGAGTTGGACCTTTTGCTCTTGGGCACTGGAGTGTGGGACACCTTGTTGGTGGTCCTTTGGTTGCATTAGGCAGCCAGTACAGTGTAAAGAAAGACTTACTGGTTACAATAATGATGTATTGATTACAATAATATTGAACAATGACTGTTTACCAATATAATGAATGCTACTGGTATCAAGGCTGATATACCAGTGACATGTGCTTGTTTTATCCTGGGAGCAACCATGCCCACTGGAGCAAAGGAGAAAGCCCAGAACTTTGGAGCCAACACAGAACGTTTTCACATTTGAAGTTTTGGTGAGAAGGAATCGGGTAGTGTCAGATAGGAACTCGTATCAGAAAATTTGAAAATCACCATTTTGGATGGTTCCAGAATGCTCCGCAGGAATGTTGGGACAGGGTTGGGGGGATGATGTGGCTAAGTAGGATTGGACAGCACTGCCTGGCCCATACAACTTTCTACCCCCACTTAAAAACCACTACACACAGAAGAGAAGATCCTGGACATGGGAGCAGCGACAGCAGGAGAAGCCACCTGATGCCCTGCAAGGATAGATTAAGGATTTTGACGCTGGCTGATCACCAGGAACAGGACGGGTCTCTCCACAGTCAGTGGCTTTGGCGGTCTTAAGCCCCATTAATACCGGATGTGGGGAAATGCCTGGATTCCACTGCAAACTGGTGTCCTTCAATAAGTCGGGAGGCTCTGGTGACTGAGGAGTGAGGGAAAGATGGTGTGGTCTGCTAGGTTGTTGCAGAGGAGCTGCACAAGATACACCCACCTGCAGGAAAGAAGCACCAAGTAGAATACAAGGATGGTGCAGGGCGCCAAAAAATCCCACTTCTTACAAATGACACCCCTTTAGAGGCCAGGAAACCAAATGAAAATGCTCTTGTTGGCTAGGCATGGCCACCAGGAGCAAAACAAGAATGATGAAAATAATTGGCCCAAATTTGGCCCAATTGGGCAGGAGACTTGCTTCTTCAAAGATTAGCTTTTAAAAAAAATACGAAATGGGAAATAGAGCATGTGGTGCTCTGTCACTATTTCTCTAAAAATGTTTCCACACCATCCCCCCTTTGGGGTGGTCCAGGGCAGGGTGCGTCATCCCGTTCCTTTTATTATTAGGAAAGGGGAAGGTGTGGGGGCCGTTTTGGTTAGCCCCGAGAAACCCCTCAGCTGGGGCCCTGATGCAAGAAACATCCTGGTGCTGCACTGCACATTTTCTGCACACTAGCTGGTCAGCACGCTGGTTAACGCAAGAGTTGGCTCAGGAAAGAATGCGTGTACAAAATTGGAAAGAGCCTGGCGGTGTCAATATCTGGAAGCTGACAAGTATGTGACAAAATAGCCCTGAAAATTTATCATAAGAACCTTAAAATTGCTTGCTGCACTTTTTGTTCCCTTTGTATTAAGGAGGCTGATAATGATGGGAACGAGATTCTTAAAATTGTCGCCAGCTTAATGGATCCTAACACTAAGTCTCTACCTCTAGAGCCGAGCAAATCACATTGTTTCCAAATTAGTGATTATTGTGAACATAAAGGGGGTCATTATGAACACAGCGGTGTTTACCGCCATGTTCATGCTGACGGTCATTTCACTGACCGCCAGCCCCCCTGGAACCCTGCCAGCCGCATAATGAACATTCTGCTGGGCCGGCGGACGGAAACAGTTTCGGCCCGGTGGCCCAGCAGAATGCATGGACGGACATTGTCGGTGGCTCCACATGAAGCCACCGTCAATGCCTGTGTGCGGCGGGTGCAGCTGCACCCATCGCGCAGATCACTGCCCGTAAATCGGGCAGTGACCTGCGCAATGGGGCACTCCACAGGGGCCCCTGCACTGCCCATGCCAAATGCATGGGCAATGCACGGGCCCCGGAGCACCCCTTCCGCCAGCCTTTGGGATCATTATCCGAGGGGCAGCGCTGCCCTGTCGGAAAATGATTCCCTCCATCGTCAGGCTGCCTCTGTTGTTTATATGGAGGTTCAGACCGCCATGCCAGTGGAGGTCTTTTCCGCCGTCACCGGCATGGCAGTCTGAACCACCATGTACATAATGAGGGCCAAAATCCTCAAAATTCAGGCTAATCTAGTAGGGGCGAATATTCCAGCATTGAGGATTGGGAAGCAATGTTTTGCAGGTCCATCAGCAGATTCAAAACTGTCATCCTTTCACTCTCCATCTTTGGAGGGGTGACAGCTTTATTTGAAAATTGAAAATCTGGGTCTCCATATGATCCAATGCCACCTCATATCATAAAGTTCAACTTGCATATCTTTGCACTGTTATATAAGGAGTTATTTGCCACCTCCCTCCACTCAGGTATCTTGCTGGATGTTTGGAAGAGAGCTAACATGATCCCTTTGCTCAAAAAGGCCAATGCAGATCCTGAGTTAATAACTAACTTTAGACCGGTCTCTTTGCTCCTAGCAACTTCTAAGGTCTTGGAAAAGGTGGTTGACCAACAACTAACGACTTTTTTGTCAGAGAACAACTTGCTACATCCTTCCCAGTCAGGGTTTACATCACGCCACAGCACAGAGACAGCATTATTAGAGGTATCTGAATCTATTATTATCAGTCTGGAATCTGGCCTTAAATGTTGCCCTGGTGCTGCTGGACCTGTCTGCCGCATTTGATATGGTAGATCTGCACAGGCTAGAACACCCGGGGTGACAGGCTCAGCCTTGAGTTGGCTTGGTTCCTTTCCTGAGAGAGGAGAGCAGGTAGTCTGTATGAAGCAGTTCGCCTCGGGAGATAAAATGTTGAAGTGGGGAGTGTCGAAGGGCTCCTCTCCAAGTCCCACTCTCTTCAACATTTATAGGACTCCTTTGGATTATTTGGTGGAATCCTTTGACATTAAAGTCATTTTATATGCAGATGATACGCAGCTCCTGCTCACGTTTGATGGGGATTCTGCAAAAGCTAAAGATGCATTTGCACATTGCAAATTGCAGTGCAACCCTAATAAAAAGGAAATCGTATTGTTTGGGCAGAATCCCCTCCCAGGCTGGGTAAGAGCACGGCACAGCAGCGTTACCCCACTGCCCCCTCCAACGGCGGTGGCCAGAAATCTGGGCATTCTGCTCGACTCCCAACTCTGTCAGTGCACAGGTGGCAGCAGTGAAGTGATGTTGGGGTTGGGGTTATGGGTCCAGTTCTCGAGGACCAAAGAAGAGTCCAGACTCAGCTGCTGTTCTCTCTGGTGTCTGCACTCAAGCTACCAGATTACCTTACTAAAGCAATGCCCTTGAATGGTCTAAGCACCTATGAATTATGCATGGCTAGTGCTAACTGTGCACATGCTGACGCCTCCAGAATGTTTGTAAATAAAACAGCTGCACAGCAAAGAGCGCTGATTGAGCGATCTTAAACACAGTATGCTATTTTGCTTGCATGCTAACACTGCTAAAGTATTTGCTTTAGTAACTTTGCAAATACTCAGAAGCAAGAGTGTAATTTCCACAACATTTGTCTTATTAGCATAACTTTATTTTACTTTAAATTGACTGTCATCAAAACAGGAACCTTAGCACAAATCTGGCTGCTGGTTCCTTTTTGTGGATTACGTTTGTGTTGCAGTGATGCATGTTCTATGGAATTATGTCTGGGAACTGCTGCAGTGCGAGGGCTCTGCTTCCAGTAGCCATACTTCTTCTAACAGCTGAAAACAGCTGCTATTGTTTCTAGGTTCCCTTTGACCTCTGTCAGTCCCCCTAAAGGGGCTCCGCAGATTGACCTCTAGGGGTGGCTGGCAGCCAGGACACATGCAGCATAAATACCACACTGACATGGCTGCCCACATCATTTGGCAGCGTGCACCTACAAAATTGCACTGGTGCCTTTTCTACTTTTCTGTTACCAATCTGAGCTGTGGGGAAACAACACAAGGGTAGGGCAGGGGAAGTAACGGGTGTGGAATCAACATTGGGCTAGGGGGCTTGGTAGCAGCACAGAATGGGTGGGGAAAAGCAGCACAGGGTGGGAGGATGCAGTACAGAAGATGGGGGTTGGAGCATAGACCGAGGGCGTTGGGAGGAACACAATGGCGAGAGAGAGAGCAATGTGGTGCTGCGGAAGAAGAGCACACAAATGTGAGCACATCACAGAGGGGGTTGGGGAAGAAGCACACAAGCAGAGATAAAGCAACTCACAAGCGGTGGAGCTGGGGGAGTAAACAAGAGAGACAGCTGGAAAATACAAGTACTCTCATAGAAAAAATCACCATCTGAAAAAGTGATTAGTATAAGGACACAGGAATGCATCCTATTTCCAGGGGAAGGGAAAATGTACTAACACGCTAATGAATAAGAAGCAAGCAAATGAGAGTGACAATGAAGCCAACAAATGGTAAGCAGTAGGAGGGCTCTGAGCCAACTATACACCTCAAATGCACTGTCTAGTACGCAGGACCTAAAAATAAATATGTACGAGACATCCAAAGCCAGTAAAGATTGAGCTCAAAGTGCATAACAGAGTGAAAAAAAAGACTATTCAATTACTTGGAAAACTGGCTCTTGCTTCCCTAGAAAAGAGGGTGTGTTTGATGAACATTATGAAAGAAACCACTCGTGATAAGAGATATAGAGGCTTCCCAAGCAATATAATTTTACTTCTAAGAATCTTAGACTAAAGTATGACTTTTTCCTCTACACACTCATTGGCTGTGATTGCTGATGCAGCCCTCACTTGCTCCTCGGATTGCTAGTATTTGAATGTAGGGGAGACAGAAAAATATCCAGTTTCCACTGGCCTGGCCCTGCTGCCTCCCTTTAATATAAGCAGCACCTGCTCCTTCTCTGTGCACTCCTGCCTTTTACTGCAGCTGCCAAAATACCCTTATCCATTCAGCAATCAATGTTCTCTGCTGCACAGCTCGCTGAACACTGTCCAAGATCCCAACCTGGAACCACCATGATCGTGTTTACAAGCTGGAGACAATCACTGCAGAGTGTTTTACACCCTGCTGCAATGCTTGTTTGGACTGGTGTGTGCACTCATCTTGACGTTAATCCCTATGGGCAACCAATGGATCTCAAAATGGTCTTACTTCGGTGCTATTCGTCCAATTTAAGACTGAATCTGCAATATTTCTTGGAGGGGCTATATATCTGCTTTTATTTTGTGAAAAATGTCATATTACAACTTTATTTTGAATTATCTCTTGAACACCTGCTCGTAGAATTGCTTATTCTATTCAGTGCCTCCATCTTACATATTTAAAAAACGTTTTTAACCTAATTTGTTACTCGCAAAATTAACATAAATAACATTTTCATTACTTTTAAATACAATTTTATTTGCATCACTAATCCAGGTGAACCTCAGATCCTGCTCTATGATGAATAATTACCCCTACAACAGGTCTGTTAATGAATGGTTAAAATGGATACAGGTCCTGGTGTGGTACTACACTAATGCTGTCACATGCTTCTGAGTTCCAAGACTGACAAAATGCAGAAGACTTGAGTAAGAAAAATATATATGCAAAGCCATGATTAATTAATAAGAGAACAAGTTATCTTGATTGTTACTTTAAAAGAACTGGATGTCCCTGGAATTAATGTTCCTTCTTAGCAACAGCACAGATGAATGCACCAGTCAGGTCTTGCAGTGATTCAGATGTGCTGCCTGGGCAAAAACATTAGTAAGTCTCAGAAACAAAATGGCTTTGAAGAAATCTTCAAGGCTTCCACTACTGTGGTTGAAGTAGTGCAGGACTCAACATGTGTTCTCTGATATGAATATATATGACAGTCACATAACAAGTCTTAGTAAAGCAAAAGGTCTCGACCCTGAGACCTACTGGTTCTGCCAATGCCTTTTTGTTCATGTTGTAGATCATCGGCAAAAATGCCCTGGCTGTAAAGCGTTAACAAAAGGAAAAAAGAAACAAAAGGTTGCAATGATTCCTCATTTTGTAGGTGCGTGCATGTGCCATGACACTCATGTGACGCAGGGCGCCATTTGGTTTTTTTATTTACTGATCCGAGATGGATCAGTAACTAAAAGAAAATATGAAAATGAAGTAGCGCAAAAGCTCTTCTTTGATAAAGTGGTATGGCCAGCAGCAACTTGCGGGCATTGGGGGCAACGGAGGAGAAGTCGGGGTAGCTGGTGGTGGGAGGAAAAGACACTCAGGAGGGGAAGAAGCCATAAAGTGGTGGGGGAAATATAAACACAAGGGAAAAACACTGGGGCAAAGGGAGAAGCACACAGGTCAGAGCAACATGGAGGGTGGGAGATGGGGTGAGGGGGCACACAACCAAGAGAAATCCAGAGTGCAGGGACAGATAGGAACACAACAGAGACAGCTGGAAAACATATGCACTCTTGTGGAGTAACTAAGAAAAGGAAAAAAGTAGTTCCCCAAAAGTGAACAGTGAAGTGACACTGGCAAGAGGCTAAGCTACTAGCGGGGGCAAACATAAGATCGACTAGGCAAGCCATTGAATAAGAAGCAAGCAAATGACAGGTACAATGAAACCAACCACTGATAAGAAAAGAGTGGGCTTTAAGCCCACAGTATATTTTTGGTAAACTGACTATAGGTATTTTGCAACCAGACAGACTGCACTGGGTGGTAGGCTCGACCTAAAAAGGGTCTCTTGTGCTGGTCAAGACACATTGTTGAGTCAAGATTCAGGACTCCTTTTAACTTAATTAATAAAGTGATCAATCAAATTATCAAAAAGAAAACCATAAGCTTGATTTCCCTGGAAGCACTGCATATGGGTTTTCTATATGTAGGACAGCTCCTGACATCTAATTTACCACAAGGATGTCCCTTGATCTGCTCTAGCAATGGCTAAATGCCAGGTGGAGTATAAACAGTAAAAATTAGGATGAAAACTGGTTTCCTATCCTCTTAACTTTCTTGTTTCCCATTGCTTCAATAATTTGAACAGGAAAAAGATTGTGAGTACCTCCTTGCTTTAAAAAAGATGTCTGATGATTAAATCAATGGGGAGGTTCACAAAATGTATTTACCCTTCTTGAGCAATTAATGTTACATCTAAGGAGATATCCAACGCAGAATGTTAATTTAAAATGATAAAGCATGGTAATCTCCCCAAAATATAGCAAATACATCAATCTACTAAAGCTGATGAAAAACTAATGCATCTGTATTTTATACATTTGTATTAATAATTTTAAACTGATGCTGTTGTTGCGAGAGGCCTTGGAGGGTGACATAGGACTTCTAGGAGATGATGGCTGGGTGGAAGAGGCCCAGAGTCCTAGAGAGATTGCATACGGGCCTGCTTCCATTTAATACAGCTACGGGCATTACACAAAGCGTACTATTCTAATTCACTTCTACACCTTCTGGGCGCTATGATTCACATCTGTATGCCGGGGATCTGGCATCCTGGGGTCCTTCTTCCACATCCTTTGGGACTGTCCTATAATCCAGCAATACTGGAAAGAGATAGTGCAAATGATAGCCCAGGTTACGGGTCTCACTATACCATTTGAGGACAGATGGTTTGTACCACATATAACGGGAGAGGAAGTGTGGCCCAGATATGGCAGGATTGAGAAAATGATCTGGCTTGGTGTCAGCGAGTGGAACAAGTGATATATCAAAGTTGGGGCTGCCCGAAAAAATATAACAAAGTATGGAATCAAAGGAACACTTACTGGGAAACATAACTGATTATTGAGGGGTGGCTACGGGGTATATGGGATTGAGAGGGTAAATTAAATTGTAATATAAATTGCCTTGGTTTTGGACCAGAAATGAGAGCATAAGTTTTATACTGTTGTCTGATACCGTCTGTACCTGTGATGTCATTGTCTCTCTCCTTTGCGATGTTTTACATTCTTCGTCAATGATTGTGCAAAATCTTGTACGCCGCGCAATTATTACAAAAAAAGATTTTCAAAAACAAAATAATTGTAAACTGTTTCAGATTCAAAGCTACAAAAGACCTTTGCAGCCACGGTAATAGACAGACCCACCTTTTCGAACTCAATGCGTGCGGTACACATTCTGACATTACCTGCAGCAAGGGAACACTGTGCACATCTTTTGGTTCCGCACTTAATCAGGTTCCAGCAGACAATCCACTTCCTGAAGGGCACCCGAAAGAACAGGACATCAGCATGGTGGTGGCTTTCTCATCATGACCATGTCGCGCATCACCCTCATCAACTGTGTCCCGAACTACGAAGAAAGGGGAATGTGACGAGGCACTGACTTCAGGAGAAGTGGTGCCGCTGCCCGGGTTACTACTGGTCTCCAAGTAGCAACGTAAATCCTTAATACACTGCCCGAAAAAACTTAAACACACAAAACTCCTCTTGAAGACCAGCAACTGAAAGGTGCAACATGACAGAAGAAGCATGGTGGAAGTAACTTCCAGCTTCCAAAGATCCTGTGAATAACCTTCCAATAAAGATTTCTCTATTTCGTCAATGGAATCAAGTGCCAATTTTAAGAAACTGAAATGAACATTTTATCTTCCTCACATGCTACAAGTAATGTTGTAAGTATTAATTTATGTACAAATGACTGTGCTTTCATTTCTTTTATTACGTAATACTTGCTAACGTTCCATTACCTATTGTACACTCTTTACACTGAACACACCGTTAAACCTATGGAAACTGATAAAGAAATACTGTAAAACAAAAATCAGAAGCTGAAATGGAATTCTCCACCAAAGTAAGCCATGGTGACTAAGGTTTGTCAGAGCAAGATGTGTAGGGCCCTCCCCCTAACACAAGCTGAAGTCAGTACCACAGGTTGGGTTTAACAAGTGATTGATGAGAATAAACAAAAACTGCATAAATATTATTCCTCAGACATAAAGAAAGATTTCCCTTCTGTTATAGACCGAGTGAACAGGTCCAAACTTTCCCCTTCATTATCAACTGGCTGGCCATCAAAAATAAAACCGATATGCTGCTCCTAATACTAGAAGACAACATTAACCAGATGAACAATGAAGATGGCCAAGAAATGCCTGCATTTTTCTCGAACTTGCACCTAAGTTGTTAGTAGGAAGGCTTATGCGTTCAAGTACCTTCCATTCTGCCCATCCACCAAATCTAAAAAAAACATTGAAAAGCAGATATCTTATACCACTTCGCAAATTGTCCCCCAAACTGAACTGATCAATAAACTGTTATATTGGCATGCAATTTCCCCTCATACTGAATTATCTGCTGGTTCCAATGTTTCTTGTTCAATGGTTTAATGTAGTCTGAAGTTTAATTTACCTGTTAAGCTCCCCTTTCCTTGCTGTTCAGGAATGCTTTCTATGAATGCAACAAAACAAAAATGGGTACCTTTATACTGCAAGGCTTTTCTGTAGTTGTAAAGGTTAAAAGTGTCTGAAGCCACTTAGTTAGTGAAACACCAACAAACTCTGTAGGTCCTAAAGGGCAAATTCACCAAGGTTGGAACAGTGCTTGCAAAGTCCACTGATGATGGAAGAAATCAAAGCGAACACGAGAAACACCAAACAATACAATTCTCGAGCCACAATAAAATAGGCAGCTACAAATCGATCAAGGCAACTCACATCTGCTCTGACATGATATATTGCCCTTTGGGAAAAAGGGGCAGGTATAGGAGTTTTCAGTATTTTGTCAAATGGTAAATGAGGAGCACAAATAAAAAACAGATTGAAAGCTATTTTTATGCTGTCTGTGGCTTCTGCTGCTTTCCACAAGATCTGACTGTTCCTTGAGTAATACAGATCTTGGGACAGTGCCCCCTCAGTATTGGGCATGTGGTATAAAGGTATATGTGCTGTGTGGGCAGCTCTAGCCCTTGTAAAATAAAAAATGTGCTGGTGACACCATGGACACAATTAAAAGGAAAGAAGGTTAGACTGCAGAAGGCACTTTGGACATGTTCTTTTTATGCTTTTGCAAGCCACTTGCTACAATGATGGTGGGGCCAGATGAATGCAAGGTGCTGTCAGGCAGAGTAAGTACTTTCTTAGGTGTCTGATCTATATCTATAATAATGTAAATATGCTGGCGACAACTCAATATTTGGAGGATTCGCAAAAAGCGATGTTCAATATAAGTAGACGTGCTATGTGCTCACCATCCATGATGGTCTTGGTAGGTGCGGCCATAGGAGCTTTGTTAGGCCTTCCACTGGCGGAGGTTTCTGAACTTGTACTGCCTGCAAAAAAATAGTGCTAGAATGTTATAACCTGGAGTAATGATAATGTTCTTCTTCAAATGGGCTAAGAGCCTGTGCTCTACAGATGTCAAATCAAATTATTCAGTAGCAGTTTAACATACATACATATATAGGAACTACTAGCTACCATGGCAATAGATAATTCACCATGTGGAAAACAAACAAATGCTTTTGAAAACTCAAGAGAGCAGCATATGTAACCTATTGAAGTAAAGTGGAACATATTTAATTGCAGAAGCAGTTAGGACATCTTTAAACTGAAACCACTTAAGACTGTTGAAGAAACTGCATGTGCAAAATTGACAAAAGCTTTCAAAGCTTCCGAACCCCATATTAAGATTTTGCCAATCTATACATGTTGGCATTACCTAATGCCACGGTTGCAACTTTATCCTTCTATGTTCAGGACATGAATTTGAATAGTTCTGCATGCGAGGACAATTTATGGGTGTTAACACTTCTTGGAACGACCAACTATGCAACTCAATTCAATGAATACTGTTTCAATATTTTCCTGAAATTAGAACAGTGAGTTTGTTTCAACAAATAAAGAGATTTAACAAAATTTCTTCAAACGACATATTTCAAATCAGTTTTGTAGAAAATGGAGTACAGCAGTTCATAAAGGCTTATCCACATTTAACGATGGGCTGGTGGGAAGACACATGTTCATGTGACCGATTCTTTTTCTACTATTATGAACATATCCCCCTGTGATCATGATTTATCAATCATAACCTTTTGATGTGGAAGGGTGTTTGCTACCAACTTGAACAGTACACCTAAATATTATATAATAATCAGAATAATGCCAGGCTGGCAATGGAAATGAGCCACACAAAGATGATATTTTTAGTTTGGATGTTAACAAAGAACAGGATGCCAATCTTGACAAAACATCACATAAAATAGCTATATATTCAATGTTACAAGTTAGAGAAAGTCATCCTAGGTCATTAAATTCAGGTATTTACTTTGGAGAATTCATGCGTGTGTAAGTAATCTGAGGGACAAACACAAAATACATGACAAAAACAAACATAAAGCACCTTTTAAGGCTAGGAGAGGGTAAGGGTGTGGGGTAGCAAGAGCTTTTAATGTTTTTTTAGTGCTTAAGGATGGGCAAGGATATAGATTATAGTTTACAGGGTTCAGGGATCGGTAAGGATAGGTAGAATCAAGGTTTTTTTTTTTTTTCAAGGTTCAAGGATAGGTAAGTGCACAGGGTAGTAAACCGTTTTCAGGGATGGGTGAAGGACAGTAAAGTTTTTACAGGAGATTTTAGGATTCAGGGATGGGTAAGGTTATAGGTTGATAAAGGGTTTTCAGGGTTCAAGGATGGGGAAGGGTATTAAGGTTTTTTTTAAAGGTTCAGTGACAGGTAAGCACACGGGGTGGTAAGGGCATTTAGTGTTCAGGGATTAGTGAGGGTATGTGGTAGTAAGGAATTTAGGAAGTGTAGGGGTGCGGGTAGTAAACCTTTTCATTAAGTTTTGGGATGGGTAAGCGTACAGGGTAGCAAGGGTTTTAAGGATTTTTAGGGCTCACGTATGGGTAAGGGTACAGGTTAGTAAAGGGTTTTTAAGGTTCAAGGATAGGTTTGGATTAATAAAGGGTTTATAGAGTTCACGACTGGGACAGGGTACAGGGTAATAAGGGTTCGACAGGGCTTTTTTAGGATTCAGGGATGGATGTTTTACAGGGTTTACGGATGGTTAATGGTTTTCAAGAAGTTTTAAGGTGTAGGGATGGGTAAGCATAAGGGGCAGTAAGAGGTAAATATAAACAGGAAATGGAGAGAAAAAATATCTATCATATATATATATAAACAAATTATATTTTAACGTATACTTTTGTTTTAAAAAGAGGGTGTGTTTGGGGGGGTTCCCACAAAATTTACACATACAAATTTGACAAGCACACACACAAAAAATGTACATACCAGCGGTCACCACTTTATAATTAGGTCGCATTTTCTGAATTTTTTGTTTTGCTAACAACTTTGGCCTTGTTTGACGAATCTGCATGAAATTTTGCAAAAATGTTCCTTTACCTCAGCCCCTTCCTGGAACATTTCACAGTGGTCCACCAAGCGGACCATGAAAAAGACTGGATGCGTTGAAACGCATAGGTATAGCTACATCCATGGTAATAAACTAATTTTAGAAGTCATACGACTGTGTGCTCCTGCCCCCACTACACTTATACGAGGCATTGTGGTGGTGATGCCTGACAAGGCTGCCTCTCATGAGACGAAATGTGGTAACGCAGTAATGTAGTGAGTTTAGTTTATAGGACGTAATCAGCGTGGTGTCGGCTATAAGGCTAAGCATGGACGTTAAGGGATTCTTTATTTTTTATAATATGGAATGAAAATAGAAGCTTTTCAAACTTGAAAGGGTGATTAATTCTACTAACAAAAAGGAGGTGACTACAACTCCTGTATTTTCTGCCATGTTAAATCTAAACATTGACAACCATGTAGCAGCAGCTAGATCGCCATCCTCTACTGTCTTCTCTTTAAAAATATGTCCATGGTTACAAAGCACCTCGCTTCAGTGATTCCAGTCAACAAAATGATGATGGTAATTGTGAAATAGCCAAAAGATGAAGTAATCCTATGATTTAAGAGGCAGGTCTGATGGTGAAATGAGTAAATGAAGTATTACAATATGACTGTACCCAGAAAGTCTCCATCATTCTCTAAATTCAGTACAAAGAGTATTTTATCGACTACAGTGATCTGAGCTGAATAGGCAATGGCAAAGAGATGTAGGATTGCGAAATAAGGCATGTACAGCAGGGAAATGGATCCAAGAAACAACTTTCAGAAGGAAGACCTTAAAGGCATCACTGATGGCATATCCATACTTCTAAATGTAGCATTTCTATTATTCATAATTAATTATGTATGCAACAGCTTTGCACAGTAATGACTGCACAGGCCCACTTACCTCTTCCGCGTCTTGATGCTCCTCTTACTGTTGAGGTCTGTCCTCTGCCGCCCCTTGCCCGACCCCTTCCTCTCCCTCTAGCACCACCTCGGTTTGCTATTGAAGGACTGTTGTCATCGGAGTCGTCATCAATGGTTTCTTGTTTTCCAATGTCCATGATGTCATCATCGCTTAACATGGAGGCGGGGCCATCTTCCTCTGACCTGTGGGCTCTTGCGCGGTTCATAGCCTGGGTAAAAGAGGGCACCTTAAATGCACAGCATACATGTACTAAAATAGACTCATAGGAAGAACAGAAACATAGTAAAGTACATCATTTGGAGTTATTCTTAGGAGTTAACAAAACTTCAAGAAAAAACAGAGTATTTGGGAGTGGTCACGAAAAAATAAACTAGCACCACACACATATTATGAAAGTAAGTGTACAGGGAGGGGAGCGCGTTTGTTAAAGGAAAGGTGTTCTGGGAGCTGGCTGGGCTTTCTGGTTATTCCATTTAATCAAAATGTCTGCGTACTTGTAACACTATTTTGCAGCCAGGTGCACCTTAGGAGTGACGCAGTGTTTTGCATACTTGCATATCTCCCAAAATCAGAAGGAGTATCTGAGACACTAAGAGGCCGATTAGGAGTTTAACAGAGGGAAACACCCATCCGTCAAATTCCTGAGTGAGTGGTCGCCGCTGTGCTGGCAACCTCCTCACTGGCCCCATTACGACTTTCCCACTGGGCTGACCGGCCGAACCAAGGTTTTCACCGGTCAGCACAGTGAGAAAAGTACAACTGCATTGCTGCCAGCTTATAATAGAGCCGGTGGCAATGCTGCCACACACAGGGGGCAACAGCACCCTCGAAATGCAGGGGAATACCCCTGCACTGCCCATTCCACAGGCATGCGCAGTGCAGGGGCCCCACTGTACCCCCTGCACTTGTTCTCCACCAGCCTTTTCATGGTGGTTGAACCACCATGAAAAGGCTGATGGAGAACAAGATTGTAATCAGCAGGGCGGTGCTAAGTCCCGTGCCGCCCTGGCTGATTACAACCTGCACTGCCGTCAGCCCATTGGGATCTGAGACCCTGTGAGGGACCGCAGTAGGTTGGCTGGTCTGCTCACCAACCACGTAATGTGGCGGTCAGGCCGCCACAGCCGCAACGGTCCGACAGCCACCATGAGACTGGCCAGCCTCGTAATCAGGCCCTTAGAATAGTGTGGCATAGTCTGGTGTCTTGCGTGTGTGTGTGTGTGGTCTCAGTTGTGATAGTGTAGGTGACACTGTAGTGTTCTATACTCAGTGGGTAAGCTTGCTAGAATGCTGGCAGGACACAGGGGGAGAGAAGTCATTAGGACTGAAAGTCTTCTCCTGGGCTCTGTATTCATATAGCTTTTATGTTTACTGTTGTTTAACTAATAAAGAGGCATTTATACAACCTCGAAGAGACCTTGTGATCAATTCCACTTCATATTTGGCAATGAGGAGAACTCAAGGGAACTGGAGAAAAATCGGTTTAAGTTCTGCGAGCTAGGGAAAATACTTCCATATTGCTACAACCTGGAAGTTGGTTATCGTATCAAGGAACTTTCGCCCTGCTGGCACTGTTGTTCAAAGTTTCTGTGTAGACATTGTCTCTTACATGGTAACTGGATTGTGTTTCGGCGCTGGGTTGTGGGCAGCTGTGTCTGCAGTTAAGAGGCCTGGTGTGCGCTCAAGGAAGAATGCGTCCTGATGAGCACCCGCGAGTTGATCGTATTGTGTGCTGGAGGTAGGGTACTTGCGGCTTCTTCCAGAGCTGTTGAGCAGGTGGTAACCTCGAAGCGGCTTGGAAGTCTGTTTTGCCATGTGGAAGCTCGAGGCACCTTTGAGGTTGTGCTAGCAGTGCGCTCACCGAGGAATGGGAGATGATAGGGCTGCGTGAGCACTCATGCTGCGTTTGTTTAACAGAGCACATAGATCTACTCAAGCAAGGAGCATTTTCTAAATTGTGCTCAAGTGTCAGCGGCGCATGCGGTTTATCTCTGGCACAGCACACTTCGCAAGTCATACGCGCTAAAAGAAACAATCCTCTCACTGGTGTTACTCTGCCTGCTGAGATCGTCTTATGACTCTGTTAGTCTGCTTTCAGTGGCTTCTGGTGTCATCAGCTCTGCGAGGTCACCTACAGGGCAGTCTTCCTGCTATCAGCACTTAGCATGCTTGTATTTTACCCTTTGAATATTTGACTTGTCTTGTGAAGCGGTGCCACCTAATTGGCATACGTCGTGCAGACAGCAGGAGCACGCTATTTGTTGATCTCCAGAACTTTGTGCTGACAGTAATTGGCACACTCACTGTTACCTAATTTTATTTACAGCGAGTAGCATGTTTAAACCACAGTGCATAAAAGCACTGCAAGGCTTAGTATGCTTCATTTTTATTTGAAACATTATCAGAATTACTTAGGCCCTATTACGAGTCTGGCGGTCTGCCAGACTCGCAGTGGAGGTCAGGCCGCAGCAACTGTGGTGGTCCGACTGCCACGTTACGACCCTGGCGGTCAGACCGCCATCTCCACTAGGATCTTTGATCCCGAAAAGATGACGGTGGTCGACATCAGGTTGTCTTGGGGGATGAATCATGCCATTTCCCAGCTTTCTGTAACACTTGATGGCACATTTCAATTTTGTTGGATGCCATTTGGCCTACTAGAATTTTGCAGAGGCTAAAAAAATGTTGTGGTATTTGCAAACACTATAGAAAAGTACAATTGGACTTTGCAGTTCATTTTAAACACATTGCACAAAGATGGTGTAACTGAGAAAGGACAAGTATATTATTGCAATCACAAAAGTGGAGTATCTTGGCCATATTCTTTCAGCTGATGGTGTCAAACCAAATCAGGTTTGGTTGAGGCGATAGGGAAAGTTTCTCATCCCAAAGACAAGGACCAGCTCAGATAGTTTTTAGGGATGTACAAATTCTATTGCAAATTTGTGAAAAATTATTTTAACTTGACAGAATGTTTCAGGAATTTATTAAAAAGAAATACAGATTTCTTTTGATTACCTATGTCAACAAAATTTTTATCTCACCAAAAAACAAATGGTACCGGCTCCTGCAATACAACCTTATGAGGCAGGTCACAGGCAATTCATCATGGCAGATGAACAGAGAAGTACTTTCACAAAGTGAGGGAAAGAAGGAGACTATTATAGGATTTGCATCTCGGAGATTGTCTGAAGTAGAGACAAGACACTCAGTTATTGAAAAAGAAATGTTGGCATGCTTGTGGAGAGTTGAAAGATGTAAGCCTTATTTGATGGGAAGACATTTTAACTACAAACCAAACATAGGCCATTGGTAGACTCCTCAAAGGCTTCAAGTTAAGAAAGTCTACAGCTAGTCCAGACAGGTTGGTGGTACAATTGTTAGGATTCAATTTCAAAGTATATATCTGGAGGGAAGAATTGTAACGCTGACTGTATTGAAATTACCTTTGGTCAACCATTAAATTTCAGGGAGGAGGAAGAAATTGAGGAATGCATGATTGCAAAGGTTGAAGACGACGTAGAGTAGGAAAGTATGAGTGAGTGGTGCAGTGCTGTAAGGAAGTTGATCTGCAAGAAATGCTGAAATATGTGGTGGAAGGGTGGCCTAAAGAAAAGAGCATGATGTTGACATTACAACCATATTGGAAAATTGCGGATGAGCTGTCTAATGAAAGTGGTGTTCTGGTCAGAAGAGAAAAATGAATTCCACAAGTTTTTTTTTTTTTTTTTTTAAAGAAAAAGAATGATTGAAACAGCACATGCTGGTCATTTGGCATGACGGCCAACAACAAAAAAGATGTGTAAGGACAAATTATTGGTGGCCATCAGTGGACAGAGAAGTGGATGACGTGGTACATGAATGTGGTCAGTGCTGTATTAGTGATAAGCATCTTGTAACATCGGTTCCAGAACCAGGGGTATCTAAATTCTAAACAAATTGGGGAAACGTTTCAATTGATTTTATGGGCTCATTTCATGTTCTACCTATCCATACGAGGTATTTGATTGTGATTGATAATTTATCAAGATAGGGGTAGGTGAAAAGAGTTGTGGAACCCAATAGTGCAAATGTTTTAAAACATTTTGAAGAAGTTTTCTATAGAGAAGGGATCCCATCTGAAGTTTTATCAGACAATGGTGTACAATTTATATCAACGACCATGCAGGAACATTCTCAAAAACATGGGTTACAGCATGTTTGTACTTCTTTATAGTGACCAAAGTTTAACGGTAAAGTGTAGAGATTCAACAAAGTGATAGTGGAATGCATACATAATGCTCTTGAGTCACAGGATGATTGTGTCAAGGCGATCAGGTACACCATATGGGCGTACCGCACTACTCCTGGCTCTGTTGCTGGACAGATTCCTTTTGAGGTAATGAGAGGAAGGAGTGTGAGATCATGTCTATCTCTATAATGGATGTCTGAAGTAGTTGGTGTTGGAGTTGATGTGCAGATGTTAACTGAATACGCTAAAATGTCAAGTGATGAGACCAGTAGGACCAAGGTGAAAGAAATCTTGATGGGAAAGAAGAAACACAAGAATGTTATGGTAATGAAAGTGGGTGATTGGGTCCGCATGAAAGATCCTCTGCTGATGAGAAAAGGTTTGTCAAAAATTAGAGATCTTATTCAAGTGAAAAAAAGTGTGTGGTAATTTTGTGCCTATTTCTAATGGTCAATGGTGGAAGATACCCCGTGTGGCAAAAGTGAACAAAAATACTGCAGAAAATGTTGACAGGAAAGTAGTTTTGGAGAAAAGCACACAGTGTCAACAAAATTTACCACAGAACAGAAATCTGATTGAAACTTTGAGAAGGAGTTCTTGCACTAAGAGACTACCCAAAAGATTTGTTGATTAACTATTTGTTTTTGTTGTGAACTATTTGTATTTGTCGTGTTATGTTGTTGAGTTTATTTTGTGTGAGAAAATGTCAAAAAGAGAGAAGACGTGTGGCATAGTCTGGAGTCCTGTGTGGCGTGGTCTCAGCTGTGACATCATTGATGATATAGTGGTGTTCTATAATCAATGGTCAAGTTTCTTGGAATACTGACAGGACACAGAGGGAGATACGTATCTGGGACTAGAAGTCTTCTCCTCGGCTCTGTATTCATACATCTTATATGTTTACTGTTGTTTAACAAATAAAGAGGCCTCTATACAACCTCAAAAAGACTTTGTGATCAATTCCACTTCAAATAGTTTCTTTAATCTCCTTATTGTACTGAATTTCAGACAATCAGTATACGAGTGTGAAGCCAGACTATGAAGACACTTTACCATTCAACCTTTCTCCATCATGGCAATCTCAGTGCTGTAATGGCTGAGAAGTAGTAGGAAGGGGGTCATGTTTAACCTGAGATATGTACACCATGAAGCATGTCTCTTCAACCTAAACCAGAAGTCTGCAGATACATGGTGAAGGTGAATGTAAAACTTCACATTTTCTCGTCTCTATTTCTTCATATTTAAATATGACATTAAGAAATCCAGTCCACTACTCCCCCAGAAAAGTGGAGTTGTCAGGGGCCCTTTCCCACACACATTACACTACTTACTTGGAAGTGGAATGAGTGTAGGAGAAAAGAACAATGCAAACGGTTTGAATACCCCCAAAGTTGACAACTTTGGGTGTAACCACAAATATCCAAGGACACCTCCCATAGTATGCCTATTTCATGTCACAAACTATTCACATCTCCAGCTGTAAAAAAAAAACTGCCACCTGGCAGATTTTCTGCAGTTGTAAAAGCTATTTGCTTGCATACAAATCCACAGAATTAGGGTTTTGAATCAGAATGTGTGATTTACAGTCCCAGATGGCAGCTTTTGAGCATGTAAGTGAGATCTACATACGCAGAGCGATTGGAGAACCGCCATCCCTCTCTCCTGCCTCAAGGTTCAGCCCTTTTACATATTTTATTGTCTTCTGGTGAATCGCAGACATTACTGTTGTGTCATAAGTCTTAACTAACATGAGTTAAGGTCAACTATCAACTGAAAATCACAGACATGCTTGTACCAGATAGTAATTGAGGCATGAAGCACAGAATGCAAACAAGACATTCTAGGCACTGAAAAAACTCTTTGTAGTGGATGTTTGATTGCTAATTATATGGATATCTGAAAGATAGGTGTACATCAGAAAAATCATAACATATGGGTTGACTTGGGAACTAGGAGGTAATCAAATTTAATTCCTGTCTGGACGTTGCATTCTTAAGACATCATTAGCCTAGGACTCTGGAACACCTTATTCAACATTGTAATTTTAGCACCTAGGTTATTAAAATTGGGCCAATCAAAATATTAATGTGTTCTACTGAAGCATGATTAACCTTCAGTACAGGATGCAGTCATATGCTATAAATATAACCATGCTGTGCTTTTAATCAAGTTATCGTCATTCCATAGCACTGTATATAAGACAATGTTCCATTTACAGTGACTCTGTTACTCCTAATCTGTAGGTTTGTGCCAAATCCTATTCTGCAGGTACCCTGGGAAAGACACTCTCAGGGTTGCTAATACATAGCTTAGCGTGCCCATCTCACATTATCCTGGTGTATCAACACTTGCCCATGCCCCCTTCCTTTGCACAAATTCTACTGTGCCAGTTCCCTTTTTAAAAGGAGCCTAGCAGTGCAGTAGGCCTTACCAGTGTTAAAAGAATAGGCCGAAGGGTGTCGGAATGAACAGATCTATTGCAGGAGTGTCCAGCATAGGCCTCACACAGAATTATCTACGCCTGATTTTCATGCTATCCATATAACATAGATTTACAGTGACTACATTTGATTAGAACTTATTTACTTAGCCAGCAGTTATCCTAAACCTCTAGCAAGTATCGAGTGTTCCAGGTCCCAATTTGCCTTCGTATTAGGAGTAACAGACTGACCATGAAGGTTACTTCATCCAACTCAGAGCCTGGCTCTCTCCTATTCCCAGTCTGAGTGCAAATACCATGGAGGGAAGAGAAAGTCAATAAATTGTCAGTGAACTAGTTTAACAAACAGTAACATCCTCATCAAACACCTCTCAGCCATATGGCTAATAAACACGAGGAGTGCACACAGTAGAAAGGATCAACGTGCAGTGCAAACAGCAAACTGCAAATGTTTATTACAGTAGAACACACAAATCATCTGTCTGTATGGGTGGCTACAGCCCTGTCAATGACACAAAACTATTTTCCTACAAAGACAAGCATAGTCAAGGTGGATTTGTAACCCTTACCATCGTCACCAGTTCTGATGTATGTAAGTATCCAATTCTTAAACATGTTTACCTAAAAACGGATCCCAGACTATGAGCCCTCCCTACTTCCCCCCTTTATTCTGAGGTCTCACTATGCTGCACCACCTGCATCCTCAGATCCTGCACAGAATACGTTAAAGAAAATGCCAGCTTTCTAAAAGTGACAAATTCACACTTACCATTTATAATCCGTCTTCACTATAAGTTGTGATTTTAAATTGTGAGTCCAAATACTCCAAACTACACATTTCTATCTTGTCTAAATTGGAAATTATACTTAAAAGATCTTTCAAGACAATCCCAAAGTTAACCTATGAGAGAGATAGGCCTTGCGATAGTGAAAACAAATTTGAAGATTTCTCACTTTCTGGACATGTTACACTTAAAGGTATATGTCCAACTTTTTAAATACATTGCACGCACCCTAGGCTGACTAGGGCCTACATTAAGGGTGACTTATATGTAATAAAAAAGGAATTTGAGACTGGCAAGTGTGCACAGTTATAGTGCATTTTACTAGGGAAGTGCAAGTAAATTAAATATGCCAATTTTGGAGAAGCCAATCTTACCATGTTTGAGGTACAGATCACATACACTTTAGCACTGGTCAGCAGTAGTAAAGTGCCCAGAATCCTAAAAGTCAGCAAAAATGAAGTAATAAAAGAGGAGGTCAGGGGAAACCACGCCAAGGATGCCAGGTTGAACACCTTGCCTTTTCGATGAATTCTAATGAAATTCAGTGATGTTGGAGCCAATGTGAAATGAATGTAATATCCACACCCATTAGTTCTTCCTTTGTTCAGCTTGGTATGTCCAGGACATCAGACCCCATCCATCAGAGGTCAGAGCCACACTAGTTCCCAGCTCCAACTCCCGCTCACTTCAGATCATCATATTCTTGTCTGGAATATTCAATACCTAGTTATTACCACATGATACCCAGTACAGCACACCACAGGGCAGTTGACTGTCTGACTCTGCTTCTCGTGACTCTGTCCCTGGTCACCACATTTTGGACTCCATTTTATGGGAACTCGGAATAAATGTTTTCCATTTGCCGTTGAAGTCCGCCCTGGCCGTGTCAGAAAAGTAAACAAATTCAACATGCAATTCAAATGACGTTTAAAAGCCCGGGTTGAATTTCCGTACGAATAAAGCCCTTTCAATGCGGACAAAATCCCACCAGTTGCAAATCCTGTGAGTCTGTAACACGTATTTGCCCTCGTAAATTCCTGTATTTGTGCACCTTAAATACCGCAAACAACTCAGAAAATTGGACACATAATTATCCAAATATAGTGTTTCATAGCGCCTTCGCCTGTTTATATATTTATCTAGCAAGTATCAAAACAATTGTAATAATGAGGGGTCGTGGAGACCCAGTTTTCAAGAGCAATCAAGGAGAGGGGAAAGGACTCCTAGTTACCATGGAAAACTGCGAGGCATGATGGTTGGTAACGAGGCTTCTCTATTTGTAAAAGGATTTGCACTGTTAAACAAGGGAAAATGACCCCATATTATCGCTGTAAACAGAAATACGACTGCACAGGTTGCTCAGTAACTGAACTAAAAGGATCTGTGCAGGATTGCTTTTAAAAAACATTCAACAGATTGACCCAACGAACAATAAAGCGTCCTTGCCAGATGCAGTGTACTGAAAATTACCCAGAAAGCAAATCTCGAATCTGAAATTCGTTTTAAGGCTCTTCAGTGAATTCCATATGCAGGACATCCTTCTCATCTGTTGGTAAATAGAATGGCATTGTGCTATCCATGAAATATCAGCTTATCATCGTGGATGGTCCCACTGAGGCAAGTCGGGAGGGATCAGTCGAATCAGGATTGCAACTTTTTTTGGGGAAATTCATTCTCCTAATTTTGCTCTCTGGTTGTGTCTTTTCCAACAAAAAACCTGGCAAAACCTGCACAGGCAAAAGGGCTTGTAAGGAGGAGGAAAATACTGGACACATTGTGCAACAGGTGATGTTGATCCTTAGATTTATTCTTATGTGGGGATTGGGCCATTTCAGGAGCTATATGTCGTTGTAGTGCAGTATGGTAGTGGGTGCTTCATATAATCTGGTATCCTGGATTTTATTTTCAGGTTGGCTGATCATACAGGATGACAAGGAAATGCATGGGTTTGTTGCTTTGGCATCAATAAAGCATGGATGGAGAATCTTGGGTGCCTCTCACATGCCTTAGGTGCCACCCTTATTCAAGAATTACAACCAATATGCCAGTGACAACACTCATATACCATGTATATCCCATCTGCCAAAAAATAAATCCAGTATGTCAATATCAGCATTTTGCACTATGCGTCCTTTATATTTAATGGATGCTGCCCGCCATCAGCTAGGCATTACTTGTCCGGGCCAGCATTTTGCCTGGGGATCCTCTCCTCATATGCCATGGTTTTCCTCCCTTATTTCTAGATTTACCTCTAAAATGCCAGCCTCAGCATTTTTCCAGGGTGCACCTTTACACTAAGAATTACCTCCAGCACGCAATGGCCTGCATTCTGATACTAGTGCCCACCCCTCTATATGCCATGCGTGTACTCCCTCATGCCAAGAATAGCCAGCACCATCATTTTGCCATGGGTGCCTCCATAAGCCATTAGCAAGTAGGCCAGGACCAGCCACATGCTTACAAACATAACTAACACACACTCTCCCCTCACACATTTATTCTCACACACCCACACTCAGCTTCACTCACGCTCTCTGCATCACTCAATCTATCACTCACACTACATTTCCTTTTACTGATCTTGCTCCTCCGCTGGCAGCTGCTACGGAAAAGGCCTAATCTGGTGCTGCAATTGGAGACCAGCAGTCGAACGAGGCAGCAGGGGCACGATAAATTATAAAGGAACCAATCAATATCAAACTCTATCCCAACTTCTGATTAGGCTCCCCTGCTTTAAGAGGTTGCGGGAGGGGAGTTTAGACAGGATGTGACATGGTGAGGAAGGCATCCTCATGTTTTCTGTGAACTGCTGAAGTGGTTGGCAGCCCAGGGGAACAACTCTTCCTGAGACTGCTGGTGAGGAGCACGAAACGGACAGGGTGGCTTCGGCAGAGATGTGAAAGCTCTTACCAGGGCATCAGTGAGATAAAAGTGATGAGCTGAGCTCTTGGAGTCTGCCGATTCCAATTTATTCTGTTTTATGACTGAATGCAAGTGCTTCAGAATGTGATAGTGTGAGAGCTGAGATATTGTTGTAAATAATTTTGTCTTTACGTAATAATACTTTTGTACTAATGTGTGAAATAATCTGACTATAAATTTAAGTTTACGAAAGTTGTGCTCTACTTCGTGGCCGCCATCAAGTGAAGGCCTACACATTTAGCTAACACTGTAATGGAAAAATATTCTATCTTTTCAGGAGCATGTTCTCTGCTAAAATAAATGCTGAAAAATATGAGTATTTCTTGTTCTCTGCTGGGTCTGAAGCAGATACAAGGCCACTGTGCAATGTTATCTGTATTAAATGTTTCTAGTGCACTCTGTTTTTATGACTTCATGTCCGTTGCCTAACAGACTCTATTCATTGAACTTGCATATTTGTCTGTAGTTATGTTTCTAACTCATGTATTTCTCCAGAGGGAAATGGTGCAACGTGAAATGTTTCCATATTTTGTAATCACTGTCCAGCAACAGCGTATTTGGAAGGTGCTGAATAAAAGTGCCAACAGATGTAACCGGAGAAGGAAGTGCGCAAGATACATTTTGTATTAGTTTGAGTTTCATCAATAGAACTACAACCAATGAATGTTCTTGGAGCTAACATTTTATATAATTTTGATATCTGTTAACTTTCTTATTGGGTATATTCCTTATGTTTAAGCCAAATCACAAGAGCTTAGTAGATTTAATTTAATGTTCAGTCGCCATTGGCTTGTGTGGATTTCTTTCCTGGGTTCCAGAAACTTTACTTTGTGTTCTTGGTGTGATCTGTCACTTTGACATTTCATGCTTTGCCAGATAGTCTACTGACATTCTGGTGTTCTATTATTTTCTGAGTTTACTACGTCTGTTCAATACTGAACTAATGCTTTGATGGTTTAGAAATCTTATAGTCCAAATTCTAAACCATCTCCCCTACCTTGTTCCTGTTCTGATGCTGATGTTGCTGTCCCCCTGATGAAGTCATAATCTGATTGCTGATTACCTCAAGGATAGGTAAATATATAGATCTGTATATTGCATTTGTCTTTTGTTTTTCAGGTACCAGCTGCTAATGTTTTAGTACTGATGCTATTTTTTAGGGCCATAGCTAGATGTTTTCTAAATTCATGTTACTAAATCTTTTAGATGAAACCCAACATGTTAACGCTAATTAGTGGTTAGTGAGGTGTTACTCTCATACTCATGAATGGTAATTGACTCTTTTCCATTGTTGAGTCAATGTATTTAATTTCTCTTGCTCAGATTCTATTGCTATGGTTTTGTGTACTTTCAATTGAGTTAATAATCCTTACTGCTTTGATCAAGCTTAGGTTAATTCGTCGATTTAATCAGCCTTTATCGTTTCTTTAAATGTATCAATCGAGTTTGAGAATAATATTTGTGACTTTAGCAATGTTAATATAGGGAAAAAAACATTTTAACTTCTTAATAAACTGGTGTGGTTATTAATTGTCGCATTGATCATGGTGTGTTTTATAATAATGATAGTGTATTGCTTTGTATTATTTAATTTGATGCCTATGATGTTTTCTTTAAAGCAGATTCAGTTTGGTTCATGACCTAGAGTATGAAATCCGCTACATAGTCTGTTGTGACAAAAATATAGCTGAGATTTCTGCTTTAACAATAGTGAACATGCAGGGAGTTAGGCGGGGAGGATAGGACCTGTTACTGGGAGTCTTCACTACTTTACTGTGCTCCAGGACACTGGGAATCTGGCATAACAACACTCAAGTGTGCAACACTTAATATGTGGAGGCATTCCACATGTGGTATTGGTGCCTCAGAAAGTGGACTGGATGATGGCGCAGATGTAACAACATGGGGACTGTGTGCCTATAAACTGATGAACATGTACAGTAACTTGCTGCATGCAAAGAACAAGGAAATATCCCACAACTTGGTCACTGTCTATAATATGGAAGGCCATACAAGGCTGTACATGTGTAAACCTGAAGTCTCAATGTGAAGTGTAAGGTTAACTGCAAATTAATTTGTGCAGTGGGACTATTTTACTCTTGAAACCGAAACCCCAGCCTCCTTGAGCACTGATGTGACACTCATGTATAAAGAACGCTGACTCTGGGGGAGTTGTTCAATGGGACATCAAGTCTTGTTGGAAATACCTCAGGGAACAAAATTATGTGCAGCACAGGGAAAGCAACAGATGATTACTATGTGGGCTGAAACAGGAGCAAGGAAGGGTGATCCCATGTGACTTACAAAAGAAGACCTGCTGGGCTCGATTAATTAGCTCCAGCATTAGGTATTAAATTTGCAGAAATAATGAAAATGGTAAAGGAAAATATGGCTAGGTGGTTCACAAATGTCTTGAAAGAAGGCCAGCATATCCGGAGCAGAATAAGCATCAATGAAGACAACCTCTTGTCTCTGATAGGTGACATGGAACTTAGGGAAGACCTTGCTGCCTGCGGAATTCAGTCTGCCGGAAATGTGCAACAGGTGTGAGTAGATGCCTAGGAATACTATTCCAAATGGCAGAACAACTGGTTATGTAACCTGAAAGCACCTAAGGAAAATGGCAACCATGAGAGAGATGCCACCTTTGAGAGACCTTGAAAAAGGGCTGGCCTTTTTCTTTTTCTGCTGTACATCAACAAGCTGTGGTCATCTTTCTAAGCATTACTGCCCTGGTGATTGTTATTGTATTTTATCCGGTGAAAATCAAAAAGGGACTGGAAGAAAGAAAAATAAATAAACTCAAAAAAGGCAAAAGATATAAGTCTGAATAATGAATTTCTAGTTCATAAAAAATACCTTTCCCGCATTAATATATGCCTGACAATACAGAATTGTCCTACCTTCAAGGAAAGACTTCAAGAGAGAACGATTTCACACAAAGTCAGGACTTATAAAGTGAGAAAAGCACAGGTGGTAAATTCTTCATGGGCTCATTTTTCTTAAAGAAAATGTCCCTGCCCCAATATCTGTAGGAAGGTAGCCTCTTTCTAGCCCTGTTACCCCCACTTTTGGCCTGTTAGTGAGTATATGTCAGGGTGTTTTTACTGTCTCACTGGGATCCTGCTAGCCAGGACCCCAGTGCTCATAGTTTGTGGCCTGAATGTGTTCCCTGTGTGGTGCCTAACTGTGTCACTGAGGCTCTGCTAACCAGAACCTCAGTGCTTATGCTCTCTCGGTCTTTAAAAATGTTACTGCAGGCTAGTGACCATTTTTACCAATTCTGATTGGCACACTGGAACACCCTTATAATTCCCTAGTATATGGTACCTAGGTACCCAGGGTACTGGGGTTCCAGGAGATCCCTATGGGCTGCAGCATTTCTCCCAAAGGGAGCTCAGGCCATTCTTACACAGGACTGCCACTGCAGCCTGAGTGAAATAACATGCACGTTATTTCACAGCCATTTTACACTGCACTTAAGTAACTTATAAGTCACCTATATGTCTAACCCTCACTTGGTGAAGGTTAGGTGCAAAGTTACTAAGGGCCTGATTCTAACTTTGGAGGACGGTGTTAAACCGTCCCAAAAGTGGCGGATATACCACCTACCGTATTACGAGTTCCATAGGATATAATGGACTCGTAATACGGTAGGTGGTATATCCGCCACTTTTGGGACGGTTTAACACCGTCCTCCAAAGTTAGAATCAGGCCCTAAGTGTGAGGGCATCCTGGCACTATCCAAGGTGCGCCCAGATAGTTCATGGCAATTTCCGTGCGGGCACTGTGCACTACATATAGGTCAATACCTATATGTAGCTTCACAATGGTAACTCCGAATATGGCCATGTAACCTGTCTAAGATAATGGAATTGTCCCCCCATGCAAAATTTGGTATTGGGGTGCCAATCCCATGCATCTCCGGGGCTCCAGCATGGACCCCGGGTACTGCCAAACTAGCTCTCTGGGGTTTTCACTGCAACTACCACTGCTGCCAACCCACAGACAGGCTTCTGCCCTGCTGGGGTCTGGGCAGCCCAGTCCCAGGATGGCAGAACAAAGGATTTCCTCTGAGAGAGGGTGTTACACCCTCTCCCTTTGGAAATAGGTGTTAAGGGATGGGGAGGAGTAGCCTCCCCCAGCCTCTGGAAACGCTTTAAAGGGCACAGATGGTGCCCTCCTTCCATAAGCCAGTCTACACCGGTTCAGGGATCCCGCAGCCCCTGCTCTGGTGCGAAACTGGACAAAGGAAAGGGAAGTGACCACTCTCCTGTCCATCACCACCCCAGGGGTGGTGCCCAGGGCTCCTCCAGTGTGTCCCAGACCTCTGCCATCTTGAATGCAGAGGCGTGAGGGCACAATGGAGGCCTCTGAGTGGCCAGTGCCAGCAGGTGATGTCAGAGACCCCTCCTGATAGGTGCTTACCTGACTAGGTGGCCAATCCTCCTCTGAGGGCTATTTAGGGTCTCTCCTGTGGGCTTCTCTTCAGAAAACGAATGCAAGAGCTCACCAGAGTTCCTCTGCATCTCCCTCTTCGACTTCTGCCAAAGATCGACCGCTGACTGCTCTACGACGCCTGCAAAACCGCAACAAGAAGCCTACCGGCAACATTGTAGCACCTAATCCTGCCAGCTTTCTCAACTGTTCCCTGGTGGTGCATGCTCTGTGGGCTGTCTGCCTTCACCCTGCACTGGAAGCCAAGAAGAAATCTCCTGTGGGTCGACAGAATCTTCCCCCTGCTAACGCAGGCATCAAACTTCTGCTTCACCGGTCCTCTGGGTCCCCTCTCATCTTGACGAGCGTGGTCCCTGGAACACAGGAGCTGGATCCAAGTGACCCCGACAGTCCAGTGGTCCATCTTGGTGGAGGTAAGTCCTTGCCTCCGCACGCCAGTCAGTAATTCTGTGTACTGGGTGAACTGCAGCTGCTATGGCTTCTGTGCACTTTTGCAAGGAATCCTTCGTGCACAGCACAGCCTAGGTCCCCAGCACTCCGTCCTGCATTGCTCAACTGACTGAGTTGACCACCGGCTTCGTGGGTCCGTCCTTTGTAGTGTTGAGACGACCGCCGTGCTACGTTTTCTTGAACCTGTGTTCAAATTATTTTGCGGGTGCTGCCTGCTTCTGCGTGGGGTCTCTGTGTTGCTGAGCGCCCCTTCTGTCTCCTCCTCCAAAGGGCGACTTCCTGGTCCTTCCTGGGCCCGGGCAGCACCCATTTTCTTCAACTGCGACCTTTGCAGCTAGCAAGGCTTGTTACGGTCTTTCTTCAAGGAAACAACTCTGCATCCTCCAGCACGCCGCGGGACATCTTCTGTGCGAAGGAGAAGTTCCTGCCATCTTCCGTTGTTGCAGAATCTTCAGCTTCTTCCACCCAGAGGCAGCCATGTTGCACCTTCATCAAGGGTTTAGTGGGCTCCTGCCCCCCCTGGACACTTTCGTGACTCTTGGACTTAGTCCCCTTCCTTTGCAGGTCTTCAGGTCCAGGAATCCGTCTTCAGTGCTTTGCAGTCTGTTGTAGTCTTTGCAGAATCTCCTATCACGACTTTAGTGTGTTTCTGGGGAAGTGGGGTAACTTTACTCCTACTTTTCAGGGTCTTGGGGTGGGGTATATTGGACACCCTTAGTATTTTCTTACACTCCCAGCGACCCTCTACACACTACACTAGGCCTGGGGTCCCTAAGTGGTTCGCATTCCACTTTCTTAGTATATGGTTTGTGTTGCCCCTAGGCCTATTGCATCCTATTGTATTCTACAGTGTTTGCACTACTTTTCTAACTGTTTACTTACCTGATTTTGGTTTGTGAGTATATTTTGTGTATTTTACTTACCTCCTAAGGGAGTATATCCTCTGAGATATTTTTGGCATTTTGTCAATAAAATAAAGTACCTTTATTTTTAGTAACTCTGAGTATTGTGATTCTTATGATATAGTGCTATATGATATAAGTGGTATAGTAGGAGCTTTGCATGTCTCCTAGTTCAGCCTAAGCTGCTCTGCTATAGCTACCTCTATCAGCCTAAGCTGCTAGAACACTACTAATCTACTAATAAGGGATAACTGGACCTGGCACAAGGTGTAAGTACCATCAGGTACCCACTATAAGCCAGGCCAGCCTCCTACAATATCCAATTAGCTTAGCCACATCAGAGTAATAAAGATTCAACATTCACCATCCTTTCCAAAGTAGTACTTCACTGTCACACTACCGACAGAGGAAAAATTACCTCGCGAACTTCTTCATCCTCTTCGTTTGTGTTCTTCTTTCTTGTCTCACGAAATTTTCGCACCTAGATCGTAGTGAAATGTTAACATCCATTAAAACCCATTCTGAAGAAACTAACCATTGTGAATGTTTCATGGGAAACATGAGCAAATGCCTACTTCTGGGTCATCACCACATTTTGTAAAAACAACATAGATTACCATTATCTTCAATCTATTAAAGCACCTAGCCAGTGATGCACCTGGCAGAGGGGAAGATACATTACAGCTGCCATTTATGGCATCCCCATGTGCATTTAGGAGAGTGGCCTTCCACTTATAACTTTTGCAAAAGAGAGAGCTGCACAGACTGATGCATGGCAATAGACAGATGTATCTGACCCCCTACCAGTTTGACAAGGAGTGAATCCCAGGTGACTTAACCAGGTGTGCATGTCGTTTCAAGGGAGTGAGCTGTCCCCAAGATGGACTGAGCTAAAGTGACAACCTGCTTTACAAGAGGAAACTTTCCAAGAGTGATGGTGGGGTGAGAATGCAACAAATTGATCCACCTTGTACCTCTGCTCTGAACTGGCAAGAGTTGACAACATCCTCTTTTCACCCTAAGATGGGCACAAGGGAGTCCGTCTTTCACTGTTAGTTTTGGTGAGTGTATGAATGGCTGAGGCTCTATGTTCCAGAAACAAAGCACATTCATCCCACTTAACTAGCTTTAGTGTTCCTGCAGTTATCATGGTTTAAGGAAACCACTGTACTCGAAGATTAAATACTAATTCCAGAGTTACTAGAGCAAACATGTCGGTACATACAGCTTATTACCCATGATGCACCTACCAACTATACTAGCCCATTACACAGTTGTCCCTTTGCTTTTAATTGGAGCAGTACCTGGCCTCTCGATGTCTTGTGTCCAGAGTCCCATTTGTTCCAGGGGACTAGGATATGGTAGCCTGTTAAATGGGCATGTATTTAGTACCCTAAAAAATAAGAAAATACCTTTTTCAAAGGCTGGGATTCAAACTTCAATTTGAAGTAGTATGTTTTTGGGTGTTTAAAATATTTTCTTATTTGGACTATTTTTGTAAGATTCTCAGGAGTCGGTGACATCTACCCACTGGCATCCAATCCATTCATAAGCCAGGGCAAAAGACAGACCTGGCAAGACGTCACAGAGGAATTTAGAAATGCCAAAAATGTGAGGAGATCCCTTAGTGTATTATGTGTAACCACAATGTTACACTGTATCTTAGGGCCTGATGTACAAACGTTTAGAATAGCTAATTCCAAATAGAACTTATTTTCAAATCGCTATTTGGTAATCGTTATTCTTGATGTAAGAAGGTTTTATTTTTTTAATTAGCGAATCCTAGTGTGTTGCCAATTAACCTACCTCATAAATAACAATGGGACATTTTGCAATTTGCGGCCCATTAGATAATGACCTGCTGAGGTAAGCAGACGAGCATATCAGCCTGCTTTTCAATAAAAAAATGTTTTATTTTGTTTTTAAATGCAACCTGTTTTTCTTGAAGGAAAATGGGATGTGTTTTTTTTTTTTTAAAGTGAACCATTTAACTTTTAGGCAATGGTCCTACTTTTAAAAACATATTTTTTAACATTCTCAAAGAAGTAGTGGTCCCTTGAGGATCCATTTCCTTTTGCCAATGGCTTACCACCTCCTTAAGGATGTGGTAAATTATTACCGCTTTGCGACCAGAAGTCGCCACAAAACATTAATGCATACCATAAGACATCTATGTTCGGAAGGGAAGCCTAAACATGCTCCAATCAAATGGTGATTCGTTCTGATTTCCTAAACCCATTCAGCGATTCAGTAACATGTTACCAAATCACTAAATGTGTTTAGTACACTTGTACAAGCAATTTAGTGGCCGCAAATCCTGGGATTGTGTGGCAGATGTCTTTTCTGCCCAAGACACCCAGTATGTTTAATCTAATGTTGGTCTTAGAGAGATTTTGAGACAAAGATCTTGGGCTGTTATGGTGACTTCTTCCTAGATTAGCTGGTGTCCAGGAAGCTGCACAACAATGGATCACTTCATCTTGATAGATAAGAATCTAGCAGGAGGTCATGGATTCCCTTTTGGCCTCCTTTGTAGACCACTTAGAGACTTTACAAAGAGGCATAACACATGTCTATGTCTTGTTCTCAGGTAATCGAGAGGCAGGCTATAAGTCCTACCTACTCTGTGTAGTCAACAGGATAAAATCAAATTGGCTAATTTTCCATGTCGACCAAATGATCTTAGGTACAGAAAAAGTCTCAAATCCGCTGCGGCCATCATGGCCCAGTAAATTTGACACAGATGTGCTAACATAAAGGGTGGCGGTAATATTCTTCTTTCATGAGGATCCCAAAACCTGTGGCTTTCCTCCTCCTAACGTTCACCCCATCCCAGATGTTATTTAGCTCATAAAGGAATCTTAGTGTAACAATGTCCCCTCAATGCATCCTACTTGCAGTGTTTGACGTGTTGTAGTTTGACATCTGGACAATGTTTTTGTGGGGTCTTGGGCACTTTCAAAATCTCAACCAGTTGATGCAATGATCTGGAAGACTGGTATTAGCATCTAAATAATTAGCTCAACACTACTAATTTGGGAATCTATATTATGGGAAACTGTTGCACAACCAATAAATAAAACCCACCTTATAAGCACTTCAGACTAAGTCAACATAACACCACATTCAGAGGTAACATGTAACTATTAAACAAGAAAGGGAAGAGAGAAAAATAAACCATAAGGAACTCCAGAGAGTTTGGCTTGGTCTTCAACTTGATAACATCTGTTTTCTAGAAATAATGGTGTAATCCTTCCGGTGGAAGCATCTTTTACACCAAACTACGATGTTACTCAGTCAACCTGAATAATATTTTAGAGTTATAAGCAGAATCACAGGAGGAGTGCTGCTGTTTTCTTTATCTGGTTTGATGCCTTCTTTTGATGCCCTGATTTATGTTACATTATGTCAACTTGTTTTTAATTGCACATACACCTGTGAAGATTTTGTGGTGCTTATCTGATACAAAATGGTGGTTGCTGGAGTATAAAATTAGAAGGCTGCTACAAACAGAAAGGGGTTCAGTACTTATGGAACCATGAAAGTTATAGTAATCAGTAATAGAACCAAAGCTCTGAGGAAAGGAGTTCCACAAGATGGCACAACAACAGAGATGCTTCTTTGAAGAGCTACGGTATTTAATCTTTATGGATTTTCAGAAGAATAAGAGAAGACAGCCTGAGAGTTCTTGTAGGAATGTAAGAAAGGGTATTTTCCTGTATGAAGCTGAAGATTGGAATAAATATAGCTTGTTTTTATATTTTGCTTCATACATTGCATACTCAATTCACTGACCTAAGATGGAAAGAAGTTGAGTGTGTTTTTTAAGATGAACTTGTAGCATCCATAAAACTGCAGGTTGCAGCAGCAACAGTTCAACTCACTGAGCCATCCGGCCAGCAAGGGATCTAGGAATCTTACACAAGACCTTTAAAGTAACACTGTCCTTGGTTTGTTGACCTTCTCCACAAAATAGCTGCTGAATTATATCAAAACGATCCTGGCATAGGCTTTTGGAGAGTGTCTGGACTATGGTTACTAATTTGTTATCTTCTTCCTGACAGACTACATTTTGGGCACAGAAGATGGCTCTCCATTGCATCTTTGGAAAATCTAACAATATAGTATATCCTCTTCCCTTTTTCATTGTCCTTCTATTTCACAATCAACCTATTATCTTGTTGAAGACCCGGAGATACAAGATCACTTACAATGCCATACTTGATAGCCTAAGAAGCCTCTTCAAATCTGATTCCATTGTCAACTGAAACACATCAGATTTAAAGTTTTTTTCTGTTTATGCCAGATCCCATTTGGGGAGCTGCAGGCCATACAGGGGGTGCTGAGCCCCAAATATGGTAGTTGAGGTTGTTTGTCACAGGAGTCCTGGGGCCTGTTCTACTCTATGCTTTAGTAAGCTGGGCCAAATAGAATCCAATTCGTATTTGACTCTCATGATAACAAGGGCAAGGAGTCAGTGACTATTCAGGGACTTTATGTAGGGAACAAGAGCTGAGAACTCAAAAGTCAACCAACAGCCTCAGTGATTGTCCAGCCCAATGCTTATCTTTTAGGTAAAAGAAAGTACTTTAATCTCACAGCAAAACTCAATATTATACAGTTCAATTGGCAGCAAGTACAGGGTTGTAAACCAATTTACAATTCTTATTAAGGCACTATACCACCATGTAATTATTAAGTCTCCTTGCCATGGGAAAAATCTCAAGACTAAAGTCCCTAACATGCTGTTGGAATAGACCTTGATTAGGCACAAGTGCTGATTAATTCATATACCTCAACAGAGCAATTCCACAGCTCAGTTTCCAAGTATTCCAAGTCCAGGAGGCAGACTCTTCTGTACCTTCTATTCTCCCGTTTCAGTTGCAGACTATGCCTTGCTTTTACCTTCTAGTTGGCTTTGGAGTTCTAGCGGCATGGTGGGTGTGGTTTGCGCACCCAGCCTCACGCCAGTGGCTTCACTTATTCTAGGGTTGCAGCAAAGGCCTTTGTTTGGAACAGGAACCAATGAATGGCTACTGAACAGAGTCAGAGTGGCAGGCCTGCGCAGTGGCAGTTATCTTTTGCAGAAGTGGTCTCCCACCAATATGAACACAGGCTGCTCAGGAGTTCAGGCATACAGGATATTGTGACTTTGGCAGTTGCGACCTCTGGGCTGATCAGGTCTTTGTGCTCCAGCGGTGGTGCACCTCCTGTTCCCAATGTAGGCAGCAGCAGCATCAGTCATTCGGACTCCCAGAGGATCGTCGGAACACAAGCTGGCACTTGGTCTTGAAAAAGCATTGATGAAGTTCCTATGGGAACTCTTCAGAGAAATCACGTGATCCCCAACACGGAATGGATGGCATCTGATTTCACTATCTGTGGTAGTCACCTTTCTCATGCGGGGAATACATTGAGCTTCTCCTCCTGGACAGTCTCTCCTTGTGCAGGGCCAGGCACTCGCCTTCCCTCTCTCAGCAGAGAGTCAAGCTTTTAAGCACTACAGGCAGGTCCTCAGCTCCTCAAGCAGAAAGTGCAGATTTCAAGGGAACTGGCTGTTAATCAGACACTGGCCTTGGTTACATAGAGGCTCACTGAATACTGTTAGGAGCACTCTCTTGCTTCGTAAAGCAATCCATGACATTGGAATCAAATGGGTGTTAAGGATCTCACTATGATGCACATTTTCCAGAGAGGCAATGTAGTTCCACTGTGAAACACTTAAGAACTGGTTTTGGTTGCTTCTCTTTCAAATACCATATTCTGCCTGTTCCACAAACACAGTCTCTGAGCAAAGTGAAGACTCTCACAGCAGGTAGGAATGTGACTGGCTGCAAGCAGGAGTGTCTAAAACATAGGCACAATAAAGAGCGCGAGCTTACATAGGCAGAATAAGTCTGTAGTATTTCACCTCACAGCCTTGCTGGCTCACTTGAGATGCTGTTCAACCAAAGGTTGATGTCCCCCCTTCCTGAGAATAGTTAAGCGGTCTGTAAGTTCCTCAACGGGGGATTATAAAATAATTCAGGATCTGTGTTGCTCATGGATGGCTGAGATATAACAAAGATTGTCGAGGATGCAACCAACATATAATTGTCTTATACTTGTGTTTCATGATCGTGTTCATATTAGGTATGTACAATAGGCAGTGCAGTTAATATCTAGCTTTCGTAGGGTAAAACTAAGCAGCCTATACCTATTCCCACCACCCTTTTCTGGCATGAGCATGGCTGTGCTGAAAATATTGTTCTTAAAATCAACTTGTCTAAAGTTTGTAGATGGATGTCTGCAACCCTTAAGACTTTTAAAGTTATTTGTCTGATGAAGACCACAGATTTTGGTGTTTATTTTGTTTTTTTCACTTTATAACCACCCTTTGGGTGGGTGTAGGCGAGATGAAACTTACAAAAGGGCAAAGCTGCAAGGGTACTTGGAACATTAGTCTAGCGTGGGAGATTTCTCTTTGATATTCCATATATATTATACATTTGGTTGTGAAAAGCTTTTCTTGCAAGTAAAAGTTTTTCAGGGTATTTAATTTGTGTTTAAATTAATTCACAGTGCCATTAAAGGTTTGAATCACCATCTTACGGCTTCTGTATAACTTAGTGTGCTTTGTACAGCTAAAGTCTTTGACCTGCATGGAAAACTTTAATCTACTTTTGAGATTGAGAGAATTATGAAGAATGCCATGCTGTGAAATAGTCCATGAGCAATAGGCCTGTTCAGGAGTCCCATTATCTAAAGTTAAGCTACTGTACTAAATAAGCCCATCTGCTTTAGCTTTTTCATTAAAATATAATAATGACAAATTCAGGAATTGATTTTGGCTCGAGACGCACAATATCATACAGTGCTCTGAACCCTCTTTAGGACTTTTTAGAACTTCTTAAAAGACTTGTTAGGTAAAGTAGGTCTTAAACTTTTCTATGAGGAGTAGGGCGTTTTATTACTTCGTTAGGAAATTCTGCCTTCCAAATATTTTACAGATTCCAAGAGTCTATAATTTCAAAACTGTTACTTCAAGCCTTCTTATTTACATGTCTCTGAAAATCTTCTAGCTTGCTTTATCGCTCACATCTTCTCGTTCTATCAGCTCCTCTTTAAGAAACGCTTACTCTTTACTCTAGTATCTGGTTCTTATGCAGCTATACATTTCCTGGCTGGATTCTTCCCCCGTTCATTTTCACTTTCCCTTTTCTGTCACCATCACTCAAAACATTTCTCTTTCGTTCACTTCCCTTTCTTTATTGCTCTCTCTTTTTCTACTACCTCCTTTTCTAGTATGTCTGGGCTTTGCCCCAACTCTCCAACGCTGTTCTTCTACTTCTCAGGTTTTTTCTTACTCATTATCTTTCTCTGTGTTTGAAAGACTCTGGGCTTTGTCTGATAAGAGTGATTTAGAATGTACCTGTGGCTTTGCCTGACATGAGACTGATTCACAACTTACCTCCTCATCAATCCTTTCCTCTTCCGCATCTATGTGCCGATCCTTTAGGAACCTCTGAGTTTTTTCCAGCTGAAATTTCACCAGTTCTTCTATCGCATCTTTCTCCTCTTTGTCCACAAACTCTTGTACTGCCTCTCCCATACCTCTCTCGGTTAATAGTGAAAGCTGGAGATTCTGCAGGAGAAACAAGCCAAAAACGCATCCTTTTATATAATGAACAACCTGAATCTGAACAACGAGTAATATATATACTTCCCCATTAACCAAAGCATTTCAGGTGGAGCATATCAAAGAATCTTAGAAAAGTTACTGCTGCCTACTTTGCCACACAGAAGGCTTTATTGCTAGTTTGTAACTGAACAAAAAAGGGCAAACTCTAATTAAGCCAAGGGGTCAGAGTTATTCTGTAACAAAAAGAAAAAGACTCTTCACTTCCCAAGTATTACCCCACCACTTGTCTCAGTGTCTTACAGGCATCATAGCCCATAGACTGAATGTACTCTACATGCTGTAAGTCCTCAAACAAATAAAACAAAACAAAAAGAGTATTATTTATTTCCTAATGGTTAAACATTAGCATTGAATAAATTAGCCTGTTAGCTAAAATAGACACATATAAGTGGGCATGGCCAAGTCCGAGATGGCATAGGATGCTCATCTGGGCGCTCCTGCTGCTGATCCCATCTCCAGCCTGACATCCTGCCTGCTTACGGCCCTCCTGTAACATCCCCCGCCCTGGGAGGCTGTCTAAGCCCGCTGGGGACAGCTGTTTGAGCGAAAGCGGAGCTGCTGAGGGCCTACCAATGGCAAGAAGATTATTGCCCACTAAGATGGCTGTGGGGCACTGAGCCGCAGTGAGTGAGCAGAGGCGCCGGGTGCCTGATGTAGCAAATCAGTCCAAGTGGTGAGAGACGCCGCTCAGATCTTCCTAGCTGCACCCTCAGCTGATCGGAGCCCACGCTGACGGTAGAGCAGGGACTGCTTAGTCGGTGGAGGGACAACCGGTAGTGAAACGTACGCCTCCTAGGGATGGAGTTGAGAGACCCACCTGAGGAGCAGTTCAACCAGGAGACATACTGGGCAAGGTGGGGATCAGACCCCTTCCCTAAACTGGTGGGAGCTGCTGGGGATGTCCTGCTGGTAACCGGGTGTGAGGGAGTGGAGGCAGGTGGTATCCAGTGGGGACTGTGTTTACCCAGCATTACTTGACTTCCTGCCCCATGAGGACCCAGAGACCCAGAAGGGAAGTAGTTCATAGGACGGCTGCCATGAGTCAAGGAGGGCACCTCCCTGGGGCATGGTGCAATCAGGAGGCAACACTGACGACTGGCGCCTACTGGGGGATACAGCTGGTAGTCCAGATAAATGTAGTAACAGTGCTGCAAAGAGGAGGAAGGGAGTGCTGGGAGCTAGGATATCTGCAGTGTTGCACAACGCGAATACCTGGGACCACAGAAACGAGCAACACAGAGGTGGAGAAGAACTAGACTGGAGAATCGAAGATTGAGGTACTCTCGCCGAAAACATGGTGAAACCCAGGAATGACAAGACCCCCATGGTGAAAAGATATCAAACCCAGCTTCAACGTGGTGAGATGAGGGCTGGGGAGCTCACGCTTCAGTCTTTAGGAGATGCCCTGGTGAAGCAACCTTACCAACTGGGGAAAGCCCTGGATTTGGGACTGCTCAAGATAGACCATCGAAAACATGCCTCCAGGGTCACAGACTTGAAAGATGACGTGTGCCTGGAAACCCCAGACCGTGGCAAAATGAAGGCCCAGATATGTGAACTGGCCTCTGAAGTGGGGTGACTCCAAGAGCGAGCAGAGAATGCGAAGGGCTGCTCCTACTACAACACTATAAGGATGTCAGACCTACCTGAGCAGACCGAGGTGCAATCAGTGGAACTTTATGAGAAGCAATGGCTCACAGACCATGTATGTAATTGCCCCCCCCCCCCCCAAAAGACCTGTTTTCGGTTGAAAGAGTACACTGTGTTTTGGAGCATCAGCCGGTCCTGGGGACACCTCCGAGACCGGTGGTGGCAAGGCTACTTAAATTTAGAGACCGGGACCAGATCCTGAAGTCCGCCAGGTTGCATGGCCCCTGGACAGTAGATGGCAATAAGGTCCACCTATACCTAACTTTATGCTGCAGATCCAGAGGAGGCACAGCTCATTTTTGGAAGTAAAAGTAAAACTACGACAACTGGGACTCTCATGTGTACTCCTATACCGGGCTAAACTCCGGATAGTCAAGAACGACTCAACGTATTTCTTTGAGACCCCTGGAGATGTTTGTAGATGGCTGGAGCAGGAGGGAGAGGTGGTGGAGGGGAAGATGTTTGGCAACTGGCTGGGTGAAAGCAGAGAAATCCCGTCCAACCTCCAGATGAGTGGCCCTCAACCTCACAGGCAACAGGCAAAAACAGAAAGGCCCAGAGTAGTGAATGCAGTTGCGACGATATGCCACTCCCAAGATTTCGCAATGACGGCCAGCCTTGGGCCTTCCTGCGCCGCGTCATACTCAGATGTGAACTCTGCACTGGATCCTTTCGGCTTGAGTACTGAGGTGACCCCAATGGCAGCAGATGGCATTATTTGAACTGCCTTGACCAGTCCAATGAAAGTCGGCAGAAGTAAGGGACACTTGATGGCACTGGGAACCTGGACTACACTGTAGAGGAGCTGGTATACACTTTCTTGTTTATGTGGCCTGGAAAGGGGGGGGGCGGGGGAGGAGGAGAATCGGTGGGCATGGACGTCCACCCCCACTGGTAGGTTACAGACACACCATCAACACCCTAATGAGAGGTTCTCAAAAGGCGGTACACAGTCTTCCTGAACATTTTCAAAGCTAAAGTTGGTTTTAGAGTTTGTGTGTCTGGGGGGATGAGGGGGGGGGTCAGACCTTTTCTGAGTAGTTGCTGAGCATGTTTTCGCTTACAGAGAGGAACTGTGGGGCCGGGGGACTTCATGTTAGTTTGTGAAAAGTTAAATTAAAGGGTAGGAACTCATGCAACAGGGATGTTGAGGACATGGGTGGGTGGAAGTGGGGGGACAGAAAGCACACAGGAGCCAGGACCACATGATGGGGGGGAGGAGGTAGCCATGATCACCTTGGTCTAGGGTACAAGATCAAGAGAGGGGTTCTAACCCAATAAATAAAACGTATAGCTTCTGACGCAGTTTTTCTACAGGAAATACACCTCCTGGGAACCAAGTACATGTTCTTAGGAAGAGGGCACTATGCGTTAGTAGGCCATGCAGGGATCACTAAAGTCTCACACAGGGTACCAATCCTGGAGAGGAAGAACCTCACTTTCAAGGTCGCAAGTGCATGGCTGGACCCAGACAGGATAGTGCCAGGGATTCAGTGGTACACAGGACTACACGCTCATCAATGTCTATGCCCCACCTCAGCTCCCACAGGAAGCATTGGATAAAGTAGGACCCATAATGTTAGATGCAGGTCAAACAATCCCTCTGATGGAGGATGACTGGAGTGATGTATTGCTCCTGAGCATAGATAGTACATGAAAAAGGATCAGGCAGACTGACCCTCTACACATGTTTACCCGGGTGCTGCGGCTAGCAGATATCTGGAGGCTGACACACCCCACTGGGGGCCTATTCCTACTACTGTGGGGCCCATGAGACATTCTCATGACTAGACTCCCTGTTCAACCCAACAGGGCTAGTGCCTCCAATCCATGGGGCGAATAACTGGCAAGGAGAATCTCCGACCACTCACCACTATTGATATTGGGAGCTTTCATCAACCAGTTAGTCTCCGTAGCGCCTCAGCACCTAGAAACTGCAGGACCCAGCCATGGTAACAGAGATACAAGCAAATACAACAGTGTATTTTGAAGGAAATGAAGGTTTGTGGACTCACAATAGGTAGTATGGAAAGCCCATAAGATGGTCCTATGAAATAGTTTGGATACAATGTTAGTCTGTAAGAAGCTGGAAAGGCAGGTACGGCTTCAAGAGCGGCAACTGGCACAGCACATGGAGGAAGTGGCGAGCCGACTCTTGGAGACGCCAAAGACAGAGTATCACATTTGTGGAGAAGTCAGCCTGCCGCCATCACCTGGCTGGGCAACACAAGATATTTGAAATCGGAGACAAGGCTAGACATCTATTGGCGTGGCTGAGTCGCAGGGAGGATCAAGTTAGATGGGTACCAGCAGAGGCAGAACATGGATAGACTTACCCAAAATGAAGGATAGTCTGGGAGTTTGTGCAATATTACCAGACCTTCAATGAATCTGGCAACATAGACAAGAAGAACTAGAGCACTTCCTGAGAAGACTGACACTCCTGCAACTGGACAGAGAAGTGGTAGAGATGCTGGAAGGGGAAGTTACACCTGAGGTGCTCTCTGAGGCAGTGAAAGCCATGAACAATGAGAAAACCCCAGGTCCTAATGGGTTACCATTAGAATTATTGAAGAGATTAGTAGCTGTGGTGAGCCTCAACTTCTTAACAATGTACGAAGACTCCAGTATCCAGGGAGTACTTCTCCTAGATCTGGAACATGCCATGATCACTGTAATTTATAAGGAAGGTATGTGAAAAACCTAACGTGGCTCTCCTGCTGCCCCACCTCCTTGTTGAACTTTGACAGTAAGTTCTTGGCTATTATCCTGGTGCATAGGTTGAATGAAGTAATATCCACCCTGGTTCATCACAATCAGGCAAGGTTCATACTAAGCCGGTCTACGTGACAGACCATCAGATGCCTACATAACTGACTGGATGCTGTGCAAAATGACCGCCTCTGGCAGTCATCTCCATTGACCCAGAGAACGCATTTGATTTGATCCACTGACCTTATCACTTTGCGGTGCTACGGCGATTTGGCGCTCGCTTTTGCAGGAGGGTGGCAAAACCTATATGCTGAGCTCATGGCATCAGTGAGGATCAATAGGATGACCGTGCAATCATTCCTGCTGGGTCGGGGGAACCAGATAGGGCTGTCCACTGTTCCCATTGCTGTTCGCTGTGTGCACAGAACGTTTGGCTTGCTGGGTCAGGTCTCTAGAGGTGGATGGCGGCCCAGATGTCCTATTTTATATTGCAGAATGCAAAGTCTCCTTGATTCCCCTGCTAAAAAGGGCAGAGGAATTCGGAGATTATTCTGGCAATAGGGTAACCTGAAGAAAGTCAGTTCTATTCAAGACAAGGCAGTGGGACATGGACACATTATTCCTGTTTCCCTGAGGGTCACAACTGAGGGCTTTAGATATCGAGGGATCTATTTTCCTCAGGGTTCAGAACGTTTATGGGAGAAGAACCTGGACCCTCATCTGGTGCACTTGCAGGAAGATATGGCCAGATGGAGAAAACTCTCCCTAATGCTCCTTGGTGGGCTGTCATCTTTAAAATGATTACCCTTCCAAACTCCAATTCGTCTTACAGAACGCAACATTCTCAATACCCGAAATGTTCTTAGGCTGACAGACAGGGAAGTCTGATGGCTTCCGTGGGATGGAAGGAGCCATTGGATAGCTTTATCAACTCTCTTTCGTTCAGTGTAGAAAAGAGGGATTGTCCTCCCCTAGGTATGTAATAAATGACTGGACACATGTCCAAAAGATTTGGAGTTTCAAGACGAACCCCAACCCTGGAGGCACGACATGCATAACAAGAAGGGCTGATCAAGTCTCTTGATCTCGGAATGGGTGACACTGGCGACATGGGACAAGGCGAAGTCCCAGGTGGGGTGAAAGAGACTGATTGCTAAGGCCACACTGTTTTGGATTGGAGAAACATTACGTGAAGTGAGTAAGCTACAAGGCCTTGGTCGTGGGAAATGAGTGGCATAGTCTGCTTGGGGATGTAATGGCTGATGGGGAACTTAAATCATTCCCCTGGTTACAAGAGGAACACAGTCTCTCACACATGCAACACTTCAAATACACCCAGCTCCAAAATGTCCTAAGAGTGGGGATTTTGGATTGGGCTTTGCTGTCTGAGGGGACTCTGCTAGGCAATAACCTGCTGGCTGGACCCTTGTGAGAGGGAGGCAATATCATCCACGTACAAGGTTCTCATTCATAACAACCCGATGACCTTGTAGACCTCTGACGACGTTGAGATCAAGATGTGGGAGATAGGGAGGATGGGGATTAGGAGGAGGTGACCATTAAGGCATGATTCCGCCTGATACAGCTTAGAATCCTCAACAGTCAATATAGCATGGGAAAGAATACAGAAGATGGGGACGGTCACACTGCCCACCTGTGGGTTCATTCTATCACACACTATGGGAATGTTCAATGGTACAGCAATACTGGTCGACTACATGGAAAGAACCTGGGGACATATTAGAAGGAGAGATTCCAATTAACCCCCTATGTGTGCTCCAGGGAGTACTGGGGGATAAAGACATGCCCTGTAAGAAACTACTGTTTTTTCGCTGGGCGTGGTGGTAGCAAAGAAGGCTGTGGCGCTGGTCTGCGGGATGAAGGAGGTCCCCACTTAGAAACAATGGATTGCAGGAATGGATGATTGCATGGGGACTGAAAAAGTGATCTATGCCACCAGGGTTTGCCCTAGGAAGACTAAGAGAAAATCTAGAGACGATGGAAGGAGCTATGGTTTAAGGATGGAAAGTTCTCAGCTGACACAAAATTGAGCAGAGTATGGTTCAATTAGTCCTGGAAAGAACGAACTGGAGATCGGCGGATGGCCTCCATTCTGGTTATTACTCCCGCCCCTCATGCATTCACCTCCTGGAAATTTGCATACAGCACTATGCTATTCTCGCTATCCAATGTACTATGGCCTGGTAACGATTCTCCTTGTGTTCTCTTGGTCTAATGTGGGTATGTTCATTTTGTATGATCATGAACAAAATGCTAACAAAAAGATTTAAAAAAATACAAATATGAAACTGTTTTTTAAATTTAAAAATATTTTTCAGCAATTTTACAGTTTAATAAAATTATTATTTTGTATATATATATATATTTATATATGTGTATATATATATATATATATATATATATATATATAGGCATAACAGGTGGAACACATAGAACAAGCAGTAAGCAAAAATACATCCTCATCGAAAGGCTAATAGGTCACATGCCTCGACTGTCCTTGCATTTCTCAAAATAGACACGAAAAAAATGGTTGTTCCAACTTTAAAAAGAAGCATCATTCTGACTCACTGCAGTATGTTTTCATATCAACTTTACAAATTCCTAACATTTTAAAATCAAACCTAAATGGGTTCTGAAAAAAGACGATTCACAGGTGCTTCCCAAGAAGAAAAAAAAAAGAAAAGCTGTGCTCTGGAAGCAATCCTTACATGTATCACGGGCGGCGAAAACATTATGAGGACACCGCAGTTATTCAAAGGGTGCAACGTCTGCTTCGAAAATCTCGCACAGGGCCGAGGTAACAAGGTTACATAAGACAAAGGAGACTACAAGGTGTAAGATTTACATGTCATCCATACTGGGAGGCATTTTTAAGAGCCTTTGGTCTGGGGAAGCGTAAACATAAAATTCAGAGCGTAACACAGTGGTTAGGGTTGACTTTACCAATTACAATTTATTTGTACCCAAACAAACCCTTTTTAGCAAAACGAAGATACTCAAAGGCTCAGAAAAAACATAACTTTATAAAATGTACCATGCAGCTTGCAAGGAGCTGGTTGATGGTAGTTCATAGCTCACTGTGCTAGATTATGATTGTCAGCGGCGGCCGACACAAAATAAAAGTGATGGGGTGGGTGAAGAGGGTGTGACGGCAGCACGGGTTGAGCATGTGGGTTTGGAGGGGAGCGCGTGGGGGGCGGTTTAATAATAATAATAAAAAACACTTCCCTGGTGCTGCTGGTCCCCTTGTGCTGCTTTGCTCCTCTACCTCCTGGTCCCAAAGACTCCCTCTGCAATCCCTGCGCTGTTCTCATGCTGTGACCAAGCATGAGAGCAGCACAGGAATTAGCCTAAGCAGGCTGGTTTGCTCCTCGCTCAAGCACAGGGAGTCTGTGCTCTTTCTCCAACCCGGCTGTCAAATACAGCCGGGTTGAAGAAACCTAACTCCGCATCTCTGTTTGGCCAGGCTAGAACGGCCAGCCAAACAGACATGCGCACTTAAGTGCACTCACTCCCCACCCTTCTCCGCCCGCCAAACCACAGCCCTACCCCTCGCTGCACAGGATGGCTCAAGCCAGCAGCAGAAAAATAAAACGACAGTTAAATATAATTTTATTTTTCTGCTGCTGGCTCTGAGCTGGCAGGGCGATGCTCTTCCACCATTGCGGAGGAGCCGCCGCTGATGATTGTAACCTATGAACTGCACTGTAACAAAGGGATTGCTATGTCAAAAGTATTACCCCGCTATGCATATACAATATGGTTCTGTAATCTGCATGGTACACATTCTTTGCACCAGGCATATTATCCCTCTGCTCTACCTTAGATGATCAAAACTGTCTGCCACTAGACAAAAATCCGATCTCTCTCCAGCAGGTACATTAAGCACCAGAGAGATCTTTGCACTGTTATTGTTGCCTGAAAACTACTGGATAGACAGGAAACTCTGCAGTGTTTTCAAAACTGCTGTACTGCTGCAAAGGCAGCTCCCAGTAACAAAAGCTCACCCACACTTCCAGCCTCCCAGGGAAACACCCAATGGGCAGTAGGGCCAGTCCTGCCTTGAGCACCTCCATTCAGCTCTCTACCTAACAAATAATCACACAGCCCAGTCACAACTTCTTGCAGTTTCACTCTCCTCAACATAGTATGTATGTCAAATGGACTTACTGCGAAAGAAATTGGGGATCATATTTTCAAACAAAATGATCTGCCTGTTTCTAGGTTAGCTGATCATACTGTCATGAATTATGGGGCACACAGTACCTTTTCATCTACATCAGTGGTTCTCAACCTGTGGTCCGTGGACCCCTAGGGGTCCGCAACACATTCCTAGCGGGCCGCAGGCCTGGGCCGGGAAGAAGGCACTTCTCCAGCTGGTGCCTCAAACACTTGCATTTTTTAAAATATTTGTTGCTTCCTTTGTGCAGCAATTTTAAAAGCACTGCAAACTTCCTCGTACATCCAGCAGCTTTCGGACGAAAATAAAAGCGTCAAGATTACTCTAGTAAATAATGTACCTGCTGGAGAGAGATGGGAGATTTGCCTGGTGGCAACTTTGACTCAAAGGTAGCGCAGATGGTTAATATGCCTGCTGTAAAGAACGTGTTTCAGGCAAAGAACAATATTTTATGTTCCTAACACAGTGGGTTGCTGCTTTTGTCACAGATTCTTTTGATACTGAGCAGTACATAAGTTACAATCATAATCTAACACAGTGAGCTATGAACTCCCATTAAGAAGCGAAGCTGCATTCAAACTCCAAGGCACAAATTAGAAAGTTGTTTTGTTTCCTAATTTTCCTTCCGCTGCTAAAAAAGGTTGGCTTGCATAGAAATACATTCTTATTAATAAAGTCAAAGCTAACCACTGTGTTGTGTGCTGAATCCTCAGTTTTTGCTTCTTCAGACCAAGCACTCTTAGAAAATGTTACCAGTATATATGACATGTGAATCCTACAACTTGTTGTCCCCTGTAAAATGCTCTGACACTCTACACTGGCATGAGAGTTGCTATAAAACAAATGATTTACATGTGACTGAGAGGCGATGGAAAGATGAGAGGCCCTTATGGTTTTACTTCCTTTCCCCACCACATATTTATGTGAAAAAAAAACTTTCTCAGATCTTGTATACCTAAAAAATAAAAACAGAAATCACTTGGGAAATGTAGAATCTGACCTAAGGATTCAGCTTTCCTAAATAAAACCAAACATTGAAAAGTTACACGCCGAGATGCAGCGCCAACCTTTGCATTAAAATGTTTTGATTTTACATATTTTTTCAATATAAAATAATTATATCTTTATTGAATATATGTTTGGTGTGTACTTGTTTGTGTATTTTTTGTGAATTACTGTTTTAATATTTGAAATGTAAATCGTAAAAGTTCCTTGGGGGTCCCCGGCTTCAAGTGATGATTCAGTGTGGTTCCTCAGGTGTAAAAAGGTTGGGAACCACTGACCTACATTAATAAGCTTTGCAAGGTGAGAGAGGATTTACGTATACGAAAGGACTGGGCCTCGTACTATAGTGTGGGGCGACATACATAGCTGGCTTCAGGTGATGATCAGGAGTAAAATAAGCAAAGACATACTTAGTTCCTACACAGAAGAAAAGTAGGGGATCAATACATTTATAGCGCTAACCTTGTTGTTTTATAATTAATTATAGTCATATAATGGACCAAAAATAGGGGGCCGCCGTCTAAACAGTGACTGTTAGAAACTGTCAAATAGTTACCAGAGGCAGTCTCAGTTTGGAAGACAGAGTTTGAGAATGAGCCCTTAAGTGAGACTAGGACCACGTGCTGTCGAGATACCACAGGATGTACCACCTTAAAAAGTATGAACTTGGTCTCAGAGAGCATACGCACTGCGCAATGTGGTTAATGGGAATCTAAGGGGCACTGGATGTAGAATCATTCTTTAGCCACACCCTCAGACAGCCCAAGGGATGGATGCATTGCAGAGTCTGACAGCCATAACATAATGTACACCAATAGCTGGTGGGTGATATACAGGGGACTGGGGGAAAGACATTTAGCTGTGGGTTCCTGAAGTTCATAATTTAAAGTTTTTAACAACCTTTTATAAAGAAGGGATAAGCCATTTACAAAAATACAATTCCTGCATGAGCGCCATCTAGCAGTTTCCAACATGAAAGACATCATATGACATTACTTAAATTAAATCTTATCAACTGAGATACTTGAATTAATCTGAACCACTGTTGGGGCATTCTGTACCATCGTTTTTTCTTGCCCTGACATTACAGAAGGGGACCAACCATATGCAAACCAGCCTCGCCCCTACCAGATAGGAAAATACCAGCCCAACTGGTGGGCCATAAACCCTTTGAACAGGAACACAAAAAACTTTACCTGGTCTTGACTTATTTGCACCTCATCAGTGAGATGCAGTTTGAGGCTCTATGGCACAGAAATAAAGGGAGCCATTTCTGGGCGCTTACATCACTTAAGGCGGCTCAGTCATCAAAAATGGATCAGTGGATATGAGTAAATCATCATGAAACACTGGCAATTAAAATAGTAATATTACATGCCATTGTTTTTTAGCTTGGCTGTACGATTACAGAAGGGTACCAACCATGTCGAAATCAGCCTTAGACCTACCTGAAAGAGAACAGGAGCATGCCCCATTTTAACAGGGATACTAATAAACTCAAGTTATTACTTCTTAAGTCTCATCAATGAGATGCACCTTGAACCCAAAGCGACCCAAGTCTCTGCATTCCCACTCCACCTAGTAGTGCTATGCCAAGAAGTGGGGGATCGGGTCACTGTACCACTGGACTAAAGCTGCACCCCTCTGAAGAGGCCTAATAAAGCCAAACCAGGCTGGAGAGGTCTGTGTTCCTATTCAGAGGGGAAATGGACTTGCAGTTTGGACAGGAACATCCTTTTCTAGGGCAGGACCATGACTGACTTGCATGTGGACGGTGCAAGTGGCTGAGATTAATTCAAGCATTCCATTCATCATTATTGTGCTGTCTAGCGCTTGATATTATAGCGCTAGCCACTTGCCTGTGGTCTGTTATGGCTTTGTGAAAGGAACCAGTATCCCCTTTAATACTGCACCTGGGGCTGTGACTTCCTCAACCACCAGGTGGGGCCCATTATGACAGGGGCTTGATGCTACCACTGCCACAGGTGGCCATAAGATGTAACGATTGGCTGGGAGGTGGGGAGGGGGGGGGGATATTTGAGGGGAGGTGGGTTGGTCATTTCAGAGTGCCTCGAGTACTTTTCGTACACAATGTAGTGAACTGCAAGTTGATGTTTTGAACAAGATAATGACCAAAGACATTGAACCACCAGAACGTAGCCTCTGTCTTCAAGCCAGTGATATGAAAAGAGGCCTACGCTAGATATCACCATGGCCCCATTCCCATTATCACATTCAAACCACACTACATTGTCTACAAGACATACATCAACAGCACTCCATCCTGCTCTGCTTGCAATTCCAGAATATCTAGAGTTTTAAAAACCAAAGCAAGAGGTTAGATCCTCAAAAGCATAGTTAAAAAAAAAAAGTTGAATGTCCCAGGCCAGCTGTCCCCTGCTGCTGCATCAATCTCTCCTGTTTGCTGCCTCATTCTCACTACCTTTTCATTCTCTCCCTCTGCTTTTCTGAGTGCTTTCTCCTGCTTTCTGCCTTCTTTTAACTGTTCTCTCCCTCGTTTCCCTCCGTTTTTCTGAGTGCTTTCTCCTGCCTTCTGCCTCATTTTCACTGGTTTCTCCCTTCTTTCCCTCTGTTTATCTGAGTGCTTTCTCCTGCTTTGTACCTCGTTTTCACTGCTTTCTCCCTCGTTTCCATCTGGGTTTTTTTTCTGAGTCCTGATCCAGCTTTCTGCCTTATTTTCACTGCTTTTTCTCTCCTTTCCCCTCTTTTTTCTGAGTACTCTCTCCTGATTTTTGTCCCCTTTCTTTTCCTGTTCATTTCTTTTTTTGTCCCCATTCCCGCTCCCACCTGCCGGATGTTTTTCTGCCTCACGCCTAGCCCCTCCCACCACCTCCTAGCACCCCTTCCTCCTTTCATGACCTACTTAATGGAGGCCACAGTGTGGCTGCTCAGCAGACACCTGTCCACGCCTGGATAAAGATACACTGACCTCTGAGCCCTGAACCCCAGACTCAGCAACAACCCTGTCTGTGGCTCATCCTCGTGTACCACCAGAGGACCATTCTCCTGCCGCCTCACCTTCAGCACCGAAGCAACCAACGCTCCCAACACACCGACCAAGATCACCACGACACAACTTCTGTGCATCCTACTCAACGCACATTCAGTAGTTAAACATGCAATTGAGTTCTGGGACACGATCTCCTCTCTCACTCCGGATGTCATCTTCCTTACAGAAACCTGGCTCAACCCTGCCTCAACATCGCACATTGCCACCACCATCCCCGAAGGTTACAAGATAACACACCAGGACTGAACCAACAAGCACAGAGGTGGAATCGCCATTGTCTGCTGGGATACCATCCGCTGCATGATTCCCCTGACGACCCAACACCAGTAATGGAAAACCACAACTTCCAACTGCACACAGACTGAAAAGGCACCGTGAGAGGCACCCTTGCCTACAGACCACCAAAGGTAACCATAACCATTTAGAGAAAATTAACCAAATGCAAACCTGGCATTTAGCACTCTATTTTAGTGCAGAATGCTTGCTCGTGTCCATTTCAGATGCGTGCTGAAAAAATAGTGCAAGAAACACAAGAATGGGAAACAACAATTGTTAGTGTTCCATTCTATCGCGTTGATCCTGTGGTCCAGTGTTAGAATGTTTACCTATAAGGACTTCAAATTATGCAACATCGCGTAATTTTGGGATTTCTCGAAAAAGTGCAACACAAAATCCCAGACGTTACACAAGATTACACCTGAGAAATGAATATTTCACTGGGCATACCCCAGACACCTTTCTGCATCAAATCCTCACACATGTATGACAGTCTTTAATTCGCAAGATCATTTTAAAGATCATTTTCATTTACAGAGGTTTGGTAGCTAAGTGCATTGCAATAATAGGAACAGTCAGAATAGCTGAAAAACCTGAAAGGGCAAATATAAAGAAAGCACCATGGCATGGTGATGCTTCCGTGCCGCCTCCATTTCTTTACTAATGTCCCTGTGGTCGTCCCTCGCCAATGGTTTTATGAACTGGACTCCCTATTGCTTGAATTGATCTGGGGGAAAGGGTGGAATGAGTGCCCCAAACTTTTCTCAGTATCATTTAGCAGCACATTTGCTGTGGGTGGCTTTAAACTGACTAACCAGCAACGCTGGGAGACGGGATTAGCCAGGTTGGGCTGACAGAGGGTTGTTTACATGGGCTTTTATTCCCGGGAGCCGTCCGCCGCAGGCTACTGGTGCGAACAGCCTTGGAATGCCTGAAGATGGGATTCCCACGCACTAGAACACGGCGTCCGTATTCCTCGGCTTTACCACTGACAGGGCTCTCGACAGGGAGTGGTCTCCGCCAGTGCTTGAAATGGAAAAATTAAAGTGCAGGTACTCTGTGCCAGAATACCTGCTTGTTTCCGAGAAGTGCCGGTACTCTCCAATTAAAAGTATTACAATTTCCTTGAGATGTGCCGGTACTCTCCCTCTCAAAATAAAAAAGTGCTGGTACTCAGTACCGGACAGTACCGGCCCATTTAAAGCACTGGTCTCCGCACAAGGCGAGTCAGCAGGGATCACTACTATTGGCGGCCTACAATCAGACCTCGTTCGTATGAGCCTTCGGAAACTGCAGGAGAAATGTGATCGGCATGGAGGGGCCTTCTTGGCCTATGACTCCATCAAAACAACACTGGTTACACACTGACACGTGGGGGGCTAGAACCTGGCAACAACCTGTTACTACAGGGGGCTCCAGTTTTTTGAACATGCAGGTTTCCTTCTTGGTAGCTGACGATTTATGCCAATACTCTTAAGTCAATAGTCTTCATGGTCATTCATGTCAAAAATACTCTACATTTTGCATACAGCATTGTCTGATGCTGTACTATTCTGGCCGTGTTGCCGCTCTACGCTGTATACAAGCACATCTGTGCTGTCACTATGGCTTGTAAAATATACTGTATGCTGGTTACTAGAAAATGCTAATTACATTTATCTCTTAAAAAAGCATGAGAACTGGTACACATCTAAAATACTACATCCAATTTTTGAAAGAGCCCCAGATTGTTCATTTCATGTTTTTATCATTATGACACTTTCACCTATAAATCTCATTTTTGACTTCTTGCATATTACACATATCTGTCACCAATACTGAGAAGTGGAAATTACAGAATCAATCCAATGCTTGGCTATACGCAGCTGTGCTCGAAAATGATAATAAAAAACATCCTGACGTATCAGCCAGCTTTATTTTCATTGAATACATGCTTGACTGTTTGTACATTTAAATAATGCCCATTTCGGTATTAAATTCTTAGTTATTGCCAAAAAACAGAAAGAGCAACAGGGAAGTGGCTTTTTTTTTTAAAAAGAAGACAGTCAAAACTTGACAATGGTAGCAGTGGTGGCTGCTACTGAACAAGGGTGGTGGGCAGGAGCGGGGGATTAAAAAAAACACTTCCCTGCTCTGTTGGGAGACAGGTTCAGTCTCTCTTTCGTCCTCGTCCTCTTCCTGACTCCTGGCAGCACACAGGCTTCCAACTCTCCTAAGGCAAACATGGCGCTGCTGTCACCAGCATGACAGCAGCGTCGTGATTGGTCTGAGCGGTCTGGTTCGTCATTCAGACAGGGAGTGGGAGCCTGTGCATGTTCTCCACCCGGGTGGAGAAAGGCTAAGTGTGCATGTCTGTTGGCCAGCCCAACACGGCCAGCTAAACTCTCATGCACACTTATGGTGCACTCCACTCCTCCTCCTGGTGACGAAGCCCAGCCCCGTCGTGCCCTGACCTGGCTCCAGCACTGAAAAATAAAATGATAATAACAGCATGTTATTATCATTTTATTTTATTTTATTTGCACTGCTTAAAGCAGTGGGGCAATGCTACTCCGCTTTAGCAGAAAGGCCACCGCTGAATGGTAGTATAAATTATACCATACTGTAGAATTTACCTTTTCTGCAGTCTGAAAGTATTGCTTCACAAGGTCCTCTACCCTCAGTGTTGTTGGGTCTGAACTGTGCCTTGTAACAAGTTTTCCAAAATTGATTTCTTCCTCTCCTAGAAAACACAAACAAACAGGTTACACTTCCATACTTACCCATCCATCATCCTCCTTTGCTGAAGATGTTGAAAGAACCAAAAATAAACTCAATCTCTGCCTCAAAGAGCATTCAAACAGGAAAAAAAAACGGGAAAGCAGGAGTTCAGCGGCCCATGCTGTGGAACTCACCTAACCCAATATTCACAGTAGAGACAAATTACAACCTTTCAAGGAAGGGCTAAGAGGTAAACTTTTCCAGTATGCTTTCAACTATAACAAGCATTTGCAAAGCCAAAATGTCACGCCTATGCATGAGCTATTAGCTTTGTCACTGTGTTTTAGCCATGTTGTACACCAGCGCAGTGCTAACCGTTAGTGGGGTAGAGGAGAGTCGCATGGAGTGAAGTGGCGTTTTGCAGAGTGGATTATCATGGAGTGGTGTAGAGTGTCGAAGAGTGGTGTAGAGTGGCCTGGAATGGAGAGGGGTGTAGAGTCATGGAGCAAGTAGAGTGGAAGGGCATAGAGTAGAGTGTCATAGTGGAGTGGCGTAAATTGGAGTAGAGTGTCGTAGAGAGAAATGGCATAGAGTGTAGTGGCAAATTGGAGTAAAGTGGCGTGGAGTGGCATAAATGGAGTTCCGTACAGTGGAGTAAAGTGTCAGGGCGTAGAGTGTAGTAGATTGTCATAAAGTTGAGCTGCAAACAGTGAAGTACAGTGTCACAGAATGGAGTAGCATGAAGTAAAGATGAGTGTCATGGAGTGGTATAAAGTGAAGTGTCAGAGATTGGTGCAGAGTGGAATGGTGTCGAGTGCCGTGTAGTGTTGTGGAGTGAGTATAGTGTTGTAAAGTTGAGTAGAGTGAAGGGGAGTGGAGGTGTGTTGAGGCGAGCAGAGTGTCGCGGAGTGGCATAGAGTGTTGAATAGTGGAGTGGCGTAGAGCGTAATAGAGTGTGGTAGAGTGGAGTGTGGTAGAGTGGAGTAAAGTGGAGTGGGGTGGCATGGGGGAAGTTGCGTAGAGTGGAGTGGTGTGCTGTAGAGTAGAGTGGAGTAGACAAAAGTAGAGTGGAGTACAGTGTAGTAGAGTGGAGAGGCATTGAGTGTTGTGTTGTAGAGTGGAATAGTTTGTTGTAGGGTGGTGAGTCAGAGTGGTGTGCTGTAGAGTGGAGTGGCAAAGAATGGCGTGTTACAGAGTAGAGTGGAGTGGCATGTCAGAGTAGCGTGTCGTACAATGTCAGAGTGGATGGGAGTAGAGTGGATGGGAGGAGAGTGAAGTGGTGTAGAGTGCAGTGGCATGTCGTAGAGTGGAGTGTCGTAGAGTGAAGTGGCGTATCATAGAGTGAAGTGGCGTATCATAGAGTGGAGTGGCATATCGTAGTGTGAAGTGGCATATCATAGTGTGGAGTGGCATATCATAGTGTGGAGTGGCATATCATAGTGTGGAGTGGCATATCATAGTGTGGAGTGGCATATCATAGTGTGGAGTGGCGTGTCAGAGTGGAGTGATGTAGAGTAGAGTGATGTAACACAGAATGGAGTGGTGTGTCATAGAGTGCCATACAGTGGAGAAGCATAGAGTGGAGTAGAGTGTTGTAGGGTGGAGTGGTGTTGAGTGGAGTGGTACAGTGTAGACTATGCATGGTGTGGCAGCACACTACCATTACAGGCAAACCATTTTCAATTTCAACAGAAAGCGAGCACTTGTGGAAGAATACAGTAAATAGGCTATGCTCCACGGGAAGGGACGAACTCAAGCTGAACTTCCTCAATTAAAGCCAGCAAAGAGAGAACACGCAAATGTGAATTACAAAACACAAAACCAATGGTAGACCACGGGCAGAATGCATCCGTTTTTTCTATAAATCACCTACTGCTCTGAAGTAACCACAACGAGGAGAAATCTAAAATTCATAAATAATTAAAGACAACCAAACTTTTGCCCAGGCCATGCATTATTTTCAATATAAGACTTCTCTGAAATGTGATTTACACCCTTCTCTAGATGAGAAGTATTTGTGCTGAATTTGGGTTGCTAACTGCACAGCTTGTCGAAACTGCAAGCAATTATTTATTGTTAAATTATTAATAATGTAGTAATTCTTCATTACAGATTCTGAATATGCACAGCACCACACACAAAAGTCAAAAGGGACAGTTTCATTACATGGATCCCAAAATAAGTAATAGAAGTCAATAAACAATATCTTCCTATCTCAAGTGGAAATACACAGGTGAGCCAGGGAAGACTATGTGGTGGGGAGGCCTGAAGAGCAGGTGACAAAGGTAAAAATTTGACTCAGACTAGCAGCCAACTGGGCTTCAGAAAAAGGAAGAAATATAAAAAAAAAAAATCAAAAGGCTATCATGTGTAAGTGGATTACGGCGAAGCAGGAATCACAGGATTCAGGAAACGTTCAGCAGTACTGAATGGCCCAGCACTTACTGGGTAAAGTGTACGCTATACCCGTTCCATGGGCCACAACAAATCTACCCAATTTTCTACCAAACGTGGAATTTGTCATTGAGCTTATATATTATGCATTCATACGATGCCATGAGCATCAGGTCTATCAGCCAGTTTTAAAGCATGGGAGTTGGTCCAGGTGATCTGTGCCATCACTGCACCGGTCACAAAGTAATAATCCTACTGAGACTGCCAGAGACTTAGGGGCATAGTCAGAAATACTGTAAAAGCATTAGGAGTGCAACATTAGGCTGAAGAGACTAAGGACGCATCACATGGTTACAAACCTAGACAAAACCTGAATCACTGTATACACTGTGCATTTGTGCCTGCCTATTTCCCTAGTTGCCAGTAATTCCTGTAGTTGCCTGTTATCCCAGAAATTGCTCTTATTCCTGTATCAATCTAGATTTGTGTAGTATTGCATCGCTGACAGAAAGTACTTTTGCTTAATTGAGTTAAAACACTGATTCAGCAATCTAATGAGAGTTACTTGTGAGTTACTTAGTTGAGTCTGACCCCCATACCATCTACCCTAAGAGTCAAGAGTTAAAGGGTTAGCTTGGGTCAGTTTTCAGAGTTCATAGTATGCCAGTGCTGGACATTAGAGGTAAAAGACGTCAGTTCCCACAACCGGGATCCAGTAACCCTGTTTGCATTGTAAGCCCCCAAACTGGCACAGACAAACTAAAACACGAAGGCACTTGAAGAATGCAAAAGGCAGGTCAACGTGAAAGCCAAACCAACAGCAGAAGCAAAAACAGATGCAGAATTCACTGTTGTTTGGCCATACAAAGACAAAGACCTCCCAAAAACAGTATCAGGTACCTAACACACACTTCCCAGCACAGTGTGGCTGGTGATCAGGCAGCCCCACCATTCTATTGTTATGTTAAGTGTACTTGTAAATCATGCATCTCATCCAGGAGGGGTATCCTGTCGCTGACAAGAATGGAGAATCACTAGCTGCCTTGCCGGGGTCCAATGAGAAGAGCCAAGCTTTCAGTATCTTCCTAAATTGTGGGGCTGAGTTGGTGGCCTTAATGTGAAGGTACATTCCAGACTTTAGCTTTAGGATCCAGGTGCGAGAAGGTGCAGCAATTGCGCTGGGTCTTCGGATGTCGGTGACTGAGTCAAGCAGGAGGTTAGCTGATCTGAGGTGCCTGGTAGGGGGTGTGGAAGCTGATGCGGTTTTTCAGGTAGGGTGGGTCAAAATTGTGTAGGGCTTTGCATGTGTGCGAGAGTAATTTGAACTGTCTACGTTTGTGTACAGAGAGCCAGTGGATATCTGTGAGGTGGGGATGTGGATGTATAGAGGAGGTTGTGTGGGTCTCGTTGCTGTACCGCGAATGGTCTGGAGCCACTTGACGCGTTGGACAGAAATTTCGGCGCGAGTATGTTTCTTAGTCTAGCTTGCTGGTTATGTGTACTTAGGTACTTGCTTGGCAGGTGTTGAGGGGAAGCCACCTGTAGATTTTCAAAGGATCTTGAGGGTGTGATCAAGTTCACTTGGCTGACCATCAATAGTTTGTTGTATGAGATGAGCATTAAGCCAAGTTCATCATCAAAAGATAACTACACTCAACATTTACATATTAAATATAATCCATGAAAAAGCTATTCTGAAAATTGGAGAATTACAACCGGCCCATTTGGTTGTTGGGAACTATACATACCGCTTGTGGTTTAGATTAAAAGTGCAGGGACTCATTCAGGTTTTCTACATACAATAATTTACTAGTGTCAAATTCATCTGCATACACTAATTTATCGGTGTCAGATTCATCGAGATAAAGCTAGAAAGGAGTATTGTACATTTGCAAATGCTACTTTCAACGGCCTCCAAAGAATAATAGGCCAAGCGGATGTTACAAGATAGTCCGGCAGGCTGTGCACGGATCTCAGAAGCATGGGCTTAATTCAATGAACTATCTTACTTGTTTTTTTTAATGCTTTATCCCCATAAGAAATATGATCCCAGGCATTTAAATAATCTTAAGAAGTCCATTCCGGTGCATTCTGGAAAGCAAGTTGAGATGTGCCAAGAAGGAGGCTGGTGAACAATCAAATGTGCCATCTCTGTTTTCTAAACTCCGTGAAACGTCCAGAAATAGCTAAGAAACCCTATCAGAACTTTTCATCAAGATTTATGGCCATGAGGTATGTTTTGCCCAATGATGTTTTATATTTTCATAAAAAGTTTATTTAGGATTTTTAAGGTCCATGTCGTACTCAATTAAAAAAAATGACAAACAAGTAGGACTGCACACAATACGATATGTAAACTAACTGAGTCCAGGCTGCAAGAAAAGTTAACAAATAAACATAACAAGCTCAAATCTTGTTGCAATATTAAAAATCCAGACTACAGTTTTAAAAAAACGATTATTCTCTACTTAAAAAAAAATGTATCACGAACATTTTAATGAACCATTATGAAAATCCTGTTTTAATCTTAAATTCATTAGGCTGAAAACTATCACTGATGCATACAGGATTAATCTTTAAATACATTCAATCATGGGAGTTAAGACAAACTCGATACAAAATTCTGTAAAACTTGATGTTTTACAACATTAAGATAATGAGACATATATTTAACATAGTCCAACATTTCAGACTCAATTTTGAGGTTCAATGCTCTTTCAAGAAAAAAAAACCTCCTCCTCATAGCCTTTGTACTCTTTTGTGCCAATGTTAGAAACAGCTGTGTCGGAAGAGGTTTGCTTTGTTAGAGGGTTGCCCAGTCTCAAAACTGCCACTACATTCTCCTTGGAGTGTTCATTATATGACACTCTGCCTCTCTGCACTTAAACAGCCAACAATGTTCTACTGTCTGGCCCATTGTTAGACTTGGTCCTTTCTGCAGGATCCAAACTATTTACCTGTTTTCTGAAGCTGATTTTGTTGGCTTTTAGGATTCTGCACACTTTACCACTGGTAACCAGTGCTAAAGTGCTGGTGCTCTCTCCTTTAAACATTGTGAAATTAGCTTACACCCAATGGGTCTATTTCATTTACTTGTAAGTTCCTAGTAAAGTGGTGATACATGCACTAGGGTCTGTAAGTGGATGCCTGGCACCTCAGGGGATGGAAACCTCTTCTTCTACTTCTAAGTGAGCACCAGGTATAAATATTGGACCATTAGACTCAAGTCTTCAGTACACCTCTGGACCTGTGGATCTGCCTGGATCAAGGACTGCTGTGCTGCTGAAAGGACTGTCATTCTACTGGACCACTGCCCAGAAGGACTGTTGCCCCATTGTGCTGGCCTACTACTCTCCTGTGGGGGGGGGGGAGAAGGAATGGTCCTGCATCTCTAAACCTAGGACTTCAGAGTGACCCCCAAGTTGCCTGGCCTCCTAATCAGAGGCCTTGGGGACAGAACAAGCTTTCAATAACCATGCACCCAGCACCTGGACTCTGCCTTTTGTGAGTCTTGTCCTCCCAAGTCATCCCACCCTAGTCCTGTACCTTTGGAAGCAGGCCTGAACGTGCTCTGCCAGCTTATTAGTGAATTCAGCAGAACGGACGCATCTTCTATGCAAGGATTTCGCATCGCCCATCGGAACCGCTTCTCCACAATGCATTTCCACACAAGGACCTCGACTCGTCCAACACAGCCCATTGGAACCACGTGACGCATCTCCATGCAATTTGCAGCTCCCTGGAAATGATGCAGCTCCATACCCAGACCTTGCATCACCTCTGCTGTGCAACGCATCTGCAATACGGTAATCTGCATATCTTCGCAACCAGGATTAAGGCACTGTGTTCAGTGGGCCTAAGTGGGTTCCTGTAGTCGGCCCATGCTCCCTTGTGGTTGGCCTGAACTTGTGACTTTATCCCGGTGCATCCAGATAAGCACAGTTGGTGCTTTGGGCATTTTAGCGCTATTCCAAACTACTGATTGGAATTTTGTCGTTTTGGTCTTGACTTATTTAATAAAATGTACTCTATTTTTCTAAATTGGTGTCCGATTTTTCTTCTGTTAGGTTTCCACCTCATTACGGTTTGAAATGCTGTATGAATACTTACACATTGCCTCTAAATTAAGTCAGACTGCTATGTGCCAAGCTATGAGATTGTCGAGCACAGGTTCATTTAGACTCTGCTTGTCCCCTTCACCCTGACAAGTATTGTGGTTGCTGCCTGAGTAGAGTTTCACCTCCTCAACTGGTAACCCATTTTTTACACCCATTTATTTGGTTGCCAGAGCCCCCTTCCTACATTTGTGCATATGCCTCTGCGATTGCCCAGAGCTTCCTTCCTACAATCTTCAAGGAGTGGCAGGGGAAGACCACCAGTCCGCTTCAAACTGTCATTGACTATGTGGACAGAATGTGCTGCCCATTTTAAGGGCCAAAGAAGTTCCAGGTAAAGGTAATAAATGCAAGTGAGTAAAAGGCTCCACTAGCAGCTACCTCACTTCACTTTAAGGACCACAAGGCTCACAGTGAGTGAGAATGCAAAATTAGTCCTCCAAAAACAAGCTACTGCTTATCCGCAGGTTATCCAATGCAACTACACTTCATCTTTCTGTTCTTAACCACATTCACAGGCTTCAACTTTACAGGGAAGACACCTATATTATTCCAGGCCAGGAAAGTCAACTGGTAAGTTCAAACCCCACCAGCTATTTGGTTGGCTGTCAAGCACCAAATAGTGTCTTTAGAAAATTGATGGCAGCAGTAATTAACCTAAAAAAAACACACAGCAAGGCATGGAGAAAGGGTCACCCAATTTCCTCCCTACGGCATTCTTGCTGTAGTTGGTTCTGAAGTAGATGACTGTGGCTTATTCTTCAGGTTTAGTCTGCAAGTGTACTGTGGATTTGCGACTTCAGTATCTGATTTAATTTCTGCCTAAGGATCTCTGATCCACTTCTCTTAGGAATCACTGACTCCCACTGGCTTTGGAGGGCTGCAGGAGCTCACCTGCTGCTCAGGAGCAATGCCTTGTTAAACTAGTTCTTTTAGGATCCATTGATTTACTGGCTTGGATTGCAGTCCTCTTATTAACTACAACTATGAACACAATGGAAAAGAAATGGAAGCTGCACTGCTTGAAGGGTAGATTGTCATTTTTAAATGACATCTCAGTCATGTGAGGGCTTAATAGGAAGAGTAGATGTCTCCACAAATATTTTATCCCAATTGCTGGTGATCTAGGACCCTGAACAGAGCACACTTATGTTACTGAGTCACACCAAAAGACTCCCACAGTAAAGGAAGCAGAAACTGAAAAGTTCTCCTGAAGTAAAGGGTGTACTGTTAACTATTTGTTTGACTCTTCAAAGCTCTTGATGAGTCAAGAGAAAACTGCACATTTTCTCTACATTCATCACTGGCACCAACGTACAGATACATTCTAAATATGTACATGTTGTAAAATGTAATGAACACCTTTACTTAATCATTATAAAGTGAGAAAGTGGACAAATCCAATGATCCAGAACACTCAGAATACATTTAATTACTTCACTAAATACTACCCAATTCTCTTAGAGCAAGACATTCTGTTGTTATAAATAAAAAGTACAGAGCATTACCGAACACTTAAGATTCAGAATTGTTTCACAAAGTTACCCCTTCATCTCCTAATCCACACTCTCTCAAACGTTTTGCTACCACTGGCTACTGGTACTCATGCACAGCCTACACACAATATAGCCCAGTGTTTCTTCTCAAAATGCAATTCCACACAAAATAATTACAAATGTTAACTACTGCAATTACCTCTCTTGTCCTTACTGCGATGCCAGAAAAAAGAATGCCAAACAACTTTAGCATACAGTTAGACTTTCTTATACCACAGTGAAGCACTCACATGCCTTTATCGCTTTTATTAACAATAACTGAAATGTATTTGTAAACTTAAAAAATTGCTCTTCCTTACCTTTCTTAGGCTTCTGTTCTTTATGCCTGAAGAAATGAATGACATCTTTGGGATTGGCAATTCGATCTACAAATTTCTGGCTAAATCGAACAGCATTGAAGGGTTCAAAGCCACCACTGTAATCTACCTATATGGATATTTAGAACAAACAAGGGTAAAGGTTACAAGAGATGGTTGGAGATGGAAAATTGTTAATCTTTACTCCACAATACTGCATGCAAAATATTTTAAAGGAATCAAATTTGTCAAGGAACCATTGGGTGGGAAGCACTGGAAATCAAGCCTACTATGAAATGGCATGGCTTTGAAATTTTAAACAATCAGATCTACTTTGCTAATTACTTCACATTTCAAAATGTATCCAATCCCACATATATCACTCAAGTGAGCAATTTCCTCCTAAAGTATATCAAGATGGATTCCTGCAAGAGGAGCTGATTGTTTCAACTCTAGCACAGTGGTTCTTAACCTTTTGACTTCTGTGGACCCTCAATGAATCATGACTGGAATCCGGGGGCAATCACTGAGAAATAACTGGAAAGCAGGCAGCCCTGGCCTAAACAATTTCAATGATTTGGACATCAAAACAAAACAAAAAAATACAAAACATGTATATTCCAAACAAAATCTCAAATATTGAAACATTTAGTGTAATTCACAATCAAATATAGAAACGTTTTCTCTTTCAATTTGCTTTTATATTTGTATATACTTCATTATTTTAATCAATTAATTTTAATATTATTTAATTGTGTAAAACATTTGCAGGCCTCCTGAGTAGGTCTTGCAGACCCCCAGTGGTCCCCCGACCACACGTAAACAACCACTACTCTAGTACAGGGTGTTGGGACAAGAATGTCTCCTGCATGCACAGGCATGTTTTCTTGCCCTGAATGCTAGACTGTGTGTATATGGTATATTGACTTTTGCTTTTTGGTCCTGGTGTCAAGCTAACCTAGCATGCATGGGTGCAGTGAAGCATCCTCTGTACCAGCTTGAGGGGGAGTGTCATATGGACAGTTTACGTTTAATTTTATGGCTTTTCTTAACTTTGACTGTGTAATACATCCATTGCACGCCTTTAGCATGCAGAGTGGTTGTGACAGTATATTGACATTGACTTGTGCATGGTTGCACTGACCCACGTTGACATTAGACAGCGCAGGGCTGGGGCTGATAAAGTGTCATCTGCCATGGTGTGATCAGCCTTTGTGTGGGCTGCAACTCCTGAAGTTGTATCCAGCCTGTGTAGCACTGCTGCAACTAAATTCCACTGAAGCCCGGGGGGCTGCATCTATCAAGTGCGTCGGGCCCAGTCGGGCTTCACCGAGGACCTGGCAGCCCAAGCGTGGGCCAATCACAATGATCATGAGGTCCAAGAAACCTTCCTTTGGTGTGGTCGGGCAAGCCACATCAGGACTGTTGCCTTCTGTTCTTGCCCGCTAAAGGACTCAGAGCAGGCGCATCGTCATTTCACCTGGGTGTGCACAAGAGCCCAAGCAGGGGATGCTAATTTGTAGACTGACTCCACTAGAGAGTGTTAAGAGACTAACCGAGACTGAGTGAACAAACCTTCAGGGAAGAATTCAATCTACATCTGAGCAATAGTCATGCTACAACTATTATCCCTATGGAGAAGGGCAGGCACACTCAGAATCAGGAAAAGAGTTATGGGCTGAGGGAGCATTGAGGGAGTGGTGAACGTGCAGCACTGGCCAATTAGCACCCAAAGAGAGATAATTTATTTCCAATATTAGTAGTGTGTAGTAACGCAAACTATTACGTAATAAAGAACTTCCATTCTTGAAAAGGTAAGCACTGGATTGGACATTCACTTATTGAATTATTGACTGTTGAGCTCTGAGCTGGATCACCCCAACAGCACCAGACTGAAAAAACATCTTAACTTCTGCGGCTGAAGCCCAGACTCCCCTCCTAGTGCCCCTAAACAGGGCCTTGCACATCAAGAATCTGTAACGCATGTGTAAAATCAGGACTCAGCATAGACCACCAATCCCAAGTAGAATAGCACAACTACTACTACTAAATAGATGGATAAGAATGAAACCCTAAAATGGAAGCGAGCAGACCAAAGGCTTGTCAAGGAATATCATACTGAGGGAAGAAGGGATGGTCATATCTAGCCAGTTTAGCTAGATATATTTACTCTGTCCATCCCAAATTATAGATTAATATTAAGCATCACCAACATTCACTTTTGTGAACTACTAGAGTTCAATCATGCCTCTGCTGTGGTCTCTAAAGGGTGCTCATTGAAGCCTGTCTTCTGTGTATTGGCGAAAGACAAGCAATGCATCCTTTAGACATTAGTTCCTAGGCATACAATTTGTGAATAAAATGCTACACCTTCTGTGAGTTTTTAACCACTACACCCTTTAACTCATATTGCTGCTGTAGTGTTTCAAAATTATCTGACCAAGAGTGTTGTCCAGAGTGTTTAAAACACCTCTCAAGAAAGCATAAGACATTTAGTGCAGCTGTCACAAGGCTCAGTGTCTGTCTGCAAATTGTGTCTTCTTCCTCCGGATCTAGAATCACCAGCTGTCCAAACGACTCAGACATCGTGTAACATCACAAGTGACATTGTGATGTTCTCCACTGCATTCCTGGTCTCTTTTCCTTTGGCTGGGTGCACCATCACATATACCTGCATCTATTGCAGATGCTGCAGTGCAAAGAGCCAGGCAGATGGAGCTTCATGCTGACTTGCGACATGAGCTAGGAGGTCTTGTTGCGAATGGGTCAGTTAGCAGTCACACCAAGGCTCCAGGACCTGAGAAGGAGAAAGAAAGTCCTTTCAGCAGTACAATAGTCCTTCATGGCAGAGTATCCACAAGCATGGAAGTGTACTCAAGATTTGGTATCTGATGTCCAATATTTGTACGCAGTTGTGCCTTTGAAGTGGAAAGAAGCTTCTAGAGGCATGCCGTTGAAATGCACAGGTGCCCTGACATCCTGGCCCTGGCTCCAGACTAACTACAGGTGGTACGGAGCCCTTGGATTGGAGACAAGACAAAGCCTATTCAAGTGTAAGTGGGGCTGGGCCCAGCTTTTCCTATCCATCCTGCCAGTTATGGCCCGTCCAGTCACGACTAAGCTCCCCAATGTGTGTGGCCATGAGCGCACACAGTGCCACTTTAATAGGTACCTATCAGTAAATTAAATATGCCAAATGGGTATAAGCCTATGTTGCAATGTTTTAAGGATAGAGCACAAGCACTTTAGCACTGGTTAGCAGTGGTAAAGTGCACAGATTCCTAAGGCCAATAAAAATGAATTCAGCGAAAAATGGAGGAGTGAAGGCAAAACGTCTGCAGATTACCCTGCAGAAAAAGCCATTTGCACCAAGACCTCATCGCCTGCACCGCAAATCAGTGCAAAGCTCTGTCCACCTGATTCCTTGTAATGCAGCATCAACTGCTCGCGGGGACCACCACTGTGAAGCTCCATCCAATGCCCATAACATTGGCCTGCTCCTCACGCTTTGCTAACAGCATACACTTTCCTTGCTCCTTGTGGCCCTCTGCAATACAAACAGGACTCTTAGCACGAACTTGAGAAGGCAAACCCTCATTGGGACTAACCTGGGTCTGTGTCCGACCTGCGCTCCATTGGGGTCAGGCTGAACTTTTGCATTTTACCCAGTCCATCATGTCAAGATAGCTGCGGTTGGTGCTTTGTGCTTTTAGGCGCTACTTTAGACTTTATTTTAAAAAAATGCCATCTCTGGTTCTACTGATTGGATTTTTTGTCATTTTCGTCCTGTTGTATTTAATAAATTTCAGCTCTGTTTTTCTAACCTGATGTGGGATCTTTATGTGTGGTTTCTTTACTGTTTGAAGTGCTGCACAAATACTTTGCACATTGACTGCTCTGTGCCAAGCTATCAGGGGGCTGAGCACAGGTAATTTGAGGTTTGCTTGTGTCTTACCCCGACAAGGACGTGGTTGCTGCTTGACCAGGGCTCACACCCCTGTCAACCAGTAACCCAATTTCTCGCACTCAGTTTATGTAAAGTCATTAGCCATGTTGTATTGCATCAGGATTTAGAGTCAAAAGCTGAGTAATTAGAACTCAGTAGACAAATTGTTCTTTCTTTTATCTCTCTCTCTTCTAGCGATTCACATTAATATGCGGGTGTTGTGATATTCTATAAAGCCCACAGGCTTTTATCCAACAACTGTTTATAGAGAGTATACAGACAGGCCACTGCATCCGCTGTAGGCATTGTGAAATGATTTACAACATTTCTAATATTTTATAGACATCTGAAATAATTATTCTCACATTCAGTCAGTCAGTCAAATAAACTTTATTTGCTACGCTTCCGTGGCTTAAAAGTGCAAGTGAAATAAAACACATTAAAAAAGAAAATGTTCAGAAATTAAAGCATATAACTCTTTCCCATAAAAACACTGTTTAAAACAGCAAACACTGTGATTTGACAATCCAATTACAACCCTCCCAGCCCCATAAAACAGAATTAAGCAACAATAATCGTGAAATAAACTTTCCTTTGGCTTGACGTCACTTGATAAAAGGTCCAACCATGAGCCGTAAAAAGCAATCATACAGTCCAGTGAGACATGCCTCTTAGAGGCTGTAGACATACCATAGTATATAAATGTCTTCGCAAAAGTGCTTCAAAAGGGCTGTAGTGCCAAGGAATTGCACTTAGCTTTAGACACAAAAGGGAGTACTAAATACAAATCTACAGGAAATTCATGGGGTTTGGGAAAGAATTAGACTGAGATCTCAAGGCCAGGATAACATACAGATTTTTCCATAGAACCCTGGTGTGCAGTTGACTTACTGATAAAGTGCTTAGAGACTGTAATACAACCAAGAAAAAGCATCATAATCTGGGTACAGGAAACATACTTTGAGCAGAATGCAGCATGCAAGAAAATTCATGTTTTTTTTTAAAAACTGTTGCACTGAATTAACACATCCCAAAAGCTCTGCAATCAAAAAGCAAGGCTTACAAAACAAAGTGCTGATCATTCTTAAAACACAATGCATTAAGAGTACATTTAGCAAGGCAAACCCTTCTGAACTCCTGGTCATGGCAGTGCACCTCTTCTTGTTTTTAGACATTGCCATATGAAGACAGCTGTAGTATGGTAGACCAATGTGCCGTCAAGTTGTAACATAAAATGCAGAGCAGGTCTGCATTGTCTAAAATTATATCTTTTAAGAAGTGGTTCCATCAAACTTATCATGGGTGCATTGTAAAACAGACAAAAGAACACTATGTGCAAGGTGGTTTGGGCAGATGTTCTGTCATATGGGCAAAGGTCCAGCTCCTTCAGGGAATGACACTTTTGGGGATAACCCAACAGAAGAGGCAGACAGTTAAAACAGAACCTGGTAAAAGCAAAGCGATGCTGTCGATCCTGGATAGCATACAGATAACGTTGGAAACCTACCTACAAAGAAATTGAGATATAAGAGATACCTGCAACTTTGTATTTGTTAATTACCAATCTCTTTGCAGCAGCGTTTGCCAGAAATATCTGCTTCAGCTTTCATTTGCTGCAGACCAAACAAGACTGGGTTGAGGAAAATAGATCGGGGGCGCCTATTTCCGCCAAGGTCTGTTTAACATATGAAATCCAAGGTATGTCAAGAGCTGCATCTAATTGCAAGCAGTCCTCAAAGACTTTCTGAATTGTGGTTGTGGGCTCCCTTGTCCAAATTGAGTGCCACAGCAAGAGCAGGGGTAGCTTAATTTTATCTGTAACGTAGGGAATACCCAGCTGGTCATGGCACCCAGAATTAGGACAACTGCGTGAGACTTGTATGTTTTTTTTAAAATAAAAGCATTCTCAGCTAGCTGAGTCTCAGTAGGTAGCAGCTCAGCATGAGGCTACTGCCACAGGCTTTGCAGAGTAAATGGTCAACAGCTCCTGCACTGGTTTCAGGACTAGCTTTTTGTTAACAATCTGCAGAGCCAAGATTGTCTTAACCAGCATGGACGCTCTATTTGACACCATTGGCTTTTACAAATATTTGGCATAAAAAAAGATACCCAAATAGGAGAAGGACGGGGTGTCATCCACCTTAGAATTGTTGATATAAAACCAGGGCACTTCTTTGGTTTCCTACCAAATTTCATTGTATAGGTCTTGCTGCCATTGACCTGCAGATCTAACTTCAGCATGAATGTGATAAGGTCCTCTATTGGGGCTTGCAGCGCCCACCCCATTCTTGCCAATAGCACTCAAATCATCTATATAGAGGAGTATCGGAAAAGGACGTGTTACAATGTATGGGATATCTACAGCTCTCCCCACCAGTAATGATTTAACTCTATTTGTTTACAGAGAGAAGAGGAAGGGGGCAAGGACTCACCCTTGCCTAATCCCCTGTTTAATCCTATATGGTACTTCTCTACCATAACGGACACAGGCACTCGCCTCAGAATACAGCTCGCATATGAAAGTAATAATAGCAACCTCAATACCCATCTCCAACATAAGTGCCCATAGCTTGGAATGCGAAATGCAATAGAACGCCGCCAAGAGGTCCATAAGTGCCAGGTAAATGGAACCATTCTTAACGATGGATTACTTTCCTACTAGCATACTCAAGTTTAGGCATTGATCAATAGTTCCTAGCCCCTTCCTGAAACCATGCTGGGTATCAGCTGGGATACTGTTGGTTACTGCCCTGTCCGCTTATCTATGTAGCAAGATACACCCATTGCTTTGGTATTTGAATCGAGTAAGGATATGTGTCTATAACTCTTCGGGAGCAACTTATCACCTTTTTTGCAAATTGGGACAATGGTTGACTGAAGCCTGGGGGCCCACCCCTGCAATAGCATTAAAAATGTTCACAAGTAGGGGCGGGCCCATAGATTCTGGCAGTCTATAAAAACATCCATAGGACCTCCATCAGGACTGGGTGCTTTACCACTGCTACATTTACCCAGCACCCTCTGCACCTCCGATAAGCAAAAAACTAAAGGGGAGACCCCCCCTTGCTCAGTAATAGCAGTGGTTTCAGTGGACTCTGCACCACTCAAACAGATCGTGGAAAAATAATCAATGCACCATGATTCTTCTATGTGCACGTCTTTAGAGGGGTCTGTAGATTCCTTAAAGTAGGAGGCGTTAAGCACCCTCCAAAACCCTGAGCTATCTTTCTTCATACAAGCTTTCCTAAGACTCTACCATGTCCTTGCGTTGATCTACTTTAGTCTAACTGCTCATACCTCTTTATAAAGTGCGTGTAGACCTTTGATGTTTTACCTATCCCTCGGGATGTCCCGTAGGGCCCGTTACAACTTTGCCCGGGCTCTCACACCAGCTGAGTCAAACCAGCCCTGAGAATGCAGATTGGCATTACGAGGACTGTGTGTCAGAGCTTGCTTTATATGGGCCATGATGTCCAAAAAGGCTGGCATAATCTGCGATGGGACAGTATCACGGTTCAAGCAAACATGGACCTCTGCCTCTTTGTGATTAAGGACTCCCGGAAGAAACTTCATTTTATCTACCTTGTCCCATCCTATGGAGAAGCCATTTCTCTTCACTTGGACATGTTTAAATCCCACCCTGGATTAAGACTTACTTGTCCCCTCCAACAACAGCCTACAGGACAGTTTCGCATGGTCACTGGAACCCAAAAAAGTAACCTCAAAGTCACCTATTAAAGCACCTAGTGCCTCAGAAGCAAGGACATAATTGATTGTGGAGGAACACTCTGCACCGGTAAAAGTGGGGGTAAAAATGCCTGGGTGATCAGACCCCTCATTTACCATGATAAGATACAGTTTCACCAGGAGACTATTAAGCGCATTCTCATTATGCTCAAAGTGTCACCCTCAGTGTCTATTAGACCGCAAACTGGTTTATTGACCTTTGGACAGTGGTGGGCATTGAAATCACCACCCAAAGCAGCTTCCGAGCCTTATGTTGATCGTTTCCAATGGAACTTATGGCAGCTTCGAGTTTGACCGCAAACTGTGAGGCATGACCATCAAAACAATTATTGTAATAGTTAATAATACACCCAAACTTGATCACCACCCCAGAAAAAGTGCTTGTGATCAGTGTGAGAAGACCCCCTTTCGCTCTGCCAACAGGTGAAGGAACGGGTGGGGAGTGAAATGAGCTAAACCCATCCAGGTAACTTTCAATCTACCAAGTTTCTTTTAAGCAAATCACCTGGTACCTGGCCACTGATGCAATCCAGTCTGAGTCCCCCAGCTTTTTTCTCGACCCTGCAATATTCCAGGATAAGATGTGAGCGGGCTTAAAACTACTGACACGTTCCTCAACATCGGTCAACCCAAGGCTGTGTATTCCCTCCTCACTAGAAGATATCACCGGAGTAATCAGTCAGTTGCACCCCTCTAGGCCTTCCAATGGAGCCTATTTCTTACTAAGTGTCACCCCATTAGGATCCGGCATGCTAGCCTGAACATTATACGGCCCCCATGGGAGAGCTCCTCCTGCATACAAAGTGTTGGTGGGGGGAATTATAAGGTTTATGAAAGTATCCAGAGAGAAGAACACATATCTGAGAGCCTCACAATCATGCATCTGATAATTTGTTGTAGTGAGATGTTGACTGACTACATTTAGGAAAATGATGTAGCCTGTATTTGTAAAAACATGACAATATGAAAACTAATAGAGATATGTGAATTGAACTAGTTACACATGTGATGACTAATATATGAGACACCACGCATATATAGAAATAAGGGTCCTCTTCTCATTTATCTTCCAGGTCCACAGACAGCTGTTATTAGTTGAGATTTGTGAAATAGATATTGAGTCGAAACGTTGGCTGCAACGGGTTGCAAACTGATTTACTGTTGATGAAAACCTTAAACATTTGTTTGAAGGATTTCTTATGGGCATAATGTATATAACAACCTAGGGTGCATATGTGTATTAAGCACAATTTTATATATATAGTTAACTTAGGGCAAGAGTTGTAGTTACTTGAAATAACTAACTATAACTGCTGAATTTCTAAGTTTTTGAGCGACTAAATTCAGACCCTAACTAAAATGTCCCTGTAAACTTTGTTTTTTTCAGTGATATATATAAGGAAAATGTCACTTACACAGTGTACATCTGTTCGTGGCATTAGTCGCTGCAGATTCACATGCTGTGCACATCCCGCCATCTGGTGTTGGGCTCGGAGTGTTACAAGTTATTTTTCTTCGAAGAAGTCTTTTCGAGTCACGAGACCGAGGGACTCCTCCCATTTCGACTCCATTGCGCATGGGCGTCGACTCCATCTTAGATTGTTTTGCCCGCAGAGGGTGAGGTAGGAGTTGTGTATGCTAGTAATAGTGCCCATGCAATGGAGTGAATGCGTATGTACATAATGAAGTTTCAAGTAATATATTTACAAATGTACAAATGTTTAAGATCTACTTCTAAACGGCTACAGGCTCCCGGGGAGGCGGGTGGGCGCATGTGAATCTGCAGCGACTAATGCCACGAACAGATGTACACTGGGTAAGTGACATTTTCCGTTCGATGGCATGTGTAGCTGCAGATACACATGCTGTGCATAGACTAGTAAGCAGTTATCTCCCCAAAAGCGGTGGTTCAGCCTGTAGGAGTTGAAGTAGTTTGAAATAATGTTCTTAATACAGCTTGACCTACTGTTGCTTGTTGTGCAGTTAGCACATCTACACAGTGGTGCTTGGTAAATGTATGAGGCGTAGACCATGTTGCTGCCTTACATATTTCGTTCATTGGAATATTTCCTAGAAAGGCCATGGTAGCACCTTTCTTTCTGGTTGAGTGTGCCTTTGGTGTAATAGGCAGTTCTCTTTTAGCTTTAAGATAGCAGGTTTGAATGCACTTAACTATCCATCTAGCAATGCCTTGTTTTGAAATTGAATTTCCTGTATGAGGTTTTTGAAAGGCGATAAATAGTTGTTTTGTCTTTCAAATTAGTTTTGTTCTGTCAATGTAGTACATTAGTGCTCTTTTGATGTCTAATGTATGTAGTGCTCTTTCAGCTACAGAATCTGGCTGTGGGAAGAACACTGGTAATTCTACCGTTTGATTCAAGTGGAACGGTGAGATTACTTTTGGTAAACATTTAGGATTGGTCCGTAGAACAACTTTATTTTTGTGTATTTGAATAAATGGTTCTTGAATGGTAAATGCTTGAATTTCACTCACTCTTCTTAGAGATGTGATGGCAATTAAAAATTCAACTTTCCACGTTAAGTATTGCATTTCACAAGAGTGCATGGGCTCAAAAGGTGGACCCATGAGTCGTGTTAAGACAATGTTGAGGTTCCATGAAGGAACTGGTGGTGTTCTTGGTGGTATAATTCTCTTTATGCCTTCCATAAACGCTTTTATGACTGGTATCCTAAACAATGAAATTGAGTGCGTAATTTGTAGGTAAGCTGAAATTGCCGTAAGATGTATTTTAATGGAAGAGAAAGCTAGGTTAGATTTTTGCAAATGTAGTAAGTATCCTACTATCTCTTTTGCAGATGCGTGTAAAGGTTGAATTTGATTATTATGGCAGTAATAAACAAATATTTTCCACTTATTTGCATAGCAGTGTCTAGTGGTAGGTTTTCTAGCTTGTTTTATGACCTCCATACATTCCTGTGTGAGGTCTAAGGGCCCGAATTCTAGGATTTCAGGAGCCAAATTGCTAGATTCAACGATGCTGGATTTGGATGTCTGATCTGTTGTTTGTGTTGTGTTAACAGATCTGGCCTGTTTGGCAGTTTGACATGAGGTACTACTGAAAGGTCTAGTAGTGTTGTGTACCAAGGTTGCCTTGCCCATGTTGGTGCTATTAGTATGAGTTTGAGTTTGTTTTGACTCAACTTGTTTACTAGATATGGAAGAAGTGGGAGAGGGGGAAAAGCATACGCAAATATCCCTGACCAGTTCATCCATAGTGCATTGCCCTGAGACTGATGTTGTGGGTACCTGGATGCGAAGTTTTGGCATTTTGAGTTTTCTTTTGTTGCAAATAGATCTATTTGTGGCGTTCCCCACTTTCTGAAGTAAGTGTTCAGTATTTGGGGGTGAATTTCCCATTCGTGGATCTGTTGGTGATCCCGAGAGAGATTGTCTGCTAACGGATTCTGAATTCCTGGAATAAATTGTGCTATTAGGCGAATGTGGTTGTGAATCGCCCAATGCCATATTTTTTGTGTTAGGAGACACAACTGTGTCGAGTGTGTTCCTCCCTGTTTGTTTAGGTAATACATTGTTGTCATGTTGTCTGTTTTGATAAGAGTGTATTTGTGGGTTATTATGGGTTGAAATGCTTTCAGCGCTAGAAACACAGCTAACAGTTCTAAGTGGTTTATATGAAACTGTCTTTGCTGAATGTCCCATTGTCCTTGAATGCTGTGCTGATTGAGGTGTGCTCCCCATCCTGTCATGGATGCATCTGTCGTTATTACGTATTGTGGCACTGGGTCTTGAAAAGGCCGCCCTTGGTTTAAATTTATACTGTTCCACCATTGAAGCGAGATGTATGTTTGGCGGTCTATCAACACCAGATCTAGAAGTTGACCCTGTGCCTGAGACCACTGTGATGCTAGGCACAGTTGTAAGGGCCGCATGTGCAACCTTGCGTTTGGGACAATGGCTATGCATGAGGACATCATGCCTAGGAGTTTCATTACTAATTTGACCTGTATCTTTTGGTTTGGATACATGGCTTGTATTATATTGTGGAATGTTTGGACTCTTTGTGGACTTGGAGTGGCAATTCCTTTTACTGTGTTGATTGTTGCTCCTAGGTATTGCTGTGTTTGACACAGCAGAAGGTGTGACTTTGAGTAATTGATTGAGAAACCTAGTTTGTGTAGGGTTTCTATGACATAATTTGTGTGTTGTGAACACTGTATTTGCGTGTTGGTTTTGATTAACCAATCGTCTAGGTACGGGAACACATGTATTTGCTGCCTTCTGATATGTGCAGCTACTACTGCTAGACATTTTGTAAAAACTCTTGGCGCAGTCGTTATTCCGAATGGCAACACTTTGAATTGGTAATGTATCCCTTGGAATACAAACCTTAGATACTTTCTGTGTGAAGGATGTATTGGTATATGGAAATATGCATCCTTTAGATCCAGTGTTGTCATGTAGTCTTGTTGTTTGAGCAGTGGGATTACTTCTTGTAATGTAACCATGTGAAAGTGGTCTGATTTGATGTATGTATTTAATATTCTGAGATCTAGTATAGGTCTTAGAGTTTTGTCCTTTTTGGGTATCAGAAAGTACAGGGAGTAAACTCCTGTGTTTAGTTCTTGTTTTGGTACTAATTCTATTGCCTCTTTTTGGAGCAATGATTGAACTTCTAATCCTAGAAGATTTATATGTTGTTTTGACATACTGTGTGTTTTCGGTGGGACTGTTGGAGGGAATTCGCGAAATTCTATGCAATAACCATGCTGGATAATTGCTAGTACCCAAGTATCTGTTGTTATCTCCTCCCAATGTTTGTAAAATTGGCTTAGTCTTCCCCCCACAGGTGTTATGTGATGGGGATGTGTGACTTGTAAGTCACTGCTTATTTTGAGGACTTTTGGGGCTTTGGAATTTTCCTCTATTTATTTGGAATTGTCCCCCTCTATATTGCCCCCGAAAACTTCCCCGCTGATATTGGCTTTGGTAAGTGGGCCTTGTTTGAGATGTTGTGGTTTCTGTAGGTTGTCCTCGAAACCCTCCCCTAAAAGGTGTTTTGCGAAATGTGCCTCTGCTCTGCGGGGAGTAGAGTGCGCCCATGGCTTTTGCCGTATCAGTGTCTTTCTTCAGTTTATCAATAGCAGTGTCGACTTCCGGCCCAAACAACTGCTGTTCATTAAATGGCATATTTAGCACGGCTTGTTGAATTTCCGGCTTGAAACCTGACGTGCGCAGCCATGCATGCCTTCTTATTGTTATTGCAGTATTTACTGTCCTTGCAGCCGTATCTGCTGCATCCATTGAAGACCATATCTGATTATTAGAGATACTTTGTCCTTCTTCCACCACTTGTTGTGCTCTTTTTTGGAACTCCTTGAGTAAGTGTTCTATCAAATGTTGCATCTCATCCCAGTGAGCTCTATCATATCTTGCCAAAAGTGCTTGTGAATTGGCAATGCGCCATTGGTTTGCTGCTTGTGCTGCAACCCTTTTGCCCGCAGCATCAAATTTGCGACTCTCTTTGTCTGGAGGTGGTGCGTCCCCCGAGGTATGAGAGTTTGCTCTCTTACGAGCTGCCCCGACAACTACTGAGTCCGGTGTTAACTGGGTTGTAACATAAACAGGATCTGTTGGCGGTGGCTTGTACTTTTTCTCCACCCCTGGAGTTATGGCTCGGCCTTTAACAGGATCCTGAAAGATTTGTTTTGAATGTTTTAGCATTCCTGGGAGCATAGGTAGTCTTTGGTATTGGCTATGAGTGGAGGATAGCGTGTTAAACAAAAAGTCATCCTCAATTGGTTCGGAATGCAAGGTGACATTATGGAAAGCAGCTGCCCTTGCGATCACCTGTGTGTAAGATGTACTGTCCTCAGGAGGGGACAGCCTGGCAGGGTACGAGTCTGGGCTGTTGTCCGATACTGGAGCATCGTAAAGGTCCCATGCATCGGGATCATCTTGACTCATGGCAGTATGAGTCGGGGAGTGCATCAGTGGTGGAGTTGCTACTGGTGATGTGTGCACTGATGGTGGTGGTGGAGACGGTGGTGGAGTTGTTTTCTTTGCCACCTTTGCCTGTGGCTCCTTGTCCTTTTTTTGAAAGGCAAGTTATCTTTTTATTTTAATTGGGGGAAGAGTGGTTATCTTCCCTGTGTCTTGATGAATGTGGAGCCTTCTTTGAGTATAGTCTGGCTCTACAGCTTGAAGTTCCTCTCCAAATCTATGTTTTTGCATTTGGGAGGACAATCCTTGTTCCTCTGTATAGGAACCTGTTTTCGGCTCCGAGGCTGGATGTTTCGGAACCGAAACTTTTTCGGATGTCTTTTTAGGCTCCGAAGAAACCTTTGTAATTTTCGGCGTGGTGGTTTCTCGGTGCCGAATTTGTTCGGTGCCGCTGTCACGGTGCCGAAATTTCTCTGAGCCGATGTCTCTGGTCCGAGATTGCTGTGTGGCGGTATCTCGACTGGAGTCGGATGACTTCGACACCAGCGTGCCCTTTTTCGGTGCCTTGGCTCGGTCACCTATTTTTTGGGTTAAGCCATGGCCTGTTGGCGGTGGCGTCCCCTGGGCTTTTGTTGACTTCTCGTGAGTCTTATGTTTCGACATCTTACTCACGGTTTTCGGGATTTCTTCGGCCTCGAGCTCTTCCGAGTCCGACTCGTGGATAGAGAAAGCTTCCTCTTCCTCTTTGAAAACCTCTTGTCCTGTCGGCGTCGACGCCATCTGCAGTCTTCTGGCTCTTAACGTCTTTCTGGACCGAAACGCTCGACAGGCCTCACAAGTATCTTCCTTGTGCTCTGGGGACAAGCACAAGTTACAGACCAGATGCTGATCCGTATACGGATACTTGTTATGGCATTTTGGACAGAAGCGGAATGGGGTCCGTTCCATCAGCCTTGAAGTCGCACGTGGACGGGCCGACCAGGCCCTGACGGGGGAATCGAAAAAACCCCGAAGGGCCACCGGAGCTCTTCAAAATTCGGTGTCGATCTGTTGTAGCTAACCCGATACCGAACGCAAACAATACCGACGTTTTTTCCGAGATTCTAACTAACTTTCCGACCCGAAACACGGAGCGAAAAGGAACACGTCCGAACCCGATGGCGGAAAAAAAACAATCTAAGATGGAGTCGACGCCCATGCGCAATGGAGTCGAAATGGGAGGAGTCCCTCGGTCTCGTGACTCGAAAAGACTTCTTCGAAGAAAAACAACTTGTAACACTCCGAGCCCAACACCAGATGGCGGGATGTGCACAGCATGTGTATCTGCAGCTACACATGCCATCGAACATATATATACCTACACACTTCTTTTTTCAGCACTGTGCTGTCTGCACTATTAACATCACATGCATAGTATTGTGACTGATGGCTATAGTATAAATATTTTGGCTCAGAAGAGAAGACAGGCTCATGAAGGAGTTTGTTGGTTCGATGCTGGCAAAATTGATAGATCTATTTGTGCATTAGTCAGCATGCCTCTCTATAGTTTAGTCCCCTAGAAAGAGCTAGTAATCGTAGAGACAGTAATATTAGAGTTTAAAAATTCTGCATGGGCCTTGGCGTGATCAGAAATCAGACCAAGCAACTCAAGGTCCATAACAATAAGGTTAGTATCTTTATGGAGCTAGTACAGTGAATGTGATACACAGCACATATTATTTTACAGCTATTTCACAATTAAGGATAAATTATGAAAACTAGCTGGTCAGTATCTTCATCTCCAGTGGTGGCGGAGACAGTAAGGGCTCTAGCCCCAAAATAATTTTATTTAAAGAGCCTGATGTAAGGTTTGCTAGTGTGCAATTTAGATATAGCTCGATTTATTTCACCAAAATGTAGAAGATATTTGTTTAGTGTAGTGTATTGTATTTAACATTTGGTGATATTTGGCTTAAAACCAGCCATTCACATTTTGGGTAGCAGTCTTTCTTTATACTTCGCACAAGATCCGTGTAAAGTATTCCAGTAGAGCCTCATAGTGAGAAATGAGGCCTGCCTGTATTGTTTTGCGCAAACCCTGCACAACTGCGAAGACACAATGCCAAATAGTTAGACCCGAAAAATTACCTATTAACTTCAGTTAACCAAGTTAGTATCTTCCTGTAATTATCCAGGTAATGCCTTGCCAAATGTAGAAAGACCACCACTAAACACTATCTAGACATTTTCAACCATCTGTTTAACTCTTTGTATATTGCCCTCGTATGGACGGATCAGAATCGCAACTGACTAACAAAACCTTCCCACTGTGCCTTGAGAATGCACATCTAGCAGCCTGCCTCTTGCTCTGAGATGCCAACAAGCTGCACACAAATCATTACGAAAACCTATAATAGATAAATAAAATAACAAGAAAACATATGAGATACTGACAATAGTAGTTGTCAATAGTTTGTTGTATTTATCCCCTTCTGTGCCGCGGACGTAATGGTTACGTCCCGCGGCACAGTGCTTCTCCCCCCAACCCCCCAAGGCGGGGATGGAAGGGGAAGACCTTCCCCTTCCACCCCCACCCCTCCGTAATGACGATCGCGCGCTGACCTCATTACCTACTGCCGGTCGCACTGGAAGCCATTTGCTTCCAGTGCGATCACGGAGAAACAGGTAAGTTTCTCCTCCGGCGGGTGGGGGGTTTGTGCCAAAGAGGCACCGGGGGAAAGGAAAGGCTTTTCTCTTTTCGCATTGTGATCGGGCTGCAGGAATGCCCACTAGACACCAGGGATTTTTTTTTTTTAAACTATTTTGAAAATGTTTGTATTTGGGAGCGGCCTCTTGGGCAAGGATCACTCCCTTTTAGGGGTAGGTTTATGTTGGCCATTTCTGCCCCCTTTGGGGGCAGATCGGCCTATTATTTTTAGGCCGATCTGCCCCCAAGGGGGGCAGAATCCGCGTTGGGGAGCGGCCCCTTGGGCAAGGGTCGCTTCCATTTGGGGGCATGTTTCTTGGGGGCAGATCGGCCTATTATTTTTAGGCTGATCTGCCCCCAAGGGGGGCAGAAGCCACTTAGACACCAGGGATAGTGTGTGTGTGTGTGTGTTAGTGGAGGGGGGGCAACCCCTTGGGCAAGGGTCACCCTCCTTTGGGGACACGTGTACCAAGGCCATTTCTGCCCCCCTTGGGGACAGATCGGCCTAATATTTTAAGGCTCATCTGCCCCCAAGGGGGGCAGAAACCACTAGAACGCCAGGGATTTTTTAAAATATGTTTATTTATGTGGGGGGGGGGGTGGACATTGAACTGTTGGACATTTCTGCCCCCTTTGTGGGCAGATGAGCCTATTTTGTTTTAGGCCCATCTGCCCCCAAGGGGCGCAGAAGCCACTTAGACACCAGGGATAGTGTGTGTGTTAGTGGGTGGGGGGGCGGCCTCTTGGGCAAGGGTCGCCCCCCCTTTGGTGGCACGTGTACCAAGGCCATTTCTGCCCCCCTTGGGGACAGATCAGCCGATTATTTTTAGGCTGATCTGCCCCCAAGGGGGGCAGAAACCACTAGAATGCCAGGGATTTTTTAAAATATGTTTATTTATGTTGGGGGGGGGGTGTCCCCTTGGGCAAGGGGCACCCCCCCCAAGGGGGGCATTGAACTGTTGGCCATTTCTGCCCCCCTTGGGGGCAGATGGGCCTATTTTGTTTAGGCCCATCTGCCCCCAAGGGGGGCAGAAGCCACGTAGGCACCAGGGATAGTGTGTGTGTGTGGTTTGTTTTTTGTTTGGGGGTGGGCCCTTGGGGGGACACTACTAAAGGTATTTTCTGCCCTCCTTGGGGCAGATAGGCCTATTTTTTAGTAGGCCCATCTGCCCCTATGGCAGAATCCACTTAGGCACCAATTTCTAAATGCTTGATGGTGGGATGTTTGTCAACTGACGAAGTATTTGCATTTGTGATAAAAAAAAATCCTCCTTTTTGTTCTAGTTCAAAGCTTATGCTTTTTTTGCTGTGGCTCCTTGCGGTTTTGGCGGTGGTTGACCTGCGGTTTATATAGTTGCATGTTTTAGGCAAGTAAAAACAATTTACTCCAAAGGAGTATTGTTGCCATGCATGAATGACATGTTTGTAGGTGGTGTACTAAATGCAGGTTTGTGTGAAATTGTCCTTAGATTTGTGCACAATGATATTTGTGTTGTCTTATTTCTAATTTGCTTTTCTTTCTTTCTTTTTAGTGGGATATCATTGGTGATTGCTGTGTCTGTGCAGAGTAGTTGCTGGTGATTCAAGCTTTTTCAGGCAAGTGAGCGGTATAGTTTTTGAGTTTATAACTCTTACTAATAAAGCTACACTTTATTACTTATCTTACACAGTGCTGGTTGTTGGTGGTGCATTTGTCCAGTTAATTTTAGTAGGAAAGATCATGGCTAGCCGCAGGATGACCGCTCAGCAGGTGGTTGGTATGCTTTTTGAGTCATTGTCTGATCATGATTATGAGACGGACTCTGCATCTGAGGCAGAGGAGGAAGTGAGGGATTCTGGCAGTGAAGTTTCTGCCGGAGAGGAATCTTCTGATGAGGAAGCCACACTCAGTGAAGATGAAGGGCCTGTTTCGGAGGAGGACACTGATGTGCCATTAGTGCAGCAACCTGGGGCTGAAAGGTTTCCCGTTAGAAGACCTGAACTCTGGGTTGCCCCAAACATGGAGCAGCCAGAGTTGCCTGTCTTTACTGGTCTTCCGGGGTGTAGAGTCAATACTGAGAACTTTTTGCCTGCCAATTTCTTTGAGTTATTTGTGGATGATGTGTTTTTGGAAGAGATTGTTGAGCAGACTAATTTGTATGCGGAGCAGTATTTGAGGGACAACGCTGCTAGACTTAGGCCGCACTCTAGAGCTGCCCAGTGGATTCCCACAAATTTGGAGAAGATGAAAAGGTTTTTAGGTTTGACTCTTTTGATGGGGTTGATAAGGAAGCCGTCACTGGCTTCTTATTGGTCTACTAGTCCCTTGATGGCAACAGCTTTATTTTCTGCAACAATGAGTCGGAATCGGTATTTGCTTCTTCTTAGGATGCTGCATTTTATTGACAATGCATTAGCCTTGCCACGAGATCACCCTGATTCGGACCGTCTTTTTAAGATTAGGTCTGTCCTTGATCATTTTGTAGATCGTTTTTCAGAGGTCTATGTTCCAGGCAAAGAAATAGCTGTGGACGAGTCTTTGGTCCTCTTCAAGGGTCGTTTGGTTTTTAGGCAGTACATTCCTAGCAAGAGGGCACGATGTGGAATTAAATTGTATATGCTGTCTGAAAGTAGTCCAGGATATGTGTATAATTTCCGTGTATACACTGGTAGGGATTCCAGGATTGACCCCCCTGGTTGTCCTCCCACTGTATTCAGTTCAGCTGCCTATTGGCTTTGACATGGCATTAGCCATTACATTCTGTATTCAGTTTAGCCGCCTATTGGCTTTGACATGGCATTAGCCATTACATTTTGTATTCAGTTCAGCTGCCTATTGGCTTTGACATGACATTAGACATTACATTTGATATTTAGGTTAGCTGCCTATTGGCTTTAACGTAGGGTTAGACATTGCAGTTGAGAATTCGCAGAAGAGCTGTGTTTTTCCACAAGATGGACCGAGCTGTTTTCTTCACACCAGACCTTAGCTGATAAGAGCACGTAGATTTTGTGTTTACCTCGCAATCCAGTCTGAGAGCGAAGTTGCTCAGGAGAACTGGCCCCTCTCCAAGGTTATTCGGCTCTCACACGGAGTTTGCTTTTAAGGATGACTCGGGGCTACAGTGAGTTAGATTTGAATCTGCTTGACTTCAGACTGGAACTAGACGTCAGTTGCCAGTCTCCCGTTTGGGTAGAGAATCTCTTTCTCGCAGTTGACTGGAGTCATCAACTTGCAGACCCCAGAAAGATGAAGCTGAATATAGGCCCTACTTGCCCATACGGTGATGAATTTTGACTTTTATGCTTTGCTTTGCAGTTATGTTATACTATAATCACCTATATTTGCTGTGTACATTGCAACTGAGAAGTACTTTGATATATTTTGCTTTCATTGCTGCGACTACTTTTAAACTTGTGCTTCCAATCTACTAATTTTGTCTCTCAGGAACTTGTGGGTGGGGGGGAATTAACAACAATAAATGTCTTCTTTAAACTCAGAAGTGCATTCCAGAGAGGTTCTGTAAGCTCGGTTATGAGATAAGTGGGAAAGCAGAACAGATGTCTACATGCTAAGTACCATCCATGATGAGAGTACTTCCCCCGTGACTGTTTGGGGCCAGGTTGCTGAAGTACGCAAACCTGTGTACATTTTAGATTATAATAACCACATGGGAGGTGTAGATAGAGTTGATCAGAGGTTGGAACCTTAAACTGCTATTCGTAAGTCTTACGTTTGGTATAAGAAGTTAGCAATTCAACTCTTCCACTTAGCAACTTTTAATGCTTTTATTGTGTTTAAGGAGTCAGTGATAGAGAGCCTTACTGTGGTGGAACAGGCCAGAGTTCCTAGAGAAGCAGTGGTGGAGGATGTGGCTAGATTGAAAGATCGCCACTTTGCTGAGCACATTCCTCCCACACCCAAAAAAGACTTTCCAGCTAAGAAATGTAGAGTGTGTTTTCGAAGAGGTATCCGGAGGGAGACTCGAATGTACTGCCCGGATTGTCCTTCAAAGCCTGGGCTGTGTGTGGGTGGTTGTTTTAAGAATTACCACACCCAGAAGAATTACTGGGAACAACCATGAGTGTAAACTCATGTCTGTTTTGTATTTTCATGTGTTCAGTTTCATGGTTAGCATTTCTGTCAGGTACTTAGTTAGAGCTTTTGTGTTTGTAGTTTTGTAATTATTTCTAATTAGTTAGGGGTAAAAAAAAAAAAAAAGGATGCCATTGTGTGTGGAGTGGGGCTTGGCTGAGGGTGTATATAGTGTACATATTGACTTGCTGTTGGCTACTGCAACACACTGCCAGCCAAACACCAGTCCACATCAGCTGGTGTGATTGTTGTATCAGGAATGTGGGCGTATGTAAGTGATGGGCCCTTGAGTGGCGCTGTCTGTCGATGTGAGTGTTGTAATGTGCTGGGCCCGTGGCTGGCGGTGTGAATGGTCTTGTGGGTGTCATGTATGAAAGGTGTGTGAATGGACTGTAAAGCGGTTGGTGCCTTGTCGCGGCTCTACAGCTCACGAGCTGTGAGTCATTGGTTCCGTTTTTTGCCTTTCAGTTCTTAACAGTGCATTTCATTTTTGTGAAATCTCTTGTTAATAAAATTTGATCCACTGAACCATCACTCACCCTCATGCCAAATCCAACCAGTATGTGTGGTAAAAATGACAAAACCTGCTCCGCTGTAATCAGGCATCGCAGCACACCTGTGACACGCTAGGTGCCTCGGGTGGGACACCGATGATGAAGCATGCCACCAACTTGGTTGGTGGATGAGGGGTCTTTTTCACATAACCTAAGTGCGTTTCTTTTCACAATTTTAGTGTTTGGCACATCACAGACGTATGTGGACACATCAAAATGATATATTACAAAACTACTTGTGTTTGGGGGGAAGGGAGCACCTATGTTTTTGGTCCTGGGTGCGGCCTTCATCTAGGGAAACCTACCAAACCCAGACATTTTTTTAAAACTAGACACCCCAAGGAGTCCAGGGAGGTGTGGCTTGCGTGGATCCCCCAACATTTTCTTACCCAGACTCCTCTGCAAACCTCAAAATTTGCTTAAAAAAAGCATATTTTCCTGACTTTCGTTTGTACGATCACCGCTCCAGCACAAAATTCCTACTCCCCAGCGCTCCCCTCAGTCTCCCAAGTAAAATGACACCTCACTTGTGTGGGTCCCCAAAGCAGAGTCAGCCTAAAGATGTATAAAAGAAGAATATGTCCTTATCAACTCGCTGTGCTATCCCCTCTATCTCTACAAGTTTTGGGCCTAATTCTGTTGCAGGCACCTGGCCCACCCACACATGAGGTATCATTTTTATCGGGAGACATGGGGGAACGCTGGGTGGAAGGAAATTTGTGGCTCCTCTCAGATTCCAGAACTTTCTGTCACCGAAATGTGAGGAAAATGTGCTTTTTTAGCCACATTCTGAGGTTTGCAAAGGATTCTGGGTAACAGAACCTGGTCAGAGCCCCACAAATCACCCCATCTTGGATTCCCCTAGGTCTCTGTTTTTCATAAATGCACAGGTTTGTTAGGTTTCCATAGGTGCCGGCTGAGCTAGAGGCCAAACTCTACAGGTAGGCACTTTGCAAAAAACACCTCTGTTTTCTGTCAAAAAATGGGATGTGTCCACGTTGTGTTTTGGGGCATTTCCTGTTGCGGGCGCTAAGCCTACCCACACAAGTGAGGTATCATTTTTATCGGGAGACTTGGGGGAACGCTGGGTGGAAGGAAATTTGTGGCTCCTCTCAGATTCCAGAACTTTCTGTCACCGAAATGTGAGGAAAATGTGTTTTTTTTAGCCAAATTTTGAGGTTTGCAAAGGATTCTGGGTAACATAACCTGGTCAGAGCCCCACAAGTCACCCCATCTTGAATTCCCCTAGGTCTCTAGTTTTCAAAAATGCACAGGTGTGGTAGATTTCCCTAGGTGCCGGCTGAGCTAGAGGCCAAAATCTACAGGTAGGCACTTTGCAAAAAACACCTCTGTTTTCTGTCAAAAAATGGGATGTGTCCACGTTGTGTTTTGGGGCATTTACTGTTCCGGGCGCTAGGCCTACCCACACAAGTGAGGTATCATTTTTATCGGGAGACGTGGGGGAACGCTGGCTGGAAGGAAATTTGTGGCTCCTCTCTGATTTCAGAACTTTCTGTCACCAAAATGTGAGGAAAACGTGTTTTTTTAGCCAAAGTTTGAGGTTTGCAAAGGATTCTGGGTAACAGAACCTGGTCTGAGCCCCACAAGTCACCCCATCTTGGATTCCCCTAGGTCTCTAGTTTTCAAAAATGCGCTGGTTTGCTAGGTTTCCATAGGTGCCGGCTGAGCTAGAGGCCAAAATCTACAGGTAGGCACTTTGCAAAAAACACCTCTGTTTTCTGTCAAAAAATGGGATGTGTCCACGTTGTGTTTTGGGGCATTTCCTGTCCCGGGCGCTAGGCCTACCCACACAAGTGAGGTATCATTTTTATCGGGAGACTTGGGGGAACATAGAATAGCAAAACAAGTGTTATTGCCCCTTGTCTTTCTCTACATTTTTTCCTTCCAAATATAAGAGAGTGTGTAAAAAAAGACGTCTATTTGAGAAATGCCCTGTAATTCACATGCTAGTATGGGCACCCCGGAATTCAGAGATGTGCAAATAACGACTGCTCCTCAACACCTTATTTTGTGCCCATTTGGGAAATACAAAGGTTTTCTTGATAGCTATTTTTTTACTCTTTATATTTCAGCAAATGAATTGCTGTATACCCGGTATAGAATGAAAACCCACTGCAGGGTGCAGCTCGTTTATTGGCTCTGGGTACCTAGAGTTCTTGATGAACCTACAAGTCCTATATATCCCCGCAACCAGAAGAGTCCAGCAGACGTAACAGTATATTGCTTTTATAAATCTGACACTGCAGGAAAAAGTTACACAGTAAAACGTTGCGAAAAATTGCAGTTTTTTTCACCTCAATTTCAATATTTATTTTTTTCTAGTTGTTATTTTCTGTAGGAAACCCTTGTAGGATCTGCACAAATTACCCCTTGCTGAATTCAGAATTTTGTGTACGTTTCAGAAATGTTTCGGTTTCTGGGATCCAGCATTGGTTTCACACCCAGTTCTGTGACTGACTGGAAGGAGGGTGAAAGCACAAAAAATCGTAAAAATGGGGTATGTCCTAGTAAAATGCCAAAATTGTGTTGAAAAATTGGGTTTTCTGATTCAAGTCTGCCTGTTCCAGAAATCTGGGAAGCTGGTGATTTTAGATCCGCAAACCCTTTGTTGATGCCATTTTCAGGGAAAAAACCACAAGCCTTCTTCTTCTTTGAAAAAAACGAAATTTTCACTGTATTTTGGCTAATTTCTTGGCCTCCTTCTGGGGAACCCACAAAGTCTTGGTACCTCTAGAATCCCTAGGATGTTGGAAAAAAAGGAACATTTTTAAATGAATTGAAATGACATAGCAGGTATCTGCCTTAAGAAAAATGGAGCGTGGAAGATATTTTAAACGTACTTCAAACATTTAATGATGAGATCGCTGATCAACAAGAACAAAGGGTAAAAACAAAATCAGAGTTCCACTTGAGCTAAACAGATTGTGTATCATAGAGCACGCAATCCTGAAAGAACAGAGGCAACAAAGATCTGCACATTCGGCACTTGAAGAATTGCCACCTTCACACTGTTCGGGCAAGGCACCCTGGTCCATCATGGACAACTTCCGTTTGTTAAAAGGCTGCTTTAAATCACTCATCATCACCATGTGGCTCCCTACAAAAACATGTTACTGTTGGCCCCTAAGCACAGAGGCGGAAGGAGCCTGGTCATCTACAAGCACATACATCTTCTTTTCTTAAGCTACAGAGGACACTGCGTTGTGGGACAATTTGCTTAGTGTGCATTGTTTGTGGGCTAAGAGCAGGAAGGCGCTCAGTGCCAGAAAATGACCTTCAGTTCACGGATGCTGTGTGCAGGTCTGTCCTCTGGGGTCCACGGGTTGCATAGTCCCAGTAGATGCACAGGTCCCCCAGCTCTTGTCGGAAGAGTATGTGGTAATGGAGTGGACACCTCTACTTCAAGAAGAGGGAACGCTTCCTTCACCCAAGACGCTGTATATCAATGACCACCACCTCAGTGCTCATTAACCTCTGAGTATCAATGGACAGTGGGAGCCATGCACTAGTTCTAGGCACCACCTGAGAGGAGTGCGGTGAATCAATTGATATCACACATCTTACAACATGGAGTCTTCAGTAGCAATTAGTGTTATCCCATCTTATTTAGGACCTACTAACTATTAGGTTTGGAGTCTATCCTAGAAAAGATTCATAATTCATAAATCAGATCTAACCCGACAGATTACTGCATTGGCTATCTTCATGTACGTTTGAGGAAAATAATGGAAACAAATGGCTGACTGAAATAGTGATTTTACACTTTAACAAATTCAACAAAAGTAAAACACACTTGAAGAGAAAAAACCATAACTACCAGCTCAAACAAACAATGTACATTCCTAACTGTCAAATATAACAAAACTAGTATGGTTGTATTTCAACACAAGCAGTGAGATCTTACCCGCAATCGTATCAGGGGTTTTTCAGGCTGGCGGGTATTTCCCAGATGCTCTCTTTCTGCAATTTCAAGCATTGATTCAATCTGGAAGGTAAATTCAGGGCGCGTAAATAGGTATGTCAGCCAGAAAGATCATCTTTTATTTCTACTTCTAAAACAACTGCCTTAAAAATAAGCATTTCACTCTTTCAGCCTGATGACAACTGAGTGCAATTTTTTATTTTTACTTTAGTATTAAAGAACTGATTATTTCAATCAAATTATTTTAATTTTGAGTATCCGCATTAGCACCACACGGTATTTTTATTTGGTTCGTTGAGCTCTTCTACCTCCGATACTTGCAACGTTTACTTGTGCAGCATCGGACAAAATACTTAAAAAAAAAACAAAGTGTGATGATGCCGCTGCGTCATTTCGTACCTGCACGCATGAGTCACCAGGTTTGACAAGCCTATGAAAAGCCCAAAATATGGAAATATATTTTAAAAATTGAAGTGATGAGGGCAACGCAGGGGTGGGTGGGGGCATTTTTGAGGGGACCAATGGAAAGGGGGGATGATAAAATTAAAATAAAGCCAGGCGATAGGGTGAGGCGCAAAACAGAGCATGATGGAGACAGCAACACCAGAGTGGGAGGTGAAGCAGAGGAGGGAGAGAAGCGGAGAGGATGAGTTTGGCAGGAGGAGAAGCACACGAGATAGAGAGCAGAGCACGAGGGAAAGAGCAACACAGAGCGCAGAGACTGGATATTTTACGGGAGGAGAAGCGCACAAGAAAGAGCTGGTAAATACGTTCGCACTCATGGAATGCTTAACCAAAAATTAAAAAAAAGTAATTCCCTAATAGTGATCAGTGGATAGAAACAAGAGAGCCAATTAAATGGATAGTAAAAATGATATGGTCCAGAAAAGGGATAAACACAAGAAGAGGAAGGCAAGCCACTGAAAAAGAAGCAAATAAGAGTGTCAATAAAGGCAAGTTATAGAAGGCAATGGGCGGGGCTGTAGCCCAGTGTAAGCTCTGGATAAGCCTATGGGTCGGTAATTAAAAAAAAAAACTAAAAAAACACCACACACACACACATAAATATATATATAATATAATATTTTTTGGGGGAAAACACAACCAAACATCCTCGTTTCCTTCTTTTTAATTTACTACTTACCTAGCTTTACTACTGCCCACCCCTAAACCCTAAAATTAACTTTACCTCCCTTTACCACTATCTAAATTTACCCTTACGTCCCTTTACCACTACCCAACCCTAAAATTATCCTTACGTACATTTACCACTGCTCACCACTAAATCCTAAAACTACTCTTACCTCTTTTTACCACTACCCAACCCAAAACCCTAAAACTACCTTTACCACTTTCCACTCCAAACCTTTTTAAAAAAAATATCATAATAATTATGTTATTTAAATAATACTCACCTGTGTGGTAAAGGTATGCGCAGTGAACACATCAAATGCTTACCTGTGGTAAAGGCTGCGTGGTGAGGCTTTGCTTGTAATCTAACTAATGCTCATATAAAGCACTCCAAAACTTTAAAAAAAAGTTTTAAAAAATGACAATCTGCATGAGGCCTTCTGACCATTAGAAGGTCACCGGCCACAGGAAGCAGTACTTGGTCCATGGACGAAGACTCCAAAGCCCAGGAGGAAGCCACAGGGCACGAGGAGCTGCTGACCAATAGGAAGCAAGGAAACAAGAGACAGAGGAGCCAACCAATGCTAAGTCAAGGTAAGTAATGGGAGGTCTCTGAGCCCTTTTTAAAGTTTCTTTTTTATCTACAAGAGATTTTGCAAGCACAGCACAAGTGCTGCATAGGTGAAACCTAAATGGCTCCAAAGCTATAAATCACCCTGAAAAAGTACATGGCTGTTGTTTTCTGTTAACTACACACTGATTGTTCGAGGTAAGATAATTTCTTTCTGTTAGATTACATTTTGATGTGAAAGAAATTCATTTTAGATAGCAAGATTTTATTTAATGATGTTTTAGAAACACTCCATCATTGTATTTGACTCATGCCATTAGGTCAGTTGTCCATGGCCTAGGAAACTTCGAGGCAACTGGGCAGTTCTTGTTACAAGTATTGCCCTGTAGCCCATGGAACCTCAGTGTTGGACGTGGCTCTCCTTAGAGAAAATTCCTGAAACATTGCTTTTCCCCCTGCCTATGCTGCATCACCGTGCTGGGCCTTAGGATTCTGAACCCTTCCCCGCTGTCTAGCAGGGGGAAAGTGAGTCCCGCGTCCTACCTGTAGTTGGAAGAGGTGGGGGCACATGGCTAGCACCCCACCCCTGTTAATCCTGTAGGAGAGGTATACTAGATACCTGGGGTGGGGGTGACCCTGGCTGCCAGGAGAAGTAGGGGCACCTATGCTGCCTCTGTTGCCAACACCCGTAGCCATGTCCATGGACTGACGGAGTAGGCCTTCATGGCCTGCAGGCACCTGCGCTCACGATGAGTGCCCCTCAAAGGGTAGCCACCCAGAGTGGGTCCTACCCTGAACCCAGAGGGACCCGATAGAAAGGTCAGGGGGGGCGAGTTAGAACCAGACGGTGCATCCCAAAGGATGAGCCCGATAGGGAAGGCATCCTAAGAGGGGGGCCCCTGCTGGAGGGAAGCTGGCCGGAACCACAAGGAGGGAGCCGGATCCTGGATAAGAGGCCATGGGCCACAGGCCTTGACCCCTTGTGTGGGCAGGGGGAGGATCAAGCGCGGGTGCTCCCAGAATGTGGAGACAGTGCTGACCCGCATATGGGCCCCTGCTGACCCTGGGAAGAACCCGGTAAGGCATTCACCTGTGTCTAGGTACACTGGGAGAGGAGGGGGAAGAGGGAGGAGGCAGAGGTAGAGGCCCAGCCAATGCATAAAGCTGCTTCGGGGCACCATACGTCTAACAGCCTAGGACACAGAGCCCTTTCCCTCACACAATGCAGAGTGAAAGCACACACGCCATCCACACAGACTGACGCTGGCTCTGATGCCAGGGTGCGAGCTTAGTGTACCCGGGCAGAGCCAGATGTGGATGGGGGTTAGCCTCTATGACCCTGGGTGTCCATGATCACGGCCAGGGGGAGTGGTTCCTATAGGAGGGCAAGCCTGGCTATAGTGACCATGGTGCACACATTCACTCCTGAGTATTTCCCAACAGGAACAGAGCCTGTGAACCAAGGCTAACCAACGTGCACAAGCACCATGTTGATGCCGCAGCCAAAGTGTCACCTGTGTTAGCAGGAGGGTGCATGTGCCAGGCCATCCATGCCTGGAACGTGCCAAACACACAGGCGTGTTCACATTACCCATTAGAGTGGCTCTACCCATATAGCAATATGGGAAGATAAAGCTTATTAAGTTCGGATGCACTATTGGATTGCAGGGGAGCAATCTCATACTCTTTGGGATAGTTGAACTCAGGATGACAAACCTGCACCGTTAATAACAGTAGTTTTGTCATCAATGCCCAAGAAGTGCCACTTCAGGTTGGGACTGATTCTGTTGCCGCATAAATAAGGGTCAATTTTAGCAGACCCGGGGGAACAGAACATCTAGAACAGAAGATCCCTGCCACTTGGAACCAGGTCAGATAGATGGGCGGGGGGGGGGGGGGGGGGGTTGTGACTGTTCGCCTACTGGAGCCAGAGCCTGGCACCCATAAACATATAGCTCTGCATTTCAGGACCCCAGGGCAGACAGGGAGGAAATTTAGTGGAGACATCTGTGGTTCAAAGAAATAACCTTTGAACCATCCACAACTTTAAAGCAATTACAAAAAGAAGTACTCAACGTCTTCAACTCAGAGTACCACCTACCGATATGCAGGACCAGGACGGCTGGACCGTGTTGGCGCACTGACAGAGGAATGTGGGTGCCCAGGAGGATAACTGTCCTAGGAGGGGATCCGCACACCCTTCCAGAATAAGAGACTGGCCTGTGGCTGATTGCCTGCTGCAGTGAGGAATCCTGAGAGTGGCTCTCCAAGGGCAGGTTGGTTTGCCTCCTGTTTTTGGCAGAGGACTCAGGGATATCAAAGACCTCTGATGAGGGACTCACATCATAATCAGTAATATCCGATGAGCGGGGCCCTCTGTTGCCCGTACACTGTGCCGGATTCCACCTGGCAGGAGAAGTGTGTGTGTGGAAGAAGTCTGGAGACCAGGTGCATTAGGGGTGGGGTAGCAAAGTCCTCCGCGCACGATTTGTGTGTGGCCCTTGAAAGTGAGGACACAGCTCACCGAGATGGCTTGTGAAGTGAACTGATCGCTACAGTGGAACCCTGATGGTGCTCCACAGAGGTCGAGTGGGAAGCACTTCTCTTGTTTGAAACCTCAACTTCATGCTCATAGTGTGCTGTGCCAGTCCATAGGTTGGGACCGTCAGAGGTGTGGGTACAACCTGAAGTTTGTTGTGCGTGGCCTAGTGCAGCATGACAGAACTTTCATCCGGAGCAAGAGTCCAGTATGCCTAAGGTCATAGCGTGCAAGACGGAGTACCTCAATCCAGAAATGTTTGGGAAAAGAGGAGTTGATTGGAACCACCTTGTGCCTCAGGGAAGTCATTGTATACCTGAGTAGTGTGTTGTGTGGGGATGCAGCACTGAGCACTTCCTACATTGGATCAAACCTGTCTTGGGGGACAGTGGCGGTTCCGGGATAACAAACAGGGCGTCTCTAGTCCGAAGGAACAGACCTGGTAACTTGTTGTGTATAATATGAACTGTCTGGGGCGGGTTGTGACAACACGCCCTAACAGCACCTCTCCATTCCTGAGATGCTGAACTTAGCTACTATTTTACAACATTTAATCGTCTGGCAGAGCTGGGCCCCTCTGAGTCTGTCGGCTGGTGCCAGGGGCCCTCCCCTTGGATACTGTAGACCTCTGAGTGAACCTCCTATTTGCAGCATGAACATCTCCGCCTTGTCTGCCCGCTGGCCTTTGTTTTTCCTGTCTCCTACCTTAACCCTGACACCTGGGGAGTGTGACCCAGCCAGGAGCCGCTAGGTGCCCAGGGAAAAGTACAGTACTCTGGGGGTTGCGGTGGGGTGAGGGCAACTAGAGTGCTGGGTGGCAGGTGGAGGGCGGATTGGGTCACAGGGAGTCTGAAAGCAGAAGGGCATCCACTTGCTAGTTATCAGGCAACCACATTAGGGTGCCGGAAGCAAGTGTGTACAAGAGTGTGTGTATGTGCACCTGTGCCGATTGATACGCGGGCCCTGCGCCTACACATGGCGGGTAGGGGGAAATGTGAGGGAGTGAGTCTGAGTGAGAACAAGTGAGTGCTGGGGCAGCACCATAGTGTTGCTGGGTACTCTGATTCTGCCAGGGAGGTTCTAGGATTAACAAAGCACTTTACTAGCGCATCTGAGGCCGTAGGTCTGGGTGGCGGAGTGTGAGTTCTGTAATATACATTTTTTTTGCTGCTACTGCCAGTCCTGGGGCCCACCCTGATTTATACATGCCACACTGATTGTGGGGGGGACGTGAGTGTGGGTCTAGTGCCGTCTGCGGGTGGGCACCTTATCCGGGTGCGGGGAGGGAAGGTGTGTTTTTTCCAAATGTCTATTCAGTGAATGAATGGAGTGGGGCCTATTATCATGTGTTGGTTTGTCCAATGAGGTTCAGTCCTAGCGGAAATCACACTGTAATTGAACTGCGTTGATCATGTGTGTGTGTTGAATAGAAGTTTTCTATACATACAACCTGCGTGAAGTCTCTTTTTGGGGTCGTTCAGCTGGGGTGTTGCTTTACACATTGCCTCTGTCATAAGCCTGACTGCTCAGTGCCAACATACCCAAGGGTGAGCACAGGTTATATAGCGGGTGTACCTGACCACCCCGGACAGGAGTAGCATGCTCCGCCTGGCTGGGCCAACGCCTTAGCCACCGGGCCCAGCTGCCTCCAACATTTAGGAACAAAATATTGCCTCAAGCTCACAGAAATGCATAGAGCCTGGCCTGTTACCAGTAGGTGTCGAAAGGTAGAGCCTTTTCTCTTTCCCAAACAATAATGTTTTTTCTATGTACAAGATGAAAGCCAGAATGAGGACCTACAAAACCATTTAGGACCAGGAGCCACAAAAGCATCTTGCAGGCTAGGTCCATGTGACGCAACAAAAAGGCTTGCACTCATTCTAAAATTCAATAGTGTTCTAAATTACTCTGGTACCCACAATATTAGCAGAAAAATCTTACTTTCTAGGGCTGCTAGGTGGACAATTACACAAACTACTGGAGCAAATTCGTTGAGGTGTAAAGGTACTAAATATTAAGTTAAGGTGGTGGTATCCTGTGTCAATGAGATAAAAAGTTATGCTGACAGCATGGAACCCCCTATCCATTGAGGACACTGTAGCAATAATGAAGACAGTCCCTTAGGGGCACCCACAGAACCCTGCCCCACCATATCTACAACCTGGGAAGAACCACAATCAACGCTACACTCACCTCCATCCTTAACACCTGCAGATGGGAGCAATGCCAGCGGGCCTTGGGGTCCTTGCAGCACCCAAGGTCAGTATGGTGGGTGCCCTGGGTGGGCGCGAGGGCACCCACCTTTCACAATGCATGCCCAAGGGGATGGTGCCTCAAGGCCAAAGGCAGGCCAGGGAGGTGGTCATGTGCCCCACTCTCCCTGCAAAACGTGCCGGACCCCAGAGGGTGGGGGACCCTGGGTCAAAATCACCCAGGGCAGTGGGGCCGCCCTCCTCCTAAAAAAAATGTGCCAAGCCCTGGGGCTGCTGAGTCAGATATCAGCCTCGGGTCACGTGCCCACCCCCAAACATAATTCCGTGATGGGATGGGCTCCCTGGGCGGAAATCAGCCCGGGGGAAGGGGGCGACGTGCCCCCCTCCCTTTGAACATAACGCTGGGCCCTAAGAGATGGGATCCTCGGGCCAAATTCAGCATGGAGGGGGGGCCACGTGCACCCCCTCTGAAAAATAACTGGGAGGGGGGTCAATGATGTCATAAATGATGTCATAGAACATGACATGAGTGATGTAATATGTGAGGTCATAAGCAGTGCATGCCAGGGGCACAAGTTATAGTTAGCGCTGCTAAATATAACTGGTGAATTTCTGTGTTTTTCTTTTTTTAGTTCAAAACATTATTGTTATCACTGACAAATTCATCTAACTATAACATTGCGTTAGCCTTTATTTTTTCAGTGAATTTCCAAGGTTTCTTTTTTAAACAGACCTTTTTATCATACCTAAATATGACGTTACTTTAACCTTTGTTTATTTCAGCAAATATATATATATACATATATATATATATATACACATAGATAGATATATATAGTTTATGATAGAGCACTTCAAAATAACTTATCTGTGAAGAAAGAGCCTGAAAACTTACCAGCGATGCAATGACTTCAGATGAAGAGCCTATGAAGTAATGGTAACATATCATGTTTGCTATGGCAAGGTGTCACAAGTATATAGTATCTGACAATGCCCACAATTTATTTTACACTGCATGCCATCACCAGGAATTAAACATTTGAGGCCCACAGTTCAGTGGTATGGTCAAGAAAGTCAAGTGTATTTTAAGGATAGCATATACTTGGCTTTGCCATTTGGTTCTGAAGTACAGAAATCCAGTCATGGATAGTATTTGGAGCTATCATGTGATGCCTCAACCTTTGAAAAGTGTAAAACTACTCAGGTGCTTTACATTTTTGGATTCCGTGCCTAAATTAGTTTTAAACAGGGATCAAAAAATAAGCTGACACAACTGTGTGGTGGACTTGAAAAGTGCTAAAAGGCAACGTTACAAGAATACAACTAGAGCAGTGGTTCCCAACCTGTGGTCCAGGAACCCTTGGGGGTCGGCGAAGCCTCCTCAGAGGGCCCGCGACTGCTCAGAAAATTAAATAATATTAAAAGATTAGGTCCCCAGCTTTCAGTATTGACTCAGTGGGGGGTCCCTGGAACCCAATAAAGAATTAGTAGGGGTACCCAGGCTTCAGTAATGATAAAGTGGGGGTCCGCAGAAGTCAGAAGGTTGGGAACCACTAAACTAGCGTGTTTAGGAGTCATGAAAGTACAGGGTGGTTGGTAGTAGAATAAACGAAGAGTTGTTCAGGTGAGAAGTTGTTCAAGAAATACTCATAGATTTGTGTGTGTGTGTTACGACTGAGGTACCACACAGAGTCTGAGGCATAAAAATCAGAAACTTAATGCAAGAAGGCTTTGGTAAACTACGCCGGTGGCACTGTCGCAGAAGTTCACCAACTGACCACAGAACTCTGTGACGTCACATAAAGCAAAGAGTATCATGTAACTATGGAAACAGGCAGTGGCACGAGGAAACTAAATATGAGATACACATCCTCCTCCTCCTCACAGTAAAAAATTAAAAACTACATAACTGAGGAAACAATGAACATTGTAAAACACAATGTCTCCAGTAAAAATGGCCAGCAATATGCACCAAAAGGATAAATAAACACCCAGCAAAGTCCTTCATCTATCAAGGTAGTCTTATCACCCTTGCAGATCTCCTAGGTACTGTTAATACAATCCCACCAGGAGTGCCACTCAGGCTAGCATCTTTCAGGGTCAACATGTAACTTCTTGGTACTCACAAAAGAATCATGTTCTGCATCTGTCCGGGTGAAACTTGCCCCCTTCCTTCCTAACTTCTTGAGGGGTTCAGTTAAGATCCTGCATTATATTTGCTCATACCAAAGTATTATAGTAGCTGCTCTGTCTTAGTGGGCTGAGGACATTCCGATATAACTCTAGTCTAATCAGCCTTTACATTCAGATGTGAAAAAATGACCCAAATATTCACAATTTTCCGATAACGATGCACATTTCTCTTTCTTCGCTGTTATGCCATGCTCCTGTAGAATGTCTAGAACCTGAAACAGAGTCCAATTATGTTCCTCAACCGTTTCCGCATGTGTCCAAATGTTATCATAAACAGCATGGCCATTTTTGATTAGTTTAAAAAGGCGGAACATTCAATTCTAATGATGATGCTGCTGAGCGAAGCCAGAACTACATCCGCAGAAATCTTTACGCACCGAAAGTTGTCAGAGGACGTTAATTCACTGCCAATACAATTTTGGCAAACTGATAGAACGTTTTCCTTTAAGGCCGTTCTGTGCTCATAACACCTTACACATCCTAGGCTCCCCCTGAACACTTCTTTGTGCTACCATCAGTGACGTGCTGCAGCTCCGTTGTTATGATGTCGACAAATGAACAGGACATTCAGTGCCAGAACATAATATCATGCCCAATGAGCTTTGGTCCAACCACCCCAGAACCCCAATAAACATTGGGGAAGGTTCTCCTCTCGCAATACACTAAAATGTCAATCATGTTGCTACCATGAGGTACCACGCTGAAATCTGTGGGCAACAGATTGAAAATCAGGCCATTGCTTGTAATACAACTGATGAGAAACAATTGTTATCGGTGAACCTGATCCAAAGATTAACTTCTATGGACTTAATCAATCATAACCTCACAGGTGGAATAACCTTTCTTACCATCTGACTCCACATTTCCTTCCGAGATACATAAGACAGATAAGACAAATTTACACTAGACCTTAGGTCCAGTACAGTACCCACTTAAGGATTTTTGACTACATCTTGCCATAACATTTCCAGAATCGGCCGTATGAAACTTAGAACCATGCCTGAAATATCTGTCTTGAGTTTTTTTCTTTTTAAACAACTGGTCTCTCAAGTAGTGCCTCATGTGCCTTCTTAGTCACAAGCGGATGGAAGGATATATAATTCTTCAATGTACTTGTTGATGGATTTGACAGCTACATCCTGGAGTAAAATGGTGACTCTTAACTACTACACTCAAATCATCAATGAAATGGCAAGACAATCTTTCAACAGCATCCACAAATTCATCCCAATGACCACCTTCACCCCATCAGGCACAATTTCCCATAAATGGTCAAACACCCTCCATCCCGAACGAGTTGTACTAAATAGTGTCTAATCCACAGCTACTTCTTACCCGTCAATGTAATTAGACACGCCTCAAAGCTTAATTGGTGGCTTCCCAGGTTTTGTTAGAAACTGGCAGGTACCACTGCTCCTTGCATCAGTAAAGTGTGAACGTTACTGCTGCGTTAGAACAGAAATTCAATTATCCTTCGTAAATTATTGTACAATTATGCTTGCAGTCACTATGATGGCTGGTAATGTCACGGGGAAACTAAACATGCCATAACAATGCTGTTTGGAAATCGGTGCTGAAAAGTCCCTTTCTCAACATGATGAGATTCCCGTTAGTAAATATGTGGCTGAGAAATTAGCACTCATGGGTTCCGAGGAGGGAGAAGTTGCACTACAGGATTCGTGGCACTAAAGGCGTAGCTGAACTTGCTTGTGATGACAAAGACATGATTAGCAGTCAAGAAGGATGGGATAAAATAGCTTCTAGACTACATATTTGCAAGATTATACCACTAGTTAAGTTTTTCTTTAGGTAAATTCCATTTAATTTTATTTTCGTTTGAATTCATTATTGTTTTATATGTCAACATTTGTCATAGTTCTCTTGCTGTGGTAATTTAATGGAAGTAGGGACGCCATTATAAAAAGAGCACATTTTGTATGTTTGTTATATGTATTATATATCACTATTACTTTTATTGCGTACATACATTATCTCACGCTTCTGTCATGATCTGTGTCCCACACTTACCTACCTGCGCTGTTTTGCGCACATGTACGATGCTCTGAACTACCTGTCTTTGGGGACCTTCAGAAGCAGGACATTCATGCAGTGGGGTGCCACCTTAAAAGAGGCTCTATGTTTAAGATGGACGATCTATACAAGTCATATAGGTAAAGTCAAGGATACTACAGGCCTCTTACAAGACTTGCAAATAGTGGCAGTCACCTTGATCTTACAGTGAAAGTTCCTCGAAGTCCAGAGTGTTTTTGATAGGCAATCGAGATGCATAGATACTGCAGCTAAGACCTTGTTGCCAGAGTTTTCAAACTTTAGAAACTTGCTATCCTTGGAAGTCAATGAAAGAGGCAAATGGATACACAGAATTGTAATAGGACAATACTTGTTTAAAGATTTAGATTTTGCATTTGAACACCATCTCTTGAGAATTATGAACTCATAGCGTTTCATCTTGTTGTTTCCACGACAGGAGTAAAAGAATCCTCACCTTGCACAGACTTTGATAACCTTTCTTTTGATACACATATGGAACTAAGATCTCAACTCAGATAGGAAAGTGACTGATTGTTGTTAGATTAAATCTATAATTGCAATGTTTCACCAGACCTCAGAGAGATAGAATACAGTGACTGTTTAGGGCTATATCATATATGATATTAGGAATAAAGTGATGGAGCAAGAACAATAAAATCGCTAACGGCTTTCTATTTTCTTTAGATCTCAAGGTTCCTCCAACTGAAGACAGTGCCCAGCTGTGCAACCAGGCATTGGAGATCTTCAGTGTCTGTTCTCTCTCTTGCCCGTTCGCTTTTCCTGAACATATTGTTCAGTATATGGTTAGTGGGCAATACTGCTATCAAAACAACCCACCTAAAGAGCATAAGCTGTTAATCCTAACAGAAAGAGACAAATGGAATGTTTTGCTCGGTATATGGTAAGTGGTGGATTTGGATATGTGTGAAAGCCCATATAGTTTTCACCGGATCGGGACTGCTGTTTCTCACCGAGCATTTTCTGCCGCTTGCTCTAGAACCTCAACTGTTTTGTCAGGTGGGGGCCCCGATTTGTTGTGCAGGCATGCACCAGGGTGGCCCCTTTCTGTTGTAAAATAAATCGTGGTAAACTTTCTGCCTACAAGGTTTTGTCTTAACATTAATTTCAATAGATCCCATTCTGAATTTGAAAGCTTAATACTCAAGCATCTCACAGGCTCTCCTCTAATGCTCCTAGTTTTATGTGAGATTTTGTTTTTATTCTGAACTGAGCCTTTGAACAATATTAACTTCTATATTTTCACATGTTTATTATCGCTTTACTTTATTTTTAACTAACAACAATCTTCTAGTGTGTGTGAACACACACTTTATTTCTATAAAAAAATAAACACTCTGCTAATACTTGTATTTGCTATTCATAACTCTTAAACACACATTTATGAATAAAAAACACTCTGAAGTCACTTTTCCTTTGTGGACGATTTTGTTCATTTCACTTTAACTAGTTTCAGGTGGCCTCTGCTTCCTGCACACTTCAATCTTCTGACTTTCTTTCTTTGGTTTAGATTTTGATGAACTCGCGCTTCCTTTCAGCCTTGTTTTACTCCTAATGATTATAGTCTTTACTGTTCTACACAAGAAACCGATCATAAAGGTGGTGTGTAATAAACACTGCACCTCATTTCTCGTTTTCACTTTACATGTGCTTCCTATGTTTTTTTGCTTTGTACGCTTTACTCTTCTTTTTTTGGTCTTGCTTTACGGCACAGCTGTCTACAAGATCTATTAAAAAAAAAATTTTTATGTAGAGCGTGTGCTTTGGATCTGCCCAGCAGAGTATTTCACTCCCACCTCATGCTATTCACTGTAATGTATCACTCCTCAACCTCAGGATTATGTATATTGCAATGCATGAAGGGCTACTTAACACCTCAAAAGTGCACTGAATCATCACACACTAAACTCCTTATTTCATACATGCATACTGTACACATGCAATCATTTTTAGGTCAAGCCTAGGCAGCGCACATGCTCTGTCTGAAAGACCTATTGTATTTTATAAAGGACTTTGCTCCGGCCTGCTGGTTACCATTGGTTTAGTCCAGTGCCGCTCTTCTTTGCTGCCTCTTAAGTGGTTCACGCAGCAATATGTCACGTTTGTTTTTCGCAGAGCAGCACCACTCAACTACAGTTTCCTTCCGCTTGCATTCCTCATTTGGAGTTGAGGCGAACTCTTTTTTTAAATTGTTGCTGATGGGCACGCCGCGCTTTATCTTTAAGTATGGTGGCCCCGCCCACCACCATCTCCCGCCCGTTGTTCTATTTGTTATTGGTATGTTCACGTTGTGATTTTGTATTTTTTTTTTTTTTATTATTTTAACTGTTTTGCTTGTGGTCCTTGTGTTTTTAGTCAAATGCTGCCCATCTTTCTTCTTTCCCCTGCCACCTACCACTTCTGTATTGCTTTTGCCTCGGTTCACGGTGCAGTCCCCCACCCGTTACTGCATTTCCTGTTCGTGTCGGCACCTGTCCTTGTTTTATGTTCCAACACTCCATGTGAATGTTTTAGATTTCCCCTCTGCCCCAGTCTGCTCCTTAAAAGCCGCCAACATCTTACTCTTTGTTTTATAACCCCTCCCACACCCACCCTCGTTCGTGTTGTGTCTGTGAATATTGCAGTTTTTTAAAATTATATTTTAATATAGTGCAAACTGGACTCAACATTATTGAAGCGATTTACCTGACCCACAGTTACAGTACACAAGGACACATTTTATTTTTTTAAGGCACATGGTGATTAAGTGATTTACCCAGAATCACAGGGTGTTGAGGCGACACCGAAAATCATTATTAACAAGACAATACAATACTTCTATTCAGCCTCTGTCGGCATATGGATGAATTTTCTTTATTTCTGAACGAAGCCAAAAACCATGTGTAGTCTTGGTTAACTAAAACCATAAATGGCTTGTCGCATCCGTGCCTTCTCTACACAAGCCCCCCTCCCCCCATGAGACATATTCCCTGTCTGTTTTTAGTCTGACTCCCTCATCTCGGCACTTTTTCTGCATTTTGTGTACGCAGAGAAAGAAAACCCCAGTAAAGTTGTATTAAGGTTCTATGTTCACACACATTGTAATGCTGCAAAAAAGTAGCCAAAAGTCGGCAACCGTTTTAAAGGTTCAAGTTAAAAAAAAGAAAGCACATTGCTTGTAAGTGTACCCCTCCAACTATCTTTGAAGAACAAAACACATCGAGGCTTCAAGAATTATGCATGCACTGCTTCTTGCATTTACTTAATGATACAAACTGCTGCAAGCTGTTCTAGCGGGTCTCCGTACGATGTGGGGCTCTCGTAATTTGTCTAGTCTCCAGACGGCACCCGCTTCACGGACGCTGCGCTTCATTTTTTTTTGTTTTGTTTTGTTACCGACAAAGTTGAAGCCATGCAGTGGAGCACGGCTATGAGTTTGGGGTTAGAGTAAATGCTGTAACACTCAGAATCATTTGCTGCATGGTTAAATACTTATAAGGTCCCAAAGGCGAGGCCTATTGGCTATGCCAATGCTTGTTTGATTTATTTTCACTGCAGCAGACCTTCCTATATTGTTTTAATGCGAAACACATACATAAGGGTGCATAATCCGTCTGCTTAACACACAACAAGCACTGGCAATAGGGCTTGCTTTAATGTGGCAACACATTTAGAAAGGCATGCACAAAGGCAGTTTGCATTAGAGTGAGATGTACATCAGATATTGCTTTAGAGTGATATCTAACATTAGAGTGCCATCTGTAAGTTTGACGAACTGCTAGGTTTTGTAACGCCAAAGCAGTGGAAGTAACATGAGCTCTGATGAGAGATGTGGAATTACTAGCTTTATGACTGGCTGAGGTATAAGATTCCTGTTTCAGGAATTGCATATTGCTTAATTGCAGTATCCTTTCAAATGTGATTGCATATGTTTATTGATCAGCACTGGTAGTGTCATCAGAAAAATCATTTGAGTTAGAGAGTGGTTTACATGAACAAGAGATAGCCAGTTTCACATATTTCACAGCAATGATTTAGTGCACAGTGTACTTCCTGTCTGTAATGAAAAGTAAAAACAAGTATTGACTATGCCAATAGGTCTATCTTACTAATGCACTGTCAAGACAGACCTAAACATCCATGTAGGTTAATGACTGCCCTCTTCCCATCTGTGCTGCTGCCAGGGAAAAACACCATAATTGTCTAGTTATCTAAGGCACGTTAATAGCACTACAGTAGTATGTGTGTGCCCCTGAAAGTTCAAGCTCAGGCAGCTGGATAAATAATCAAAATTATCACAGCTGTGTGGAGGGCAAACATTTCTTTGTAGAAGCACACAATTTCTGCCCAGTCAAAACAAGTACTCCTGGTTTCCAACATGTGGGTGGAGCCAAAACCTCTTTCTACTGATGCTCACATAATTGTCTGGCGACAGCTGTGCTGTAAGCCAGACCATAACGACTTAACAACTCATATGGCGTATGTACTATGCAACGCTAAAAGCCAGCTTTAGACTTTCAGCCACAGACCAGTGTATTATGCGGCTAGAAGCGATGTTTTTAACATTTTATTTTTTGTCAACATCTCAGCAAGGAAAATAGTGCTGACCAAAAATCCAGACTAGCTAAAGGTTTGACATGTCATGGGGCAATTTGCACACATAGAGGCATGTATATGTGTTATCACTCTGTGAATGCAAGGAAACAATGATATAAATTAGGGATGAAGAAAGCTTCTAAAGACTGGCATTGGACTTATTCAAGGCTTCTCTTGCACGTCTCTGAGCCCACCTACTACATAATAAGGTGACCTTAATGGCCATAACATTTAGCCTCACTGTACCTCAGCCTGTTCCCTATGCTACGCATTACCTCGTGCCTCGTAGTGAATGTAGCCCTGTGTCCCTGATCTGCACAGTCTCAGTGCCAGCTAAAGCGCACTACGCAGGGCTCTCCTAATGCACATCAGCCAGTGCTCCCTAAGTTTCATCACCCACTGCACATGCCTAGTGCTTCCTTGTACACATCGCACTGTACCCACGTATGTGTATCACCTCGTTCCTCGTGCTGCGCAGCGCCAAGTGCTCAGTGGATACACAGCACCACTGCCCCCCACCTACAGAGAGCTCTGATATCTGCATATTTGCTAGTGTGCGTACACAGGTGCCTTTATATATGTTGAACCTATTCAGAATCGATTTCTGCAGGTGTTTTGGTCTGGGTTCATGTGTTTTGCGCTGTGTGCGTATGGTTGCACCCATGTGTGCAGCCACCATGCAAGCATCAAGCATCAACCCAATCGCTCTGTCAGCATTTAATATACCATTTTAAACTTGGATGTATCACCTTACTGTGTTATATTTGTGTGCCCATTCTTTAGAATGAAGGGGCTTTTGGGTGTCGCGGGTATGTAACATTCCTTTCTTATCTTTAAGCAACACGCCTGAAACAAATTGCTCAGGGCTGGAGGCCATAAAATGGGGAACGCACCTAATCATGCACTTCATATGGCTGTTAGATGACCGTGAAATTGTGCAGCTGTTTACTTTCAAGTTTAATTTCTCATCACATAAATCAATATTCACATTTCAGGCTTGAAAGAATCTGCAAATGCCATCATCGCTGAAACGGCACTATGGCATGCCCTACAGCCGATGCACTTTCATTCAGGGGTTTTCATGGTTTAAGTGTCCTACACTCAGAAACCGGTTCATAAAAATGTTGCTGTGGTGTGTCAGTGACGTGCTGCGGCTGCCCAGAGAGCCTGGGCAACAGGGCAATCAGTCTTTGTAGCAAATGTTGCCTGTTGTCCCTGGAACCTCAAAAAGCAGGTACTACTGTGGGTTAAGCGAATGTTAGGCCAACTCTTTAGATTTTGACTCGGAGGGACAGTAACAGCCAGAATTCAAGGCTTACTGGGGGAGGGTGGTGTGGGCTCAGATACCGGTAATATGTATATGGTGTACAATAAATGGAAAGTCCAGGCAGTGTTACGTGTTGTGAAAAGCAGAGTAGTGAAATGCGATATTTTAGTTTTACAAATAGTGCATTTTCTAACACACAGTGGCTGATTACATGTTGCACTGTAAATGTGGGGTGGTAAATTCACACTGAAATTCATGTAGACTGTGCAATAACAACGCACCAGTACCACGCAATTATTAGTTGAAACCCATGGAACTGGGAATTACATTCGAGAGTTTTATTTCCCGAAGCACATTTAGATACATAAATACCATCAAGTATAACAGATGTTTTTATTTATGGAAAAGAAAATAACCAGTCAATCAAATTGGATAATAATAATTTGTCATTGGTATTTGCAAAGACACTGCAATGAAAACAAATGATAAACTTGCTATAGGGATTACGCATTAGTTTGTTTCTTTTATTAACAATTTAGCAGCATTGAAAAGCCAACAGCAACACCACAGAACTAACATAAGCAGAAAATTAAGTCACCAACATGGAAGATACAAGAATCCGTGGTTACATTGACCCACGTGTCCTAGTGCCTCCTGTTTCCTGCTCAGCTGTCACTTAACTGTGAGGATCTTTCCACTGTCCTTTTATACAATGCTAAGGTAGATCCCCCAAACCCCTCCACGTTTCCTCTACTTCTGAACACAGGTTCAGATTCTTGATGTTTTTTTAAATCTCCAAGCAGAGGCGGTGTGCCCAAGGTGGTGAACTGTTAGGACGCATTTTTCTTCTCTCTACTCTGTTCCCAGCTCTCAGGGCCCCAACCAGCCATGTCCGAGCATCCACTTACCCGATGAACTAGGGAAACAGATTGACATAGCAAAGGGGGCCCGTGAAACTCACAAAAAAGGCCAGAGGACTCACAGGCAAAAGGACAGCAGAGACTGGACATACTGAGGCCACTTGCAAAGATGGCAATTTGCTGAGGCTGCGTTGACCCTCAGGGAGAAGCACTAATAGGAGCCGCAGTTGCCCTTACCATACCGCCCCCCCCAATTCACTAGTGATCCCGGAGGTGATGGTGTCCTACCAAGCAGAGTCCCGCAGAGCCAAGCAAGAAAGTCAGGCAGAGGAGTTCGGCAGACTATCTGTGACAAAACTATTTTGGAAGATGGTGGCCTACTGACCGCAGTGTGGAGAAAAGCAACAAGATAAGCCCTGCTGTTCAGCCCATGGTACCTGCCTAGTAGAGCTGAGGAAGCAAAGGGCTGGCGGTCAGGTAAAGAAACAGACAAGCCCCTGGCAGCCTACCACTGGCGAAACACACAAAATAGGAGAGGCTAGAAAACTGCGAAAGTGGTCAAACAGCAGAAGGCAAAGGAGGTGACTGGCAGGTCCTCAGGGGGCTGGTAGCAAGGAGGGTCCCCTATGACAACTCGCACAGATATCAGTGGTGGCCCCATGCATAGGGAGAAGAGGAGAGCTCATTACTGCTCAACAATGCTAAGGAGAGGCACATAAAGCGAGAGATAATGAAGGGGGCTGATGGGAGCAGACTGACATCTGACCCAGCCATCCAGGGCTCACAACAGGGCCACTGAATCAAAGCCCTCTAGTCCAGCAGGGACTAGGATAAACTTGCTCAGCACCACAACTCAGATACAATGAAGAATCAGTGCCACCCATCATGTGGGCCCACCGTCTCGCATACCTGCAACAACTGCAAGGTGATGCTGGACAGATCGAGTGCTGTATCTTCCCTTAAGGACTGCACCACAGAGGAAAGAAAGTGGAGGAGATGTCTCTCAGTGGTACAGGCACTCCCATGGTGTGCGAACCACACCATGGTTTCAGCCAAGGCCAAAAAAGCAACTGTCAAAGAAATGTTCATAAGTTTCTCAACCTGGAAAAAAAGAAGTCCACAGCAAGTAAAAAGCTGATGCCCCACCTTCTCCCAGACTACCAACAATGACTCCATGGAGACCCTTCAGCAGTCATGAAACACTTCAAGGAACAACTCTTCCAGCGCCTGAAAAAGGATCTGACATTCACAGAAGAGCTTGGCCAACAGATCCACAATGCATGATTTTGAGGCGCGATGTAATTGCAATCAAGAGCAGAACATTATCCTCAAGAGAAGCTTGAAGACCTTCAAGAATAGCTCTTGTCCATCTTAGTCAACATCCAGGGGTATCTATAGGCACGGAGGCCTCAAACACTGAACAATATATTCAACTGTTATTTTGCGCATAACTAAAGAGCAACAAATGTGGATGACATGGAGCTGACCGGATGCACAAACCATGGCAAGTAACCGGATGGTGCACAGGCAGAGATCCTGGTTGTGAAAAGCAAGGTTGAGGATTCAAAGAGCTTAACAGGGAATGTGCTGTAGGCAGCCAGATCATAGAGTGTCACGTATTGTACTGAGAAACATTTGCCTCCTTGTACCATATTTTTTGGAGTCAGGGCATCAATTAGACTTGGTTTTCAGGGGGTGGTCGGGGTATGGTGTAATTCTTTGTTGGTGGGGAGAGTGAGCAGCACCAGAAAGACATGTATGTCGTGCCGATAATGTTGAATTTAATTAAGACTCCTACAGACAATGTAGTCTTTAGAGAATAGAGGCGGCAAGGTAATTTTAAGGTCTGTCATCAAGACATCCTTAGCTGTTTTGCGAGCCTGCTAATTTTTCTTCATACTCATAGTAATATGCAAACAGAAAGGGGTTTTTAATCAGCCTTCTTTTACTATTGGTTTGTTGGAGCGTCAGTCAATTATTGGTTCAGCTCAGAGAACAGCTTCCATCTGTTGGGCAATGTCTCAACCACTTTCAAACACTGATTTTTTTCTTCTGAGGGTCGTTCAATTTTTCAGACAACCCAAATGACAGCCGTTGGATGGTTACTGTTTCAGGCTGTGTGAGTGATGGCTTTTTGCTCGTTTACGGTGTGTCAATTTCACTGGGAAGTGCAAGCACTAAGATGCGATGAGTCAGCCTGCGACCATTACCACAGCACATCGCTGCGTTGCTTTCTCACAGAACGCAACTTTATGGCATTTGGCATCTTGAGAGCACCAAACATCAGCAGATCTTCAATTTAGTGTAACATCAATCTGCCCAATCGAAGATGGCCACCAGTCGTATCAGCTATGGCACCAGGCGGAACCCAGCAAGCATCATTCCTCCCAGTGCTCTATATACCCGACAGGCTGAACGTAGGCTGTAGCACTTAGATACCTGCTGTTTCTTGCCTGCATGTTGCTACTGGCTCTAACTAGCAGCCAGGCAAAGCTCCTGTGTCTACCTATTTTAAGACTATCACATATCTCGAATATCAAGTTATAAGTGCAGAAGCTGACAGGACCAGCCTAACCAAGGATGAATGTTTCAGGCTTGCTGCCGAACAATAGCAAAACCAGTGATGAAACACTAAGTGAAACCTGTTCAACATTCAGCCAATGAAACGACTCATGGCTCGCACTCCTGTCAACACCTTACCAAGATCCCGTGTAACTACTACAATGGTGCATCTTATAAAAGACATCCAACAAACAAATAGAACTAAAAATAATGATATCAATTATCTAAAAAATGATCATTCTTTTGAGAATGTTTTTAAAAATATGGTTTACACAAATAGAATTTCACTGCGTAATACAATATGATCCTTTATCATGTGCTTTAAGTGCCTCTTTATGTACAACAGAATATTTTACTACAAATGCCCCTTGTGCTTGACTGCTGTTGCTTTGTGGCTCGCCTTCACCATGTTGAGTCTGGACAGAAAATAAGCAACAGTTTTGGGGACCTACTTTCTAGGAAGCTAGAAAGCTGTGTCACTGTCAATCAGATCCAAGGAGTGCATAACAGTACGTGGCATGTGGTAGAACCTTTTTTTTTATGGTCTGGCTTGACAGAGCAGCTGTCACCACAAAATTATGTAAGCACCAGTAGAGAGCGGTGTTTGGCTCCGTCCACATGTTGGGAGCCAAGAGTACATGTTTTGATTGGGCAGAAGTTGTGTGCTTCCACACAAAAGTACTTGCCCTCAAAGCAGCTGTGATAATTCTGTTTATTTATCCAGCTGCATGCGCTTGAACTTTCAGGGGCGCACACTTAACATTGTAATGCTGTTAGAGTGTCCTAGATAACTAGATAATGTATGCTGTTTTACTCTGCCAGCAGCACAGATAACAGGTGGGCAGTTATTAACCATTTCACCTACAGAGATGTTTAGGTCTGGCTTGACAATGCAACCATCACTTGACCTTTTAACCTACACCAATTTTACTCTACAGTGCCTTGCTTCCACAAAATACATATCCATCCCCATGCTATTTGCTGGTAATGCTTCACATTTCTATACAGCATTCCTTTAAAGCCAGATCTACTGGCATTGCCAATACTTGTTGGTTGCTGGTGCTCCGGTTGTACTCTGAAGTCTCGTATCCTGTCACATAATTTTATGGGCACGTTATTTTAGCCATAGGCCTGCACATTTTGCCCTAAAAAATAATTCATTTTATTCTTTTAGCAGAAGCTTCATTCTGCTGTGACATTGTTTATTCTTTTATCTATTACACTTTCAGCCTTAGAAACTGTTTTCATTTCTTAGCATAACATCTTTACTCTCTGCTTGCTAAAGGCCGTACATTATAATGTTGTTAGTACAAAGTAGAACATCACATTCCCTGTCATTTGGCAGAAACATACATGTTTTTACGTTACAGCAGTTTTCTTAGAACATTAGATTTTTTTATTATAAAACATCTCTCTGTCCCCTATATGTTAGAGGAAAGTTACAGCTAGAGATCGCCACTGCATGCTCTTGCTTCATTGCAGGTTTTGTTATTTATCAAACGATGAATAACACCTACAATGAGTTTTTGGGTAATAACATGCAGATTTGATGCTTCCCACACCAAAATCAGCACGGTACAGTAAATACTGTGTTCTTTTCTGATGTTAAATTCCAGCAGGTTTGACCAACAAAATTGTAACGAAGGGTGAGATATTTAACACACAAAGTGATTCATGGGTGCATTAAATAACACCCAACTTGTAATTCAAACCCCTGTGAAACAGGAGTTTGCGCAGAAGTCGGAAAACACTAACCCACTTCAGGGCCATTGTCCTTGTTATAAAAATCTCTCTTGTATCTTAATGCAAAACAGCACATTCCACTCAAAATACAGGTATGATTTTGATGTTTAAGTTTATCAGTAACAGAAACAAGCATTTGCAAGGCAATAAGTCTCGCATTTGCTTGAGTTAGAGCTATTGGCATTGTAAATTCATAACCTGATTTCGTTTTGCCACATAAATTAGTTAACCCTGCCTCATAATTTTGTCTTTTCCTGCCATATAATTCCAGTGGCCCAGCACATAACTAAAGCTTTTCCATTTACCTTCTTCCTCTATCTGCAGTAAAAAATTTAAATGTTTCTATTTAGCATTCTAATTAAATCTGCTATGCTAATTCCAACCGAATAACACTTTCACTACCCCATCATCAGAGTTGCCGGCTGGCTAACACAATTCCCCAAAAAAGACACAAGACAGCCACAGAGGAGAAATAAACTAGAAGGGTCAGCCAAACATATCAATAGTGTTCAAAAAGTCATAATGTAATAAGGATGTTAAGTTGGCCCGAATTATGGTCATAATTGTAATAAGGAGAGATTATTAAAACATCTACAATTATCATTTAAACCTTTATCAGAAATACACGTTGGCAGACTGTAATGCTCAAAAGAGCCCATAGAGAGCACCACAACAAAAATTTAATTTGTAAAAAAAAACATGGTTTTGTAACCGTATTGTTACCCCTACAGGACATAACCCCATGAAAAAAAAGAGAAAGTAATGCAGTGTGATCATATACTTAGCCCCTATAGGGCGTTTTTAGAACTAGCAGGCCTACTGCAATGATATTACAAACAAGGCTGCTGAAACAAAACTTCTCCAAGCTGTAAAACAAAGGTTCTAGTCATGACAAAGCTTAAAAGACATTGAAGGGTGGGAGGGTTTATTATTTTCGAGTCCCCACTAAAACAGACAAAAAGCACATTGTGGTCAAAATCTTGAAGGTGGTCCCACTGTCCTAGGACCACCACAGACTGAGTTATGATCAAAAATATTTTGTAAAAAGTAATGCCTCCAAAGCATTATGGGGCAAGTTTCAGAGCTACAAATATTTTAATATGTTGCTATGACTGTAATGCTTAGAACAGCCCCTAGAGGACATCACAATGAAAATAGCATTTGTAAGAAACATGGGGCCAGATGTATCAAACCATTTTGCATTTGCAAACAATGCGAATCGCAGAATTTGGCCGTTTGCGAATGCAAAAACTTGGTCTGCGATGCATGAAAGGCATTCGCAGGCCAAAAATACGGAATAGCAAAAATTGCGATTTTTTGCGAAGCAACATGGTTTTGCGTGTCGCATTTTGCGTCTCGCAATTTGCGACATGAAATACCGAATCACAATTGGCATTTTGCAAATTGCGAGTCGGAATAGCGACTCGCAAATACCGATTCGGTATTTCAAGTCGGAAATTGCGAGATGCAAAATGCGACTCGCAAAACCATGTCGCAATTCGATGCATCAAAAATTCGCAAATTGCGAATTTTCGCAGAATGGCCTTTTGCACATGCAAACAGTGAAACCAGGTGGTAACCAGGTGCAACCTAGATAAAGAGGCCCAGAATGCCTCAGACTCTTTTCCACAATGGCCGCATTCTACGTCATGGCGAGGAGAAAGAGGATCTTGGCAGGTTTGAGGAGAGGGAGGAGGAGACAGGAGCGCATTTTCAGAGTGCGCATTACCCTTTTTGACCAGACTGAGAAGGGAGACATATGATAAGTACAGGATGAACTCAGCCATGATACCTGACTTGATAGCTAAGCTACAACCCATACTGCAGCGCACAACACATAGGACAAATAGCATCCCCACCCATGTGCAGGTATTATGCTCCCTGCAACTACTTGCCTCAGGGAGCTATCAAGGGGTCACCGCACCAGCTGGAGGAGTATCACAGAGTGCTCTCTCTAGATTTTTCAATGCATTTATCAACGCCATGCTGAGTAGGATACACCAGTACATCAGATTCCCCCACACCCCACTGGAAATACAGCAGACTAAAATAGATTTCTACCAGATAGCACAGTTCCCCCACGTCCTATGTGCCATAGATGGGACACATGTTGCAATCTGTCCACCATCGGCCACAGAGTATGTGTACCGCAACCCTAAATACCAACATTCAATGAATATACAGGTGATATGCAATGCCTCCTACATCATAACTGATCTTGTGGCCAGGTACCCAGGGAGCACACATGATTCATACATCTTTTGCCACAGCAGGATTCACACACAACTGCTAGCTGGGGAGTTTGGTGAAGGATATCTACTAGGTATTGTCCCTGTGTACACTGGTGCATTGATGGCGTTGTGACGTCAGATGGCTCACTTACTCATTATACCCTCTGTTCCTTCCAGGAGACATTGCCTGCGCAGTGCGCACCTACATGATGACGCCCTACACAACACCAGCAGAACAGAGATACAATTCAGCACAAAGGGCAACCCGCAATGTGGTTGAGCGCACCTTTGGCCTGCTGAAGAGTCGCTTCCGGTGCATCCACAAAAGTGGAGGGGCACTACAGTACAGCCCGGACACGACCTGTAGAATAGTGGCCACATGTGCGATCCTGCACAATATTGCTACCACCAGGGGCATACCTGTGGAAATATCTGATCCAGACTCAGATGAGGATGATGATCCCATACCCCCCCTACAGCCAGCAGACAGGACCAGTGCAGCAGAGGGCAGGCAAAGGCGTGCTGACATCACGCACAACCATTTCAGATGTAAGTAATAACAACACAACTTCACTGACGTGTACTGGTAGTTAGTACCTTTATTACCTTAACGTCAGGTAGCATAAGTGTCACTAGCACAAAAATGAAACACGTGTCATTAAATAAGCATTAACAGTGTCTCACTATTTATTCATAGTTCACTGTAAAACAAAAAAAAGCAGACAGTCCCCTGTGGCCATTACAGTCACTTTTTACGGCCACGCAAGCCACTCGAGTGCGCAGTGGCCTCACCGGCACCTCTGGTATCTACCTCAGTGGCAGTGCTGTGCCTGGCACTGCGACGCCTAGGATCTGTAGTGGGCACTGCTACTCTGCTGAGGCTAGATGAGTCCTCAGTCTCCCCTAGTCCAAGTTCACTGGGTGTAGCAGAGCGGTTACCCAGCATAGTATCCAGCACATTCGTTATCTGACTAGTCCCTGGGCTACATCTCTACTGCTGTGCGCTGCCTCCATCTGTGCGGCCACAGCACGCCGCAATAGGAGGGCTGTAGATGTTGCAAGGCGATTGACCGAGCTACAGAATCCACTAAACATGCCCATGAATCGCCTCTCATGCCTGCGGTGGCTGACTCGGTCATGCCTTAGCTCTGTGCAGAGTTCCCTCACTGCATTGGTCAGCTCCCTGGTGTTCTCGGAAGCTGTGATCTGTCCCTCATGCCGCTTTGAAATATTTGAATTAAGGCACTCCAACTGCCGATGCAGCCCCCCCATGTTGGCATTGTGTGCCTGCATCTGCCTATGCATTGCCGTAATCTTCTTATTTTGCCAGCGCTGCAGTTTCAGCATAGAGGATTCCAGGCCACCGAAGACTGATGGGCCCTCTCCTGCTTCCACATGCTGTGTGCCTGCATACTGAGGCCTCCTGCGGGGTGTTGAGTGACGCTGGGGCTGGGACTCCTGCATTACGATGGATCTGTCGTCTGGGGATGGAGTGTAGCCGTCATCCCGCATGTCATCTGAGTCCTGGCTCAATTCGGGGAGTGGTAAAGCCTGCCCTTCGTCTGATAGGCGCAACATTCACTGACTCACTGGTGTTGGAGTCTGATGGAGGCTGGGTTTCAGCATCCCCCACAACGGCACATGCTGATGCTGCTAGGCCTGGGACATCTGCAACGACAATGTGCAGCATGTCATTTATGTATGTATCACCAAAGGTTCAACAATGGTAATAAATGTACAGTTACATCATATCACTATGTGGTGGGTGTTGTGTTCTTCTGGGTGTCACTCTACTTAATTACATTCAAAAGTGCTACTTTCAGCTCTGGGTTGTGGACGGACACTCCCATAAGGCATTGTTGTGCCGCTTCTAAGATGTGGAATGGACTACTTATCACAATGCTTTGCACTAATGGCTAATTCCTAAGGGGCATTTGTACATACACATATGGGGTTACATTTCAATATTGCACTTACCTTTATTGGTGCTTGGTGTGCTGGATGTGTCTATGTCAGTGACACCACTGACAGCTTCTGGGAGGAGTGTCGACTCCACCAGGTCTTCCATGGGGGTGGAGGGTGTCTCGGTGGATGGTCCGCCTCCTGTGCTCCTTGCCTCCTGTAGTCTTCTGACCACCCTATCCTTGGCACGGGAACGCAGGTCGTACCACCTCTGCACAACCCCCACAGCGCAGAATTTTGTTTCTATGTCCGCCCAGAGTTTGCGCTTCTCACTCTCAGGGAACTGGAGTGAGCTCTTCCCGAACAGCCGGTCATGGCTCCTCACCACCTCCTCAGTGAGCACCTCCAGTTCCTGCTCACTGAACTTCAGTTTTCTTTTCCTCCCTCCCTTCTCCTTTCCATTTGCAGAGTTGTCCATGCTGATGTGTAGTCTTGCCTTGTACACAGACTTGCTCCCTGTGACTGGGCTGTGTCTCTCTCACTGCTCCTTTGGGTGTGGCACCTGCAAACTGCCTGGGATGGCTAACTTCCTGCTTGTGATGTCATCAGGCCCTGCCAGGTGTGCGTTCTCGCAATTTGCGATTTTCAAATACCAAATCGCAATTTTTTTGCGATTCGGTATTTGGGCCTCGCAAATTGCATTAGCGATTTTTAAGAAATCGCTAATCCCGAATCGCAATTATGTTACATTGCATACTGCGACTCTGAAATAGCGATTTCTTAAAAAGCGCTATTTGCGATTCGCAAAGGTTTTTTTTCATACATCTGGCCCATGGTCATGTAACTATATAGTTAACACCGATAGGGCATAACCACACAAAAAGAAAATAGCACACAGAGTGCACTGATCTGACCTGTATCCAGTTAACCCAGTTAAAGGTGTTCCATGGTGCTGACCGGGGCAGTACACTTTATCAGTAATATGGACCCAATAGAATACAGCATGAGTTGAGTCAGTAATATTCAGCAAGTTGGAACCAAAGCTCACTGTATGTACATTTTAAATAATTGTTTTTAAGACAGCTGCACTGTCAAGCCAGACTTAAAAATTGACATTGCGCTGGAAGTGATTTTGTAAACAGGGGGCTTCAAATATGCTTGTGAAGGTAACATAATGTAATCTCTCTGCCAGAATATTCCAGTGTGCCTCAATTAACTTAACTGGTGGCATAAATGGGAGGACATCTTGAAAGCTGTTGCAATAGGTTAAGGGGGAAGCTTTATTAATCCTTTACCTTTGAAAGTCCAGTAAAGTCGAGGCAGAGTCACTCATAAATCTGACCTGTGCATCTCACAGGCCAGCCGGACTGTGAAAGAATCTTTCAAAAAAGCGACTTGCAAGGCTAAAAGATTAGTAATGATCAGGGATGTGCAAAATGCCTGTAATTTGATTTCATGTAATTATGCAACATTTCTGTAAAAATACTCAAAATTACACATAATTACATAAAAGGCAAGACTATCACTTCATGCTAACAGAGAACAGCTGCTGCTTTTATTCTGTTGTTCCATTGCATTTGTGGTGACTTTGTACTGAGAATTTCGTGCAATTAGGTGAATGGGGTTCTAATCACATAATTTTGAAAAATTTGTGTAAAAAGCATATAATGAATTTCCCCCAAATTATGCCAGTGTTATGTCCATTTTATCCAGACTTAGTAATGATGCACAATTGCCAATCAGAGGTCATGCAAAAGCTTCTGAAATGCCAGTGAGACTGCTGTAGTACTGCTTATGTCATTCAGATCTTTGTCACTTTGCATGCTCTCTGCCACTGTCTGGTTATTTATTCATTCATTAAGATGTTTTTAGAGGGGTACGCATTTTGACTACTACCGAATGTGTGCAATAGCTAGTGTGTGGTGAAAACAACTAAAGGTTAGAGTCCATTTGGTGACGGTGAGCCCAGTCTTCATTGCAATCACAGAACATTCAGTTAATTGTGAGCTGAAACTCTTCAGTTTTCTGGCAGTTTTCCCTTGTTAACATAATCACTTTCACACAAATCAATTTACTGCATATCATTTCAGTCTTCAAGAAGTATTCTGGGACTTGCAGCTTCACTTACTGTTGAAAGTGTGAGTCTATAATTTACAGTATGTCTAATGCTTCTGGTTGAAAAATTGAACTGGCTGGAAGGCTCCTTTATGACACTGGCATGTTGGTATTTATGCTTTCAAAACAGCCGCTCTGCTCCTCGCAGGGCTGTTTGTTTAAAAAAAGTCAACAACAGAATCATTCATTCCAAGCAGCCTTGTGCACATTCATAAGTAGTACTGCTGTGGTAGAGAACTTCAGCATTTCCAAGCCTGCAACGTATTCCACCACAGAAACTGCACTATATTTATTTGAGAACTGGCAGGCGATTCAGTTTGCAACACTTAATCAGGAAACCCCACTCTATCATCCACAAGCTGTAGCAATCAATACTTCACTATGTACCCACACCTCTCTCTCAAATTCTGTCCATGCCATGGAAAAAGAAGCTTTCTGGCCCTGCATTTCAACAAAGCTCTAATGAAATTAACAATAGCAGAGCAGCCTGAGAAGATTTATGGCCCCAATAAAAGAGATAAGCAACGTCCTGTGTGAGATGTAGTGAGTGCTGGCAGGCAGGGGCCCTGGAGAGAGAGATTTAAGATGCGAGGCTACGCAAGTTTCACATCATTGCTTCTAGGTTTAGCTATATTCTACCAGAAAGGGCATATTGTGGATTTTGTGAGCAATGAGCTAAACGATCAGGTGTTTCTTTTGCAAAATAAGCTTATTTTAAGAGACAGAGGTAAACGAGGACAGCACTGGAATAAAGCCAAAACAAATGTCAGCGACATGAGAGGAGGTGGGAAGAACAGAATGCTGCAATAAAACGCAGGCAGCTACCAGCCTAAAAGGAAGCACCAAATAAATGCCCAAATAACCTGTCACAGCAACAGATTAAGAAACCAAAGTGGACTAATACAATAGTTGGTCACTGCTCTGAAACACAAAAAGGAGGGAGAAAAAAGGAGAACTGACTACTAGGGAGCAAGAATTTTTAAAGGACACTACAACCAACAAATTAAATCGCTTTAAGCCATAAGAAGTATGGGCGCCATTTTGGACGGTCCTAAAACAAATACCATGCTTCGATGCAAATGTTATTCCTAGACAGAAAAAGAAGTGGTGGTATGACCGCATGTAAAATCACACTATTTTGGAAAAGGTCATATCCGGACGATTGCAAGTGACATAACCATTCCAAAATGATGGCAGGCCCAGAACCATATTGAAAAAGTGTGGCTTGGGGACAAACATTATAGCAAATTATAGCAAAGCGTAAATACAATCCCTGTAAGACGTTGAAATGTAGCAAACCTATTCAAGAATTAAGGACCAAAACACTCTATTTGTAATGCATGCACTTGAACAAGTGACATACTTGTCATTCAGCCCAAAATAAATGGATCATGTTGATGTTTAAGTCGGCATGAAATACTGTACTTTATAGTCCATAATGAACCCTAATGCTACAAATCCATCTTACGTCACTTTAGCAAAGTCTGAGGTCTCTGTAGCCTCCTTGCGGGTCTAAAATGACCCTCAATTCCTCGCACAGGGCAAATATGTGTGACCAAGGGAGAAGTGACATCCTTGTTTTTATAAGCTCTACTATGTAACATGTTTTCTTAGTTTAAGCTGTCTTGTTGTACTGCCCAGATAAATCTTATTAGAATTACCTAGAATCCTATAGATCCCGTAGGTACCAAGACAACTGCTTTTGAAATCAGTGTGCACTGTAGCTAAAATTTACCTATTCTCAGAGTTGAGGACTTCAATGCTTTGGATTCATGTGTGACCTTGACCATATAGATGCCAACCACGAGTAAAATTTGTGTATCATCAGTGTATGACTGGAGGCAGAGGTCATAGTTCAGTAAGTGGGGCATGTGAGCGAACGGATGCATGCTGAATATGACTGGAGACAGTGGCGAGTGCTGCAAGGCCCACATAACTGGGCAGTGGCTTGGAAATGTTTATGAAGTCTAGTCTGGCTATAGGGGCTGCATGACATTGGAAGTCAGATTCAAAGTCTCAAATCTGAGTGGAACAAAACTGATTGATATATGAAGCCTAGGATGACTTCTGGGGTTTGTGCTTACTGATGCCTGGGTATAATGTGTCAAAGTATCTGTGATTGGCTCTCCTTACACTTCTATGGCAGAAGCTACAGTTCCTTAATTAAAAGGCAAAAGAGTTCCACCCGCGCATCACTCTTCTCAGTGACACAGGGCGGAAGGCTGGTCTGAACCACACCTCCCAGGAGACCAGAGGGAGGAGGCCGCCCACAACACTCCGACGTGCCCAAGGCGCCTTAATTGAGATTCACACTTCCGCTGCACGCATCACTCTGGCCAGTGACACGGGCGGAAGGCTAGGCTGAACCACACCTCCCAGAAGAACAGAAGGCAGAAGCCGCCCACAACGCTCTGATGCACCCAAGGCACCTTAATTGAGACTCATGCTTCTGCGGAACGTGCCTGGGTGCGTGCCCGGGCAAAGAGCGGGCCCATCTGCGCAGGTCAGCGGCCGACAGAGGCTGGGCTGGGCTGGGCCTGCCCTCTTGATTTTTTGACCTTTTCTCCTTCTATGCATTATACTCCTTTGGCTTTTTGAAAACTTCCCAGTAATATAGCTGGAAATTTGATAAGTATAAGCCTGTAACTTGGGGAGATCTGGCATCATAGGCCAGACAGAAGTGCCTACTCAAGAAGTTGGTAACTCTAAAATCCTAAATTATGGGTAAGAGGAAGGTGGGGGAACAGAAGGTAGATATGGAACCATGCCGTACCACGATTGATTCCTTTTTAGTTAGAGCAGTAGGGGTCATTTCAAAGGAAATTGACCTCGCCGAAAGGTGTTTATCCCTGGGGGCAGCAGGATTGGGAGAAGGATTAGAGGGAACCCCCGTGCCCCTTGAATATGTACCAGATATTCATCTCACAACTTATACAGTGGTCATGAGGAATGGGGACGCCCAGATACAGCGTAGAACTTAACCCATTATAAACCCTACACTAGTAAGCCAGTCACCCATCACAAAAAGGAAAAAACAATGCAGAAGGGGGTCTGATAGTAACCTGGGTCCTTCCATGTTTGAAAATATGGTACTTACAAACTGGAATGATTTCACATCCTTTCTTGATAACTTGCTTAAACCTATTAATGCAAAATTGGACTAATTGGAGGGGGAGGTAGAAAAAATATTGGAAATCTGCCAGAAACTCCCTCTTCCAACGGTGTCCCCTAACCCCCAGAACCCTGTGGCACAGAATACTACTCCTAATGAGTCAGATCATTCACATATATCACAGGGAACAGACACCTAAGTTCTGCCAGGAACTGCACTGAGCACTGGATCTAGGGCCCCTACACAAGGGCAAGCAAGGGAGGCGCAAAATATAGACCATCCCAGGCAAGTAAGGGAGGCCCAAAATATAGACCAACCAACTGGGTGGCCTATAGCCCCTAAGAAGAGACCATCGGATATCGTTCCAGATGGCTTATGACCTATACAAAATCCTGAAGCATCTGAACGATTTCCCTTGAACCCCCCAGAAGAGCAGGCCTGCCCACCTACATTTGGGAGAAGAACTGCCTACTATCAATCTACCCCCAGAGTCTTGCCCTTATGTTATTATTATGGCCAATGCCCCCCCTCTACGGCCTGATCAGCGTGAGCAACAGGGGGACCTGAAGAACAAGGTTATGCACTGACCAGGGCCTCTATTTGCCCCCAAGCTATAAACACCCCAGAATTGCTCCCGCTAGGTGTATTCTATAGACATTTGCAAACTGGTCAGCCAGGACACAGACATTCACCCCATATGCAACCATGGCTTACAACGGCACACCCTGGCCCGTACATACCGATAATTTACATTCTTCCTCCCCGTCACCACTAAGTAATAAATACCAGGCATTAAGTTCATTGACAGATATTGACTGACTGCTATACAAGGGTCCTGTAGACAGTGAGAGTATGAGGCTAAAGGCAAGGGGAACAGCCAAACTTAAGATGTTCATGAACCCCAATAAGTTATTCATAGTCCACCAGGGCACAGATGGTATGGTTGCTGGAGATTCTAATTACAATGGGGATGGGGAACCAACTGAAGTAGTTCCAAAAGCAGCCACTCACGGTATGGAAGAACCACAGATGCAGGTGCTTGTCAATAACACTAATGACTGCCACTACTTTGCAACATGGAATGTGCAGGGCTTACGTGGTAAAACTAAGACTGATGAGTGGGGTTCAATAATTAGCAAGTTAGATGTGGTTTGCATCCAAGAAACCTGGTGTGCTTCACCTGTCTATTAACATGGATTTACCTCACACCCCCTGCCAGCTACACCATCACAATCTGGGAGGGCCAAGGGGAGGCTCCTGATGCTTATTTCTAATAAACTCCCGGTAGTGGTCACAAAGGGGCTCATTCCTACTTTGGCGGGCGGCGGTCACCGCCCGCCAAGCGGGAACCGCCAGAAGACCGTACCGCGGTCAAAAGACCGCGGCGGTCATTCTGACTTTCCCGCTGGGCTGGCGGGCGACCGCCAAAAGGCCGCCCGCCCAGCGGGAAAGCACCAGCAACGATGAAGCCGGCTCCGAATGGAGCCGGCGGAGTTGCTGGTGTGCGACGGATGCAGTTGCACCCGTCGCGATTTTCAGTGTCTGCTAAGCAGACACTGAAAATCAATGTGGGGCCCTGTTAGGGGGCCCCTGCAGTGCCCATGCCAGTGGCATGGGCACTGCAGGGGCCCTGTTAGGGGGCCCCACGACACCCGTTCCCGCCAGCCTGGTTCTGGCGGTGAAAACCGCCAGAACCAGGCTGGCGGGAAGGGGGTCGGAATCCCCATGGTGGCGCTGCTTGCAGCGCCGCCGTGGAGGATTCACAGGGGCAGCGGGAAACCGGCGGGAAACCGCCGGCTTCCCGTTTCTGACCGCGGCTTTACCGCCGCGGTCAGAATAGCCCCAGAAGCACCGCCAGCCTGTTGGCGGTGCTTCCTCCGTCCCCTACCCTTGCGGTCTCAGACCGCCAGGGTAGGAATGACCCCCAAAATCTTATATGGAGACCACACACTTCCAATTGCTGTGGCTTAAGTATAAGAATATGACGGATGTGGTCATAATTAAGTACTATAACAACATTTTTGATGCCACTCGTTGTAGGGTCGCCCATACCCTGGAACAAAGTTTAAATACATTTTTATGACCTAACAGCCCTAATCCCATTATTTTCCGAGCTGGGATCTTTAATATTCAGCCTTGTCCCCGCACCTCCTCACGGTCCTGTGGGCTCACCACCCCGAAGGGATAGGGTTTGACCATTTTTTATGTATAATAAGGGGTGATTCAACTATGCCCATACAAAAGCCAAGGGGAATCTTAAATTAGCTCTGCAGACAACTCCTAGAGACTCGACAGTAATTAAGTCATTCCGAGTAGAATATAAGAAGGCACAGGAAAAAAGGAAAAAATAACTAAGGGAAGAGGCATGGTATAAACTGGCCGTGACGACAGATACTAACAACGTTAAATTGTTTTGGTGGGAAGCAATTAATGCCCCCTTCCTATCAGAATGGGTGCCATCAGATTTGGGTTCAAGTGTAGACTATGCAACATGGGTGGCCCACTACTCAGAGGTCTTTAAGGAAGGGCCTGGGTCGGTAGATCTAATCGGGCAGATTTAGCTGGGGCAACCCTATTATCCACAGATTACTATGGATAAGGTTTATTCTGCCATTTTAGCTAGCGCTGAAGGTAGGGCCCCAGGACCTGATGGGGTACAAGTGGATGTTTTTAAACATAATACCAATTTTTGGGTACCAATTCTGACTAGAGTATTCAATTTGGCCATATATGGTGACATATCATTGTCCTGGTACACCTCCATTATTATACCAATATATAAGAAGGGAGATAAGGCCGACCCAAAAAATTATCGACCAATTTCATTGCTGGAGTCTTCTCTGAAAACATTTAGTAGGATCATTCTGGAAAGATTAAACAACAGGGTCTTGGAAAACAACATCCTATCCCCAGTACAGTTTGGTACAGTTTGGTTTTAGGAAAGGATTAGGTACCACCATAGAGCAATGTGTTAACCTAGATCTAATTATAGGTAAGTACACCAAGGCCAAAAAAGGTGCTTTATATTTATGTTTTGCAACTTCAGTAGCATTTTCAATCTTGTGGAACATGCCGTGCTATGGCCTACATTATTAGAGATGGGTGCCCCAAGGTATATCATCAATTTTATGACTCTCCTATATAGAGATTTGACATGCAAAGTTTGTTTCGGCCAACTGGGAGAATGACCCACCTCTTTCAAGATAGGGAGAGGAGTCCGCCAAGGTTGCGTCATTGCCCCGTTATTGTTCTCCCTATTTATTAATGGGGTAGATAAACATTTGCAGGAACTACAGGCTGATCCCCCTTATGTGGATGGATGCCCTGTGCCTGCTTTACTTTATGCAAATGACGTTGTCCAGATTTCAAGAACACCCATGGAGCTCCAGAAGCTAATGTGTGAATTTGAAGAGTTTAAGTCATCAAGGGGTATGATAATTAACAAATCCAAAACATTTACTATGGCTTGTGGCAAGAAAGTAAAGAAATGTAGAAGTTTATACATAGAGAACATGGAAATCAGTACTGTCAATTGCCTTAATTATCTGGGGGTATTGTTCTCTAGTAACGGGCAGTGTGACCATCTGGTTTGTTCAGGCAGGAACAAACTAAGAAGAAATTCAGGTGCTATATTCAGATTTGCTAGTAAACTAGGGAGTCGCCCCATAGGCACTATGTTGAACATTTCCAGGGCCAGAGTTTTATCTACGGTAGCATATGGTACAGGGGTTATACTAAGAGCACTCCCCTACAAATAGAGGAGAACTGTTTTCTAAAACGCATGCTATGTTTACCCACCTCAGCCTCTAACTGGATCACACATCAAGAAATGTGCATACAGTATTTGGAATACGTGCTACAGGTGAGACCTCTGCTCTTATGGCACAGCATATGGCCACTGGTTTTACAGAAGATCTCAAATTAGATTGTATGAAATTGGACAATGCCATGTGTATACCATGGCTGGCTTTTATTGATTTCTCTTTTAAATCTGTTTTTAATAGATCTATAAAATCTAAGCCAGAGGATGTGCTAGCACTATCTAGAAAATGTATAAAGGACACTTTTATGCAATACAAGGCGGTCAATAGGAAGCTAATTGAATCTACTAAAACCCTTGTTGGCCTTTACTTGTCTCATTAGAAGCAAGTAGGTTTGTCTAGCTCTCCATAGTCACCAACATGCAGCACCTAGTTTTAACTAGTTTTAACTAGACTAAGACTGTGCATTGCACACCACCTAGTAGCATTTCCTCAAACCAGGCATTTCCCTCAAGAGTCTGTTAGATGCCCTTGTGATGCAGTTAATAAACAATGCACATTGAATTTTGTCTTATTCTGTAAACTCTATGAACATCTTAGAACCTTCTACCTCAAACCGTTTTTTATTGAACTCAATATAAGAACTTACCAGAATGCACTGGAATTTTTGTTAGCTTTAGACTCCCCGAATGGGTGCTATAGGGTGGCAAATTGTATTCTAAAAGAAATTCATGTTAGGAAAAGCCTTATTGCACTTAAAATATTTGTTTACAGTTTCTAATGTATTTTTGTAAATTGTTAAAGAATGCAGCACAGAACGCAATTGTCAGGTTAAGTTCAGTAACTAAAGACAGTGTAACTTGTAAAGTGTTGTATGCAAATGTGACAATTTACACATGCATTCGACAAATTTAGCAATTTATTCTTGCATTCATTGTAAAGTGTAGTATGCAAATTTAGCAATTTAGCAATGCATTCAACAAAGCCAGTCATAAAATGTACTCCTCGTCAGGCAGCTAGTAGCATCTGCCAAGGCACACAATGGTGTGGCCACCCATACTTAATCACAATTTGCTGTTTAACAAACTAAAGATAATCTATCTTCACTAACCTTTTCAACACAGAATGCTTCAATGGCTTGGGTGGCTTTAGGATTGTCTGCATTAAACAGGTCCGGGTGATCAGTGAGCACAAGGTCATCAATGTAGAACTGCCGCACAGTCTCTAAAGGGACCTTCTGCATGTTCATTTTCTTTCCATTAATACGCAGCAAACCAACATGCCTGAATTTGGATTAGATGAACATTAACCAGTGCATCTGGGGATCAGTTACAATAGTTTGGCTAACCGCAAGTGCAGATTTTCAGTTATACATTTTGGAATATAACTAATCTTAATAATAATGTCCTATCAACGAAAGTTTTTTCTGATGATTTTTATGTTTCATAATGAACGCCAGTTGTAATCTTAGTAGATAACCATACAAAAAGTTACTCACCTTAAGCAATTCTCCCACAGATTTCATGCCTTCTGAATACTCGTTACAGTCTTCACACTGGTCTGGAAACCTTTTTTTCCCCTCATCAATAAAATAACTCTCTAGCTCTACAAGGTTGTGCCACATTGCTGCAGCTCCAAATCCACTTCCATGCATGGGGTCACTGGAGAACATCAGGTACTAACTGGCGTGCAGACTAGTTTTTTTCCACACCTCATCAACATATGTGGAGGGGAACCAATAGAGCACCAACAATGATAAATACATAACATATGTTTGCTTGCCCTTGGATCTTAATAATAGCACTATCTCATGAGGGCAAAGTGAGGGTCAGTGAGGAATCTGTGGGAGGATTATGTATCCACCCAAAATATTGTTAACAAATGTAAGTACATTTTTCTTCTGGATACATCTTCTACCTGATTCCTCACCTTATGAATGAGTACCAAAGCTGTACTTCTCCGGGGGGTGGGACCGAAAAAGAAAATCATGCAACACAGCCTGGGTAAAGTTCCCATCCCTGCATGTCTGGAGCATTAGGAAGTAACAGTTTGCAATAGTATCCAAGATGAACATGTGGTTGCACAGTACATGTCAGCAGCTGAGTCTCTTTGGAAAGCCGTGCAACAGTCACTGAATAAGAACAAATGCGTTCCGTAGCGTCTTCCTTAGCTATAGGGAATATCAGAGTTTGATACAGAGGATTATCCAACGTGTAATGGAATGTTTGGTCATTGCCCTTCTTGGCTGCAAGGAATCCCACAAAAAGTGGATTGTCCACTCCGCTCTGTCAAGAGTGGACAATGTAGCAGGACACTGCACACCTGGGGCCCAGTTCACACAACTGTTCTCCCTCGTGGATGCGGAGAAGAGTAGACAGTTGGATCAGTAGTCGACTGGGCCAAATGAAGGTGGCAACCACCACAGCTGACAGGTTTCCCAGATCCCTGAGTGATGTGCTGCTCCAGTCCAGAATTTTTTCCTTGTAACTGTGGAACTTGTATAATGGAATATGCAAGACTACAAGTCCCAGAATTCAAAGAAAAAAACCTGGACGGGAGAGGCACATCACACATGGACCTGGGAACCACCATGTGTAAGAAGGAAGGGAAAGTGTGATGAACCAACTTATACAGGTAGGAAACTGTGATGGGTGGGCACACTGAAATGGCATGCAGTTCTCCCACCCTGCAAGCAGAAGTAATTACCAACATCAGAACTGCGTTAGAGACAGAACCGAACTGGGCAACAGTACTGCAGCTTGATGGAGATGTCATCTAGGAAATTCTAACAAGGTTCACATTCCACAGAGGCACAATAAAAAGGAGTGTGAGGGAAGAAGCAAAGCAAAACTTTTTGAAACAGCACCACTAGTGGGGACTTAAACAGTGAAGGTTACCCAGGAAGGCATATAGATGAAGACAGAAAGGCTATGTGGCCACCATCAAAACTTTGCTTTACAAGGGACAAGCTAACGTCAAATGTAGGGTAGGTGAAATTTAAAAGGATTGATACTTTCCAACTCACACCATCGCACACATCTCTTCCAGCTGCCAGTGTAGATGATTTTGGTGGCAAGCTCTTGTGCTGCCATGACGACATCTGTGAGTTCATCAGAAAGGCAAAGGATCAAGCTGGCACCGCTCAATCTCTACATGTGCAGGTGCAGCTTCAGGGGATTGAGTTGTATGACCTGACCATACTGTTGAGAAAGGTGATTCACTCTGGGCGAGAAGGGAGGAGGTGGCAGAGTACAGAGTGCCAACAGATCAGCATACCAAATCCTCCTCACCCACTCTGGAGTAATTAGTATCAGCTACATCTGATCCTCCTGCACTACCATCGGTGGAAATACACACCATTGGCCCGAGATCTTCTCAGCCAGGAGATGTCCCCAGAGTAATATCCAATGGAAATGTATGGCACAACACTGAGGATACATCATGTTCTGGGCTATGTCAGAGATCCATAAACAGAACCCCAATTTGGAGGTCACCTCAAGGTCCTCCAGCAAGAGGTGACTTACCTAATCCACCCTCACAATGAAGGATCCTGGCAGGTGCGCTGCCACTACAAAGATTCCCCATTGCTGCCGCCACTTCCATAGGCAAATAACCTCCCACCGTAGGGTCCTCAACACCACCTGGCCCTGTCTTCTGATATAATGGATAGTGGTGCTGTTGTCCAGTAGAAGTTTGAGGTCCCCCTGGAAGGCCTTCAGGACAAAATATAACTCCTGCACCTCAAAGAAATACCATATGCCATGCTGTCATCTAGATGAACATTCTAGCCCAGCAACAAGCATCCGTGATCATGACAGCTTTAGTTTGCATGGGCTGAAAGGGCAACTGCTCAGGAGGTTGGAGGTGTCCATCCATCTGTGCAAATCTTGATGCACTATTTATTTATTTAATGGCTTCACTGAGAACCATTCACCGAAAGGCATGGGAGCACTTCACATAGAACATCAACAATGCACAGTCTACAAAGAACCTAACCTAGAAAAAGCAACGGTGTTGCAAAAGAGTTAATCAACAGTTATAAAAAGAGCTATAACAAAGTATAAGGACGGAGAAGCTGGTAGAACGGATAATAGATTTCCTTAGTCAAACAAATATAGGTGGAAGGGTTGAATTTTCAGGTGTTTGTGAAAGGACATCAGGGTGAATTGTCCTCTCAAGTCAATGGTAATAAGTTCCACAACAGCAAAGCAGCACCTGAGAAAGAATGGTGCAGAGCATGAGTGATTTGAAGGAAGGTGGACTAAGCAAAGCACCAGATTATTTTGGCTTCTTGATTCGCTGGACCCAACCAGCTGTTTCAGCAGGGAGGCGATATAGGGCGGGGAGTTGAAGTGGGCAGCTTTGTAGGCTAGACAGCCTAGCTTGAAGTGACCAGAAGCTCTGTACCTCAGCTGAGAGGCTCCTTTGAAGCTGCAACCGCTGCCACCTCGAACCCCACTAGAAGGCCCTCATCTGCCATCAGGTACCACCAGGATGCAAGAGGCCTAACAGGTGCAATATCTTTAGGACTGGGAACAGAGATAAAGTCAGACACAGCAGAATCATCGTCTAAATATCTTCAATCGCCTGGGGCAGGGAGAAGACATTCGTAGACATTGTACAAAGCAGTGTTCCAATGAAAGGAGGGCTTTTTTGGGAGTGAAGTGGGACTTTTTAATATGATGATAAAGCCCAAGTCGTCAAGAACAGTCCTCATCCGATGGAGATTCTCCTGTATCACTGTTGGAAACTCCTCCTTCATCAGCCAGTCATTCATGTATGGAAAATCGTAGGCGTCTCTCTTTCAGCTGTACCACCTCTATGACCCCTGTTAGACCTGTCAGCCTTAGGGTGGTCTTCCTCCTAATGTTTTGCCCTCCTCCTCTATTTTTTTATGACATCGTTTTTGCTACCTTAGGACTCTGTGCAATTTACCACTGCTAACCAGTGCTAAAGTGCTTATGCCATCTCCTCTAATCATGGTAATATTGGCTTATCTCTAATTTGCGTAATTCATTTACTAATAAGCTCCTAGTAGAACGGCACTACACGTCCTCAGGGCCTGTACATTTAATGCTACTTGTGGGTCTGCAGCACAGATTGTGCCACCCATGTAAGTAGTCCTTTAAACATGTCTCAGGTCTGCCATTGCAGAGCCTGTGTGTGCAGTTTAAACTGCCATTTCGACCTGGAAAAATAAACCTTTAGCCAGGCCCAAACTTTCCTTTTTAATAGATATAAGTCATTCCCTGGAAGTTTTAGATGTTCTGGTGGTGAAAAACTCCTGAATTAGTTGTTCACTACTGCAAGGCCCATCTCTCCTATAGGATAACACTGGGGTTACCTTATTACATTTTTATAAGTGATAAGCAGTTCACGTTTAGTGTCTCTGGAATCATAATTCAAAATCCTAACCTAGGATGAACTCAGATTTTGAAACTGCCATTCTGAAAATGTCACTTTTAAAAAGTTGCAATTTTTCTGCCATAGCTCTTTAGGGCCTGTAGCCTGTCTCTGGTCACATGCCTAGGTGTCACTGACAGTTGAGCTTTGTGTATTCCTCCTAGACAGCCACAAGAAATAGGAAGCCTAGGTGTGCCTGGACAGGCCATCACTGGCAGGATGGAAGAAAGAAGCTGGCACAATCCCACTTACACCTGAATAGGCTGTGTCCTGTCTCCACTCAAAGGGCTGCATACCCCCTGTAGTTAGTCTAGAGCCAGGGCAGGGAAGGCAGGATGCCGGGGGACATCAAAAGGAAACCTTTAGAAGCTTCTCGCTCACTTCAAATGCACAACTGTGCATAAATACTGGACCTCAGACACCGACTCTTCAGTACACTTCTAGACTCATGGACACTCTGCCAGGAAGAAGGACTGCTGTGCTGCTGAAGGACCGCCACTTTGCTGGGTGCCTGAACTTGTTACTTTGCCTCGGTATGGTGCGACCAGATACCCACAGTTGGTGCTTTATGCCTTTTGGCACTATTTTCTCTAAAAACTTAAAATTCAATATCTGTGTTTCTGCTAATTGGATTTTTGTCTTTTTTGTCCTGTTTTCTTTATTGAAATCACTGTATTTTTTCCAAACCTGTGGTAGGCTCCTTTTGTGGTACTGATACTTACTGTTTGAAGTGTTGCGCAAATACTTTACACATTGCCTCTAAGTTAAGCCTGACTGCTCTGTGCCAAGCTACCAAGGGGTTGAACAGAGGTTAATTTGGGGTTTGCTTGTGACTTCACCCTAAAAAGAACTGTGGTTGCTGCTTGAGAAAGGTTTCAACTCCCCACCACTGTAGTGGATCCTATTTAGTTTTAATGGGAATCAGGAGTTTAGCTTGGCCTTCTAGCTTGCAGGCCTGTGCCCCCGTCATTTACTGATTTTTAACCTACTTAGCTTGCTCTGTCTTAGCCTATTTATTTATTTATTTCAAAATGGCTGCTATGTTTATAGTCAGTGAAATGTTTTGATTTTACGTTAACAGTGCCACTCTGTGAAGTCGTCACTATCAGCGTCAAAGTTAAGTGAGATATGTAGGTATTCATATCATATCCCTTTCCCACTTACGTGTGACTGGAACATAATTTGCTCTTGGAGGGAATTGTTTATGTAATTGCTGCACCAAGCATGGCTCCTTATCTATTGTTTGGCAACATACCTGCGTCAGGGGGTCCTCAAAGATCTGTATAAATACACCTCACGCAGACAAGGTTATCAGAGGGATTCCTGTCCGAGGTTATCGACGCCATCTATGCTGCACGTCGCCTTGATACAGACCCAGCCTTCGTGTCACCACGCAGTCTGATCTAGAGACCTCACTCCAAGGTAACAAGGGTTGGGGCGTTTCTCATAGACACAGCACTTACAGATTAGGTTTAACATACTTATCTCACGTAAGGTTAGAGATTAGGTTCTCCATACTAGGGTTTTAGGGATCTGTTGCATTTCATGTTATTGCAAGATGGTGGGGGTCTTTGTATTCACGATTCTCATCTTTACAATTCTGCTTTTTGCATTGATCATTATCTTAATCATTGCAACTCATGCATTTTACAGTAGATTTCAGTCTTGTTAATAAACTTATTGAAAACTTTACTGCATCTCCTTTATTGCCTGTATGTGACTGAGACTTATTACTCATGTGAGAAAAGGGTACTCTCCGTTTAACCACGACTCGCTGATATGTCGCACTCTTGAGTCCATGCATAAAGGCTGCCAGAAATCACCTTTTACTGTTTGGGTTTTTTGGTGAGGTACTGCTTGTGAGCCGGAAGGGTTGGACTGACAATTGCAACTTGTTGTAGGATTGGCCTAGTCACCTACTAACAAAAGTGCTGTCATCCCTAAACTAGCAGTCTCGCCTAGGAGCAAGAGTCCAACTACGACATGGCACCACCAACTGTGGTATTTTGGCACTAATTTACGGATGCCCGGAGTAACTCTGTCTCACACACGACAGGTACCCTAAGTACCAATATACGGGGACGTCCGCGGTCTTGGAGATAATCCTCCTCAGCTGAACAGGGAGCATCTAACTAGACTGTAGGTTGTTCGAGCCCCAACTCTTATAAGGACTTTCTCCCCATTTGGTGCTCCGTCTCTTTACCCATTTCTCAACATGGCTAATGCCATAGACATTCCTGAGAATGTCAGACATGCATTAACACTATATCTAATAAGGCATGGCTTAACAGATGAGGGCAGGGATGTCTACATTCATTGTAGAAGCCCATGAAGTTTACCAAACGGAAACATTCGATTCCTGGGTCACCTTTCCTGAGGAAGACTCTAGTACATACACATTACACACATACAAAGTTGCAAACGTACCAAACAGTAAAAAGCATACCATCATCTTGAAATACTGATTATTTATCAAGAACATCAAAACTGGTTTAATGGCGCCCTACCACACGTAATACAACCCGAGAGATTAAGTCCCTTAGGTAATGATGGACCACCATGGGCAACGTTTGCCACATATACACCACACCCCGGTGTACAAGACATACAGGCAGTTGATCTGCGTAATCTTTACAAGGATCTAGCAACATTATATAGAAAACTTGTTCAGTTCGTAATGCGAACTTTGAACACAACACCAGCGCATCCAGCACCACTAGCACTGCTGGACACCAACTGGCCGTTACTGGGATTAACCCACAAACAGTACATTCTATCATGGACAAGGTGCTCATGAAACAAGAGAAAGTCCCATTCTGAATAGCCCAGGAAAGGAATCAGCTGGAAGCTGTGTTTACCCATACGGGACCACAGGAGAAACATAGGGGGTCATTCCAACCCTGGCTGTCGGTGTTAAAGCGGCGGCTAACCCGCCCACAGGCTGGCGGTTAAAAAAATGGAATTCTGACCCTGGCGGAAACCGCCAACAGAGACCGCCACATTAACACTCCGACCGCCACGGCGGGACAAACAAACAGCACGGCGGTCACCGCCAACAGACAGGCGGGAGTCAATGTACCGCCCACCCTATCACAACCCACCAATCTGCCACCTTTTCCGGGGCGGTAGCCCCGCCGATAAAAACACGGCGGAAACAGACATTTCAAACGGAAAACGCTCACCTCCATACACCCCCACGAGGAATCTGGACAGCATGCAACCCGAACTACACATCCTACCAGCTATTGTATTCCTGCTCCTCTACCAGGAGCACGAACGCCGGCGCAGAAGACTACAGTGAGTACTGCACCTACGACACAGGGGAGGGGGGAGGAGAAATATTACGGGCACACATACGCTACACACCCACCACCACCCTCACCCACTACAACACACACATCAATGCATAGCAATACATCACTGTTACAACCCCCAAACCCCCCGGAAGAATGCAAAGACAAAATGAAATGATCATAAACAGTCGAATATATTGTATTATTGGCATATAAAAATATCACACATTTAAAACTAATATATACATAAATATTAAAAGTCCAATACTTTTAGCAGTCATTGTCCGTGGACCACTGGGCCCAAATCACATGGGCAAGGCCCACACAGGATACCTGACACCAACGGAGAGAACACTGCAGGGGCATCAGATAGAAAAACTACAGGCACCTCAGGGGGAAGGGAAGAGGGGGCACCTCAGCCACATGAGTACACGACGTCAGATCCACGAGGGGCCTCCATGGCCACTGTCCCATCCTGGGGAGTGCAAAGCCACAGTCTCTCAAGTCCATACAGTGGGTGGCTTGCCCACTGTACCATCCTGGGGAGTGCAAAGCCACAGTCTCTCATGTCCATACAGTAGGTGGCTTGCCCACTGTACCATCCTGGGGAGTGCAAAGCCACAGTCTCTCAAGTCCATACAGTGGGTGGCTTGCCCACTGTACCATCCTGGGGAGTGCAAAGCCACAGTCTCTCAAGTCCATACAGTGGGTGGCTTGCCCACTGTACCATCCTGGGGAGTGCAAAGCCACAGTCTCTCAAGTCTCTACAGTGGGTGGTTTGCCCACTGTTACATCCTGGGGAGTGCAAAGCCACAGTCTCTCAAGTCTCTACAGTGGGTGGTTTGCCCACTGTTACATTCTGGGGAGTGCAAAGCCACAGTCTCTCAAGTGGATGACAGTGTCCACTGGTTCTGGAGGGGGACTGGTGCCCAGAGTGCTTTGTGCAGCCCTGCCTGACACAGATGCAGCACTGCCCCTTCCGCCAATGGGCCAGCGGTGCTTGAGATGAAGGGCCCAGTTCAGCGGTGCTTGAGACGGCGGTGCCCAGCGGAGCGGTGCTTGAGATGAAGGGCCCTGTTCAGCGGTGCTTGAGACGGCGGTGCCCTGTTCAGCGGTGCTTTAGGCGGCGGTGCTCAGCGGAGCGGTGCTTGAGATGAAGGGCACAGTTCAGCGGTGCTTGAGATGAAGGGCCCAGTTCAGCGGTGCTTGAGACGGCGGTGCCCTGTTCAGCGGTGCTTGAGACGGCGGTGCCCTGTTCAGCGGTGCTTGAGATGAAGGGCCCAGTTCAGCGGTGCTTGAGACGGCGGTGCCCAGCGGAGCGGTGCTTGAGATGAAGGGCCCTGTTCAGCGGTGCTTGAGACGGCGGTGCCCTGTTCAGCGGTGCTTGAGACGGCGGTGCCCAGCGGAGCGGTGCTTGAGATGAAGGGCCCAGTTCAGCGGTGCTTGAGATGAAGGGCCCAGTGCAGCGGTGCTTGAGACGGCGGTGCCCTGTTCAGCGGTGCTTGAGACGGCGGTGCCCTGTTCAGCGGTGCTTGAGATGAAGGGCCCAGTTCAGCGGTGCTTGAGATGGCGGTGCCCAGCGGAGCGGTGCTTGAGATGAAGGGCCCTGTTCAGCGGTGCTTGAGACGGCGGTGCCCTGTTCAGCGGTGCTTGAGACGGCGGTGCCCTGTTCAGCGGTGCTTGAGACGGCGGTGCCCAGCGGAGCGGTTCTTGAGATGAAGGGCCCAGTTCAGCGGTGCTTGAGATGAAGGGCCCAGTGCAGCGGTGCTTGAGACGGCGGTCCCCAGCGGAGCGGTGCTTGAGATGAAAGGCCCTGTTCAGCGGTGCTTGAGACGGCCGGTGCCCTGTTCAGCGGTGCTTGAGACGGCAGTGCCCAGCGGAGCGGTGCTTGAGATGAAGGGCCCAGTTCAGCGGTGCTTGAGATGAAGGGCCCAGTGCAGCGGTGCTTGAGATGAAGGGCCCTGTTCAGCGGTGCTTGAGACGGCCGTGCCCTGTTCAGTGGTGCTTGAGACGGCGGTGCCCAGCGGAGCGGTGCTTGAGATGAAGGGCCCAGTTCAGCGGTGCTGGAGATGAAGGGCCCAGTTCAGCGGTGCTTGAGATGAAGGGCCCAGTTCAGCGGTGCTTGAGACGGCGGTGCCCAGCGGAGCGGTGCTTGAGATGAAGGGCCCTGTTCAGTGGTGCTTGAGATGAGTGTCCAGTGCAGCGGTTCCGGCCCAGGCATGGATGTCACTCGCCACCTGACATGTGGCTGGCAGGGCCTTCCTGCCCATCTGTCTGTTGGCTTGCGGGGCCCTCCTGGGCTGCCGTACCGGGCCTCTGGGTGTCCTCCTGCACACCTGGGATGGGGCTGGTGGGGCCCTCCTGGGAAGCTGGCCTGCTGCCGGACTTGTCAGGCGTGCTGCCCTTCCCACCCTTCCCTGGCCGTCTGTGGCCCTTTCCCACCTTTGGCGGTGTGCCAGGTGGCACCCCACTTCCAGCCGGAGCCAGGGTAGGGATTTTGGTCCCTGGTGTCCTTGGCCTCTCGCGCCGGGCACTGGTAATCTTTGGGTGCTTTTCCGGGGGTGGGCTGGCCGTGCCTTAGCTCCTAGCAGAACTAGTTGCCCTTGAGGGTGGGGGACTCCACAGTCCTTGGACAACAGTCTTGATAGGTCCTGGTTTGGTGGTGGCTGAGGTGCTGATTGCAGTCTTATGAGATGGACGGGGTGGGGGAGTTGTTGGAAAGAGGTCAAGTTTGGAAAGGAAAATCAATTTGGAAAGAGAGGGACGGCTAGGTGTAGTGGGTATGGGAGTGGAGGAAGAGGATGTGGTTGTAGGAGTGTGAAGTCTGGTGTCTTTGGGTGCAGGTGCTTGGGCTGGAGGCTGCCGTGAGGTGGATGGCTGTTGGGTGGGTGGCTGCCTGAGTTTGTGTGGTTTGGAAGAGGGGGTGACAGACACACTGGAAGAGGACACAGGGGACGTGTAAATGGTAGTGGGGGTGGTGACTGCACGTGTGCGGAGTGTTCTGGTGGGTGTGCTGGTGATGGACGTAGTGGCTGAAGATGTTGTGCATGCAAGTGTGAGTGGAGACGTCACAGGGAGGGAGGAGGGAGACGAGGAGGAGGGGGACACAGTGGAGGCAGTGGGTGTTGGTGTGTCTGCATGTGGATGTTGCTTGTTTGAATGCTTGTGTGATGTGTGGTGCTTATGTCTGGATGAGCTTCCCTTGGGTGTTGGTGTGTGCAGGCTGGTCTGTAGGTGTGACTGGGATAGGCAGAGGTACTGGGGATTGGGTCTGGGTGGAGGAAGTTGGAGGGGGAGGCTAGACACAGGGACAATTGCTGCCGTCAGTGCTGAGGCCAGAGCGTTGAACGATCGCTGATGGGCAGCCTGACCCGAATGAATGCCCTCCAGGTATGCATTACTCCGGTGCACCTCCCTTTCTACACCCTGGATGGCATTCAAAAGGGTAGACTGCCCAACAATGATGGTCCTCAGGAGGTCAATGACCTCCTCACTGAGGGCAGCAGGGGTGACAGGGGCAGGGCCTGAGGTGCCTGGGGCGAAGGAGATGCCCCCCTTCCTGGGTGAGCGGGCACGGGGCAAACGCTGAGGGGCTGCTGGGAGGGCGGTGCTGGTGCGCTGGGTGGCGGCTGTACCTGTTGTTGCGGGGGGCACGGATGTTGCTGCCACCACAAGGGAGCTCCCTTCAGAGGACGAGTCGCTGCCATTGACATCAGCACGAGTCCCCGCTGTGGAGCTCCCCTCGCCCTCCGTCCCACTGGTGTACTCAGAGTCCGTTGCATGGCCCTCCAGGGCCATGTGGGATGCAGCTCCCTCGTGCTCCGATGCCACTTCTCCTCCGCCTGATGATGCTAATGCACACATGAACAGGAAGACCACAAAAAAGGGGGGAGGAGAAATAAAGACATGTTGAGTGCATGGATTACCGCTACCGTTGGCGGACAAGACAGACACAGAAGCCCCCTGCACTACGCCGCACACTTGGGCTCCACTACGCAATCCGTGGGACATGGCCTACAAGCCTATGGACGACAACTGCACACATAGATGACACAGGGCCATGGATACCTGTACTTGGCACCCTACAGAGGTGGGGGGCGGGGCACAGGGCCATGCCTTACGGAGGGGCCTAGGCTACAGAAATCGCCCTGGCCTAGGGATACCCACAGCCCTCCTCCCCCACCCAGACACCTCCACTGCGCGCCAAGTCAGCAGAATGTATTTGTACTCACCCCCTTGTGTCTGCTGTGCTGTCCTCACACGCCCATCCAAATCGGGGTAGGCCACCGCCAGGATCCGGGACATCAGGGGGGTCAATTGACGACTGGCACCCCTCCTACGTTGGGAGGCCATCCCCAGCAGAGCCTCCGCCGTCTTCCTGCTCCCGCGTCGGATGTCCTCCCACCTCTTCCGGCAGTGGGTGCCCCGTCTGTTGTGGACCCCCAGGGTCCGGACGTCCTTGGCGATGGCACGCCAAATCGCGACTTTCTGGTGGGCGCTGACCTATGTACAGGGAGAGAAAAATTGTCATAACCTTCTGCATGCTCGATGTGAGTGGCCCCCCATCCCCACCCTTGCCATGTGGCACATGCTCTCATCTGTCGTCTGATGCATGCCTCAATCGCTCCCCTCCCCACCATGTTTCATCCACCCGACTCAACCCAGGCACTGGCCACAAAGCATGGTCCCAATGTACTTACCTGTTGGTCTGGAGGACCGTAGAGTAGCGCATACTGGGGGAGGACCCCATCCACGAGTTTCTCCAATTCTTCAGAAGTGAAGGCAGGGGCCCTTTCCCCAGTCGCAGCAGCCATTGTCTCTTCCAGACCGAGGTCACAGCAGCACTTGCAGTGTAGGTCCTCTCCTGTCGAAGATCAGGTATCGAGTGATTAAGCTGATAGAAAATGGCGGTCACGCCCGCGGCGGTGCATACCGCGCGGTGCGTACCGCGACCGCCGGCGCACATCGTCATTGGCTCGTGAAACCCATAGGCTTCAATGTTAACCAATGCGGCTTTGCGCCGTGGTCTTCGACCACCTACCGCCACGGTGTGCCACGCCAGCGCATTGACCTCACATCCCATTGTCACACTTCACAGGTCAGGCAGCCGCCATTTCAAGGGCCCACATGGCTTAATTTCTACTGCGTCACACATACCTAGGCCTTTCCTCAACACTCATACAAACCATTCAATGCATAGTGAATCGTGTTGTGTGCAAGCTGTGGGAACGTACCTGTGGGTTGATTGACTCTGTGCTCGCTGTTGTCCTTCATAGGCACCGTCCGCTGGGACATGCGAGGAGATGGAGGAATCTTCCCGTGTACAGACCGCTGGTGGACCTGTCGACAATGGAGGAACGACATGTCATTCTGACATACAGGCTTGACCGAGCCACTATACATGAACTGTGTGCCCAGCTGGAGGCAGACCTGATGTCACCCATCCGCCAACCCACAGGGATCCCCCCTCTAGTGCAGGTGCTGTCAGTACTCCATTTCTTAGCAAGTGGGTCATTTCAAACAACAGTGGCCATAGCATCAGGGATGTCCCAGCCCATGTTTTCCAAGGTGTTGTCCAGAGTGTTGTCTGCCCTGCTCAAACACATGCGGAGCTACATCATGTTCCCTGAGGTGGGGGATTTGCCTACAGTGAAGGGTGATTTCTATGCCCTTGGACATATCCCCAACATCATAGGTGCCATTGATGGGACACATGTGGCTTTGGTACCCCCCAGCAGGAGTGAACAGGTGTACAGGAACAGGAAAAGTTATCATTCCATGAATGTACAGATGGTGTGTTTGGCTGACCAGTACATCTCCCATATTAATGCCAAGTTCCCTGGCTCAGTGCATGACGCCTACATCCTGCGGAATAGCAGCATCCCGTATGTGATGGGTCAACTCCAGAGGCACCAGGTGTGGCTATTAGGGGACTCTGGTTACCCCAACCTGTCCTGGCTACTGACCCCAGTGAGGAATCCCAGGACCAGGGCAGAGGAACGCTACAATGAGCCCATGGGCGTACTAGGAGGGTGATCAAACGCACCTTTGGCCTCCTGAAGGCCAGGTTCAGGTGCCTCCATATGACAGGTGGATCCCTAATGTACTCACCAAAGAAGGTATGCCAGATCATCGTGGCCTGCTGTATGCTTCACAATCTGGCTTTGCGACGCCAGGTGCCTTTTCTGCAGGAGGATGGTCCAGATGGTGGTGTTGTAGCAGCTGTGGAGCCTGTGGAGAGTGAAGAGGAGGAAGCCGAAGAGGACGACATAGACAACAGGAACACAGTAATAGAGCAGTATTTTCAATGACACACGTAAGAGTAGACACCAGCATATTACATTTACCTAAAGACTCCTACCTCTCTACTGTCTGACTTTTTCCCCCAGTGTATGGTAACAGTGTTGTGACTTTCCCTTCCGATTTCAGAGCTGTGGGCCCCACTGCGTGACATCTGCTTTGTTTCCCCATGGACTACAGCTGTGTGACAGCGGTTTGTTGGCATCACAATGTGAATAAACATTTTGGCACTGTCATGTCTAATACATTTGTTAAAATCACAGACAGACTCCAGATTGTTTATGTGCAATAAGTGTGTTTATTCAAGTGCTCAAATTTGGATGGGTGGTTGCAAATCGGTGAGGGGTGATGGTGGAGGATTGTCCATGGCAGAGTCCAGACTATCAGTATCACAGGTGCATTGTCCAAATGCCTGTGGAAAGTGGAGCAGGGCCAGTTTAAAGTTGGACAGGGTGACAATGTGGGACAATGGGATGACAATCAGGGCGGTATCCTTTGCTGGCGGGGGTCTTGACATGTTACTCTGTCTTCTTCCTGGATCTCAGGGCCCGCCTGCGGGGTGGTTCTCCTTCTGCAGGGGGTGGGGTTCTGGTGGCCTGTTGGTCTTGTGTCGGGGCCTCCTGTCCACTAGCGCTGGCGGAGGTGGTAGCCAGTTCTTGGTCCATGCTAGTGACCGGGGCCCTTTGAGGTGCCACAGTGTTCCGCAATGTGGTGATTAACTCATTCAGGGCCACTACGATGGTATCCATGGCGGAACTGATGTTTCTTAGTTCCTCCCTGAACCCCATATACTGTTGCTCTTGCAGAAGCTGGATTTCCTGAAACCTGGCCAGGACCGTCGCCATCGTCTCCTGGGAGCGGTGGTATGCTCCCATGATGGAGGAGAGGGCCTCGTGGAGAGTGGGTTCCCTTGGTCTGTCCCCCCCCCTGTCGCACAGCAGCCCTCCCAGTTCCCCTGTTTCCCTGGGCCTCTGTCCCCTGGACAGTGTGCCCACTACCACTGCCCCCAGGTCCCTGTTGTTGTTGGGGTGGTGGGTTAACCTGGGTTCCCTGTAGTGGTGGACACACCGCTGATTGACGTGTCCTGGGGACAGAGGTATGGGCCCGCTGGTTGGGTGCTGTGCTGGTGTTCCCAGAGGGGGGAAGGTCTGCTGTGGCCTGTGGCTGTGTGAGGGGAACCGACTGTCCTGAGGTCCCCGATGAACCGGGCTGGTCATCTAGATCCAGGGAGACAGACCTGCTGTCATCACTGTCTGTGGGCCTCTTCTGGGGGTGGAGTGGACATTTGTGGACCCTCCTGCGCGGTGACCTGGCGTTCGGGTCCTGCAGGGGTATAAAAGTATGGTTATTGCTTCTGTGTGTGCCAATGGCGTGCAATGGGTGGGTGCCCGTGTACCCCAGTGCTGGCATTCCTTTGTGGGGGCTGTTGTGACGGTGTTTTTTGGGGGGGGGGGGGGGTGATGGGTATGTGCATTGGGCATGCTTTGGTGATGGGTGTCCATGCTTTGGGGCCGCATGCAGGGCTAAGTTTTGGGATGGGTGGGTTGTGATGGTGAGACATTTGCAAGGGGTAGTTGTGATGGGGGTGAGGGTGAGGGTATGAGTTGGCATGCAGGTGGGGTGGGGGGGATGAAGTAGTAAAGATGAGACTTACCAGAGTCCATTCCTCCACCGACTCCTGCGAGGCCCTCAGGATGCAGGATGTTCAAGACTTGCTCCTCCCATGTTGTAAATTCTGGGGGAGGAGGTGGGGGTCCGCCGCCAGTCCGCTGTACCGCGATGTTGTGCCTTGATACCATGGAACGCACCTTCCCCCGTAGGTCGTTCCACCGCTTCCTGATGTCGTCCCTATTTCTTGGGTGCTGTCCCACAGCGTTGACCCTGTCGACTATTCTGCTCCATAGCTCCATCTTCCTGGCAATGGTGGTGTGCTGCACCTGTGTCCCGAACAGCTGGGGCTCTACTCATACAATTTCCTCCACCATGACCGAGTTCATCATCTGAGAACCTGGGGTGTCTTTGAGGTGCCATGGGGTGGTGTGGGTGATGTGTGGGATGGATTGTGTGGTGCTAAGTGTGGTGATGTGTATTGTTGTGTTGTGTGAAGTGCGTGCTAATATTGCATGGTGACAGTGAATTGGGCGTCTGGGTGCTCGGATGTCTTTTCTCGGTGCATGTTCACGAATCTCTAGGAGTGGAAGTTTGTGGGTGATGTGGGTGTGTGTTTTATATTGTATTGGGTGTGTGTGTATGTGTATCAGGTGTGTGTATTTCGAATTGGCCAATATGGTAGTGTTTTGTAAGAGTATGTGTATTTCAACCGCGGCGGTGTGTACCGCCAATAGAATACCGCGGTTGAAAGACCGCCGCGTGGATTCGTGGGTCGTAATGGCATGGGCGTATTTCTGTTGGCGTGACGGTGGAGGTTTGGTCATCGCCAGTTTATCGCTGACCTTTGGTGTGGCGGACTTTTGTGGATGTCGGTATTTTGGCGGTTTGCCTGTTGTGGGTCAGAATGACCGTGGCGGTTTACCGTGAACGCGGCGGTTTTATGGCGGTCTTCTGTCTGGCGGTAAGCGCATTTTACCACTGAGGTTGGAGTGACCCCCATAGAATTCTCACAATGTGCTTGCCATTCGGAATGGTTCCCTCAGCGGATCAGTAGACAAATGTACCACTTAGCTGCAATATATACTACCACACATAGGTAGTCATTACAACCCTGGCGGTCGGTGACCGCCAGGGTTAAAGTGGCGTTCGTACCGCCAACAGGCTGGCGGTACGAAAACCCATATTTTGACCGCGGCGGTACCGCCGCGGTCACACCGCCGGGGCCGGCGGTATTCTGCCATTTTAGCCCCGGCGGTGATAATCCGCCAGGGCAGCGCTGCAAGCAGCTGGGGATTATGACTCCCCTACCGCCAGCCTGTTTCTGGTGGTTTGCACCGCCAGGAAATGGCTGGCGGTAAGGGGACTCAGGGGGCCCCTGCACTTGGCATGGGCAGTGCAGGGCCCCCCAGGCAGAGCCCCATCGCGCATTTCACTGCCCGAATTTCGGGCAGTGAAATGCGCGACGGGTGCTACTGCACCCGCTGCTCATCAGCATTGCCGCCAGCTCAATTACGAGCCGGCGGCAATGTTGATGTGACTTTTCCACTGGGCCAGCGGACGGTAACTCTGTTACCGTCCGCTGGCCCAGCGGAAAAGTCAAAATACGGAGCCAGCCATACCGCCAGCACTGGCGGTATTCTGGCTCCCGCAACCTCGGCGGTCTGCCTTGACCCCCATAGTACCCCGACACTTGCCAATTTACCAGAAGTGTTAAAACATGTTCAGAACGAACAAGGGGCTGCACCAACCCTGGGCTTGGGGATGAAATGAATGCATAGCTTAGATGCAGTCTCCTCAATAATACTCAGTAACATTAAAGGGGAAGCAGTAGCATTGGCCATACACCAGCGGCTCTGGGAGATTTCACACCTGGAACAGGAGAAACAGCTACCGAAAATTATTTCCAATACCTATACTAGCCTATGACGGGATAGTTTGGGAGCCAAGCCGAAAAAGCCTGGCATTTAGAGTACCAGCCCTAAGGAAGGTACCAAACAAGAACAGGAGGGTTGTAAAAAGCTCTGGGATAAACAAAAACAAAATAAAGACAGACAAAGTCAGAGAGCAGACTCTCCACACTTGGAGAACTCAGAAAGGAGATATAGGCCCTCTTTATGACCCTGGCGGTAAATCCTGCTTACCGCCACGCTGACGGCCACCAACTTACCGCGGCGGTGGCGGATATCCATTCACCATATTATGACACACACACACACCAATCCGACAGAATTCAGCAACAGACAAATCCGCCAGACCAAAGGTCAGTGATAAGGTGGCAGTATCAAAACCCACACCGTTACGCCAACAGAACAACGCCCACCACATTATGACCCGCGAATCACCACGGCGGACATTCAAAGGCAGTAAACTATTGGCGGTACATACCGCCACGCTCACAATGGACACCCACAGACAAAACACCACCACATTGGACAATTCAAACTACACACATCTGACACCCATAAACACACCACACACACACCACTTTAAAACACACACCCACATTACCCATAACCCCTTACGAATACAAATCATTGGCACGAGACTGACACCAAGACCACTTAGCCAACTAGAGCCACACACCACTCACACCAATACACCACTGACGCACTACACATCATACACCCCAAAACATTATCCAACACACCCTCACCAACACACATCACATAACACCCATTGCACCACAAAGACACCCCTGTTTCACAGAGAAGGAGTTAAGAGTCAAGGTGGAGGAAATTGTCAGGATAGAGCCACAGCTATTTGGAGCAGAGGTGCAGCAGAAATCCATTGCAAGGAAGATGGAGATATGGCAGAGAGTCGTGGGACAGCATCCAAGAACAAGGGATGACATCAGGAAGAGGTGGACCGACCTACGGGGGAAGGTACGTCCCATAGCAGCAAAAGACCAGCTCGCTATACAGAAGACTGGCGGTGGACCCGCACCTCCTCCCACACAACTCACAGCATGGGAGGAGCAAGTCCTGGCAATACTGCATCCTGAGGGCCTGGCCGGAGGAGGACTGGACTCTGGTAAGTCAACTTTCAACAATTATCACCCCCCACACCTGCATGCCATCACAGACCCTCACCCTCACTCTACTCCATCCCACACACTCCACCATCACATCTCTTCAATCCCAATGCCAAGCCCTGCATGCTGTACCAATGCATGGACACCCCTCACAGCCCTGCATGGACACTCATCACTAAAGCAAGCACAGCATAGGGAAACTAACAATCCCACCATACACCAACATACACAAGTAAAAGCTGACAGGCCAACACCAACCATAGAGGGGAAGTCAGGGATGTACAATATGTCATACACATTAACCATAACACATCATTTACATCCCCACAGGTACCCCTGCCAATGTCACCAGAGAAGAGGTGCCAGCACTATCCAGTCCGCCAAAAGAAGAGGCCCACAGTGATGACAGTAACTCTGGTCTTCAGGATCTGGATGATCTACCTGGCCTATCAGGGACCACTGGACAGCTGGTTACCCAAGCCCAATCACAGACCACCACAGAGCCTCCCCCTTCAGGAAACAACACCACAGCACCCACCCAGCGTACCCAAACCTCTGTCCCCAGGACACGTCAATCAGCAGTGTGCCCACCTGTATAGGGACCCCAGGCTACACCTCGCACCTAAGACAATCAGAGACCTGGGGTCAGTGGCAGTGGGCACACGGTCCAGGGGACAGAGGCGCAGGCCAACAGGGACGCTGCGCGCCAGGGGGAGGACAAGCCCAAGGAACCGACTCTCCAGGAGGCACTCTCCGAGATCCTGGGAGCCTACCAACATTTTTCAGGACACGATGTTCCAGATCCTGGACAACATGCAGGAGAACAGGTGTCTGCAGGAGGGACAGTACCAGGGGATCAGGGAGGACTAGCAGGCCATCAACAACACCCTGATCTCCATAGCAGGGGTGCTGGGAGACATGGCCAACATTATGAGGGAGGCAGTCTCACACCAGCGGCCCCCTGCCACTAGTCAGTCATCTGAACAGCCTTCCACTTCCGTTAGTGGCCAGGTGGCCCCGCCACAGGACCCACAGGTCACCAGCACCCCTCCCCCTGCAGAAGGCAAACCACCCTGCAAACGTTCCCTGCGATCCAGATAGAAGCCACAGACACTTGCCAAGACCCCAGCCAGGAAATGAGAATCTCCTGATTGTCCCCCTTGTGCCCCACTCAGTCACCCTGTCTACCTTGAACTGCCATTGCTCCCCTTCCAGTAGCACCTGTGCTACAAACAGACTGGAACAATATCCTGGACTTTCCTCCATCATCACCCCATCCTATTGCACTTACCCCCTACATGTTAGCACTTCAATAAAGACCCTTGGAATACAATCAATTTTGAGTATGTCATGTATTTCAAATATGTATTGATTGAAACAGGTACAACAAGTGCAAATAAACTGTATATAGAATGAGCATAGAATTAATGACCTGGCTGTAGTGATCACACCAGGAGTATTTGTCATATCACCAACATCTGCAAAATGAATAGCCAGAGGGAACAGTAAGTGGGCACTGAATTGGGAAATACCAGCATGCCAATGCCACACAGAAAAAAACCAAAGTCATTGAAATTTAAAGTTACACTGTCTCACCTGAGTGTCATTGGAAGTACTGACGGATTACACTTGTTCTGTTGTCCTCATCCTCATCCTCTGCCTCCTCATCCTCACTGTCCACAAGGACAAATGCTTCCACAGGGGCATCTCCAGTCTCCTCCTCCGGCAGAAAAGGGACATGGCGTCTGAGGACTAGGTTGTGCAACATGCAGCATGCAACTATTATCTGGCAGACCTTCTTGGGTGAGTAAAACAGGGATCCATCTATTAGATGGAGGCACCGGAACCTGGCCTTCAGGAGGCCAAAGGTTCTCTCAATCTTCTGCCCTTGCCCTGGTCAGCAGCCATTATAGGTTTGGGTAACCAGAGTCACCTGCAAATATTGAGGCACAACAATTAGCCACACACTATCCTAAATGTCCCACATCATACCCATACACCAAAATATACTGGGTGGGAACCAGGGCTCACCGATTAGCCACACCCTGTGCCTCTGTAGTTGGGCCTTCACATTTGGGATGCTGCTATTCCTCAGGACAAAGGTATCATGCACTGACCCTGGATACTCAGCATTGGCGAGGGAGATGTACTTGTCCGCCAAGCACACCATCTGCACATTCATGGAGTGGAAACTCTTACGATTCATGAACACCTGTTCATTCTGGGGGGAAGGGGGTGGGGAGACAAATGCAATATGTGTTCTGTCAATCACCCCAATTATATTGGGAATATGTCCCATTGCATAAAACTCGGCCTTCACAGTGGCCAAATCCTCAACCTGGGGGAAAGCAATGTAGCTGTACATGTATTTTATCAGGGCAAACAATACTCTTGTCAGCACTATTCAGAACATTGGCTGTGACATTCCTGCTGCCAAGCCCACTGTCACTTGGAAAGAACCAGTTGCCAGGAAATGGAGCACTAATAGAACTTGCACAAGAGGGGGGATCCCAGTGGGGTGACGGATAGCAGATATCAAGTCTGTGATTGTGGCCCTGTCCAGTTTATAGGTGAGTGTAGCTAAGTCCACTAAGGGTCTGTACACAGGGTATGTCTCCATCTCCTATTCATCCGCAGTGGTAGGAATCTAAGGGACAAAAGAGTGAGGAGCCTGTCACAAACTGAACAATGGAGCCACAACAGTAGTTTGCAATCTTAAAACATGTAATGGGTCAGTGTTATTTCTCCAGTATGTGCCTATTTCTCCTGTGACACAGAATTCTTCCATAGGCCTGCCCCCTGAAATGGCGTCCACCTGTCCTGTGTGGAGGGACAGGTGGAAGTGAGGTAATTCCGCTGACGTTGTGCGCCGTGGCGGGAGGCGGTCAGGAACCGCCATGCAATTCCTCATTGGTTAATATTGGGCCCTAAGGGGTACAATGGCCAATAGGGATCTACGCCGCTGCTGACGGTATGCACCGCCGCGGACGTGACAGCCATTTTCTATGTAAATGTATCATATTCCTCACTTGTTTCCTGACCTTCCATAGGAGTGGACCTACACTGCATGTGCTGATGTGACCTGTGTCTGGAACCTATCATGGCCCGTGTGACCAGGGAAAGGGCCCCAGTCTTCACTTCGGAGGAGTTGGAGAGACTGGTGGATGAGGTCCTACCCCAATACGGACTGCTGTATGGGCCTCCAGACCAACAGGTGAGTATACTGTGGGCATGATGCATGTGGCATGCACGTATGGAGGTGTGTGTGACGGCACAGTGTAAGGGGTGAGGGATGTTCTCCTGGCTGGGTATGCATTGAATGCTGGGCTATGTGTGTCCCAATAGTGCTGTAAACGGGTATGACGGACCATTTGTGTAACTGGCTGGACTGTTTGTCTAATGGTGTTCTCCTGTCTGTATTGCCTCTGCAGGTCAGCTCCCATCAAAAGAAGGGTATATGGCATGCCATGCCAAGGAGGTGCGGACCCTGGGGGTCTATGGCAGGCAGAGCACCCACTGTCGGAAACGGTGGGAAGACCTGAGACGCTGGGCACGCAAGACCGTGGAAGCCCAGCTTGGGATGGCCTCCCAACGAGGAAGGGGTGCCCGTTGAACCGTGACCCCCCTTATGTTCTGCATACTGGCGGTGGCCTATCCAGAGCTTGATGGGTGCTTAAGGGCAACACAGCAGCCACAAGGGGGGTGAGTACAGGGGTCTCATTACAACTTACGCCTGTTGGGGTGGTATCCGGGTGGTGGTTGTGTGTCCTCGGGTACCCCTAGGCCAGGCCAGACATAGCAGCGGAGGACCTCTGGTGGCTAAGGGTCTGAAGGGAAAATACTGCCTATCTAGCTTGTTAGCATTCACTACTGGCTAGGGCTGCATGGGTCCAAGGTGTGCTACCTGGAGGCAGAGTCCACTGACGGCACCAGTAGGACTGAGGGCAAGGGGAGCACCACGGCGGAGACTGGAGGGGACAATACATACTCAGATACCTCCTCCGATGGGAGCTCCCTAGTGGTGGCGGACACCTCTGTGACCACCCCTGCTACAGGTACAGCCGCCACCCCAGTACCAGCACCGCCCTCCCAGCAGCCCCACATCGAGTTGCCCGTGCCCGCTTACCCAGGAGGGTGGGCATCTCCTTTGCCCCAGGCATCTCAGGCCATGCCACTGTGAGAACTGCTGCCCTGAGTGAGGCGTCTACTGACCTACTGAGATCCATCGCTGTAGGGCAATCAACCATTGTGAATGCCATCCAGGGGCTGGCAGTCCAGATGCAACAAACTAATGCATTCCTGGAGGGCATTCACACTGGATTGGCGGCCCAACAGACATCGATTCAGGCTCTGGCCTCCTCTCTGATGGCAGCCATTTTCCCTGTTTCTACAGTCCCCCTCCAACTTCCACATCCCAGTTCCATTCTCCTCAACCTCAACCCATCCCAAGCAAACAGCCAGACGAGCATGCACCCAGGAAAACACCCAAGAGTGGCACAGGCAAACACAAGCACCATACTCGATCCCACAGGCACTCACACAAACACCATTCATTTGCAGACATTATAACATCCACTGTCTCCCCCTCCTCCACCTCCACTACCCAACCAGTTATGTCCACACTCACACCTGCATGCACTACATCAATATCCACTACCAGCATCATCAGCGCATCAAGCAGAACACACACCACACTGACAGTCACATCCACAACATCCATGCACACGTCCCCTGTGTCCTCTCCCACTGTGTCTGTCCCCCCCTCCTAAGGTACACAAACGCAAGCACTCAGGCACCCAACAGACATCCACCTCACAACAGCATGCAACCCATGCACCTGCACCCAAATCCAGCACCTCCAACAACCACTCCCTCATCCTCCACTCCCATTATTTCTCCCTTTTCCTACCCCAATGTCCCTAAAAAGCTTTTCCTTTCCACCATTGACCTCTTCCCTACCCTTCTCCACCCCCATTCTGCACTTATGGCCAGGGTATCAAGAACCCAGCCAAGCACCTCAGCCAAACAGTCCACGGGCCCAGTTCCATCAGCACCTACTCGTGGTGGAAAGGATTCCAGGTCACAAATACTGAAGGGGAAGGGGAAGGAGCCTACACCAGGCAGCAGAAAGGGGAAGGAGCCTGCACCAGGCAGCAGAAAGGGGAAGGAGCCTGCACCAGCAAGCAGAAAGGGGAAGGAGCCTGCACCAGCAAGCAAGAAGGGGAAGGAGCCTGCACCAGCAAGCAAGAAGGGGAAGGAGCCAGCAGCAGCTGTCACAGAGCCCCCACCGCCAGCCATGGTTGTGCAGGCATCAGTGAGTACAGGGGCTGAGCAGGAGGCTCCCACTACCACCACCACCACCACGGTGCAGCAATCGCAGGGTGCAGGGGCTGAGCAGGAGGCTCCCACTATCACCACCACCACAGTGCAGCCATCGCAGTTTGCAGGGGCTGAGCAGGAGGCTCCCACTACCACCACCACAGTGCAGCCGTCACCGCCGGCGGACGCCATGTGATCCAGCCTCCATAGGCCTCTGGCTCTCCCCTCCAGAACCAGTGTGCAAGTCACCCACTTGAGAGACTGTGGCCTTGCACTCCCCAGGACAGAGCAATGGGCATGTTGCCCCCTCCAGAACCAGTGGGGAAGACACCCACTTGAGAGACTGTGGCCTTACACTCCCCAGGGCCAGGCACAGGGCATGTTGCCCCCTTCAGCACCAGTGGGGAAGACACCCCCTTGAGAGACTGTGGCCTTGCACACCCCAGGACCAAGCACAGGGCATGTTGCCCCCCTCCAGAACCAGTGGGGAAGACATCCACTTGAGGGACTGTGGCCTTGCACTCCCCAGGACAGAGCAATGGGCATGTTGCCCCCTCCAGAACCAGTGGGGAAGACACCCACTTGAGAGACTGTGGCCTTGCACTCCCCAGGACTGATGCCCCTGCAGTGTTCTCTCCGTATTGGTGCAGGTAACGAGTGGGGCCTTGGACTTTGCCCTGTGGCTATGTGGCCCCTGTGAACTGAGGACTGGGAAGTGTCCCTTTTTTGTACATTTGTATATATCTGTTGCATTGGCAAATCGTATTATTAATTTTGTGTTGATCTTATTACAATCACTTTAGTCAATTCCTCTGGTCCTTGCATTATTCAGCCGATTTACGGGGATAAATTGTTTACTGGTGCAGCTGGTTGTGTGTATGGTGTGTGTGTGTCTGGGGTGTGTATTGTGCGTGTGTATGTCACTCTCGTTTTCCTCCCCCCCCTCCCTTGTGTGCTAGGCGGCTGTACTCACCGTCGCGTCTTCGCCGGCGTTGGTGTTCGTGGTGGAGCATAACGTAGAAGAACATTGGAAATACATGCAGTTCGGGTACCATGGCGGCACGGTTCTTCCCTGTGTCTCCAATGGTGAGTCCTTTGACTTCTGAGCTCTGTTTCCCCCAGGCTTTTGATGGCATTGGTACCGCCCCAGAAAAAGTGGCGGATTGTGTAGTCATAATATGGTGGGCGGAACTTTGACTTCCGCCTGGCTGTAGGCGGGTACCGGCGTGGTGACTGCTGTTTCCGCCCTGGCCGTCGGTGTGGTACATTGGCTGTCTTTCGGAGATCTTACCGCCATGGCCATAATTTGGCGGTAGTTACCGCCACTATCATCGACCACCAGGGTCGTAATGAGGGCCATAATCTCAGAAATAGGGAAAATATAAAAGCTCTTGACAGATATACTGATTCACATCCCTCTTGTTCCTGTCAGGTCGCACTGGATAGACGTAGCGAGAGAGTGGTCCGGTCAGAGCAACGTACTGACTACGTGAAACAGAAGAAAGACTTACAGCGTTCTTCAGACAAGAAAGAAGATAAGTCCCCACAACAAAAGCCACAACTTAAAAAGAAAAAGTTGGCAGCACTTTCAATTAATAATGCCAGCAAACTTGAGAACATTGCTGAAGAACAAGAGGTGGGCAGTGACACTGCTGGACAGCGCGGCAGAAGTCATGCTATGTCACCAGAGTCTGAAAGATCATCTGGATGCGGCAGCAACTAGTGACTTTATTGCAGTCAAGACTGCGGACGGGCATGTTCTCCGACCCTACAGGGTTAATGATTTAAGTATCCAAATTGAGGGAGACTCCTGAACATGTTTGTAAGCTTCCACATGTAGAAGATGTCATTTTGCCTTCTTTCTCACATCTTGTTCTGGAAGCAGTTAAAAAAGCCTGCACTGCTGACTGGGCTTTGGCGCAAGCACCTGCGCAATACCGCAACCACGTAGGGTGGGATCGAGATTCCCCCTGCCAGATAAGTTCTACACTCCAACCTCTGCCCCAATATCCTGTTAAAAACGAAGCCAAAGCTCCAGTGAGGGAGATCCTCACTCAGCTTGAGTACAAGGGTATAATACAATGTGTCTCTGCAATGAATAACCTGTTACTCCCCGTTGCAAAACCAGACCATTCATATAGAATAGTCTTAGACTACAGACACTCAAACACTTAAACAGTCAACCACGCACATACGCAATACAAAATTCACACAGTGCTGCACTAATTAACAACATAGTGCATAAAAGATACAAAACAACCTTGGATATTTCCAACGTTTTTTTCTGCCAGAACGTAGCAAATGAAAATCGGGACCTGAGTGCATGTTCATTCAGCTCACAAAAACGCTTCTGCCGTTTGCCCCCAGGCTCCACCTGTGGAACATCAATATTGCATGATATTGACCCTGAGGCGTTGTCCTATGTGGATGATATCTATCTCACAGATGACGACCTCAACATTCATCTTGACAGGGTGGATCTGATCATTCTAGGATCTGCAGCCCTTGGCTACAAATTCAGTTTTAGGGAAACTAAGATATCCTTTCTCAGTGTATTGTTCCTGGGTTATGAGCTATCAAATGAGGGCAAGAGCCAGGCCCGCACTTTTTAGAAAAATGTGCTCAACTGCAAACACCAAACACCATCAAGAAACTAGTCTCTACTTGGTTTCTTTAACTTTGGCAGAACATACACTCCTGATTATGCACAACGCATCAAGCCAACATTGCAACATGCCCTCATCCTGGCATTGGAACATACGGATTCAAGACACCTTTCATTGACAGTGTGTGATTCTTACTACTGTGTCCAATCTTACAATGATTATCTCAATCATTGGCGGTTGAATGGGTTTAGGGACTCAAAAAGTAACACCATAAAACACAGAATTCTATAGGGGAGGGTGGCTGATCTTAAGGATAAGCTACCTGATGCTCATGTAGTCCATACATTGGGTCACCCATATGTAGGAGTACACGTTATTGGAAACTCTTTGGCTGACGAAGCGGCCAAATCCGCAGTAGCTACGGCGTCTATTGCTGCAATGACTCTTTTTCAGATGAGATTGGATAATGAAATTCTGGCTGTCTTGAAAGCTTTGGCTGAAGGCAAGTCTCTCCCAAAAGCATACCCTACAAAATATTCATACCATATCAGTGCACAGAATATTGCCTTTGCATCAATTCCTGAGGTGGGAGATTGTGTGATCCTCAACCAAGACCAGAGATTAGATCTCATCAAAAGCACTGCAAGAGGGTGTTGCATCTGCTCAAGCTGGTTTTGTGGCCACAATATCAATATTACAGATATGCTTCTGGTGGAGAGGTCTATGCAAACAGGCCAAGCAATATGTCCTCGATCTGTTATAAAGACTTGCTGATCTTTAACAGTACATATGCGGTTGCACATTCCATTCGGACCAGGGCCCTGCTTTTGCCTCTAAGGCATTCAGGGACACCAGGAGGACGATGGGTGTTGAACTCCATTACTCCTCACCCTACCATCCCAAGAGTAAATTGGTCGTTGAGAGGAGGAATCATAATCTAAAGCAGTCCTTAACAGCTAGAGTATTAGGTTCAGGCCGCAGTTGGCTTCATCACTGATATGGGGTCCAAAGAGCACTGAATAATCTGCCAAGACGGTCCTTGGAGGACGCATTCCTTACGAGGTCATCTTTGGGATACCTATGTATATCCCAGATCTGGATTGCTCTGGTTTGGTGGCAGCAGGCGCATCTTTTGACATAAATGAACGGCTCACTGTCTTACAGGAGCTTCAGTAATTTTGTGATGATAATTCATCTGCCAGTGCTGCCACCTTAGGAATAAGGAATTTGACAACAACATCTACAGGCTGGATTCCTTAAGTTGTGGATCTAGTTCGTGAGAAGATTGCTGTGAAGAGGGAATTCGGCCCATCCTACAGAGCACCAGTCCGAGTCCTGGGAATACAAGACACCAGAACAATCATCTTACCACCGCTGCCAGGTTCCAAAGGCAAAAGATTTGTCTCCTTCGACAACATCAAACTGAACCATGTGGTTGATCCTGCACAGTAGACCCTGAGGTCCCTTGGGTAGTTCCTGGTCTCCTCTCATAACCCAACAGGACATACCTCTTCAAAGAAGAAACAACAACCCTTCTGACTACACCAGCATGTACAACAATGCCACAAATGCCTCATCAAGCATGGGGAGGGAGGAAAATTAGCTTCTGCTGATTCTTGTTACCACTTCAACAACAACAACTGTCCAAGATGTGGCTGTCTTCTACTCCAACTCAACACAGACGACATTGTCTACTATGAACCTCCAAGTAACAAACTGGCTCCTGTGTTTGCAGAGACTGCTTTTGGTTATTTCCTCGACCTTGATGACTTTTCTTTAAATTCATCCGCACCTGCAACTGAAACTGTTTCAAAGACAAGTAAGCTGTACATATGGTTTAAAAATAAATATTTGATTTATCCATGAAATTATCTGTGGATCTTTCTGACATTGCTTGCCTTTCTGTTATGGATTGGTTCTGTAACGGTTTTCTTTCTCTTGATAAATTGTCATTGACACTCTTTGGTCGAGCCATTGGATGCAGTTCTAACTCCATACCTTTCCTCACACAAGGTTCAAAGAGACTTGTCCCTTGTGAACATTTCAGCCTTATCAATTTCAGATGGGATTGTTTAGGATAAAGTTCCCTTTGATATATACCGGCCTACTGAGGTTATCCAAATTCCTTAGGTTTTCAAAATTTCAATAACTGATGTAATCACACCTGGTGTTGTTTCTGATGACTGGGAGGTTCAAACAGTTGATTCAGTGCGTGCTGAACTGCAAGATTACACTAAATTTGAAAGTGATGATGTGTGCACTGGCACAAAAAATTATGGCAAAATGTTCTGTTATAATAATTGGGGACCTTTCTACCTGCACCGAACAACAACACATAGATCAGTATTTAATTACACACAGTGGGAACACTATTCAACTCCACCTGTGGGAAGCCAAAAGCATTATTCAGATAAATTTGCATACTTTTCTGGGCATGACATGAAAAAAGAAGTCATACTACTTCAAGTAGCCACCTTCTAAAATTAGGACGATTTTGCTAACAGACACTAAATTGATTTATTCAGATTTTTTTCTTTCCCGACTTGCAGTTGAAGGATACGAATACTGGAAGAACACTATTGATGTAAAGAGTGTATGGGAAACACAGGATTGGCAAATTCAGGGTAGGGAAGCTTTATTTAGAGCATGCCTTATTCCTGTTCAAATTATCTTATTAAATGATACAATTCAACAGACATCCTGTCTAGGGTTAGCAAACATAAAAGAAATGAATGCGCCCAGTATCCCCACATCAGCCAAATTCACCAACTGGCAAATTATTCTTCAATGTCACCGAGGTGGAACTAAATGATAATGTTCAGGATGGTACCTATAATTCGTCACTTTCCAGTCCCGGTGGGTGGTTATCATGGCCATTAGACACAAATGGGTGTCAGGTGCATTTTGTGAATTCCTCAGGGAGTTTCAAGATTATCTGGCTGGACCCATGCTTCGTTTTTCCACATTCCCTCCATCACCTGTTGTTTTTGTATTTGTCGCCCTAAGTAGGAAGGGTATGGCCCAACGTGGGTCTTGTGATTACTATGCCGCCAGATTCAAGCTAGCCTGGCTGATGACCAGGATGCCTGTTTCTGGTCCAGGGAGACCTGACATGGCCTGGCAGTTTGGGCTGGGTCACAGTCAAACACTGGAGCATAACAAAATATTAATACCTATGAAAAATCAGCCAATCCTTAGGCAACAGTCAAAACAAAGGCCAACTTGCCTTCTGCAACTGGGTTAGTTAGAAGACTATTGAGCAGGATATTTTTCTCCACTATTTGAAATGCATATATTGCATCTTAAGAGCTGTACTTACCACGTCAGCCATGCTCCAGGAGCATTGTCTCATATTAGTAAATATAATCAACACAGCCAAATGTCAGACAACAGTGAGAAGAAGGGTAGTCTGGGTGCTGTCATTCAAAACTGTAAAAATTTGATTTCATTATGTACAGAAAAAAATATCTCCTTCTGAATGTAATCACTAACTTTGTTCTGTCTTTGTTTGCTCTGCTTTACATGCCTTTCCCCAGTTATGGGTATTATCGAACAAGTTACCTTTGGTAATACCTTTTCTGGTAGAGATATGGACTAGCCGTAGATTCCTTACCTTAAAATTCTCCCCAGGCACCAGACTGGATCCGGAAAAAACTTTTCAGCAGTATCTGTGCATGTCAGTATAGGGTGCAATGCGACTCCATATCAATGTCGTCCACTGGATATGACAGCGACAGAGTCCATATAATCCCTCCTCCGATGAGCTGACGTCAGTTTCTTCTGTGATCATAATCTGCGGAACACAGGCCCATCACAGACACTGGCAATGGGACAGTGTGCCAAAAAGATAAAAAAGATGTAATTTGAACTACCACCACTGAATAGAAATGCTTTGTAGGATAAGACCAAGCAAAGGATAGTGGGGTAAGATAAAGTAGTTCGCAGAATGAGGTGGGTGGGTGTTTCAGTAAGGAATCAGCGGCTAGAATATGTCTCTACCAGATAAGGTGTTACTGAAGGTATGTAACTTGTTCATCTGATAGAGACAACTAGCAGTTGATTCCTTACTTTAACATAGATACCAAAGCAATTTAAACCCAGGAAGCGGGTCTGCGAACACATTCCACTCAATCCTTACAAATCAGGAACTGGTCTAACTGAAGGCGAAGTAGCCGAGCACATGAGAGACAAAGGTGAGAAAGAACATTGGTCCCACCAGAAGAATAGTGGAAGACCACAAAACAGTGAAAGAAGACTTGAAATGCTATGGAAAGCGGGGCACATGGAAATGAAAACAGAATCTATTGTAAACAACAATCTAGAAAACACAAGCATGAATAGCCCTACGGTAGGAGACATTCCTGTAAATGGGCTAAGGACCAAGGTGCAAGACCACTGCAAAAATCAATGAGACAATTGGGAGGGAACACCTAACAAGGGAGGGCCACAGAGGCTACATAAAGAGGAGTGATGCATGCATGCTGCCTCATCAGGATGCATTGGCGAAACCAGCAACAAATAGAAAAGTGAACGCTGGTAGGAAGAGGAAGTAAAAAAACAGAAGGCACTTCTCCAGGAACACCAACAGAGGAACTATTGAGAAGTGTAACAGAACCGTAATGCATAGAAAATGGTTAAAAAGGAGACACAAGGCGTGACATGTGCACAACAGATGATGGGGAAATGAAGATATCGGAATAGAGACCAGCCAAAACACCAACCTGCATATATACATATATATGTATGTATCTATGTATGCAGGCTGGTGTACGTATGTATATGTAATGTGTTCGTACAAAGGTATTCTATAGATAATGCCCAGGCAGACACAGACATAGACAAATTTAAAGATGTAGATCTAGACCCATTATATGTAGACATGCATCTGTAGATACACAGTATATGGAAATAGAGAAAGAAAAGGACTCAACAAACGGCCACACCGTAGCAAAATAAAAGAGAGCATAGATAGAGAAAATCAAACCCCTCAAGGATGGAAGAAGCCCATAAGCAGGAATGCTAATAGACGAGAACCCAAAATTGGCTGGCAGAACGACCTGATGACAGTAACAACAGAAACCTTGTGGAATATGAATCAAGGTCGACACCAGGCGGGAAAGCGTCACAGGAGACAACGCCAACCATAGAAGGCCAAGATAATAGGAAGGAGTCATCCAGCAGACGGAAAAGAGTCACGGAAGGAAGAGCTAAAGAGTAAAGTTGACATTGACTTCCAGAATGGGGTCCGAACAGTGGACCTGCAGGGGTGTGCAAGGTCAAAGCAAATGTTTATCCCAGAGAATACCGCTCCGAGCAACAAAACAAAATGTGGCTAGAGAGGAAAATTGCTACCAAAAGGAAAAAAACATAACTACCACCATGTAGTCGACAGAGAAGGATTAAGCAAGTGCCAGGACAGGAATCCTATGCGCTAAATGATGGAAGACAGCGGTGAAAACATGACCAAGGTCACACAAAAGGAAATGGGCAGGGCTAACAGTCTTTAATAAAGAAAAGAACCCATACTCAGAGAAAGGAAGCCCCGAACATGCCCAGAACAGTGCAGGAAAGGAGTAAGCACGCTGACATCAGCGGACAACTGGAGCAGCAAGGTAATTAAATACCTTTATATGAATACAAACACATATATATATATATATATATATATACATATATATATACACACACAAACATATCTGAAGCATAAGTGAACTGCAGCAAGATCAGACGGAACGGTCTGAAGGAGGACTACGATGTATACATGATGAGGACAAAAACAGTGGCACATGGCCAGAGAAAAACATGTGGGTTAATGCACAAAGAGGATATAGAAGTGCATGAAAAAATGAGAGTGAAATAGGTGTACCATAAGAGCGACATAGCGTGCTCTCTATATATTAGAAAATCAGAAGGTATGTAATAACACATTTTAACAAGCATTTTCAATGCAACCGGGCTCGCATATGCTCGAGTTGGAGCTATTTGTGTTGTAAACTCCTAACTTAACTTTTCTTGCCACACAAATTAAAAGAAAAAAAACACAGCGCAATCGCGTTATGTAAAATGCAGCGCGATTGCGCTGAAATTGAAAACGAAAAAACGGAGCGCAATCACGCTATGTAAACCCCAGCGCGATTGCGCTGAGGGGAAAATGAACAGATAAAGTAGTCCAGAAACCAGGCTCAAAACATTGAGCCTCGTATGTTTCTAGTAGTTTACCGGTGCTGTGTAGGCGGGCTAAACACCGGAAAAGGCAAGACCTATGCATGCCTTTCACAAATGGAAGCAAGCAGATTTTAAAGAGCAAGCCTAGGAACCAATGAAAGAGACTGACGCGACCTGGGCGTGGTTTGAAGCCCAAAGAGAGATTACTTTATGGACGGAGCGCTTTGCGCTCGCCCATAAAAAGTGACACTTCTAAGCAAAGATGTACCATGGATTTGGGAACAGAACACCGCTTTCCACCCAATGGGAAATGACAGCCCTAAAACCAGAGGTGCCCCCTCCCCCCAAAAAACTGGGGAAGACCGAAAGTAGCAGTAGAGTCCTTACTCACAGAAGGAACTATATAGTAACTACTCTCAAAAGAAGCACCTAACACAGTCCCTATAAGGAACAGCCAAGTATAAAAAGATGGCTAAAAGCCTACAGCAATTGCCCCGAAGAGCAGGAAACTGAAAGCCTCTCACACGAGGAATAACCCCGTAGACAGCAAATCTCTTCGGTAGAGACAACAGAAAAGCCCTCTGTAATAGTAATGAGATCAAAACGAACAGGTTCACTAGAAATAATGGAACATATCCACGACAAGTGGAAAAAGAACGCACACCTGCAGACGCAAGAACATCAACTAGGGTGCTAGGAAGTTTGCATATAAGAATAACAAAAAGCACATGAAAGGAGCTGGAACACCACACCGGACGTCATACTGGAAGCAAGAAGCACACTGCCCGTAAAGGTGTTAGAAAAAAACAGGGGGATGAAAACTGCCCTGGACAAAGGATGGAAACCAATACAGAGAAGACCTTGTACCACCAAGAGGCTTTAAGACAGAGTGCCACCATGAGCATTTCTAAAGAGGCATATAGCAGAGTCAGCATGCGCACCAAAAAGTGAGGTGCCATCAAAAGGCATGTCAAGTAAAGCTGCTTGTACAGCCTCCGAAAGATTTTGAGGGACGCAACCATGCCTGTTGACGCAGAGCCAATGAAGAGGTCATAACCCTTCCTACAGAATCGGAGATATCCATACCACATCTGAATGCTAAGCTTGGCAGCTTGCTGTCCATCCTGTACGAAGGGAACCAGAATATTCCTAGCCTCTTCAGGGAGAGGAGGCAAAATATGCTCCACGAGTCCCACAAGATATGGGAGAAGCGAGCAAGGACACAAGAAGTGTTGAATAAATGCAGGGCAGAGCTAAATGAAGCATAAATCCGCCTACCAGAAGCACTCACCTTCCTGGCCTCTCGCTCTGGATGGACAGAAGGGACATGGGTAAGACTCTGTGCAGCTAAAGCAGTTTACACCACAAAGCTTTGAGTACTCGGATGCTGACGGAGGCAAGATGGATCCTCTGGAGCTGGTCTGTGTCTCTGTGAAATAGAACATTCCACGTGGGCCAGATACCGGCTGGGCCCCAACCACTTAGAGGTTATCATAAACAGCCTCACAATAAGGAAAGAACAGCTCCACAGAAGGCTGGTCAGAATGTAACATATCAAGTAAAGGGTCCGTGGACAACTGAACTGTAGGAAGTTGTAAATGCAAAGATTCCGAAACACGCTTTAACATGTATGCCAGAGCAGAACTTGCCTCCGAGGCCAAGCCAGGGGATGACAGGAGGCTAGAAGCCAGGGAGGAGTCCAGGTCTCTAGTGGTGCCTAATTCAAATAACCAATATGATTGTGTAAGCAGAATGGTTTTGGAAAAAGGAGGCTGACAATTCAAACCACGCCCCTCTGATTGGGGAACTGGAGGGTGGGCATCAGAAGACATAGGGCAAGAATTGGAGATCGCAGACTCCACTGGCGCCACTCCCCACATAGGGATCAATGCCGACCGACTTCAAGAGGGTGAGACCTCAACATTGGAAGGGTCATCGACCGACTCCATTGACATGACAATCAGGGCATCGAGTGAGGACGATGGGACCACCACCACCAGAGTCAGCAAGGCAGAAGTGGACGTATACAATGGAGCCGGTAGAGAAGACTCCAGAGATGGTGGGTAGTCAGGGCCTTGGGAGGGTTGACAGGCACCAAGGAAGAAGCTGCTGGTGACGATCACACCAGGGCACCCTTCACCTCCTTGGTACCCAAAGGCGCTTCGGAGGGAGGGGTAGGTCCAAAAATGGCATGCAAACATGAGTAGTAGTCCTGCATCTGGGCTAGAGTTGCCCCAGCACCTGGAAAAACTAAGAAAGACGGGGTGGACTCCTGCGCGGACTTGTCCTAAAAAGAATGAGAGGAGCCGCATGGGGGCGGTAAAGCCAGAGGAGGATGCGACTTCCTCCAGGGACAACGCTTACCGTGAGGCGTAGATGGAGCCACACGTGAACTCCCAGAGCGTTTGCACAAACGGATCTTGGAAGAAGAAGGACTCTGACGCCTACAGGAGTCCTGGGAAGACTGCGACAACTGCGCCGCCTGGAGCTTCGGCCGCTACTCCCTCAATGCTTTCAGCCTCAAATGTTGACTGACGTGCCAGTCATCGGTGTCATGGTGGTGGCATAAGCACCACATAAAGACAGAATGGGGGGTCCGTGATTGACACGTATCGAGCACAGGATCCACAGGCCTTAAAGCCAGAAGGCATGCACACTTTCCATCCATTGAAAATCATCCAAAAGGGAGGCCAAAATGGCCAGAGGAACCGCTTCTCCGGATCTGCGTTGTAGCACTGAAAAGAAGAAACTGACGTCAGCGCGTGGGAGGAGGGATTATATGGACTCTGTTGAAATCATGTTTAGTGGATGAAATCGACACAGAGTCGCATGGTGCCCTCTACCGACGCACAGAGGTGCTGTAGAAAAGGCTAGTTGTCTCTATCAGATATTATCATATCATACACACATCTAGCAAGGTCCTACGCAGTCATAATCTTTGGTAAAAGTGAGAATTTAAGTACATGAAGAATAAATGCTTTTCCATTGACCATACTGGATGTGAGATCTAGTTCTGGAAGGAGTTAAGGCAACAATCCAAGGGAGACCCCTTGCTCACTCTAGAGTCATTCACAAGCATACAGCTACTGTTTATTTGGTTTCTGCTTCATATGGGTGCAGCCTCACTCTCTCTGCCTATAGGTGATTCATTTGCATGATACCCTCAAATGACGCAGGGTGCTTAGTGTGCTTGGAGAAAGGAGTGAAATCAGCAGGCCTGCAAGATAATATCTTTACAAGGATGCACCACTGAACAGCAGGTGTATCCTGCGACATTCACGCCATAACACACTGCAAGACCCCATCACAAGAATAGTGATATGGCAATCTGAAAATGACTTTGCATTTCCAAGAAAAGTGAAAATGTAGATTAAATTAAAACACATATCTTAGTAGGAGTTTTATTATTTTCTTGCTGCTATCCAGCAATTCCTAAACTGCGAGCTATATGAAAAATAAACTTTATAAAACATTATAGTAAATTTACAAGATATTCATGCATTTATAGATTGATATAAGTGCCAGTATGAGTCGTCATCAGGGATCTATGATTAACCTCCTGAACACTGACTTAAATCCCAGCAAGAGCATCTCATCATCTCTACCATTCTGAGCGTGATAAAATGGACCTCTATATATCGACTTCTTTGAAAACTTGTCATTTATAGTGCCACCAAACTGCAAAACATGCTGTACCAAGCGCTACATAAACAAACATAATTAAACATTTGTTTACAGTAAAAATCAAAGGTATCAGTGAAATTAAGTTACAATGGGTGAATGCTACAACACAACAAAAAAAAAGAAAATTTAATCTCAAAAGTAATGAAACTCATTAGTTAAGGTTTTTTTTAAATGAAAACAACAGGAGGGTGGGCTTTTGCTCAAACTAAGGACAAAACACAGACTTTAATTTCAAGCAGCAGCGGCTATTACCCTTTGAAAGTGGTGGGGCAAGTGAAGTGCCCCACCACTTCGCAAAAAATAAATAAAACACCCCCTCCCTCCAAAACCCCAAAGTAAACCACCTCTCCCCCCAAAATCCCAAATAACACTAACTATAAACACAGCCACTACACTTACACGCACTACACACTTACATATATTACACAAACATGCATTACACATTTGAAAAAAAGGCACTTGCCCATGGGCTGCACATCCTCCTCTGTGGTCTTCTGCTCTCTGACAGAGAAAGAGCTCCCCTAACCAATCCAGATGCTGTCTCATGCTGTTAACCGGCATGAGAGAAGAGTCTGGATTAGATGGAGCATCCTGGCTGGATGCTCCTTCAGGGCCTGAAGGCCTGTATCTAATGTCTCTACCCAGCTCTCCTAAGGCAGCTGGTGCGCACGTTACTTTGGCAGACGCAAAGCTGCCCGACAAAGTGACATGCGCACTTTGGATTGTCCAGTCCAGTCACTGCTCCAGTTCTCTGCTGCATGAAGCAGAGGTATTCCTCTCACGCCCAGCATGTCTTTGGGCTGGTATTCCCTAAGTGGAAAAAATTGAATTGGCAATTAATTCTTTTCATTGCCATTCTATTTTATTCTGCAGGGCACTCAGTAGGGGGGGAGGGTTGGGAGGCTGGTGATGCTCCTCCACCCTCAAGAAGAAACAGCCACTGATTTCAAGACTGTACATGGAACATGCACAACCTGTCAACCCACCCCAAAATTTGCAAAAGCATTTTCTCACTTCACTGTCAACATACTCTCAACTCGCTCCTCATCACCATTCCCAAGATTCTCATTTTCAATGCTTTCACCTATCAGGTACCCAAGCACCGGAGCACCTTGCAAAATATGGACTTCAGTCTCTCTAACAGAGCTCAAAGGACAACGAAGCACCACACCTCTCCCCACTGATAGCCTGGTAGCCAGACTTCCACTCACTTAGTTGTACCTGCTACATACGGATATCTAGGTGTTGTACTATCTTCTTTCTTTTTCGTCCACCAGCATTCATACCTTAGCACCTATTTGACATGTAACAACCTCTTATAGTGTTGTGATCTATGCAGCAAGTATAATTGATATCTCTGGCATTTTTGTGCCGAATACTTCTCACTATTCTTCAAATAAATGGTCAATACCATCTTGACAGAGCAGTATTGAAAGGGGGTTAGTGGGTATTAGAAATGTTGGATGCACTACAGAGCTGTAGCCCATTGTTCACATCTCAGAAATATTTAAATACATTAGGTATAGGAGCCTACTAATGAAAAGGCGAATTAAGTAAATGTGCTAAAATGTCAGTACCACTGATACAAATACATACTTTTTCACTGCCTCTCCGGGAGACAACGAAGTAGCCACAGAACTTCCAGGTTGAGAGACATAGAAAAGCTGTTGCTCATTTCTCACTGGAGCAATTTTACATTCGTGTTCATGGCCCCAGATTACAAGGTCCAGGAAGTCATCCAAAAACTGCTCAGGGATGTAATTGGTGGCACCATGTTTATTCCTGTTATGAAGTTAAAGAGTTTGGTTAGCACAATGAAATACATCATTAGATGGCATGTCTCTAAATTATCATGGCAAAGCATTCAACAATGTGAAACACATGCTTTGTTTACATGAATGCATTTCATATGGAACCACTTTTTCTAAGTAGAAGGTAGATTCTCAAGGGTACCTGTTCAGGGTGAACAGGAAAAGAAAGGACTTGTATTAGTGGTTCCAAAAGTTTCAGAAGGGATCTCATCCCATTCTACTCTTTGACAGCCTTAATTTACTGCCACATAAAGCTTCTCCATGTATTCATTCTATTCCATGTTAATTAAGACACTGGGTTTTACATTCATTCTAAGGTGGACTTTGTGATTTTCAATGCTTTGCAAGGTCATCAGTGGATATGAAAACATTGAGACTTCAAACTGTGAACCTGCTGTGGTGAACTAATGCTACCTCTACTAGCTACAGCACTTTACAATACATCAGCAAGAATTTAGTAATGGCTTATGGATGGTGAGAGGGATAGAATAGAACATATGAACAAATTACTTACCTTCACTAGCTTTTTTCTGGTGGATACTCTATCTTACCTCAGATTCCTCACCTTGTAAATATCCCCAGGTCCAGATGGGATCAGTAAACTCAAAAAGCAGTGTTTCTGAGCTGGAATAGGTGGTGCCATGTGACTCTGCACCAAATCTGTTCCACTCTAGAAGTGATGAGAAGACCAGCATTTAAGCTCTAACCATGCGTGCTGACGTCACTTTCTTTCGGCAGCTTATAGGCACCCTCAGACGCTGAGCCCTTCAGCAGATTGGAATGACCAGTGTGCAGATTACTAAATTGGACCTTTTTAGATTAAAAAAAGGAGATCATTTCACAGAACCGGGAGGTGCGAAGCCAGTGAGTGAGCTGCAGTCAAAAAAAGTATCCACTAAAAACAGCATTACCAAAGGTAGGCCACTTGTTCTTCTGATGGATACATTTAACCATAGATTTCTCACATTGTGAACAGATACCAAAGCAGTACCTCCGAAGATGATGAGTCTGTGGAAGGGCACAGATCAAAAAGCCCTGCAGAACCAAACTGGCAAAGTGCCCATTCTGATGGACCTAAATATTAAAGCAATAGTCTTTGTGAACATGTGCACTGATGCCCACGTAGCAACCTGAAAGATATTCAGAACAGGCACCCCATATGCCAACGCAGCGGTAGCATACTTAGCTCAGGTGGAATGAGCCCTCAGACCTCCTGGAGGCTGATTCGTAGCCATAGCATAGCATATATTACTACAGAGGACTATGTATTGTGAAATGGTCCACTTCTGCACCACCTTTCCCTTCTTTGCTCCAGAGAACCCCACAAAGAGCTGATCATCCACTTGATGTTCCATGGTGTGACCAATTTAAAAGCTCAGGGTTCTCTTGGGGGTTGAAGCAATGGGATGAGGTGAAGCAAAGAAGGTCAGAAGCATGCTGGCTTGTCTGACATAAAATGAAATAACTACCTTCAGCAGGAACATAGCACAATGTCTTAACACCAGTGTGTTCGTAAAAAAGGTGGTATAACAGTTGAATGGAGAGGGCCTGAAGCTCACTGTCACAGCATGTGGTTGTGAGTGCAAACAGAAAAAAAACATTTTTAAGGTAAGGAGGTACACTAGATTACTGCACATCAGAATGAAAGAGGTACACGTGAGAAAAGTGAGAACCAATTTTAAGCCCGAATGGGAAATCAGAAAAGGCTTTGGTAAGGCAAAAGTAAAATAGCAGAGAGGGCTGACAGGTAACCTTTAACTGTGCCCACTGCAAGTCCTTGCTGGGCCAAAGACAAACAACAAGACATCCAATAGTTTAGCCTGCAACAAGCCACAAACATCCAAGCTCTAGGGTCACACTGTTTTTGAAGAAAGGCACCTGGCTGCCAGGGTTACATCATCTACTGCAGAAGGGAGATCAAATGAGATCAACAGACCCTGAGATGTTATTGAGAGTGGATACTCCAAAGCAGCAGCCTGGTTGGGAGGACAGATGCTCACAGACACAATTTCAGGGTACCACACCTCCTGTCCAATCCAGAGCCACTATGACTTGGACCCTGTGATTCCAGATCTTCAGAACTTGGGGAAGCACAGGTAGCAGCAGGAAAGCATAAAGGAGTCCTGTGCTCCATTCTCTGTGGAATGCATCTTTGAGGGCCACCTTTCAGCGCAGTAGTCAGTCAGGTAAGGGCTATGTAAATACAAAAACAAGAGTGCTGTAGACTGTAGACTGCAAATAGAGTAAGACAAACAGGAGCATCAGAGTTACATATGCAACAAGATAAGATGGAGGGAAGAGCAGGAGCTGCCGAAGCCACAAATATTAAAGGGAAAATAGGCATGGGACGGGGAGAAGCCTACTACTCAAAAGTGCAGCTAGGAGAACAAGTGTGACCTGAATATTTAGAAGACTATTTCATTTTGTGATCATTTAGCATTGACATAACAGTGAACAGTGAAAAAAAAATATATATATACAGATTTTACAAATGGAGAGTGACGAGGTCAGTGTCCAGTTAACAATGATGGCATCAGAGCCAACATTCTTCGACAGAGATTTCAAGTACCATCTTAGTTTGGTTTGTAGGAGGTAGAGTTGGATTTGAGTCGCGCCCCCAAGGCATTCCAGAATATTGGGCCAGGCACTTTTAAGTAACATTCTCTGTGTTTCTGTTGGCTGACGGAAGAGCAAAGTGCATTGCTTGCTGACCAAAGATTCCTAAATGGGATATTTGTATGCTTTCTGGACCTTTGTTCCAGTGGATTTGTGAATAATACACAGTGACCTGTGTTTTATCTAGGCATTCAATGAGAGTCAAAGTTGGACTAGCAGGCTGAAATTTACCTGCCACTTTGAATCTGTAGTCTCTGACGTCGGTTTGTGTCAGAACCCTTTTCAGAGGGCCACAGGGCAAGCAGGAGCTACTGGGCCCAACTGTGTGGTTTGAGGCTTTTTACTCCTGATGTCCCAGGGGCCAACCTACAATGAATCCTGAGCAACTGGGCCAAGTATAGCCCAATATCCCTTCTGCATTTAACTCTCAGTGGTAGAGCGGGTCGAGCAGTCCAAGACTTCCTAGGGGGGAAGGGAGACACAGGGAGGTGAACACAGGCTCACAACTCAAAATACGTTTAACGGCAATCAATGTATGTCCAGTCAAATTGCTTTCTCTATGCCACAAGGAGTCAATGCTTTCTCTCTGACAAAAGGAGTATTTATACATGACCACAAAGTGAAATATGGCATGCACAAAAAATACACAGTCCCCTGAGGGCAGGGCTTTAAGGTTTTAATGGCAGTCCCCAGAGTCTCACTTCCTTCTCACTAGCAGTAGTGGTTATTCCCCATTAACTCTAGGCAAAGTTCATGTTAGGCTCCCACTATCAGTCTGAGTCTCAGGGGTCCCACTTCTAATCTGTTAGAAAAGTCAAAAAAGTGTTCCAGTGCCAAATCGCTATCTGGCAGACAAGTTCCCCTGGGGCCTTCTGGCCCTCCGCTCAGTCCTACCTGCACCAGCAGGAATTGTCTGAATGAGTCTCCGAGAGGGTTTCTCTCGTGGATGCAGATTCGAGTGAGTAACCATAAGTTTTCATTGGTCTTCCTCAAAAAGGGGAAGGGAGATTTCACCAGCTCCTGATTCCGATCCTCAGTTGGAGCTCGGGCCCACACTGGTCACCATGGTGGCCTCTCCTCTTCCTCCTGTGGCCCCTATGGCATACAAGGTCTCCACACTTCATCTTCACTTAGGTGTCAGGCCAATCAACACAGCAGAAGGTCCCTCTTTGCTGTGGCCCTTTTAACATACAGAGTCGCCGACTTACATACCACACAAGGGAGACAGCTCAATTGGCATGGCAAACTTCAAAGCAGCCCCCTGTGCCTGATGGGGTCACCAACTTACACACCACACATGGACAAAGGCCCGCTCAGCAAGGAATCTTCAAGGGAGGGCCTTCTGTTATACAGGGGTCACTGGCTTACACACCGACATAGGTGATGGCCCGTTCAGCACGGAATCTTCATTGTGGTCCCATCAGGCATAATGTGATGCGGACTTGAACCAGCACAAAGGCAGCAGTCATTTCCTCACACCTCGCAAAGGGATCCACTTGACAGAATTTCCCACAGAACCTCAATCCCTAGAGTGTTCTCTTCCTTACTGGGCTTGGCAAGCAGGCAAGCACTGCTGCACCAGGCTCCAGGGGCAGGTGGTCTTGAATGTCCCTCGGTGATGTCCCCTCACCCAGCTGGGAGACTAGCAGGCCTTGGTCTCCAGTACTGGACACAGGCAGAAGTCTTGCAGAGCTTCTCCTCCTCGCACAGCTGGTCTGGCTGGAGCCTCAAGCTCTCCTTCTTAAAGTCCATCTCCACATGCAAAATTTGATTTAGGGTCTAAGTCTTTTAGGTATGTGCTGGGGTCTACTTCCTTTTGAGGTGCTCTCCACTCTGCCCCGCCCTTCCATCAGAAAGCAGTCTGTCACAGCAGGAGTGACTGTGTATCTGATAGCCCCAAAACACAGGCCATTGGAGTGACTAGAGGTTCATACTTGATGTCAGCCACAGTGATATGTCTAGCAAAAGGTTACCACAGGGCCACTGCCCTGCTCTTTGATTCTCTTATCAGCCCCAACGCCATCCTGAAATGTGGCCAGGCCCCCTTCCAGTGACCTCTCTCTGAATCAAAGAGCACCCACTGAAGTGTGCAGGACAGCCGGGCTCTACTTACTCCAGTATATGTGCAACCCAGATCACAGGAATGCAGCAATCCAAAATCTGTCTGGGAGGGGTGCCTCTACCTTCTCATGCTCCTTCAGTCAGCCCTGGGTCTCCCATATTCAAACCCAGAATCTTCCATGTATTGTGCCATTCACAGGAACACATGCACCCAGCACATGCATACAACACACAAGCAGTGCACTGCACTACATACTAACTTGATATAGTCCAAGGGTAAGTTCAGCACACAACAGCAAAACTTTACAGGAGTGAGCCAGTAGGCTTCACTCCAGTGACAGAGGTAAAATGGTCTATGCACTTATACTGATCACTACATGGTATGTAGCCACCACTGAGCTCATACTGCCTAACTGCTGGTAAAGGCAGTAGCCTTTCGCCGCCATGAGGGCAGCGATTTGGGCACACCTCCTGGTCCATCAAGACTATACTCCATGGTCTACATCATGGCTCACACGTATGATACATGTTCTCCTACAACACCAAAAATCAGCACCAGGGATCCAGCCATCATTACCACTGGTGCACTCAGGGCAGCGGTGCACATCCATCATCATGCGAGGGAAATTTCGGGTCAGCAGTCAGAATTATTCTTTGGCAAGCACTGTTCAGATCATACTACAGTGATCCGTTCAACCCAATAATGTCTTGGCTTGCGATGCACTGGCTGGTTTGTCACCCCAGTATGTAGGAGTGTTCTATTTGTGGAAGTTTTAGTTTATACAGCTGGCCTTAAGAAGATGATACTGACCAGAAGGAGGAGCCAGTGAAGTTCTTTCAGGGTCTGAGTTCTGTGGTCAAATTTATTCAGTCCTTTTAGGAGCTAAAGATGCCTTTCAGGGTCACTGTGGAATCGGGGAGGTCGGCAAGCAGAGATTTGCATTCATTCAGGTGGGAGAGAACCAAGACTTTGTACTTTTTTTTTGTAATCTTTTTATTAGAAACATTAAACAAAAAACTTTTAGCAGACACAGCACTGGTACAATTTGTAATTTCACACTTCTTCTCCAACCCCAATCTCTCCGATGAGCATGTCCCAGAGCCACACATGATTGATTAGAGTCTTGTGCAGTTCCCGATCGTCCATAGTCACAAATATTTCCCCATGTGCATTCCAGCCAGCCCAGATAAAGGCTTGCACTGTTGATCTAATTTTGGTCTTGGTAGGAAGGGTTTGATTCACTTCCAAGACCCTAAGTTACCCTAATTTAAATATTTTGTTTCTTCTATGCACGGATTTTTACGCTGTATTCCACTCGTCCCAAAGAAGAAATGGCTCCAAGAATGTTCCAATGCCCCTCACGTGGGATGCCCCATAAAAGGTTAAATAAGACACCATCACTGGGCACTTTGAGCTAAGGGCACGGAAAGAGGTGTGCCACCACTTTATGGGCTATCTCTCAGCATTCAAAGAAGCCAACTAGATCCACTAGATCACCTTTCTTTGCTCAGTTTTCTTTGTCCTCCGTTGTTTTTACTCAATCCAAGTTCCCCCACAGCTCCGATTTTCACTTCCCTAAATGTATTAACTACAAGTTTAACAAATAGTGAAGAAAATCGTTTTTTTCACATTTTTGTTATTAATACAAAATTATTTAATGAGAAAAGAAGTGCAGGGAATTGGGGTTCTGGTTGAGGAGGTGAAACTCTACTCAGACAGTAACTACAATTCTTGTCAGGGTACAGCGCAAGCAAACCCCAAAATAACCTGTGCTTAACCCTCTAGTTGCTTGGCACAAAAGCAGTCACGCTTAACTTAGAGGCAATGTGTAAAGGTATTGATGCAGCACTTCAAACAGTAATTGGTGGAAGCAAAACAAGAACAATCCCACACAAATGTAGAAAAATAAAGTAAAATTTTGTTAAATATTTGAGACCAAAACAACACAAATTCAATTAGCAGAAACTGACATATGTAGTTTTAAAGTATAGGGTAAAAGCAGTGCTGAAAAGCATAAAGTGCCAACCGTGGGTATCTGGTCACACCAGAACAGGACAAAGTTACAAGTTCAGGCTGACCGAGATGGAGCGCGGGCCATATACAGGGACCAGGTTAGATTTACTGAACAAAATACTTTATATCCTTGTTTGCGGTGTGACCGGCATTGCTTTGCGAGGCTTCGCGTCGTCCAGCGTCGGTTATGAGGAGCCATGAGGTCTGAGATGAAAGGTCCTGCAGTGTGTTGCACTGCGATCGGTCCGCAGAAGCTGTGCGGCGATGTTTCGCATCAAGCCGCGTCGGTTCAGATGAAGCTGGCAGCTGGGCATTGAGGCTTTGTGTCACTCTGCATCAGTTCCATTGAGGCTGCCAGCTGTGCGGCGGGGCTCCGTGGCGGTTCCATTTAGGCTTGTAGTTGTGCGACAAGGCTTTGTGTGGTTTTGCATTGCATTGCACTGGATTTGGTGAAGATCACAGCTGGGCTAGCAAAGCACCTCTATCCCCACTTCCAAAGGTCCAGGATTGTAGGGGCACCAGTCCAAATGCACAGTTCAAGACAGCTGGAGCCTTTTTTTGTACCTGAGGCACTGATCATGAGGCCTGCCAAATAGCCCTTGGAGTTTATCTGGTGGTCATGAATTTAAGATGCGCAGCTAGTCCTCGTCACTCAGGCAACAGGGAAGTAGAGTAGCAGTCCTTCTTGCAGCAGGGCAGCACAGCAGTCTTTCTTTTAAGTATTCCACAGGTTCAGACGTGTACTGAAGAGTTGGGTCTGAGGGTCCAATATTTGTAACTGGTGTTAGCTTTGAAGTAGGAGAAGCTTCTAGAGGTTTCAACCCCCTCAAAAGGTGCTTGGACTTTTCTGCCTCCCCGCCCTAGCACTAGCTTCTCTGGGAGCACAACAAACTGGTGTGAAACCCTTTGGGAGCATGCTGAGGCAGTTTTTGTAATGTGTAATTGTAGAAGGTGACGGCTCCTCCCCCATCATGTCAGAGATGGCCTATCCTGCCAAAACCTATTCCCATTTTGTCTCAATGCCTGAGAGCAATACCCAAAGAGCAACTGCCAGCTAGCCATGTGACCCAGGATACAGGCTGCAGGTACCAAACGGTTAAGACAAGAACATGACAACTTTCTAAAACTGTCATTTTCAGAATTGTGACTTAAAATCCAACTTTACCATTAAAGAGGTTTTTACCTCGTCACATAGTATGCACAGGCAACCTGCTGGCTCCATTCACAGAAACAGAGTTGGAGTTGCTAGCTCAAATGGTTACAGGACCCACAGACTAATAACAAGGGTATCTGTGTGACATGCAGGATAATCAGGAGCTCCAGGTATTAAATATCACCCGAGTTATGAGAAATCATACACTCTCATAATTGGTTTTCCCTTAATAGTGATCTGCTTAACCTTGGCCATGTAATGAGTTTCGAAGGTGATCATTTCAAGATCCAGGCTACCTATAAAGTTCACAAAATTATCAAGAGGCCTCCTGAACTATTGGGGATGTGGGAAATTACGAGGGAATCATCTGCATATAGCAGTGTCAAAACAAACCAGTGTTCCACCTTAGGTAGGTCCTTGCAGTTGGTAATTCAAAAATAGTTCACCCCATTAATATACAGAACAAATAATACAGGGGCAAGGACACAGCCTTGGCAAATCCCTCTGGCTAGCCAGACATATTCAGCACACTCCTCCTCTGACTAACACCTTACAGAGGCAGACACACCACTGTGCAGAACCCATTAACAATCGACAAGAGGATCTGGTAGGCCCACACGTACCAGGATGTCCCATAGCTTTGATTGGTTTACCTGGCCAAAGGTGCTACTGAGATCCATAAAGGAAAGGTATAGAGGCCCTTTTTTGGCAACACTGTACTCTTCAATAATTAGGTGCAAATTCAAGCACTGCTCTTTGGTCTTCAATCCTGCCCTGAATATTAATCACCTTATTCGCATTTGTTCATGCCTCAGTTTTATGAAGAATACACCCCACAATTCCGATCTCTGAATCAATTAAAGAGATCGGCCTATAGCACTTAGGGTGTTGTTTCCCTTTTTATAAATAGGAACAACTGAAGCTGTCTATCATGAAGTTCGAATACTGGTGCCCATGGAAGCATTCAGAATGTTAGTTAAGATGGGCCTATTGTAGAATCTGGTAGACCACACATCCACTATAGTATGCTTTTAAGGGTGTCTATTTTCATTCAAGTGTCATAATGTTCCAGAGTTCATAATTCGATGGGATTCTGCAAGCTTTCTCCAACTTCTCACTCATACCAAGTTTCGGTCACGTCCCTGGTGTTCCTCCGTCTCTGGACCAAGAGGATCATGATTCCTCTGTGCAAATCATATATGCAAATAATCAGTATAGGTGTGTCTTTCCACCCAGGGTTTCTCACTGTGCCAAACACCTACACTGTGGGTGAATATAAAGACAGTTGTGCTTGACTTATCACCACGTTTCTGGTGCTGTTTCACTATGCACAGTCCCCCTTGGGCCACCATTGCAATATCAGAATTATATGTGCAATATCTTCCAGGGCTGTGACAGAGGTAGCCGCAGCGTCCTCCATCTCCTGGCGGTTAGGCCAGGTCTATGAGTGATTGGGTTTGTTTGGGGTGGTTACCGTCTCTCTCAGTAGCTTTCTCTTCATTGGTGTCACTTCTAAACCCACCCCAAATGTCCTCTATGGAATTTGATGCTGTTTGAACCAGCTCGTCTTTTTTCTGCTTTTGTGCTACTGCTTATTTTCACGCAGTACCCTCCACTACTTCTCTCTCCGCCTCCGCGACACTGTGTCCTTTCTTTTCTGTCTCTCCCTCTCCACCTCTGTGCTCATACGGCCTCCTTATGACATCTTCCCCCATAGCAGCAAGCACATAGCTTCTTGTATGGGTCTGGGGTAAACCGACAGCCATCTTGGAATCCCCAATCGCCTCATGAGTTTTCTCACAGGGCCCCCAAAACTCAGTATTGGATTTATATAAGTCCACAGGAACCCCATAAAGTCCCAGAGCCTTATGAGATGGACCAGCATTAATGGCGTTCAGAGCCTTCTCAAGTGAAAAGTGGACGTTTACTGGGAAGGTCGTAGGAGCCTCCTGCACATCATTATCCCATCTGTGCTAAAGGAATAAAAATGACTGAAATGCTCTACCCAACTTTCAGTGCTAATATTCATGCCTTACCCTTCTGTGTTATCAAAACCACTTTTGTTAGCATTTACAATTTTCCAGAAGGCTCAAAAATCTTTATCTTTACAGGCTTTATTCAGATTTTCCCAGTTTCTTCCTTTACTTCAGCTTTCTGCATCCTAATAGCTAGCTTATAATCGGCTTTAGCCATAACAATATTTACTAGGTTTCTTGGGACACCATTCAGGACACAACATAGCCTGTTAGCTGTTCTACAATCTTTACCAAACGAACTTGGGGAAGAGCTTTTCTTAATTGTGACAGGGCCCAAGAGAGCTCTCTTAATAGAGTTAGCAATCTTCATTATAGAATGGGGAGGACAGTCAGGAGTCAGCAGGAAATTATTCATTAGCACAAGATTCACCCTGATGATGGAGACAACCAGAGACAGGAAATTAACACCTCTTCCGCTCAGCCTTAATCGCTTGTCAGTGGTCTCCATGTTCTTAATCCCCTTCTCCACAGATTAATCCTTGCCCTGCTTGTACGAAACATATAAACTCATCTGGATTATGATCACTGACTCCATGTTTGAGAGTCCCCCCAGATAGGAAGAGCTCATTTATGTGTGCTGAGGTGAAGACGTCATCAATAAACATACCACGTCCCCAACCTACAAATGTGGCCCTTTAATTTATCTCATCCCCAGTGTTTCAGCCATATTTAAGAGGCCACATTTTAGCAAATATGCATAGAGCTCAGCCCCCCTGCTATTTGCTCTTAGGGTACTGCTTACCCTATCCCAGAATGAGAAGAGATTAAAGTAGGTAGTGTTAGATCCAATTTTAGTGCTGAAATCTTCCTCTATCCTAACACTGAAGTCATTGGAGACAGCAAGGGATTGATTCATTAAAACAGTTAAACATAAAAAAGGATATCAATATATCCCTCCTTGTTCAGCATTATTGTCTGAATTATAGAACATATAAGGTCAAAAGTAGAGGCGCCAGGGAGTACAACCCAAAGACACTGAATTCCCATATGTTTGAAAATAAATAATAATTCATCCTTAAGAACAATCAATTTTCAAACCAAAGTGAGTAACCCTCCCCAAGCTCGACCGCTATTGGATAGCATAGCAGGGATACTAAAACTTTGATATGCTTCCCAAATAATATCATCTGCGTACCAAGTTCACTGAAACATCACAATATCATAAGTCTCAACAAATGCTGTCCAGTAATTATTTGAATGCTTGGAATTAAAAATTTCAACACACCATTTTAAGCAACACATTTGCCGTGGGTTCAGTTCTACTGGTCAACAGCGGACTGACAACCAAGTCCCTACTGCCCCCCTTGTGTCTATTTGGATTATGGAGATTGTAGTTATGGGTCAGTTAATCACGGTTGTCCAAATTTGCAAGCACGGAGAAGTGATTTGAAACTGTGACTTGTGCAGATTACTTCTGGCAGCAGAGATGGATGGAGGATTAACAGCAGAAATTAGGTGCCTTTAGAAATAGCCAAGTGGAAGTAAGCTGATGTTATGGAAGTTAGTATCACTGGATAATCTAAAAGTAATTGGTGTCCTAAATGTTGATACTTGAAGGTGACAGCCATGCAATCATCCGAGTTGTTTAATACAGGGGCCAAACCAGTTAGCTCTTCCAAAGAAGAGTATATTCCTGTAATCGCCAAGATTAACAATTGTATTCTCGGGTAGCCAATTGCTCTCTTTAATCTTTAAATGAATTGAGCTTCCTTCATTGGATAGTACAACCACGTATTGGTAGCATTCTGATCGAAGGATGAATTGCTGTCTAAGATGCAAATTCACTCTACCCCTTTGATCATATTGAATTGTTCGTATGTCAGTTTTGCCCCTCATAACTTGAGGTTGAGTTATCATTGCTCCCGAGTGGCACAATTGGTTAGGCTGTATTTTGCACCCTGGACTGTATTATTAGGTAAAGATTCAAGTCTACCTAAATCATTAGAATTTCCATGTGACAGGGTACTGTCCCAGTACTGTCAAAGAGGGCTTGGGCAATCCCTGCGTGACATTACTTGTTTGTGTAGTGGAGGAATGATGTTTGTCAGTCAGTTCCCAATTGCTGCTTCCAGCCCATTTAGTCTTTCCACTAGGAGGGCTATGGGGGATTCCATTATTTCCTTAAGTTTACCAGCAATCGTGTCCCAAACTGAATTGATGAGGTCACCCTCCGAGAGCAGAGTCAAAGTGCCCAGCAAATCCAAAGTAGAATTACTTGGTTCATTAGAGCCTATGCTACTTGGGAACTTTCCTTTCCCCATATTACCCTGACAACTAGAGTTACTAAGTTCTTGTAAAAATCAATAGGCAAAATAAGTCATATATACATCAGAAAAACTACTCTGAATACCTTTCCTCCACAAAGGATTGAAGGCATGAGAAGAGCCGCAGAATTCAGGACCAAGAGAGCAGGCCCAACCCAGCCTGGTCCAGGCACGGACAGGTACAGACAGGCCCGCTCTTGGCTTAGTCTTTACCCGGTTCATGTCCCACGGTGCAGGAGACAGCAGTGCGCTAAATAGCGCTGGGGAGGATATGGTTCTCTTCCTGTTCCCTCCTCATGGTGGATTATGGGCCTGAGAGTTTTGGCCCCATCATGAGCACTGCCAGTATCCCACACTGTGGGAGAGATGTATGCATGAAATAGAACTTGGACGGAAATGGTCCTCTTCCTGCTCCCTCCTTGTGGTGGATTATGGGCCTGAAACTCCTGGCCCTGTTGTGAGCACTGCCAGTATCCCCCATCGTGTCGATTTGCTTGACCAGACCTGCAGTTTGGGTGCATGTGACACATACCTTTCTGATGGACAAAATTGTGGCTGTTTTGCTAACTTGGAGAAGGAAACACGGTAGCCTGTCAACTGACAGGCTACCATCTGCCACCCATGCACTGATGTCGGCACAAAACCATAAAGAGAAATGTGTTCCTCAACATGCTCAATGTACAAAACCACTTTGTTTCTATTAGTGCTAGTGGGCCACCTCTGACAACAACAAATAATGAATTAGTGTGTAGGTGATGAAAAAGCTATTCCAGAATCATGGAATTTCCATACCTCATTTAAACAATCACAATGCAATTATGCAGAATGGCTCTCAGGCCCCTCTTGCATTTACTAATTTACCTTGAATGTTGCGGGTGTCCAAGTCAAACCTACATAATGCGTTGGGGGAAAAAGGAAGCATCCACTGGCCAAGCACAGCAAGTTACTCAAATTCATGGTCGCTTATCAATGATTTTTGAGCAATCAAAGTACTAACGCAAATTATCCACAAATGGATAAGTTGGGCAGAGAATACTTCATAGTATATAAATAGTGATGACAGCATTAAACATTTGTGAGTTATCTACAGGTTTTGCTGAGACTCTGGAGATTGACACAGCACACTGTCTTCTCTACAACTCAATCACTACCAATGGGCACAAAGAAAACAGCTGGGATGGCAAAAGTTTTTAGTTCTTGTGATAGCTGGTCCTAACCTAGAAACTACATCTGGAAAGAAGGACAAAGGTTTTTAAAATCTACAGGATGCACCTAACTGAGCACAGAATTTTACCTATTTTGATGGATCACAAACATATTAAACCAGCTGTCCTCATCTTCCTTTGGTCGAAGCATTGTCACTTGCTTATTGACAAACATTCGATAAAGTCTTTCATCTGGAATTGACCCTGGAACAAATGAAAGCAATCACAAATTTGAAAAGCAATGGATTAGATAAAAAAAAAAAAAAAAAAAAAAAAAAACATTTCTACTCAACTAGAAGACCCAAACAAAAAACTTGAGCACACTTTAGCTGTCAATTAGACCAAACATGTTAATATAATTTCTACCAAGGCACTTCCCACTTCAGCCCTCGCTTTCTTTTAGCAAGTTATTTCTCATAAGAATAAATGTGTAGGATTGTCCACATTTTCAGTGGGAGTGTGCACATGTTCTCCAAATACAAATCATGATATGTAGAGGATTTAGGAAGTGTTTCCCTACTACTGCACATTGTAATGGAATTGTAGATTTTTTGTTGTTTAGTAGTATTAGTTTAACACATTATTTAGTTACCATACCAACACTAGTTTCTAAGTTACATATAGCAAACTTCAAGACAGCATGCTGGTCACGATACAAATGCTGTTCACATAAATTAAGGGCCTGATTTACAAAAGCCTTTACCTGCCTACGTTCAACTTGGGTATTCATAAAATCTGGATTTTCAGGTTTTATGTCAGCAAATGTGGTTTCTAACTGTGCAAAATATGTTACTGCAGTGCATTTTTAGCATATTAAATGTATGAATTTGGTAGTAAAAGTGTGCTCATTGTGGAGTGGCAGCAGGCATCCAATGAGAAAGATATGAGCACCCACAGCATCATATCGCTGTGGGAATGTGCAAACCATATCCTAGGTTTTTGCACCAATTTGCCCAGCTGCACTTTGCACCAAAAAAGGGTAGCTTCTGGGTGAATCCTGGGGTTGAAAATGACCAAATCCTCTCATTCTGAAGTTGGAGGACTCAGCTCAAAGAGTGCTGCCTGTCACTTCTGTGTTTGTTGTATTAAAGACACTTGAATCTTCTTCTGCCTGAATATTTATTTCCAAATTCTGGTGAGGAGGCACTTCCACTCTACAGACAGGAACCTCCAGAGTGACATCTATGGACCTGGGTATATTTTATTCAGTGTTTATCTGTGAGGTACAATACAATTTCACCTGTGAGCCTTGTCCTAAGTGAACTTTGAAGTACTTGTGGCATTGGAAGGTGCTCCTCCTCTGTGCTTACCTCAGGAAAAAATGTATACCGTATTTTTGTGTTTTGGCCATTATTCGCACACATATGCCACGTCACCTGCATTTCTCAGGCTACAGAGCTTTCCCATTAATGCTTCCGTTGAGCTGTGACAGAGACAAGTAGTGATGCACATGCCTGATTCTAACACATACAAGACTTGAGAAGAGTCCACGGACTCTGCTGGGACTTTCCAGGAAGCAGACCACAGAAACTTCACGTAATTGCTTCTAACACATCCTGCATGCCAAAAAATGGAGTGCTGCCAAAGCTTGTGACTGCCCATATGCATCACTGACTGTAGGGATATGGTATGCGTGTGAAAGAGAAGACTGCATTCATGAATCACTGGTTGCCAGGAAACAGTAGGTGCCTTATGCCACAAACTGCACTGCAATATTTAATTATCATACGTTAATCCCAACTGTCGCAACACACATCCTAAAGGCGCGGGCAGAGGTGTGGGTGCTGGTGGCGCAGGTCAAGCCCTGCAGCCAACCCCCGCATGCAGCTAAATCCAGGCTGCAGATGGCCTTTGACCTGCGCCTAAGCCCTTCAGCCAACCCCCGAATACAGCCAACTGCAAGCTGGCCACAGCTTTTGCCAATGCGTGGCTTGGGGTTTGCTAGAGGACCTGGTCTGTGGCAAGGCCCTCCACCAAACCTCCCCCCCTTTGTGCCAATAGCACGCTGTTGGTTTGTGAGTGGGTGTGTGAGTAGCTGTATGGGTGTGTGACTGAGTGTGTGTGTGTTTGTGTGCGTGGATGAGTTGGTGCGTGGGTCTGTGCGTGGGTGTATGAGTGGGTTGAGTGGTTGTGAGAGTGGCTCTGACGGTGTGGTAGTGGTTTTGTGGGTGCATGTGTGTGAGTGGCTGTGTGGGTCTGTGAATGGGTGTGTGAGTGGTTGTATGGGTGTGTGAGTGACTGTGTGGGTCTGTTAATGGGCAATTTGTTTCTTTAACTGTGGTCTGGATCCACAAATCCATTATAGATTCAAACAGGGGGCCACAATGAGCATCGCAGAGGATCCGCAGATCCTCATGCACCAGCAAAAAAAACATTTTGGGCAATTTCTTGCCCATGAGGGATTCTACACAGACCCCTCCAACAGTCCTATGTGGTCAGAATACCTCTATACTGAGTCCTTATATCTTATTTTAACATTATCCCCCCTTCCTCCGCATCGGGTGCAGCCGGCCAATCATGGCACTGCTGGTGGCAGGTGAAGTGGCGGATTCAAGGTTCATGTCCCTAACCATACATAACTTTTTTTTTTTTTTTTTAAATAACACCAAAACTACTGAACAGATTTACACCAAAACACAAACAAACACCCTTTCTGCACCAAGATAAAGCTTTCTGATAAATTTAGTGTAATTCCATTTACTGGTTTGACCTGTAGTCATGACCAAAATCCCTATGGGAAATTGCACAGTGAAAACCTGTTTTGGGACTCCCTTTTTTTTTCTCAGCCCTTTCTTGACGAATCACCCCAAAACTTTCCAAACAGCAGCTGAAGTGAGTGGCAAATCAGTTCTAAATATGTCATGAAGATTCGTCAAATGGTGCCAAAGCTATTAGCAAAACAAAAAGTGCTTTTCCTTTGGAAACTAGGTCATAACTATATCTACATAGTGGTGACCGGCAGTAGGGGCCCCGGCAACAAAAGGCGCGAAATCGAGCTTCAGAGTTTTCTTTGATGTATATGCTAGGGGGATGCTCTGTTCCCGCTTCACCGAAGCTGGCCTGCTAGGGTCTGGGGTCGCCTGAAACAGAGAAAGTTTGTTGCTGACGCTCTTGCCTGCACCTGAGAAAGGAAAAGATTTATCCTAACATAAACTGAATGTGAAGGCGAGCAAGGGATGTGAGAGAAGCACTGTGCTTTATCTTGCTGATTTTGGATGAGAGGGCATTTGTGAAATGTGATAATTGACTGTGGCAGGGTTGCTCGACTAAGAGCTAATTGCTTTATAAAATATACACATTTCTAACTGAGGGAGGCAGAGCTTGAGAACGGGACATGAGGCACCACAGTCCATTTGACACACGTTATAGTGCACTTTGGGAAATGGAAGATCAGAGGACTATGAAAGTATATAAGTCAGCCTTTAAAAGCAGGTGCTAACTGCGTGACAAAGGATGCTCAGCTGTGAACTGTATGCACCCAAACCCAAGCAGTGTACGGCATTTGGCTTTGCGCAGCATGAGATTGGATGCAGTGGGTGGTTTTTTTTTTTCTCAAATTTTTCTCTGGAACTGCGGATCCACAAGTGGATTCACGGTTCCACGGATCCACAAGTGGATCCACAGAACGGACAAAAAAAAAAAATTATTGGGCAATTTTTTGCTCACGAGGAGTCCCTAAGGGACCCCTCTATGTATCCTATAGGGTCAGGATCCCTGTATCCTGACCCCTTATAGGTTTTAGGACTCTTCTTTTCTCACCCCTGAGCTGATGCGACAAACAAAAGGGCGGCCACATCTTTCCTGTCAGGTTGCGGCCAACCAATCAGGGCCTTTCTTTTCCCCTGGATTCGCGGTTCTGGATCCAGATCCATGGATGATCCGCATCCCTATATATATATATTTGTTTGCCTTAAATTACTCCAAAACTACTGAACAGATTTACATCAAACTACAAAAAGCGCAATCTGTGGAACAAGATTTAGCTTCCTGCTAAATTTGGTGTAATTCCATTCAGCAGGTTAGGCTCTAGGCTTGTTTAAAGACCCTATGGAAAAAAGAATGGGGAAAATGCATTTGGGAGTCTCCCTTTTTCTCAGCCCCTGCTGGACGGATCACCATGAAGCTTTCAAGACAACAGCTGAACTGACCAAAGTATAGGTTTTGTAAATTCTGTAAAGTTTCGTCAAGGTGCGCCAAAGTTATAGGCAAAAAACGCTTTGTCTATGGAAACTAGGTGCTAACTGTAACTACCTATAGCAACACCACTAGGTGTAATATATATATATATATATATATATATATATATATATAAATATATATATATATATATGTGTGTGTAAATCTATATATATATATATATATATATATGTGTAAATCTATATATATATATATATATATATATATATATATATATATATATATAGTCACAGGAAAAAAACAAAATAAAGCATAACTTTTTTTTTTTTTTAGATTAATATACCTATCTATTCACTGAAAAACAAAGGTTAGAGTGACGTTATGGTTAGGTAAGGTAATCATATTTTAGATTAAAAAACCTAACCCTAGAAATTAATTACAAAAAAAAAAGTTGTCCAATGACAAAGCCCACAGGTAACAACCATGTGTCCAATACTATCGGTAACCCACAGATCAGAAGAGGAACCCACTGTGATGGTAGCCATAGAAGGTCGCCCCTATCAGTTTTTAATCAACACTGGGGCCACCAAATCTTACATAAATGAAGGAGCACCTCCACTTTCGTGCGACTCAATAGACACACAATGATTTTCTGGGGCTGGCAGACAGGTTCCTTTCACAAGATCAGTAAACATGACTGTCGGCGACGCACAAATTGACGGGCCAGTGTTATATTCCCCAGAGTTGCCAGTCAACCTCTTTGGGAGAGACCTAATGAGCAAATTGAATATGACCATTTTGTTCCTGGAAGACGGATCAATGGTGTGTTCTACACCCGGTGTCACCCCACGCAGAATTCTGTCCCTCATAGCTCATGAGGAATCAAGACAGCAGGTCAGAGCAGCACCAGTGGACACAAAGGCTTTCTTGCGGGGCATATACGCTCTGACAGCCCACGCACCAGCGCTGCAGGGGAAAACAGTGCAGTTACCAAAAGAACTACTGTTTAACCTTGTGAACTCATGGACCCAATTACAGAGCAAGAGATAGTACTGGACATATAAGTTCTTGAAATAAGACCAACAAATGCGGTGCTCATCGTGTTCGCTAGAAGGCAGGAAATGTGGGCATCGATAGTTTTTACAGTTCCAGGGTCAAATTAAGGGATATCTCAGATGAGGAAGTGTTCAGTGAACGCCCCCTAATTGGAACAGTTGTGTTTGAAATGGACATTTCCCTCAGAATGCTGTTGCAGTATAGGACAGTGTCAAAACACACACAAGACTCTACAATAAAAGAAAGAGATTTGGCAAAAGTACCGGACGTGTTATGGACAAAGGGGCCACATGACGTGGGATTAATTAAAGGAGCTGAACCTGTGAAAATTGCATTGAAACGTGGAGCCATATTACCCAGGATACGTCAGTACCTCCTGTCCAAAGAAGCGGAGGAAGGTATCCTACCTACAATTCAGGCGTTACTTGAGCAGGGAGTGATATATGAGAGACCAACACCATGTAATACACTGATTTTCCCGATAAAAAAGGTCAAGGGAGGAACATGAAGAATGATTCAAGATTTGCGCTTTCTGAACGATATAGTAATTCCAGAGTTCCCAGTAGTAACTGAACCATCAGTTACACTGACAAATATCCCCAAAGATACCACTTTCTTCTCTGTAATTGATTTGAGAAATGCGTTCTTTAGCATTCTATTACGTTCAGGCAGCCAATATTTGGCCGGATTCGTATTTAAAGATACGCAATATTGCTACAGGAGGATCCCACAAGGTTTTTGCAAGTCTCTGAGCATTTTTAATCGGACAGTTAAAAAGACTTAGCGAACATCCAATGCAAGAGTACACTTTTACAATATGTAGACGACATTTTGGTTTGTAGCACCACTGAAGATGTATGTAAAGACGACACCATTGGTCTCCTCTGCACGCTTGCAAAGGATACAAGGATGATAAAAATAAATTGCAATATGTGCAGACAGAGGTCCACTATTTGGGACAATTAATATCCAAAGAAGGGAGAAAGGTGACACCTGAGAGAGTAAAAAGCATTAGAAACATGCCCAAGCCCAATACTACCAAACAAATGCAACAATTTTTAGGACTCTGTAATTACGTGAGACAGTGGGTATTTGATTATGCCACGTTGACAGCACCTCTTCTGATTGCATTAAAGGAGTCCCACGCAACTGCAAACAAAATACATTGGACAGATGACAGAGAGACAGCGTTCTGGAGCTAAAGAAAGCGATCACAAATGCTCCAGTGTTAGGTACACCTGACTACACAAAACAATTCTACCTCTTTTGTCATTGTAACAGAATGACAATGACTGTAGTACTAACTCAAAAAACATCTATGGGACATAAGCCAATTACCTAGTACAGTGGGATGCTAGATCCTGTCATGAAAGGTCACTATCCATGTGAGCAAGCTCTGGCTACAGCACCATTTGCAGTCCAAAAGAGCACCACTATAGTGATGGGATCACCTTTAACACTGTATGTAGAGCATGCTGTATTTGCTACCTTGCAAAAAAGCAAAAGCACTCTTACGACTCAGAGAGTATCTGGTTACGGAGTAATACTTTCATTACCATCCTTGCAAGTGCTCAGATGTCACACAGTTAATCCAGCGACATTCTTTGCACACCCAGTTACTGACGACGAACAAGTACATGACTTTGCCAATTATGTGCTAGAAGAAGAGAGCAAGGTGGGAGACGACCCCATCCCTGGGAGCATGCTGCTCTTTGTGGATGGATCCACTTTCATCGACCAGGAAGCAGGCATCAGACATTCAGGAGCAGCAGTTGTAAGAGACAAACAGCAGGGATTGTCTGATACATTGCAGATAGTGAGTCACATACCACTACCCTCGCATTTTTCAGCACAGGCTGCAGAATTAGTAGCCATTACTGAAGCGCTCCAGCATGTTGAGGGGTTAGAAGTCACCATCTATTCAGATTTAGCATATGTCACCACCACTGTACATTCTAGCATGAACACGTGGGAAAGTAGAGGGTTTCTTAAATCTGATGGGTCCCCTGTGATGAATAGAGATTTACTGGCGAAACTGATACATGCTTTAACTCTACCATCTAAGGTAGCACTGATAAGATGTGTGGCACATACAAACAAGCAAGACTTTGGGGGTCATTCTGACTCCCGCCGGCCGCGGTAACCGCGGTGCCGGCGGGAGCCGCCAGAATACCGCTGCGCGGTCAGAAGACCGCCGCGGTTATTCTGTGTTTCCCGCTGGGCTGGCGGGCGACCGCCAGAAGGCCGCCCGCCAGGCCAGCGGGAAACCCCTTCCCATGAGGAAGCCGGCTCCGAATGGAGCCGGCGGAGTGGGAAGGGTGCGACGGGTGCAGTAGCACCCGTCGCGATTTTCAGTGTCTGCATGGCAGACACTGAAAATCTTTAAGGGCCCTCTTACGGGGGCCCCTGCAGTGCCCATGCCATTGGCATGGGCACTGCAGGGGCCCCCAGGGGCCCCACGACACCCCTCACCGCCATCCTGTTCCTGGCAGTCAAAACTGCCAGGAACAGGATGGCGGTGAGGGGGTCGGAATCCCCATGGAGGATTCCTCAGGGCAGCGGAAAACCGGCGGGAGACCGCCGGTTTTCCGTTTCTGACCGCGGCCATACCGCCGCGGTCAGAATGCCCTTGGGAGCACCGCCAGCCTGTTGGCGGTGCTCCCGCGGTCCCCGGCCCTGGCGGTCCATGACCACCAGGGTCAGAATGACCGCCTTTGTCTCCAGGGGTAATGCTCTGCAGACTGGGCAGCCAAGGAGACAGCCAAAACATCTCCAAATTATACTGAGCCAGAGGAGCACGCATTAGAAATGATGATGAGCAGGCAACAAAATGATACTGAATTACCACCCCCTTAGACTGAAACAGCACAATTACATCTACGTGAGGTACAAGAAAAGGCACAACCACATGAGGGAGCAGTGGGAACAGCGAGGGTGCATACAACCACCAACAGATTTCATTTATAGGAAGGAAAGCACAGGGAAACCAGTAATGCCACAAGCCCGGTTGGTACAGGAACATTTAGAGGAGAGCGAACAAAAGGAGGAATAACATTGTTCCCTTTTAAAGAGCGAGCAGAGTACCTTATTGGCTCTGTCAACAGACAATTATGGATTACTCTTTTGTTTTCTTGTTTATGTTTTATCATATTTACAGCTGTATTATCATGGTATTTTGGTTCATGTATAGTATCATGCTCAAATATTGTGCACTTGCAAAGAGAAGTATATGAATATAAGAACGTATCTCACAATATTCATGCTAGCTTATTAGATAATATGTGATATCAGCATATGACAGAAGTAGGCATGCAAAGTACTGACGAGTCTTGCCTAGTATGCTCCTTAATTCCGCATGCCAGTGATTCAGATAGATTACATTCATCTAAAGAACTATCGCCTAATGTTACACAGTGTCTTCTACATCTTTTCCTGTGTAGGATGAGGGCACGGATGTAACCTTCACAGGGGAAACGGAACAGTCTCAGTAAGGAGGAACGTCAATTGCATCACCACAAGGTATAATGTTGATATGCAATGGGGCACCTCCAGCCTGATGGACAACTATTGGCAGTGTGGAGAATGGCTATACACGCGACTTCCTGCAGGATGGAGTAGTCTCTGTTCCTTAGTTACTGTGCACATCCCCTCCTTGGTGATTCCAGGATTGGACGTTTCGAAGTTACACAACAATACCATGAGCCGTCCAACAACCTTCTTACACCATCATCGGAGGAGAAGGGCTGCCGAGTATTTTGGCACTGCAACTTGGGCAGAAATTTCACAGGAATATCGGTTGTTCAATGACACCCAGTTGTTTTTTGGAAGCATCCTCACATTCATCCAGGCGAAAGCCACTGCTCGTCGGCTGCAAATAACACGATGGGAACTGATGAAAGCTATCAATGCCACAGAAGATGGTTTCAATGCAGTCAAAGAAGAGTTGCGGGCAGTGCGAATAATGCGTATGCAACATAGGTATGTGTTAGTCTTGATGACGGCCACGGAGGGAGGGGTTTGTGCCAAGATCAGTACGGCTTGCTGTACATACGTGCCGGCTAACAATGCAGACAATGGAACAATAACAGAGGCCATACAGAGTTTACATAACTTGCAGAAGAGAATGGTGGAAGAGGGGGTGCCCACGACAAGTGGTTTCCAGGGTTGTTTCCGTGGATGCTGTCCTGGTTACCAGAATTGCTTAAAGGACTTCTTCCAATCCTTGTGGTGATCCTTTTGATGTACTGTCTAGTCCAGATTATGTTAGGGTGTTGTAAGTCCAGTAGTCAGAAGCTGGGAGGGATGTTCACTAGTAGACTAATTAGTGAAGTGTGGAAGGAGAAGCAGAATGCATACACTAAGATAGGTACATTGGACAGGAAAGGTGAGCAAGTAGTTGAAAATTCAACTAGAGTGGGGAATGTAATAGGCCTCAAGAAAACTAAAGAAGGCCTACTCTGGAAAACACATGACTTAGAAGAGAAACGTGCAGAAATGTACATGGTTCGAGAAAAGTACAGACCTCAATCTGGGTATGTTGTTAGACTGAAGTGCAAGGTCTAGAAGCAGAATGAAGAAAGAGGCCAGGTGCAGGGCAAAGCAGTTACAGCCGGACCTCGTATACCAGATAATTTAAAAGGTCGAATACACATGAGAGTTTGATTTAATTCCTGGTAACATATGCTAAAGGGGAAGCGTACATCATGGCATTCCTACAAGGGAAATACAGGATGCTTGTATGTTTCCCAGTTGGCAGGGAGAGGGAAACAGACCATAAAACTTCAAAGCCTGGTAGTCGTGTAGGGAGGACATATTAATAGGGTTCAAAGGATCAATCAGTCAATCAAAGAATTTGTAAAGCGCACTACTCACCATGAGGGTCTCAAGGTGCTGAGGGGGATAGGGCTGCTACTGCTCGAACAGCCATGTCTTGAGATGTCTCCTGAAGCTAAGTAGGCCCTAGTCTGACGCAGGTGGGTGGGAAGAGTGTTCCACGTCTTGGGGGCGAGGTGGGAGAACGATCTGCCGCTGGCGGTTCTGCTGATGTGTGAGACGGTGGCGAGGGCAAGGTTGTTGGAGCGCAGCTGTCGGATCGGGGTGTAGAAGGAGAGCTATCTGTTGAGGTATTCTGGTCCGGTGTTGTACAGTGCCTTATGAGCGTGGGTGAGGAGTTTGAACGTGATTCCCTTGTTGACGGGGAGCCAGTGTAGGTCTCTCAGGTGGGCTGTGATGTGGCAGTGGTGGGGGATGTCCAGGATGAGGCGTGCGGAGGCGTTCTGGATGCGTTGCAGTCTTTTCTGGAGTTTGGCCGTGGTTCCTGCGTAGAGGGCATTGCCGTAGTCCAGCTTGATGCTCACGAGGGCTTGGGTGACCATTCTTCTGGTTTCCGTGGAGATCCATTTGTAGGTCTTCTGAAGCATGTGGAGGGTGTTGAAGCAGGAGGAGGAGATGGTGTTGACTTGCTGGATCACTGATAGTGAAGTGTCTAGGATGAATCCCAGGTTGCATGCATGGTCGGTGGGTGTCGGTGCAGTTCCCAATGTGGCAGGCAGGAGTCGTCCCATGCGGAGGGGGTGGAGCCAAAGATGAGAACCTCAGTCTTGTCGGAATTCAGTTTCAGGCAGCTGTTCTTCATCCATTCGGCGATGGCCTTCATTCCTCCGTGGAGGTTGGTGTTGTCGGTGGCGGGGTACTTGGTGAGGGAGAGGTTCAACTGGGTGTCATCGGCGTATGAGATGATGTTGAGGTTGTGAGATCGGGCGATGTTAGCGAGCGGAGCCATGTAGACGTTAAAGAGGGTCGGGCTGAGGGATGAGCCCTGAGGTACGCCGCAGATGATTTTGGTGGCTTCAGAGCAGAATGGAAGGAGGTGGACTCTCTGAGTTCTGCCAGTGAGGAAGGAGGTGATCCAGTCCAGGGCTCTGTCGCGGATTCCTGCGTCGTTGAGGCGTGTGCGTAGAGTGTGGTGGCAGACGGTGTCGAATGCGGCTGAGAGATCCAGGAGGATGACGGCCGCAGCTTCACCGTTGTCCAGTATGGTTCTGATACCTTAGGTGGCGGCGATGAGAGTGGTTTCTGTGTTGTGGTTGCTGTGGAATCCGGATTGGGATGGGTCCAGAGTGTTGTTTTCCTCAAGGAAAAGGGCCAGTTGTTTGTTGACAATTTTCTCTATTACATATGCCGGAAAAGGGAGCAGGGAGATGCGTCAGAAGTTCTTGAGGTACTTTGGGTCCACCTTGGGTTTCTTGAGGAGGGCATTGATCTCGGCATGTTTCCAGCTCTCTGGGATGGTGTGGGTCTCGAAGGAACTGTTGATAATCTACCGGAGTTGGGGTGCGATGACGGAGCTTGGTTTGTTGAAGATGTGGTGAGGGCAGGGGTCGGATGGTGAGCCTGAGTGGATGGTGTTCATGATTTCGATGGTGTCGTTGTCGTATGAGATTGTATGGACACTGTGCTCGTTAGAAGATGCATACGTATGTTATCTACGGCCACAGCTGCATTTTAGTGACAAGTAGTCAGATGCTTATTAGAGAATTATTGCTTTTTGCTAAGATTAATAAAGATAAGAGATAATTGCGCTACTGAGCTAATTGGCAGGGTAGACCAAGACTATAAAGGATGTTGTTTGTAAGAGCTGAGTTGAGTGTGGTTTCAGTTACAGAACTGTGCTATACTCCTGGCCGTATTTTTATTTGCTTATAAATATACTCAATTGTTATCAGAATTGTGTCACTTCTTTATGCTTGAAAAACACGACTACAATAGGTACTGCAGTACTCCCACAGGACCAACAGAACCAGTGAGAGGGTCCCACAGAAATCCCACATGTGTTTCCTTCCAACTCAGTCCCACAGGAGTACTGTGGTACCCAAAACTTTAAAAAAAAGTATGTTTACTATGAAGGGGGAGCTTTATTTAACTTTGAAATCAAAGGTTACCTCACAGGCCCAATTTACAAATTTGCCTTGAAGGTTTTGGTGAAGTTTCGACTTTTGAGGTGTAACAATATAGTGGCACCTGTGATAGAGAAAACAGCATCTCATTGGTTAATATCATTTGTTTCATGTACAGAGAGGAAGGTTGTGCACCTAATCCCAGCAGGTAGTCAATCCTCCCACCGCAAGCGCACGTTGTTCAACCTTCGACTGTGTGTTGCGTGGAGTTGTTACATGGTCTAGTCCCGCAGGCCAGGTCCGGCGCCCAAGCTCCCCCAGACGGACAATCCCACCCACACTGTGCACGGCCTTCGGCTGTTTACAACATAGGACTGACCACAGGGCCTGCACTGGACTAGGCTTTGTGCTCAACCCTCCACACCCCTACTCCTTTCATATATTTTAAATATATTTGTTTGGCACTGCAGTAGTGCAGCAGTGCTGCCACCAAGCATCAATGCCCAGTAACATAAGACCATGCAAAATTCAGTTTGTGAAGCTTACATTGGTCTTGGACTATTACTCTCCTCCTGGAGCACTGCTGCACCACACTGGGGCTGCACTGAGTCCCACTGAAGTACCACAGTTCCCACAAGACAAACATTTGATTCTCATTTTGACTCTTTGGGAGGCCCTCTGGGTCCCCCTACAGGTGCCTTTGGTAGGGGTTGGGGGAGGGGTACACCTATCCTGACAACTTATGTTTGATTTTTATTTTAAATTCAAGACAGAGGGACAAAGTTCCTGTGTCCAGTAATGGCGGACACAACATTTCTATTCACGTTAAGGTCAGCCAACCAGATCATTCAGTCCTGCAGGACTGATGGGACCACCAGAAAAAAACAAAACCCTCAGTCAATCAGATATTTTGAGCCTTAATTTCTTGACAATGGAAGAATGGATTAACATCAGATCACAAAAAGCAAGCTTTCAGAGTAAAGAGTTTGCTTTTTGCCATACTTTGTGAAATGCTGTTTAGTAATTTTTTTCTGCATGATTTTCCAGAATTTCTATGGGAAAAGACGTTTTGGGAGCCCTGAACTCCCCCTTCCTCCCACTTGGGTCACCACCCTGTGAGGCAGATCACCAAACGTTCCAGGAAGGAGTTAAGGTGGGTGATCATTTAAAAAAAAAAAAAAAAGTTTCATGAAGGTTGGTCAAACAGCACCAACGTTATTAGCAAAACAAAAAACACTCTTTCTATGAAAACTATGACCTAACTATAACTGATATATATGTAGTTATTGTGAACGGTAAAAAACGTCTAAAGGTTTATATCACCTCAGGATGAGCAAGCAAGTGTGAATGGAGATAAAAAAATTGTCACATGTAAAGGCAATGGAAGAACTGAATAGATATTAGGAACAAAACTGAATGTGATCCTAGATCAATACACATTATTTATGAGTGGATTATAAATTGCATTTTTACAGGTGATTTCGACACAAAAAGCCGATGATAAAAATATGTAATTCAAAGAAATAACCTAGTTTAACATTAGCTTGGAATTCCAAATTGAAGTATGCCGCAACTGTAGCAACAAGTATTGGCAAAGCCAATAGTTTTAGCCTTTGTGAAGTAATGGTTTTGCCAATTGTTTTATCCATGAATAAATAGACAATGAAAGAGAAGTACAGAAACTAAAATTAGGTGAGTGCTGCAACCAAGGTTAAACGGAATACGCGGAAGAGAATGCCAAGACAATCACGAAGTATCAGAGGAAAATGAATAAGAAAGTGGGGGAAATTTTTAATTTTTTAAATTTTAAATTTCCAGTAGCACTAATCATTGGTTAAAAACAAAATTTCTATTGTGAGGTAATACAGTTTGTTTGAGTTTGAGGATTTTAGCTTAGCAGAGATTTAATGGGCTTGTAGTACATTCCATAGCGTTGGTGAGATTATTGATTGAGTTTTCAGTGACACAGGTAAAATCCCAAGAGGTCATCAGTTTAGGTACACCGTTTTACGACAAAGTAAAAAAATACTTCTAGCTTTTCCCCTTCAAGAAACCCTAGGTCTGGGAGCCAACTAGGGGGCGAAACACATGTTGGCTGTCTCGTTTCTAACAGAGGATCATCAACAAATCAGTCAAAAATATATATCTTTTGACTAAATCTCATTACTCCAAGTACCAATGACTGGAGACTTTCCATGATATAATTTTTGACATTGTCTTAAAAATTGTCTACCTAAACTGATTACATCTGTATTTTCTATGTAGGGTAAGAGGGCATTGCCCACCAATATGCTAAGACAGCCCCTCTAAATATAACCATTAAAGGGGGCAATGGACCCTGTCCTCTATCCTACTAATAAATCGAAATTCCAAGAGAGGAAGGGGTACAAGAAAGCATTCATATTTTCCAGTGGGCAACAAGAACAATGCATGTCAGATCAATGTTTGGTGGTTTTATCATTAAAAATGACATAGGTCTTTGCAGAGCTGCAGTGGATAATGCTCTTGAGGATCAGGTGACGAGGTTGAGAAAGCTTCTTGTTAAACACTGGAGAGTTCTTTTGAAGAGTTGTTGGCTTCAGCTATACAAGACTGGGTTTAACTTTTTCTTTTTAGCTCTAAGTATGGCCACTCTAATCTCTGTTGTGGATGTGGCTGGATGGTAGTTTTGCTAATCACTGTCCTAACTATGAGAACAGTTCCCAGTTGCACTGGCAAATGATGTTATCAGCAAACATATTATCCAAAATAAAACTTGACTCCAAAATATATGCAAATTCCCAAAATAATAGAATTTTTTCACGCTTTTTCATGAAATTCTTATTATCTATTACCCACACGTTTCATGATCATGATTTTAATTGTTCCATTGGTGTTCAAATGAACATCAATGTAACAATTAAAATGTAACAGTCACTATTATCAATCTTATTGAGACACTTGACCATCACTTTCTTGATCTTCAGCAGCCCCCTCACTGGTGGAAGACCTGAGGCAGTTACATGTCAGATAAAAAGCTGAAGTCTTCCTCACAAATCCTGGGTCTGCAAAGACTTGAGAGCATGTACATATGGTGGAAGAAGCTGTGCTTTCGCAAGCCACCATTTTCAGAGCCTCTCATAGGTTGGTGCACATTCAGGAAAGATAAAGGATTCTCCGTCAAGTAAGGCATAGTCTCATCATGTTGCCTGCTCTTTGCTCTCTAAGAGTGTGATGGGCAGGGCTCAGGAGCAGTGGACGTCTAGGTCCGAGTGACATCGTCAGCTATATGAGCTTCACTCTCATAGTCTATGTCACTCAAAAGCCTCTGGTGCAAAACAATCCCACCGCTGATATTCAATATTCAGCTGTCTGCTGTTACACATTTCGCAATTGCTACTTCGGTGAAAAAGCAGATAGGTCACAACAGGTGATGAGCATAGATTGCGTCGAAGTAACACGGAATTATAGCAGTTTCTTTTGGGCCAGAACTTGTCCAGAAGGATTACCCAAAACATCAGCATGTAATTTGTAAAGTGTAATTGCTAGAGGTCTAAATTTTGCTCAGAAGCCTGAGGCTGTTGCTATCTAATTTCAGTTTACCAAATACCAAGTCTGCGTATTCTTGATTCCAGTGCTTAATTTGCAAATAAAAACTTGCCGGTGCCCAAAGCTCTCCTCTTAAACCTGCAGCTGCTGCAATTAAATGTGGGAGCACGAAATACTGAGGCAGGGAAATCCAGAAGCCATCTTGAGCCTCTCTAATCCATTTACAGCCACTTCCAGCCCCCTTCAGCTCACTCTTGCAGCTTTCTGCTTTGTACCTTTGTGACACTTTTTCGTTTTTCTCTTCCTCATCTTTCCCATATGTGCCTTTTGCTGGCAGTAAATGCTTGAGGCAGAAAAATAAGCACCGGCCCTCAAAAATAATGCTCAGCACTGGAAACAATAAGCACAGATTAAGCACTGCTTGATTCCACCTCCTGCCTCTTTAATCCACCACACATTCCCTGCCTCCTAATGTCACCCTTGAATGCTTCGTTTCATCCTTGCTTTCTGCTTTGCAACTGTTTTTCTGTCTTTCTCTTCCTCCTTATGTCTTCCTTCAGTTTTTAAGTCGAGCTTTAGCGTACGGCCTTCTGTATACTTTTAAGTATACTATAGAGTGAGTTCCAGCCTTCTCATTTGTTAGTTGCAGTGTCCTTCAAAAATCCTTGTTTGCTAGTGGTCAGTTCTGCCTCTTTGTCCTGCCTTTTTTCACTTTGGGAGCAGCACAAAGTACTGTGTAATTACGCTGTGTTCTGTTTATCTGTTCTGTAAGAGACTTTTTTTTTGCATTTGCCTGTTTCACTTCAACACTGTGGGTGCTTGGTCAGTCCCTCCTCCCCACCAGCTTCCTTAGCAAACATAATAAAACAGAGGGGGGGGGGGTTCCAGGGCCAGCTTGCTCTCCCCTCACTGATTTTTTATGTTGTGTAAGAGCTATTAGAGTTGTAAACTACTAACTGGACTTTTCTTGCCAGAGAAGTGAAAAGGAAAAAAAACGCAGCACGATCGCGCTGGGGTTTACATAGCGCGATCGTGCTGCGTTTTGTTTTTCATTTGTGTGGCAAGAAAAGTCCGGTTAGGAGTTTCCAAAGCTAATAGCAACGGGTCTCACATTTGCTCGAGTTAGAGCTATTAGCGTTGTAAACTCCTAACTGGACTTTTGTTGCCACACAAATGAAGAGACAATCCTGCTACGTTTTTTTTTTTACTTTTATCTTTGTTCGCAGCGCAGCAATAACTAATAAACGTGACACACTGAACTGTTCTCTAACCGTGTTCCTTCAGTTCATCAGCCCCAGGCTGCAGCGCACCCAGATACCCCTCCCCTCGGCTTTACAGGGCTGATAGCACTCTGAGGCCTTTCCCGGTGAAGGGACTTTGAAACCAGCCCCTCCCATCCCAGTGCTGACAAATACCTGATAAATGCCGGGGATTCGTGAGCACAGGGGCACTGCTTTGCATTTTTTTGGTGGTTGTGCCGGGAGCCAGAGCCAGTCGTTGAAAGGGGAGGGCGGGTATCCCTGAAAACTTCACTCCAGTGAAGCGCTCCTCGAGCCCCATAAGAAATCCCATTTTACGGCATGGGTCAGCTGGGACGAACAGCTGGTGAAATCATGATGGCTGGAGGCAAAAGGGAGATTAATAGATTCAGTGTCTGTGGGGCAGAGTGAGGGCTGTGGAATATTGTTGATATGCATTCCTGCTTTTATCAGGCGGCAGCCCCTCAAATGAACACAACATGCGCATAGGCTCGGACGGAGCCAGACAGGATACTGGAACCGGGCTTCAATGTGCTGCAGATGCCCCATCAGCTGTGGGCGTCTAAGTAAATATTATCCATTACGAGGGTGAAGCTGTAACACATGCCAAGTATTGTGGGCTAGCCGGCTGCCAATCGCGCCCTAACTTGACACTTAAGTAACAGGGGGACATAGAAACATAGTGATTTGCACAGGATCACATCTTTTGTACTTGAGAAAGAAGCTGGGATTTCTGGACTCCTGGTCCCAAGGCCGACATTTTAAACACTAGACCCTGTATGTTTTTCATATCTAAACATGCCCTCTCAGTGGTAACAATGAGCAGACAACACAAGCCTTGCGGTCTTAATCGTGTGTGTTCTGGGCCCTGGATGCTTTCTTGAACAAATTGTGAAGTTTAAACTGCACTTGGTGCTGGGTATTAATACGTTTCTAAACATACTCAAACTGTACCAATCAGTACACAGGTGCACACTGTGCCATGGTGATCGGAGCAGAGCCACACAATATTTTCAATTCGGCAGTTCAGGATTAGAACCCCATCTTGTTAACTAAATGAATACCTAGCTAAAACCAACAAAGGCAAAAAGTGTTTCATCTACTTTTTAATAGCAATGCACCCGGTTAACAACTGCTCTGCTTTCCTGAGGCAAATGTCAAGTATTGTTTTGTGTAAACGAGTCCCATTTCTAAGGGCTTCCAATACTAGTAGATAGAACAACCGTGGTGCAGGTAGACAAATACGTGCCCAGGAGCACACAATTCTTTTGCACACCGGAAAGTTGGGATTACATGCAGGCCAAGTTGTACAGTGGGTGTCATACGGCCTCTTCACCTAATGATTGCGAGCAGCGCTTTAAATCGGTTGAATAAACTGGGGGGCCTCACAAGGGGGCGTGGCTGATGTAATTAAGAGCGTGGCTTAATAACATGTAAAAAATAAATCTGCGCAAAAACTGGTATTTTGCTGCATCTTTCTGGCATTGCTTCCAGATATATAAAACAGCGAGTAACATTACACCTACAACAAGCCCGGACTATTGGCTTTCCCATTGGTCTTTAGTTGCATAAATTAAATAAGCCACAACAATGGCTTCGCTGCACAAAATATTGAAAATGTTTCTGTTTTAAAATGACGAGACTGTGAAGTAACAGTAACGAGTCTCCTTCAAGTTGCATCAAAGGCAGCCATGGTAGTACCGCTGACGAGTTAAGATTTTTTTTTTTGCTTTGAGGGCGAGGGCAAAAATGGAGAGCCCAATAGGGACCCATCTCGTCATCCGCTTTTTAGGGTCGATGCGCTTGCGCATGTGTATTGCTTGCGAGACGCTTTAGCAGTTAAAAAAGGGCTCGGAGCCCCATCCATGTCACGTCAGTGTCTTTCAATGGTTCGTGGGCTTGCTTGCTTGCATTTGTGGAAGGCACGCATACGTCATGCCTTTTCCGGTGGTTAGCCCTCCTAGAGCGCAGCGGGCAAGTACTGAAAACATACGAGGCTCGCTGTTTTCTGTCCGGTTTATGGACTACTTTTTATCTTTGTTCGCAGTGCGATCTCGCTTGACAGAAGTCGAGCGCTTTCCATGACATCGACCCTGTTACATAGTTAATTGTACTTTTGCCGGTTACGTACATAGTTGCACTTTTACCAATAGGTTTCACTACAAGTGAACTGTAGCAGTGCGATCGCGCTCTTTTTTTTCCATTTAATGTGGCAAGAAATGTCTGGTTGGGCGTTTACAACTGCTAATAGCTCTAACTTGGAGAAATGCGAGACCCGTTGCATTGCAAATGCTTGTTCTCTCTCTTGCTCTAGATCAAAGTCCGTTAAGGGAAAGTGACCGCCAGCTCAAACGAAGCAGTGCTCAACACTGTCCCTGCAACTGAAGCACAGGGTGCAATTTGCCACTGGACACCCCAAAAAGGATGTGCAAATGAAAACTATCGCAAAAAATGACTAAAACTGCAACGTAAAAGTAGAAAATTAATTAGTGAAGTTTAGTATAGCAAACAAAAGTCTTACCTAACCCATAAAGAGCAATTTTTGTCCTGCCTTTCTGAAGCAGAACAGGACTTATGTCTATTTTCTCTACAGATGTTGAGCGGCCAAAATGATTTACCAATCCTGCACAGCTTAAAATATCCAGTGCACAGAGTGCGTCTGCCTAGAGAAAGGGAGAAAAACACAAAATAAGATACAAGGTCCCCTGCCGTACAACCTGTCTTTTGTTAAGCAAGACAAAATGTGCAATGTTAGAATGTAAAACTAAAGTCGCTTTTTTTTACAATACAAAGGATATCATTACTTTGATATGAAAGCTGGAAGACGCAATGCAGGAGTATACAAGTAGGCTGTCTTCTGGACAGTGACCTTTGCTGTATAGTAAAAGACCAAATATGATAAGACAAACTTTAAGCCATTATAGGTTTTATTTCTGATACTGTCATCCACCCTTTAAAAGTCAATATTAACTGATCCCTAATAAAGGCATTTTCTGTGAAATTCAACCTTTTTATTGTAAAGGAAATACCATGTGCTTGTGCCTACAGCATTCACTGGGCACAATGTCTAACAACGCTTTGAGCATACTCTCCATGCCGCCTGAAGCATCTGCACAAGTGCCCCATGCTCCTGAACCCACAGACTTTGGCTATATGCAATTGGTAATTACACAGAACATAGGGCCAGTCCGTTAGCCACCCTGTATGTCTACCGCTTGGGCCCTCTTCCTCACTATCCAAAGCCTTCATACATAGACAATGAGCATTGGGAAGTGCTTTGGTCATGTACTGTGCCCAATCCTTGTCCTGGAAGTCACTGCACGAATGTCTATTCGCTTTTATGTAGCAGAAGGCCTAGTGCCTAATCCATCAAGATTGACCTTAGGCATGCACAGCAGGCATTGATGCAAGGTGCATAGTCTTCGGCAATGGCCTACCGGCAGTGGAAAACCATGTTGAGCCACTGTGCCCAGTCTCAGACCAAGCACTAGGGTCCCTAGGTGCAGGGCCTGTCTATCATCCTCAGTATACCTGGTTCACTGTGCGCATTATCCTCTGGGCACTGGGTGTGAACAGTAGGTACTGAGTGCCGGGCATGGGTTTTAGACATATCTTCCACCGTGTCACCAGCCCACAACACTACGGTGTATAGCCTTCAGCTGTATACAGCAAGAATTGAAAGGGTGGGAGTCTTGTCTGTTAACCAGCACTGTTGCCTTGAAGCACTGGATGCATGGCATAAGCAGCAGGAACGTAAACACAGCCTGCACTCTCCACTCATTGAGGAAATACTTATTTTGCATTCTATTACACCACAAGTACTAGATTGTGAAATTTTAGAAATTGTACTGTCAGATCACGCTCCTATCAGTCTCCAGCTTTATTGGGGTCTGAAAAGCCCTTGTAGGAAACCATGGCGATTAAACACATCTCGCTACAAACTACTGGGAGAAAAATCACAATTACAATCACATTTGACTACTTATATGAAAGATAACAAAGGCTCAGTTTCATCTCCACAAATCTTATGAGTAGCCGCAAAAGCCACTATGAGGGGGCAAATAATGAGGGATTCTGCTATAACAAATAAACGCAGAATAGAACAACAGGCCATTTTGGAAAATGATATCAAAACACTGACACATACTCATTTAAGTAATCCAACTGAAACTTCCAGATGCAGATTGGAAAAAGCTAAAATGGAACTTAATACACTATGGCCTCATTACAGCCCTGGCGGACGGCGGTACACAGGCGGTAACACCGCTAACAGGCTGGCGGTGTACCAACAGTGTTTTATGACTGTGTCGCATTAGCCACGGCCAAACCGCTGGCCTCTCCAACTGACCGCCAGGCTTCCGGGCCGCTCATAATCCTCAGTCCCCAACCGTCAGCCTTTCCATAGATATGGAAAGGCTGGTGGTAAGGGGGACTCGGCATGCCCCTGGGGGCCCCTGCACTGCCCATGCACCTGGCACGGACAGTGCAGGGGCCCCCAGGCACAGCCCCATCATGCATTTCACTGCCCGAAATGCACGACGGGTGCTACTGCACCCGCTGCACATCAACATTGCCGCAGGCTCTATTATGAGCCGGCTGCAATGTTGATGTGACTTTTCCACTGGGCCAGCGGATGGAAACACGTTTCCGTCCGTTGGCCCAGCGGAAAAGTCATAATAGGGAGCCACATATACCACCAGCACTGGCGGTATAGTGGCGCCTGCGGCTTAGGCGGTCTTTTAGTGAGACCGCCGAAGTCGTAGTGAGGGCCTATATACTTCCAAAGCAGAATATATGCTATATCGCAATTATGAACAAGGAGAAAAAGCAGGCCATTTACTAGCGGCACAATTAAAACAGCGAGAAGTTATGACAGCTATTCCACCTACCCTGAGGGTAAGCTAATAACTGAGACTCAAGCAATAGCTGATACCAAGTTATATAGTTCAGAAGTTGATGATGACCTCCTCAAAGAACAGGAATTCTTTGATAAAATAACACTCCCCTGTCTCAATGAACAGGACCGGCTCATACTGGCGGGCGAAATAACAAAGGATGAAATTGCGCAAGCAATCTCCAGTCTCCCATACAATAAAGCACTGGGAGAAGATGGTTTTCCTGGGGAATTTTATCGTTGTGTAAAACCAGAAGCAATAGATGCCCTTTATGAGGTTTATAAAGAAGCAGGGAAACTGGTAGTCTCTCCTCACTCTCAAATAAAGCTATCATAACTGTCCTTCCCAAACCTGAGAAAGATCCATTACACTACAGTAACTATTGTCCGATTTCTCTTCTGAATACAGATTCGAAGCTATTAGCCACTATTCTTGCCAAAAGACTCAAACAAGTTATCTCTAAACTCATAAAAAAATTCTCAAGTTGGATTCATGCCAGGCAGAAACTCTCTTAGCCATCTCCACACTTTGGCTCACATACTGTGGTTTTCCAAGGATGCCGGAGAAGACAGAGTAGCATTACCCTTAGATGCCGAGAAGGCCTTTGACCGCATTGAATGGAGCTATATGTTCCGTACATTGCATAGGTTGGGTTTAGGTAATGATTTTATCTCTAAGGTTAAATGGTTATACGAGACACCATCTGCACAAGTGAATTGTGGGGGTTTCCTTTCAAAAACCTTTTTAGTGCAAAGAGGTACCCGCCAGGGATGCCCTTTATCGCCCCTCTTATTTCTTCTTTCACTTGAACCACTGGCTGCAGCAATAAGACAGTGTTCACAAATAGTAGGCATTCCCACACCAGCAGGCATCTCAAAACTACTTCTATACACAGATGACATATTACTCACACTTACAGATCTACCTACTTCACTCTCGGCACTCATGTCTACTATTTCTCGCTTCTCAAACATTTCTGGATACAAAGTCAATCGGAATAAGAGTGAAGCTCTCCCATTGTCCGAGGGTACAACAAAAGCAGCTATCTTAGGCTACAATTTTCAATGGAAAGCGGATCGCCTGAAGTATCTAGGTATTTATATCAACACAGGTTTAGAACGTATGATTCAAGATAACTTAGATCCACTCATTGCTAAAACGAAGTCAGAATATGAAAAATGGTCCAGTCTTAACCTGTCCTTTTGGGGTAGAGTCCGGCAGTGAAAATAATTATAGTGCCTTGTTTCACTTATGTTTTAGGTATGTTACCTTTGACAGTTAAAATATCAATATTGCGAGACATTGACAAAGGTATTAAACCCTTTATTTGGGGATCCCTGAGACCTAGACTCAAAATCTCCAAACTGATTGCTCACAGGCGATATGGGGGCCTTAGTTTATCATGCAGTGAATATTACTGTACAGCCCTCCATTTATCTCAATTGGTATATCTTTGGCCAAGACAGGATGATCCCCCTACTATGAGTTCTTATTGAAAGGCAATCTTTACAGGCATCTTCAGGTTTGCAAATGTTTAATACTCATAAATCACCTGCTTCACAAACTTCTAACCCTATTATTCAGTCTATGCTTAAGATTTGGATACACGCCCACAAACTCTTTAAGAGTAATCCGAGGCTACATAATAAGGCTCCCATATGGCATAACAATGATATTAGAATAGGGAAACAGACCATGTCCTGGGATACATGGGAGAGAGCAGGTATTCTAATGTTGGATCATTTATTCACTTTAGAAGGCAAGCTTAAAACCTTTACAATGCTTCAGACAGAATTTCAACTCCCTAGCTCTCAAAAGGGGAAATACTTACAATTGAAACTAGCTCTACTTAGTAGACTAGGACCATTTCTGTGGATACCTGAGGATTCCCCAGTCTTACAATACTTAAAAACTTGGGGGAAATTGAAAGGAGCGGTCTCTGGATTTTATAATCTCATAGTGCTTAAACTACACTCATCACCCATTACTAGCACAACTCCAAGTCAAATGGCAAGGGTTACTTAATGTAGTGTATTCCAATAAGGACTGGACGGATGTTGTTATGAACATGGATAAAGGAATCAGAGAGGCAGAATGAAACTTACTCTTTTCAAAATTCTTCATAATTGGTACTGGTACTGGTCACCACAAAACTCAAGGCAGCAGGTTTACTACACTATTCTACACTATTCTACCTGTTGGAGGTGACCTCATGAGGATTGTGATATCCTACACATTTTATTTCGATGACCAGGAATACTGGTCTTCTATAACTTCCTCTCTATACATGTGTCCATTCCTTTAACAGAAAAATTAGTTATATTACATGATGTTACTGATCTCCCAAATCTAAAACACCATACAAGACGATTGATGGCTATCGCACTCACTGTAGGAAACATTTGTATATTACGACATTGGAGAACACCACAACGTCCTACACACAATGAATGGCTTATTGAAATGTATAACATGGCGTCATATGAAAAGCTGATTTACAGATTGCAAGATAAGGTTGGGATTTTCATCAAAATTAGGAAACCCTTCCTAGCTAATACATATTCTATTAATATTCATACTTAAATGTTTTCTCCTTCTTTGTCTCCTATCCTTATTAAGACACTTATTATTGTTTTGAGTCATGCTGTTATTATTAAGGCAATTGACGCTTCACCCATTAACACTGTTATTTTAAGTAGGACTTAATGCTCTCCAATTCAACACTGTTGAATTGGCAGGAATATCTCCATTTGAAATGCTATATATGTGGATTTGTATGATATTATTATCTCGACTATCTTCTAACAACCTATGATATATGGTTTAATAAATATTGCATAATTCTTTCTTTCCAGATTTTCTCTTATAGGTCTACTTCTAAGAGTTAATGCACAGATGGATGCCTTATAAATAATCACATATATTGCATTTATTGATATCTGTATAATGTTTTTTGTGTTTAGAAATCTGAGAAGTTAATATTTCATAATATTTTTCCTATGTGGCCATCATTTGATTTATTGTTTCTCTTTTTAACACATTGTTTATATATTGACATGTAATTCTCAATAAACATATACAAAAAACAAAACAAAAAAAAATGCACATACATCCCTCCCATTTGTCTGAGCTACTGCCACCACCATATTATTCACGACATTTTAATTTCCCTGTAATGTATGATCCTGTTTTTGCAATTTACTACACCCCCAGGATATGGTGGTTCTGCTGTTTTATGTATTGTACAACGAAAAATGACAAATAAAGTTTCTATTAAAAAAAGAATGCTACATTTTACACTTTTTTAAACAGGAGACACTAAGGCCCTCATTACAACATTGGCGGTAAATGCCGCCTACCGCAGTGCTGACGGCCACCAACATACCGTGACCGAGGCTGTATATCGTTACAGGTATTATGACCCACACATAGAAATCCGCCACTATACAGACATTCACACAAGTCCGCCAGACCAAAGGTCAGTGATAAATTGGCGGTACGAAAACCCGCACCGTTACGCCAACAGAAATACACCCACAGCATCAGGACCTACGAATCACCGCAGCGGTCTTTCAACCGCGGTAAACCATTGACGGTACACACCGCCGCGCTCAAAATACACACACACTAACAAAACTACACCACATTGGACAATTCAAACTATACACACCTGACACACAAATACACACACCACACCCACAACACTATAAAACACACACCCACATTACCCACAACCCTTTCAACGAAAAAAATGATTGCCAACTGAGAGAGAGACAAGCCAGGAGCACCCACGCCATCTGAGCCACAGAACACTATCACCCATCCACACACCTCACAGCACACACCCCAACACAGCACACCACACAACCTCACACATACCACGGACACCACATCCATGGCACCCCAAAGACACCCCAGGTTTTCAGAGGATGAGCTAAGGGTCATGGTGGAGGAAATCATCCGGGTAGAGCCACAGCTATTCGGATCACAGGTGCAGCAGAAGTCCATTGCAAGGATGATGGAGCTATGGCGCAGAGTCGTGGACAGGGTCAACGCCGTGGGACAGCACCCCAGAACAAGGGATGACATCAGGAAGAGGTGGAACGACCTACGGGGGAAGCTGCGTTCCGTGGTTGCAAGATACCAGATAGCTGTACAGAGGACTGGCGGTGGACCCCCACCTCCTACCCCACAACTAACAACATGGGAGGAGCAAGTCTTGGCGATCATGCATCCTGAGGGCCTTGCAGGAGTAGCAGGAGGACTGGACTCTGGTAAGTCAAATCTTTACTATTATATCCCCCACCCTACCTGCATGCCATCACAAACTCCAACCCCTACTCTCACCCCCATCACTCCACCACCTCACATATACCCCACTATCACAATCCACCCATCACAAAACCAAGCCCTGCATGCCACACCAATGCATGGGCACCCACACAGACCTGCATGGACACCCATCACTAAAGCATGCACATTAGAGAGAATCACCCAGCCCACAAAATCACAACTCACACAAGGCAAAGCTGACAGGACAATCACAACCATACAGGGAAACAGACCCATGCACAAGATAGAACATGCACATACAAAAACACTGCATTTACATCCCCACAGGACCCCCACTCAACGTCACCGGAGAGGAGGTGCCACCAACATCCAGTCCCCCAAAGAAGAGGCCCACAGTGATGACAGCAGCTCTGCACGCCTGGATCCCGATGACTAACCTGACCCATCAGGGACCTCTGGACTGTTGGTGACCCTGCCACAGTCCCGAACCACCACAGAGCTTCCCCCCCTCAGGAAACACCACCACAGCACCCACCCAGCAGGCCCATACCACTGTCCCCAGGACACGTCAATCAGCAGTGTGTCCACCACTACAGGGACCCCAGGCAACCCCACAAACCCAAGACAATCAGGGACCTGGGGTCAGTGGGCACACGGTTCAAGGGACAGAGGCACAGGACAACAGGGAAACTGGGAGGACTGCTGTGCGCCAGGGGGAGGACAGGCCCAGGGAACCCACTCTCCATGAGGCACTTGCAGGGGTCCTGGGAGCATACCACCATTCCCAGGAGACCTTGGGCCAGATACTGGCCAAGTTGCAGGAGACCCAGTGGCTGCATGAGGGACAGTACCTGGGGATCAGGGAGGACCTCAAACACATCCACACCATCCTGGTCACCATTGCAGGGGTGCTGGCTGAGATGGCCAACACCATGAGGGAGGCAGTGGCACACCAACGGGCCCCTGACACTAGCCACACCGAAGACCAGCCCTCCACCTCCGCCGGCGCTAGTAGACAGGAGGCCCCACCACAGGACCAACAGGCCACCATCACCTCACCCCCTGCAGAAGGAGAACCACCACGCAAAAGGTCCCTGCGATCCAGGCAGACGCCAGAGAACATTCCCAAGACACCCGCCAGTAAATAGGACTCCTTTGAATGTCACCCTTGTGTCCCACTCTGTCCCCCTGTCCACCTTGAACTGCCATTGCTCCACTTCCTATGCCCCTTTGGACAATGCACCTGTGATTCAAAGAGACTGGACTCTATCTGGACATTCCCCCACTATCACCCCAGCCCATTGCACATCCACCTCCACCTCTTAGCACTTAAATAAACACCCTTGGAACAAACACAACTATGGAGTCTGTCAATTGATTGAATTCTGTATTAGTGCAACGAGCTGTAAACATTTCAAATCATATGTACAGTAATATATACATTGGTATGACCTGTAGTGGGCAGCACTAAACACACCAGGAGCCAGAGTGGGCCACAGAGATCTGAAAATAGAGATGCCAAAGGGTACAGTAAGTGGCCATAGACATAGGGAAATCAGGCTGCCATGTCGAATGTCTAACACAAAACTGCAATGGAAAGTGAAGTTACAGTCTCTTACCTGTGTGTCACTGGAAGTACTGTTTTATGAGTGAGCTTCTGTTGTCCACATCATCTTCCTCTGCCTCCTCTTCCTCACTGTCGACAGGCTTCACCACTGCCACAAGACCATCTCCAGGCTCATCTTCTGACAGAAAAGGCACCTGGCGTCTCAAGGCCAGGTTATGCAACATGCAACGATGCTCTGGCACACCTTCTTGGGTGAGTAGTACAGGGATCCACCTGTCAGATGGAGGCACCGGAACCTAGCCTTCAGGAGGCCAATGGTTCTTTCAATTATCCTCCTTGTTTGCCTATGTGCCTCATTGTAACATTTCTCTGCCCTTGTCCTGGGATTCCTCAATGGGGTCAGTAGCCATGAGAGGTTGGGGTAACCAGAGTCACCTGCAAATATTTGAGGGATACCTGTTAGGTATACACTCACCCTTAGGGACAACCCTACACCCATATACCTACATCAACTGGGTGGGGACCATGGGCTCACCTATTAGCCACACCCGGTGCCTCTGGAGTTGAGACATCACATATGGAATGCTGCTATTCCTCAAGATAAAGACATCAAGCACAGAGCCAGGATACTTGGCATTCACATGGGAGATGAACTGGTCCACCAAACACACCATCTGCACATTCAGAGAGTGATAGCTTTTTCTATTCCTGAACACTTGTTCATTCCTCGGAGGGGGGGGGGGGGGGGGGGGAGACACAAATGCCAAGTGTGTACCATCAATGGCACCAATAATGTTGGGGATATGACCCAGGGCATAGAAGTCGGCTTTCACTGTGGCCAAATCCTCCACCTGGGGGAATACGATGTAGCTGCGCATGTGTTTCAGCAGGGCAGACAGCACTCTGGTCAACACGTTTGAGAACATAGGCTGTGACATCCCTGATGCCACCGCCACTGTCGCTTGGAAGGAACCACTTGCCAGGAAATGGAGCACTGACAGGACCTGCACTAGAGGGGGATACCTGTGGGGTGGCGGATAGCTGAAATCAGGTCTGGCTCCAACTGGGCACACAGTTCTTGGATTGTGGCCCTATCAAGTCTGTAGGTTAGGATAATGTGTCTGCCCTTCATTGTCGCCAGGTCCACCAGGGGTCTGTACATGGGAGGATATCTCCATCTCATATTCCTCCTCAGCGGTTGAAGTCTAGGGAGAAAAACGGTGAGCAGGGGGACATATTCACACATCTATATAATTAATGATGCATCTCTTCCTTTACAGAAACAGTATGTGAATTCGAGAGTCAGTTGATGTGCCAATGTCTGCTGTGACGCAGTTAGGTGCCATGCCCTGTGCCCCCCTGAAATGGCAACTGCATGACCTCTGTGGGGATTCAAGTGGAAATGAGGTAATTCCTCTGGTGTTGTGTGTCGTAGCGGTCGACAAACGCTGCGCAACTTCGCATTGGTTAACATTGGGCCCTATGGGTTCCAGGAGCCAATGGCAATGTATGCCGGCGGGGACGGTACGCAACGGGCGGACGTGACTGCCATTTTCTATCTGTTCACTCACTTGCTACCTGACCTTCAACAGGAGAGGACCTACACTGCAGGTTCAGATTCCTGACTTTGCGTGTGTTAAGGTTTTACATGGGTGTGGGATGTGGGCTGTGGCTTCCCCTAGGCCAGGAGCGAACATGGCAGGGTAGGTCCCTGGTTGGGAAGGCTCTGAAGCACTCAAAACCTAATAGTGTTAGTGGCCAACTACTACTAGGCAGGGTCCTGTGGGTTTCAGGTGTGTAGCTAATGGTGTTAGGCATTGTACCCCATGGGCTGGTGACTGTGTAACTGGTAGTGCATGGCCTAGTGCATAGGGCTGCTCCCTGTGTGTTGTGTACACCAATGGTAGTGGTGCTGCTGGCATTGACCAAGTGTATCCTCTGTCTCTCCCCCCCCCTTTTTGTTTTGTCACCCTGTCCTTTTGTGCATTAGCATCATCTGGCGGTGAAGCAGAGGCACCGGCGATGGAGGGAGCTGCATCCCACATGAGCCTGGAGGCCGAATCCACAGACGGGGAGGGCACCAGTGGGCGTGGGGAGCACCAGGACGGAGACAGGAGGGTACACTACAGACAGCGACTCCTCTTCCGATGGAAGCTCCCTGGCGGTGGCGGACACCTCTGTGCCCACCCCAACAGGTAAAGCCGCCACCCCCATACATCACGCCCTCCCAGCAGCCCCTCAGCGTGTTTCCCGTGCCCGTCCACCCAGGAGGGTGGGCATCTCCTTCGTCCCAGGCACCTCAGGCCCGGCCCTAGTCGGCCCTAGTCGGCCCTGCTGCCTTCAGTGAGGAGACTATTGACCTCCTAAAATCCCTCACTGTTGGGCATTCAACCATAATGAATGCCATCCAGGGTGTCGAGAGACATTTGCAACAAACAAATGCATACCTGGAGGGCATTCACTCTGGCGTGGTGGCCCAACAGAGAGCATTTCAGGCTCTGGCCTCCGCACTGATGGCAGTCATTGTCTGTCTCCAGCCTCCAACTTCCTCTACCCATTTCCAATCCCCTAAACCCCAGCCTATCCCAAGCACACCTTCAGACCAGCATTTACCCTAATCAACACACAGAAGTGGCTCAGGCAAACACAAACACCACTTAATCTCCCAGGCACTCACATGAGCACCATCCCCACGCAGACACACCAACATCCACTGCCTCCACTGTGTCCCCCTCCTCCTCCTCCTCCTCCCTCCCTCTAGCGTCTCCACTCACACCTGCATGCACTACATCCTCATCCACTACCTCCATCACCAGCGCGCCTATCACTACACACCCCTCACTGGCAGTCACCACCCCACATCCATGCACACGTCTCCCCTGTGTCCTCTCCCACTGCGTCTGTGATCCCCTCCTCCCAAAGTACACAAACGCAAGCACACACCCACCCAACAGTCATCCACCACACAACAGCATCCAGCTCATGCACCCAAACACAGCAGACTGACACCTCCTACAACCACTCCTTCTTCCACTCCCAAACCTTCACCCTCTTCCCGCCCCAATGTCCCTAAGAAGCTTTTCCTAGCCAACATTGACCTGTTCCCTACCACTCTCTCCCCCCCCGAACTCCTCCCGTCCTTCACCTCGGGCCAGGGTGGCCAAAACCCAGCCCAGCACCTCAGCCACCAAGTCCACGTCCGCTGTGGTTTCTGTAGCTGTCAGAGGCTGTAAGGGGGCACCCGTCATGCCAACCAGTGTGCCACCAACCCCTGCCAAGGCCAAGAAGATTCCGCCACCTGGCAAGGTCAAGAAGAGAACAGCATCCAGCAAGGAGAAGGAGCCACAACTACCCAACAAGGCCACGTCAAAGACTCCAGCTGGCAGACCCAAGGTGACACCACCATTTGCCAAGTCCAGGAAGGGGCAAAGAACACCAGCCAAGGCACTTCAGCGTCCGAGCCTGCAGGTGAAGGCCCGGTGGCTACCAGCACAACCGCCAGCACCGCCACGTGCACAGCGGCCAGCACCGCCACCTGCACCAGCCGCAAGCACCACTACTGTCAGCAGCAGCAGCTCCAATGGGCAGCCGCCCGAGGCTGCAGGGGAAGGGCAGGAGCCTCCCCTCACCACTGGCAGCACCGCCACCAGCACTGCCGAAAGCACCGCCACCTGCACCACTACTGTCAGCAGCAGCAGTCCCAGTGGGCAGCCGTCCGAGGCTGCAGAGGAAGGGCTGGAGCCTCCCCCACCACTGGCAGCCCCCCCACCAGCACCGGCACTACCACCACTGTGCAGCCGTAGCCGCCAGCGGATGGACTGTAGTCCAACCTCCATGGAGTATAATGCATCCTGGCCACTGCAAATCTCGTGGCTCTGACACCCAGGTGAGGGACTGTGACCTGGCACCCCCCCCCCCCCCCCAAGTGCTGCATCACTGGGCACCAAGCCCCCTCCAGAACCAGTGGAAGAAGGCATCCACTCACCCTATCCTTTGCAGAATGAAGCACACTAGGCACAAAGCCCCCTCCAGAACCAGTGTAGGAGCCACCCACTTGAGAGACTGTGGCCTTGCACTCCCCAGGACCAAGCAGTGGGCAAACCACCCACTTAAGAGACTGTGGCTTTGCACTCCTCAGGAGCAAGCAGGGGGCAAAACACTCACTTGATAGACGGTGGCTTTGCACTCCCAAGGAGCAGGCAGTGGGCAAACCACCCACTTGAGAGACTGTGGCCTTGCACTCCCCAGGACCAAGCAGTGGGCATTGAGCCCCCTCCAGGAGCGTTGTCCCATGTTCCGGCTGAGGTGCCCCCTCTTCCCCGTCCCCCTGAAGTGCCTGTGTGTTTTCGACCTGATGCCCCTGCAGTGTTGAGGCAAGAGTCAAGTGTGGGCTTGGCCTATGGGTTTTGGCCCAGTGGGCCACGGACATTTTGAGTGGATATTGTCCCGCCTTTTGTAAATATTGTATATTTTGAAAATACTGTTTTTGAGTTCTAAACGTATTTATAACTATCTCTAATATAACACTTATTTGACTCAATTCCTTTTGTCCTTGCGTTATTCCTGAGGGTTACGGGGTGTATATGTATGGTGTTGGGGGTGGGGGTGTTGCATGTAGCGTGTGTGTGTCACTCTCTTTCCCCCCCACCCCCTCCCCTGTGTGCTAGGTGCAGTACTCACCGTGGTCGTCGTCGCCGGCGTTGGTACTCCTGGTATATGAGCAGATACACCAGCATGGGAAAGACATACAGCTCAGGCTCCGTGGTGTCCTGGTTCTTCCTTGAGTGTCGAGAGGTGAATCGATTCCCTCCATAACACTGTTTCCGCCGTGCTTTTGATGGCGTTGGTACTGCCCCGGAAAAGGTGGCGGATTGGCCTCTCATAATACAGTTGGTGGTACATTGTCTTTCGCCTGGCTGTTACAGCCGTGGTGCTTGTTGCTATTGCCGTGGTGGTCGGAGTGTTAAAGTGGCTGTCTGTGTTGGCGGTTTCCGCTGTGGTCATGATTCAATTTTTTTTTACCAACGGCCTGTTGGCGGTGTTACCGCCACTTTAACACTGGTTATAATGAGGGCCTGAGTGTGCCTAAGAGGGCCAAGCTTGTTGCAGTGTTTTTTTTCAATGCAAGCAGGAATCTGATCACAAAGCACGCTACTGGTAGTGGGTGAGGATTCAATCCTTTTAAAAAATACCACTATTAGGCTAAATAGCACAAGGTCTTATAGCCTTCATCAACTTCAGCAAAAGAATGCTATCTTTACCACATTGTTTACCCGCTATCTTTAGCATACAGCTTCATTTTCGGAGGCTGTAAATGGCACAGACTTCCTCACTTATTATTATTATAAGGCGCACTGCATATCATTTCAGTCTACACTGTAGCAATACTGGACCCTTCTCCTGCAAGGCCCTAACACAATGCACATAGATTCAAACAGAATCCTCTGTTCCACGGGAAGTCAATGCAATTTCCTAAGGGCATTGGCGGCAGAGGATCTACAAGGCCTATTCAGCTATAGTTTCGCAGCAGCTGTCTATACTCTTTGAAGTCTCCTAATCAGAAAGTCGGGAGCTCCAAGGAGGATGGCATTACAATAATTAAGCCGGCTAAGTACAGGTAGTACTGGGAATAGTTTTCTAAGGCTATGTAGTAAGGCAAAACAAACTCCAGCCACTTACATGTTTCTCAAGAGAAAGATGTGTTTTAAAGGTAACCCCAAGGTTACAGACAGCCTCTGAAGAGCAAATCTCCACTTCAGTAGGTAGCGGCAAAGAATTATGGGGTAGAGGTAACTGGATCTTATTAGACGAACAACAAAGAAAATCAGTTTTATTCCCATTTAGTAAGGGAATTTGTGTTCGTCCATTTTACAATATTGATCATACAGGTCTGGAAAGAAATTACTGCTTCTTGCTGATTTTTGTTAAAAGGCAAAAGCAACTGTGTATCATAAGCATAGTTAGGACTTCCTTTTTATGTCGTAATAAGTGAAATAAAGCTGTAGACGTCTCTCAAGAGACATGCTATTTAAAATGGCATTCAACATTTGAAAAACTGAAAACCTATTTACTATATATGAGCTTCTAAACTATATCATTCTCCAAAAGTAAACCTTATCGCTATCCCGAGACTCAAAGCCCCAAAAATATGTTTTTGGGCATTACAGTAATCTGAAATGCCAGTAGAGTCATACTCATGCCATAAGGAATGGATTTAACAGCTAACGTATGAAATTTATGCAGGGACAAAAAACTGGCAGAAATTAGAAAAGTATTTTATGTCATAATTATAACCATGATTATTCATTTCTGAACACCTTTGGTCACTGCAGGCTTGAAAACTAGTCAATAAAGAAACAACATTGGCTAGTGGAAAACAGGATGATACATGAAAGGCAGGGCTGGATTGTTTAAGGCAGGAGTACATTTCCTGAGAGGTATCTATAGATAACACAGATAATCTGGAACTCAACTCTGGATTAGACTGAAAGCCAGAGGAGTCTTTGCATGGCCTTCATCCCAGAGAATCGAAGAAAGCTTCTCTGCTTTATGACGTGACTCAGGAAGGAGGAATGAGGTGGACAATCGAGGCAGAGTAGGAAGGTGATCGCCACTAGCAGTAGCACTTTGTTCCCCTTTCTCCTGATCAGATCATGCTCCTCTCCATTCTTGAGACTGCTAAACCTCAGTATGACAGAAATGAGAGCGCAAGAGGCCAATCTGAGGAAGAGGAGGACAAAAAGACCAGCTAATGAGTAAAAACGTGGAGACAGTAAGATTGCGGATATAAAACAGGTTCAGGAAAGCAACATTTATGGGCACCTGAAAGGGCAAAAAGCTGGATATTTCCATGCAATGACTGTAAATCAATGAGAGCTTTGTTGGCAGCAAGGGAAGAAGGACTACTACAAGCAAACTCCAGATTTAAGTCTGGACAGTCAGCATGCAAGCCTCTCGCAGCAGTGCCATCAGTTACATAATGGACCATGGGCACCGCCTGCACAGGAGAGGAGGAAACCCATGCAGAACGTGTGGTGGGGAGATGAGTTTGTAGAGAAATTAAATCCAAGAATGACTAGTTAAGACAGAAAAAACTACTACAGATACACTTCAGTGCGGGAGCCTCAACCACTACTAACCAAGCTGAAAACAGGTCCACGATAAATGTTGCTTCTATGGATCAGGAGGTAAGAACGTTAGAGGTACGGGCTCAACGTGCTGCTTATTACGCAAGTAAAAATTATATCAAGGTACTTTAGAGCCAGGACATTAGATTACTAATTGATAATTTCAGTTCAGCACGCAGAATGAGCTGGCACTATTTTAAATGAGAGCAGATCTCTGAGACACAACAGTACAACAGTAAAACAAGAATGACATCCTAAACTCATGACACCCACTCAGCTATTTTAAATACTGCTCTGTCACTTCCTGCTCCATAGGATTTAGCTTTGAATTGCTATCTCTCTTAGACAGGCTGTCAATGATTAAGCATACTTACACCAGTTGGATCATCATGGTTGCCATGAACACTAAAAACAGGAATAGAAATGTTGAGATTTTCATCCTGGTAGTTCACCCATGGGAACCTAAAAAAGCAAACAATATTTCATGTGGAAATAATATACCTCTCCTGATAAAATGTATATAAAATAAAGGTATTGCTGCTGAAAACGGAATATAAAGCATACAACGAAACAGTGAAATATATGTAGTAACAAAAATATCAAAACTGACATAAGCTTGGATTAAAAGAGGTATTGTGAGAAATTGAGTCTGGTAGCAACAGTATTCAACCAAACTTCCTTTAAGTGTCCAGTGAATCACAACTGTGTTTGATATCTCTTGGCCTCCCTCCTAAACCTTTGGACTCTTATCCTCACCATTATGCTTTCCCACCAGACCTTTCCATTTGCTATTTTACCAAGGGTTGCCAGTTTGACAGAGGGAAGCAGTTACTACTTTCTTTGAGAAACCAACAGCTCCACTTCATCCTGCATGTGGCAAATGCCTGCATTCCATCACAATAGTTATCCATTGGGACTTTATCACGAATCCACTTTATGATAAACAGAAAGTCAGAAACAAATAGGTCTCCACAGCTACTGCCACTACCACACCATAGCAAATGGAAGTAATTTTGAAAATACAGACGAGGAAGGCAGATGGAAAGTCATGTCAGGGTCCCCATCAGAATTAGGTCTATCTTAGCCTTCACCAGGAAGTGCGATCTAGGTTGTAAGACATAAAGGTTGCTCAAAGGTCTAAAGTAAGACTGGACAGCATTAGCAAACATGGGAAATTTACAGAAAAATAGACTGTCAGCCTATAAACATGAAATGTAATGTCTTCAGAATTTGGCTGCTTGAGTTGTACCTAACACTCAGAGAAAGCAGCACATTTAAACTGAATAAAGTAGGCATCAGATTGTTTCTTCAACCATAAATTCACTTCATGCGCTGACTGTCTATTAAGCAACTTACGTGAGGAACTTTTCTTTGTTTTTTTAATTATATTTTAGATAACATAGCATTATCAAGCCAAACAAGCAAGTTGAGCAGCCACAGTAGAACTACACTTCCCCACCCACACATCTCTTACCCTCTTCCCTCAAATCGACCTGGTCACAAGTAGCGTCCCCCTCATAGTATCGTATCACAATTTCCCCTTTGAGTCACACTGATATGTCACAGTTCCAAAGCTAGGGACCAGGTGCCCTCCCAGTATCCTTGGGAGTTTCTAGATGGTCCATGTCCCTCCATCATTCCTAAATCTTGTTTCTTGTCCTTTATTTTCCCATCTAAGTCCATGCAGGACATCCTCCCCACACTCTTGAAATTCTGTGGGTACATCCTCTGCCCTCACATATTTTTTCCCTCATCCTGCAAATTTCTATTTCCTCCACCCTATCCTGTATTCTCATGTAATGTGTGTTGCCCCACTTCCAGGCGATTTCTCTCTTTGCTATTATTTAAACAAAGTTCATCAGTAGTTTATTGTAAGGCGTTGCATCAGATTCTGCCTATATGCCCACGGTGTTGTCGGGGGATTCACAGCTATAGAAACTTCTGTGGCTTCTTTTAAAGTATGTGTCACTCATTCCCAAAAGGGTCAGAGTTTCGGGCAATCCCACAAGGTGTGAATATCGTGCCCTGCTGTCCGCAGTGTCAGAGGCATACATCATCCTAGGCTCTGCCTATTCTTTGTAGGAATACTTGGGTGTAGTAAATTCTGTGTAGACTTTTAAGTTGTAATAAACAAATGCTTGCTTTGATGGCTACTTCTTTGGGCAATTGTAGGGTTTCCCTCCAGTCATTGTCCCCCAATTTCCCTATTTCTCTCTGCCAGCGAGCCCTTAGCTGGGTTAATTCTCCCTGTGTGTTCCTCATCAGTGTAGCTTACGTGAAGGATATGGCTTCCTTAGTCATGTGTCCATCCAACAGTTTTCTTTCCAGGGGGGAATCTTCATTAGTTTACTCCTCAGAGGGGATCCTAGCCTGTAAGCCATGTAGTAGTTGTAAATATGTATATATTTATGTGGTGACCATTTCGTTTTCTGCCCTCAAGTGTTCAAATGGCACTATTCCATTTGCGCCCCACACATCATCTAGAACAGACAGACAAATGAGGTACCATTGTTGAAAGCCCCGTAGGTCTGTCACTGGTTATAATAGTCACGTGCTCTGTCATAGGGGAGTTCTGGGTGTTAACCTCTTCTCCTACCTCATTTCTCTGTTAAAATTGACCCATACAGATAGTAGCTCGTGGGGCATCCGTCAGCATCCTCCCTCCATATACTATGTGGAGCTAACCTTTCTGTCCCACTTTCTGCAGGTCCATCCTAAATGGTGGGTCCTCCATGGGGCATATGCCCACCCATTTATTATATATACCTTTGCTGCCTAAAAATAATTACAAATATACAGCAGTGCTACACCCCCTCATACATTGATCTTTGCATTGTAGATACAGCCGTGCGTGCTAGACCGTCCAACCAGAGCGGGGATTATGGAAGTCTGCTTGTTGCCTGAAAGAAGGTGTTGGGATGTGTACGGCTATTTTGCAGTATGTAGGTAAATCTGGGCAGTGCCATCATCTTGAATAATGCTGCCCTCCCTACGAGAGAGAGTGATAAGGCTCTCCAATGTTTTATATCCCTCTCCAGTCTCTGGAAGAGAGGGGCTTATTCACCATTATATATACACTACTGCAATGTTATTGTATAGGCGTCAGAGGTTCCATTTAGTTGACCTGTAGTTCTGGTTCAGGTACACCATGTCTGAGGTCACATCCTGTAGTCTATTCGCTAATGCATTAGCCAAGAATTTGGTGCCCACGTTGAGAAGGAATATCGGTCTGTATGAATCCCATCTATCTTAGGGTTTACCTACTTTGGGGACAATTGTTGCAGTATGTAAACTCTCCCATATGTTCTCACCCTTGATATGCCGTCACGTACATCTAGTGTAGTGGGGCCGATATCTTGCCTGCCGTTCTCTTAAAGAATTCTGACTGTAGCCAATTCCGACTCTTCCCAGAGCGGAACTGTATAGGTGCTAGGAGTATTTCGTCTTTTGTTAGGTCACTCTCTAATTCTAGGGAACTGGCCTTCTCCAGTCATCTGCAAGGGCAGTCCCTGAAGAAGTCTGCAGTTCCAGCTCTGGTGTTGGCGGGCATAAACGATCTGCACATAATCAGCCAACACTATTTCCTCGCTACCTGTAAGGGAACCTTTCTACAAGAAAAAATAAATAAATAAACAGTTGACTACTCTCCAATTAAACAGGAGATGGAACTCAGATAGAACTGCAAGCCACATGTTTTAAACTCATTTAACTCAATGTCCAATCGAAGATATAGCTAACACTGGGAAAGTCAATGTGCACCATGACACGATCTCACATACCAAAAAAATCACATCACTATTAGGTAATCTACCCAACATCAACTCTCCATCAACCCCAACTCCAAATCCAAGATACGTGGTCAGGCAGGCTCTGAGACCTAGGCCTGAGATTACTGAGTGACAGGTCACAGGTGGGGCAGCATGTAGCCAGTAGATAAATGCGCAAACAGGAAACTCAGATAGGCGCAGCAACACCACAATGGTCCCAGGAGAATGGCCCCATAAACATAAAACACAGATGGCCGGAGGGGTGCGCGCATTTCCAAATACCATGAAGTCAGATGCCACATGAGGTTAGGAACACACCCAATCAGAAGAAAACACACACATTAACACACAACGATCACGCAATTCTCAGGCTGGACATCTGGACACGTTACCGGCTGGCCCAGTTTGTGTCCACGGAAGGCCGAGGCCCGCCTGCATTTGTTATTAGGACCTCATTTATAACTCCATGACAACTGTTCACATTCTTCACCACAAAAGAAATGCTGCAATTGTTGTATTGTACCCAAAAGAATGTATAAAGCACTACGCACAACAAATGTACTTGGAACAGTCTTTAGGTTCTGTAACTGTTCTCCCAGCCATAATGTTTAATTTAAAAAACTGTTCCTGTTTTGCCAAGTGCCTCGTCTTTAGTTTTTTTAAGGTAAATCCACATTTGAGCAAGATTTTGGCAAGCCAGCCAGGAGGTGATTGGTTCCTCGGACCCGACTGCTACCAAAGGAAGGGGACCCTGCCTGGACGGATTTGCGCAACAAGGAAAGGTGAGCAGAGGCTTTATTTGATTGGAAGTTCTGCTGAATCGGTGGGCGGAGTTGCATCCTGAAGCCGCAGTCAGAAGGGTATGAGACTACATCAGAGCCTTAGTCCTAGCATTTGGCATATGGCAAACTAGAAAAAAGCACAACTCGTGGAAGTCACCTTTTTCAATATTCAGCACATTAGGAAAGGTGAATATTGTTTGTTTTTGTCGCTTGGACAGCTGAGAGTGAAACAGATGGTACGTTGGTCCCCTGGGTGTAACAAAGGGTTGATTGCTTGGACCGCTGGGCATGACACAAATGGTAAGCTTGCCACCGGGTGTGACACAGGGTTGATCGCTTTAACCACTAGGCGTGACACAAATGGTACGCTTGTTCCTTGGGTGCGATACATGGTTGAGGCCTTACTGCTTGTACCGCTGTGCATGACACAGATGGCATGCAAAGGCCCTGGGTGTGATTATAGGGGTGCCATCTCAATTTTGAGATGTGTCTATCGCTTGAACAGCTGGTCGTGTCACAGATGGTGAGCAAAGGCTCTGGGTGTGATACAAGGCCCGCACCTCAATCTTATTTTTAGTCTAAGAGGGTTTCTCAGGGCAACCTTTTTCATAACACTTTTGGTTTCTGAAAGACATGACATGTGTTGTTCACTTGGACTGTTGGGCGTGACACAGATGGTACGCATGACCCCTGGGTGTGATTCAGATGTTAGGGAAGAAAAAGATTGGGATCTAGGGGATTAGGCATAGCTTGTGTTTGGCCAGGAAGGGCCTATGGTTGTTGAGTTACTCCTTTTTTTTCCTCTCTGCATAAATTGTTATTTTTGCCCCAGAGCCAATCAGGCTCATTTAGTCCCATGTACCAAGCAGAGCTTCCCCTGGTCACAGGATAGCATGCGCTAGGAGCAGGCTAAGGTATTTTTGACAAAGTCATCACTTTTTGTGCTTTGTCAGTTTTCTTTGTTTAAGTCGAAACATGATGTCGTATTGAAATTGTGGCGCTGGTAAATTAATGCAACTGTGTTTTTTGCCTTGAATATTGTGTTTTGTCAATGACTCAATGTGCTACATGAAGGCATTGATAATTCTCACAATTTGTTATTTGATATCAAAGTAAGGCTCACTATTTTGATGCCAAATGTCATGAAGTTTGAATTAACAACTGCACTTTCTTCTAGGTTGTGACCCTTTATATGTTTTGTTACTTGTGTTTGTTTAATATTTATGCATCTGTACATAATGCTGAGCTCACTAGAACTAGCAATCCCGGTGTATATATTTCCCCACTACCCGAGTGGAACTAGTAATCCCAGTGTATATATTTCCCCGTTACCCGAGTAGAACTAGTAATCCCCTTGTACATATTTCACCACTACCAAGACTCCCTAAAAGTCATAAAAGCTAGAAATGTAACTGTCCCCTAAAAACTGTCCAACTTTTCATGGAATCGCTGCTAAAGCACATGCAAAGAAGGATCCCCACAGAGGCTAAGAAAACCTAAGTTGTGCCACAAATGGCGCGGACACACACACACACACACACACACACACACACTTATTTCCCTGGCCAAAAGAGAGAACACTGCCCCACAGTCAGCAAGCAAGTCGTCTGCAACGCCCCTGCCATACGCAGAAATGCAGGTGCTCTCCCCGGTGCCTGGTATCCACACACTGGGTTACAGCAACTCGCCGATCAAGGAAGCCAAAGGAGCCCCTGCTGAACACCAAACTGTTAGATCTAGGCATGACAGACTAACAGGCCAGCAGGCCCACCAATCCCAGTGCCACCCCAGTCCAGCGCTACAGCTCCCCAAAGTTCAACCTCCCGTTCATCACATTCAGCCCATTGAACCTCCGCGACACAGAGAACATGCACTCCCACTGGTTTCAGTTGAATATACTTGAGTGACAGGAAGAATCATTGCAGTGCTGGACAGTGAGACAACTAGTGGGGGTGAAGAAAGGGGTCCCAGTCCTCCAGGATCCGATAACAAGAGGGGAGCCACAGGGTATGCTCAGATAGCCGAGGAAACAACAGAAAGCGAGTTTGAGGGCAGGTCCCGACCAAAAAGAACAGCGCATAGCTCAGAACGAAGGAGGCAATCTAAGTGGGATTTAGAGGAAAGACACAAACTGAGGGGGAGATGGAGAGAGTGCTTGAACCTTGGAAGAACCACAAGAGAATAGCGCAGCGCCCTCCACCCAAGGAGAGCAGCGGTAGGGTACAGACCCTTGTTTGAAGAAGTCAGAGGCAGAACTAAAGGAGAAGCTTTTGGCTGGGGCCGTGTGCCTCACCAGATCGTCAACGTAGGAGAGGGGCTGACCAGCAAATAAGAGACAAAGGTAACCTGATGCAAACTAAACTTAGATGCAGGAGAACCAAGATGGAACCTTTGCGTGCCCACAAGGGTAGCAGTGACAAAGGCATCTGCTGCTCCTCCCAAACGTGGTGGACCGACAAACCAATCCCAAGACTGATAGTGGCTAGAGAGGAAGGTGAGATCTTTGCACAACCATTTTGTCACCTGCTAGCCCGCTGGACCAAAGGAAGTAACCAGTACGATAGACCCTAGCCGGAGGAGAGATCCTTCGAACCAGAAGACATCCAGTATGGAGGAGGAGATCCCACATGGAACTTCCCCTACATGCAGGATCGTCTAAGAACATGGAAACGCTATGTTAGGGAGAAACCAGTGGAGCTATCCTAAGATAACATATGCCCACTACTGCAGAAGGGCACATCAGGGACCATCTATGTGCCATGGGCTCAGATGGATGAAGAAGGGCTAAAGACTAAATTGCCACAATTGTTGGATGGGGCGGGGTAATGGACCTCATATTTTGTGAAGAACACCACAGGAATAAACCTAGCAATAGGAGATGTCAAAAGTCTGCTAAATAGTCTTATTGGTTTGCAGACTAACACAGTGTTCACCAGAGCCCACATCCTAGCAATGACGCAGACAAGCACTGAGCACGATGGGGCCCCATTCAATTTTTACAGGTATCTAATATGGACGGCTCTGAGGAAAGTGCTCCCTGTCTGCTAGATGTAGGAGGGCTAACGGCATAAACTATGAAACATGGGGAGACCATAACCGATTTTCTAGATAGGATGAGAGAACCAGGGGGACAAGAGACAGGACAGCCATGGACCAGTAAGGGCCCCCAGGTCGCATTCTTTTATAATATTCTCAAAAAGGGGCTACCCATCGAAATACAAAGCGGATTGGACAGCATAGTGGGGTTAGACAGCAAACCCTGGCAGGAGATACAAGCTCATATATTACATTATCACAAAAAAAGAAACAAGAAAAGAACCGGGAAAGACAGGAGCACGCTCAGTGAGACACACCTAAGCTGATCCAACACAAATTGAAAAAGACTGTCCTTGAGGGGGCCACATTGGCCGCTAGCATGCAAATAGCACCAGTTCTGAAGGGAGCTCCACCCTTAAAACCCTATAACGACAGAAACCAGGAAGGCTGGTGGCAACAAGACTTTATAGAATGTTACTGTTACCACAGAATGGGCCATATGATCGACAGATGCCGGCTAAAAACACATCATGAGCAGAGGCTGATGAGCCGGGGCCAGGCCCCGCAAAATCTCCATCCACAAAACCAAGCCCAACGAAACCTGAACGCACCTTATACTCAGCCGCAGGGAAGTCAGTCCATTACCACACCACCACAACAGAGGGTGGGTAGTTGGACCAACAAATGGCATCAGCAACCACTGATAGGGAACTCAGCCCAAAAAGGACTGGGGCCATGACCATGGCAGTGAGGGTAACTGTTTCGGGAAGCAATGCCTTCACACACCTGCAGAACCCAAATGTACAGAAAAACGTAATACCCCCAATGCAAAGCATCCATTTCACGTACACCTTAAATTCACTGTATGAAAACTCAAAAGAATGACAAACAAGACAACAATAGAGATTCAAGCCTTTACTTGCATTCAGGAAACTCAGGGCTGTTGTACATGTTTTGTCGATCAGGTCTCCTAACTAGAGTCTGCCATTCAGAGTGCTTGAGGGAGCAGAGGCCCCACTCTGCTGCTGATTTGGCTGGCCACACCTCAGGGGGAGGGCAGTCTGATGAGGAGGGCAGGGCTGCTCCCCAACCAGCACTTAAAAGTAGGCACCCACAATTCAACTGGGGTGGGTTCCAATCACCAAGCTGAAAGGGCTTCATTCTCAGGCACCCAGCCCTGGAGTAAAAACTCCTTCATAGTGCATGGTCCCAACAGCGCCCTCAGAAAGCTAACAGGCTCCAGCCAAATGGAGGCCCCCTTTTTGGTTCCAAAATGAAGCTGTCCTACTGTGTCGGAAGCTAGGCTTCCCGTACGCTTGGGATAGTGAAGACCACATAACCCCAACAGTACACACACAAAATCCTCAGAATGCAAAACACTGCATGGCACCAAGTCTCTAGAGCGGGGAGGTTTCACCAGTACAGACAGTCGTCCCAGTCCAAAACCCTCATTTGGGCAATCTTCAACGAGTTCTTGGCCTTGCACCGGACTCTCCATGCAACAATATTTTTCTTCCTCCTTTCCCTCAAAACTTTCCAAGTAACAGGTCCAAATAAAATATGGTCCGAGAGAGGGGTGCCAGGGAAAAGGGAGTCCGAAAAGGTCCATCGTGGCTCTGAGCAGAATAGAGCTCAGGAATATGCTTACCCCTCTTTTCAGGCCTAGAAATTAGCCAACACACAACAGCTTACACACACCGTCTGAGAGGAAGCAGTAGTCCCAATCTCGGACACTGCAATATCAAAGGCACATGGGGGGGGGGGCCACTGAACAACTCTCCGACCCCCTCCGGTTCACGTCAATTAAGATAAAGGATCATGCAAAGGTCTAGAGAAGCCCACAAAGACCCATAAAAAGAAGTCCAAAGCTAGCCCAAACGAAGCCTCTATAAAAAGGGCACAGTCAAGACACCTGGTGCCACTAGGGAGGGTCAAGTTGCACGCCACATGCCGGGACTAGAGGGGTGCACACGTGACCTCAGGGCACACTTCCTCTTTATACATCCCCGTGCACATGTAGGTTGAAAACACCTTCCTCACCAATGGCACCCTCAGGCACACACAAATACTGGAGGATTGGCAGCCCTGAGAGTGCCAAGTAATAATTAAAATTACCCACATGCTAACAGGATACGCACATGCTCTTGAGATCACTCCGCAAAAAATGCTTACAGCTGTACACCTAGTCAGAGATGGGGAAGGCCCAACAACATTAAATAAATAAGTTCATGAACAATAACTCATTTGTTTTTTCAAATTAGATACCTTGAGTGGGGCCATCTTCAGGTGCTTCACTGAAATGACAAAAACTCAGGAATTCGAGGACACATGTAAGTATGCAATGTTTTCTCAAATAACAAATCAGACCTAGCTCTTACCCAACAGGTCTGTAATCCAGTCTCCAAGTGCACCGCCTTCATATCAGGCCATCACCGGTTCATCGACCACACCAATAAGCCCAACAGGACCACCTTACTGCAAACCTCATCATGAACCTTTTCCCGAACTATACCACATCAACAATCCCAACAGCATAAAGAAACACAAACCGCACCACAGACTTTATAACTGTCAAAGCCAAGAAACTCCAACCACCAGAGGGCTACAGACATCCCCCGGGATTCATCCTAAGATGTTCAAAAAAGTTATGTATTTTTGCACATGTGCAAATTCTTTGTTTATTACGGGTACTGCTGCATCCATTCATTGCTAAAGAACTGCCTAATCTAATGGAGTTCATTCAGAAAATGTCACCGCACTTGCGTAGGGACAGCTCCCATGCGACTTATAACTACACTATACACAACATCAGAATTCCACATGCACCACAAAACGCCCTCTTACACAACATATGTTCAAGAGATCAAGGTTTTATTTCATGATTTGGAACTCCAAAGAGATCCACACAGAATAAAAATACAATCATGCAAATTCATAGATATAAAAACATTGAACATTGATCAGCTCTTCCCAAAGCAATAAGATTAGCAAATCCAAATCAAAAATGCCATATAAGAAATATCAATATAGATTTAAGGGACGTTTGAAAAAGTTAAAAACTTGAAAACAGAACATTTCATTTGGCAAATTTTTTAAACAAATGAAGTGCTTCAGCTTCTGTTTGCACATTAAACTTCAGAAAAAAGGGTTGAAGCAACTTACGTAGACATAACAATAAAGCAGGACAAACAAAAAATGTTTCATGTCCTAACTATCATTTTGGCACAGATTACGAGTACTAAAGGTACCATATCATTTAGCGGTTTAAAAACATTTAACGGACGAATGTCTAGCCTAGATGAAGTGCAAAAGCACCTGATCCTATGCGACAAATTCCATGTGAAATAAGGTTGCGGATTTTTCGGAATAGCAGTTTTCACTACAACGTCATATCTCTTTCTTTACAATATTGATCAATATCCCAGCACTGACTAAAATTTACTGAGGCATGTTTTAAACAAACCTTTAATTGGACTGGAGTGGAGTTAAATAAATTAATGTTTTGTGATCCACCTTAAACTGGTCAAGAGTATACCTTACATTCCTAAAAACAATTACTTTTCTCTCTTAAAATCAAAAATGTCCTTACATAAATAGTACCTCAATGTTTAGGCTTCACTTCTCAACAAACATGAGGCCCAGCGTAGCACTCCTGCCAGGCCGTGTGCAGATGCTTTTCTAATCCCTACTTCAATCCTTAAGGTATCAACCGATGCTAGGGTATTATAAGAGGATAATCGTCTTAAAGTTTGGCCTTCGGTTTTATCCAGAAAGCCCCACCTTGCCACATCAATTAGGTCCACTGCATACAGTGAGGTAGGGGGAATCTTAGCCCAATACACAGCAAGAAGGTGGGAGAAATGTCTGCAAATAACAAAGTTAAAGAAAGCACCTATTTCCATGGCCTTTGCCTTACTTACAATATGCTCTGTATCGCTAAGGGAGCTAGTTACAATTTTACCTAAAAAACGATACAATTTGACCCTCTTCAATTTCTGAGAACCCAATGCCATGCAAAGTTAACACTTTTACGACCCTTCTTCTCTGCCACAGGTTCCAAGACATCAGCCAAGTCATGTCACGTCTGTTCACTGACACCATAAGCAGTAGGCACAGACAGGCTTTACTTGTCCCAAGAGGTAGCCGCTGAAAAAGCAAAATGCCTGCTCCACATATACCTATGTAGGATTAGAGCCAAGATACAACCCCACAGAGTAGAATCCCACAGGGTAGTAATATATCTGACCCGCTATGAGACCAATCCCACACTACTGTACCTTCTCATCGAGCCTAGTGGTATCCAAAGCGAGCTAGATAGGATGCGCAGAAAGATGCTATAGGGGAGGATACTGTTTGGCCCAAGACTTTCAAGAAAAGAGATTTTTGGAGGTAGCAAAGCCAACAAACCAATGCACAAACATGTCCTCTCCCGCTTTCATCTGTGCTCCAGGAGGTGTCCCTTAGCGTACCTAGGGCTTTCTTTGTTAATAACAAGTGAACACCAGACATGGAGTTTCCGTGTAGAGTCATCCACCTCGACGATAAGGGAAATGAGTCTCTAAGGGGAGGGCTGAATAACAGAATAAATACCCTGTGTCAGGAAATCCTGGATACTGAGATGGGTATACATGGATAGTAGGGAAAGGGCAACTCCTATCTGTAAGGAAAATTATGATGTATTCCTTATGTTTCAGAAGCAAAAGAACAATTCCGAAGGGTACAAATTAAAACTGTGGCACAATCCTGCACATTCCGGACATGCAATGGGGCACCTCGACGTTGATGGACACTTACTGGCAATGTGGCGAGTTTGTCTATACGCAGCTCGTCCCCGGACGGCGTGGCCTCTGCTCCCTTGGCACCATACACACCCGACCCTAGCCATTCCCAGAGAAGATTTGTTAGAACTGTACTAACACCCGCTAAGGAAGAATACAACTCTATTGCATCAGGTTCAGGGGAAAAGAACCGCTGATTATTTTGGCTGGGCTCAGTACAAGAACACTCCAGCGGAATGCAGACTGTTCTCCGATGCATAAGTATCAGCGGGAGGGTCCATACCCGTCTTCACAGTACAGACAAAAGCGAACGCCCGCTGGTTGCAAATAACCAGGTGGGAAATGCTCAAAATGATGAACAGCACTGAGCTCAGCCAATGAAGAACTGAGAGCCATCCACCTTGTGGTGATGCATTATTGGTATGTGTTGGAATTGATGACTGCAATGGAGGGTGCGGTGTGTGCGATGATCGGTGCATCCTGCTGCATGTTTATATCAGACAATGGCATGGACAATAGGACTCTGACTCTTGCCAACCAAGCATTACACCGATTACAAAAAGACATGCGTGAAGAGGGAGCTGCCCCTGAGCAGGTGTGCTTCACAAACTGGTTCTCCTGGCTCCTCCGGTGAACGACATTGTTGCCCGTTTTCATACTGTTACTGTTTTTGTGTGGTTTCCCGAAAGTGGGGGGTTTCCTGCTGTGAAAACGTAGTCCTCAAATTGGATTCAGAAGTAGTAGTAAGCAAAACTGAAGCCCCCAATAATGTGACTGTTATGATGTATGGGTTAGATGGTGTAGTTGAAAATTCAACTAGAGAGGGGAATGTTAATATTAGGAAAGTCAATGTGCACCATGACACAATCACATACACCAACGAAATCATATCACTAATAGCTAATTCACCCGACATGAACTCTCCATCAACCCAGACTCCAAGATACATGGTCAGGCAGGCTCTGAGTCCTAGGCCTGAGATTACCAAATGATAGGTCACAGGTGGGGAAGCATGTAGCCAGCACATAAATGTGGAAACAGGAAACCCAGATCAAGGCGCAGAGACACCACAATGGTTCTAGGAGACTGGCCCCCATAAAACACACATGGCCGGAGGGGTGCACGCATTCCCAAACACCATAAAGTCAGATGCAACATGAAGCTAGAAACACACAGCCTCTCAGAACAATGCATGCACAGTAACACACAGCGATCATGTGACCCTCACGCCGGACGTCTTGACACGTTACCGACTGGCCCATATTGTGTCCACGCAAGGTCGAGGCCAAACTGCATTTCTTATCACGACCTTATTTATGACTCCATGAAACCTGTACACATTCTTCACCCCAAAAGAAATGCTTTAATTGTTTTACTGTACCCAAAGAAATGTATAAGCCGCTGCGCAGAACAAAATTTAATTTGAGACAGTCCTGAGACCCCAGGTCTGTAACTGTTTTCCAGGCATTAATGTTTAATTAAACAAACCGTTACTGTTTTGCCAAACTCCTCTTCTCTTTTGTTTTTTCAAGGTAAATTCACATTCAAGCATTATAGTATTTAAATAATAGGTCTTTTATTTGCACACAGAAATGTAGGGTAGTTACAAATGTAGGGTAGTTAAACAATAAAAAGGAAGATCCACGATGATTAAAGGGTCCAGACCCATAACAGTTAAAGCATTAATTTGGTGATGTTCTATAAGTGTAGCAACATGTGGCCCTATACCAAATACTATTAGATGGGGGAAGGGCTGGATGTCCCCAGCTGCCTTCCAAAATTGCTGAGAATCTACAAAACCAGTCCTAGAAAGTAAACTTACCCAAAGTCAAGGTGTATGGTGCCCAAACTATGGAACTCCCAGGGCCCTAGCTGTAAGTGCTCAGGAGCATTTGGTACAGTTTAGAGAGTAAATATCAATAATCAAGCTGGTTGTAGGTTGAAGTTAACAGGGGGGGCTTCAGTGGCTGGTGAGGGACTCTTATCAAGGAAAGTAACAAACAATAACAAACCTTCAATCCCCCAGGTCTCAAAACTGGTTTTCTGTGGTGAAATTTGCCACAGGGTATGGGAACCAGACCATCAACTGGCGCAAGGGTTATTGCTAAATCATAATTTATACAGATATAACTTCAAAGGAGTGTTGTTCTGTATACAGGTCCACCAGTCATTCACACTTTCATCTAGGTTTCATTGAACACTCCAAATGAAACGTGAAAGATGCCCAGACACAAGCAAAAACTAAAACATTAGTTTTCAACAGACCTACAAAACTATTGTTTTAGTCGTTTACGATTTAACAATAATGATACTCACTTGCTGTAACTAAAGTTGACTGACTGGTCACTCAGAACTTCAAACTGAATAGGACGATCACCCATGCAGTACTTCCTAAACAACTCAAGGCATGTGTATAAAGCTCGTCGAGAAGGCTTGTTGTCATGAAAGAGATCACCACCCAATAGTAAAAAATCTACCTGCAGAGTAAAAAGAATATTGTTCATGTTATTAACAGCCGCATATAAACATGGACTTTTTTTATCAGGATGCCCTATAATACTTTGAGTAGTGAGAAAAGGAGAAAGTTATGAAGAGAGAGGGGAGTGATGAACATAGTAAGGAATAAGAGGAATAACTGAATTGAATATTCACCGTAGATTATGCTAAAATAAGGCAAAGTCCTATAAGACCAATCACAAAAGCAGTCAATTACATTTGTAAACTATGCAATTCATACTTGTACATTTCCTCAGAACTGTGTAAATTATGTACGATGTAAAGTATGTGCGTAAGCTGGTGACAAGAACTCATTTCCCTAACTCTACATATGTGTGTTGCACATAGCATCTACAGCTAGCCATTCAATATTCAATTGACATTGTTTTGTTTCCAATGCAGTTTCTTACTACAAAACATTTTTCTCACATAGGTGTACCCTTATTACAAAAAGTAAAGCCATTGTTGGGAAGACAGATTCCCACACATGGTTAATCCCTTACAACAAAACCATTTGGGTAGTGATCTGCAGGATCTAGCATCCCATGCCACTATAACCAGTCCTTCCAAATTTAGGGAGACGTTTAACAATACATTTTGTGTAATTGCTCTCCAAAACTAAGTGGCTGCCTTACAAAATGTAGATTCTCTGCCCTCAGAGTGCAAAAATCCCTTCTTTAAATCATGGCAAGCTCAGGGATTTATGCATGAGTAAGATGCCCAAATAAGTCCCAAAAACACACTTTTAGCACTTTTTCAATGTCCAAAATATCTACATTTTCAGTAGTAATCTAATTTGCCTTGTATATTTTTGCTAATCCTCAGTCCCCTCTCAAAGTTAACCATCTTTTTTGCACTCCTGTGGATATGACTTGTATGTATGGTGTACACATGTACAATTTACACATACACTCCACTGTTGTAAACTGCACATAAAGTACAACTTCACACATTACAACTACTGCCAGCTGCCAGGTGCAACTAGCACTCATGCCTGGAAATCTTCAAGCGTGCGCACAACAGTTGGTGAGTTACTGTAAGTAAGATAAAAAAAATTTAGCATGTAAGCATGATTAAAAAAAATAATTTTGAATGACTAATACTTAACAAAAACATCCACGACCATAACTTTTTTTTATATTTAATAGCAAAGACAGTTAGAGACCATCTGGATGAGTGAAGTGGGAGCTATAATGCATTATCAATTATCATACTTATGTAAGTGCTTTGTGCACAAATGTGGCATGACAAGAAAATATTGATCAAGAAAAGGGAATGGGACAATAATGAGCCATCATGTACTTAAAGCACAACCGTGGAAGCTTGCACTTATAATAAACTAAATGTAATTTTCATATTTTCCTTGACTGTTCTGCTTTTGATTTGTATCACTAGCATGAGATTTCAGGATCCAGTGCTTGATATTGCACCCAGTTAATAAATACAATATCCAACCCCAGCGCCAACGTCAACGACGTCCCACCATCCCAGAAACTCTGCGACGCACTCTCCACCTTTTTCTACCAGAAAATCGCCGCCATCCACAACAGCCTCAACACCACACCTCCGCCAGACCCCACCCCCGACAACTCCTCCCACGCCGACCGCCTCACCACCTGGACCCACGTAGATGACACCGAAACCCGAAAGACCATGAACTCCATCCACTCAGGATCCCCCTCAGACCCATGCACACACCACATCTACAACAAAGCCGACTCCACCATCACCCCCCAACTTCGCAAGATCATCAACCTATCCTTCGACACCGCAACCTTTCCGGACAGCTGGAAGCACGCCGATATCCAAGCCCTCCTCAAGAAACCCAAGGCTGACCTCAACGACCTCAAAAACTTCCGCCCGATCTCCCTCCTCCCCTTCCCAGCGAAGGTCATCGAGAAGATCGTCAACGCCCAGCTCACCCACTACCTCGAAGACAACTCCATCCTAGACCCCTCCCAATCCGGATTCAGACGCAATCACAGCACCAAGACTGCACTCCTCGCCGCCACAGACGACATCAGACAGCAAGTGGACAACGGCGAAACTTCAGCCCTCATCCTCCTGGACCTCTCCGCAGCCTTCGACACGGTCTGCCACCGCACCCTACTAACTCGTCTCCACTAAGCCGGAATACAAGACAAAGCCCTCAACTGGATCTCCTCTTTTCTCTACGGCAGAACCCAGAGAGTCCGACTCTCACCCTTCCGCTCCGAAGCCACTAACCTCATCTGCGGCGTCCCCCAAGGCTCCTCGCTAAGCCCAACGCTGTTCAACGTCTACATGGCACCCCACGCACAACTGGCCCGTCAGCACAACCTCAGCATCCTCTCCTACGCCGACGACACCCAGCTCATCCTCTCCCTTACTAAAGATCCACACACCGCCAAAGCCAACCTCCACGAGGGACTGAAATCCATCGCCGAATGGATGAGAAACAGCCGCCTGAAATTAAACTCCGATAAGACGGAAGTTCTCATCCTCTGACGCTCCCCCTCTGCCTGGGACGACTCCTGGTGGCCCACCGCGCTGGGATCCCCACCTACTCCAGCCAACCACGCACGCAACCTCGGCTTCATCCTCGACTCCGCTCTCACCATGTCCAAATAGGTCAACGCAGTCTCCTCCTCCTGCTTCAACACCCTCCGCATGCTCCGTAGAATCTACAAGTGGATCCCGACGGAAACCAGAAAAACAGTGACCCAGGCCCTCGTCAGTAGCAGACTTGACTACGGCAACGCACTCTACACAGGCATCCCAGCAAAAGACATCCAACGACTCCAACACGCATCCGCCCGCCTGATCCTCGACATACCCCGCCGATGCCACATCTCCCACCACCTGAAGGACCTCCACTGGCTCCCCGTGGACAAGAGGATCACCTTTAAACTTCTCACCCACGCGCACGAAGCACTACACGACGCCGGACCCGCCTACCTGAACAACAGGCTCAACTTCTACGTACCCTCCCGCCAACTACGCTCTGCCAACCTCTCCCTCGCCATCGTTCCCCGAATTCAATGCAAGACCTCCGGCGGCAGATCCTTCTCCTACCTCGCCGCCAAGACCTGGAACTCACTCCCGACCTCCCTGCACCAGACCCAGGACCTCCTCACCTTCAGGAGACTCCTAAAGACATGGCTCTTCGACCGATAGCAGCTGCCCCCCCCCCCCCCTCAGCGCCTTGAAACCCTAACGGGTACATAGCGCGCTTTATAAATTTAATGATTGATTGATTGCCAAAAATATGGCCATGGTAGTGTACAAAGGTGTGGACATGCCACTTCTGTGTTTCATTTATTTTTATAGCAATGGTAAGCTCCAAACAAGAAGGATGATAACAATATCTTGATGGTGGTATTTAAATATTAAACTATTCGATCTAAATCTGTAACAAATTCAGTATACTAATGATCCAAAATGTGCATAAGCTTTTAATCACTGTGATTATTGTTTTTGTCAAGATACGTCTTCCACTTGCAAGATGGGAGTACAGACTAAGCACCTACTTTCTCATGAGTATAAGTGAAAAACCCTACCTACCAACCTACAGTTAAGAATATGGGGAGCTAAGCTACCCCTTCCAATTAGATTTAGTTAAGCAGTATGTGTTGTACGACAGTGGTCTACACAGCTGGATCACCGGAACAGAGCAAAGTTATAAGACATAAATAATTCTTCAACATCAATTCTATTGACCACTTTGTGCATACTGCATACGCATGACTAATTAACCTGCATTCCTTCCAAAATGTTATCTGCTACAGGTTCAAGGCCGTTTGTACAGTGGTATTTTCTGCCTACCGATGTAGGCAACATAAAGGGGGATGGTGCTAAGGGCGTGGGATGTAAAAATATAAAATTGTAGACATGCACACCTATGCAGTGTGGGGGAAAAGTAGTGTCACAGTTTAGGTGAGGTGAGTACTTTTTGACATGTGACCTAGGTTTTGGAGGACACCCAGAATAGAGTGATTTCTGAACAGAATTATCTGTGTTATCTGGGCCGCTAATCAATAATTCACACAGACAATATATGTATTTCTGCTGCCGCACCTGCTAGCCAAGAGAAGGCGCCACCACTGACAGAACTTTGATTATGACCCTGGTATGATATGCCTGCTATGAAACTGAGCTACTGCGCAGTCTGATCCTCCACTGCCACCTTAAAATGGACATAAAAGTTGGTGTCTCATACAATTAGTGATGGAACAACCCTGACCGCAGGGCAATTAGACAACAATCAATATGGAAAAAACAATATTGTTAAATGTGCAAATAGCTCTGGTGACCGAGCAAAAGTGAGAACCATGAACTTGATTACCCTATAGAACTTTTTCGATGGTTCTAAGCTTTAAGAATTTCAAATCTTCCAGGAAAAGCTCTAGAGATCCCAATTCGAGGGGAACATGAGGGGTAACTCAGATGAAGGTGAAATTAAAAAAAAAAAACTACATGATTATTATTAACATTTATCCCTTCTGGCTGGCAATGGTCAAGTGGTGATATATTGTGGATTTATACATCACATGAAGGTGACATGAATTTAGAGCGCAACGGAAACAGACTCCATTTTGTTTTCTTGAATGCACATACACTTTGTGGACTATAAAGTAGGAAGGGTGCAGCTGTAGTGCATGTCCGAAAACATATCCACAGCCTTTGTAAAAATTATCCTAATCAATTTTTTATTCTCATTGATGGTGTGGAAATGGTGCGCGGTTTCTAGCGAGCATGACTGTGAAGGATGTGTTGCAGGATCAGAGAGTAACTGTAGTTTTTCATATGCCGAACACCTCCCCTCATACTGAAAATGAAAAAACACACATTCTTGAACTTCTTTAGGAAGCGTTCCAGATGTGCGTGCCATAAATATCAGGGCTGCTGTCGCAAACACCTTTTAGACTAATGAAACTATTCTAGTTAGCTTTTTTAAAAGGAACAAATAAAATGTGCAGGTGTATTAAAATAAGGTTTAAAAATGCACACGCGTGAACTTGATGAAAACTGGTGGCAAAAACAGAATCTAAAATGCATATAAAATGTGTATTTAACAACCACTCTTGCTCGGCCTTCTTTTTCGGATTTGATTCAAGCAGCTATCTTGCTATTTTCCTGTCCCTCCTTCCTTTCGACCTCTCCTCTAAAATATTTAAAGCCTCCAAGCTGTGCAAAGAAAGAGACTGAGACATTTACAGACACAGGCTCTCTGACATGCACACAGTTAAACTGCTCACACACCCAACAATCTCAAACACACTGGTTCAAATCACACAGTGAGCCACTCATTGTCAGGCCAGTTCTCTGGCACAGTGAAAACTCAGGCACAGCTGGGCAATCTTTGTTACAACTAGTATCTGTTGTTTTGGTACTACTGTGAGGTGGAGCTCAGTCCTCGTTTTAAGGCTTTGCCTTTCACTGGGTCGCGAGGTCCAAAAGTCAACACTTACGCTTGCAAGGGGATGTAGGCATATAAACTCAAATGTAATTAAGTAACAAACACAATACAATAAATGAAATGTCCAGTCAGTGGAATAAAGTTATAAAAAAAATGAAGCTTTCTTTCACATCATGCTTCAACAATTTGGTAAAATAAAAATGCCAGCAGTGTATTAAGCTACTTTTCTATCGAACATAACAACAAGGTCATTCGGACTTCTCAGTTGTAGAGGACCTTAAATTATGCACACTAGCAGCAAAAGAAACAGCATGGTGTACAGTCACTTAAGAATGCAGCCATTGCACGCTTTCTAGCATTATATTTGTGATTCTTACAGTTCAGATGATGCAGGAGACGCTTGGGTGTTGCCCACAGCTCTCCCCTCAATTACGGACAAAGTTATGAGTGGCAGTTGTTGCTAGGTGCGTGGCAGGCAACTGGCTGTCAAACTCACCGAAGTGTCACCAGGCATCAATAATACCATGGCTGTTACATCCTGAGTTTGAATAAAAACTCCTAATGATTTCAGGCATTAGAATGTTAGGAAGAATGTTATGCTATGAAGGCAAACAGAAAGTAGCTGGTTGGGTTGCTGCTGATGGTTGGCAGTGCTAGGCAGTTTATGCAGAATAAATCAGACTTTCATTATTTTAATGTTTGGACTTCATCATTCTAAAAGGAGATTACAACATTTTGGAGATAAGTATGAGATGAAACGAAGCATCACCTCTAAGAATTTTTGACATTAAGAATCAGACTATACTGACAACCCATGCAAGTGTCTATAGTTTTGGGGCTGTACTAATCCAAATTCAGGAAAACAAAGAATATGTTATCCTTCATTCCTCACGTACCCTAAATGAAACTGAAAAACGATATTCAGTTGTTAAGAGGGAAAACCCTGCCCTATCTTGGGTAGTAAGACATTACAGAACATACTTGTGGTGAATTCTCTTCAAAGAGCATCAAGGAGCATCCAGCTCAAGAGCCTTTAATACATCTGTTAACTACTATATGATCCGGTATGTCGTCCCAACAGATTGCGAGATGATTAGCAAATATGAATAGCGTATCACAGTAGTGACAGAGAGTGATTTAAAACAAGAATGGGTAGCTTATGTAACAAATGTAGACATGAGTACCATATCAGAAGATGCTTGGAGACAAGGATATAATAAGGATGAAGAGCTTAGCTGATTGGCGAAATGAGTGCAATTAGGACAGCCTAGTTCCCACAAAGGTTTTGAAAGATATTATTCTTTAAAAGATGAATTAAGCCAAGGCGTCTGGGGTTTGAGGGGAATCAGTAAATGATCCCACTTTAAAAAAAGATGATAAGTAAATTAATTGGATTGGTCCATCAGTGTTGCCTGGGATGAAGGAGAACCAAGAGTTGGTTAAAAGATATTACAGGGGCCACATATGGATAGAGTGCTTGAAGCAGAAGTCAAAGAGTGTTGCTTGGGTGCTAATTGTGATGAAGTGCAAAACACAAATACACAACCTCTACAAGATAAGATATTCAAATGGCTACAATTTTGTTAAAAGTTGTCATTGATATAACAGCCCTAATGGATAGGCTTGTAACACACAGTAAATATATCATAGTGAAGGTGGATTACTTTTCAAAATGGTTTAAGATTGCATTTATAGCCACAATTGCATTCAAGAAGATGATAAAATTAATAGAAATATTTCTTATAAGTGAGAGTTACCTGGAGGTGTTGATCTCAGATAATGATACCCCATTGTGCTCCAGTGAGATGGAGAAACATTTGGCAGACCCCCAACTTTGTACATAAGAAATCTGTGTTCTACAACCCAAACGTCAAACGTTTAGTAGGAAGGGTTAGCTCTGTCAATAAGGAGAGTATACTGTTGGCCCTGGTGAATTGTAGGTCAGTGATTGAAAAGGTGAATCAGAATGTGTGGTCATATAGGACAACTGTCCAGGATACCACAAAATACACACATTTGAGTTTGGGAGATGTAGGAAACCCAAGACTATGCGGGTGTTAGGTGGTGTGGCCTTGAATAGCAGATGTGATACTAAGGAAATTGAGGAGAATATGAAGACGAAGTAAGGAAAATACAAGTTATAGTATAAAAGTAAAAAATAAGTGCTTTACTAATGTGTGTTTACTAATGTGTGACTGTTGAAAGAATCAAAGAAAAATACCTTAGCCTCACACATCAAATCTAGCTACAATAACAGCAAAGAACTCTTCAACACAGTCAAAGAATTCTCCAATACCTCAGCTGCAACAAGCAACATTACTCCCTCACAGGAACTCTGTGACAACCTTGCAGACTTCTTCCACAATAAGATTGCCAACATCTACAGAAACTTCAAACCTCACCCCAAGGCCACTGACTTCTTCAAGCAACACAATGACCCATCTACCACCACAGACATCCGACTAACCGAACTGAGTCTGCTCGCCCCACAGGAATGCAAAGCCAGAATCAGCCATGTACTCACCACCTTCTTCAACACCTCAATCGCCACGGTCATCTTCCATGAGGACTGAAAACACGCAGAAATCAATGCCATACTAAAGAAACCATTGGCAGACCCCAGCAAACTGATCTCCCTCCTCCCATTCCCAGCCAAAGTATTAGAAAAAGCCATCAACCAACAACTCTCCTCATAATTGAAATGGAAGCTCCTACTCGACTCCTCCCAATCCGGATTCTGCAGCAACCACACCACAAGACAGTCCTCCTCGAGCCTGATGATGCCGTCTGAGTTCTACTCGACCGAGGAAAGAGAGCTGCTCTGATCCTACTAGACCTCTCTGGCAGCCCTTGAATCAGTCTCCCACTACACATTCACCACACGTCTTCGCAACATAGGCATCCAAGCAACCGCTCTCAGATGGATGACACATCTGGCCAGCATTGTCAAAACCTACAGACTCAACATCATACCCTATGCAGACGAGACACAACAAGCTAACCATGAAGACTCAGGTCAACTCTGTCTCTTCCTCCTGCTTTGTTATCCTCTGCATGCTTCATGAGATATTCAAATGGCTACCTCAAAGCTCAAGACACATTGTCATCCAGGTCCTCATCTCCAGCCAACTGGACTACAGAAATGCTCTCTACACAGGGATCGCAGCTTATCTCCTCCTCCAACTACAGCCCATACAGAATGCCACGGCCAGACTCATCCTGGATCCCCTAGATAAGCCCACATTATGCCCTACATCTGGGAACACCACTGGCTCCCTGTACAGAAAAGATGCCAGTTCAAGCTCCAGACCAATGCATACAAGGCCATACACAACTGCAGACTCGCCTACCTGAACCACCGGCTAAACGTCCATCAGCCAACCAGACACCTCCCCTCCAATTCCCTTTCTCTAACAATCATCCCCTGGCATTCGACGTAGCAGATGCAGAGGTCGCTCCTTCTCCTACCTAGCGGCAAAACATGGAACAAACTACCCTTTCATCTCTGGACCTCCCCATTTCTTCCACAGTTCTGAATGTCCCAGAAAGCCTGGCTAGTCGGCTATCTCAACTGGACAGTGTCAGCGCCTGGATACCTTCACAGGTGACTAGAAGCGCTCGACAGATTGATTGAATGTGTGGGTGTTGGTCAAAAGGTTTGAGTGAAGTACCCATCAATGGTACGGAAAGAGAGAAGTTAAGAATATGGAATCTCCTTTGATAATATCAGTCTATGATAGTTCCATTCGCAACTGGTGGAGAGTGTGAGTGTTTACCACACACTGAGGATGTCAGTTGGGGAAATTGAGTGAAGGAGCCCATAGTAGACATCTGCATTAGATACTGAAGGAGTTTGTCATTCGGATGTGGAAGTGGCTAGGATAGTGGAATGGTTTGAGCACAGTAAGAGGAGAAGTGTACCTTCAAGGGTTCGGTTCTGGTTACTATCCGGTTGAGATGTTTGAGTTTTTCAAAAGGATCTTTTGTGCGGCACTTAAAAAATATAACAAACATTATTTAGGTAAAAACTGTGGATAAAGGTATATTAAAGGGTACTTTGGTGTTTTTATGGTTTGATGCTGTAGCAATAGGGAGAGCGCAATGGTTTGGGTGAACTGAGAGGAGAGAAACATCTTCGAAGGTTTGGTTCCTGCTAAAGACTAGTTGAGATGCTTGAGTCTTGCAGAAAGGTTTTTATGTTAGGAGAATTTAAATATTAAAGATATTGTTTTGGAAATCGGGCCTTACAATAGGCAGAAATTGTGGGTAATGGTATTTAAGGATACCATCAATTAATAGGGATGCGGCAGCAAAGTGAGTGGTGGTGTTCCAACACTGGAATTTAGGGACTGTGTTCCGTTTCGGGATTGGCTAATGGTTGAACAGTTTGAATATGGCTAATTAGACTGTCATTGGCAGGGTGGTTTAGTAAGTAAAAAGAGTATTTAAACGAACGGTTGGTGATGAAAATTGTGGTTTGCGGTGAAGGACAAAATGGAGTGCTTTGTAAATATTGGATAGGCATGTAGTTTGTAACTATTGATTTCAACTTGGATAACAGAGGTGGGTATGATGAGAGCAGTTTAGAGTATGTGACAATGGGTCCATCTGGTTCAGCTTGGAGAACACAGTAACCTCAACTGACCGACTGTGTATACACTTGGAGTTATATGTCCACATTAGCAGGCGAGTGTGGCTTGATCTAGAAACATGGTGATTGTGGGAGTGACTTTATGGGTAGGGCTGGAAACTCGTCCATGGGTGGAGAAAGTGTCCTGATTTGTAAGCTTTTGAACATTGCTCATGGGGTAAAAAAAAATTGTCAGCGGAGATAGAAGGGAAACAAAAGAGTGAGAATGATTTAGTTTGCCACATTACTATACGAGTGAATATTGGAACTAAGTATTAGGCCACCAAGGGACATAGGAGGGGATGCATTCCATTCCCATCTCTTTCTAAGTTTAAAATTTCTCTGTTTTTTTCTTTAACTTGCCGATATTTGTTTTGCCTCATTAAACTGATCTACTAACCTCAGCAAACGGCACAGAGTGAAGAAGGAAGGTCAGAGTTCATGGGAATTGTTTTGTTGAGACAAGACCTGTGGTGAAATAGGAATTAAAGGTGAGGGTACTTTTAATATTAGAACTGAGCTCTGAAATAAATAGTAAACGGTTCTTGGGTCCCTTGTGAATGAAATAATGCACACTAAGTAAAAACTTTGGACTAGAAAAACTTGGTTTCCTATGTACTGTTTTCATGACTTCAATGGATAATCGTGGACATGATATGTTTGTGAAACAGGGGAACCTCCATTGAATATGTGGTTATGAAACTGTTGGAAAATCCCAAAGAAAAAATTGTTGCTGTAAATTAATGATGTTGGTTATGAATAACATGAATATGGATTCGCTTATGGTAGTCCAGAATGAGTAGTTATTTGTTTTGATTTGATATGAATGAAATGCTGACAATCCGTGTTTTGTTAGGTGAACATATTGTGAATTTGGTTTTGTTTTTTCATAATTTCAGCCCTGAAGAAGCAACATGTAAAGACACGAAAAATGTGTTGCCTGGAATCAACTGATGCCCTTAGAAACCAGATAATAATGATTAATGGAGACAATATGTTTGTACAACAGATGAAAAACACATTTCCATAAAAAAAGTCTTTTGAATGGTGATGTTGAGAAATCTTAATAGGAATAATCTATTCTTGAGATCATAATGTTCTGATGTCTTTTTAAATAAATGGTATAGAATATTAAATTATTTATGTGTATTTGTTGAACGGAGCTCTCTATGAAAATTTAATATTTGGAATCATATCCCATGCCAACGACACACAACCCATCCTCTCCTTCTTTGAGACACAACCAACACCAAGTCCAACTTCCACAACTCAATGACAGATGTCGCCAACTGGATGAAGAACAACTGCCTGTAGCCCAACATGGATAAGACGAAGGTACTGATTTTCAGAAGCAAAAGCACCCCTAGGGATGCATCCTGGTGGCTCTTAGAACTCAAACCTACTCCTACTCTCACTGGCGACGCTAGGGACCTAGGCATCATTCTTTAAAAACAGCTCACCGTGAAGACTTGGGTCAACTTCGTCTTCTCCTCCTGCTTCTTCACCCTCGGAATGCTTCATAAGATATTCAAATGGCTACCTCACAGCTCAAGACACACTGTCATCCAGGTCCCCACCTCCAGTCGAATGGGCTACAGCAACGCTCTCCACGCATGGATCACAGCTCACCTCATCTGACGACTATGGACCACACAGAACGGTGCAGCCGGAGTCATCTTGGAGCTTCATAGATGAGCCCCCCCTCACCCCCTACCTCAAGGAACTACACTGGCTCCCTGTACAGAAAAGATGGTAGTTCAAGCACCTGACCCACGCATACAAGACCCTACACAACTGTGGACTCGCCTACTTAAACCACCGCCTGAACTTCTATCAGCCAACCAGACACTTCCGTTTTGCTTCCCTTTCTCTAACCCTCACCCCGCATCACACGTAGCAGATGCAGAGGTCGATCCTTCTTCTACTTGGCAGCAAAGACAAGGAACAACCTAGCCTTTCATCTTCAGACCTCCTCATCTCTTCCGGAGTTCTGAAATTCCCTGAAGGCCTTGTTATTCTGCTAATCAACTGGACCTTGCCAGCGCCTGGATACCCTCACAGATGACAAGAAGTACTCAACAAATGTACTGATTGATTGAAAGTGTGTATGTGCTTGTCAACAGATTTGAGGGAAGTACCCATGGATTGTACAGAAATGTGAAACAAAATTCTCAGAGCCCACTGAAATAATTAGCATCAGAAAGAAATTTGTCAAAGTAAAAGATGGAGCAGTATGGAACAAAGATAGAATTGCAGTGTGTGAAAGCGAAAGGCACGATTAAAGGAAATGGAAGAATAATGAAAACATAAAAGAACAAGCATTTGCAATGCAATAGGTCTCGCATTTTCTTGAGTGAGAGCTAATGGCACTGTAAACTCAGATCTGGTCTTTTCTTGCCACATAAATTGGTCAACCCTGCCTCATAATTTTGTCTTTTCCTGCCATGTTTTAGTGGTCACTGGCGGCTACTATCATCAGAAATCACAATTCCTTGAGGAGAAACAAGCTATGACTGCACTACCTTGAGTTGTGTAAACGTCTGAACAGAAATTGGAAAATAAAGCTGGAAAAGTATTCTTTTTTTACGTTAACAGAATGAACTTGTAAGCATTCTCGCCTCGCATTTCAACAAAGCTCTAATGAAGTTAACAACAGCAGAGCAGCCAGAGAAGATTTATGTCCTCAATAAGCTAAGCAATGCCCTGTGTGCAAATATCGGGAAGGGCCCAGGAGAGAGAGACTCCAGATGCCAGGCTATGCAAGTTTCACAACACTGATTCTAGGTTTAGCTACATTCTACAAGAAAGGGCATATTGTGGCTTTCCTGAGCAGTGAGCTAAACATTTAGGCACACAGTGTTTCTTTTGTAAAAATAAGCTTATTTTAATGTTACATAAACGTGCAAAAATAACCTTACTTCAAAATGAAATCAACGCAAGCGAGCTGGGCTGTACTGAAAGAACATAATCAACAGATGCTGGGCAGAGGTAAACCAACATAATAAAAAAAACGAAGCCTAGAAGCTACCTTTTATTAAAGATTTAAGGGTGGAGCAAATGTTCCAGGAGCCAGAGGTGAACGAGGACAACGCTGGGATAAAGCCAACACAAATGTCAACAACATGGTGGGAGGAAATTAATGTTGCAATAAAACACAGGCAGGTACCAGCCTAAAACATCCACAGTGAAAAGGCAGCAACTAAGAGATAACAAAAGTAGTCTGTCATAGCAACAGATAAAGAAACCGAAGCGGAATAATACAGTAGTTGGTCACTGCTCTGAAACAGAAAAAGGAGGGAGAAAAAGGCAGAACTGACCACTAGTGAGCAGGATTTTTTAAACACTGCAACCAACTAATGAAATTGCTTTAAGCCATAAGAGGTATACTAAAAGTATACATGAAGTTGAAAAGTCATTAATAATAAAACTGAGATGAACAATAAAACAGAAAAGGGCATTGCATTGGGAAGAACGAAATGTGTGTCTCTACGTTTGAAGATTATGTGTTGGCGAAAGGAAGCCTCACATCCAATATGGAAAACTGTTAATATGTTGTTTAGTAATCTGTTTAAAATTGTGTATACAGATGTACGCAATGTATATAGCTGCTGTTCAATGTTTGGTTATACTGTAGTTCCAAGACAGAGGAAATGTTACATCCAGAGTTTGAGTAAAAGGTAAAAACTCATAATGATGTCAGCCATTGGAACCATGGAAAAGAATGTTATACTGTGAAGGCAAACAGAAAGTAGTACCATAGAATGCTGCTGATGGTTGGAATTGCTGGAGAGTTTATGCTGATTCTGGACCTCAACATTCTAAAATAAAATTACAACAAAGACATAGGAAAGTTGGTCACCAACTGTAGAAGGTGGTCCATTCCGGGAGCTTCATCTTCAGTAGAACTGAGTCCTCTGCTAGAAGAAACTTCTAAAACAAACCCGAAAAAAAAAAACTGGCAAGGGGTCGTGCTATAGGATTCTGCAAAGCAGGAAACCAACCTAGGTCAGTGAGAAATGTTAAACTGCCGAGAGGGGAACCTCCTGGATAATGTGCCAAAGACTTTCAACCATACAGTCATACACACAAATTCACAGTCAGTCACACTTTGTTCCTCACACTAACAAATCTGTGGTAAGGTCTCACCCACTCAAATGGCAATCACTTTCACATGCTCACAAACATTCATCAAAGACTTTCAATAGCAGTGTCCTGCAGGTGTTTCGTCTAGCAGTGCCCTCCATAGTTGTTTTTATCGGCCCATGAATGATTTTAAAGCACCACATCAGACACATTCAATCCCAGCGTAGCTCCAGTGAGCCATTTCAGCTTTCCGCCCTAAGGACAGAAGAGAAGGAATTCCTATGCAATTCTTAAATTTCGGAAATGCTGTGCATGTCAAGATGAGGGGAGGGAGTGTGTTCTAATTATTACACCCAATTTACACATTGAATGCAAGATAATATTGTCAGAAAATAAGAGTGCGTGGACAAATGCCAATTTTGTCAAAAATGTGTGTGTGACAAGTCTAAATATAGAGTTAAAAGAAAGTAATAACAGTTGATACAAAACTGTGAAACCTTTAAGAAATAATGAAGCGATCCTACCACTTAAAGAGTTTTCAGTATGCCTTTAAAACATTTTAGATATTCTTTAAAAATGCATCTTTTTTCTTTGTCACACACCTAGAATTAGTAGTAATTGTATTGGGAGGAACGTGGGCGTTTGTGGTGACAGTGGAGTGGGGGTGGGTGTGTGATCACACATATAATGAATCAAGAATATAATTTCTATAATAAATCTCAGGTTTATACAATGGGAAATGCAATAGGATTGTAGAATTCTCATAAGCCATCATGAGGCCTTAAGAGTGCTGATTATTTTTCTCTTACATCATTTACATACAGGACATAATTTACTAACTTCATGTTCTTGGGCGAGTCTGAGAATTTCATCAAAAGTCACAAAGCTGTCATTCCCACGCACAGCATCTTTCTCCATGTATCCAAGGTGGATATCAGTGGCAATAAGGATTTTGAATGTGCTGTCATCATCACTGTAATAAACACAAATTGCACAATGTGAAAACGTATTTCACTACTTCATATCAAAAACAGGAATATAGGATTAGAAACTCTGTATATCTATCCCACAAACACTCAGAAACAGAAATATAATAGCCACACTCAGAAGTCAACATTTACCTTTGCAAGTGTAATTCCAAACATTTTTTCTATGATAAAGTAAAGTTTTAACTTTCATACATAGTTACTACAAACCAGAAGGCAAAATGATTGTAAAGGAAGTTTGAGAGAGCCAGAAAAAGCAATCTACGTTACCTTACCAACTCAACCATTCCTCACTGGCACGTGCTGATAGACATGTACAGACGTCCCTAGATATAGGGTGTTAGAAATGACAGAGCCAAGGCACATGATTAATGGCTCTACCATCACTACTGATTGCTGGCAAATTTACAGTCAGTCTATGTCACACACCCTAAACTGTTTAGCATCAATCTTTTTTTCTGGGAACATATCCTTAACAAGTTGAAGCACCTTTGAACATTTTTGATCCTTTTATCACGATTCTGATAGACCTTTTTCAGCAACACTTCTTAACCAGCCTGTAAAGAATCGGCAGCTAACTGGTGCAATAGAAACACGGTAATTATAAACCAATCTCTGTAGTCAGCTGCTTTTCACTAACACTGGTGCCTGTCAAAGATTTCGAGGCTAACACTAGCTGGAGTGAGGCCATATGAAACATCCAGGTGTGACATCACTGAACATGAGACTACAGAATGTGACTCAGCTCCAATGTAGCCGCAGGACCTTTTGTTATTGTCTCTTGATTGATCAAGTGTGGATCCCTCTTAGAAAAAGGATCCTTGGAGAATTGTGTAGCAAAATTAAAAATGTCCCCTTCCAACATGTATCTGCATTCCTAATTCTTCCTCCCCTCCCTTTTTCTCTTACCATTCATGTCAATGATGCCATGGCCTACTATCAAAAATCCTTTCTTAATCACTGTGATATGTTGGTTTATTGTTTGATTATTAATTTAACTCCTCCTTTCTGTTCTAGATAATGGCAACTCATGAAACATACAATCTCAAATATGGCCGGAAGCACAGTAATACTCGAAATGGGTAAGAGCCATGCTATATAAATATCTAAAATAAGAAAAAGATCCATACGGATACGGGAATTTGTGCTCTGATCATACTGTAGTTGAAGAAAGAGAGAAGAGGTAGAGGAGTTTTCATAGTGGGGTAGTAAGGGTGAAAGGCGCCGCACAATCTAGGCAGTAAAACAGTAATTGCAGACAAGTGACAAGATCATAGATGAGTCTGGTGCAACCTGGCCCAGTGCCTTACTACCCTGTAGGCACCAAGAATGGGTATCACAGTACCCAAAGACAAAATTGAACAATAATGGCCACAGCACACAGGAAGTATAGTCCAAACAGTATGGCAGGGATAGTTGCCCCTGGTAGTATGATGTTGAAGTACACAATTGCAAGAAGTCTCAAGTCTTATGTGTAGATGGTATCTTTAATTAACAGATACTGGTCATCAAAGTGTCATCAGCGCAATACAGCCAACACGTGTTTCGTCACGACAGTGACTTTATCAAGGCGGGGCCGTCCGGCCAGGAGGGTACGTTGCGCAGGTAAGTTATGAGGGAGAACCCTATACAGTTGTATGGGCTGAGGAATGTCAAAAGTATCTTCTTGTAGTAGAATTGTCAATGATGAAAATGAGTAAGTGGTTTGGAAAAGTATTTGAATGCAAGGTGGGCAGGCCCTGATAAGCCTGTGACCGGAACCTGGAAAGGTCGTCAAGACGCGCGGCAACAAGTTGGTGTTGAGATTAACGGTCGGGCCCTTTGGATATCTATTTCTTTCCTCCCCTCTGCAACCTGCCTCCAGTCCCCCTCTGGCTCGGCTTTCACCATTTTAATCCCTCCACCTCCTCCTCCCCTTCTCTCTTCTCCCCCCTCTTTTTATTGCATATCCTTTTCCTTCCCTCTTTCTTCTTTTTCTCTCATCAAGCATGGTCCCTCTTTCCTTCTTTCTGCACGTGTCTTAAGCTTGACTTCACCTTTCTTTTCTCCTGCCCCCCTTCGCCTCCCCTCTTCCCCTATTTTCTTTTTCCCCCTTCCCCCGTTTTCTGTGTTCCTTTCTTCTTTCCTCTCCCCTTCCAGGTTCTACTTCTTTCTGTCGCTTTACTTTTTTGTCTTCTACGTTCAACCCTTAATCTCCTCAGAGTGTGACTACAAGGGAAAACCCCCCCCCCGGCACTAGCCAGACCAGAGGCAAATCGCCCCCAACTACGGGGTAAGTCATGTTTGCATGTGTGTGTGAATTCATTCCATACACTATCACTTTTTGCTGTGTTGTGTGCAGTGGTTTGCCACTTTTTCACTTTGAATAATCTGTGGTTTTTTTATTAGCTATTTTAGACCTACCCCACCGTGAACTACCTGTTCAGGTAGGCCATACATTTCCCACTTTGAGCACCTCATTTATTGCGTGTGCTCCGACCCTGACGAATGCCTCTGACCTACCAGCACTTAGTGAGGGCAGAAACATGTTGGTCATACGTATTTCTTTTTAGACTCTAAGAGACATTATCCTCCAACGAGCCTTCTTTTTTCCCCCCTGTTCTTAGCCTTACCAGCATACACCCCCATTAAAACTAGCAATAGCAATTGGTGACTTGCTTGGTAATTTTAATTTTCACCCCATCTGGATCTCTGTAATTATCCAGTCAGTCTAATTTCAGCACTCCCTCTGGTTCTTTTAACCAGGAGGTTGAGTCCGCCCAAGTAGTATCATCTTACTTGGGTGGGGCTAGGTGGTTAAATGTTAAAGCAAGACACTATTATGTGTGTGAGACCACCTAGTCCGTAAGGGAACTCCCCCCTCCACCTGTAGAACTACATAGCACCCCCTTATTCGGACATTCTCCCACCATGACTTCCCCACTTCAGAATCTAAAACGATTCTAACACGGCGTACTGAGGGAATCGACCCAGTCCCACCCTCAGGTCCTACTACCCCACACCTTTAGTGATGATATAGTTTCCTTTGGGAGGTGGTGTGGGTTAGCAACACTCCCAGTGCTCTCCTTTTGTGTGTTATTGGACATAGGAAGCTATCCACTCCTGGGGCAGATAAACTCAACAGCCAAAGAAAAAGTCATGTCAAATGAAAAATGAAGAATGGACATAAGTAACACTGTGGAAGAAAGTCTGATGATGTAGCCATTCTTAGCAAGAGATACAAGGAAAAATAAAGACAAGAAGCAATCAAGCAAAGCTGAAGTAAGGGAAGACTGGATGGCTGGGAATAGTATGATAGAGTTCTATGAGCCACGTGGGTGTGGAGTCCACTTAAAGACACAGAATAGCTTTGACACCATAAATTATTATATATGGGATAAGGTACTTCCTGCCATAAATGATAGGAATATTACAAGTCACTGAGCAATTCCACGACAATATAGAGGAACAAGGCCTAAAGCCGAGGTCCTTTGTATCAGGTTATAATTCTAAGGTGACTTGCAATATCCTTATTATGTAAAACATTCACTCAGGCACTGCCGACCAAGACGAAATCAAAAGAAAACGCAATTGGTGCTGTGAGACTGATGACCAAAAGCCCCATCACTAACTGGATCGTGGTGCCACTGGCTCCTATGCAAGGACTGGTAGTCTTTTTTTTTTTTTGTCCCTTCTCTAGTGGTGTCCTGGTAAGACTGCACTACTGACGTAAAGCCCCTATGGTCTGACTCACTTTTATGTAGGCCCTGACTCTATGATAATTGTAGTCACCATCATCTCATTCTTAGATAATGGAAGTCGCCATCTTTCCCAATTTATGCAGAATCATTGTCATGTCTCTGCCATTTGACATAGATGTCGTCTGATCTTATCTTTCTAAGAACTATGAAAGTGTCAATTAATTCGACTAATGACATTGATATAACACCTGATGCGACATTCGTCTGGGTCAAATGTCAACTTTTCGCCATGTCACGGTTAAATAAGAACAAACACAGGAATACAGTCGAAATAGTGTTCTCTGAATTGACGTCCTTTGCACACCTGATTGCACATAATCTATGTCAGACATTCCTAAACTTATGTCAGAAATTTCAATTTCTGATAAGATTTAGTATATAAGGACTGCCACTAGACCACTCCTCAGGAGAGGTCCTTTGCCCGGATTATCCCACAAGATTCTGCAAGAAATGGTCTCACCTACTGCCAGCAAACTCCGCATTCTGCAGAAGCTACATCTCACCTGAACCTGATAAAGCTAAGTCCCGGAGCAAGACTGCAGCGCATTTGCTCTTCGCAGGGAACACTGTTGTGATGCCTCTGCTGATAAACACAGACTTTGCGGTCAACAAGGTATACAGTGCATCACTTCTCTCTAAGAAACTCAGGGTGAAAGCTGCTCTGCCTTCCTTGCTCTCTTAGTGTAGCGCTTAGAAGTAGATGTTAGGGAGTTAGGTTCTTGGTGACTTTTGAATCATGTTAGAAATGTTGATTTTATTCTTGTTATTTAAAACATGTATTCTTGCTGTTTTTATAATAATCTTTGTAGTTGTTTTAGATGTACAGAGAAAAAGGTTGTTCCAGTGGTAATAAATGCTTTTTACTTACAAGTTAATTCTTCATAGTGCAGTAGGTGTATGATACTGTGAATAATTAAAAAGGTTTGTTACTGTTGGCACAGTGACCCTGAGCCCTTCGGAGAGATTGTTAGTAACCAAAAGCGATACCTCTATGTTAATTGCACACTGAGCAGTGTTCTGTGGGGCTACAATAACCTATTTTTCACACTGATTGTTGGTGCACTGAACAAAGTTCACCAGTGTAACCTGTGGTTGGGAAAGCACATCTTGTAGAACTATGTCAGAGTCATAGCTTATGCAAACCTACCGAGTTAAACACTTCATCAAAATCACAATACCTAACATTTTAATCTGAGTTTCCGGGATCAGAAGATGTATTTGCTTCAAAGATAAACCAGTACACTTCATTTGAATTATTACCACATATAGCTACCAATTCCTAGTTTGTGTACTTCATGTACATTACTGACTCCACAATATCCTTAAGCTTCCATATGACTTGCTTTATTTCATTTTGAGGTCTACAAAGTAACTTGTAGCATGCATTATGTTTGGTGTATCCCCCACCAAAACGTTTCACTTCATTTAAAAGTTGCCTTAGTCAAGAAAAATACACTTATATTAAGTTCAATTGTTTTCAATTGTCTTACTTTGTATCATTAATTGTGTTTTGCTTTGTAATAAACATGTATCCTTCACTATACACTTTCAGAAGACGGGTTATTTGTTTTCTGCTGAGTAGTCTGAATTTGTCTTGTCCTCCTTAGCGGCCCTCCGTTCAGTGTCAAAATGTACTCCAGGGTAAAAGGTGTGTTGTTTCAGTATTAAACAAATAAAATACATGTGAAATAATGTTTATACTCACTGTATTTTAGCTTAGAATTATCATTCAACATAAAAGTTAACACTATGACGAAAATCCTGATTCCACCCAAGGCCCCAACTCCAGATGCTACTTCCCCTATTGCAGACTTACAATAAAATCACCCTTGTATTTGCTGTGTCCCTTTCGCTCAATGACTACTGCAAAGGGATATACACTGTCTCCTGGCCTAACTCAGGATTAACGAAAAAGAGTGTTAAACTTTGAAACACAACTTCATAGATTGGGAAGATAGGATCACATTACTCCAGCAAGCACTGAAGTCACTCGAATCACTGAAGCCAGTCTAACATAGCAATTAATTTTACAAACTCTCTGCCTAGCCCCCGGTGCCTCACATGGTACCCCCCCCCAAAAAATACATTTACCAAATATTTACAACATGCCACCCATTCAGATGTCGAAGGTTTACTGCCTAACACCATGTACAATGTATCCAGACTGTACAAACAGTAGGTTAGGGCTCTTCAGATTCATAGACCCTTCCTCTAAAATTATATTCCTTTGCCTCTGAATCTGACCTGGAAACAAACATACAGATGATTCTGGAAACATTCAAAGACTTAGGTCTTCTATGGTGTTTTTGGTCTCAAATGATATTCTGCCTGTCGCATTTCCCACTGCCCTCTCCTTGTGTCAGCCAGTGGTCTGAACTATCCACTGGCTGCACATGCACTGAAGAACAATACATACAATACTATACATTTCTTATTATCGTGGGGCAGCTAGTGATGTAACACATATCATTTGAAATTAGTTCAAGTGTTCAGTGGTTGTAGTTTGTGTAGTTCTTTGGGAGATATGCAAATGGCACAATTTTGTTCTATTTTTAGTCACTGTTTCGGATTCGTAGTGTAATGGTGCAAGTGCTGCACCCAATTGTCAAGTAAAGTTGCCTGTGTAGTAGAAAATGTGTTGACTACGACGCGGATTTATTATATATAATTTCTGAAAGAGATATGGATCTCTGTACTTAGGAAAAGACACAATGCCAGCTTTGCCATCTCTTAGTGGAGGCAGGAAAGAAGGAAATGTGGTGTGCAACTGCAGCATGGTATACAAATATTGTTTGCCTCTTCTCACAAGTCCAAGGAATCTCTAACAACAACCAAAAACAGTGATACTGAAGTAAGGGTAGCTACGGTATCTGACCAGTGTACCTTAGTGCACAGATTTTCTTATCTACAATAGGGTGAAGATTCTGAATGACTCCAAAGTAAGTGCTTGAAAACGGCTAGGTTTCGGAAAGGTGCTTAATCTCCGGTTCCTTTTGTGCACTGTGAAAAACCTTGAATAGAAGACATAGCAGATCCCACAGACTGGAATTAGTTCTGTTGCCCTCACAAGTAAAAGTTATATTGTAACAGCTGTAAGGTTACCCTAGAGGCACAGGTAGAGTGAACTAGCCAACACAAGTTGTGGGCCACCATTTAGAAAAAAGGGTCTTACATTAACTGCCTCCATAGTGAGAAAACAAAGCAACTCAGACTCCGATATTGTTTAATGTCATCAGTAAATATCTATATTAAGGGCCTCCTTATGAGTCTGGCGGACAGGAAAGCCCGTCCACCAAACTTCACACAGGGTGGCCGCTATGTGGCGACCTCCCCGCCCGAGCTATTATGAGTTTCCCGCTAGGTTGGCGGGCGGAAACCTGAGTTTCCGTCCGCCGGGCTAGCGGGAAACAGGCTACAACATTGTCTCTGGCTCGTTATTGAGCCAGCGGCAATGCTGTAGCCAGCAGGGTGTATCGGCACCCTTGCAGTGTTCACTGTCTGCTAAGCAGACACTGAACACTGCAAGGGTTCTGGGCAGGGTAGCCCCTGCACTGCCCATGCAAAATGCATGGGCAGTGCAGGGACCCCCCACCCCGTGGCCCCCTGCACCTGTGCTCCACCTGCCTTCCCATGTCGGTGTTACTGCCATGAAAAGGCTGGCGGAGAACAAGGGCGTAATGCGATCTCCGCCACCGCAGACCTGGTGGTTTCCTGGCAGTCTGACCACCGGAGTTGTAATGTAGCAGACAGACCGCTGCACCAGCGGCGGTCCTGACCGTGAGTGCGGCGGTCTATAGACTGCCACACTCCAAATGAGGCCCTAAGGCTTGCAAAGTGAAGACAACTGGATGACGGTTCATAGTTTCTTTCATTTGAAATCCAAAGAAAGCATCCTCTTCATTTGTGTGAACGATCCTACTGCCCCATCTGTAAATGAAAGATTTTTAAAGCATCTCACTCACCAGGCTTTCCTGTGTAGAGTGTCACTCCTCTCACCACCACAGAGCATGCAGCACCCAGGATGCAAGCAGGTAATAAATAAAAGCAATAGCATAGATTTTTTTTTTTTTTTTTTTTTATCAATGTTCACAGCAGTGACTCCTATACAGTCAAGAAAATTTTGCAGACAGTTCAGAGAAGTGACATTTCGCATACAATAAAGTATTGCAAGTAGTAATCAATTGAAACAACAATGTTCGACCTTCATACAGTGACTTACAGTGTGTTAGCTGAACTCATATTTGCAGAGCTTTGAAGTGGCGTCCAGTCTTAAAATGCAGCAGACCACACTAGCAGCTGTAGGCAGGAGTCACTTCATATACTAAAACTTTAATGTGGAAAAATCAATAGACAGTTGAACAAACATATTTTCTTCTAGTCAAGAGTGCAATGTAAAAAGTAAAGGGATAAAACGTTTTCTTTGCAAGAAGAATAACAACCAAGAAGCAAAATTTAAAGCAGGATACTGAATAAACACCAATTGCATATTTAACAACCGGAATAAAAGTGTGATTAATTGAAAAATTACCTACAACACGAGGAATTAAAAGCGAGTGCACAACTAAAATAAAAATGCAATGGAATAGCACTGGCCTGCCAAGAAAAGGTAGTTTTTGTACAGCTTACAACACCTATCTAGCACATTTCTCCTACTCCCATTCATTTTTTTAAATTTCCATTTTTGGTTGTTTTATTGAGCTGTGCCAGATGAATTGAATTGTATTTGGAATGAAAACCAACCACGCACCAAGCTTGAATCAAATTTTTGGGAGAGGAAATTATAAAACTATACTCCTAAAATTAAAAGGTTTACACAGCAAAAACTGGAAGTCAATACTTGTGCGAGTTGTCTGGGGAACTCTTCTAATTTATGTCTAAAATCCAAGAGCAAAATGGAAGGTAGAGGACCCAATTAGATTTGTGGATGTGTCAACTTTGTACATGAGTGGGACTTCAAGAGATCCTGAAAGGAAAACCTCTGGATGTCTGCCACATTAAGAGTATTTCCCAGCATCTAAATCTGGATGTCATAATTTCAACACAATTAAACCTGTGGAAGTTTTTCACTTCCTAGCTCCTATGGTTTTGCATTTTTTTTCTACCCTAAAAACATTTAAAAAAGGGATCGTACACTATGAATTGCACTGCTCATATTTCCTATAAAGTTCAAAGAGTAGATCATTTTCAGTGTTAGTTTGTTTATTGGTCTCGGAGTAGGCTTTGCTCCAGGAATGGAACAGTTTAGTTATGTGCCCATTTAAATATCTTAGGAGTGAGAAACCTGCAACAAAGCAATTACACATTCAGAAAATCAGGCACCATCAGCAGACCAACACATATCTGATCGCTGTGGCTATTGGCTATATTTAGCCAGTAACCTAGCAGTGAAAGACTTCCTTAACCTGCATCAAACATATGTTGATGTAAGTCCCCCAATCCTACTAAAAAAAGTACTTATCGTCTTGCCTCGACCCATTACACAAATCAACATGTGAAACAGCAGTCAAAGAAAAAGAACCTGACAAACTGCACCAAACGTAATTGTCTCAAAGAATAAATACAACTCTCAACTCATCCATCACAACCAAGTAATGTAATTGCCACAAATGAACAAAACCAATCCAACAAACTATACATATCATCTCCTCCCAGGGTGTCCAGCCGGGGATTCCAGGTGAAAGGTGAAGAGCTTAAGGGTGCCTTCTGGTTGAATCTTCACTATTTGGCCCTACTATGGTCTGGAAGAGCCTAAGGGCAGAACCCCTGCCTGTCTACTCTACCCTTTCCTTCCCCCAATCCACAAAGTAAAAGACTAAAGCCAACTACTTTCAGCTACCTGAAAACAGATCCTAGAGTAAATGAAAGTAATGAATGAGTTATGAGGGGCGATAGCTACTACAAAGCTTTGCACTAGTTATAAAACGACAATAAAAATTAAAAAAATTATAGCAGTTCCCATTCCCATGGGCTGCATGACCTCCATTAATGCTTGCAAGGATCCCATAAACTGTGGTTTCTGTTGTTACCCTGAGTAGCACTTTTAATGCACCAGTGTCAAGTCTAGGGTTGTGTACTGTTATCTCGTACATCAAGGCCCTCCCTTACTCCTTGGTAGAGTGCACAACTTCCTGGCTGTATAACCATGACTCGGTCAGGTTGGGCACTGTTACTCCAAGACAGACCCAAAACAGTACTTCTGTGGAGGCTTTACAGTGCCTCCAGTGGGTTGGATGGCTGTCAATCCTGAATAGACTACCATTTAGTATACATACCCTGGTGGACCCCACTGATGCACAATAATGGTGATTTGGACTTATGATTCAGTCCACTTATCAAGATGGTAAGTACCTACATACACAACTGCATCTAATCTCATACTCTGCAACAATCATGGGCTCCAAAGGGTGCACAGTTGCCAATGCACATAGAAACGCTTCACAACCTCATCAGTGGTATGAAGAGCTAAATAAATATAAAAGGAGATGCTCCTTACTCAACCACCCAGGAAGTACTCTGGCTCTCACAAGGGGTAGGAAAGTGCCAGTACACTACATATGCTATCACATAAATCTACTGACACAGATAAATCTTGCCACCTAATTTGCTCATTGTCAGCCTCAATACATAAGGATTCACAAACAGAATACAAATTTCCACGCCAATGAGTGGAGCAGAGTCTTGGTATAAACCTATGCCCCCCTGCAAACATGGTATAAGGAAGATATAGTGGAAGACCGAAGATGGGGCAACAGCACGAGTAGAGACACCCAATACCCAATAGATATCAACCTGCATTTGGTTAAGTATCACTTATTATTTTTTTTGCAGTTACTGGAGTACTACTAACTAGCAGTCCCATAGTTGAAGACCTTTGGAAGAAAAAGTCACTATTTTCTCATTTGTCTCATCTTTAGGTCGAGCATAGCAGTGCGCAAGTACTGCTTTTCTGAAGTGTTGGTATGTATCCGGGCTTTTAACCACGCCCACCGCACGACTTCCACTTTCACTCGTTCATATGCTTGCCTTTCAAAAATCCTTTCTTTTCATTGGTAAATGCTTTACGTTTGTCCCTCCTTACGGTGGTTTTGTTACCGCCTTGGCCATCGGCCCTGTTACATTGCTAATTGCACTTTTGCCGATATGTTTGACCATGAGCGAACTTCTTTTTCCTTTTGTGTCTCTTCACGCTGATGCTCATGGCGGCCATCGGCTCACTTATGTATTACTTTCATGTTTTTATTAGTTTCTTCTTCCTCTCACAACAGTCTCTATGTTAAGAGCACGTGTCGATCAGCCTGTGTTTTTGGAATATTTTATTCTGAGCAGAACATGTTTTTGTTTTTCCTTATGGGGTACTACAGTACTGCTTAGAAACGGTGCACAAACCAAAATCCTCCCCCGCTACCAGGAGCGAAGAGGCTGAGCCGGCCCCTGGTTTCAATTGTTTTCAAAAACACCTCCGAAGGGGAAAAGAGCTTTAACAAAAAAAAAATCCCCATCTGTCCTTCCAGTGAAGTTTCCGCTGCTTGCCAGCAGCCCATACATATTGCCCTTCATGTGAGCTTGTTACATTAGTTGCTACCTCTGATCTGCCTAGTTCACGTTCCTCACAGCAGGCACATTATCCTTCTGCGCTACCCTATAATTAGTCCAAGCTTCCACTAGAGAAAAGTACATTCTCTCTCTCCAGAAATAACATTAATCACCAGAGTTATTTTAACATTTAAAGATTGAATGCAGTCTGTGATCTGCATACAACACGTTCTTTGCAGCAGCCACATTAACCCTCTCCACTGCCTTATAATAATTCCAAGCTTCATCTCTTGCTTACAGCGCTGTATTTAGTATGACCAAAAGAGACACTTGGGAAAGTCATAACAAAACCAAAATGAAAGCGCAACACAAACAGAAGATTTGCTTCTTTGCAATTTCAAAATTAGCCTGCCTTAGTACACAGTCCTCGTAAAAGTATCTGCAGCAGTTACTAGCATGTGGTGTAAAGTGACACCTGAACCTAGACATACTTTTTGTTTATGCTAACATGGCAATTGTGGGTCATGTAAGCTAAAAACATAAAGCTTATGGCTTCGCTAGCAAGAACAAAATAAATCAGCCTTCTGCATAGAGTAACAGCTGGATCTAAAGAAGGCACACTTACTATGTTCGCAGTGCTTAATTTGAGCTGGTGTGTTCCGATCCAGGGCACAACATTTTTTGTTAAAGGGCCATCAGTTATTTTTCTGCCTCACTGAAAATAAAGAATAATTTAGTAGAAATGCAAACTCTAACGTGAAAATATCCTTCTGCTCCAAACTATAAACAAGCTGCCAGGCTATAAGTTTAAACAGCAAGATGTTATCATTTTCTAGAAAACTTTTTGAACACAAGGATATGAATCAATCTTTACTCATAAACACTGTGAAATTCAGCAAATTAACGTAAAAAAGACTGCTGGGAAGGTGAAAGTTTAACATGAAAAACAAAAACACAGAGCAGAAACACTAGCATGTGTTCGTGAAAGGGCAGCATCACCCAGATGAAAGAGTGTAAATGACTGGCTGGCTGGCTCTGTAGACAGCATCAATGATATCAGATGCAAAAAAACTTTGTGGCGTGAATCACACCTAAACAGTGTAAACTGCAGCCAAACACCATATGGGACACACCAGTAAAACAAAACGTAAACATAAATATTAAAAGACACATTTGTATTAATATGCAGGCATTAGCTTTTAAAAAATATTTTCCATGTGGCCAATGTGTTCCGTGGTTTGACTATAGTTTTTAAATGGAAATTGTATATTTTGTAAGCGCATATTTGCCTTCAGTAAACACAACACTAGTGTGCTTCTATTAGGCTTTGCCCAATTAAGTGCTTTAGTTTTATGCAGGGCCACTGGAATTATATGACAGGAAAAGACAAAATTATGAGGAAGGGTTGACCAATATATGTGGCAAGAAAAGTCAGATTCTGATTTTACAATACTGAGCAATAACTCAAGAAAATGCTAGACCTATTGCATTGCAAAAGCTTGTTTTTGTTAACTTGTCTTTAGGTGACGTTATGGCAATACTTACTTCAATCAAGGAGACAACCCAAAACAGCTGTCCCTGATCCAGGCGCACCTCAATTACTACAAACTCTCTAAACTGCAAGGCATAATGTGGAGAAACTGACTAAAGGTTTTTCTAACTGAAGAAATCACTCACTCATTGCAGCTTAAATTTTGTAACCATTTTTCCTGACACAGCTTTCCCAATGGCATGAGGTAAATACTTGCCAGCTTCAGCTTACCAACTGCTCTTCTTGTGGCACTCCCCCATCATATGTGTAATGAGGTACCCATCTCTTAGTACCTGTTATAGCTGAGTTCTTACCTCAGGACTCTAGGAAATGAGGCAGCACTATTTACATTTTTCTGTACCTCAGAAATGAAGCAGAGCTCCTTCTCTGCAGTAGTATTATTGGCCAAACACTCATCACACTTCCTAAGGGAGCAAAAATGAATCCCACGCCACAGGATGCCCTTAGCCTGCCACTCACGGACTCCGGGCCACCAAGCTCGACTTCAGAAGTTGGATCTTCTTGGAGGTGGTGCATTCACTTGGCAGCCTAGTTGGTTCCACCACATCAAGCTGCTATAGCTTAATGTCACCTCTCAAACCATGATAGACGTATGTCTTATAGGGCTACTCCATAATGTGTCCTAACTAGGTAAATCAGGAGAGAGAGAGAAGAGGGAGAGGAGACAGAGCAGATAAAGTGAGGGACGAAGGTGGCACAAGGGAGAGAGAAAGAGAGAGACAAAGAAACTAGATGTTTCTGTTTCTTATTTGTAACATTACATATGTCGCACTGCTTTAAAATATTATTTCATACAATGTTTCATTTTTAATATCACTAGCCATCCTGGTAAAGTAGCTCTTGTACCGACTTATTCTAGATTTGGGAGTGGGGGCCTAACATTGGCTCCAATGTCGTTACCAAAGTTGGAGCCAGGTGAGTGAGTGACATGAGAGATGATGCATTTGGCATTGATTAGAAAACTCCAAAGTTTCTAGTGCTGCATACATTCCTAGTGACTAGCTGTTTGTCGTACTTGAGGAATTCTTGGCATGCAACTCATACCGAGAATTCCAATGATTGGAACGATCAGCAAAAGGTTCTGGGGGCAGTTACTCCAAGGCTGGCAGGGAACTGGAGGCTGGCGAGGGTGCTTCTTTACTCCTGTGTTCCGCTTTGGGTTACAAAATAAAGAACAAACTAAATATCGATTGGGTTTGGTATCCTGTTTGATGAACACCGATATGCACAGATCTCAACACTGCCGACGGGTCAAAGGAGCGATGTACCCACAACATAATCTATAGGGACGCATCGGAAGCATTGGAGCTCTAATAGGAGGTACGGAACAAGTCTTCGATGGCGCGATAATTAAAATAAGCACAAGCACGCGGACACTTACTTGTGAGTGCTGCTGCTTTCTTTTGAACTTCAAGTGCATGTCACTACGAAGATCTATGCGGAGGCACGACACGTAGCATCAGAACAAGCACCATCTCCCGTAAAAACACACGTGGGAACAACATAATGGCGGTCATCTTAGGAAATTCAGAATAACGCTGGAGAGGCCAGATGTTGTGAAATACGTGTTTCTGACCACTGACTGTGTTGCACCACTTTGCACCTGGATTAGCTGTCTAGTGGTCACCATTTGCAGAGTATTATAGTAGCATTAGAACAGCCATGTTAAATCTGCTCTTACTATTCCACATTGTAAACTGTGCTTGTTTTCGTGCTTTTTCTCACCAAGGGCTTTGGTTGATAAGGATGTACTCAGACGGCAGGGAACAGCCTTGTTTTGATTTGACACCTTTGGATTGTGGCCAAACCCCAACGTGTTATTTTCAAAGCATACCTAAACCAGACAGCATGTTTGAATTGCGAAATGAGGGTTTTTTTCCAGAAAGCTCCTTTTGTTTTTTTAAGATATAAAAAGAGCCAGTGCGACAGTGAGAGTGGCCTCAATCAGGACTCTCGACGTCGGATGCCTGATATCTTTCCCGTGAGGGTGGAGGTCTTTTTCGCAGTCGAATGAGGTCATCGTCTTGCTGGCATGAGAAGGATGAAGAGCTTGGCAGGTCCTACGGTGATGAATTTTTACTTCATTATTTGCTTTGCATTATAATATAATATAATTACATATATTTGCTGTGTACATTGCAGTGGAGAATCATTTTGGTATATTTTCCTTTAACGGCTGTGACTATTCTTAAATGTGTGCTTTCAACACGCTAATCTCCTTTTAGGAACCTTGTGGTGAAATAATAATAAATGTCTTCTATGAACTGAGAAGTGCATTCCAGAGATTTTTGTCAGCTCGGTCATTAGTGAACGCAAAACACCAGGCAAAATAACAAAGGATTAAATAGTGCTTGCCTATCAGCGACTGGCATGCTTATGAATCGAGGGCTAGCATATCAGCGACAGGGACGCTTATCGACAGGCAATGGTAATTAAAGAATATAATTATAAGAGGTTATTGAGGCAAAATAAAGACCGATCACATTAATAAGTGTTGCCACATCATACATATAACCCCTGAGATATTAATTGGAAATAGTTACAATGGCATGTAATACCCAAGGAATAGTACCACCACCGCTATTCCTTATTCAGCCTGGTAACCCACCTATTCCATGGGAAGAGTGGGTAGACATATTTAATAATTAGTAGGTGGCATTAGATGGTTGAGATTTAAGACCTACAAGAAAGAAAGCAATCTTCCTTAAAACTTTGGGTCAAGAAGGACAACGTATATTAAAATATTTGCCCCAGGTACTTAAACAGAATGGGCAACAAGTAGCAGATGTGTACAAAGAAGCGATGAAAAGACTGGGAAAAAGGTTCTCAAAAGAAGTTAACATTGTGATGACAAGACACAACTTTTATACCCAACCACAAGGAGTGGAAGAAAGTATGTATGAGTTTGTTTCAAGGTTAACAGAACTGTCTACTAAATGCCAATTTGGAACAATGACTGATGAGTTGATACGTGACCAATTGATAGTAAGTATTGTGCAGGAAAGGTTATGGGTGGCAAAAAATCCAACGTTAAAGGATGCTATTGAAATATCGAAAATAGTGGAACAGTCTGAATACTGCATGGAGGAAATGGAAAAAAAGATAAAGGAGATGGTGATGAAGTTGATGTTAATAGCATAAGTAAAGAAAGTAGTTACGTATTCACGAGTAATAAGGATATATGCAGACCCACGTGTAATAACAAACGTGTGTATAGCAATGCAAGCAAACCCTTTAGTAAGGCGTGCAGTAGGTGTGGGAGCAAGTTTTACAACACAGAGTCGGAGTGTTTTGCTTTGGGCAAAGAATGCATGAGATGTGGGAGAAAGGGATATTTTACACGTATGTGCAAAACTGGATCCAGGTCTGGGGTAGGAGTTGTCCATGAAGAATGCTTGGTATTGGAGGAAGGAACAGACAGAGTTTTGTCAGTGGATAACAAGATGGAAGGGAGCAATTATTTAGTCAGGCCACCCAGACCAACAGCAAACTTTACGGTGAGGGGGAGGAGTGTTCAGTTAATGGTAGATTCAGGGTCATTGTATATTATCATACCCAAAGAAATGTTTACACAAGAATGGCCTAAGGTATGCCTTCCACCCAAAGATATTAATCCAGGTGGTTACCAGGGTGAAAAGATAGGTATGATCGGTTACATGTTAGCAAAGATTGAATATGAAAGAAGACAAGTTGAGGGAAAGGTTTATGTAGCGACCAATGGTCCACCGATTTTGGGATGGCATCACCAATACGACCTACACATTAGAGTAGACCCAAGAGCACATAATAGGGTTATGTAAGTAGAGGACATCACCCTTGATAAGATCTTGGAGGAAAATAAGGAGGTTTTTTACTTACAGATTAGGAGAACTAAAAGGTTATGTACATAGAATTGTGGTGCTAAGGGATGCGTTACAATTCAACACAAGTTAAGAAGAGTACCTATCAAGGCTCGAGAGGAAGTAGAAAAAATGATTTCTAATATGGTACGGGAAGGTATAATCGAACGGACTGAAACATCTTGCTGGATTTCTCCGGTTGTTATTACGGAGAAATCAGATGGTAGTCTGAGATTTTGTGTTGACCTCTGTTCACTCAATCAAAATATTGTAATAGACAATTATCCATTACACAATATAAATGAATTGATTTTACTGTTAAAAGGGGGGAAATATTTTTCTAAATTAGATCTTAGGAGTGCTTACCACCAAGTTAAATTACATGACGATTCACAAGAACTTATGGCATTTATTACAATTGGAGGGATCTTCCAGTTTACGAGGGTGCCATTTGGTCTTGCCTCTCCTGCAGGGGTATTTCAGAGGATGACGAGCGATATATTTAAAGGTGTAGGTAATGTTATTTTTTTTCAGGATGACATTCTAGTTTTTGGCGACACATTAGAGAAACATAACAGCGTATTAAAGTATGTACTGGACAAAATCAAGAGAGCAGGCCTTACATTAAAGAAGGGGAAATTTTGATTTGTGGTTAATGAGATTGAGTACTTGGGCTACAAGTCGGAACAAGAGTGAAACCAAAAAAAAGTTTGCTGGAAGCAATCAGAAAGACCCCTTCCCCCGAGGACAAGGATCAATTGAGGTCGTTTTTGGGACTCATCGAATATTATTTGAAATTTATAAGGAACTTTGCTGACAAAACAGAAAGTCTAAGGAAGCTATTGCGCAAAAAGCAGGAATTTCAGTGGGAAGAACATTAAAGAGGAGATGTATGAAGCAAAAGTAGTAGTGCCATTTAACGTGGATTCAAAACCTATTACTACGGTTGACGCAAGTGCGATTGGTTTGGGGGTGAGCTTGTCACAAATGCATGGTGTGAAGGAAAAAACAGTAGCATCTGATTCATGATCACTAACTAAGACGGAAAGAAACTACTCTGTAATTGAAAGAGAGACTCTTGCTGCTGCATGGGGCATCAAATATTTCAGAACCTATGTGCGGGGTCGGAGTATAATACTTCATTGGACCATAAACCATTATTAAGAGTGTTATCACTGGGATGTATTAACAAAGTGTCAGCAAGGTTGGCCAGGTTGGCATCACGATCGCAGGAATACCAATTCACAATTGAATACATTCCAGGGTGGCGCAATGTCCAGGCAGACTGTTTCTCCTGTCTACTTCAAGATTGGCAAGAGGCAGACAAAGAACGGGTGAAGGATTCTGAAAAAGGAGTGGTGGCGAGTGTTGAGGATGTGATGGAGTGTACCCAGGACACAGTGTCACAAGAAGAATGGTGTAAGAGTATGGATGATGATGCGGTTATGAAGGGAGTAATCAAAATGATCAAAGAAGGAGGAAGAAGAGAAAGTACATTAAGTGTTCAGGTTTGACCCTTCTTAAAGGTGTTGGAATAATTGTCATTGATTACAAAGGATATTGTAGTGAGGGGGGACAGATTTATTTCCCCGTAGGGTGTAAAACACAAACTGTTCAGATTAGCTCATGAGGGGCATTTAGGCCGAATGTTAACCAAGAGGAGATTAAAGGAGAATTTTTGATGGCCTGGTCTTGATAGTGACGTGGACAACTGGGATAAAAAATGTGTAGATTGTAAGGAAAGTGAAAAAAAGATTGAAAGTAGGCAAACAAACATAATAGGAGTAATACCGGACCCTGGTAAAGCTTGGCATACCATATGCATGGATTTTACTGGCACATTAAGTGGAGTTACACCTGAATTGAGATGTGCGCTTGTGATGGTGGATGTCAACTCGAAATGGCTGATTGTTAAATTCTTGAGGGAGATCACTACTAGTACAATGCAAGAAATATTCCATGAGGAAGGGTGCTCTACAAAATTGATTACTGAAAATGAGACACAATTGGTATCCATTATGATGAAAACATTTCTACAACTTTTTGGGATATATCATTCTTGCACCTCTTTATATAATCCACAGGCTAATGGAGTAGTTGAGAGATGTAATCGAAGGTTGAAGGGTATTATTCAAATGTCTTTATGCTGTGGAAAGAGCGTGCACACAATGGTGAATGATTTGGTATGGGCTTATCGTACTACTAAAAATGGTGTGATTGGCAAGGCACCTTCTGAGGTATTGAGGGGTAGGAGGGCAGGCACGAATATGAATCAAGCTTGGATGTCTGCACTGTTAGAAGGGGAAGGTGAGGTGGGAACACCCACTTTGAATTTGGAAGAAGTCATAAAAAAGGAGATTTGGTGAAAAATAAGATCTGGGTGTGTAGGAAGTGGTCTTACGAATTTTTAAGGACCATACAAAGTTAAGGATGTGCAAGATTTCCATGTGGTGTTGGAGAATGATGAACGGTAGAATAAGTGGAGAGTAGCCCTATACAGTAGAGGTAGCAATGTGAAGAAAAGGAGAGTTGATTGTGAGGGGTGTATAAGTTTTTTGCTTCTGAGTGATAAAGAATTGTTGAATGGTAATGATACTACAGGAGAGAAATACAGTCAGACACTGGGTATCAGTCATGGAACTCAAATAAGAGAGGTGAATTCAGTGTTGCAAACTTCCGAAGTATTCACATGATTATGTTATGTAACTACCTATTCAGGCAAGAGTGGGGAATCTACGCATGTGTTACTGTAACATTAGTAGTGGGTAGTCCGTTAGAGGAGTATGCATTTTTTTAAAGCCTTATAACTATTGATACATGTATATTTTTTTGGTTTATAGAAAGGAAATGGATGTGTTGTACTTGAGGAATTCCCAGTATGCAACGCATACCGAGAATTCCAATGACTGGAGCCATCAGCGAAAGGTTCAGGGGGCAGTTACTCCGAAGCTGGCAGGGAACTGGAGGCTGGTGAGGGAGCTTCTTTATTCGTGTGTTCCGCTTTGGGTTACAAAATAAAGAACAAATTAAATATCGCTGGGGTTTGGTGTCCTGTTTGATAAACACTGATGTGCACTGGAACTCAACACTGAACTAAAGCAACTGCTAGTTCTTGTGATATAAACTGCCCCAATGAGTTGAAATACAAATACAAATATACCTTTGATGTAAGGTGAAAGCTCTATGTACCAGCATAGATGAAGAATGGCTCTGTGGAAAGATGACAGTAGAGACAGGACCAGACTCCAGGACTGAGAAAAATAAGCATGCTGTAGCTCGCACCTCAGAAACAAAGAGACTGCCCTGTGTGCTAAGAACTTGCCACAGTGGCTAGACTCCTGTGAACACTTGCTACAAGAACACGCAGGCCATGTTAAGAGCCAATCCAAGATCATAGCACTACCACTGTTGTGAATCTGACCCAAAAAGCCAGGCATCATAGACCATATCATCGTCCTCTGGATTTGTCACCATTTCCTGTGATGAAAAGGCCAAGCATTACAGAAGCTGCATCAAAAGGCTAAATCGGAGATCTCCAGAAGCTCTATGCTGAACTGCAGATAAGATTGGGTTGTCTGAAGCACTTTCCTTCCCCTTTTGATCTGCTACATTTCCCTCAGTGACTCCGTGCAACTGAGTTTGTAACACGCTTTGCCTGAATCTTGTTGCCGGCATGACCACAAGAACTTTTTTATAAGTATGACTGCAAGACTGTTGCTCCCATTTGTGACGCTGCTCATTAAAGTGTCCCCCTCTAGTTTTACCCTGTCAGGGTGTCTTCCCTTGCATCAGAGTCCCTTAATCTTAACCCCTGGAAACCCACCTCTGATTTCAGCACCCTCAGTTTGTGTTATGCTCCTGCCCAAGTAAGCAATGCCCACTTCTTCCTGCAGAAGCAGGTGAGATGGATATAGGGCGCTTCAAAACAATCAAGGCTTAAAATAAGATATGTAGTAGAAGAATTACTTTTATAACCTCACATCATCACCAGAGAGCTTTTAGGCACACATATAACATTTAAAAAAACATAAATGGCTTGTAAATAAATAATAATAAAGTATACATCAAACAGATAAATTCTGGGTTTTATTATTTATTCGTATTCGAGAACAAATTCAGCTCATGTTTAAAACAATGGAAAGAAGTGATCTGCCCAAGGGCTGAAAGAGAAGAATTCCAATGTTGGACTCTTCAACATTCTTTCACCAACCATTGAACAGCTCAGTGTGGGCCACTTTTGGATAAAAAGAGGAGCATAAAATGTTTGTAGCCAATCCTAACAGTAGCCAGGAGCCAAGACAAATAGGCCCTCATTGTGAGTCTGGCGTGTGGGGGAGGCCGCCCGCCAAACTCAAACCGCTGAGAGACCGCCTGTATGGTCCAAACACCGCTGGCCCTATTTGGAGTTCATTGCAGGGCCGGAGGGGGGAAAGGGCGTTTCTGTCCGCCGACCCTGCGGTGAACAGGACCTTAACATTGCAGCCGGCTCGTAATCAAGCTGGCGGCAATGTGGCAGTGCAACAAGTGCAGCACCACCCATTGTGCATTCCACTGCCTGCAATTCGGGCAGTGGAATGTGCGACGGGGGGGTGCATGGGGGCCCCTGCACTGCCCACGCCAAGTGCATGGGCAGTGCAGAGGCCCCCAGGAGCACCTGATACCCACATTCCGCACGCCTTTCCATGGTGGTTGAACCGCCATGAAAAGGCTGACGGTATGGGGACTCGTAATCTAGAGCAGCGCTGCCCTGGCAGATTACAACCGCCGGGACCACCAGGCTGCCGGCAACCTGGTGGTGTCGGCAGTCTGACTGTGGCTGCTCCGCCACGGTCGTAAAGTGGCGGTTGGGCCGCCACAACTGCGGCGGTCCGACCACCAGACTCATATTGAGGGCCATAATGTTTTCCTGATGATACATAAAGTTTGATTAAGAACGGAGTTCCTGATTGTAGACCAGTCCTGAGCCACACTGTGGCATGTCAGCAAAGATTGAATTTGAAAGAAGACAAGTCGAGGGAAAGGTTTATGTAGCGACCAATGGTCCACCAATTTTGGGATGGCATCACCAATACGACATACACATTAGAATAGACCCAAGAGCACATAATAGGATTATGTTAGTAGAGGACATCACTCTTGATAAGATATTGGAGGCTAATAAGGAGGTTTTTACTTACAGATTAGGAGAACTAAAAGGTTATGTACATAGAATTGTGGTGAGAAAGGATGCGGTCCCGATTCAACAAAAGTTAAGAAGAGTGCCTATTAAGGCTCGAGCGGAAGTACAATAATGATTTCTAGTATGGTACAGGAAGGTGAAACATCTAGCTGGGTTTTTCCGATCTTTATTACAGAGAAATCAGATGGTAGTCTGAGATTTTGTGTTGACCTCCGTTCACTCAATCAAAATATTGTAATAGACAATTATCCATTACACAATATAAATGAATTGATTTTACTGTTAAAAGGGGGGAAATATTTTTCAAAATTAGATCTTAAGAGTGCTTACCACCAAGTTGAATTACATGACAATTCCAAATAACTTACGGCATTCCTTACAATGGAAGGGGGGGGTGTGAGGGGGTGTGGCTTGGTGCCATGGCGGTTGCAGCTTCTTTCTGAGGCTCCCGTCCTTCTCTCCTCACCCCCGGGGCTATAACACCTAGATTGGCTCCAGGACCCACAAAGAGGGGGCGGAATGTGTGGTACCCCCCCGGCTAACGATTTTCAGCTCCTGACCCCTAGATGCCACTGATTCGTGCTCCGACACGGGCGAGGATGAAGAATATTCAAAGCGGCAAGATGGCAGCTATCGAGCGCTCCGTGGCCTAGGCGATCGGAGGAGTGCCCTTGGGCCACTCCCCGGCTGACAGGGGGAATCTCAGCGGCCTGGATCGAACCTTGCCGGTCCAAGGCGAGCGGAGAGAAGAAAGTGCGGGGCAGACCGGGCGATGCCAGAGGAAACGGCCCGACCGTGCAGTGACGCTGAGCGAGGAGGCCCGGCGTCAAATCGGGAGCGGAGGCACGACTATTTGGCTCCACGGACCGTGCTCGGCCCACTGCGAGGGGCCGGCCCAGGGAACCGGAGCCCACAGACCCGAGCAGCGAGAACTACATTAAAGGTGAGGAGGGGCCCGGCGCAGCGAGACTGAGGCCCATCCCTGGACCGTGAGGGGCCGTCTGGGGGACCGGGGGAGATTGGCCCAGCCAAGAAGGATTACGAGGAATCGGAGCGGAGGGGCGCCCCTAAGCTCGAAATTAGGATGCGATCACTGGGAAAAAACCCTGCCCAACATAATCTAAGCAGAACTGCCAAATGGGAGAACCGATAAAGGACTAGCGATCGAATAATAGATGGGGGTTATAACATAGTAAAAGCCGGACCTGTTCCACTTTTGATATCCTAGCACCCAATACCTCGATAAAACTAGCCAACGACTCAAGACCGAAAAACCAACAGATTATTCATCGAGCCGGCTTAAAAACTTGCATAAAGGCCATCTGACTCAATAAAAGGAGTGCCATCTCCCCCCAGATGCGGGATAAATGTCTCCCTGTCGATCCCTTCTTACACCCAAAAACAACTGGAAAGCAGATAGATAATCACTAACATCGGCCCCATATTGCTCTCCCACTAACAAGAGAATAGCATCCTCTTAAAAATAAACAATTACCAGCAAAAGCACCGGGCACCTTCCGCAATGGGCAAATTAGGCAGACGGCGAGAAACTGATGATGCCAGGGATATCTCAGACAGTGCACCTCCAGAACGAGAGACTGCGAGGAAATCTCCCTCTGGGGATGAAAGAGCACCAAAGGAACCTACCCTGCAAGATGTAATGCAAGCTATCACTGCCTCCAGAACCGCTGTCGAGGAGAAAATAGATTCTCTCGCATCCGACTTCTCAGTACTTAGAGATGACCATCGCCGTCTAGCAGAAAGAGTGACCTCCACAGAAAAACAGTTGAAGGAAATGGGGCCTGAGATTCAAGGCACTTCCAAAATATCGCGGCAATTGGAGAAAAGAATAAAGGACCTGGAACTAAGGGCTGAAAATAGATCGAGACGAAATAATATCAGGATCATAGGAATGCCAGAGAAAGTGGAAGGAACCAACATGGTTGACTTCCTAGAAAAATGGCTGAAGGAAAACGTAGCGGAGGAAGGCCTATCCCAGTTCTTTGCGGTGGAGAGGGCACACAGAGTCCCAGCACGTCCGCCCCCACCGGGGGCCCCTGCTAGACCAATAATAGCTAAGCTACTACACTATAAAGACAGGGACCATTTACTCACCCAAAGCAGGAAAAAAGGAGACTGCACTCTCGACAACCAAGTGACCCGAATCTTCCCTGATTTCTCCCGAGAGGTGCTGAGACTGAGGGCCTCCTTCAGGGAAGCCAAACAAAGGCTCCGCAATATGGGGATAAAATACGGGATGGTATTCCCAGCCAAACTACGAATAATAACTGCAACAGGCTCACAGTTCTTTAGCACGGCGGACGAGGTCTGGAACTGGATGGATAAACAACCTCCCAAAGAGAAAAAACCAAACCCTGAAAAGCACCATTTAAACCTTAAAGGAAAGACCAATTACAGTAAATCTACTAGACATGCTACTCCATCTCCTCTGGAAATTCTGAACGATCGTCAAAAAGCAGTGGAGGCAGCTGCGTCCCTCAGCTGCTCAGAACAGAGTTCACCTAAGCAAACACACAGAGGCACAAACCAATCAGATTCAGAACATGAGTCGGACCTCTCGTTCACACCTGACCAGAGGGGCCCGGAGGTAACCCCGGGAACGTTAGAAAACATAATCTGAAGAACAATCCTGACACACAAACAGAGACCCCGGGTTTTTTACATAAACTTATGTAGTAACCAAAATTACAACCTCAGCTTCTAAGACCGCACTAAAAAACTAAAAGGTGGAATTGGCCTTCTGATTCCTGATGAACGAAACCCTGGAGCCACAAAATCCCAGTCTGTCTTCCACCTAGGGGTCGAGGAGAGGTCGCCTTGCTGAGCTTCGGTTTCCTATCTGAAGCACCCCCCACGTTGTTGGGCAGTTAACATTATTACGCAAGTTTGGGCGAGAGAGGATGGGGAGTTGGGTAGTTAATATGTTGGGGAACTTTTGGGGGCTTAATACTGTACCGAGAATCATTACAAAAATTACAAAATGGAGCAGGGAGCAGGAAAATACAAGGGAGCATACCTTGACACAAGGTCACCGGAAACCACACCTGAATAGAATAACAAAAACACCACTATAACTACACCAAAACCATATAAGTTCCTTACATGGAACATTAGGGGTATGCACTCAATGGTCAAGCGATATAAGATATTGTCTTACTTGCAGAGAAGGGGCATTCAAATAGCCATGCTACAGGAAACTCACTTAACATCAACAGAGGGCAAGGCCTTACAGAAAAGATGGAGAGGGCAGGCATTCTACAATACCTATTCAGCATACTCGAGGGGCACCCTGACTTGGATCCGAGCAGGGGTCCCTTTCCAATTGACAGATAGCCTCATAGATCCTGAGGGGAGATTTGTGGCGATCAAAGGCAGACTAGAAGGGAAAGACCTGGCTCTAATAAATGTATATGCCCCCAACACAGGGCAGGGTGAATTCTTCCCTCGACTATCCAACTTGCTAGCGTCATACCTACAAGCACCGGTGATAGTAGGGGGTGATTTTAATTGTGTAAGCGACCTCAATGCAGACAGATCACATCCTCCCCTACCGCATTCCCCGTTGGTGAAGATAGCTCGACAGTTCACTACCTGGCAGGCGACCTGGGACCTCATTGATGCCTGGCGTAAATTGCACCCTAATACCAAGGACTACTCCTTTTTCTCTGCCCTCCATGAACTCCATGTTAGATTAGACTCCTTTTTGTGCTCACCAGATATACACTCACTCATATCAAACATGGAATACTTGTCTCGTACAATATCTGACCATAATCCACTGTTGATGTCTTTGAGGTGGGGGTCCCCTACCCCGTGTATACCCACATGGAGACTCAGACCCGAATTACTAGAGGATCCCCCCTTCCGAGACAATATCCGCCAATGCATAGTACAATACTTCAAAGAAATGACAACACCGCGACTAGCAGTCTGGTAGAATGGGACGCCTTCAAGGCAGTAATAAGGGGGAGATGCATTGCCGAAACAGTAGGAATCCGTAGGACCTTGTTGGGAGACACTGAGCGAGCCGAGGCAAAACTGAGAGAAACAGAGAAAACTTGACAGTGTCGGCGGTCCGACTGTGGCTTCTCCGCCACGGTCGTAATGTGGATGTTGGACCGCCACGACCACGGCGGTCCAACCGCCACTGGGAGTCTGGTGGTCTTAAAACCACCAGACTCATAATGAGAGCCATAATGTTTTCCTGATGATACATAAAGTTTGAAAAAAAATTGAGTTCCAGATTGTAAGCCAGTCCTGAGCCACACTGTTGTATGTTAAATGGCAAAATGTCCACGGTTTAAGTATTATAAGGATTGCCCAGTTTTAAACTATCTGGATCGTGCTTATATTTCACTGAGGCATATTTACGTAGACTACTGAACACTATAATAACCTGGAAAAAACTATGGCTTTCTCAGCGTGACATAACTTGTGATACCATGAAGTAGAACCACTTTGGGTATGGTGTACAAATGAGGGTACTTCAAAAAAAAAAAAAGGGGGGGATGGGAGGATTTATGGTCCAGTGTATATCCTCCAAAGAACCTAATAATAGAATATGATACACTGTTCCAAAAGAATAGGGAGAGGGAGTAAAGGAGTCCTGATCATCAGGAGCAAGAGTCCTCACACAGCGTACTTGGTGTCATGCTTCATCATCGGACAGCTCCTCGTCAGACCGGTGCTGCAATGTCTGACGGGCTCCCCCCTAAAAAGGGGGGGCTCTTTGCCGGAGATCTTTTTGTTTTTGCCGATGGTGCCGCGGAGCCAAGTATGGGTCCGTGGGGAAGGAGAATACAAGAGTAAAGGATAAGATTGGCTCAGGACCCTCACTAAGTGATTTATTCTTTGATGTTGGGAAATGGCCAAGATTAAAAAAATGGCAAGGGAGTGAAAATTGAGGTAATGCTCAGACACTCACACAAGACAATTCAATGAAGGAAGTCGGTAATTATCCGAAATTCCTTAATATGTGGTCGACATGTTTCGCGTCTTCATATGGTCTCAACAGGATCCTATGACGCTTCTTCAGGACCTATTAAATAATTGGACTTCTTCAATCGAAACCCAGGTGAAAAAAGAGAAAAAAAATATATATATAGACTCCTGCAATCTATTGTTTACAGTCAAAACGTCGTCAGTCACTTACTAGGATAAAACAGGACTGGCTTTTTCCTATCAGTCACCCTAAATACAAAAAGGAACAGAGGTTAAAAATATATAATCTCTTCATTGAACATGAAAGAATAATTCAATCAAGTCAGTGGTAAAATAGTGACAAACTGTGCAACACATCGTGATGGAGTGGGAGGTAGCAACCCATGCTGATAGTATATTGGTTGGGCTTACCATCTCCACTAGAGAAAGGGCTTCATGGGATCACGTAGGCCTGATGCCCGATACACAAACAATCTGGTCAAGGTAAACAGAGACACATAACAAGGAGAGCATACAAAATGAGTAACAAAATCAACAGCAAGCAGTCTGATCCTCAATAGTCAACCAAGCTCCTTCAACGATACCACAATGTATGTCAGAAAGACTTTATAATGCAGTCAGATCAAAAAAGAGCGAAATAGTACATACTAATATGCGCAATGAAACACCATTCATTTCATCATGGAACACATCAATGGTAGAGGTAAACGCACTGAATTCTCGATGTCTGTACATGTAATTCAATTCATAGTGGCATTTAAACACGTGCTCATAAATAGTGAGATAGACACGTGCAGGGATAGGGGTATAAACAAATAATCGGTCTCTCCCCCTTGTATATTAAAATGCTCAATGAAACACCATTCATTCCCTCATGGAAAACATCAACGGTAAAGACAACAGCACCGGACTCTCGATGTCTGTGCATGTAGTCTGTTTCATAGTCACAAGTAAGCCACGACCACGGCGGTCCAACCGCCACTGGGAGTCTGGTGTTCTTAAAACCACCAGACTCATAATGAGAGCCATAATGTTTTCCTGATGATACATAAAGTTTGAAAAAAAATTGAGTTCCAGATTGTAAGCCAGTCCTGAGCCACACTGTTGTATGTTAAATGGCAAAATGTCCACGGTTTAAGTATTATAAGGATTGCCCAGTTTTAAACTATCTGGATCGTGCTTATATTTCACGGAGGCATATTTACGTAGACTACTGAACACTATAATAACCTGGAAAAAACTATGGCTTTCTCAGCGTGACATAACTTGTGATACCATGAAGTAGAACCACTTTGGGTATGGTGTACAAATGAGGGTAAGCAGACTTTAAACTTACTGTTATTTCATCATCAAAAAAAAAATGGATCATCAAATGCGATGCCCAAGTGCTTTCTAGTCTTAGATGGCATGCATACAGATAAGAATTCTGAAAGCCAGACAAAGGCACCTAACTCCTGAGGGCAAGATCTCTGTCCTGAGAGCAAGATCTCTGTCCTGTTCATGTAAAGACATAGGGGGTTATTCTAACTTTGGAGGAGTGTTAATCCGTCCCAAAAGTGACGGTAAAGTGACGGATATACCACCAGCCGTATTACGAGTTCCATAGGATATAATGGACTCGTAATACGGCTGGTGGTAAATCCGTCACTTTTGGGACGGATTAACACCTCCTCCAAAGTTAGAATAACCCCCATAGACTGTTATCCAAAATCCAGATTCCAATTTTCTGCAGACATATTGTCACCACTTCTGTTTCATAAGAGATATTCTTTGTCGACCAGGATTTGGGTGGCATTTGTGTACATCTGAAAATGTAGATTAGGGGATGCAATTATTTTTAGAAAGGACGGAACCCATGGTGACACACCAGATCTTTTTAGGGCTTGAGCAGAAATTCCCAGACTGGACATATTTTGAGATATTTGTTAGATATGAGAACATCCATGTAACGCTGTTCATCTCGTCCAAAGCTCTCAATCTAACCTTTTACGTATTAGCCTGGGGTTAAGTCTTAGATATAGAAAAAACATCTAATAAAAGCCAGGGGCTATTACATGCCCTCTGTCCAGCAGTTGCATGACAATAGCAGTTTCTGAACTCTTTAAAGGAAGGAACCAAGACTGATAGACAGAATAAAGTTTTGTTGTTCTTTTTTTAAATAGCTTTGATTCTGAAGTGTTAGTATATAGATTCTATAATTCTGAACAAGAAAGGAGGAGTTGAATAGGGACATAATGTATTTGTTTATTGGTATTTAATGTGGTATTTTTCAATAAAGGAAAACTAGGACACTCTACAGAAGCTGAAGATCAATGCCTCTGTAAAGCTGGATTGCCTATGCATCCTATGCCATGGGATAAATAAAATGTGTACTTCATTTAATGTTCAATGTCAAAGACAATCTATATATTACCTGCAACTGGTTCAATATCTGTAGGAGATACTAACTCCAGTTTTCTGAAGTTAGAGCGGTACATAACAGGAAGTAGAATTTTATAAAATATCTACTTGTCCATGGGGCAGGTTGCTTCATAAATCTACATATCCTGTAAAAAAATGAAAAACCATGTGTCTCTTCGGTGCCATGTAGTGCAGCAATAGATTATGGCAGCAATCTCATTATATAAGAGCTCTGATAATAACCTCTCTGATGATGCCAGGGCTTATACTACAGTAATGTTGGACTTCTAGCAATTCCTGCATTTTGCCACCTTTCCACAAATATACATAGTGCGACCAGAGATACCGTTAAGCAATAGTTACAGGGTTGGAATGCGCTTTGGTGTCTGTGCACACCTAGTAACTTGCATGTTTTAAAGGTTTTCAGCAGATCTTCTCACATCTTTTCCACATACTGAGAAATGATGAAAATGTACTCCTGTCAAGGACAGAATTTAAACTTCCATGGTTGGGGAAAAAAGTGGATGAAGGGAAAGTCAACTTGTAAAGGCTCAACAGATTTCCGCATGAACACATCTACACATGCATGCATATTTGCTCGTGCTAAGATGCAGTTCACAAATATATTCTAGGAATATGATTTCCTGGCCTACTGCTGTAAATTGTGAATTCATGAAAGCTGTAAATCTGCACTAATAGAAGGGCAGTTTTGTGACTTTATTCAAGAATTGGGCCCCAAATTAGGCCTTGAGTTAACCAAGTCATTTTGTTTTTACTAAAATTATGTCTTCTCTCTCTCCCTCTATCAATAGACTGGTGTAACTATGAGTGACAGCATTCTGCTCTTTCACAAGGAGCATATCTGTACACAAAGTAATTTTGTTCAGTGTCTGGGTCTACTGTGGCAATGTGTGCTTTTTGAGACCAAAAAATTGTATAGTTTTTGCCAATGTTTGTAATACTGGTGAGGGCCTGGCAGCTCCCATAACAATAAAGTTTCACGAACATTGTGTCAAAACAAGACACACATTGACAAACCCAAAAGGCTGATGTCCATTGTCAGACACATTGGCTTTGACAATGATTGTTTATTTTCATGTTTCCCATAATCTTCGTAAAACTGATTGCATTGATTTTCCATTATGAATATTTCTGGGAATCCTAGCATGCATTAACACATTTTACTCTGTGATGCTTCAAAGAAATTGTACCTAACATTTCACAGCTCCTTAGCAAAACATTTTAACTAACTGCGTTTTTGTTAACATTTAATTTGAAAGCAAAGATTTATTAATCTTGCTTTCAAGCTTCTTTGAATATTTGCATCTAATCAGAGAGCATTCTGGCAGCATTATACATAGCCTTATATTGTTAAACTTGTGTACACATTTTATACTGGGACCACTGTCAGCAGTGCAGTCCCAGTTTACAACATTTCCTTAGAGAGCTCACTCTAACAATAAAGATTTTGCATTAATGAACCATAAATACAAGTTAGAACAACATTAACATACGGACACAAATATTACCTTACCTATAGGTGATACCCTTCCCTCATCTATAATGTGTTACTGTAAACTGCAAGCCAAAGGGTTTGTGCTGCAGGGGGTTGGGTCTACTTGCCCTAAGGACAAAATAAACATGAAAAACTGTTGCCCTTTACCCCAAACAATATGTCCTGGGAGTCGAACTATAGAGATTCCACACCCTTGTATAAGAATATATCTATATTAGAATTCCTTATGACAGTTTCTTGCCATAATCAGCCCATCTTTCTCCAAGTCAATTATGTTACAGAGTTCTAAATTTTCTCCTGAAACAACAAAATTTGCTAAGGTTACAAAAATCCGTGACGGATGACTTCAAATGAGGCCTCATTTGCTGCACATGAGCCTAGGTCATTATAACGTTTAAATAATTAATGCACAGCATTTCTTTTCATTGCAATATAAACTGAAAAATAGTTTGCCAACTAGATAGATTTTTCATATGCTCAGTATGTCTTTTGCAGTCCAGCCTGTCAGATTCTAGACTTATTTCCACCATTGACTTTTAAGTTGACCACTAAATTGCTTTACTGTAGCAATCGCTTTGGGAAACCATTTATTATGCTGTTTTCTGATGATTCACATTATCTTTCTCCTTAGTGGAGCCACTATGATATATCTTGACATTTCATAGTAAATGAAAAACAAAACAATCTTTATCAGACCAAAACTTACGTCTGTGCAAACCTCTTAGATGCATAACCGATATGAACAGAAACATAGATATCTGTTCAGTTACTGGATGCTAAATTATGGCACACAATGTCATCACTTTTTAAAGGTATAGGGCTGACTGGACAATATACTTACTGAACTTTATTTAAGTGCTAACTGAAATTGGCCTTCAAGACCGACATCACTTTCCAAATACAAACCTTGACTGTTGAATATACTTCCTTCAAAAGTTTAAGCCTGAAGGGGGTACTCAGCAATTCAGTGAGGATGTAAAAGTTTCTGGACCCAATGACCACAACTCTTCAGAAAGTAATGTGTCAAGTAAATCAATTAAACAAGAACAATCCAGTTGGGTGACAAAAAAGAATGGTATGAATAATCTGAAGCAAAAAGATCTATATTATAGAAATTAACTGAAAAATTGAAGCGTTAAACTAAAGAAACTGAATTCATGAACAATAAAAACCCCGACATGAAACACACCAACTAGTAATTTTTAAAAGGATGCATGCAACCATAACATGATTTGTCTGAAATATACAGCAAGGAGTCATACACTTCTATTCGTGCACCACACCTGCAAAACTGATCTTTCAAGTTAGGGATGGAAGTGTTATTACCCAACTGTCCATTTATATCACTAAGGAGCATTCTCCAGTCCTGAATGTAGTCCTACCAAAAATTCAACAATATTAAATATAGCAAAGGATTTACTGCATTACCTTTCCTTACAATAGCCTGGATATTACCCCTAAACCACAATAATTATCTTAAAAGCCTGATGTTTAAGTCATCACTATAACCTTTGAACCAGAGATACGTGCTACCTGACTCTGTTGTCAGAGTTAGTTCCTATTTGCTACCTGAATGTGCTGTCGGCTGAAACTGATTCATTTTATTTATGTACACTTCAGTGTGAAGCACTGACATTGGCAACAACTTGGGCCAAGTTATACAAATAATTTGGTTGGATGACAACAAAAATGGAATGAATAATCTGAAACAATAAGGTCTTTATTATATAAATTAACTGAAAATTTGAAGTGTAAAACAAAAACAATTGGATTCATGAGTATAAATAACGTGCAACACGCAAGAAAACATTGGTATTTGAATATGAAACACACCAGCTAGTAATTTTTAAATAGATGCATGCAACCAAAACATGATTTGTGTGGAATATACAGAAATTAGTGAATCGCTTCTTTTCGAATATCACACCTGCAAGCTAGGGATGAAAGGGTTCTTACTAAACTGTCCACTTAAACAAAGGAGCATTCTTCCGTCCTAAATTTACTCCTACCAAACTTTCAACCATATTAAATGTAGCAAACGATTTACTGCATTACCGTTCCTTTGTTTACAATACCCAGGATGTTACCCCTAAATCACAGTAATTCTCTTTAAAGCCTGATGTTTAAGTCACCACTGTAACCTTTGAAACAATGTCCTACCTCACACCTTTGTCAGAGTTTGTTCCTAGTACGATTCGCAACCTGAATGTGGTGTTGGCTGAAACTGATTCATTTTATTAATGTATACTTCAATGTAAAGCAAAGTAAAGGCATTGGCAACGACTTGGGCCGATTTATACAAAGCTGCAAAGTGCCTATTATGTGGAAAGAGCAAGTCTAATACCATTAAGGCATCTCATGTATTTGGGAGTGGGAGATGGACATAAGGGGCTCAATTCGAAGAAGTGTCCCACCACCTCACAGTCGCCACAAAAAAAGTTGTAAATTTGCTCCAGTGTGAATACTCCTATATTTTAAGAAAAAAAATGTCTTTGTGAATTCTCAATTAACTCCAATAGTAGTCAAAAAATATAAGACACTTGCAGTTTTAAATGATGTGTAAGTATATCTGCATGTTGAATTGTGTATAATTTCAAGAATACACTCAATGCAAAAAAGCATGTCCACATCCAGTTATTGGCACCTCCATAAGAAAAAACATTTCACAATAGGAAAACTGTTTACCTTCTATCACCCACAACTATGATGAGGTTCATTCCCCGTTTCCTCCAGGGAAATACATTTACCCTTGTACAGGGGTTAGATGTGTTTGCATTTCCAAAATAGGGAAAATAAATGCAAACTGTGGTTGAACAGACATAAATTTACCAGCTTTTGGGTGCCCACCAAATTTTCCTGGTTGGCCCTCCCAGGAATGTAAATAAACCCTTCCTTTAACTATGAAGTTTAAAATATAGAATTCCATTATACTTATTACAGGCACATTTCTAAATATCTACCATTCCTGATTCTGGGAAAGTGAGGTACCTAGGCAGATATTTTCTTTGTTTTATGCACACATTATTTAATAAAGCAGGCCCTAGAATTATGTCTTATTAACTTTTATGAAGAGAGCTTAATCCTCACCATTCCCTTAGCCCTCGAGGATCAGGGCAAAATATCTGAAAAATTCTAATATTAGCTTGGAAATGTCATTCAGTGTCTACCTACTGAAAGGGCATGTAAACCTATCTTAGCATATACGTGCTTTGGGCTCATAAGACTGATCAGGGTGCTCACGTGAACTCTTCACATAACTCTAACGTGTCTGGCTCAATTCTGAGGGGGTAATTGCTCGGCCTCACAACCTTCTGAGGTGTACAAAAGGAGTTGAGTTAAATAATAAATTATGTATGCAAGATTAATTTTATGTGCGACGTAAAGGTGAACATAGAAAAATGTAAACAGAGTAACATTCTGAGGCAAAGCGCAACGACTGCACCAAAGACTCCTTTTGCCGCTGCACACTATTGCCAGCATTCCTGAATCTGGCAGCATATTTTCGAACACGTTCCTTACCTCCCGCGGACCTTAAAACTTCTATTTCCCGTGTTCTGCTATCGACTCGGGCAGAGTCAATAGGGAAGCTAGTTTGTAATGATTGGCAGAAAGAGGGAGGGCTCTACGCTACACTCCTACCCCGTTGAACAGGACGCTTGTCCAGAAAATGCTCCCGCCCCGGAATAGAACGCTCACTCATCCAGGAAGAAACCGCCCTCTGCTGCACCGGAACACAACGCACCAAAGAGGATCGGCGTGCCGCACGCGAGCCGCTACTCCAGGCGGCGTGCAGACGCTGACCCCCATCGCTGTCTTGTCTGGAGGCGAAGGAGGCGATTGACAGCCGGTCCCAGAGGGAGAGATCTTCACCTTCTTGATACGGCGACGTTAGCTGTCGGACGCAGCCCAGGAGAGGACACGGCATGGTCAGGTCAGTGACGGAAGCTCTCCTTAATCTCCGTGACAGACTGAGGTCGAGGGCGCACAGGGATGGCAACAAGCGGTCGGTCTCTAGTATGTGTGGGAGAAACGTGAAGATTAAGGCGGGGCGGTGGGTGCACACGACGAATTCGTTGTAAGATTTGGAGCTGTGAGGCAGCAGCGCCACGATGCTATCGGTTTGCGTCCACGTTTAGAGTAAGAATTCAGAAGCATGGCGTGAGGGTCCCCCAATTCAGCAAAAGGCATAAGAATGGTTGTGGGATAGACTCATGGGGCCCTCATCACGTTCTGCGGGAGGAAGGGGCATCAGTTCGCCTTGCACCGCCTTATGCATCATAGCAGAAGCTTGAGATTTGTCGAACAGTGTGTAATGCCAGCCTAGTGGCAAACATCTCAGCCAGAGAGGTGTAGCAGCCCATCAGTTTATAGTGATGTCCGAGCCGGTGTGACATTTCTCGATGTCAGGCTTAGTTCATGTGGCACAACGGCTGCCTGCGTGTTTTTAAAGGTGGTGGTATGGGAGATCGTAGCTTAGGTTAGTGGTGACATCTGCAGAAGCCTCTGAGCTGTCAGATGCTGCTAATATCGCAGTGTCAAATGGGAGGGAATAAAACGGTATCCGCGCTGTTTGAGGATGAGGGCATGAACACCGCAAGGGCTTTAAGCCTGTTCATTGGCAAGAGAGTCAGAGGAGTGTGAGAGGGGGTGTTGGCAGCCTTGTGAAAATTATTGCCAGTTGTAGAGACTACAGTCACTGGTGGAGTAGCATAGTTCTAGCCTTCTTCCTTTGTGAACACCTGTATGAGTTGGCCGACAGGTGTTCCACACAACCTTAGTGTGTTACTCCCCAGCAGACTACGCGACCCTGCTGGAGGAGAGAGCCACCCAAAGGTAGTCTTAAATTTGATTCGTTTAGCAATGGGCAGCCAGTGAAGATGGTGCCGATAGGCAGACACTGATAAGTGTGCCAGAACCTTTAATATTAAACGCGTTGCAGCATTTTGAATAATCTGCTGGTGATGCATCAGGTAAGATGGCAAGCCCAGATACAAGCTATTAGCCGAGTCCAACTTGGAAGTCACCAGAGACTGGACATGAGTCTTGCGTTTGATCTCAAGTACCAGAAGTAGCATCCTCCTTAATGATTTAAGAGCTGCAAAACAGCTTGCTGGTAATGCTTTCACTTGGGGTTCAAAAGACAGATACAAATCAAATTTGATGCCTAGATTTCTCACAATCGAAGATGGTGAAGGAGAGGCACCCAACTCAGAAGGCCATCAGTTATGTGATGAGTCTGCATAATGACCTATGCCAAACAACAAAAGCTTTGTTTTTTTAGAGATCAGTTTAAGGCAGTTGCTGTTCATACACTCGCAGACTGATTTCAAACAATGCTCAAAGGAATTTAAAGCTACGTCATTATCCTGGAACGACAGAAGGAGCGAGTATCATCCATGTAGGAGATCACCCACGGACTTCAAGATTACACAAGAGGTGCCAACTAAACATTAAAGAGGGTAGGATTCAAGGCAGAGCCTTGAGGATCCGTGCAGTCAAGCGGTTTGGTGGATCAGCTAAAGGGAGAAAGAAATGCTGCTTGTGACTTCAAGATACGATTTAAGCTAGACCAATGCCTGCCCTTGGGCTCCAGTATTACTAACCCTGTTTAAAAGAATAGAGTGAGAGACTGAGTCAAATGCTGATGGTAAATCAAGTAGAACTACCATTGCCGAATAATTCAGATCAAGATTGTCCTTTATGAACTCTGAGACCTTGAATAAGGAGGACTCTGTGCTATACCTTGAACGGAAGCCAGACTGAGTATCATATCATGTAGTAAATGGTTTGACTCCAGAAAGTGGTAGAGTTTTTTGGTGACTGTCTCCAACATTTCTGCTACTGCAGGCTAAAGTGAAATTGGTCTGTCATTGCTGAGCACTTCGGGGTCTTGTTGGGCTCCTCGGAATGAAGGTGGAATCTAAGGAGGAATTCATCACCTTATTCAGAATGGGATTAACAAGAGTCGCAACCAAGTTAAGGATGTCAGGAGGGTATTGGTCAAGAGGCGAGTCAGATTTGCAATTGGCCAATACAATGGATAAGTTCTCCAAGGAGATAGGCTCAACATTGGACAAAAGAGGGCCAGAAGAAAAGCTACCACCCGTAATAAACGGAAGCACACTTTGAGTAGGAAACTGATTATAAATAATTATGATCTTGAAAAAAAGAAAAGTCTGAGATCTCCTCAGATAAGTTAGCTGACAAGGTAAGTTGATTTTGAGTGGCACTGGGGGCAAGAAAGAAATTTACAATCTTAAAAAGTTCCTGCGGTTTATTAGATGCAGAGGCAATTGTGCAGGAGATAAACTCCATATATGCCCTGCAAGAAGATTTGCGATACTTCATCAAGGCTCTCTTAGCCACAGTTTTTGCCTCCCTGTCATAACATTTCCTCCATTTTCGCTCCAAGCGTTAACAGTGCAACCTTTCCTCTTTTAGAGCAGCAGAAAACCAAGGATTTGATGGTCTTGCTGTCCTTGGGATAGAAGTATTTTTATAAGGGCAATGAGATCTAAGGCTTCGGATAACCAGCTACTCATATTTTTTTACATCAGAGTATGCAGAGTCCGATAATTCAAGAGCGATTGCTTGGAGAGACTCAAATAAGAGGTTCAGAAATTTGGTGCTAAAGTCTTGAAGTTTTCTGAAATGCCACCTGTTGCTTATTGGGCAAGTCAATGAGAATGTTAAAAGCTACCAGGAAATGATCGGACCAAAGTAGCTCAAGAGCTGGGCCAACATGAACATTCAGAGAGTGAGAAAAAGTAAGATCCAAAGTATGTCCAGCCATATGTGTTGGACCATGCAGAAGGTGTTTTAGATTGAATCCATCCTGAGTAATCACAAACTGTTTGGCTTTTGTACAGTTTGAATCATTTGCAATCCCGGCACAAAGCAGCACCTTCATCTTTCTTTAGTATATCTAAGTAATTTGGGGGAGCATCTCCATTGTTTCTTTTACAGTTTGAAATCTTTGTCCAGTCGGGCTTGACTGTACACACTTCCATGACAGTACCCAATAGCCCTTCTTTAGCAGCAGCCAAAGCAATATCATAAGAAGGTGCATGGTGTGATTAACTCCCTGTTTCCAGTAACTGATCTCTCTCCTCGCTCATGCACCACTAATCTCAGCAACTGATCCACATCTACCCTACTAGGTTTATATTATTCATACACAATCTGCAATTCCTCATGGACTCTCACAGGGTTCTCATGGATACTGGAGAATTCTTTGAGACCATGGGACATGGGTGGTCATTCTTCTCAGACCCGGGAATTCTCTAAATGGAAGGATAGCTTATGGAAAATACTCTTGGGCTTGTTTTTAGAAATGTCACTAGAGGAATGCATGTGTGATGCCTCATGTGCATTCATTGCTAAACTCTCAGTGAATCCAAGACTAGACCGGGCTGGCCTAGGGCTTAAAGTTCAGTGAATCTGGGGTCTAGCAGGGAGTGACCAGATGCAGTGTGTGTGGTGAATAAATCAGCCTCTTGTCCTGTGATATGTGCTGTCCTGTAATGCTTCACTGCAAGCCTCTTTGTCAGTCAGTGGTCTTGCTGCATCTGCTTATGTGTCTTCTTGTACCGGCGAGCACTGCACAGTTTTCTGACACCCTAGCATCACCCGCTGGCATTGAGAAATTCAAAATATCCATAATATCCTCTCTTTGAAGTTCAGATTTCTTGGTGGTTATTTGCAAATATAGAGCAGGCGAGGCATTAGGGAGGAACAAGTCCTTCATCTCAAGTAGTTGTAACTCATGCTTTCTCTTTCTTGCTTCCTTGTATAATTGCAGGAAAGCCGGCCATGGTTCATTATCTAATTTCTCAGTTCCTTCAGTTGTCTCTTTAAGTTGCTTAAGCATTCTAACTCAAAGATACTCTGGAAAGAAATAATTTCTATCTTCATGAGTGAGTCCGCCAACTGTTTTAAGAACTTGCGCATGGTTTTTCCATGCTGGTGGTACCTATTATGGAAGGATTCCCTGTTGCTGGAGCTCTTTGGCTTTCGATTATCTAGCTCCCCTTTTTCCCTGCTTCCCCTTTTTTTTTTTTTTTTTGTGCACTCACTCCTAGGAATATGAAAGCCGTCTGCCAGCTATCTGCTGCAACTCAGCCAGTGGAGTGAGTTAGGGTAAGGGAACAGACTTTGAGGAGGGAGGTGGTAATCTACACCTCACTGAGGAATTTTCTGTTTGAAGCCGTGAAGCTCACAGAAACCCCAGGATGGCTGAATCCTACACATTCAACCTGATAGGGTGTGCCATAGGATCCTGACACTCATTCCTGTCTTCCCATTTTTCACTCTACTTCTAGAGCCTACTCTCTCCTACCTTTGATTATATGTACCCAGTCCAATGTCCTTGAAATACCGCCCCTCCACACCATTGACATAACCCAGCCAGACCCATCGTATCCTATCCAAAGGACAACACTTCACATTTCCTGAACATCCCTAAAGCACAAAATATACAAGCACAGACTTAACATTTATCAAATGTAAATATGCTAACCGTGTCTGACTCGATCAGAGGGTCGAGTGCCAGGCTGTGGTCGACCTCAGTTTCCCTGGAAAAATCTGTCCATTACCTTTGGCACCAGCGGTCATCTTGGGGACCCTGGGCTAACTCTCTTTCCATCTCAGCACAGTGAAGGCAGCTTCTGGCCAAAGAACCAAATAGCCAGAGATGTGACCAAATCACTTGCACATCTTCTGAAGTCTGCATTCCTTTATTCAGAAAATCAAGCAAAATGCAATATTGCTATGTGAAGTGACAGTATCTACTCCTCTGTAGCAGTGAGCATCTAATGATAACCCTTCTTTCCATTTTGTATGACTTTCATAGGTTTCCTCCATACATTACTTCATATTGGAGTACACATGGCAGAAACCAAAACTCCAATTAGCAGGGGCAGAATTTTCTTATGAGATACTAGTAGGGCCCTGCAAGAACTTTCAGATGCTTAACTAATCATTTATGAATCCTTAAAAACAAGAGTGTCACTGAAACGTCCAAAGCAAGAGGACAGAATAGACTATGTATGACCTGAAAACAATAAGGGAAGTTAAATGGCAGCAAGTGAATCGAATGGTGTCAACTGTTATGGTGGTTTTAAGTAATGTTCTGACGATTCCACATCATAAGACAACTGCTAGTTGGTGGCAGTGGCAACCAATCGTATTGATGTGGTTTATAGTCCTTTCTGCATGCACCACAAATTTGGGAAGATGTATATCATCCAGCCCTGGAACATCAGCAAGAATCTTGCTGTCTTTTTGGTGGACAAATGTTTGCTTTTCTATTTGGAAGGAGGGAATCTGGCAAAGAAGGTCAGAGTCCTTTTCTCTTGTCTCACTGGCCATAGCCCACACGGTCAAAGCTGCTTGGGTACTGTTCTGTTCAATAAAACAATCCCATAGTGCTACACCATGCACAGAAGGCAGTCTGATGTCCCACAAAAGGGAGATAGGCTTGTACGGCCTCGAGATTCAATTCAACTTTCTTCGTCCATTTGTCCTCTTCAGGGGATCCATGCCTAGCCACACCAACTTCTAAAGCATTGCACTCAACTTACAAAGCATCATGCCAGTCTCAGAGAAGAAGATTTGCAAAGCACAGCGGTTCACCAGGTGGCATCTTGAGCTCTTACACCCCGCGCACCAGGGATCTTCATTTTCTATTATTGACTGGTGGTGGGTAGAACTTTCCACTCTGTGATGTTGTTATATAGGTCAGACTGATGAGCAGCAGAAGGCTTCAGTCTCAGCAGCACTTGATGCTTCATGCAGTGGTCATCAAGACATTGCTCTAAAATCTGACTGTAATTCTTTTTGTTGATAAGGCAGTTTCTCAGGACACAGGCCAATCTTTTTGCTGTCAGTTCTTAAGAATGCAAGCCAGTCCTTCACAAGTCATTTAGAATGGGTGCAAACATATCATCAGAGTGTGGCAATTGAAGATAACTTTCCGCCACACAGAATTGGTACAATGACTGCATTTTTCAAGTGGAGGGATTTACTTGGGTCCTAATACATCTGTCTGACAGTTTAGTTTGGTCTCTTAGAAATCATGATTCCATAATGTTTTCACTCATCAGTCCCTGTGATGATGGCAGATATCCAATAATGCCATTTTCTTGGTTGATTCATTTTGCAATCCTTCGGGCAATCGGATAACTCTGGTTTGTTCTCATTTCTCTTCTGACATACCTGACCAAAGGTGATAGTGGAGGGCGATCCGCACATCTCATTAAAATGTTGCAGTGGCTTTGCCTTTGAACACTTACTTTGAGTGGCTGCTCCCTTTCAGGTCAGATGGCCTTGGTAAGTGGTTGAGCACAAATTACTTCTCCCTATTCTGATGAAAGATTTGTGAATTAGACAAAGAACAACCCTGCTACATGGTCATGAACATGGAGTGATGGAGAAAGTTGAACAATACAAGAACTTGCAGGAGACCAGGGCCGACAGATATCCCATTACTAATATTGTCTGTCACTTCAGCACCAATTTCTTGGGTCTACAGGTTTGCCAGGAACCCCCGTCCTTTGTAGCCCTGCTCCTGATGGGCACCACAATCATGCAACACAAGCACACCTCCTACTCTGGGAAAGTGATGGGTGACAGGCATGGCAGACTGCACAGATTTACTCTGGAGGGCACACTGGCAACCTCCCCAGGTTGGATGTATGCAAAAGACCTGTACTCCACAACTATCTCACCAGATGCCAACAACCTATATAAAGGCAGCTCCCTTTAGAACAATAAAGAAAGTTACCTTCAGGGCAATGGCTACTGTGCCACCTTATTTTCAGATGAATAAAACATTTACTGTAGAGTTCAGTAATAGCACTCACTATTTACAATGCTATAAAGCTGCAAAACATGGTTCCATGTGCTGTTAACTAGCAAGTTAATATGATTATCTGCTATTCCTTTGAAGTGCATATTCTGTTAATTGTACTTTATGACCACTTGAATGCCCCATTTTAAACATTTTTGACATAAACATGGTCACACACATAAGATGATCACTTTTTCAGGATTGAAAGTATTATTTATTTAGAAATAAATTGCCACTACTGATGTTGACAGAGTTAGTTGCACAAAGGTACTAGGTTTTTAGGATTAAAAGTGCTTTCCAGGGGTGTGTGGCCGACTGTTAAGCAAGATGGCATTTTACTAGATTGACTCCCAGGACTCATGGGCCCAATTCCCAGTAACGAGCTCCACAATCCATTTTCCGCTACTCCCTAGCGTTCTTGTTCAAGCCCTGGGGTTGCGGTGATGCCGAAAAATGCCTTTGCAGTAAAAATACTTGCTGCAAACCATCAAGCTCCCCACCCATAACTTGTTGCACTAACTGCATTTGGTTGGGGATCCAACCAAGTTGTTGCCCCTGACCCCAAGTACTGCAGGCAAACTTGACTATCACGCTTGAAATAAAGACATGATGTACCTTTGGTGAACGAAAGGACACCCCACATTGAAGGGCCCACCATCAGACACTGCACAATTACCATATCTGGTGGTGCCTACCCTCTTGGTTTCAAGACTACCTTGCAGCCTGGAGATGGGGGCGACCTGGCATACCTAAATGAATACGACACTGGTGATGGCTCAAATGGGATTTTACAACCCCGCCATACAGGTGGAAGAGACAGTCCTATGTTCACGTCCTGGCTGTCTCCTCATACTGAAGGACTGCCTCCCATGACTGAGCTTTTGAAGATCCCCCTGTGACTCTAGCAGACTTAAGTGCCACAAGCGTGGTGAGGCTTGCGCTCGTTGTGCCCCACCTCCAGCCCTGAGAAGTGTCTCCTGCAATTGAGAGGAAGCATGCATGAGAGAAAACCGACAGACTGCATGGGACTGGTGGGTGGTGAGTTCCCCTGGCTTGCTGTCGCGACTACTTTGGTGCCCCTCTCACACGGGTAGACCTTGAGTGGCAGCAACCATGATTGAAGGCAGAGGCATCCGAGGAACACATCAGACAAAACTGGATAAATGTATGCTACCGTGGAAGGAAGTACCAGAAATGGGGACAATGGATGTTCAAAACCCCACTGACCAACCCTTGAATGAGGGTGATAACCTCACACTCAAGACATCATGGCGTAGATCCAGGGAGTCTGAGGATCCTTGGAAACAAAAATAGATTCAGTCTCCACCGAAGCCACATTAGTCAGGACGGATCTTTGAAATATGAATGCAATATTAAAGGATACGGGGGACTCTATCACAACCCTGCAATCTGAAACTGCGACCCTTAAATAACAAGTCAAAGCTCTGCATACTACTACAGATACTATGGGGGCTAGGCTGGAGGACAACGAAGGGAGGTCAAGGAGAAACAACGTTCGTATGGCCGGGTCCTTGAGATGGTCGGGGACCTTGCAGTGGACCTCTTCGTGGAAGACCTTATCCTAAAAGGCCTGCAACCCTGAGACCTGTCTAATTCTTTTTCTGTTGAACTCGCTCATAGAATTCCAGAAACTCCTCCTAAACCCAGAGCACCACCACATACAATCAATGAATTCAATACATGAATTTTCAATCTCCGAGATCAGGATGTAATCCTCCAGACAACTCACACTGATCAAATATGACAAGGCAGTCATTAACTTTTATCCAGACTTCACGCTTCAAGTCCAAAAACGGCAATGCAGCTTTACAGAAGTGAAATGTGCCCTGCTGGAACAGAATTTGTAATATTTAATGTTGTTCCTGCCCCAGTTGTGCATAGTAGTCGAACGAAAGACCTGGCACTTCTCAACCCTGGAGGCAAGGTGAGAGGGACTGGCTGGAAGGCTGGAGACCGGTTGGTGGAGCACGCCCACGTAGCCTAGTCTGACGTCACAGACGTGACACTGACCTCTTAGATCGCAGCGACGACAACAAAGAAACATTACAGTCCCAAAGATTGCCGCAGCAGTCGAGTTCCAAAACGTCAGCCCAACAAGAACAATGCACTGGCTTGTTCAGTGCCATTGAATGACCATGTGGCCTCCTCAGATTTCATTGACTCTGAAAATATGCACTATGTTGGTGTGACTCTCCCTTCAAAGGAGTGGACTGCACTGGCAGGCGAAGACGTTTGCTGGCAACAGACTGTGCAGCTGGCATTCAGTAACACGTGACCATTATCCGCTACTGTTTTAGTGTTGGTTTGGGGGCGACAGGCACTCTGCACTGTTTGGAGAGTGGGCAGTTTTAAGTCAGCTGTGCAGGAAAGCCAGGAGGAAGGGTTTGTTTTAGGGATATTTGTTTGTTAATGTTATCAGTTGGTATAAAGTTTTGATAGTCATGTGAATTCCCAACATTGCAGTATTATTCATACGTGCAATATTTCCCTACACATCTCTCTAAGCTCACTGCCCAATTTGATGGTTCATTAGGCCTCTGTGACTCCACTTACCTATGGTCCCTTGCCCTGGCAAATCAGTAATAAAACTACTGTTATCCTGGAATTTGGACGGTCTGGGGGACAAAATCAAACTGACCCTCGCCCTGCAATATATTAGGCATCAAGCAACTGATGTGGTCTTCCTCCAGGAGACCCATTTTTTTAGAACAACTTATCGTGCTCTAGATCGATGGGGTTACAAATTAGCTGCTCATGTGGGAAATATCATGGGCATCAGGGATGTAAACATTTAAGTAAAGAAATCGCTCCCCTTAATAGTTCACCAGATCTGACCTGACACCAATGGTACGTGGCCCTTACTGGGAGCTGGGAAGGGACTACCTTTAACATGTGTTGAGTTTATGTCCCACCCTGCCTGCATGACCTCACACTCCCTGATCTGAGTGCCCTGTTCCTCTAAATTTGGGAGGGTAAATTGTTGGTGGGGGACTACTTTAATGCGATTATACATGGCCAACAGGACTGCCAGCCCCATAGATCAGCGAACCCTTCCTGCAGCCCACTAGCAGAGTTCCTGACTGCCTTGGGTCTGACTGACATACGACGAGCCTGACAGGATATGTTTCACTCAGGATCGCACAGTAGGCTTTTGCATATTGACTATCTCCTCACCCTCCTACATCAATTACATTACTTCTCTGGAGCCTACTTTCTTGCACAAGGGATATCAGACCACTCCCTATATGGGTGGAATTTGCTCCACACAGACTGTGCTCCTCGAAACATAGCACTGAACTCCTGGTACCTTAAAGTCCCCCATATCAAAGAGGGTCTCCTAATGGAGACAGAGCAATATTTTTCCAATAACAAACACTCTGACTCTGCCCAGACACTGGGATGTGTATAAAACTGTTATCAAAGCGCAAAGTCTCTCTTTAATAGTAGGTGAAAAACGTGACAAACGAGCCAAACTCAAACAGTGTGAAACGAAATTCAAGAGTTGGAAAGCAGTCTACTTGACAGACTGAGTGCAGAGACTACACATGCCCTACAAATAAAGCAACAAGAGAACACAGACGCGCCATAGAGGAAGATAAGGTGAGCCATAGAGCCACACAAAATCAAATGTACAAAGTGGGTAATAAGACGGGAAAACTCCTGGCGTGGTTATATAAATGAGATGAAGCATGGTCGGTGGGTTTAGAAGCTAAAGCTGAAGATGGGACCACTGTCAAAGGCAAACAGGAAACACCTTTATTAATTACTATGCCTATCTCCATTTATTGGCAGATTCTGCCACAGCACAGGAATCCAAAGAATTGTTGACAGATATTCGCCTCTCGCCTACAGATAAAGCCCTGCTTGACGAGAAAATAACAGAGGATGAATTTTTGAAAGCGATACATAACCTAAATTCCAGTAAGGCCCTCGGCCCCAACGGTTTAAGAATTGAGTCATATACGTTGACAGCTTCCAAAATGATTCTCTACGTCCTTCGTCTTTCGTATGTACAAAGATAGTTGTCAGTTCAGCACTCTTCCCAGAGATCAACGGCTGGCCTCCACTGTGGTTATCCACAAGGAAGGCAAAACTCCTGATGAATGCTCCTCGCACTGACCGATATCGCTCCTCCACATAGAAGTTAAAATCCTCACCAAAGTTTTGGCTCTAGGTATAATAAATACAATTACAACATTGGTACTTCCAGACCATTCCGGCGATCTGCCCAACAGAAGTACCCCCCTAAACTTTCAACGCCTCCATGGCGTGCTGAGTCAGGTTGATACCCTTCAGGAATTTGCCCTGGTGCTCTCACACGTGGCATTCGACACAGTAGCTAAATTTGGCTTTGTTCCACTCTCTAAAATGCGTGCGCCAGCTATCCTTCTAACTGCTGGCCCACATTCAGGTCAATGGGGGACGGTCTCAGGTCTTAGAGCTTCAAAGAGGCACGTTACGAGGATGCCCCTTGTTGCCACTGATCTTTGCATTGGTGTTGGAGCCTCTCGCAGCCTGGATTCTTCAGGATCCACTGATTTGCGGGCTCCATTGGACGGATGACTGGGAGGACAGAGTATCCTAGTATGCAATGACATTCTGCTAAATGTTAGGGACCCATATTTTACGTTGGACAGACTGATGCATATAACTTCCCCGTTTAGCCGCTATTTGGGCTACATGATAAAATGGCATAAATCCTTAAATTACATTCTAAACAGTCTTGCACTGAAGCTACGTTGTGAATGTGAGGCCACTATATTGTGGAGGAATTAATATACCGCGGAATCTATGTCACGACTAACCCTGAATTGTTTGTTTGCAAAGAACATGCTCCCACCTCTACATAGCCTTCAAAATAATGTCCCTGACCCGCTTCCTGTATGGTTTGCATAATACGCCCTACCTGGTGCAAGACTCATACTTCAAGACCCTAAAAAATGAATTCCGAACACATGCTGTGGAACAGGGGTCAAGCAAGGATAGTGTTGCGAAAACGTACAAGGGGATGGTACAATAGTGGAATTGTCCTCCCTGATATCCAGAAGTATTACTAGGAGCCACAGCTGACTACTCTACATAGCTGGGTTTTTCAGCCCCCAGATGAACCTGCGTATCAAATGGACAGACTGAGGATGCATCCGAGGGGACACCTACAAGCTCTCTATAGTACTAACCGAAAGCACAAAACCCTCAACCCAACATCTGTGATGGTCCACATTTGGCACACAGCAGCAAAGGAATTGGGCTGGAAGGGCAAAATTACACTAGCGTCTCCCCTCTGGGATATGGCAGAGTTGGACTCATTAGGAACACAAGCAGGATTTGGCAAGTGAGACCTCATTGGTCTCTCCCTGGTTGGCAACCTATGGACTCAAGAGAATGTCATCCCTTTTGTAGACTAGCGGCGCAAATACAAATTGATGCCCTCTGAGGCCTACTGGTGCTTACAAATACAGCATGCACTTAAAACACCATGCCCAAGTGGGCGTAACTCCCTGAGTCTTCACCATTGGAATACAGATTACTGGACAAATTCATGCTGTGCAAGGCCATATCCCTGACGTACAATAAACTGATTAACAACACTTGATGCTTTGACGTACGTATGAGATAGGTGGATTCACGACGTAGACGGCCTGGAGGATGATGAGTGGTTGGAGGCCTTAGTGTCCCTCCAGAGAGGTAGCTGTATGAGTGGGATTTGGCTCGTCCAAATCAAAATTTTGCATCATTCCTACTGCCCACATCACACTATGTTCAAAATTGGTACAGCGGTCGATGGAAGTTGTGGGCAACCTGGTACCTTCTATCGTACACTGTGGGACTGCCAGCAAATACAATGTTTTGGGGACTTACTAGTGTGCTGTACAGACTCTCTATGTATCCAGAGCACAGCTATCTCTGCTAAATGGTGTCTGGGGAGAGACTGACCTGAATCATATGGAAAGAATATGAGTTATATTGGGGCAGGGAGTGGCCAAAAAGAACATTATACGCCTATTGGGGGCCGAAACAAGTACCACAGTTGTTGGATTGGAAAAGAGATATGGACTGGTACAGGCTAGCAGAGAAAGTGGTATACCAAAGTTGGGGATGTCCCCCAGAAATAGACTAAAGTTTGGCAATGCTGAAATGCATATTGGGGTTATATCTGTGACCAGATCAGTTTAATCACAGGGGAAAGGCCAGCGTCGGAAACAGTAGGATTGAATTCACCTATTGTTCATGCAGCGGGCGAGGGAGGTGGGATGCTTCTTAGTGATCAGTGCTGAGATGTCGGTATTGTGTTTACATATCTCAGTGTAAGACCAGACTTATTTTGTGTTTTTTTTCTTACACAATGATATGTCAAGATCTAATTACTCCGGATTTAATTTGACTTTTGTCCATGCAGCAGGTGAGAAATATGGGAATATTACTTGATGATAATATCTTCTTCATATATGTCAATGCACGACCAGACTTACTTTTGTGATTTTACACTGCTATCAATAAAAAGATTTATTTAAAAAAGTACTTTGCAGAGTCGCAGCACAAAAATTGTCAACTTTTTACTAAGAGTGAAGCCTTCAAATGAGGGTCTTGTTTTAATAAAGTGCAGTTGCATGTCAACTTACCCCACTGAATAATACAGTCACAATAGTATTAAAAAAAATATGCGACTAAAAAAGTAAGCTTTTAGCAGTATAATATTAAACAAATTTAAGTCAAATACTTGCAGATTAAAGAAACACAAATATTAGAAAATAGTACAGATAATTATATTGCATTGTTCCAAATCGCAACCCACTCTTTATTTCACAAAATTCATTCATAACAGTATTAACCAAATCGTCTTTCTCATGAAAAGTCCAGCGAGTAAGTTGGGAGAAGTTGCCCATTTACATTAAGCCGCAAGATTAGATAACGATAGAAGCCAGTTCACATTTCTCGATGAGAGTCGATTGGAAATCTTATTGACCACTATGGTCAATCAAAATTCTCACTGAAAGAAGTATGTGTTTCATGGTAAGTTCTGCTTTACAAAGGCTGAAATTGTTTTTTTAGCAACAGTGTTCTTAAAATTAATTAGATGTAAAAACATTTGATCAAAGTAGCCGGCAGCCTCTTGTGAGCTCTCTTGTTTAGCTTTGCCTTATGTTGGGCACATCATTTGGGATGATTAACTAACACTGCCATTGTTGGTCTATGGTTGTTTTGAGTTCTATCTAGCCTTGTTTGCTTTATGAAACACAATAAAACAAACCTTCTAATCTGTGCTAAGAAAAGCATTCTATTCCATTTGCTGAAAATTTTGAAAACATTATGAAATGTCTCACACTCAGTCAATTGTAAGGGTGTTTTTACCCATTTGTTTGCCCTGATTGTGTGGGAATGTGCATCTTCTGCCCTGTGCAGGTCTAAGATTTTGCACAGTCTTCTTGGGTCCTGTATGCATACTGCACATCTCTGGCAAGCTGCCTGTCTTATATTCATGCCCTACTCCTTGGTTTCTACTCCGAATCTGTTGGTCCTGCAGTGAGTACCTTGCACAATTTAAGGAGCCCACATAGCAAGTTTCCCATTACACTGCAATCTTGAGCCTCCAGTAGGGCCAACTTAGGGTTGGTGTGGGTCTCATAATATTATTCCAAGGTCTTCTCTGCTTTTTTAGACTGGGAAACCCAACTGCACCACAGTGTGTGCATAGCTGTGGGCCAGACATTAGTACCTCTGGACTTTCAAGGTAGCAGTGCAGACTCCTAAGTGGAGACCTTATTTGGGGCTCTGAATGGATCCTGTGCCCTTCTTGTTCTGTTAGCCTAAAGGGCCTTTTTTGAATAGCAGTGGTTTTTCCTGCCCTTTACAAATGAAACTGGGGAAAGTGCAAGCTGAATGTTGAACAGGCATATTTGAACCTTTGGAGTAGAGCTCCTGGGTTTCTGAAGGCTAATGAATGGATGACAGTGATAGTCCAAACTGGATTTCTTTCAGATTTGCAAACAAACAACTCAAAGTTTCAGAGTTTAAGGAGCCTAAGAAATGCAAGCTCTCTCACGTTGACCGAACCACTCAAAAAAATGGTCCAGCCAATAATTATCCTGTGTATGAAAGAATGAAATTCAACACCTACTATAATCTGAACGGATTCCAGCTCTCACTTTGAAGGGAGAAGTGCAAAGCAGTCTGCAGCCTAATCCGAAAAGGAATACAAAATCATGTTAATCATGTGATGGTCGCAAACACATTTTTTTTGTGCCACTCAGACACAAGAGCAAAGGGTTTGTTATATGGCATGATAACTTTACGTCACAACACATTCAACACAAAACAAGGACTTACTTGAATTTCTGTAGATCTTGATTTTTGTAAGGCGGATTTGCGTTATGGTGGAATCTTATTACTATTTTGAATCTGATCTTGGACAGAACGATACAAACCGCGTAGCACTTGGGTAGGGCCCACACATGATTAACAAACACACTCAGTATATCTGGCTGTTGTCGATCTGTGCAAAGTAGGCAAATTGGACCACATTTTACTTGCCAATCTAGGACTCCTCATCTTGCATTGTGTAGCCTACCCAGAGCTATTATCAAAAGGCAATGGTCTGTGATAACCATATACTTTACCAGTTTAAACCTAATTTTTCTTAATGTTTTTTTTTTTTTTTATCTACAAAGATGAGATGCTTTACATTCACTGTCATTTTAAACCCAAGGCATTAACTGATACTTTATTTGTTGACTCCCTCTGGGAGGAAATTGTGGAGTTATCAGAGGCACTAGGTATTTTACGTGTATTGAAATGAAACACTTTTAAAGCCTACATCCATTGCCGTTGTCTACCACTTGAGGAAGTCATTCTAGATGTACGCAGGAATGTATAAGAGTGCTTGAAATGCTAAACCCTAACACAGGAGGAAGACAGGTGTTGGGAGAAATTGGAGTACAAAAAAAAAACAACACTTTTTTTTAATGGGCCAGAGCATTCAAACCAAAAACACCTTAATTAGCACAGAGAAAACATATTGCATAGGAGATAGGACACAAACCTGTACTAGCAAATCAAGATGGCTCTTGGGACAGGAATGTCCAGCATGGTATACATTTGAGACCCCTACACTGTGTCCCTGTCTGCATATATCTTTTATCTTGTTTTTCATATTTATAGTCCTAGACTCTCGATACACTAGCATGTGTGCAAAAGCCTAGTCCTGCCTCCACTGGGATTACAAAGGGTCCTGGTTCTAGAGGGACAAACAAACGTACCCTTTGTAGTAGCAATAGGACTACTATCCCTGTCACAAGTCTTCACGTGGTTGAAGCATACCTTATTTTATAGTGATTATTCTATGACAAGGCCCATATGTGAAAATAGAAGTGACAACCTGCACCTTAGAAAGGCTCTCTGTTGTCATTCCCTGATCTGTGCAGTAGGAGGATTCACACGGTGAGGTGGGAAGAAGACCCTGATACTTGAACCACCAGACGTACCTACCGAATGACAGTCTGAGGCGGTGAATTGCCTCTAGAACTTTTCTAATAACGTAACACTGGGGATAATCCAGAACAGGGAGAGGATGCCTACAGAACACCACAAGGAAACCTGTAAAAATTTAGTGATCAAAAGCAACCCAAAGTAAACAAGCAGCGCACTACAAAGCAATAGATAAATAATCATTAGACCACCTGGGGTCACAGAGGCGTGTGGAGGACTCTAAAGTTAATTGCTTACCCCAGCACCACCTGTGCTGTCACACAACAAGTAAAACAGTGAGAAGATGTTTATCAACCTCCAAAAAACAAGACTGTAGGGAGGTAATTGTCACAAAGGTCTTGCAGGAAAAGAAAGACCTTTTAAAAACAGGTAATGGTAGAGTACGTTAATGCAAATATGAAGGCCTGAATATAAAAATGAAAGGCAGTCAGTTGGGCGGTGGGGAACAAAATACAGTTCTTGACTGGTAGGATCTTGAACCTATGGCAATACCTCTAGGAAGATGGAGGATTAATATAGCCTTATAGCCCGCCGTAGCAGGCTATAACAGCCATTAGAGGCCGGCTCCTATGTTATCGAGAGCCTTTAACAAGGGAGCGGGACTTTAATGTCCGGTATAGCCCAGCTATGAAGGGCTGTAAGGCTATTGGAACATTCCGCCACTAGAGAGTGGAATGTTCTAATAAATAAAACAAAGGCCTTGTGGAGCCAGAGGGGATTTAAATCCCTCTGGCTCAGTGAAGCCTTTTTCACAACAACAGCTGTGAATGAAAACATTGAAATGTTGGAGCTCCAGGCTTCTACCGGAGATTAGAAGCCCAGAGCTACTCCATGATTTCCAATGACGCTCCCAACGTTCCAATGTTCTAATAATTCTCCATTGAACTATATAAACTGTATATACAGTCTCCATTAGGCAATCTATCAGAAGTTTGAGACGTGTGCCATACGACATATTCTGAAACTCAAAGCTAAAGTATAGGGACTCGAAAATATGTGGAGCAAAACCCAGCTGCATGCCTTATATATATGTTCGTAGGTGACGAGAGAGGTCCTCCTACAGATGATGGACTTCATAATGAGTGAGAATATTAAGAGGAGAATGAGAGTAGTCAAGAAAACGTCTTGAAGGTATTTTGTTTAACCACCACGCCACTCTCAATATAGTCCCAATAGAGGAGAGAGGCTCTCCTGCTAGCCAAGAACTATCCAGAAAAGAGGTCGCACACCAGGGGCTAGGATAATGTTCTTCTAGATCTTTGCGTGAAGACTCTAATCTGACAACATACTCTCCTGATGGTTAAAAAAAAAAAAGTGATATAGACTTTGAGGGCCCTGATACAGCAGAATAGACTGCTAAACACAATAGTCCCTAAAGAGAAATGATTTGTTTTCAAGTAGAGGTTAGCAGGAAAAGTTTCCCCCCCCCCCCCCACACACACACACAAGGAAAGTTACAGAGTGTACTATCTGACCGAGTGATCATCTTAAGGACACCTGGTTCAGGAGTGTTTGTGTAGTTATGGTGATGTTTTAGAGCTAGATATTGCAGGGGCATGATTTGCTTTAAAAATCCAAACTACGTGAAGAGTAGTCAACATTGTTTTGCTAGATACTGTATTCACTGTTGTGTCACTCTGCTTAAGCCCTCAACTTTAACCTACCTACATGGACAAACATCTGGTGTCTAAATAATGCTGATTGGGAGAAGCCTAACAACGTGAGGTTTCAGCTATAACCTAAATGACTATTTGTTCATCAGAGGGTTATTATCACCAGTTTCATCGTGTCTTGATTGTGCTTAATTTCAGTAAAACAAATGAATCTCAAAAGGTCCTGAACCACTTAACAAAGGGATCTATTCACTGCACACTATTTTCCAGACGCAGCTGTTGTCATGGGCCTTTTTATGTCATCCTCTGTTGTCCATCCTGGAGCAAATTCTGGTGACATTGCAGGCTACGTCAGTTGTGCACATGGTGTCTCCACCATGAAGGTTCATGATGGGTCTACAAAGCCTCAGTCTGCTCTTGATTTGGTGCAACTGTCCGCAAAATAGCTAATCTAATAACTCCAGACTTGGAGGACGGGAGCATTCTTTGCCACCAGTAGGAAGCTGGTGTCATCCTGTATCAACACTGTACATCCATGACAACCCGATCTCTGGCACTACTGAATAGCCCTGCCCTTCATATTTTGAAGAACAAGGTAGTTAAATGTCGATCCAGAAGAGACCCATCCATACCAGATGTCAGTGATATCTACATAAAATAGATTTGTGCCAATGAAAACCAATGCAGGTCATTTACATAGTCAAATTCTCTTGAAATTCTGACATGGATCTGAACCTCAGACCTATTTTGGGCACTCTAAATATAGACCATGACTATCTTTGGTATTTACCTTCTTTCATTTATACCTGCTGCTGTTTTCAATTTTAATGACAATATTTTATTGAGTTTTGCATAGAACAATACAAAAGTGACTAATAGAGTCCACAATAGTGCATCACAAGTCAGTAGAAATAAGCATAGGAAAAATAACAAAATCCACTTCTCCCTGAGTCCAAGTTATGGATGGTACTGAGCACCCTTGACTGCCTCACCGACTGCATGACCCTGCCTTCAGTCCCAACCTTCATAGGATAGAAGTTCTTCCTCAAGGAAGTGGCCAAGTTTCTCAGGTTGTTGCAGGACAATGCCCCGGTATTGGGCTCAATGCAGCCCAAAGTTTGTAGTGTTTAAGAGGGCAACCTCTGACCTTGTATATAGGAATTTCCATACTCATAAACGGTCCAGCCCCTGTTTCTACCGTTCCTAAGGAGTAGTCACTGTCTTTCCAGGCTCTGGCGATGTCTCTTGCCTTTGCCGCCACACCCGGCCACAGTAGGGTGGGGAGATACCTGGCTGGCACTGTCTCTTCTCTTGTGTAGTGTGAAAGAGGACTAATTTAGGATTGCGAGGGAAGACCCATCCCAACACTCGCTCAAGGCAAACTAATATCCCCTTCCCAAAACTAGGCCAATCAAGCACATGCCCAGGTTGTGTGAAGAAAGTCTTCAGTTTCCGACACTACAAACATGTCGGTGTGTCCACCACCTCCATTTTCCACAATCTCTCCCAAGTGTAGTAAACCCTATGTAAGTACTTCCCCTGTATTAGGCAGAACTACAAGTCAATAGCTGTCCTACAGCAAGAAGCGCAAGCCTCCCTCCAGTCATCATCTGTAATGTGCCCTAAGTCCCCCCACCCAGGCCTCTCTCAGCTGATCAAATGAGTCCAGTGTGTGTGGATCACTAGTGTTTGATAAACCTGCAAGATTTTGCGACTGCCTAGTTCCTCCAGAAGTGTTTTGGCTTCTAAGGGGGGGCATGGTCCAGTATATCCGTAAGTCCCTTGATATGTTGGGTGAGAGAACGTCTGAATTGTAGGTAACTAAAAAAAATTACGAGCTATGTAATTCATACTCTTCCTGCAACTCAAGAAAATATTTCCTTGTGGCCCCGGACAGGACATTTCCCAAGTTATGTATGTCAATGGCATCCCAGGATTTGAAGCCCTCTAAAGCTGTAACCTGTAACAGCCGGATCACATTCGATAACAGGGTTTTCTTTGTCAAGCGTCTCTTCCAGTCAAGAGCTCCGTGAGTGTCCCACCAGATCTGAATAGCCATTTTTGCGGCTGCTGGGAGGTGCTCCAGAAGAGCTCCTCTGTAGAGCAGGTGCGGGGTGGGAGGGGCAGCAATCTTATATAAGAGCTCCGATAATAGCCTTGCTGATTCTGCCAAGGCTAATACAGGCTTGAATACAAGCAAGTTCCTTATTTTGTCACCTTTCTCCAGACCTACATACTGGGGCTGGAGGCATCAGTAAGCATTAGTTCCAGGGATGGAATTCCCTTTTGAGTCTGTGCCAACCTACTAACTTGCATGTGTTAAGGGTTTTCACCAGCTCTTTTCTAATCTTTTCCCATGCTGAGAAAGGTTAGACATTTACTCCTGACAAGGGCAGACATAAAGCTTCTTCCAGGGTTTGGAAGAAAGTGATTGGAGGGAAAGTGAACTAGTAAACACTCAACAGATTTTCACATGAGCAAACCTATACATACTTATTTGCTTGTGTTAAAATACAGTTCAATATTTTCTAGGAGTACAATGTTCTACTCAATAAGAAAATTCTTGTGAATTCATGAAATATATGTCTCCAGTAATGCAAAGACATCTACACTGGGCTAATTTTCTCACTTTAAGAATTGGGCCACTATTTAGCTCTTTTAGACCTTTTTGTTTTTATTACAATTCTCTCTCTTTCTCTCTCTCTCTTTATCTCTCTCTCTCTTTATCTCTCTCTCTCTCTCTCTCTCTCTCTCTCTCTCTCTCTCTCTCTCTCTCTCTCTCTCTCTCTCTCTCTCTCTCTCTCTCTCTCTCTCTCTCTCTCTCTCTCTCTCTCTCTCTCTCTCTCTCTCTCTCTCTCTCCCTCTCTCTCTTTCTTTCTCCCTCTTTCTTTCTCTCTATCTCTATCCTTGTGTCAACTGGCTTCACTATGAATGATGGCAATCTGCTGTTTCACAAGGAGCATATTGAGACACAAAGTAGTTTTGATCCGTGCCAGGACCTACTGTTGGCAATGTGCACTTTTTGAGAGCAAAAAAGATTTTTGCTTTTTGCCAATGTTTGTTACAATGGTGTGGGCCCAGCTGCTCTCACAACAATGTCTTACAAAAGCCATGTCAAAACAAGACACTCATTGACAAAACCAAAAGTCTGACAACCAATGTCAGACCAATTGGCTTTGCCAATGCTTGTTTATCTTTGTTTCCCATAATCTTGTTAAAAATGGTTACACTGATTTTTCAATTCTGACTATTTTTTGGGACTACAGCATGCATCAACACATTATACTCAATAATGCTTCAAAGAAATGGTACCTAAAATTTCAAAGTAATTAATCAAAGGGGTGGGGGGGGAACATGGTTACGCCGGGCTGCAAGATGGCCGCTCGGTAGAGAAGCTATACAGGCTGGGGGCAAAAATCCTGCATAATCCGAAAAACTAAACAACACCAGGATTGCTAACTACGGGACACAACCTATTGAGACCTGGGCAGGAGACGAGGGGAGCTGCGGAAGCCCGTTTTAGCACCAAGACCACCGCATCACATTCGGGCCTAACGTGCCCCAGCGAGGTTCCTGATGCCGGCCAAGTGAGTTGCGCACACCAGGGAAGACGATGAAGGCAGCCTGCGGCCAGGTGGGATAATCTCGCTACAGAACCACACGCTAACACAGTGCTGGGTGACTGGAGGGAGATGGCCTCATATAGGTGCACGATGGGGCTTCTATGCCCCGATGACGCTATCATAACCTAGTAGGTGGTGAGGTCAGAAATACGAAGCTCACAATAGGAGTTGGTCGGCTGCCGCAGGACCACTACAGAGTCCCTCCTTCTCCCTTGGCTGCGGAAGCCAGAGGGGCCCCCTGGGCTGTATGACTCCTCCCCACTGTCTGCTGCTTCAGGCGGAATAAGGCAGAGGGCGGACCAGTGGATAGTACCGGCCTGCTCGTGCCCCTCACAATATCCTGGGGTGTGGCGGGGTCCGCAAAGGATTGGCATATCAGCCCCTGAACCATTGTGGGGCAGACTGTTGTGGTGAGGTGCCAACTGGAAGACACTATGGGTAAAACTGACACCAGCAAGCAAAACAAACCTTCGAAAGCAAAAAACGCATCAGAGCGTCAGAAGGTGTAAGACTCCACTGGGCAACTATGAATCCTCAGCCAGAGGAAGATCCAGACGAACTCGACCTTAAAAGGATACATGTGTAGGTGAAAACTAGTGTAAAGTCTATAGATGGTAAGCTGGACCTTCTGGACTGCCCGCCTAGACCAGATCAAGCAACGTGTGGACTTGCACAACACTATGCTGGGCGACCTTGAAACTCGCATATCAGACATTGATGACCAACAATCCGAGTCCAAGGAGTGTTCGTTAAAAATGGACAAGCTACTAGAAATTATTGAGGCCAAAAACAAAGATCTGGAGGCCAGGTCGGGATGCAGTAACATTCGCATCATAGGAATACCGGAGTCCTCCGCGATAACTAAAATGTAAGACTTTTATTGAGTCACTGCTGAACAGCCTGTTTGGCACAGTCCTTTCACCACTGTTCATCGTCGAGCGGGCCCATCGGTCGCTGGGTCCTTGACCTCGACCTGGGGCACCGGCCCGACCCATAATTGCCAAACTATTGAATTACCGTGACACACAATCCTGAAACAAGCCAGAGAAAGAGGCCGGGTAATATCATATCTTTCTTTCCTGACTTTACCCGGAGCGTAAAGGCCTCCTGCCGTGAATTCATACCAGTGAATAGACTCCTTCACAGTGCTGAAATCCCGTATGCCATGCTGTACCCTGCCAGGCTCCGAGTCCCCACAGATGGCAAACCACAATTTTTCACATGCGCTAAATCAGCAACAAAATTTGCCAAGAGCGTAATAAAGAAACTGGGTGCGGCAGGACGATCAAGTGAACACACACCCCTCAGCGATGAAGAAACATGAAGTTATCAGATTAAGCTCTGTGTCCCCAACGCTCCTGAAAACTGCCATTGAAAGCACATCTCTGGCCACCCAGCCACATGGCTGGGCCAACGCCCGGAGACCCCTCGTTCCCTGGGAAGTATCCCATGGTTCTCCACGATCTAGGCTTCAGAGTGGTTAAAGGGAGGGGGAGGGGTTTGCATCTCGACCAAGTTGGGTAGGTTGGAGTGGAGTGGGGGCAGGGGCTGGGAGGAGAGATGGTACGTTGGTTATGAAGTTACGTTGATAATTTGTTTGCATATCAGCTGATGAGGTATACAAGTAGTCTCTACTCACACATGACCCGGAACACTGCATTAAAACAGGAGAACCGTGTCGCCTCACATAGCACAAACCACACTAGTATGACAACCCTCAAATGCTTAACCTGGAATGTATGCGGCCTTAATGACGCCAGAAAAGCATGCCTCGTATTCCTACCTCAATATATATCATATAGACATTTGTTTCTTACAGGAAACACACCTGACTGATTCACAGTCCCCTCGTCTCAAGGCAAAGGGATGGGGGGGTTGCGATAGCTATGTGCAGTGGTCTTACACGGCAACTGGAAAACAAGGTGCTGGACCCCGGCGGTCAATATGTACTTCTTGCAGGAACACTAAGTGGGCATCCAGTTACACTAGCTGCCATCTATGGCCCAAACTGGGACGACCCTGATTTTTTTCTCTAAACTATGGTCCAAGATACAGGGGATGGGCTCACGGAATCTCATATGGGGAGGCCACATCAATGCCGTTCTGGAGGATCACTGTGACAGATCGGGCCTTTCCCGAGAGCTCCACCCTCGTGCCTCCAAAATACTCCACACGATAATGACAGATAACCAACTACAAGATGTCTGGCGGCTGACGCACCCACATGCTTTAGAGGGCACATGTATCTCCACATACCACAGAACATGGTCCTGGATAGACCTCTGGATGATATCACAGGAGGTGAGGTTATGGTCGGTGGTGGTCACCCACTTGTCCACTCCCTTTCGGACTATGCCACACTCCTACTTGAACTTCAACTCCCTCACCCAGACCCTTCTCTTCACGTCTACTGCCGAGGCGTCCTACGAGACGCTGTATTTCGCGAAGAGATTCGGAAAGGTATCGTAGTTTGTTTTGCCCACAACATAAAAAACATGGACTCGCCCTCCACCCTATGGGAGGCCTTCAAGGTGTGCATAAGAGGCGGGTGTTTCAAAATCAATCCGTAAGACTCTTGCTCATCTTGAAGATGAGATCCGCGCTCTTGAAACAAAATATTTTCTGTTGAAAAGTACGGCCCTTTTGGCGGACATAAATACAACACTGAAAGAATTCCAGGAAGAGGCCATCCAGGAAACTCATTATCTGACTAAAGAAGCACAAGCATGCCGATATGGTGAGGGGTAACGACCTGGTAGAACTCTTGCAAGACTCTTATGCCCCAACCCAACTTCTCCCCACATAGCCGAAATCCTAGATGCCGTAGAAAATTTAGTAAGCACTACACCAGCAGTAGCACGGGTCTTTGCAGCATTCTATGCTAACCTGTACCAGAGGACTCTGGTGTTGGATGGCCAAGATCTCACGCAATATCTTGACACTATACAGTTAGTGTGGCTGGACTCTGCCCACCGTGTTATCTGGAGACCCCCATCACAATCGAAGAGATAACCCGGGTGATTTCCCAGCTCTCTATCTAGTGCCTAGGCACCCGGCAGCAATGGCCTTACCATTTCTTTTTACAAAGCATATGTTCCCCTACTGACTCCACATCTCCTCTAAATGTATCAAGAATCGCTGAAAACAGGAGCGTTCCCAGCCACGCTACGAGAGGCCATGATAGTCACTCTGCCCAAGCCTTCTATCAACCACTGTCATTACTTAACGTTGACAATAAGATTTACGCTAAGATATTAGCCAATCGCTTACTACCTCTCCTACTGAAGCTCATTAGGCTAGACCAGGCTGGTTTCATACCAGGCCGATCCACATCTCACAGCTTATGCACCATTTTAGCCATTCTGTATCATCTTGCTCCTCTCGTGCAGGCCACTGGGGCCCTGTTAGACGCCACTAAGGCATTCGATACACTTGAATGGTCATACCTCTTTCTCCTCCTGGCTAGAATCTGCCTCAGTCCACTGTTCATTAAACAGATCTGATTATTATACACTAATCCATTAGCCAGGGTGAGCACAAATGGGTGCGTTTCTGATCTCTTCTCAATAACTCTGGGAACGAGGCAGGGCTGTCCGTAGTCACCTCTGCTGTTCGCGGTCGCGATTGAGGCAGTATCTGCGACAGTATCATGCACACAGAGGCATTGGACTTACCACCAGAGCACTGGTGGTCTCCTTGTATGCTGATGATGTAGTACTGTACCCCTGCAACCCAAAAGAAAAATTTGCCTTAATGATTTGCGAGGTGATCAGTTTTGGCTCCTATTTGGGGATCCAGATAAATTGGGAGAAATCCATGCTATTCCCCCCTCACAGACGAAACCCACCCTGTCATATCGGAATTCCCACTTCAATAGGCCAAGGAGCCAGTACGATACCTTGGGATATGGCTCAGCCGTGACATAGACCCCATATGACAGGCCAACTATGGAAAAAGCCATGACATAGTTGGAGGACAGAATACCTCATTGGACCCACCTGCCACTCTCCCTTAGTGGCCGTATAGCAATAATACAAATTATAGTCCTTCCTAAATTTCTTTTGTAAATATACCCATACCTCTTACGACTTTCCTTAAGCACTCGAGGGACAACCTGAGCGGTTTGACCTGGGCAGGCAAACAACCTCGAGTATCATGGGACCTTCTCACTCTACCGCTCGATAGCGGAGGACTGATCGCTCCAGACTTGGCACTATACGCATATTGCGCTCAAGCCCAATATCTGAACTTTTGGGTACATCCTACTCCGTTCAACCACACACCGCCATCGAGGCTGACAAGGCAGATCCGTGCCCTCTCACAACAGCACTATATTGGCCCTACAGGAAACCTAGAGCCAAGATAGATACCATCGCCTGTGGCTGTTGGGCATGGGAGGAGTTGCGCAAACGCGTCAAACTACCCTTCTTATATGCGCCATCTATAACTCTGTTTAACAGTCCCATGCTTTTGCCTCTTCAGGAACCTGGTGTGAGGGCAAGAGCCGTCAGAAATAAACTTGCACACTTTGAGGCTGTTTATCCCAATGGGCAATTCATTGCACACCTACCAACAGGGGAGCCAGTGGGCAGTAGCCCTTTGGACACGCTGACATATTATCAGCTGAGAGAGACATGCCGTGACCTACACCCCACTTTTCCAACAGCTACACCCACTCTAATGCTCCTGGAAATGATACTCGCGTCCACATCACCTAAAAAACTGATCACTAGACTCTACAACTCCATTCAGGCCTCAGCCCCGCCCCCGATCTTGAAAGCCAGTGGGGGGGCTGGGAGGAAGACCTCTCAGTCATAATTACAGATGAGCAATGGGGTTATTGCTGCAATCAATTAAAACACCTTTCTTCCAACCACGGATTCCGCCTAATCCATTTCAAATTCCTACATCTGCTATACAGACATCCCTTACACCTTTTCAACATCGGTTTGATACCGGACGCAAGATGTTTGAGATGCGGTGAGGTGAGAGCCTCTTTCATACACCTGGCCTGGTGGTGTCCACGTATTCTATCCTTTTGGGAGGAGGTATATGACATCATACAGGCAAAGACAGGCCACAAACTGTCCCTAAAACCCCCAGTCGCACTATTGGGCTATGTCAGGAAAGTACCTGTTGTGAGCAGACGCCTGATTACCATGCTGCTCCTGCTGGCGAAGGGTAGAGTGGCAATAAACTGGGGACGACGCCCTGCCCCAGGGTGTTGGACTGGATAAGGGATGCCACTTACTGCCAGGAACAACTAGACACATACTGGGACTCCATGTCGCAGAGGTCGCGACCCATGGATATTTGGGTTCCCTTTCGGTCATATATGTACACACGCAATCCCTCTGACTCCCCCTCAGAAGAGACACATGATGCCACCGTGCCAAATGGGTCATGAAACTCCCTGCTGGACTACTACTGTACTCAGATGGGTAAATGTTCGATGGTTGCGAAACTTCAAGTCCCCACCATTAAGAGCAGGGTTGATGCAGCACGGACCTAGCTCTCTCCATTTTTATTTGTACATATTGTTTATGGACAAGACAATGTAAATCACTGAACCTGTAAACAGATGGTTATACATCAAAAATCTATTGTATGTGCCTCTTGGACTGTCTATGCAACTGTTGTACATGTAAAACTTTAATAAAAATAAATAATTAAAAAAAATAATTTAGCAGAACCTTTTTTTACCTAGTTGCATTTAAAAAAAAAAAAAAACATTTTATTTTGAAAGCAAAGAGTCGTTACTCTTATTTGCAAGCTTCTGCAAATATTAGCATCTAATCAGAGAGTATTTTGGGACCAATATATATATATATATATATATAGCCTCATATTGTTGAACTTTGCAAACTTATGTACACATTTTAGTTACTGGAACCACTGTCACTAGTGCAGTGCGAGCTTACATTTATTTAGGGCGCTCACCCTAATAATAAAGGCTTTGCATTAAGGAACCATAAATGCAAGTTCAAACAGCATTAGCATAAGGACACAAATATTACCTCAGCTGCAGACAATTCCCTTTCCTGCTCTGTAATATGGTACTGAAAACTGGCAGCCTAAGGGTTTGTGCTGCAGGGGGTTGGGGACTACTTGTCCCAAGGGCAAAATAAACATGAAAACTTGTTGTGCTTGACCCCAAGCAATATGTTCTGGTTGTCTGGCTGTAGGAATTCCACACCCCTGAAAGTGAGAAGAGGTAATTTTGCAGTTGATAGAGCAGGCAAGGCAAGATGACCATCTTATAGATATCCGAACGCCCAAGAATGGACAGCCGTAGCATTGTCCAGAAACCCACATCCCGCGTCACTCATTCAAGATGGAGCTGAATATTGCGTTCCCAGGCAGGAGTGGGCGCAGTGGTCAAATACACACCCAAATATTCAAAGCTGCCCAGAGGACCCGTATATGGGCAGGCCCATTCAAGTGACCACCAGGGGCATGCCAGAGGGTGCATTGATGATTTATATTTATTAATGAGGAGCCCAGGAAAAGTACTGAAGATTCTCAGGAACTGAAGGATTCAGGGCCCCTAATTAAGATGGTCGGCCACGAAAATCATGGCATCATTAGCATGTCAGGTGAACCCGTCTGAAATCCCCCAGAGGCCACTCCAAGGCATCCACCCTCAGCCACCCTGCCAGGGGCTCACCTATATTTGCAAACAGAAGGGGAGATAGAGGACAACCCTGCCTCATCTCTCTGTGCAGCAGAAATTAACCAGACCATGCACCACCTATTTTCACCCTTGCCTGGAAGTCAGTGTGTAGCAGTCGTATCCAGGAAATTATTTTTTGCCCAAAGTTGAGTTTCTGCAACAAACAAAACCAGTAATCCCATCTCACAGGATCAAATGCCTTATGGAAATCCACCAGCAGGAGTGTTTGAGCGCCTGGTGGTCTATCTGCTAATGCCATCGCATTATGTACCCGCTGGATCTTGTGTGGCTGTCTTAGGCATAAAGTCAGACTGATCCGCATGGACCAAGTTAATAATCACTGAGCTTAGTTTATTGCCTATGGCCTTTACCCAAATCTTAACCTCCATGTTTAGGAAGGAGATGGGGAGATGAGAGGAATAATTGTCTGGTGGGTGTCCCAGCTTTGGTATAACGACTCTTAAAGCTAGTCGGAGGGTGTGCGGAAGCATACTAGTCTCTTGGGCCAACTGGAACACATTCCAGAGAGGTTCCATTAGCAGCCTTCAATAAGTCTTAAAGAACTCTACTTGGAGGCCATTGCGATCCATCTCCTCGCAGGTAATGTCCTCCACAAAACACCAGAGAGAGAGGGCCTCAAAGAGACCCCCCTAGGTGGCTGAGCATATACTGATGTGTAATAGGTGGCAAAACACTGGCCAGTGTCTGTATCCCTGGCATGCCTGACTGGGGAATGGCTGTATCCCTGGCATGCCTAACTCTATTTCTGTCTGTTATGTATGCATTATGTGTGTGATGTGCTGTGTTAGAGCATAGACATGCATGGTCTTACTACTCTTATCCCCCATGTGCAAGCAAGCCAGGCCGTTCTAGACTCGTTCAAATCTATTGTTGCAATACCTCTTGTTGGTGTGGGGAAGCTCTAAAGACAGTGGTGGAGCCAGATACTGTATAAGCTGCCTCTAACTCTAAGATACAGGTCTCCAAGTCGGTCATTTCCTGTCTCTGCTATTGCGCCTTCCTGATACATAGCTAATAATGTTACTCTTGATGGTGGCTTTTGAGTCCTCCCAAAGAGGTCTCTGTGGACTCATCTGTGCTACTGTTGGTGTCCTTATATCTTTGTATGGCACTGTAAATATGGGTCCTGGCGTTGGTGTCTTGCAGCCACCAGGCATTCAGGCACCAGCCTAACCTTGAATGCCGTAAGCTGATTTGCTGTGTAGGCCCAAAGGAGAGTAGAGAGAGAGAGAGGAGAGAGAGAGGAGAGAGAGAGGACAGAGAGAGGAGAGAGAGAGGAGAGAGAGAGGAGAGAGAGAGAGAGACACCTTCATGTGTGTGTGTGTGTGTGTCCTTCACCCTGTGGGATTCCAAGACTGGTATGAGGCTATAGTCCTACCAAGGGCAATGCCCACATGCACCTTATGCCCTCTTATCTCTGGGCCCCACAGCAGCACTGGGCTCTCAACATGGCAGGCGTTGGCATGAGGCCCACTGCCCGGCTGTTCACCACCTTTGAATCCGGGTCAATCTGTGGGGGTCAAGCACCACCTCAGCTGCACGGGTTAAAAGGACCCCAACAGCCCCGATACGGTGTGGCGGCGGAGCTCAGGAAAGAGCAGCTGTCCTACTCTGTGATGATCACGCAATCTGTTTTTTTTTGTAATTAAAACAAAACAAAAAGCAAAGACATCACTCAGTCTCACAGCAGTCACTATCACAGTTGTCCCTTCTGGCTGATAACAGTAATGCCAGTTGTTCCTAGGACTTCAGGACCTGATACTTCTGCAAGCTCACGGAATGATAAGGACTTTCGCTTTAGGCTTCGATTCTTGGTTGAAAGTGGTGACAAGTAGTCAAGGTTTACTCAACAAGGGTGATGTAGGATTAACGATCCAGATACCGCTAACAAATGAATGGTGCACAATAAATGGAATGTTCAGACAGTGTTATCACTTTAATAAAATTATAATTCTTCTACTCTCTTTAAGATTCAGTGGTGAAGTAAAAGTGTTATAAGTGTGTAGTAAGTTAAATTTATCAACTCAACGTGCAGTCAATTTGATTCCTCTGTGGGTGCAGCAGGACGTGACCCCACACCATGTGCGAGTGAAGAGAGAAGTATTCAAACTGTTTTCTGTGTGGCCTAGACACTACATCTGGTCTACCTGAGCAAGTTCAAAATTCGTTTGACTGGGTGGGTATAGTGCTGTGGGATAACTGGGGCAGGTATAGTGCCCTGGGGATGTTACTGGCTTCCATGTCTTTACTTACCCTGTCCTTGGGCACAGCAGAAGGCAGACTTCTGCAGGTTTGCTTGGTGAAGGGAGATTTGCGACCTTCCCAGTCTAGAAAGGGTACAGCAGGCACACCACAGAAGAGCGTGAAGAACCAGGCTCTGGATACACTACAAAAAGCGTAAAAGCATTTCACATTGGAAGGAAGAGTGCCTCATGCTGCAAAGCGGTTCACATTATAGACTCATTGAGGTCATTTGTACCCTTTGGTGTGAGTTAACCAGGATCAGTTGCCTGTTGTGTAGACTCTCTCTGTCATTGGTAATGTCATTCTGTGTATCAAGCTGGGCGGCAGCCTAAACAGAAGCCTCAAGATGACAACTCTCCAAGAGCAGTATTCCTCACAGAAACATTCACTGCAATTAGATCTTGCAATTCTTGAGGTGATTCCACGTGGATTGTCAGTACATAGGGTAGTCTGCCTTCTCCTTCAGATGACTACAACAGCAGATTTTGGTTCTCAGTCTTTCAAGGCTGGTGTTTTCACCCTAAATTGACAGATGCTGTCATCTAAGCTTGTCACTTGAACTGGTGCATCACTTGAAATTCTGGGTAAAATCAGGCAAGTTCAATACATCTTTCTTCAGATACTCGGATACATTTCAGTTTCTATTAACTATCATCCCATAATGTTCTTGGTGGCTGATTTCCTTGGTGATGGCAGGTTTCCAATAATTTAATCAAATAATGTTTCATTCTGTGACTTGTCATTTGCTTCTGATATTTAGTAGGTACGAGATTAAACTCTCAGCCATACAAAACACTGTTATCGAAGGTGTCATAAATGCTACTATCCATTATTTAATTTATGCTGAGCACAAAAGTAGGTAGAAAGGTTTTCTCATACAAAACACTGGCTTCAAAAAGGGGTCTGTGCTAGGAGAGGGTTACAAACTTTCCATGACTTCAGCGCGATCAGATAGCTAGTAACTTCTGTTCTCGTTAGGTACCCTTCAATGTCATACAGTCCTGTTCTCCTTTATGGAGGGCCTCCGAGTTATGCAGCATTACACGTCTGTTTTCTTCACTGATGCTAGAACTGTCCATAGGCCACTAAGCGAAAATAAAGAACTGAAATGCTAACATTTCTCATAGAATATGCCAGCTCTGTGCACCACGCTGTTAGAATAAACACCATAATATTTCACTTTCCTCTACAGCAGAGGCGATTTGTTGGTGAAAATATCTTGTCTGTCCTACTATTCAATTTAATGAGATCAGATGGCATGAACATTTTCTATACCCTTCCATCGATTCAGTATAAACATTTATGGCTGAAGTCACAAGATGTGTTTCATGAGTGTGTCTGCTTTCTGGACATCTAGGAGTAAAATACAGCTTGCAGAAAAGGATTTGCGTCTCTGACCCTTTTGCAGTGAGTGTACATTGTAAAAGTTAGTGGTTTTAAGAAGTGTATCTGTTTAACTAAGCATTACGTTCCATTATTTTCCATAACATTTTTCAAATTTAGATTGTGAGTAAACTGGGATAGAATAAGATGGGTTTACTGTTATGATATCAAACTAGAATCACCTTGTGCACCCAACTCTTACCACAAAGTTCACGCTGCATCCACAACCACTTCCAGCCACATATACATGCTCCAGCCTTCAACTAATCAAACAAGGTTGAGTACTAGGAATCAATACAAGTTGTAATGGAATATAAGAATTTAAAGTCAGAGTAAGCGCTGACTACATTTTTCATTTTAAATCAGTGCAGCCTTACATGAGCTGGATACGGGAGACCATGGGAATGGGATATTGTCTGAACATGCCACGCAGTTCTTCAGTCCCAAATGCTTCTTGCCCCTGTATTTAATACCCACAATGAAAAGGTTTTTGTACATCTGTGCGAAGAGGCTAAAAATAGAAACCAAAAAAGACATATGGGTACGAAGCACAGGAGTAAAATTTCTCCAACCACTCCTAAGCTGAAGTCCATCTATCTGGGCACAAAACTGGCCGTTTGAAGTGTGGTGATTCCTGTATGTCAAATAGAATCCCATAAAGTCTCACAAACGGGTTTAAAAACAAATACTTTAAAGGTGGTTGTGGCCCTGTGTTTACTCTGGAGGAACAAGCAGGATCCAGTTTCTTGATTACTTAATATAATTACGCCAGATCCATCTTTCTTACCTTGATCGTTCATGTGAGATGTGTGTTCCTGTTCCTGTGAGAAGCCCTAGCACTGTAAGTTGCACTGCAATGCCCGAGGAGCCAGTCTCCCCATAACTCCTTTTTATGCTATTCAAGCTCCAAGAAGACAAATCTACAAGTCTGCTTCATTGTAAGTGTCACAAGCAAAATGGATTTAAAAAAAAAAAAAATTGCCCCCAAATTAAATTTCTCCTGGCCCTCGGACCTGTATGGATAGCTTATAAAGTACAGAAGTGTTAAAAGAGAAGGGGGTTTCACTGAATGTCTGTGGGTTAAGCTACTGGGAACCAGTCAATACTGTGATAAGGGGGTAACATGGATTGCATGGAAGAGTTCCTTGAGATTGTCGACTGTCCAACTGAGTGTTTTACCCTGGGTACTAAGGTTGCGCAGTGAAGATAATAGAGTGATGTTTAAGGCCCATTCGAATGGTACAGACAAGTCTAGGTGGATTAAGGTGTCAAATCCACTTTGATCTACTAGAAATCGAAGATCATCTAAAATAGAAACCCAAGGCTTACTCTGTACTGGGAGCCGTTGTGACTGTAGAGAGGGTCCAAGGAGCTGGATTGACTCTAAAACTATAAAAGCACAGTGTTGATGCCTTCTTTTTCTTGAGAATTTAGATTGGCAAAGGTAGACAATAGTTAGGGTAGAAGTTATTTAGGCAAAAGATACCTGCTGTAGGCTTTCTAAAAATGAGACATTAGGTTCCAGTACTGTGTGATTAGTTATTGCTAGATTACAGTCTCGAGAGTACTGGGCGAAAGTGGGAGCAGGAAGAAGAAAGATGGAGGTGGGTAGGACTGAAAGAGAGCCAGAATGAATGACAGAAGCTGGCCCACTCAGTCACAGGTTAGAGGGGCTAAGTTGAGGAAAGTGGGTGTGGAGGCAGTAGTGCAGGGAGAGGACCGAGAAGGCAGTGAAGGAAATGTTGAAGTGATGACGAGCTGCAGATTTTTAAAGCCTGATAATAAAAGAAGGAAGACAGAGATTCACAGAAAGATTGGGTGGGTTGCATGCTGGTTAGTGCACAAAGGGTGGATAAATGAATTGACCGTATTAAATATTTTCTTACTGGAAATTGTGGTCTTAGTGATTTTGTCAGCAAAGTATAGAGCATGAGCAACAGAAACCTCTTTGCTGTAGGCTCAATAGAATTATTTGGTAGCTGGTGCGTGTTTACCCAGAGTAATCTGATTGCCAGACTTCAGATTTTGTTTTTTCTCTTATGTTTTTTTTTTATTTATTTCGTAAAGTCGTGGCTATATCAAGTGTGGTGGGAAGACAGCTACTGGAAGATTTAAGGGGAATAATCTTGTTAATAGAGTCCTTGATCCAGGAGTTAGCTTACAAGCAGCCTTTGCAAGTGGGATAGTGAAGGTGTGAGGGGTGCAGATAAGAATCTGGGTAGGTGCAAGTAAAGAAAGTTTGTGCCAAGCTCTCTTAAGAGTGATTGTGGGGCAAGAAGGGTAGGGTTGGTTATAATAAAGGATTTAGCCAAGTAAAGCGATCAGTAAAATGGCCTGGCCATAGAAAGTGGTAGGGTATCGCCAAAAGCTCAGGATCTGATGGAGTGAACATACTTTCTGATGGGAGGATAATACATTTGGAGCAATGAAATGCACCAGACACTAGTCCAACTGCATACACCACTCCCACGATCCATTGACAGAAAAGTGAGGGTAGATCAATTCGACTATGTATCTCCAACGTATATTGTACACTTCCCAACCCCTCCACCAGCAGTGCACACTCTAGGATATGATGACGGCAGGGTGAACCATAACACCCCTTGATTATCCCATCCCTACACAGGTAGGGGAAAGTACACCTGCAAACAAAATCTTAACCCAGGCAGAGCACACACACCTTCAAATGATGTCTGGAATCCCCTGACCACCACCAGGCCTAAAATAAAAGGAAGAAAATAAAATAACAAAATAAGCAGTTTGGGAGTCGTGCAGGAAAGGCTCGCCGGAGCATCTTTTGCCAAGACTGTCCCACAACAGGATTTGTGGTGGGTGTGGCTTCTTCTTACAGGGACTATGCTACCCCAAGCTTGGAATGCATGTCTGAACCCAGGACCCTTTCAGTTTGGTGGTCAAAGGGTGCCTGTTTGGAAAGTGCACACACCTCACGATAAGTAAGGAGTGAAGTGAGGAACATAGTGAGGAGTTGACAGTTTTATTATTTGTGAATTTGCATCCTGCATATTGCTGATTCTATGGTTATCTTGTAGCATTGGGTGTGATGCAGACATCATTTTGAAATGGTAATGAGCATCTCATCCTCTCTTTGTGTTGCTACATCAGCAAGGAGTGAGAGAACACAAAATGACAGATCAACAGAAGAGGTTAGAAGAGGGAGAGGGCAACAAATAGTGAAGCATATCAAAAGATGTCAGTGATACCAACAGATAGTGGGTGAGAGATGGGAGAGACTGCATTAGGCAAGACAGAGGCAGGTGAAGGGATAGGATAAAAAGGGCTAATAGGGTGCTACTTGGGAGGCACAGAGGACGTACAGAGAAATATTTGAGCAAGTGAGAGTAAAAGTGTCAAAAAGAGGGAATGGCCTAAGATGTGGTGAGTGAAAGTGTGTGTGTGTGTGTGTGTGTGTGTGTGTGTGTGTGTGTGTGTGTGTGGGGAGAGGGGGGTCAACAAAAGGTGGAAGAAGGGTCACCTGGAGAGGAAGAGGAGAGAACTGGTGGAGAAAAATGTTAACTGCAGCTTAGGAGTCTGGACAATGCACCTTGTTTCTTTGCCCCTCTGTATCAGCAGCACAGTGGTGGGGTCAGTATCTCCTATGATTGCTGCTGCTGTGGTTGCATCTGGTTGCAGCAGGTGGTCCTAGTGGTGGTTCTTGTCAACCAGGCGAGATTCCATCCCCTTCATTTGAATAGCATGATGTAGTACGTATTTAAACAATTCTCAAGACGGCTATGGTTTTCTTCATCTATGTGTTGTTTTGAAAGTTTACATTACTCAGTAGCCTTTGTAAGTCACTTCTGATAGCAGTAATCACAGTGTTTAAGGTGTATTGCAGGAGAATGAAAAAGTGAAAAAGCACAGGTACTAGAGTTGCCAGTATTCGGTTATACTGTTTGGTTACTATTTATATGTACCTATGATATTTTCATGGCCCAGCCTAGCCCAAAGGCACTGGAGTACTTTCACATTTTTTGGACCGTGTTACTAGGTAACAGTGACTTGTGATAGGAAAGCATTGGTGTCTGACAACCCTGAAGGAATCTGACAACCCTGATGGAGCCTTGTCTTCCTGCAGGTTGAAGCTGTTTCTCCACTCCACATGTTAATTAAATATAGATACAGTTACATCGCTGTGGAATAACAAGCTTATGCAACTTAAAGATCCTACATCTAATAAGACAAGTACAGCTATAAGTTACAGAATGCTTAATGATTTTAGCAGAAAATCGGAAGGAAATGATTCATTATAACATTATTCAATGGATGCAATGCTTGTGTAACATGAGTTAAGCTGCACTAACCCCGCCGCCCATCCTGAGGTTGTTATGGAGGCATGTAGGTCAAACACTAAACGAAGTGACCTTTACAGTGCATTTTTAGTTTGATATCTCAGATGCTGAGCAGCACACGCTGGGCTCCTGGGAGGACACATGGGACAGGAAGGGGTGGGGGTGGAGATATTCACCCAGACCACATTGGCAGGCAGACCAGCACAATAAGACCAATAGTTTTCATGCCGATCTCTCCCAGTCCCACAGGGCCTAGTGCAACCAAAGTCGGGGGGCAGCTGGCAGGAGGGCAACAAGCAGAAAAGCAATCCAGCGAGTCCTTTGGGCCACCCAGCAAGTAGCGGGCAGCAGGGCAACAACAAAAGAGCAGTCCAGATGAGTTCTTTGTGCAGTGCAGCAGTCCTCCTGCAAGAAGTTCATGCCCAGTTCCAAACATGCTCTAAAAACAGAGGGTCAGAGCCCCTGTGCTTATACTAAAAATGTCTTCGTTCAAGGGGTGACTTCAAAGGCACAATTTCAAGTGCAACACAGCCCTTTTCAATCCAGCCCTGGCTCCAGACATCAATACGGGGTACATCAGCGCATTGTATGAGGGCAGGACACAGCCTATACAAATGTAAGTGTGCCCTGCTTCCCTCTCTCCCAGCCCAGAAAGACAATCAGGATGCAGATGCTTCTCCTGTCACACGCAGCCCCTCCTGTGTTGTGGCTGTCTGGAAAGTATGCCCAAATTGTAGCTGTCAGTCTGCCCTAGATGTGGATTGGAGTCAGGCTGCAAGGCATACAGAGTTATAAGCACAGTGAAATGCCCACTTACTAAAAGTGGCATTTCTAAAATAGTAATGTAAACTCCAACTACACCAGTAAGCAGGATTTCTCACTACCATTCCAAACATGCCCACACTACTCCTTTCAGATCAGAAATTATCACTTAAAAAATATAAGGGAATTCCCAATTCAAACCTATGAGCAGAGAAGCCTTCACAGTAGTGAAAAACAAAATAGGCTGTTTGTTACTACTCAGATATGTAAAACATAAAGGTACATGGCCTATCTTTCACACACAGCACCCTACCCCTAGGGCTACCTGTGGCCTACCTTTGGGGTGACTTATGTATAGTAAAAGGAGTTAAGGATTGGCAAGAAAGTGTGGCAGTAAACTGTGCATGCAGGCAATGCAGTGGCAGGCCAAAGACAGCACGACCTACGGAAGTAGCCTTTCAAATTGTCTGTGCTGCAGGCCCACTAGCAGCATTTAATTTCCAGTCCCTGGGTATACGCTATACCACTTTATAAGGGACTTACAGGTAAATTAAATATGCCAAACGGGTGTAAGCCAGTGTTTTGCTTCACTAATGACCGAGCTGAAATACTCATGCACTAGCAAAAATCTCTGGAATGCACTTCTTAGTCCAAAGAAGACTTTTATTATTTCACTACGCAAGGTTCCTAAAAGGAGATTAGCATGCTGAAAGCACATGTTTAAAAATGGTCACAGCAATGAAATGAAAGAATGTACAAACGATTCTCCACTGCAATATACACAGCAAATATATGTGTCTATATTATAATGCAAAGCAAATGAGGAATACAAAATATGCATCACCATGAGGCAAGGGCAAAACTGCTTCATCTCCCTCTTATTCGGCATCAGATCACCAGACTCGATCGAGGAGAGAGAGAGATCAATTATCCTCAGGGGAAGGATGGCACACTCCAGCGTCCTGAATGTGCCGGAGATCTGCAAACACTCTCTGTCCCTGGTCCATCTGGTTGCGGCCTCTTATACTTTGAACAAACAAGAGAGGAACATTTTAGAACCTCCCTCTCCCTACGGAAGTTCATTTATTCAAAAAATGCTGATTGCTTTAGGCCAGCTTTGAAAATAACACATCGGAACTTAGCCACAATCCCAAGGTGCTAATTCAAAACAAGACCGTCCCTGCCGTCTGAGTACATTCTTATCAGCCTAAGCCTTGGTGGGAAAAAAACATGAAAAATAAACGTGCACATTGTCCAATGTGGAAAACTACTTGCAGCTTCTAACGTGGCAGTCTATAATGCTAAAATAAAGTCAATAAGCAAATTTAAGTTGGTGATCACTAATGTGAAGGTGTACTGCTAGGCTAAGTGCAATGTGGAGTCAGTGTTCAAAACTCACATATCATTACAGCCAGTCATACCAAGTTTTAGAAGAGAGAGAGAACATGCACTTTAGTACTGATTAGCAGTAGTAAAAAACCCAGAGTCCTAAAGCCCACAAAAAGGAGGTCAGAAAAATAGAAGGAAGGCAAACATTTTGGGGATAACCCTGTAGAAAGGGCCATTTCCAACAGTTACTTATTGTTTTTATCTAGGTAGTGCATTAATGCTATAAAATAATGAGTTAGTTGTATCAAAATTATGTTGCCTCTCATATTGGGCAAAAAAAGGTAATGTCTGTCAGCACATGAGAATTCCTAATGGGAAAAAACAACTGTTGTATTCTGTGACCCAGTTCAGTATGTGCTATAGCACTCATGATAGAGCTCCATGCTAAGAATCAACAAACATCTGTGGTGTCCCATGAAAATGGCACTTGAATAGATGCAAGGTCTGTCATCTTCCCTTGCATCTGAAGCACATGTTCAGTGTCAATGTTATCACTACATGTATGCATACCCAGACCCATTTGGTTTGACATTTTGGCTATGGAATGAGCTACCAGTGCATCTGACAGTTGGATTTAATTTTCGTGAGCATTGTTGTCAATTTATTTTTCCATCCATGTGCCTTTGTTTTTCTTGGACGCTTTTCCAGCCAAACCAGACACCTCAGATTTGCTGTTTTGTCAGTTCCCACTATGATACAAACATCACACAAATTACAGTCCACCATCTTTGGAGGGGTAGTAAGCATGGCCACTCCTTCCTTTTTGATTCCCATGTTGGCCAGTGATGTCAATTTTGACTGAAAATGCTTCCAAAGGATCATATACCCTTCTGGGTGACTGCTCAGAGATCCATAAGAGCAGCCCGGCCATGAAGACACCCAGCTGTGTGCTGAGCTTACCAACCAGCAGCACGCTTAGTCAGCCCTAGGGACATATGTGACACATTCTTGCTGGTGGGAGCTATTATAAAAAAAAAAAAATTTACAAATCTGCACATATTGCTGGATATTCTGGGTGTGTGGCTAGTAAGTTAAATTCCTTCTCTTGCAGGTCCCCTCAGGTTTTGTGGTCTGCTTGACTAAGAACGGCCTTAATGTTGGGACACTGATGTTTTATCTGTCAAGGTGTCTCTCATTTTCAGTAGAGGTGATGTGATCATATTCTTTCAGACCCTGGATGAGACGTGCTGTGACATGATAGAAGCCCTTAATGGGGGCCGGTCTGGAATCTGAGAGTCTATGGATGGAATGTGGCCTTTGTACCATCTAGATGGGAGATTACACAAGCCTGAATAGCACTTTCTTAATTAGTGAGGGGCCATCTGTGTGTTCTGGCAATGTGTTTGAGAGTGAGGTTATTGTCCTGGGTAATCCAAGTGACTTAGGTGAAATTTGGGTTTAGAAGCCACAAAGGTGCATATCATTGAGCCAGTCTATTTTTTTGGGGTGCTGATTTAGCACATAGTACATTCACAAGCAAAGTTACAGCTGGTGTGCAGTAAATCTGCCTGGTATTGTGCAATTACTACTTAAACTCTATAGAATGGGAAGCTACTATTTGGGTCATTTTTTTCTGCTGTAAAACAACACAAACTTCCCTACTCCACGGGGTTTAATTCAAATATTTACTACCTGTTTTGAGCAGGTAATATATTTATGCTGCAGGTGTTTTTTAGGGTGGGGAAGAGGGAGGGAGATGTGGGGAGTAGGGAAGGGAAAATATTTTGTGCGTCCTGTTGTTTAAAAGAAAAAAAAACAGTAATAAAGCTTGACTGAGGTTGCAGCCAAACTGTCATGTGATTCATCTTGCTGGATTTACCAGCTGAAAAAAAATCTAGTCAGGTTTTTCCACATGTGCCTGGAAAAAATAGGTGTGGAAAAACCTAACAACTAAAACATGTATTAATTTTGTTTTTCCTAACTCGTAATAGGGCCCTTTGTAGAATTGACTTCACATTACCAAACACGAACCATTGCTATACTAGATAACTAACAAACCTATACTAAGCAAATAACCATGCACACTAGATACATGCATATCACAGAACCTTATACTTCACTGCAATATTCGTATTGGAAGTGAATGTACAAAATTCTTGTAACATAACTTAATCACTGATGATAATGGCCCATGAGTTTTATTCTCTAAAGCAGAGCATGGTTTGGGCAAGACAGTCTATCAAGAGGAGGCTCTTCTATAAAATGCTATTCTTTTGAAATACTCATTCGCTTTTTTACTCTGTTTCCTTATCAGTAATCATGGGTGATTCAGCTGAGTCATCCGTGCTGGAAGAACTGGGGTCCAGATTTGGGGAGTTTGCGGAGGACTTTAACCAGCTTGAGCTGCTAGAGACGCACAGGCACCTGATCCCAACCGGTACTCACAGCCTTTGGCCAGGAGAGTCTGATGATGATGACGAAGAGGAAGACCTAGAGGGTAAACCAGAAGAGTGGTACCAAGAGCAAGAGGAAAAGCTGAGCAATGATAATGAAAAATTGATTCTGTGGGCAGCAGAAAAAAATCGGGTATGGGCCATCTATTTTTTTTAATTGAAATTATAGGTCTTTTTGTATTGTTTCTTTGCAATATACACTGCATTTAGAAATACAAGACTATGGGCCTCATTCCAAGTTCGGCGGACGGTTTAGAGCGGCTGCCGAACTTCCGACTGCGAGTTTTCCGCCATGCTGGCTACCTCCCCGCAGGGCCCATTAAGAGTTTCCCACTAGGTAAACCTGAGTTTCCGCCCGCTGGCCTAGCGTAAAACAGCCCACAGCTTTGTCTCCAGCTCGTAATTGAGCCGGCGGCAATGCTGTCAGATGCAGGGTGCACCAGCACCCTTGCAATGTTCACTGCCTTACAGACAGTGAACATTGCGAGAGTGCTGGGGGGGGAGGGGTTGTGGGAGGGCTGCAGCTGCACTGCCCTTGCCAACTGCACCCATTCTCCGCCAGCCTTTTCATGGCAGTGCTACCGGCGGGGCGAAGAACGGGGTTGTAATCCCCAGGGCAGAGGTGCTTGCAGGATCCCTGATCCTGGCAGAGCTGGTGGTCCCACTGCGGCCCAGCCACCAGGATCGAAATATGGGGCTCGGACCGCTCCATTGGCGACGGTCTGACCACCATCCTTGAGTCACCCCAGTTTGGGCCCAGCCAAATGCAAGTCAGTTTCTTGACCCTGCTCTCTATGGCAGCAGTCCAGCCCGAACTACCAAGCCAGGTCCTCCTTGGACAGGATTCAAGCATCCAGGGACCAGTTTCATGGTATCATCCTTCATCAGCCAGGTTAGCTTGAATCCAGTGGCGCAGCAGGCAAGGGACCCATGTCTGGGCATACCCCTGCCACTTAGGATGCACAAAGCAATATCACAAAACAAAATGATGGACGGAGTGTTGAAACTTTTCAAACACTCACCCCCAGTCACAGATCTGGGTTTAATCCATCGTTCTTTTGCTTGCCACATCGCCCCAGTTCAGACCCAGTCATTTGCAAATCAGTCTAGACCCTGCTTCCTATGGGAGCAGTCCATCCCCAAACTGCCAAGCCAGGGTCCTCCCTGGACAGGATTCAAGCATCCTGAGACCGATTTCAGGGTATCACCCTTCATCAGCCAGGCTAGCTTGAATCCAGTGGCCCAGTTTTTGATGTGATGATCATTGTCCTAATAATATCGGACACAGGTGTTTGGAATTTATCGTATGCAATAATTATCGCCTATTACAAATTTTGTCAGTGAAATGGCCGTAATGTTGAGTTTGGTGGTTACAGCGCCAAAATCCAGATATCCAAGTAATTACCAGGTATCATTCTCTCTACAAATTCCAGCAGGTGTGATTTGCCGAAATGTAATAGATGTGTTTTACATCACAGGTGCAATTAAAAAAAATTATAAATAAAAATCACAACTCGTAAGCCTGTTCACAGATCGGAAATTGTCTGCCCCTTCATAGTGAAGGCCATTAATGTCACACTGTTGTTTTCCTGAAAAACATAAAGGCTGTTGTTTTATTGTTGCGTATAACAGTTTTTTGTGTGCACAAAAGTCATCCGGATTACCTGAAATGTATTTACGTAAACATTTTTGCATCTTCGAAAGCATCTACTTCTCAGCAAATGCTTGCTTTTGTTGTATGGAACAACGCTTCTGCTATGGTCTACGACAGTAGCAGTTTGCACAGAAAGCCTCACACTTGGCACCTTTTTACGACTGCAGTGTGACTATGAAGTCACAGTAATTGGTTGACAAGCTCATCCCCTTTAAGCTAAATGGCTTTATTGCTTAAGTGTCTAATATGCGCAGACATTAATTTGGCCATTTTCAGCGCTCTAGAGCAATAAAGACCTGCATGTTGGTTAGCAGTCGTACCCCACGAAGTAGATAATTTTTGTAGGTATGTGATTTTGCAATTTCTATTACCCAAAGGTTGTTGAATCCATCTGTTTTGTTCTTTTCTCCAGGGCAAGCATAGTCCTTATTAAGGGCCTAATTTAGAACTCCGCGGATAGGTTACTGTGTCACACAGTGGTGACGGATTTCCCATCTGCCGGAATCTAAATCCCATTGGACATAATGGGAATTGGATTTCGGCGGACAGGATATCAGTCACTGTTGTGACTGAGTAACCTATCGGCTGAGTTCTAAATCGGATCCTGCTATTTATGCAGCAGGTGATCGATTACGGGTCAAAGGTGGAAATCTATAGTAATGCAAAAATGAATTGGTGACAGAACCACAATTTCATTGTCTTGTGTTTTTAAACTAAGCCTGTCTTGCTCGTAAGGTGTGTAGCATTCATGACAGACTACCTCAGTTCATTCTGAATGGAGCAGAGAATAAATCTGGACACTTTTTCCGATACAGTCACATCAACCACTGCCTTCGATGAGCTCAACACCCAGATTCTAGGCCTTTTCCTACATTGATTATTGAATTTTGCAGAACACTGTCGATTCATATCAGGATTTCGCGTATAGTCCCTCAAATAAAGATTTCCAGTCTGCACATTTTACTTTTCCATTTCTTCAGGTGTTCTTCCGCAAAACTGGAGGTTAACTTTCTTCTGTCATTGGAAACTTTCTTGCCTTTTTGCTATCCAGGGCAGGGCATTGATTTCTGCTTCACAACTTTTTTGTGCAGTTTATGTGGCTGTTTTTATTCCACAAGACACCATCATCGCAGAGATAGTATTTCCACAAACAGCATAGTTGTGGATCCCCCCCCCCCCACCTCCTCACCAAACAGTAATCGGTGATTCAGTACAAGCTGTCCTACACATTGGAAATGACAGTCCTTTTTCTTGGGGTAAATTCGGTGATCCATTCATTTTCCTAACTAAAAAGAATATTTTCATAAACCCCCTGGATGGGAAAAAAATGTAGACTTAAGTTTCTAAACATTTATAAAAACCAAAAGTGGAACCTTATTTTACTTCAGCACCAAATGTATAGAATAAAACCAAGAGTAAACAACGAATATATAAGGGTTCTATGTGTTTTAGACAATAACTTGAAGAATAGTGTTCTTATTAACTTATTTTGTCAAATCGTTACTGAGGTATTTGTCTTTGAGTGGTTTTCACCAGTTTGTCAAAACCAAACTGGAGAAAAACATTATTGAAGAAACATTTATTCCTTCATGTTTGTTTTTCTCTTTGTCCCTTTTGAAGGGGGTGGGGGGTTGCCCCCATACCTTTGTGTCTTTTTTTTATTTATTTTTATTTTTAAAGGGAAGGTTCCCTTACACCTTCTCTTCCCTCTCCCCTTATCCCCTCTTTCTTTTACCCTTCCCTTCCCTCACCTTGTGCTGCCCCCTCCTGCTAACAATTTTTAAGAATAGACATATAACCTTTCTGCAAAAAAATACAATTTTTGTGGAAAAGGTATTTCATCACTTTGAAATATCTCCAAATCAGCCTGATTTCATCAGGTTGGTTTACTACTTCATGGAAACTAATCAAGCTGATGGAACTAAGGATATAAGATCTGTTTTTTTACTGTTTTGTTAATTCATACTTTTTATTGATAAATATTTAAGAATAGATTTTTGATATTATATATACTTTCCTACCCATTCGACTACTCTGAATCTTAACAGTATGCGAAGAGAAAATAAAGCAAAATAAGAGGGGAAAGAAACTATTTTTTTTGCAAAATCAGCCTCAGAGTTATACTTACATAAATATCATATTGATGGTGCAAAGTGGAAAAGTCAGAAGGATAACTTGCATATTTTCAACAGCAGCAGATGTATTTTGGGGTCCTTTAATATATTTTTACAATGTGACGCAAAGCAATAAACATACAAAGCAAATTTGCTTATTATTTTTCTTTTATCTTCTAGGCCACAAAAATGACTATTGCAGAGAGGAATTCCCTGGGGGAATTTTGGCCTGCATAATTTTATATCGGCTGATGTTCCTGCACACAATTTTGTCATCGGATATCTTGCCTGGTAAAATGACTTTGGGAACGGGCTGCAGCCCAGACATGCTTCCTACCCCTACTGCCAGGTGACACATTTCCATTCCCTTCCCCAGCATCCCCACCTAAAGGCCTTTACTCTGCACAGAATCCAATGCATCTATTTACTGCTCCTCAAAACAGGTTGTAAACGTTTGCATTTTAGATCCATAGAACCTGGAATTCCATGCAAAATTCTGGCAAGAAAAAGTGCTTCTTCACCCGGCGGTTATAAGACCATTACTTGTTAAGAATTAGAATCTGATCCATCTTTTTGAAATGGGTCTTCTTATTTACCCTTATAAAAATAATTGAGAGGTTAAAAATATCCCCCCTTTCATCTTACTGATAGGGAAGTGTGTACAATGAAACCTAACTAAGTTAGTGGTTGAAGGACTGACATTTTATGATGCAACTGATGTTTCTCAGTCAAGGGATCTAAATCACTGAATAGTCCCACTAGTGCATGGGATTCTACATTGCTTTTTGAAATGCAGAAACACTCTCCAAATTAAGCATAAAACCATGCATATGCACTGGCAACATTTGATTAGCAGTTTTTGTCTTTTAAACAAACTTTTTTTTTTAAATGACAGAACTGTAAGTGAGTCTAAAACCGCATATGACTGCTTTATAAAGTGATGTTCTATGCGGGTAAAGGATGAATGCTCCATCATAGGTGATAAACTTGTTGTGTATTGTAAAACCGCTCAGGACACCGCCTAGTGACAGCTGTATCAAGCTAAATCAGCTGTCTGATAACAGAATGTTACTACTCAAAAATATATAATGACACACAGCATTACTTGATGTCACCAAAGGACATCATGTAGCCACACCACTCATCACCTTTTATTTCCTATTCGGTATATAAAATAAGCAAAACATACTGAAGTAAACATTCCTACTTCTCCTAAAATATTAAATATTTTCTTGCAAAGCCACATCCTGTTCCTCTATGGTGCTTCCACAAATCAAGATATTCTGAAATATTCACTCCTTTGAACAAATTGGCCATTATTCGCCCAAGTACTGAAGCTGTTGATGTAAATCCAAAAGGCATACGGCAAAATGTAAAACTTCTGCCTGGCGTAACAAACGCCTTTACATTCCTCGACTCCTCATCTAAGACTACCTGTGGATAGGCGGCCCTTGGGTCTAGTTAGGTCGACTTAGTGGTTATAGTCCACTATCCTGGGCAAAGAAAACTCTTAATCAAATTTCTCTGTTCAGGCTCCTTAAGATGTTATACAGCCTGATTTAAGCTGACTTCTTCCTCAAAAGTACTACTGGTGACAACCACGGGGTCACCTCAACTGGCTCTATCATTCCTATCTCACAAATCAACTTAATTTAAATTCATCATAATACTATATGACACATTTTTTAAGTTTGTGTTCAGTTAGTGTTGAAAGATGTTGATCCCTTCTTGACCTTGATGGGTACCCAATTCCACACAATTTACCAAACTTGCAAGAGAATACCTCACACACGACATACACCTTTCCATAAATGTTCCTGCTATTAATCCATGAATCGCTCCAAAAATCTGATCAAATCAAGTTTTATCCCTTCATGCACTTTTCTTTGAGCAATTCGTAAGTAAATATTTTTATCCTTGCTTCTGAATCTAACAAAATTTTACTTTCTTCTCACAAATATCTACCCATCTATTTTTTATCCTTAATCTCTTTACTTTTCCATACTTCTCCTCAAACACTTTGGGGTCGATTACGAGTTTGGCAGACGGAAAACTCTGCCTGCCAAACTCCCAACAGAGTGGCTGCCGCCTACACTGCGACCTCCCCCGCCAGAGCTACTATGGGTTTCCTGCTAGGTCGCCGTTCTGCCCGCAGGCCTAGCAGAAAACAGGCTACAGCATTGGCTCCTGCTCGTACTCGAGCCAGCGCAAATGTTGACACCTGCAGGGTGCTGGCCAGGGAGGCCCCTGCACTGCCCATGTCAAGTGCATAGGCAGTGCAAGGGCTACCCTGGGCCACCCTGTACCCGTTCACCGCAAGCCTTTTCATGGCGTTAGTACCGCCATGAAACCGCTGGCAGAGAAGGGAGGTCGTAATCCCCAGGGCAGGGCTGGCATATATGAACTTTAAAGGGTTTTTGGTAGAAATAATGCCCAGAAACACAAAGTGTCAATGATCGTCAATGGTCATGGTAGAACAGGATCTAGCCGCAATTAGACGCTGACCATGATGGGGTGTGGGTCGGATACTGTCAGCAGGTTTGTCCTCGTCAAGTATTTTACCTTCTGATTTTAGTCGTCTGTCTCAGTCCACCACAGGAGTACAATTCTAAAGCACCCAGGACCACAAGGGGAGGCACTTAGACTCACAGGGTCTTAGAGTCCCATAGGAGGATCTACTACAGGTCAAGTTGCCAGCTGGGCAGTGGCAAGAGAAGGCAGCTTGCACTTTTGTTGTGTTCCTATAGTTTAAACAGGAGGTCAGTCTTATGACCCTTGGAGTCCACTTCTTTGTCCTGGGTACAAGAGGGAGAGCGATCCTTTAAGGCTCTTTTCAGATGTCCACATACAAGGTGCAGTCCACTTCTGATCTTTCACATATCCAGGAGTGTTCTGAAGCGGGTGGCTTGAGATGCCACATTTATGCTTGGCACAAGCTAGTGGGTTAGAATAACTCCTAGGGAAGCCCTAAACAATAATGTAAAGGCCCCTGGGGCTAACACTTCCCACTTTGGGCATTTTCAAGATGGCAAAGGTCTTTGCCCACGTTACATTTGGGCTCTGAGGAATGGGGAGAGGGTACCATGGTATCTTCCCACATCCAACACTGAAATCCAGTTTGAGGCATGTCCTGTCCCCACAACAACCCCAGAGACAGAAGTCTGGTAGAGCAAAAGCTGAGTTTTTGGCAACCAGACAGTGGATACACAAGAACTGTTTTGACATCCTGTTACCCTCCTTTGAAGTGCACCCCAAGTGTTATATGTAAATCTACTAGGATCGGGGCCTCCCTGGCTGGGGGGAAGGAAATGGGGGTACAAAAGAAGTGCACTGCCAAAGTGTTGCTATCATTCGTCTGTGATAGAGGAGGCTTCTTTGCAGGGCACCTTAAGTATTGTATGAAAAACCCCTGCAGATTTGTCAAGCAGGAATGGGCATTCCTTCAGGATTTGACACTTCCATGTCAAAAAGGATACTTTCAGTGCCTCCTTGCATATTCTATCAGGTTTGCAGGGGGGTCATCACTACCCGTTAACGTCAGCCTTTTATTGGCTCATGCTGATTACTGTCTGGCAGCGTTGGAAGAACAAATGCAAATGAGTGCTCAAAGGATCTTGGCAGGGAAAAGGCAACTTTCTAAAAGTACCTTTTCCAAATTATTTTTTGGATATTAAAAATCTAATTCAGTTGTGAAGTTTTATAAGTATTAAACATAGTTCAGTTATTGTTCTACCTATTCCCATTCCCTAGATACATTATTAGTATTTATTTATTATTGCATCCTGGTGTTTTCCCAATGATAAGCCAGCCTTGCTGCAGTTGAAATAGATTTTGGCACCTTTTCACTGTAGGGACATGTGTAACATTAAACTTTACGGGTCCTGCTTTTAAATACCACGCACCGTGACTTATGGGCAATAAGGCCCTCCTTAGAGACTACTTATTCATATTTAAAAGAAAGGTTTAGGCCTGCAAAAGGGGATATTTTAAAAGGTTGAATTTGTGCAAGGGGTGCTTGGGACAGTTCTGGGTACAAATCGTGCCATTTGTTAGGGACGTGAAATATGGGAAGATAAATATGTAATTATGGGGATGCCAATTTCATCATTTTGGGGGAGCACAGGAACCTTGCCCCTGGTTTGTGGGTTAGAATACACAGAGTTCTACAGTCAGCAAACATGTAGGGTCCAGCATAAGGCAAAAAATCAGGGGCAACTTTTCAAAAAGGGCAAATGTCTAACAATGCTAATCACCTTTCTTACACTAGAGCAGGTCAGACAAGCCACTGAAAGGGATGACTGCCTACTGCAGACCTTATAAGCTGTATACAACAACCCTTGGCACCAATTCAAAGCCAAGTGGCCTCCAAAAACACCTGAAGCGAGACGTATTATTGAAAGCCTTCATCATATACAGATGTGTTGGTTGCTGACCTCAAAGAGTGCCTACTCCTTGGACATCGCCTGGTGATACCATCCATTCTTACTGCTCAAACAGTACAGCTATCACATGCCAGCCATCAAGGGATGGTGAAGACAAAGAACCAATTACACACCAAAGTGTGGTTCCCACTCCTGGATGAGCAAGTGGAATCCCCTGTGAGATCGTGCCGTGGTGCCAAGCAACTGGTGCTGTACCGGTGATCACGGACCGTAGTGACCGTGGATGTGTGCTAGCCTAGACTTCGGTAGTCTCCCTGATGGGTGATATGTGATGGTGATCATCAATGACTATTCAAAGTACCCGGAAGTAGACATCATTGCGTCCCAAGGCCCCCATGACGTGCTACTCAAGCTAGAGAAAATCCTAGCAGCGAGCCACTAAATGTCAGCAAACCAGTGCCCGAACCATTTCGTCCCATCGCGCCAAACAGTCTCACCTTCAAGTAGGCGATCAGGTACTCCTCAAGGACCAGTGCCCTGGCAGCAAATTCTGGTTGCACCTTGAATGATTGCTTTGGACCATTACTCAATTCGTGGTACCAAAGTGACAGCCCAGCAAGGCGCAGCAGAAATGTCGAGGAACATATCATACTTCAAAAGATTTCATGTGCCAAGTCATTGCCCCAACACGAACGATGTGCCAGATCTCGATCATGACAGCTAGAAAAACGTTCCCACAACAGAGGCCACATCAACTGAATCCCCCGAGCCGACGAGGTCCAAGGACCCCGGGGATTGCCCCAGCAGTGGACCCGAGGAAACCGGGCAGGCTGAGCTTCCACCCACCCCAAAGGGACGTGCTGAGCGCACGAAGTACTGTTTGAGGGACAATCCTCTTCCTTCCTCTCGGCTGGGAGATCATATGGTCGAGATCTGAGGCCAGAGAAAAAGAATGTGCTAATCTTTGAACCAGGTCTGTCGTATGTTACTTTTGTGTTCAGTTTGAAATAGGGGCGGGATGTAATGTTGTGCCAGTGACGGGATTGGCGTGCAGGTGGAGCAAAGTGGTTGCTGGGAGAACTGCCTGCGGCCCCCTTTGCTCCCGAACACAGTGGCGTGAGCCCGTGTCACTTGTGTACAGTTACTAAAGGTGAGTCCGGGACGAGCAGGAATTAGACCCACCGCCAAGACACACGTACACCAGACTCCTGTGTCCATGTGGTCACTGGGCCTAGGCTCGCGCATCGTGCACACCTAGCACACACTCCCCGACATTACATATGTGCCGGTTTCCATAGCTAAACTTGCTGAGTGACACAATGGCACATTGTCCTAATCTGTGGCAAAGCACTTTTTCCCCTTGTGCGCCCTCCAAAGACTCTCTACCTTTCACCAGGTTGTGCCAGTGTTCAAGTACACCACCAGGCTTTTCTTCCAGGGAATGAGCGCTGCACTTGTGAGGTGAGTAGCACGATTGCCAGGCGCACAAGTGGAAAAAGGTGTCTTTGCCACAGATTAGTACAATGTGTCAGTGTCACACAGCAAGTTTAGCTATGGATAGTGGCAAGTGATCGAGGTCCCCATTCGCCTGCCTGACACAGGGAATGCTATATTTAAATAATGGAACGACCTTGTTAAGTTCATTCCATGATTTGAACAGCCGTCACCATGACGACACAGCACTTTGCTGCCAAAGCTATTTTCATCTGTCTGTCTTAAATGAGAAAAATAAAATAGAAGGGTTTCCTTCCATAGCCACGTACCACGAGGAAAAGTTCTTTTGTTGAAAGAGAAAGGGCATAACGCACTGCCATGGTGGAGGAATTATGATAACCAGATAAAACAGTTGCTCACAAACAGAAGGCGTCCAGTTCGTGTTCGAGCCAAACTCAGAAAGCCTTCCTTTCGCCCTGCTGATGAAGCCTACAGAATATGGAAGGAGGGGGGTGGAAACAACCTGACTACCAAATCTCTGACGTTGTCCGATGGAAGTGTTTCATTTCACACTCCGAGCTTCAGCAGATGACTGCCATGTGTAGAAGCACAACGGGTGTTTCTTACTCGCATCGTTACTGAAGAGGTTTATTACTAGTCCTACTCTACCTATATAGCCCCAGGAAAGTCAGGTGTCATGTCATAATCCCTTGGGCAAGTGCGAGACACGGGTGATCTAGAAAGAAGTATTCTTCCTGACTATGGATGTCTCTAATCGTCTCTAATCATTATGCAGGTCTGTTATTTCAAGATCTACTGGTTGTGATCAATTGTAACCAAAATGGAATGCGGTGGTGAGATTATGTGTGCTACAAAATGTCAGCTTCATTGTCTTACGTTAAGTAGGTCATTTTAAGTTTGCAGCAGTAACAAAGGTTGCTAATGTGAATACTATTTTTAACAGGTTGCCACGGTGAAAAAACTTTTGTCTCAAAGTTTGGTGCTGGTTAACGTCAAGGATGAAGACTGGTACACCCCGCTGCATCGAGCTGCTTACAACGGACATCTAGAGGTTGCTCGTGAGTTGATTGCACATGGTGCAGATGTTCACGCCGTGACTGTGGATGGGTGGACCCCTCTTCATAGTGCTTGCAAATGGAACAACACCAAGGTGGCTTCTTTCCTTCTCCAGCATGGGGCAGATGTCAACACTCAGACAAAAGGTTTGCTGACACCATTGCACCTTGCTGCTGGAAACAGAGACAGTAAAGACACCCTTGAGCTTCTACTGATGAATCGGTACATAAAACCTAATCTGAAAAATAATCTGGGTGAAACAGCATACGAGATTGCAAGGCGTACAGATGTTCATTACTATCTTTTTGAAGTTGCTGAGAGTTGCATCAACTCTGTAACACAATTTGAAAACTGATCTTACACATTCCATATACTGTCCTGTGTAAGTATATTGTGTAATTTGAATATCTTTGTCCTGTAAAACATACATTGTTGTCTGTCTTTAGGAGATAATTGTATTGTAAAAGAGAACCACTAACAATAATAACATTGTAAAATAAAAACGAAAAGGGGGCAATGACAAATGAGGCCCTGAAACTACTCAAATCTCTCGAAGAGAAATGTAAATACATAAGTGGATGAAACTAAAGCTGGAAAGTAAAAAGGAAGCTGACCTTAAATGAGAAGATAAGTTGTCCAAAATGTCTAAGAAAAACACAAAGATGAGTGGAATACTTGCAAAAATTTCAGTCGGAGGCAGTCGCCTGGAGCCACATTAAGCCCATTGGGTTTTGCCCATTGTGTCACTTAAAGTTGAACCATGTCAAATGCTGATCGCCCTTTGTCCTGTTCCAATAGGAACAGTACAGCCTAAACTGCCAGACTTCATGTCTGAAAGACGTCGCAGTAAATGGTCACTGCAGACATCTCTGTGACTTGCAGATCACGTTTGAACTGCACTGTGAGAAATTCGATTTTCATTCTTCACAAGTCAGTCAGTTGAGCACCATCAAATTAGATAGTAGTAAAACCTGTTGGTGACAATTTTTTGAAATGTTAAACTTGTGGCGTTAAATGCCACAGATAAGAAAATTGCTTTCATTGATATTAGGAAGTCTTTAAAACACATTAATTTAATCTACTTAACCTTCTTTACGGGGTGAAGTTGTCTGAGCAGTCCATTGATCAACGAGCAATACAGTCCTGCAAATGAATTATTCTGAGAGTGTACCCCGCTTGTTCAATCAATAATCCGCAGCAGGTTGTACTCACAAGCTGCAGAGGCATGTGAGTAGATGCTGGCAGATCAATAAGAGTTTCCCCCTTTATCATTTTATAGATTCACATGCTCACAGTTTTCTGTGGGAAAGGACCATCCAAAGTAATTATAAACAAAGGTTATAGTTGAAAAGCAAAAGTGATGTATATCAACTGTATGGATTACAATGGAACACAAACATAACTGTGCTCTAATAATTGTCCAAAATTTGCCAGGTGAATGCTTTCCAGCGGATAACTGACTAGTTCACTCAGTGTAGACCTAAAGAAAGAACACAAATGCCACCACGTTTACAATGTTGAATTTCATGATACATGGAAGAAATGTCAATATAAGTATTCCTCCACCAATATTGAACAGCTTATGGCAAAAGAATATCAGAAAACCCATAAAAATCCATGTAATAGAACTTGTAATTCATGAAAAAACTCACACAGTAGCACCAACCTCACAAGAACTGGGAGCTCAGTAGTAACGTCTAAGCACTCATTCGTAGAAACACTCACCTATTCGTCTCAATTTTAAAAAGAGGGGTAATAAATTCAGCAATAAAAGCAATTGGAGCACCCATTCACACACTGCTCAGACAGAGGGAGGGTATTACAAAGTTTCAGAAAGACAGTCGTGGACAATAAACTGCAAACGTGTCCACTGCATGTTCATTTGAACAATATGGTACTCGGGCCACAAGGACCCTGGGATCACAACGCCATCTCGTGCCATACTTTTAAATATCAAAGTTGCATTGTGCAAAAAAACGTAGCGTCAAAAAGCAAGTCAAAGAATACCTGTGGTGTTGGTGGCCCCTCCACTGCAAAAAAACATCCACAAATCCAGCCACCAAAACATTGAGGTTTAAATATGGGCGTTTTCTGTTTGAATTGCTGGGTAAGATGCTCAACAACTAGTGTGTGACAGTCAGGCGCCGTATTAGGTGTATGGGATCCCATTTCAAGAGGCCTCACATGCTGAAGATCCACTCCTATGTGTGGAAAAGAGCCTCTTGATATCTTCAAAACTGCTGATTAGCGAAATGCATATGTTAAAGGCAATCATATGAAATAATTCCCAAACCAGATTTTTGTGAATCTTAGCCTAATCATTGGCTCAGTGACCTGCAAGATACACATTGAAACCTATTTCTGAAAACAGTCATTAATAATCGTCCCCTGGATTCCCCTCTAGACCTCCCCAGCGACGTGGTTGCAGTCCATTAGTTGTTTTCTAACGAATGCACTAATGACCATTTACAACAAATGTTTAGCATCTGGTATTTTTCCTGCTAATCGGAAGATGGCAATGTTTAAACTCGTGAAACAATTTTAGAACAATATCGCTTACACCTTAGTGGTTGAAACTGTTGAAAACATTGGTCTTCTGTCAACTTCAAAGGTATGTGGTACAAAACAATTTGATCATTTTCAGGTAGGTTTTCGCATAGATGGAACAACTGAATTGTTTCAATATTTGATAACCTACTGAGGCTGGTGGACAGGAGGAGGTGGTGGGTTTGATGACACCCAGTTGGTCTTTGAGTTCTCTCATAGGCCTTTAAACTCCTTGAACATGGTGCCAGGGTGTGCATTAGGCTCATGGCTGCCAAAAGCGCACCAGCGCTTAGATTTCTTCTGAGATATGGTGCACTTTTTCCTCTCTCCCTTTGACGCAAGCATGCGCAGCAACTTTGGTGCAGTGTTGCCTTGCATCAAACAATAGTAAATCTGGGCCTGGATCTTTTGATCTTTCAGGGCTCTGGCATCCACTGTTTATCCCTTTTGTTCTAGTTTTCTAGGATTAATCCTCTTACAGACTGACTCACCAGTCTGGCCCTATGTCACTGGAAAATGGGCGTAGGCTAGGTTCAGTCATTCCCTGAAAACCTGAGCACTTCACAAAATCTGAAAGGTGTCATCTTCATCAACAGGGAAATCTTCTATTTACTTGAAACATTTGCACTGAGAAAGCCTATTTAACAATTGCATTCGACATATGACCTACAGCTGAGGTAATACAGATACTCATGATTGCAACATACACTTTGATTGTTCTACGCTAGTTGGTTAACTCGAGTTTGTGGCCAGTAGCAGAATAAGAAATCTCAAAGTGATGCTTACATGAGGGTTAGTGTGATCTTCCAGATTAAGTTGTGGAAGGCATACGAAAACACACATTTGTGTAAAACATTATATGATGAGCCTTCTTTAGTCGCTGACTTGCCAGGTGTTAAAAATAATTAAAGAGGTGGTCCAGATCGAAAGTGTCCTTGCACTCTAGATATTTTAAACGATGGACCATCATTCCGGTGCAGGAACAAGTAATGATGCATCATCTCAGGTGACTAGAATAATGGAGTGATGGAGCTTGAAATTCTCTGTACCATGTGATAGCTGCTTGAGAATGAGACATAAAAGGACTATGTAATGGCAGTCTCAAGATATGCTCATCTCTCTCCAGCAAAGCTGAACAAAATGTATGTAAGCAGATCTGAACTTCAAGCTGTGAACTTGACTCAGTTTAATACACTTCTCTTGAAAGTGTCCCAGCTGGGCAAAGATAGAACAACGTTTTATTGATACGTTTGATTAATCACTTTTCCATTTTGAAACTTGCATTCTTCATCCTATTCCCCTTGTGACCAGTTGGCCCATCATTAGGGCTTAACTCGTACCTCCGATTTTGCTGTCTGCAGCACCTACAGTCCTTTGACATTGACTTTATTGGAAGCCTCTGAGTGCCTTGAAGCAGTTCTACTGTGATATACGGTGCTCAGTAAATAAGTGCATGAGCTAAAGATTTTTCTTAGGAGCCTGTAGCTGTATGCTACGGTTGCCTAATACTAGGTTAAGACTCCCAAGTCTTGATTCCACCTCGTGCCTCTTTCTTCAACCACTCTACACTTCCTGTCTCTATCTCATTCTTGCAGGTTCTTTATCATCCTTACATTCTCTGTTGTCACTGTTTTCCTATCTTTCTTCTTCTTTTCTGCATCAAAACGTTTTGATGAAAAATAAAACTCCTAAAAAAGAGTGTTGATTAGCACAACCTGCAACCACCAGCACAAAGTAAGCACTGGTGATATGAAATAATTGATAACCCAGTTTTAAAATGAGGAAAAATACTTTGGGAGAAATGGTTTCTATTACTGAGGAAATATGATCCGACCAACTTTCGGATGATGAATGTAGGGTTGAATGAATAAACATATGTTTGTGCTGAATAGTAGCTACTTGTTTAGGACTTAAAAACAGCCTGAAAGTTCTGAATACTGTTATTTTATATTGTCCGTTTTATTCGGTGTAATGAACTGACGAGTCAGATGTCTTTCTGCAAGCAACCAAACTAACCTTGCTCAAGAATTTTAATATTTATTATTTGTTTTCTTTTCTTTTCATTAAAGTATCTAATGAAATGTGGATACGTGTTTGTAAAATATTATAATGTTTTATAATAACAAATGTGTGTAGTTCGGTGACCTGCATATAATTTGTGCTGTAGCTTACCACTGCTTTAAGCATGCACAGATAATTGTGGACAGTTGCTAAGCACATCTGGGCACGTCCGTTTTTGAATACATATGCATGCTCAACCAGAAATGTAATTGTTCCTTATTTGTGTACTTAATTCATTCCATCAAAGGAAGTGAATGGCACAATGCCTACATTTGTTCATATTTTGAATTTGCCACCACTGAGATTGTGTGTAAACATACTCTTAGATGTCCAGTTTCTGCACTTGTAATATTCTAGAGCTATTACCAAAATGTTTGTTCATTCTGAGCTGCTGTTTCTCCCAAATTCATATTTGAGAGCCTTCCTGGATCAGGAAGAGCCTTCCTGATCCACTGGTGTATAGAACAATGATCAACGTAATTAATAGTTTACCAATCCTAAAACACGTCACTTCCGACTGGTTAAAATTATCGCAAATCTCTTCCCTACGCCCTCAAAATACCTCTTGTGCAATAAAACTACCCAAAAGCTACACAACAGTGTAAAAAGTACGAATGTATTATCATGTTGAAAGAGCCCTGCTCTTGATCGACATTAGCAGTATATTGACTTATAATAAGTTAAACCTGTTTTGAAAAAGTAAAATTTCAGAAATATCTTCTACACCTTCTCTGTTTTCCAAAGTCAACCATCATAGATTACAATCAAGTTCTAACACCAATTAAATCCTTCAAGACCCCAAGAAAACACTGTTGGGGACAACTCGTTACATGCAGCTTATTTTCATGTGCGGATTCTAAATCCAAAAAACACACCCAAAACAAATGAAAAGCATCATACCACCACAGCTGCACCTTGGAAACGTCACCTAGGTCAATCTGTAAAAGCCAGTAGGGACTTAAAATAATTCTACAAATAGCATTTACATGATCTCTATAAAGGTCCTTATCTTAAATATGTTTATGCATCTAAGTTCAACCTAAATGCACAAAAACAAAATTTACAGGACACTTTCCTCTCACAAATGCAAATTGCACACATTGAAATTCGATCAACTAGATGAAATGTGGACATTTCCAAATTTAGTGGCGCAGAATATTTGCCGGCATTCCTGGATGCATCCTCTTGATGAATTCTCACTCAATAGGAACCTCCTGTAGGATGAAGAATGTCTTTCAACCAAGAGTTTGAATGTCAATTTCCACTCTGGAAACCCCTGCAAATTTTCTCCTGTCAATGGAAGGAGGAATGCAGTTCGGGCTAGGAGAACGACTTTCTCCAAAGGAAAATATTTTCCTCATTTCGAAAAATGTTTTTAAAAAACCAATACTGTTTCTGCATCACATTTCTGTTACATTACTGTATGAAGCGCTACTCGGTTTCTTCAAGAACATTTCTGAAATTCTCTGTGAATTCCTGAACAGTCAACATTGTATTATATTCAGAGGAATAACTCTTTATGTGAAAATGTAACTTTCTTCCTACACTTTTCTGAATGGGACCCAATTGTTTGAAGGAGGCATTACCTTAGTTGACAGTTGCAACATGATTTCAGTAGAAATGTTCTTTTACGTTGCTGCATGCCTAAAGTCATTGATGCCTTTGTATATGCCGGGTTTAACGTAAGATTGACGGCGCATTGCATCTATGTGTACTAATGTGATTCAGTATAAAGTGTTTGAATCTCAGAGCACTCCAAACTTTTCTCCTTCAGCTTTTTGTGTTTTTAAATTAATAATCTTCAGTTTTGTTCGGAGATGTTTTAACCCACGTTCGACGATTGATGATCCTGTGGGAGGCAAAGGGCAGGCTAACATTCTGGACAGAACAATGCTGATGGATTTTCACCCTCTGGTTATTTAAATGTTATGCTTCAATTAAATTATTTGATTTTCATTTCGTTCAGAGGTGTATTTCTCATTAATTGGTATTATGACACTATATCTGCCCTGTGCTGTAACAAATCATGGATATCTAGTTCTCTGTCTTTAACTCTGCTTGGCCTATTTGACTCTTTGTAATATCTTGCTCTGTTGACATCCACATCATTATTGTTTTTTTATTTTTACTCTTAAGATTGTCCAGTTCTTGACTTCTGAAGTGCAAAAGGTAAAAGTTGCAGAAAAACCTCACGTTTCTTCTCCCCTTATTCCGCACCCTTGAGCGTTGTCAATTGTGCCTTATCGCTTGTTTCTGAATTTCAAGGTTGTCTTCATGTGTCCAGTTTCAACCACTTGTACACTTTCCATTCAAACCGTAGACAAGATCTTACTGTTGAACTAATCATACTGGGAGGAGCAGCAGAGAGTTTGACTGAGATTTTGGTTTTATCGCAGCAAGGGTTCTGTATGTGCCACAGGGGTCGGGACACACATTGTGATACTACTAGATGGCACACTCTACGGTTAGTTTCTATACATTTACATTCAGTATATTTCTCAGTTAAAGCACAGAGAGCTAGATTTTTTTGATCAAAATCATTTTCTTTTTGTTCAAGTGCAGAAGTTATGATTAGAATCCGAGTCCTAGGTTGTAATGACCTACGACGAAATGTACTAGTACACTTTTATTACTGCAGCCAATGCCTATTCAGATGTCTTTAATGGCCTTCAGTTAGACATGGAACAAGAAAGGTTGCAGGAAATATGTGTCTACAAAATATATATATAACTACTACCACTTTGAAATTAATTATACAAAAACTACAAATTACAAACTAATTCCATTTTGCCTTTAAAACATAATTCAGCTTGTTTACCACGAACGTTTAATTGTACATAGGTTTTTCATAGAGGTCACAGATTGTGAAATGTTTCTGACACTATAGAGAAGAAGAGATATTCACTCTTTTTTAGATCACACTTTAGCCAAGACCTTGCATGTATATTATAATTTAAGGGGCTTTCAGCCAGCTCTCTTCAACCCTTGGTCTGTTGTGTCACTCACATTTTGCTTCCGCCCACTATATCCTATAGCTTGGGGGCAGTAAGTCGGCCTGCTTCACCCACTTGTCACTTCACTTTGAGTGACTGCGTTTTCCTCTTTCACAATGAGTGTATCCGCACACAAGATAGTTCCCTTTGGTGCTACAATTATGGTCTTTACTTAATAAATACTTCACTGTTGTTTGTGTTTAGAGCCTGAGGTGAAAGCAGAATGCTCTATACCAGCTGGGATTAAGGCCACATTCCACACTTTATTTCCTTTCTCCTGCCAATGCTGTTGTAAATTCTGATGTTTATCAAACTGCTGGTATTTCACAACATCCATTTGAAATTGTTCAGTAATAAGTTATCCTCTTTTTACCATGTGTGCAACACACATACCGAAAGCTTCAAAAATATACATGTGAATTCATGAGCAGACAGTTCTTCAGCACGTTTATTCTAGAATCAATTTCACCAATGGTTCTTCAATTAACTTTAATACACGATCTGGCCACTGTCCAGACGGCTCAACTTGTTAAACATTCTACTCACAGATTAGGCTATGTAATGGATCCATTTTTACAATATAACAAATATGATTACAGATGATCCCATAACAATACATTGGTCAAATCATAATGTCATTCCCTTTTCACTTACGTAGAACTGGGAGAAAAGTCAATCTGCCCCACCAAACCAGACGCAGCTGCTGCTGGTCAAAACTGGACGCAGCAATGTGGGAAAGCTCTTTTGCAAACTCTGCACGCATAATGGAAGAGGATGTTGCAGAAAGGTATAACAAGTTTGAGGGCTGGCTGCGGAACTCCCTGGACTACCTTGTCCTTCTGAGGCTTCAAAGGGATAGCCAGCTGGGTGGTCATGCCACGTGGCTCTCATTAGAGCTTGTGTAAAAAAAAAAAATGGAAGCAAAAAAGTTGGAAAGGTATGGAGAAAAAACTTTGATGAATCCAGTAAGCCAACCTGTAAGACAGTCATGTAAAAATATAACTACGCAATAAGAGAAGCTAGAGACTCCTATTTCAGCGCAAAAAATTGACCAAGCGCCTAACTTGTTTAAAGAGTTATTTAAGTTTGTGAACTGTCTCGAAGCCGGCCTGGAGTCAATCTGGCCCCCCTCTCTCTGAATCGTGTTCTAATATGTTAGGCAACTATTTTGTAGAAAAAGTAAACAATATCCTTTATTCTCTGCCAAGTGACTTAGGTCTTAGCAAGACCCCCTAAGTAGATAGGTAAGCTAAGGAGAAATTGATGGCCTTGCCAACAAACAGTAAAGAAGTTGCTGAAGAGAATTTAAAGTCAACTAAATCAGGGTCACTGCAGGCCCCTGTCCCCCAAGACGTACTCAGAAAAGGGGGAAATGCAACTCTGGCCATTTTGACAGATATTTTGTAACCATTTTCTGGAAAGTGGGAGTGTCCCTCTAGCTGGGAAACATGTAATTGTGAGACCCCTGCTGTAAAAACCTACTGATCCTTTATGCACTGAGAATTACAGACCACTTCCCCTTCTTCAAGGGCTAGCGAGGCCCTGGTGAAGTATGTGAACAAACATCTGACTTCCTTTCTGGAGATGTATACTATTCTACATCCGCCATAGACAGGGTCTAGACCTGGGTGTAGTACTGAAACTAGCAGCTACAGAAGAATTAAGAGCAGTTTCAGATCAAGGTGGCTCAGCGGCTATGATTTTACTGGACTTGAGCGCAACCTGCAATACTGTCTCCCATCCTGTTCCAATTCGGAGGATAGAGGAGGCTGGAATTTCTGGGGTTTGCTTAAATGGCTCACTTTCTTGAAAATAGAAGTTTCCAAGTTTGCACTGAGTGCCTGATCTCTGCGACTCACCTGCTAAAATTTGGTGCCCCACAGGGTTCTTCATTAAGCCCCATGTAATTTATTCTGTATGTGCTCCCTCTGATGGAGATAGTGCGAGCTCACAGTCTGTCGCTGGTGTCTTGTTCGGATGACACACAGTATACATCTTACTCTGGATTCAGGAAAAGTCTCTAACCAATTGAAATACCTGTCTAAAACAAGTAACAGACTGGATGACCGCCATCAGCCGAATACTAAACAGAGAAAAAATCTGACGTATTAGTTGTTGCCAATAACCCTTCATGCTGGCTGGTATTGTGTTGGCCTGATAATCTTGGTGAGCACCCCCCCACACAATTCTAAGCTCAAAAGCCTAGCGTTTTGGATCAACAATAAACTTTCAATGGAGATACAGGCTAAGAAACTGGCATCAAACTGCTTTGGACTTTTAAGGACACTCAGAAAATTGCTAAGCTGGTTGTCATGCTCTTCTCAGAGTGGTAGTGCAAAGGCTGGTGATTTCTCACTTAGACTATGGAAACTCTCTCTACCTTGCAAGTCCCCTAAGACAGTAGTAAAGAGGCTTCAAGTGGTCCAGAATGCTGCTGCCTGGATTATCTTAAAAATCTATTACTAGTCAGCCTCACAGGTCCTTGCAGCTCTGCACTGGCTAGCAGTGCATAAGAGAATCCAATTCAAAACCCTCTGTTTAGCCCATTGTACTATGCATATGAAGGATCCGCAGCTGCTACAGTGATTGTTGAATCTCTACAATCCTAGGAGATCTTTGCTTTCCACAGACCAAAAGTTGTTGCTGATCTCTAGGATCAAGAAGGCAAGGAGTTGGGGATGCTTCTTTGCCTACTACAAACTCTGGAATGCCCTCCCTCTGGAGCTTACAATGAACCAGTCAGAACTTAGTTTTAGGAAACACTTGAATAGGTTTCTTTTTTAGTCAATCTTCCGGGTGTGCACTGATTCGTATGGCAGATGTGTTGTTCCTAGCGCTGTGAAGCGCGTTGGATAGCTATGCGCTTTATAAATTCTCCAGAATAGAATAGAATTTACCCAGGGAAAAATGCAGCCCCTTCTTTTCTTCTTTCTTTTTTTGTTTCTTTGTTACTTTTTTCTATGTTTCTTGCGTTCTTTCTTGCTTTTCTCTCTTGCCTTATTTATTTTCCTCATTCATCCTTCTTTCATTCTTCATTCATTCTTACGTTCCATTGTTTTCCTTTTTTCTTTCTATTCTTTCTGTCATTTCTTTTTTCTTTCGTATTTTCTTTCTTTCTTCTTTTCTTCTTTCCATTGTTCCTTCTTTCCTTTTTTCTTGCTTTCATGCTTTTTTTTCCTTTCTTTCTTGCTTTCTTATCTTATTTCTTGCCTGCATGCTTTCTTTTCTTCCTTTCTTTTCCTTCCTTTCTTTTCTTTCCTCCTTTCTTTCTTTATTACCTTTTCCTTTTATCTTCTTTTCTTTCTTCCCTCTTCTCTTCCTCTTGTCCTTTTCTTACATTCATTGATTCCTTCTTTTCGTCTTTAATGTTCTTCCTTCCTTCTTTCTTTCCTTCCTTTTCTTTCATTCCTTCTTTCCTGCTGTTCCTTCTTTCTTTAAGGCAGCAGTCTGGCAGCCAGTGGCAGGACGATTGTCTTTTTTAAGGTCTGTGTTAGCCAAGACCTTTTGATTTTACAAGGGGTGTAGCTTGGTCAGTAAGATTGGGGACTGGGTGGTGGTGGGGTGACCTTCAGATGTCCCAACAATCATGCTGGCACACAATGTTAAAATACATTATACAAGCAGGGCGCAGGAGAGGGGCTTAAGAGTCAGCGGAAAGTGAGAGGAATGTGGATTAGTAGGGTTACTAAGTGAGAGAAAGCACATTATTTTGAGAAATAACCAATTATTTTGAAGGGGGGGGGGGGGGGGGTGTGTGTGTGTGTGTGTGTGTGTGTGTGTGTGTGTGTGTGTGTTTTTTTTTTTTTTTTCTCGGTGTGTAAATATTCCTTGTGAAATCTGACAGACACTGCATCACACCTGATTCAAAGCACCTGTACTCAACTATTTATTAGGGGGCTGTGGCACCACAAACGCCCCTCTAAAGCTATGCCCTTGGATTTTACTACAAATATGTTTATGACATAGGTAGCTACAGTGGTTTTCAGCAACACTTCATCCTTTTTGTTTATGGTTGTGTCATTCACATTTTTCTCCAACCTACTCGAGCATGCATCAAAGTGCAATATGTCAGCCCTTTTCATTCGTTGGCTGATTTATGAGTTACACCGTGCTGCCCTTCCACAAGGAGCACATCCACACACAAAGTAGTTCCATTCAGTGCCAGGGAGTACTATGGTAATAAGTAATTTTTTGAGACCAAAGATATTTGTGCCAAAGTCAATGCTTTTTTTTTTTATTTTTAAGATTCATGAACACCCAGCAGCCTTCTGAAGAATAACGTTTTGCTTTGTTTTAAACCATGCCAAAACAAAACAAGAATTGCCTAAAGGCTGGCGGACAGCACCAGGCCCATTGGCTTTGCCTATGCTTCTTTCACCTTGAGAATAAACTTTAGTAGCAGTATTGGGGGAGCATGTGCACTCCTATCAATCAGCGCTATTACTTTCTGTGTAAAATCTATAAACATAAGGACTTTTAAATAATGGATGTCATTTTGCATTCCTTCAAGAGCATCAAATACTGGCATTCAATAATAAGTCTAAAATGAAATAGCTGAGCACCTAAATATTGTGTTGATTTGCAGTGTCTGCAAAAACTATGCATAATGTGGCATTTTCATTGTTAGTGTAAGATACAGGTTATTTCTTCTGCATAGCAGGTTGAAACACTGCCACCTAGTGAACACTATCTAAAAACATTTCTGTGGGGCGTGGCTTCTGCAAGACAGCGGACAAGCCGCACCCAACTGGACTCCCTGTGTGCTCGCTGGGGCCTGCACATGACTACTTGGCAGTAGCTTTGGGGAGTTTCCAACGGTTGCGCTGCAGAGAGACTCTGCTGTGCTATTGGCAGCGGTCAGGGTTCATATCATTGACGGTCAAGGCATTGTTCGGCCAGCCCCTGGTCCCTGAGAAGAGTATCCTCCTGACAGTGGAGGCCCTACACCCCCACCCCCGCAACAGCAGTAGGTGGGAGAGCTGCAGTTGATTTATTAGGCCTGGAGGATTCTTTGGCCCAGTGAGTGACAATCTGGGACCTCCCTCATTGATGCATGACTTTGCTGTGGCTAGTGGTCAACATTTTGGGCACCCCTCATTTCTATGAGACTCTGCAGACAGCTGGGGCACCTGTGCGTGCCGTCCGTTTCTAGCCTGTCACTCTTCTTCACCTAAGGGAGAGGTGAAGCTGCGGTGGCGAGGTGCGCTGTTTCTGCTCGTGCCTCTGTGACTGTGCTTGCCAGGTGTGGATGGTGTGGGGTACCCAGGTTCCCGCATTATGACCCTGGAAACCTGTGGACTGTGGGAGGACATCTCCTTGCTGCCTGCTTACGACCTTGAGCTGGAATACCCGGGATGCAGTTGGTGTACGGAATGGGCAGGAACAGGCATGCGCCATTCACCCTGGTAACACAATGGCGCAATAAATACGACCCCTGTAACCCCCTCACAGCGCTCTACACGGCAGATGACTATCAGGAATGACCACGAACCTGATGGGGAACCTACATGGGCAGAGTTGCTTACTGCTATTCATGGCTCCAGGAAAGCATTGGAAGGGAACATTGAAACTGTGGCAATCGAGGTGAGCCTCTTCTGCACAAATCTCTGCAAGGCCTCTGATGAGGTATGAGTGGCCAAGCGATCTATTGTGCCACTGCAGACGGAGGTGGTTAATCTTCGGAAACAGGTGGCCATGATCACATCCAAAAGTGGGGCCCTTGAGGCTCGGGTGGTGGATGGTGAGGGGAGGTTCCACCATAATAATGTGAGACTTCTGGGTTCCCAGAACGGGCTGAGGGGGCCTCTACTAAACAATTTGTGGAGCACTGGATTCGTAGCACCGTGAAACCAAATGGCCTGGCCCGTTTGTTTCCCATTGAGAGAGAGCATCATGCGCTGGTGGCGCCCCTCCCCCCGGCCAGGTGCCCCACCACGAGCTGTCATAGCACGCATTTTGAACTATAAAGACCGTGACTGTGTTCTGCAGGTGGCCACGGAGACCGATCTAGCCCACTTTGAAAATCAGAGGATCTTCATCTATCCTGATTACACTAATAAGGTCCAAAGCTCAAGAAAAATCTTCTTGAAGGTCGAGGACAAGGCCAAGCTTCGATCCATGGTCATCCGCTACATGTGGTGTATTCTGCCAGACTCCAGTGATAACCGTATTGGATTTGCAGCGTGTCTTTTTTTTTTTTTTTTTTTTTCTTCCACTGCTTATCCGGGATTGGGGGGGGGGGTTGGGACCATTCGTGTATCTTACAATTTTGATGTTGGGATGTTCTTGTTTATTGGTACAGTGCATATACGGGATTGACTTAACAGGGGGCTTCCTCGGAGGCTTCCAACATGGTTGCGGGGGAGGGTGGGGTGGTGGTACCCATTTGGGGTGGGAGACACTAGAACTCATGGTTAAACATTTGAATGTAGTTACTTGAAATGTAAAGGGGCTCTGAAGGTACACTACACGATACAGGGTACACTCATTTGTTCATAGGCAGCGGGTGCAGATAGCTTCCCGACCAGAAACAGCTGATGGGAGAAGAATCACAGAAATTGGGGAAGAAGTGGCAGAGGCAGTTTTTGGCCGCAAGTACTCTTCCCATGAGAGGGGAGTGGCCATTTGGGTCGCACCTTGGGTCTCCTTTATGAACGCATATAGTGAAGCAGATGTGGAAGGACGATATTTCCTCCTGCAGGGCACACTCCATAGGAGGCCTCTGACAATCCTGAATATCTATGCACACAATACTGATGACCACTTGTTTTATGACAAAATGCCATGTCTGCTGGAGGATGTGGTGGATTCCCCCATAATCTGGGCAGGCGACTTAAGCTGTTTGTTGGGTGGGGACAGGGACCACCACCCGCCTAGGAAGGGCACCAAACCTCTGATGGTGGGTTCCCTCACCAGGGTCATGAACTGTTTTGGCCTTCTAGATGGCTGGAAGGCACTGCATCTGGAGGTGCAGAAATATACGTGTCACTCTAAATCACATGGTACATATAGCCACCTAGCTTGCTTTCTGATGGGAGGTCTGACCATCTCACAAATGACTGCACTGATGCATCTGGTAAGGTTCTTATCAGACCATGCTTCTGTTCTGCTGACTCCATGTTGGAGCCTCGAGGGGGGTGGGGCACGATCCTGGCATATGCCTCCTGGATTTCTCACAGATGCAGTAGGTCAAGAGGCGCTGGCAACCTCCTTGACAGACTATTTGGAGTTGAATTGGGGTACACTGCAGCATAGAGCGGTGGAATGGGAGGTGCGGAGGGACATTATAGTAACTACCTGTAGGGTTTGCCGCTAACTTTAGGCTGAGCTCAAAGTTCTGGAGTGGCACCTGGCTGCCCTGCAGAGGGCAGAAATACACTGGGCGGATACCTACAGGGACCTGTTGACACTGCACAGAGACTCTCATAGGCATTGGGAGGTGCTTGACAAGCTGGCACTTAGGACATGCCGTCAATGGTTAAAAAGGGAGGGCGACAAATCAGGCCGCTTGCTGGCAGGATACTCCAGTAAGAGATGTAATCCCCTCCCATATTACACCTCAGGAATGCTGCTGGTGTGGGGGTCACCAGTAGATGGGAGATTTTGGCTGTCTTAGCTCAACACTTCCAGGCTGTAAATAGAGCTGGTCCGGTAGGCCTGGAGAGGTGTTGGTTGGCTTCTTGTGGGACCCGACCATAGACTAGAACTAAGGAGGATATATCACTGGAGAAACTGGGAGAGGCTATACTAGCGCTCAAAGCTAAACTCCAGGTGGTGATGGATTTCCAGTGGAGTTTAATCAATCAAATTCTGCTACGCTCAAGGACAAATTATTGGAGATATTCCAGGAAGCATGGGAGAGGGGAGTCTTGCCAGAATCGATGAAGCATGAAGAATTGTCTGTCTTATGCCAAAGCCAGGAGGGAACTAGTACATAAGGACCAATGTCTCCGCGTGAAGCTCCACTTATAATTTGCACCGTCTTGCCCTTGTTTTGCACGAGACATCTGGAGACAAAAGGCAGATGGTGGGGCGTCCTTATACCTGGAAAAGGCTTTTGACACAGTTGAATGGTGTTACTTGATGGCAGTATTACGGGGTATGGGTTTTGGACCCAAATTTTGCCCATGGGTACGACTTCTTTATACAGACCCCGCACTCTGTATCAGGGTGGGAGGTCAGCTCTGAGGCTTGGGTGGTGGGCAGAGGGACCAGACAGGGATGACCCCCTGTCACCCCGCTGGTGATTGAGCCTCTTGCTTTGCTGTTGCCCCGGAAATGGACCACTGGGGAATTCAGGTGGGGCCATCAACCCACATCATTTTTTTTTTATATTCAGTAGACTCCTTGGTGTATCTCAGATTCCTGGATGAGTCCGTGCCATTGTTGATGTTACTATTGACATTATTTGGTGACTTCTCTGGTCTTAAGGTCAATGCCCAGAAGTCACTGCTGTTTCTCTTAGGGGGTTCGAGGGGAGGGGAAATTAACTGGGACGCCACTGGAACAGCTGCCAGACGTAGGACTACATTGGGAACAGGAGGGGTTTTGATATCTGGGCATTTGGTGTGACTTTCTGGATGCACCGCAAGCCTCAGAAGTACTGGAAGGCCTCCTCAGGTGGGGGGAGGGGCACCATTTGATCACTGTTCTACAAAGCTCTCTACTGGGGAATGTGCAGACAAAAAATGTATGTAGCGCGTAGGGCCTGGGAGACGGACCCAAGGAACGCAATCACTGATTCTGATTGGGCACATGCGTCTGAGCTGGTTTGCACGCTTTCATGCAATAAAATGTTCAAATTATTGCATTTCAGTTGCACCTACATAACACCACATAAATTCAATAGGATTGACCCTATCAGGGGTGCTCATTGTACGCAATGAGGGGAGCAGGATTCTACTTTTTTACATTTGGACTGGTCCTGTAGTTCGGTCCAGACTTTCTGGAGTGAAGTGTTACCTAAGATAGCAGGTGCCACGGGGCTGGTGATTTCTTTGTCCCTGTTAACGTGTTTGTTGTTTTTTGTGGCTAGGCCCAAAGGCCAGAAGATTCCCTACAAGTTTACTTAGCTTGACCGTATGCTTGCAAAGAGGAGAGTGGTCATAGGATGGTTGGGGTCCAGTAGAAATTGAGTTTGGCAGAGGAACGACATATACGATTAGCGCACACAGGGGAATATAGCATGGTGACATCTACTCGAACGTTTCATCAATGAGTTTGACTCTAGTTCTGAAACTCATACAGATGATGAAGGGTAATGTAGTTGATGGAATCATGTTTGCATAATTTTAGTGACAATCAAATGCGCAAATGCTTTATATGACGCACCAAGGCTTTGAATCAATCAATCAGATATTTGTATAGTGTGACTTATCACCCGGGGGTGGGGTCTCAAGGTGCTGATTGGGGGATGCCGGTCAGTCGAAGAGCCAGGTTTTGAGGTCCTTCCTGAACTGGGCCATCGAAGGGGACTGCCTGAGTTGGAGCGGCAGCGTGTTCCAGGTCTGCGTGGCGAGGTAGGAGAAGATTCTTCCTTCAGCCGTATTCTTCAGGATCTTAGGGGTGTTGGCGAGGGCCAGTTGAGCAGAGCAGAATTACCTAGGGGGTGTGGTTGAGGTAGGCAGGTCCGATGTTGTAAAAGGCCTTGTAAGGGTGTGGCAGGAGTTAGAAAGTGATGCATTTGTTGACGGGGAGCCAGTGTAGATCTCTCAGGTGGGCAGAGATGTGGCTGTGACCGGGGATGTCCAGGATGAGTCTTGCTGCAGCATTCTGTATTTTCCGGAGTCTTGTTTGCTCGACTTTTGCTTGTCGGTTTGGTTCAGGTACTGGTGTATACATGCTTCATTGTGATGTACTTCACTGATGCCTACGCTGACATATGTGATGTAATTTCCACTCACAAATTCTTGTGCTCCTATTATTCTGTCCTCCTATGAAGTGAGTTCGGACCCTAGCACTGTATGGTTGAAATGTACATTATAGTTTATTGCATTTGTTTGCCATTAGAAAACTAATAAAATAGAGTTGTAAAAACAAAAAAATACATTTCTTAGAGACGCCAAGGACATATCTCTGACTTTTCCATGCACCCCTGAGGAGCAAAGACTGGTTAGGATCAACTATTACCAAGCTCACACCTACTGAAGCCCACCTTTCCCTCAGGATACATTAAAATACAGAATGTTTAGACGCCTTACCACATGGTTAACCTAGACCAGGTGCTACAGCCTTCATTATATTGAGACTTACTTCTGATCATTAAAAATATCCTGAGCCTTCTAATAAACATAGAGACGTGATAAGGGTGCATAAGGGCCAAGTAACTTAAATACTGCCTCTGGAGTAATCCACTCCTGCTCCAGTGAGCATGCAGCATCAATGGCACAAGAACTGTACTGCAATAAGTTTTAATAGTGGGATGTCCAGCGATCAGTTCTTTTTTTGCTTTCCCCTTGCTCATCAAACGCCTCCGAGACATTAGTGTCTTTTGGGGGTCCTATTGTTGTACAGTGTCTAGGATGGCACTGGTCTCATTTTCAGAGCTGGAGGCCATAAAGTTTCCCACTATCTTGCCAATTTCCCTCAAGTCCATTGCTTGATGTCACAAATAAGCACATTGAAAAACTGTTTTTACTTATTCATTTCACCCTTTATTGAGACCATTAGCAATATCACATTCTTGTGAGGCAAATGCAGACTTCATAATTCTCTAAAAATTATCAAGTAAGGCATGAAATATCCAAAGGAAGGCATAAAGGGAAAATATAAGGACGGAAAAAGAGCAAGAAATGGAGAAGGACCAAGAGAGAAAGAGTAAGAAACTTGCACTTCAGGGAAAGTAGGAGTGAGAAAGAAAGGAAGAAAAGAGAAAGCAATATTACCAGAGAGAAACCAGAAAGAGATTGAAAGGAAAAAGAAACCTAGAAAGAAAACTAGGAGCCACTGGGAGAAAGTCAAAAAACGCAAGAATACAAGGAGAAAAACAAGCAGAGAAAAAAACGCAAAAAAAGTAGAAATATGAAAAATAAACAGAGTAAGAAAGGAGATGAATGAAAGAAACAAGGGAATAAAAGGAAAAGGAAAAAAGAACGAAAGAGAAACAAAAATGCTAAGTGAAGAAAGAAGGAAAAAGCATGTGTTGGAGCTTTTTTTTTTTATTATAAACCTATATGTGTATTATCATAAATCATTTGCAATTGAAGAGAAAACACTGATATTTTTCAAAATATGTTTTCTGGCCTATGCTTAATTGAGCCTCGACTCCAAAATGGCTGCTGCTGTTTCATAATTATGATCTCTAATTTTGACACCACACGCAGTATGGGCGCTGATTATTTTTTCATGAAATGCTGTTCGAAGAACTCCGGAGGAGCCTTTACAAAATTCAGGTCTCTTTCTGTTTGCACTCTGTAGTCAGAACATCTGTAAGGCCTTCTATTGTTCACTGTAATATATTTGTTCAGGTACCTCCGATGAAATTAGATTAGAAGGGGTGAATCAATGCCCCTGTAGTGGGCTAGTGTTAGCATAGTGGGTTTAAATGGTGTTTTATAATACTGTACTGTGTTTTGTCAAAGAATAGAAACATTTCATCATCTAATGCCGACTACAAAATCTTCACTGCTTTCCACAGTGAACTTTGTTGTAAATAAGCCTCCCAGTTTTCCAGTATCACTGATTTCACAGATAAATACAGACAGAAAACAATGTGATTCCTGTCTGTCTTTTTTCTTTAAAGTGGAAGAATATGGAAAATTGTACTTCTTGTGTGTGACGCTCAATGCTATATTTCGTGATTTCCAGGATAACAGCTGAGCAGATAAATAGCATGGGAAGTTAAACAGGTCGAGATTTCCCTAAATATAGGTATAGGTTAACATATATTTGTATTATAATGCTAATATTTATCTGTGGGTAATATCTATATTCGGCAGCCTGATTTGCTAAAATGTGACGGACAGTAAATTATTAGTGCATGCATATCAGTTAAAAACATTTGGAAATATGCCATTTCAACACTCATTTATTTTTTAAAGACACGAAATAAATATGGATAAATACCAACAAGATGGCCGAAAGATAAATATGGATAAATACAGACAGAAATGATTTAAAAAAATAAAAATAAAACATAAAACCGGAAGCCCTATTTCTAAACAACCCCTGAATTTGGAGAGGAGCTAGATCTTTTTGGTCTCTACTAGGAATGCTGCCCCAGGTTCAGTCATTTTGATGCACATTTGGGGCTTGGACTGTTTTCCTTATTTGTACTCATGTTTGTATTTATTAGATTATCGATAGCCTTTATGGCAATTGATATCTTCTAGTGTATGATTGTTATAATGAACTAAGCTATATTTTTGTCTTCAGTTTTGTGTCTTATTATTTTAATAAACTTTCATGGTTACTTACTATTGACTCAGTCCTTTCTTCTTATTGACTGTTTTTTTGCTCTGCTTTTTTAAAATCTTATCCTTAGGGACACATTGCCCTACGTATTCTTGAGGTTCACACCATCCCTGATGCCGTGATCTGGGTGCACTATTATGTAGATTATCTAAGTGACAGACTTTCAGAGTGCCCACACAAGGCAGAAAGAAGGAGAACGGAAAAAGAAAGTGAAAAGGAGTTAAAAAAGAATAACAAATGAGAGAAAAGAAGATGTGTTGGAGAAGAAAAGGAAGAAAAGCAGAGAAAGCAACAGAAAGAAAGAGACAAAAATCTAAACAAAGAATGCAACAGCGAAAGAGAAATATTGAAAAGAGTGGATAAATAAAGGAAAAAGAGAGAGCAAGAAAGACAGCAGGAAAAAGAAAATAGAAAATAGAAATGAGAAAGTAAGGAGCCGAAGAAAAAATAGAGGGAAAGACAGGAGTTCTCATTAGTTCTGCCAATCAAGGAATTTAATTCTTCTTGGCCCTGGCATGAAGGTAAAAGAGCCTGCAGGCTCTGTGTCCTCCCAACATGAAACCTGGTTACATCATCTTTGTTGCGGCCCCTCCTTAGTCTCTCAGAGGAGACAGCTGATCAAACCAGTAGCCTGGGCCTTGGGAGTGGCCACATGTCTGGAATCATCTAACATCTGCTTCTCACACTCGGCGGCCTGGGCCTTGGCTAGATGTGCAAAATATGTTAAATCACTAAGACGGCTGCTCTCCTAGTCAGTGGAGGTGGCTAGCGTGGAGTATGGAGGGTCATCAACTGACAAATTAGAAGGTGAGGCAGTATAGCCCAAATAATGGCAGAGAGAGGTCGGAAGCAACTTGGTGGTTGACATAGGATCAGAGACACTGACTACTGCAACCGTATGCTTTTCTCACCTGCACTTTAGATTTGCACAGGGTCGCTAGTGGATAACCTAGAAGGCGGGCAGAGTAGAGAAGCCAAGAACTGTCTGAGAAACGTTTAGAGCGCGGGATAGCACTGCAGCGCCCTGTTTTATTTGCACAAGCACTTTAGTCCCTTTGTGTAGAGGGTCAACAGTAGATATTCCCGAAGGCGGAGCAGTTCAACTCATGTAGGTGTAGAAAGGACGAGGACAGTGCAGGTTTTTGCACTAGCAGGCCATCACTGCCCTGCCCGTCTGACAATATATCTTGGCTGCTAATAGCATTGGGTCTGATAGAAAAATCAAAGTATCACCGACATAATGGTATCTGATGTGTTTGTATTGTAACCTATTGCTGTTTAAGACAATGTGTTTAATTCATTGCTATTCAAGATAATGATTTACTTTTGATTATATTGTAATGGTTTTAATTAATTTAACAATAAAGATGACGATACAACAGGAGTAATGAGAGAAAGAGGAAAAAAGAAAACTATATCAAAAGAGAACAAAATATGTTTTCAGAAGAGATGGCACTGCCTGATACTAGCTTCCAAGGGTCACAGTTAGAAGAGACAGGGGGTGTCCATTAATCACTTTCGCTCTAGGGCTAGCACAATGGGCTTAAAGAACGGGGAGCACAGTAAAAAATGTACCATAAATAAATATTTGTCAAACAACAAACATTTGTTTGTGCAGCTCCACAATCAGTTGTGACAAACTGAGTTACAATGTCTCACTGGAACCATATACCGTTGTACTCCACCTTTGGAGGATTTCATTTCTCTTTATAATGCATTCGAGGGTGTTTCGGCAGTGACATACTTACAAAAATACATATACACATTCAGAAACAAAGATGGCAAATGTTGCATTGCTCTTGTTATGGGAAATTTCCAGAATTATTCTAGTATGCAATAACACTCCATTCTCCGCACCCTTTTCAAGCGCCAAATGCGCCCTCGTGTCCATACAGCACCAAGTGCAGATTTTGCCTACATTTTTCCAAACATTTGCATCAGTATTTGCACATCCCTAATTTGCATGTGAGTCCAAAAAAAGACTCTTTAGCTGTGTGCCATGTAAGCACACTCCATCCCCTGCCAGTCATTGAAATGGGCATTTGTCTAACGCTCAAGGAGCCTCAGGGAGCTCTTATAACAGGCAGGGTTGATACTGGCCGTTTGAACTCTATCAGGGACTCCTGTTCCAATAGGACACAGAGTATTAAAAATGTGGCTCTTTACTAGGGAGCCAGTGCAGGACCAACAGTGCTTGTGCGGTATAAAACCACAGACCATCTGTGCAGCGTTTTTCTGAAAAAGTGTAAAGTTTTTGGATTGACTCATCTAGTAATCCCATCTAAGGTAATCCATGCAGCAAGTTAGGGTGTCAGAGTTCTTAAGAAACATAGGTGTCCATTATTTGCTGAGCGCTTCTGGCTGTACTACCTGTGCTTTGCTGACAAGCCACGCCCCACAATCGCCCCAGATGTTTACCATTGCCACTTGAGGAGGAGTAGCCGAAAGGAAGACTGCCTAGTGTTAAAGGCAGGGTGGGTAGGGTGGAGACTATCCCTAACAGCTCTGTTGTGTTCCTCTCATAGGAAACAATGCGGTTACATTAATATTTAGACTTCCACAAGACGAACATGTACAACGCTTCATGATTGGCCTCATAGACTCCAACATGCAACATATACTTACCATCAAGAGATTAGACTCTTACAGGGGCAGTGTTGGTCAGTTTTCACACATGTTGCCATTCATGCCCGTGCATAAGATGCCAATCCCAAGGGCACTGCACTGTGGTGTCTTACACTTGTTAATTGGGTTATCATGCAGGGTATGAGTGATATGGGCCAAATATTACCTTTACCTCTGCCACAAAGAGCACATGTTGTAGACTCAGCAGTGTCACCTTAGGCTGGGGTGCCTCGTGCTTCCCACCAAGTCCATCAATTCTGGCCGCATTGGAATGCAACCTGACATTCATGAGAGGGGTATTGGGAATATACCAAATCCACATTTACCTCATTCACTTGGCACATTTTGTCCCCAGGTGAGAATCAGTGATGGGAGAACACAGATACATTTTAAACATCTGATGGGGTGGTACCCAGAGAAGGCACAGTTGGGAAGTTGCAGAATACACCGTTGGTGGGCATGTGTGCGTCCTAAAAGGGTTCACCGCTCCCTCTAAATCTATACACTATCATGCACAACTTACCTGCATGTATGCAAGGAATGCCGCAGGCCAATTCTGCATTTCATATGTAACTGGCACTTCCGGGTGGTGTTCTATTGGCTGCCAGATAACCTCTTGTCTGAGTGATTGGTGGAGCTTGCAGGGAATTTCAATAGCGGTCCAGGATTGGTATTCTTCTGTAGCTGACCAGTGTAGCTAGACAGACCTGCAATAGTTACACAAACCATTACATGAGTATCCCAATGACTCTCTTGGTGCCGCATTCAGTGAGTATGTCAGGTTGTGTTTCCTCTGTCTCTTGAGAAAGAGCTGTGGTAGGATGTAATCAACCATACCTTCAACGTATATCTGCTTTCTCATATAGACAAACACAAGTTGTTGTCATCAGTTTATGTGCTTGAGTAGTGTGCTGAGTAGATGGTTCTATGACTCACCTAGTAAGACACTGTTCCCGTATGTGTGTCCTGTCCTCTGTCTGGACACTCTGCTTGCATACAGCATGTTGCCATGACAAAAGGATTTGTTTAGGTCATGAGTTGAAGAATAGCTGTTGAACAAATAATAAGTCTATTATGAGACTAGAATATCCCTTGTGATTGTAGTGTACAAAGTTGTGTCTGCGAGGAGTCTTGAAGGCTAGGTCTGTGCGGACAATGACCTCAATGGTGAAGGAGAAAAAATGTAATCATAGAAGCCTCTCTGAGGTTGTGTAGTTTCCAGGAAAAGGTGAAGTATCATGCCACTTGGTATGTGAGTGCTTAAGTGACTTGACACACTGCCCTGGTGACAGATGGGTATGAAATGAAGAGTGATTCAGATTCTGCCTTTCAAGTGAGGTTAAGTTATTTAGGTGTTACTGCAGAATTTTCGATTTTGTAATGACTGCTCATTTTCAGTTTTGAATTGCAGGTCGTAGCCTCATATTAAATAAGCGATATTTGTGTATTCACGTCTGTGATGTTTTCATTTTCACTTTTGCTTAATTGGACCAATACAGTACGAACACTGCATCTATCTCTGTTGGGTCTCTTATAAATCCCAGGTCCCGGATACTCAATCACAAAGTTCTTTGAATCTGATCATGTATCTCTTGTTCCCCAATATCTCGTCAGAGCTATTTTAACTCTCAAGCACCCATGAGCCACATAGGCTTAGCACAATTAGTGCAACTTCTCTGGAAGTGTGCACAGCAATGGAACACAGATTGGCAAAACCGGGAGCATGGCCAGCAGTGAACAATGATGGATGCACGGAAACAGAGCTCTGCTGTGCGCCTGCCATAATCCACATGAAATCCTGCCTATCAGTCTCGGAATAGATGGAAAGGACCACAGCAATGGTCTCCTGAGACCTGGTGGGAGAATTGAGGGGGGTAGCCGACACTGGTAGAGTGTAGCTGGAGCTGACCACGAGAGAGGCCCGGATCTCAGGCATGGGCTGGAGAGACGCAAGCCTTTTGGAGAGCTGGCTGCACCACTTCTGAGGACCAGGGCAGCAGAGGATGAGCAGATCGCCACGTTCCCGGCCTCCCCTCCAGACAGCGTGGTGACGACCCCCGTAGTGAGAGGGCGGGTGGGTGCGGAGGAGCTGAGGGGTGTGGTTGTCTAGCGAGTGTTGCCTGATGCGTAGAGGGGCAGCCCTGGGACTTCTGGTTTTGTTGGGCCCCTAGCGCGGCTCTGACACCCGGGAGAGAATTAGGGAGTGAAGGATGGTACTCCCCTGAGAAGAGGAGTTTGAAGGTGAGGAGTTGCTCCCATGGCTGTATCGGAAGCTGGTTGGGCCTAGACTCTGAGCAGTGATGCTAGAGGAGGTGGGGAGCAATTTAGCTAGAGAGTGCGGCCCAGCGTGAGCCACAGGTGGTTGTGGGGCTTCCGTCTGCAGGTTGCATCTCCCCCACTTGGCACCGTGAGATCGGGGGATGCTGAGAGAACAACAGCAGAATCCAGGGCAATCCCCATGAGAGAGGGGAGGCAGAGAAGAACACTGAGGCATCATGAGCCTGTAGAGGAGGCTGCAACGCTCTGCGGACACAAGGCTCGGAGGAGTGGGGTTCTACATATCAGACAACAGCCCTAGTGGACAACAGTGGTCCTAGCTGACTCCACGTGCTGCGGGTGAGGCATCTGGTGGCTCAGCCTCCTCCCCTTTGTACAGCTCTGCCCCCACCATCCTTTTCCCTCCCCTCCCCTCCTCCTCCCACCCCTCACCCCCCCCCCACAATACCATGCAGTTGGAAGCCCAGTTGACTGCCAGGGATGGCCAAAGATACCCACCCCCAGGCCAGCAAGCAAGGCCCCCATCGACAACTTCACACAACAGAGGGATAACAATAAGCAGTCAACAGCAGGAGCTGGGGAACCCACCAAAGAGGGGTCCACACACTCAGCTGAGACCATGACCATCCTGAAAACGATCAACACCTTGAAAGTTGCCTTGGAGGCACAAATGGGGACCGTGGGAATGGAAGTGAAGCTGCTATGCCAGAACCCGTGAGAAACTGAAGCTAGAATATCAGAAACCGAGGAGCACATATCCAAAGTGGAAGACACTCTACAGTGAATGCAACAATAAATCGCCTCCCTAACAGCATAATCCAAAAGCCTGGAGACACAGGCTGAAGATGCAGAGGGCTGAACCTGAAGGAATAACCTCAGGTCCTGAAGGAATAACCTCAGGTTTGTGGGTTTCCCAGTTCAGTTTCTAATGGGATGGCTGAGGCACGTGGTTTTGGGGGACAGACTATTGTCCTGTTTCATGGTGGAGCATGCCCACCAGGTGCTCCAGTCCAGGCAGTTGCCAGGAGCCTCCCCACACCCAGTCATAGCACAGCTGCTGATCATAAAGACAGAGATGAAGTCCTCTGCTTTGCCAGGTATGCTACAAATCCTCATCAGTGATGATTTTCCTGGACTACACCACACTGGTCCAAAGGCAGCACACATCCTTTCTAGAAGTCATGAGCAAAGTATGAGCACTCAACATCCAATATATGCTCCTTTTCCCGGCCAAACTGAAAGTACTTTTCCAATGTCATACCTATTTCTTTGATACCCAGGGGCAGCCTCTAATTGGATGGAGGAGCAGTGACCGGTGAAACCGCAAACATACACCCCCACATACATAACGGGGGCCATAGAAAGGGGATGACTCTATCTATCACAACATGAAAGAACAGGCTGGCCGAAGGAACAGGTCCCGCTCTGGGAACAGGAGGTGAGGAGGGGCACCCTGATCCCCCACAGCCAGGGGGTGTGTACTGGAGGTTCGGACAAGGATGGATCGGCCTCTCCTTTAGAACAGGCGAGGATGAGAGAGGAGGAGTCTGCTTCATAAACATCCTGACTAATGGGAGGCCGCAGACAGCAGGCTCTGGCCATAGAGATGCATCACAGTGAGGCAGAGGACAGAAAATAAGCGGGCCGTCCAGCCACACTGCACCAAATAAGGGAAGAGCAGGGATGAATGGATACGTGACCAACCTTTCTGAAGTTGAGGAAGTGGGTAGTTTCAATCTCACATATAGGAAATGTAGGGTAGGGTGTACAGGAGAGATTGTTTGTAGTTTTTTATTTCTAATTTGATTTCTACATGAACAGATACCAGTAGACTAATTCTGAACAGTTAAAAATGGATGCGTAGGCTACACATGGCACAAGAAACACCCACAATGATGGCCACAGTATCGGGGACACATCCATTAACAGGCCTATCCTGGAATGTAAATGGCCTGGCTAGCAAGATCAAGCGGGGAGTGGTGGCCCAGTACCTACGTAGGCAGGCCCCAGCCTTGGTTCTCCTTCAGGAGACATACTTGCTGAGACCACATTAGAAATGCCTCCAGTGAGGCTCTTACTTGTCCTTGGCTCATGCAGGGTTTACCATTGGCTTAAATTCAAGTAAGAAAAAAACAACATTTCAGGTCACTGTGCTTTGGTTGGTTCCAAATGGTTGTTATGTGGGAATCCTTTAAGCCTGGGGGCCGCACTCCCTCTTTATTCCGTGTGTATGCCCCTCCACAACTGCAACAATGAGCCTTAGATAAAGCTAGATATGGAAAATGATATGCACATAATATGAGGCGACGTTATGGACAGGGACCTAGTGAAAACCACTTTAAAAAGCAGCCCCTCTGCAGAGACCACCACCCTGGCACAGTTTGCCCACGTGCTGAGCCTCACAGATTTGTGGAAAGCCAGGCATCCTTCAGATGGACACTGCTCCTTCTTCTCAGGAGCTCTTGCTCCTTGTCACGCTTGGATTACATCTGTATTCCTGCTGAGCAGGATACGACATACAAGACAACATCACAAAAAAAAAAGTAATCCCAGACGTGGGTCCATTGCTCACTGTGCCACTGGATTCAAGCTAGCCTGGCTGATGAGGGGTGAAACCCTGAAACCGGTCCCAGGTTGCTTGTTTCCGGTCCAGTGAGGACCTGGCTTGGCAGTTCAGGCTGGACTGTTCCCATGAGGGACAGGGTCAAGACTGATTTGCATATGGCTGGGTCCAAACTGGGGGGCATGGTGAGCAAAAGAATGATGGATTAAACCCAGATCTGTGACTTGGGGTGAGTGTTTGCATTGTTCAGCACTCCGTCCATCATACTTTTGTGTTGCTAAAGTTGCCCTAAGTGGGAAGGGTATGCCCAGACATGGGTCCCTTGTTCACTGTGCCACTGGATTCAAACTAGTCTGGCTGATGAAGGGTGAAACCTTGAAACCGGTCCTAGGATGCTTGTTTCCGGTCCATTGCGGACCTGGCTTGGCAGTTCGGGCTGGACTGTTCCCATGAGGAACAGGGTCAAGACTGATTTGCATATGGCTGGGTCCAAACTGGGGTGGCATGGTGAGCAAAAGAACGATGGATTAAACCCAGATCTGTGACTGGGGGTGAGTGCTTGCATTGTTCAGCACTCCGTCCATCATCCTTTTGTGTTGCTAAAGTTGCCCTAAGTGGGGAAGGGTATGCCCAGACGTGGGTCCCTTGCTCACTGTGCCACTGGATTCAAGCTAGCCTGGCTGATGAGGGGTGAAACCCTGAAACCGGTCCCAGGATGCTAGTTTCCGGTCCAGTGAGGACCTGGCTTAGCAGTTGGGGCTGGACTGTTCCCATGAGGAACAGGGTCAAGACTGATTTGCATATGGCTGGGTCCAAACTGGGGTGGCATGGTGAGCAAAAGAACGATGGATTAAACCCAGATCTGTGACTGGGGATGAGTGTTTGCATTGTTCAGCACTCCGTCCATCATCCTTTTGTGTGGATCCCTCCCCCTGAAACTCACAATTGGGCAGAGGGGAGGAAAATCCAACAGTTTAGCATGGAGATTTAATGCATGGGAATTAAGGGAAAGAAAGGTATCAAGAGGACTCAGGGTTGACTCTGAAATCTACTTCAAACACAATAGCAATATGGTAGCGTCCCATATCGTGCTTTGGGGAGCCTACAAAACAGTACTCAGAGTTAGGGTGCAAAACTTGGTGGCGTAAGCTAAGTGCTATAGAGAACATTGTTTGTTGACGCTGGAAAAGGAAATCATTGAATAGGAGACATGCCAACAAGATACACTCACGGTGGAGGCCTTGAGATGCCTAGGGGCACTGAGAGAGGAATATGAACTAGTGGGAACCCAAAGGGCCAAAGATCTGTACTTAGTGCAGCAAAGGCGATTGTATGAAGTCAGGACAAGTCCGGCAGTTATTGGTATGGTTGAGGAAGAGGAAAGAAGAGTCCAGGTTTGAGGGAGAACGTCAGGTGGAAAATGGTCTAAAAATGGTCTGCATTTGTGGATTATTACCAAGCATTATATGAGCAGAGGCAGTAGCTTCATAAACATCACATGAAAGAATTATTAGATGAGTTGCTCCTTCTAACCTTTAGTCCTTGGGACTGTGAAATGCTGGAAAACGACTTCTCACTAGAGGAGCTCAAACAGGCCTTAAGCTTTAGGCCAAATGGCAAAGCAGCCGGACCCAATGGCTTCCCAGTGGAAATCCACAATAGCCTCTCCTCTATAGTGACCCCCCGCTGCTAAACGTGTTCAAGGAGGTGGGAACGACAGAGAAGCTCCTGCCCAACCTATACCATGCCATTATAATGGAGATTCCCAAACCAGGAAACTCAGGAAATTATGCACTGTATACAGACCTATCTCTTTGTTCAATGTTGAGATAAAACTATTAGCCAAGATATTGGCGACAGGCCTAGCGAGGATAACCAATACACTAATCCACAAAGACCAGACTGGGTTTGTGTCGGGTAGAGGGACCCAACTAAATCTCAGGAGACTTCACAACTGGATGGATAGGATGAGGGATTCCCAGGCCTCCTTGGCTAAATTGTACATAGACATGGAAAAGGCATTTCATTCAATTGACTGGGGGTACCTACAACAAAAACCTGGAGCATTTGGCATTAGCCTCAAATTTCGAAATTGGGTGACTTCCCTCTACGCAGCACCAATGGGAGAGGGCAGGGTCAACGGAGTGTTGTTGAGATACTTTTCCCTGGGGAGAGTTCCCAGGCAGGGTTTCCCGCTTTTCACCCTCTTGTTCGCACGGTGCTTGGAGCCGCTGGAAAGCTGGCTGGGGATACAGTCTGTTGTGATGGGTTTCTCAGAGGTTGGCAGGCACCTGGAATAATTCTCATTATATGGTTATGACATCCTGCTGTACTTCACAGATCTAGCGAGGTCTATTCCTGATGTCCTGTCGATTTTCCAGGCCTTCAGGTACTCAGGGTATGGAATAAAGTGGGAGCAATGACTGTTGTAATCCCTGTGTGCCTGGGCCAAATTAGGTGACACCTACCATAAACTGTGAGTGGCTAGGATGGGGTTAAGTATGTGGATATCGAGATAACCACAACAGATTCCTTTTTGAGTACCAAAACACAGAAGTAGTCCTTACGGAATACCAAGCAGAAGTGGAACGATGAAAAAGTTTCCCCTGTCCCTTATGGGAAGAGTAGCAATGTTTAAAATGGCCATGCTGCCAAAACTGCTTTATAACTTGCAAAATCCCCCCTTCATAATTTCTAACTCCTACTTTGACAGGTTGACAGGACCACCAGGATCTTTTAGTAGACAAGAGCACCCCCGCATCACACTCAAACCCTACAAATATCAGATTATGACTGGGAACTGGCCCTGTTAGATGTTAGGGTGTATTGGTAGGCTTCCCAGCTATAGTTCGTTAATGACTGGGGATTAGTCCTGAAGGATGCTCTGGTGACCAGACTAGAGAGGTTGCACATGGAGGACAACACCTACATACACTGTACAGCGCATGCCTACAGCAGTCCCTGCTGGGCATGACTAGAACTACTCTGGATGCTTGGAACAAAGTTATCCGTTCTTGGGCTGGGGGCTAGGATAATAAAACACACACTACTGTGGAGGGAGGATGTACTCAGAGAGGTCAAAAGACCAACCAGCTTCCAAGGCTTGGAGACTATAGGCATATTGACAACTGGTGATGTATTGCACTCAGAGGGAATCAAGTCATCTGCAACCTTGCAGGGAGAATACAACCTACACCCCTCACAACATGTTGAATAAATACAACTTTTGCATACCCTTAGAGAAGAGGAAGTAGACATGAACGAGATCTCAGACCACAACCCCATAGATAGCAAAGTTCTAGATAAAGAACCTCACACAAAAGTGGTATCACAAACATACCGCATGATCACAAACAATAAGCCAGATAGGCTCCAGAAGATATCAGCAACATGGGAAGTGGATTTTGGGTCCATGGAAGACATTGGGCCTGATTACAACTTTGGAGGAGGTGTTAATCCGTCCCAAATGTGACAGATATACCACCAGCCGTATTACGAGTTCCATAGGATATAATGGACTCGTAATACGACTGGTGGTATATCTGTCACATTTGGGACGGATTAACACCTTCCTCCAAAGTTGTTATCAGGCCCATTGTCTGGGAAGCTCAGCTGATGCACCCCATTGAAGTGACAATTAAATCCAGGCTGAGGTTCATTCTACTTGAGATACTTCACAGAATATACTATAACAGAAGCCGGTTATTTTGGATGGGCTGAGCCCAATGTGCCTTAGGTGTAAGATAGCGGAGGGCACCTTCTTCCACATACTTCGGGACTGTTCCCCCATAGCAAATTATTGGGTCACAATTGTAAATGAATTGGAGACGATGGTGGGTGCCACCATCCCAGAGACACCACAGTATCTCCTACTGTGCATCCCCTGGAAGTGGATCTTGCTAGGGTCGATTTATTGTTCTGTAGTTTGGGCTTCATGGCAGCTAAAAGAGATATTGCCAAAGGGTGGGTTTCACCACAGAACCTGACAAAGGGACAATGGGCTGCAGGTATGGACATGTATATGGAAGCAGAAAGAGTGGTCTGTACTAGCAGGGGCTGCCCAAGAAAGGTTGAAAGGGTATAGGGGAAGTGGGAGGAGAACCATGGCTTGAACTGGGAGGAGCGGGAGATGCAGGTCACCAACCTAATGGCAAGGCAAACTACAGAGTGATCCAGCTCAAAAGGTGGTAGCAATAATGGCATCAGGGGCCTCGCCACAGCCGGAGGGTGGGAAGGGTGGTAGGGAGGTGAAGGAAAAGTTCAAGGAGGGACTGGGAGTGTATGTATCAGGATGATGTAACTGTTGCAATCTAGCAAATATTGTTTTTGTGAGATATAACACAAACTCGACCCAAAGGTGCTGGAATGCCTTACATGAGCACCAATCACATTAAACAAGGACACATGCATTTTTTTGTTTAGGCATGGGGAGATTAAGTGATTTGCCCCAAATCACGGGATACTGAGCCAACTTCGAGACTCAAACCTGGATCCCAGTTCCATAGTCAGCAACTCTGGCTGTTATAACACATCCATCCAAATGCATGACAGAAATTGAATGTTTACTGTTGGCATACAAAAATCAATAAGCACAGTTTAAAAAAACAGACTGGCAAGACCAATAAGTTTGACTTTTATTCACATAAGGGAACTGTTGCAAATACATATTTTCTGCAAGGACACCCCAGATTTTTCACCTTTTTCTTGACTCTATTTTTGCTTGGTTTTTAAGTCTGTGCATATTACCCCAACTAAAGAGAAGTAAAGTGCCTGTGCTCCCCTTCAGATACGATCACATTGTTTTAACCCTGATTGATTTATTTAACTTGCTTACATATCCCTAGTTTATGGTGTAGCTATAGGAAATACACCCGGAGCCTAGAACGCTAATGCCACCTGTGGACTGCAGCACCTATGGGGACATCCACTGTGTTGGCCTGTAGAACATGGTTTTAGGCTTATTGTGTGTCGCCTGGCTGCAGCAGTCTAAACACCTGCTGTCAAATCTGTCAAAATAACCCTTTTTGACAGGTGGTGAACTGTGCTTCTAAATATGAATGTGACCCCTAAGTACACATTGTCACCTACAAGGCACAGTGCCTAATATTTAAAAGTGGAACACATACACAATTAAGATACCATGTTCCTTCAGCCACTAGGCTCCAAAAACTATTTTTAATTGCAAGACTGAAGCTGCATCCTAGAAAATGTAAAAGTACAGAATATAGACTTTTATCTCTAACTTTCGACAAAAAAAACGCTAAAATATTCATACCGACTAATTTTCATATCTATTAAAAGTCCAAGTTAGATGTTTAATAACTATTTAGGCAAGGCAACATTTAGAAAGTTATGTTTTCCCTTTCTCTTAGGGGCTAATTTGCATTTGCCTGCTGGCAGCTGCTCAGCCAGGGCTTGACCATAATAAGTAGAGCAGAACAATGACTTTGGCTTGGTGACAAGATAGGCTAGGTGTGGGGCATTTGATCCTTATGAGCTCTGGAATGGGGGTTGGGGTGGGCCCAGGAACTTCATTAACATGAAAGGCACAGAGCTCAAGCCTGCCAATTCATAGTTTAGTGTAAGGAGAGACCTAAAGAAGGGAAACCCTTGACCCAGAGGCCCACACAAGCCAGGATGGCTCTGAATCCAGTGTGTGAAGGAAACTGCCCCCAAAAGTGGTTTATAGTGGAAACGTGAAGGGACTGTTTGTTTTCCTGGCCACGCCTCTGGATGGACATAACAGTTGTGCACAATGGAGACAGAGGCCCTCATTCTGACCCTGGCGGTTCTCTACCGCCAGGGCCAACGGGGGCGGGAGCACCGCCGACAGGCCGGCGGTGCTCCCTTGGTCATTCTGACCGCGGCGCTTTGGCCGCGGTCAGAACGGGAAAACCGGCGGTCTCCCGCCGGTTTTCCACTGACCCTTAGAATCCTCCAAGGCAGCGCAGCTCGCTGCGCCGCCGAGGGGATTCTGACCCCCCCTACCGCCATCCTGTTCATGGCGGGAAAGCCGCCATGAACAGGATGGCGGTAGGGGGGGTCGCGGGGCCCCCTAACAGGGCCCAACTAGGCTTTTCAGTGTCTGCGATGCAGACACTGAAAAGCGCGACGGGTGCTGCTGCACCCGTCGCACGCCTTCCACTCCGCCGGCTCGATTCCGAGCCGGCTTCCTTGTGGAAGGCGCTTTCCCGCTGGGCCGGTGGGCGATCTGAATCAGATCGCCCGCCGGCCCAGCGGGAAAGTCAGAATACCCCTCGCGGTCAATTGACCGCGGGGCGGTATTCAGGCGGATTCCGACGGGCGGGCGGCAACCGCCGCCCGCCTAGGTCGGAATGACCACCAGAGTTTCCACAATTTGCATTTTAGCAGTGAGGGACACTGTGGAGTTGTTTACAGCAGGGAAAAATGCAACTGCTGAAAAATTGGGTAGAATTGCCCCCAAGAACGTTTTCCCCATTGGTTAGGGATTGTCCAGTAGTCACCTCCCCAACCCCACAACTACTGGCTAGTTCCAACCATAAATGTGGCACTCCAAGGAATCCACTTCCAGTTGACTGATGACTTTGTGGTTAGAAGGACGCAAGAAGCTTGAAGAGGCCTTTTTCCTGAAGTGACCAGTTGACCAGTACCAGCTGGACCTGGCATGTCCCTTGCTGGTGGTCTCGGAATGAGTGGTCCTGACCTCTAAGTGCTGTCTGTGGGGTCTTGAGAGCCTTAAAAGTGAACAACAGGAGCTGCTTGAGAAACCCTCAAAGTTGGGGATGTAGAAAATTTTTGAACTTCCAAGACCTTCGGAGCTGTTAAGGGGTCCTAACTGCAAAACTGTCCACTTTTGATGCCACTTTACCAGGTATAGTTTCAGGTTTGTCCCACTGGAGGATTTTGAGCTGAATAAAAAGTCAGATGATAACATTTTTGACTGAGCATGTGACTCATGCTCCATCATAGTCAGCCTGAAATCGCATTGAAGACCCAGTCTACCGCTTCCAAAGGCTATCATTGGTGCTTAGTGCCCTATCTTTTGATGACATTTTTAAACAATCATATCTCTGGTTCCCTTTATTTGATTTTTTGTTGTTTTGGTGTATTTTAATTTGTTAAAGTGTACAATTAGTTTCAAATTCAGTGTGGGATTTATATTGTTTGGTGTTTTGTAATACTGTTTTGGTACTTCCTAAATACTTTACACACACAAGTTAAGCCTGTCTGATCTGTGCAATAGCTATTATGGAGTTGAGCTCAGGTTAATTTAGTGATTTAGGGTTAACCTTGCCAAGTTAGTTTGATTATTCCTTGAGGTAGGTAACCGCCCAAACCAAATAATAACCCACTTTACTACAAACTTATAACAAAAAACAAACACACAATTGATGTACCCATGCAGACACCTATACACACAGGACAACGTACATGCAATACCCATCCACACAGTCCTGCCAACATATGTACACAAACGCCCGAAGAGGCAACATCAATACATTCCAAAAGAGCTGAACAGATGGATTGATGCCTCCTGTTATATGTGGGTTGCTACATGTAGGTATCAATGGGTGGGCATCCATACAAAGGTGGATACATATGCAAATAAAAATAAAATAAACGTGCATTTGATGTCTGTGAGGGTGATTTGACTACCTCAGGAATTTGACGTGTTCCTCATGCAGAGACATTGTCTAAAATCTCTGTTGCAACGCAGAGCACAAGTAAACTGTTCTCTACTTTCTGTACAAATGTATCAGAATAAAGGAAGAGGGTCATAATGTGATGAGAGCATCTAGCACTGAAAACATGTAGCCTTACCTTTTAATATAGTGAGAAGCGAACAACCAGTGTGAAAAAATAAGCCACTTTACTATGAGAAAAAAACAGTTTTCTCACAGAACACAGCATTTTCTTTTACTTTGTGAAAAGGAAAGCATGCAACATCTTCAATAAGATTCACAAATAAAAGTAACTGCTGCTATCACACAGCACATATGGGCAACACAAAGCTAAAGCAGCAACGAATGTGCTGTTTTTACAAAATAAGCTACAAAATAAACAAGAATCCAAAACCTAGTGAATACACATCATATGTCTACAATAGGAAAAACTTAGAAATAGATAAGTACAAAAGTAACAACAATACATTATCTTATATACGGAATAAGTGCCCATCTGACCATAATAAGGGTATTTCAAGTCATAGAGGAGTTCTTTGACCATATAGAAGCATGAATGAGTCAACTTTGAGGTGAATTGCAATAGCATACATAATGTAAAAGGGGTATTTCAAGTCACACAATATGTGGCCCTCTTGCGCTCTCCTCCGCTGACAAGTGCCAGTATGTCCTGTCATGTGGGGCACTTCCCATCCGTCCTGCCCTTATAGCCAACAGCACTTTGAAGATGTTGCCATCTTCAATGTTGAAACCAAATCTACGTATCCCACAATGCAACCTGCTGCAGGCAGGACTTCCTGAAGATTTCACACATGACATGAGCATCTTGCCAGCAATGTTTAAGCAGTCTATAGGAATTAGAGAGGAGCAACAGTTCCTTTACCTTTGGTCCGTCAAAGAACTTTTTTTCCATGAACGGAGAGGCCCAGCTGATTCCTGCACTCTTTCTAAAGAGAGACTTCTTTCCATGCATAAAGAGATGGCCAAATTTGGAACTCGACCCCAAGTATTGTCTTTATTGCTGCTCAGGGCCTAAAGTAGACTGTGTCCATCCAAGTCTAAGACCCCATAATAATTAAAAACATACATTATTAATTTGGGTCCCTATTAGGCCTTATATCCGTATCTTTAATTCTTTTGGCAAAAACACTGATCGAGGCGACGCTAGACTCATTCATCACTGAAGATGAAGTCCTTGCTGCGATTTGGGACCTGAAGCCTGGTAAGACCCCAGGCCTGGATGGTTTTCCCCTCGAATGTTACTCCAAAGTCTGTGATATTGATGTCCCACATTTACTCCAACTATATAAGGTGGCCTGGGCAACAGGTTCCTTTCCTCCGGATCTGGACCTTGCCACCATTGTGGTTATCCCCAAGCCAGATCATCTGGTGTCCGATTGCACCTCCTATCACCCTATTTCCCTAAACAATACGGATATCAAGATTTATGCGAAGTTCCTGGTGAACAGACTGCAACTGATACTTACCACGCTGTTCCATCCGATCATTGTGACTTTACACTGCATCTGCCGAGTCCATGCAGCTCTGGACAATGTCCACGGTGCTGAGGAAGTGGTAGCCCTGCTGCTTGTAGAGTTTGAAAAAGCCTTCAACACTATGGACTGGGGCTATCTTGATGCGGTGCTGTGATGCATGGGTTTTGGTGCCTGGTTTTGTCAATTGGTTGGCCTCTACTCATGACCCTCGGCACAGGTCCTTGTCAATGTGTGCTATCCCACAAATTCCGTCAGGCGTGGGACTAGACAGGGCTACCCTCTCTCCCCTCTCCTCTTCACGCTTGCCATTGATGCCCTGGCTTGCATAGTGGAATATGATGCTCAGCTACAAGGATCATGGTGGAGTGAGTTGATGGAAGACAGAATTGCCCTTTGTGCAGACAATATCCTTCTTTTTCTAGCTGACACTTCACTTCAGGCTCCTGCACACTGAGAATCTTGTGCCTATTCGAAGATGCCTCGTGATTCTGGGTGAACCGAGGTAAATCACCCCTAATTCCTCTGCGAGGAGATAACACCATAGTTAGCTGGTTGTCTAACGTTCCGATTCGCTGTCCTAGCTTCAAGTACCTAGGTGTCCATATAGCGATGGTGCCCGAGCTTACACACACGCTCAATCTTGCTCCCCTTCTTCAGACAACCAAACTAGACTTACTACTTGGTTCTTCCTTCTCAACATTCTGGGCGAGTCGCTCTCATAAAAATGGTGATACTCCAACACTTCTTGTACACCTTGCAGAACTTTCTGCTTCATATTCCTTATACCTGGTTTACTGAAATTCCAGACTCTGCTCCTTCCTTTGGAGGGATCGGCCTCAACATATTGCTCTTGCCAAAAGTCGCTTTTCTGTCTAGGATGCTGGCATGGGAGCGGTTGGCATCCGTCTGTACTACTGGATGGCCCAGCTCTTGGTCATCAAAGATTGGATGACCGGATGTTAGAGTTACCTTGCATACCGAATGGAACTGGTTTGTCTCGGTTTGAACAGAGTGATGCTCCACCTTTATGGATGATCCTTTCTGTTCCTTATCCCAGAACTTTCTAGAATGAGTTTTCTGGTGTGGCAGGCCACCAATAGATTCCTCGGATGGGACCCAACAAACCTCCCTTTGGAAGGGTGCTGGTTGGAACACATGGTGCGATTGGAAGCAATTCCATACTGGGATTGAATTGAGTGTTGGGGTATGTATGGAAGGTTTGTTACATGCACTCCTTTACAGGCCTGCAGACCCACTTTACACTTTCCTCACCCAATTTCACAGATACCTGCAATTGAGACACGTGCTTAGACATTAGCAGACAAACCTAACTGACTTGCTGGACTTTAGCCCCCTGGAAGCTAGATTGCTGTAGTGCAGTTTGGGTTCAGGGGGGATTTCCCGGCTTTACCAGTCCTTGGTTTGCAATGGTAATGCAGGACGAGCTCTGGCAGAGGTGGGAGAGATGGGTTGGTGACCTTGATGTGGAGTGGCTGGAGGCTTGCATGGCCCCCAGAGAGTCATCTCAGTGCTGTTCAGACTGATTCAATTACACCACCTACACCTCACATACATGATGCCTCAGACACTCTGGTATGCTGGCCTCCTACCCGAACCTAATTGCTCCAGATGCTCCTTCTCCGGTGCAGACTTCTTTCATATGGTGTGGCAGTGTCCGATGATCATGCAGTATTGATCTCGAATTGGTAGACCCTTGTCCATAGTTCTAGCACAACCTGTAACAACTCCAAAAATTGCCCTCTTTGGAATTCTTGATGAACTTGGGAGTGAGGGGTGACCTAACGCTGGTTGGTTTGGCAATGACAGTGGCCAAAAGAGAGATTGCAAGAAATTGGAAGTCACCATAACCACCTAGCCTGGCATTATGGAGATCTGGCATGGATACGTGTGCTAAACAGGAAGAACCGATTTACATCGCAAGTGGTTGTCCTTGGAAATTCCACAAAATTAGGGTAAATGGTGGGAGTACTACAGTTTGTCCTCAACGCTGGAGGATGCACCTCTAGGTAATCAGATTTCTATGTATGTATGCTGGAAATTTTGGGTGGTTGGGATAGCGAGGCTTGATTGGGAAGAAATTCTGTTGTTTATTTTGGTACTGTGACTTACTTTTGAAACAATAAAATGTGATTATCACAAAAAACCACTGCCCGATTTCTGAACATTGAATGTAAAAAACATTAAGGTAATCCATGTCAGTGATTTAGTTCTGGTTTATGTTTTACATAATCTTAGATTCGCTATGAGTGTTAGCTACTTCCAAGGTGTTGTGTTTCTATATTTTATTTTGTGCAGCATATTACTTTTGCACAGTGCATACTTTGAACTGAATCACCTCCAGGGGTTCAGAACTGGCCAGGACTGAGAGTTCTGACATTGGGGCTGAAGGCAATACGAGTTTCTAAAAGTGCCTGTCAGTGGATCAAAAGATGTTCAGGATATGTGGTCACCCAATCTTTGGCCTCTCTGCAAAGAGCCCAGAGAAATGGTCATGTATTCCAGTTGCAATTGTGATTCTGTGGAAACGTATGTGAAGGACATACGCAGTTGTCAAATATTGATAAAGAAAGTGCAGTGCTTACAGATGAGTGGGTGTGTTGTGTGTTTGAGGAGTGAAGAAGTGAAAGAGATGTGAGGAACTGCAACGAGAGTGTGAAAAGAGGGGCTGAAGAAGAAAGAGGTGAGGAGTAAGCCATGCAGAGAGTAAAAGCGCATACATGCCTAACATAGAGCAAACAAATCAGGACTCATTGAGACACTCTGAAGACCTTTGCCCCTTCCACGGCCCTCGCCCTCGGTCATGTTTAATTCAGAGTCTCGCAATTTCATAATTGAAACATTTCCAATATTGATTATTTACAACAAAACCATTGTTACTCATGTATATTTTAAGGCTAACAACCACATACAAAATCAATAAACCTGGCTGGTTTTCAGTATATGTTAGATGCTGTGCTATATATCCAGATGCCATAACACAAAGCTCAGCGAGGCATTAAATACCGGTCAGGTGGCACATTGTGGAAATCATAGAAATTGTAGTTTATGTGTTTAAGACGTGCCATTAATTACATAGCTAACGCCTCTTTAGAGACCCTTGTAGTGTCGTCACCGGTGCTGGACTACACCACTACGTGGATGCGGAAGTGGTGAGCGTGATGTTACCCATACGATCGGGGTGGAATAGACTGCACTGTGACGAGTGATGGGAGGGGATAAATAGACGAGGGAAAGGGCGCGAAAGACAGAGTGAATGTAGGTGAATAAAAGAGCTATATCCCCAAGCACAGGTTTCCGCGCTTGGGGGCTTGCGCGGAACCTGACAATTGGCGACGAAGGTGGGCCTAACACTATTGGTAGTGCCACCACCCGCGACCGCGGTGCCCCATCAGGCAAACAGAAAGGCCGAACCGCCCCACAGAGTTTCGCCTACCTGCAGGAGAAGCCGACTGTCTGTCCGGGAAAGCGGCAGATCCCCGCGGCAGGTGCCGCTGGGAGTAGGGTGCCAAGATCGATGGGGTGCCAAGATCGACGCGGCACCGAAGGGCTGCACACCCCCAAAAGACTCGGCCTCTCCAGCGACGCGACTCGTGAGCAGAGGCAGCCGGCGTGCTGCGGCGATAAAGGTACCCGGCCCCGCCCGACAGGAACACGCGCTGCTCAGCGCGAGGGCAGCAAGCACTGGGGAAGTGCCCCGCCCCTCCCGGAGGCTCCCAAGAACACGCGCTGCCCAGCGCGAAGGCAGCAAGCACCAGCGAAGTGCCCCACCCCTCCCGGAGGACACCAATTCTGAGGCGCCCACCCACCGGGCTACCCTAGCCACCGGAAAAGGAAAACAAACAAGAGAAGGACTACAAAAGAGGACTGTGACACACACAGGCCAGCTTCCACCTGGAAAAAAGAAAAAAAAAAGGGAGCAAAGTAAAACAACTAACCCCGCCCATCAGGAAGGCACACATAATAAGCCCTATCCTTGCAGGAGCCCCTTTTGCTTCACAGTCCAAGACACAAGTGCCCAAACTAAACGCGTCCTGCATCCTCCCACCTCAACCAGACACTGTTCACTATGGCTGGTGTACCACCATTGGAGCCCTTCACCATCACAGGTGCCCCCCCACCCAAGCGGCAAGGTGGAAAGTCTGGGTGGAACGCCTGGAGACATATTTTGAAGCCCTGGACATCAAACCAGAACGGCGCAGACCTCTTCTTCTCCACATTGGGGGAGCAGATATCCACAAAGTATTCAAGCCCATCACGGAAGCACGACCACGCACGTATGAAACACTAAAAGGTGCAATTACCGCACATTTTGAACCATACGCCAACCCTGACTATGAAAGGTTCCTATAGTGCTAAGCCCGCCAAATCACAGATGAGTCCGTCGACGTCTTCTACGCCAGGCTGAAGGAACTAGCCAGCACCTGCACTCTGCCCGACGAAGAGGACGAAATCCGAGCACAATTTATACAGGGATGCTCCTCGACAAAACTCAGAGAACGCATTCTCCAGCAACCCAACATGCTGATGAAAGATATCCTCACACTAGGACGCTCCCAAGAGTTGGCGCGGGCTCGGGCAGCCCACATGGAACAGGCACCGACAACCCAGGTGAAAGCAGAGGCAGTCATCATCAGTGACAACAAACACACCACGACAAAAAGGGGAACCCTATGAAGGAAGGCTACGGGGCAGACCATGCATGTGGTGCAGCAGGCCCAGCACCACACCCGACCACCTGCCCAGCGTGGGGCAAAATATGCAACGCATGTGGTAAACTCAATCATTTTGCCAAAGTCTGCAAATCAGCACCGAAGCAAGCAACCAACACCACAAGGAAGACCGTCAAAATGGTGGAAACCACGTTGGGCCAAGACTCAGACAGCGACATGGACAATGACCAACACACAATCCATGTCGTTCACGCCGTCGGAGGCCGACGATTACCCACATGCACCGTCATAGTCAAAGGGTCTCCAACACCGGCACTGGTGGACACAGGAGCGTCCATAAACTTAATGGCCATGGACGTATATAACAACTTACTACAACCGCTACCAGTGCTCCTACCCATGAACATACAGATATTCGCGTTCGGAAACAGCCGACCCCTAGACATAGCAGGGGTTTTCACAACCGACATCACCCACAACAGCACAGAAACAGCCACAAAAGCCTACATTTCCAAAGATGGCACAGGATTCCTCCTCAGCTGCCGAACTGCTCAAGATCTAAACCTAGTACACTTCGCATTCGCCATCCATGAAAATACACTCCAAGACTTAACGCAAGAGTTCAAGACGTTATTTGAAGGCATCGGATGCCTCAAAGGACCGCCGCTATGACTACATATCGACGAATCGGTCACCCCCACAGCGCTCAGACATCGCCGAGTGGCATTTCATCTGCGACCCAAAGTTGAGCAAGAACTGCGATTTTTAGAACAGGCAGGAGTCATCGAAAAGGTATTGGGCCCAACACCGTGGGTCTCCCCCATCGTAGTCGCACAGAAGCCCAAACAACCGGTTGCCGTCAGAATCTGCATCGACATGCGCATTCCCAACCTGGCAATTAAAAGGGAGCGACACTTAACTCCAACGGTAGACGACATCCTCGGTGAACTATCAGGGTCTTACTGGTTCTCCAAAATGGACCTCCGGTCAGGATACCATCAAATCATGCTGCACCCAGAGTCACAGCCCATTACCACCTTTTCCACCCACAATGGCCTCTGGAGATACAAGAGGCTAAACTTCGGCATCTCTAGCGCAGCGGAAGTCTTCCAGCATGTCATTAAAGAGGTCCTGCAAGGACTCCCAGGAGTCCTCAACGTGAGTGATGATATCTTGGTCCACGCACCCACCGTTGAAACACACTTGAAGAGGTCTCGAGCAGTGTTCGCCAGACTGCAAAGCAGAGGACTGACACTACACAAGGACAAGTGTGAATTCCTGAAACAAGAAATTTGTTTTTTCGGGTATCGCTTCTCAAAAAACGGAGTCGGACCAGATCCCCTGAAAGTCAGAGACATCCAAGAGGCACCAGCCCCCACCTCGGTTTCAGGGGTAAGGAGTTTCCTGGTTATGGTCACATACTGCAGTCAATTCATGCAAAACCTGGCAGATATCACGGGACCCCTGCGGCAGCTCACACAAGCAAATCCCCAATGGCAATGGGGTGAGGAACAAGAGAGCGCATTCCAAGCCACGAAAAGAGCACTTTCCGCAGAGACCACACTTGCATTTTTTGACCCGCAACGCCACTCACAGTTAGTTGTCAATGCCAGCCCCACAGGTTTAGGAGCAGTGCTGGCACAGAAACAAGATTGCGGAGAGTGGGCCCCAATCGGTTTTGCCAGCCGCACACTCACACCAACGGAGCAGCGGTACTCGCAAATCGAATGAGAAGCCATTGCCATACACTGGGGGTGCTGTCACTACCACCTTTACCTATATGGAAAGCCGTTCTCGGTGGTGACAGACCACAAACCCCTCTTACCACTGTTCAAAGGCTCATCCTCAAAACCACCACCGAGGATAGAGAAATGGATCCTGCAGCTTCAAGGCTACGACTTCACACTGGAGTACCAACCGGGCACAAAGAACCCGGCTGACTTCCTGTCCCGACATGCCCTCACAGCCACGCCCCAGGAAGTGGAGGAAGCGAGGGAAACAGAAGAATACGTCAGAATGGTAGTGGAGTGTGCCAGACCCCTGCTCATACCACTCAACGAAGTTATCACGGCAACTGCCCAGGACGAGTGCCTGCAGATAGCCATAGCAGCCACCAGGACAGGAAACTGGCGGCCCCTCCAACGCCCCGACACCTTTCGAACACAAGAAGCCCAAGCCCGTTTGCATGCGCAATTTACCGTACGGCAGGAACTCTCAGTGAGCGAAGAGGGCTGCCTGTTGAGAGGTCTCCGTTTAGTTATTCCGTCTAGCCTAATGGCCAGAACAGTGTCCCTAGCGCATGGAGCACACCAAAGCATCGTGAAGTCGAAAGCCTGCCTCAGGGACAAAGTGTGGTTCCCTGGTTTGGACAAGCTGGTGGAAGATACAGTCAAACGGTGCCTAGTATGCCAAGCCAGCGGCAACCCTGACCCTCCAGCGCCGATTCTTACAGAGGAAGGGCCCACAGCACCATGGCAACGAGTCAGTGCAGACTTCGGGAGCCTCCCCGATGGCTCGCATATGGTCATAGTGATGGACGACTACTCGCGCTATCCGGAAGTTGAAGTAGTACACCCCACATCTGCCCACACAGTCATCCCCAAGTTCGAAAAAATGATGGCCACCCACGGACTCTTCGGAGAGGTGCGCACAGATAATGGGCCCCCTTTCAACAGCCACGAATGGGCAGAGTTCCTAGCATCAATGAACACCAAACATCGGCGCATCACACCGCGATGGCCACAGCAAATGGAGAGGTGGAGAGGTTTGTAAAAACACTAAACAAGGTCATTCGCATAGCTGTGGCAGAAGGTGAGAACCCAGAGAGAGCGATATATGCCTTTTTGAGAGAGTACAGAGTCACCCCACACGCCACCACAGGAGCCAGCCCCAGCCAACTCTGTTTCGGGAGAGCAGTGACTGATGCCATCACCCATCATGGGCAGCGAGGCCACCGCCGCCTGACAAGTCGACAGCCAGAAGAGCCAGCACCAACGCGCAGGCTTCCAAAAAACGGAGAGCCCGCAAAGTGACAGTACAAATAGGCGACACCGTCCTGGTAAAGGACCGCCACCCAGGAGGGAAATTCCATCTCCCGTTCAAGGCACGGCCGTGGACCGTGACCGCTGTGAAAGGCACCATGATAACAGCCCGACGAGGACCGGAGACAGTAACACGCAACGCAGCATTCTTCAAACATTTACCCCAAGCAACAACTGGTGAGAGAGACACAGATAGCACCGACGGATGGGCAGATTTAGATGTGGACACTGGAAGCCCAGAATCCACGAGCAGACAAGCAGAAGGTGACCCAGAACACAACACAGCCCACCCAGAGGTGGAGCAAAGGCAGAAGCAACCTACCGGAGCGACAACACCCAATGAGAGGACAGAAGAGACCCAGGTGTCAGACCGAACAGGGAGTGGGAGATACATGTTAAGACACAACCCGGGCCCCTCCCGACGATACGAGGACTATGCCTGTGATTGACTAACCCCAGGGCACCCTCCAGAAGAAGGGAGAACCGTTCTACTGAAGAGAGCCACAAAGGCCAAGTAAACGCATTACCCGTTTGTTTCTGTTTGTTCTTGTTAAATCGTTCCCTTCACCGTTGGGGAGAGATGTAGTGTCATCACCGGTACTGGACTATACCACTACGCGGATGCGGAAGTGGTGAGTGTGATGTTACCCCTACGATCGGGGTGGAATAGACTGCACCGTGACGAGTGGTGGGAGTGGATAAATAGACGACGGAATGGGCGCGAAAGACAGAGTGAATGTAGGAGGTGAATAAAAGAGCTATATCCCCAAGCACAGGTTTTCACGTATTTGTTGGGGGCTTGCGCGGAACCTGACAATTGGCGACGAAGGTGGGCCTACCACCATTGGTAGTGCCACCACCCACGACCGCGGTGCCCCATCAGGCAAACAGAAAGGCCGAACCGCCCCACAGAGCTTCGCCTACCTGCAGGAGAAGCCGACTGTCTGTCCGGGAAAGCGGCGGATCCCCGCGGCTGGCGCCGCTGGAAGTGGGGTGCCAAGATCGACGGGGTGCCAAGATCGACGTGGCACCAAAGGGCTGCACACCCCCAAAAGACTCGGCCTCTCCAGCGACACGACTCGTGAGCAGAGGCAGCCGGCGTGCTGCGGCGATAAAGGTACCCGGCCCCGCCCGACAGGAACACGCGCTGCTCAGCGCGAGGGCAGCAAGCACTGGGGAAGTGCCCCGCCCCTCCCGGAGGCTCTCAAGAGCACGCGCTGCCCAGCGCGAAGGCAGCAAACACCGGGGAAGTGCCCCGCCCCTCCCGGAGGCTCCCAAGAACACGCGCTGCCCAGCGCGAAGGCAGCAAGCACCAGGGAAGTGCCCCACCCCTCCAGGAGGACACCAATTCTGAGGCGCCCACCCACCGGGCTACCCTAGCCACCGGAAAAGGAAAACAAAAAAGAGAAGGACTACAAAAGAGGACTGTGACACACACAGGCCAGCTTCCACCTGAAAAAAAAAAAAAAAAGGGAGCAAAGTAAAACAACTAACCCCGCCCATCAGGAAGGCACGCATAATAAGCCCTATCCTTGCAGGAGCCCCTTTTGCTTCACAGTCCAAGACACAAGTGCCCAAACTAAACACGTCCTGCATCCTCCCACCTCAACCAGACACTGTTCACTATGGCTGGTGTACCACCATTGGAGCCCTTCACCATCACAGGTGCCCCCCCCCCACCCAAGCGGCAAGGTGGAAAGTCTGGGTGGAACGCCTGGAGACATATTTTGAAGCCCTGGACATCAAACCAGAACGGCGCAGACCTCTTCTTCTCCACATTGGGGGAGCAGATATCCACAAAGTATTCAAGTCCATCACGGAAGCACGACCACGCATGTATGAAACACTAAAAGGTGCAATTACCGCACATTTTGAACCATACGCCAACCCTGACTATGAAAGGTTCCTATTGCGCCAAGCCCGCCAAATCACAGATGAGTCCGTCTACGTCTTCTACGCCAGGCTGAAAGAACTAGCCAGCTGCACTCTGCCCGACGAAATCCGAGCACAATTTATACAGGGATGCTCCTCGACAAAACTCAGAGAACGCATTCTCCAGCAACCCAACATGCTGATGAAAGATATCCTCACACTAGGACGCTCCCAAGAGTTGGCGTGGGCTTGGGCAGCCCACATGGAACAGGCACCGACAACCCAGGCAAAAGCAGAGGCAGTCATCATCAGTGACAACAAACACACCACGACAAAAAGGGGAACCCTATGAAGGAAGGCTACGGGGCAGACCATGCAAGTGGTGCGGCGGCCCAGCACCACACCCGACCACCTGCCCAGCGTGGGGCAAAATATGCAACGCATGTGGTAAACTCAATCATTTTGCCAAAGTCTGCAAATCAGCACCGAAGCAAGCAACCAACACCACAAGGAAAACCGTCAAAATGGTGGAAACCACGTGGGCCAAGACTCAGACAGCGACATGGACAATGACCAACACACAATCCATGTCGTTCACACCGTCGGAGGCCGACGATTACCCACATGCACCGTCATAGTCAAAGGGTCTCCAACACCGGCACTGGTGGACACAGGCGCGTCCATAAACTTAATGGCGATGGACGTATATAACAACTTACTACAACCGCTACCAGCGCTCCGACCCACGAACATACAGATATTCGCGTTCGGAAACAACCAACCCCTAGACATAGCAGGGGTTTTCACAACCGACATCACCCACGACAGCACAGAAACAGCCACAAAAGCCTACGTTTCCAAAGATGGCACAGGATTCCTCCTCGGCTGCCGAACTGCTCAAGATCTAAACCTAGTACACTTCACGTTCGCCATCCATGAAAATACATTCCAAGACTTAACGCAAGAGTTCAAGACGTTATTTGAAGGCATCGGATGCCTCAAAGGACCGCCGCTACGACTACATATCGACGAATCGGTCACCCCCACAGCGCTCAGACATCGCCGAGTGGCATTTCATCTGCGACCCAAAGTTGAGCAAGAACTGCGACTTTTAGTACAGGCAGGAGTCATCGAAAAGGTATCGGGCCCAACACCGTGGGTCTCCCCCATCGTAGTCGCGCGGAAGCCCAAACATCCGGATGCCGTCAGAATCTGCGTCGACATGCGCATTCCCAACCTGGCAATTAAAAGGGAGCGACACTTAACTCCAACGATAGACGACATTCTCGGTGAACTATCAGGGTCTTACTGGTTCTCCAAAATGGACCTCCGGTCAGGATACCATCAAATCATGCTGCACCCAGAGTCACAGCCCATTACCACCTTTTCCACCCACAATGGCCTCTGGAGATACAAGAGGCTAAACTTCGGCATCTCCAGCGCAGCGGAAGTCTTCCAGCATGTCATTAAAGAGGTCCTGCAAGGACTCCCGGGAGTCCTCAACGTGAGTGACGATATCTTGGTCCACGCACCCACCGTTGAAACACACTTGAAGAGGTCTCGAGCAGTGTTCGCCAGACTGCAAAGCAGAGGACTGACACTACACAAGGACAAGTGTGAATTCCTAAAACAAGAAATTTGTTTTTTCGGGTATCGCTTCTCAAAAAACGGAGTCGGACCAGATCCCCTGAAAGTCAGAGACATCCAAGAGGCACCAGCCCCCACCTCGGTTTCAGGGGTAAGGAGTTTCCTGGTATGGTCACATACTGCAGTCAATTCATGCAAAACCTGGCAGATATCACGGGACCCCTGCGGCAGCTCACACAAGCAAATCGCCAATGGCAATGGGGTGAGGAACAAGAGAGCGCATTCCAAGCCACGAAAAGAGCACTTTCCTCAGAGACCACACTTGCATTTTTTGACCCGCAACTCCACTCACAGTTAGTCGTCGATGCCAGCCCCACAGGTTTAGGAGCAGTGCTGGCACAGAAACAAGATTGCGGAGAGTGGGCCCCAATCACTTTTGCCAGCCGCACACTCACACCAACGGAGCAGCGGTACTCGCAAATCGAACGAGAAGCCATTGCCATACACTGGGGGTGCCGTCACTACCACCTTTACCTATACGGAAAGCCGTTCTCGGTGGTGACAGACCACAAACCCCTCTTACCACTGTTCAAAGGCTCATCCTCAAAACCACCACCGAGGATAGAGAAATGGATCCTGCAGCTTCAAGGGTACGACTTCACACTGGAGTACCAACCGGGCACAAAGAACCCGGCTGACTTCCTGTCCCGACATGCCCTCACATCCACGCCCCAGGAAGTGGAGGAAGCGAGGGAAACAGAAGAATACGTCAGAATGGTAGTGGAGCGTGCCAGACCCCTGCTCATACCACTCAACGAAGTTATCACGGCAACTGTCCAGGACGAGTGCCTGCAGATAGCCATAGTAGCCACCAGGACAGGAAACTGGCGGCCCCTCCAAAGCCCGACACCTTTCGAACACAAGAAGCCCAAGCCCGTTTGCATGCGCTATTTACCGTACGGCAGGAACTCTCAGTGAGCGAAGAGGGCTGCCTGTTGAGAGGTCTCCGTTTAGTTATTCCGTCTAGCCTAATGGCCAGAACAGTGTCCCTAGCGCATGGAGCACACCAAAGCATCGTGAAGTCGAAAGCCCGCCTCAGGGACAAAGTGTGGTTCCCTGGTTTGGAGAAGCTGGTGGAAGATACAGTCAAACGGTGCCTAGCATGCCAAGGCAGCGGCAACCCTGACCCTCCAGCGCCGATTCTTACAGAGGAAGGGCCCACAGCACCATGGCAATGAGTCAGTGCAGACTTCGGGAGCCTCCCCGATGGCTCGCATATGGTCATAGTGATGGACGACTACTAGCGCTATCCAGAAGTTGAAGTAGTACACCCCACATCTGCCCACACAGTCATCCCCAAGTTCGAAAAAATGATGGCCACCCACGGACTCTTCGGAGAGGTGCGCACAGATAATGGGCCCCCTTTCAACAGCCACGAATGGGCGGAGTTCCTAGCATCAATGAACACCAAACATCAGAGCATCACACCGCGATGGCCACAAGCAAATGGAGAGGTGGAGAGGTTCGTAAAAACACTAAACAAGGTCATTCGCATAGCTGTGGCAGAAGGTGAGAACCCGGAGAGAGCGATATATGCCTTTTTGAGAGAGTACAGAGTCACCCCACACGCCACCACAGGAGCCAGCCCCAGCCAACTCTTTTTCGGGAGAGCAGTGACTGATGCCATCACCCATCATGGGCAGTGAGGCCACCGCCGCCTGACAAGTCGACAGCCAGAAGAGCCAGCACCAACGTGCAGGCTTCCAAAAAACGGAGAGCCTGCGAAGTGACAGTACAAATAGGCGACACCGTCCTGGTAAAGGACCGCCACCCAGGAGGGAAATTCCATCTCCCGTTCAAGGCACGGCCGTGGACCGTGACCGCAGTGAAAGGCACCATGATAACAGCCCGACGAGGACCGGAGACAGTAACACGCAACGCAGCATTCTTCAAACATTTACCCCAAGCAACATCCGGTGAGAGAGACACAGATAGCACCGACGGATGGGCAGATTTAGATGTGGACACTGGAAGCCCAGAATCCACGAGCAGACAAGCAGAAGGTGACCCAGAACACAACACAGCCCACCCAGAGGTGGAGCAAAGGCAGAAGCAACCTACCGGAGCGACAACACCCAATGAGAGGACAGAAGAGACCCAGGTGTCAGACCGAACAGGGAGTGGGAGATACATGTTAAGACACAACCCGGGCCCCTCCCGACGATACGAGGACTATGCCTGTGATTGACTAACCCCAGGGCACCCTCCAGAAGAGGGGAGAACCGTTCTACTGAAGAGAGCCACAAAGGCCAAGTAAACGCGTTACCCGTTTGTTTCTGTTTGTTCTTGTTAAATCGTTCCCTTCACCATTGGGGAGACATGTAGTGTCATCACCGGTGCTGGACTACACCACTACGCGGATGCGGAAGTGGTGAGCGTGATGTTACGATCGGGGTGGAATAGACTGCACCGTGACGAGTGGTGGGAGGGGATAAATAGACGAGGGAAAGGGCGCGAAAGACAGAGTGAATGTAGGAGGTGAATAAAAGAGCTATATCCCCAAGCACAGGTTTCCGCGTATTTGTTGGGGGCTCGCGCGGAACCTGACAACCCTGACCCCCACTTTCTTCATCCCACTTAAAGTTCTGCTGCTTGGGTACCAGGGCACCTGGTTCCTTTACCCTCAGTGAATGCCGTTATGACCTTTGATCTTTATTACAAGCAATCAAGCGTGCTTTGATATGAGAACCCGCTTGAAATAAGAAAATAAAACACAATACAATGTGGGAAGATTACAGGGCCAGCTTGACCTGACAACTCACATAGCGCCACCGTCTGTCATGTCACACGATTTTGGCTCCCATCATAGGGTCACCAGGTGAGGAGGCGAAATCACACGGTGGCATGACAGCTGGAAAGCACTGCATAGAGCGGCTTTCTAGCTCTTGTTTGGAGCTATAAGCAACAGGTGCCCATTAAGGTGTGTATAAAGACCCCCAGGACATCGGGTACAGCCTCTGCGACCCTTTTTTTTTTTGAGTGGGAGGGTTCACAGAGGGATTTGTGGAGGCCACAGTGCTTCTAAGGTAGCGCCAATTAAGAGGCCCCACCCATTCAAAAGCCCCGCCCCCTCCTCAGAAGGTGACATTTTTGTGTAGGTTGGCAGGTCTACATTCCATCTTCAGTAAGCCCAAAGCCTGACCCCGTCCTACCCGGCTCCCTGCTACTTCTTCTGCATGCAGCGGGTTTGCTACCTGAGGTGTCAGACACCACTGCAACCAACCCAAGGAAGGTGCTGGTTGTAGGTTACCACAGTGCTTAATATATATTAAAACAGGTTTAACGCCCCAAAGCATTATTTCAGGAGTCCAGTATTAAACCTATCCTGGCTTCACCGTCTGTCTATGCCCCCAGGCAGTGTCTATTGACTTTCCCTTAAACTCGAAGGGAAGGCATAGAAATACGGCCAAATACTTAAGGTCGGGGTAATTTACTTCCGTTGCATCACTCTCCACTTTCATCTCTTTATTTTACCTCGGGGGGTTCTTTTTAATCCCCGGGCCTTATTTCCGCACTCCATCTTCTCTCTTCTCGGCTTTCCGCTCTCTTGTTCTGGTTCAAAGTCTAAATGAAGAAAAATAAGTTCTGGTCCTCAAACGTGAGTGCAGGTGCCCGCCTACGCATGTGCCCCGACCTGGTGATGACTTGCTTTGAGGCCAGCACTCGAGACTGGTGTCCGAGGCAGTACTTCCAAAGGAATGGTGTTTCATGTACCACATTACGCCTAAAGAATGCGTTCAGCTTAAGAACCTATTGTTAAAATGAAGTTGGAACGCACTTCTTCCCCGCTGGACCAATAAAACTAAAACACATATCCTCAGCAGTTTTTTCCTTCTTTTTGAGGATTCTTTTATGTGAAGTAGGTCGTCGCCCCCGGCGCTTCATACTCTAAAACACAATTAAATAAAATGGAGCTGTTTCTTTGTACTTTTCTTACACAGTCAGCTCTTGATGTCACGGTGACTTTGTTCATGCTCGAGACTGAAAAATAATTTGGTAACATGGTTTTATTTTAGGTAATGTCCCTCTGCTATGGGCTTCTGCATTTCTGCAATGTCCTCTTTTGATACTACCCTGAACATGAACATAAAAAGGAGGAATAAATGAAAAGCCTTCCATCAGAGTGTATGAAATATATTTCATAATGTTTATCTGTCTGACATGTTAGATCAGTTTCTGCTGTATGTCAGTCAGACTTGCTTTAATCGGGCATATAGCTCAATCGGCATACACGTGCAAGGTATATGGCCTCTTCCAGATTCTCATATTAGCAGATATATGGCCCAATCAGAACTGTTACTAGTAATCATTCTGGGTAGCATTCCATTCCATTGTTTTCGTTCACATGTGCCTCCACAAAAGAAGACCAACCTTAGGCAAGCTAATCTTCACCATGTATTGAGAGAAGTCCTGTCAAACTGCTTGGAAATGTTCTCCCTATGCACATTAATGAAAGCGATTCCAGGAGTGATTAAGATCTTGTTGGGCCTCATCGGTGAGGTACATCTTGAATTCTAGCTCCAGTGTGCTTTGGGACCAGCACCCACCTGCGTACCCTTTGTGGAAAAAAGGAAAGTGGCGAAAGGAAATGCTTGCATCAACTTAACCACTTCTCATAGCTATGGGTAGCACCTCATTCCATTTGGTTCTCCTACTTTGTGCAATTACAGAAGAAAATCGGTCATTTGAGAATCAGACTTGGCCCTGGCCCAAAAGGAGCAGTCCAACCCTTACAGTTAGGCCGTATGTCCTCTGCATCGCAAAACACAAGCATCCACAGACATATTTATTGGGCTTTGTTGGGCCTGGCCCTTTTCTGCAGGGTCATCACCAAACCTTTTGCCTTCCTCCTCCTACTTTTTGCTGAATTTGTTTTTGTTGGCCTTAGGACTCTGTGCACGTTAGCATGTAAGATTGGATTATACTCAATTGGCATTAATTTACTTTTAAGCACGTAATAAAGAATTACTACATGTACTCCTACATGTACCCAGGGCCTGAAAATGAAATGCTACTAGTAGGCTTGTAGCACTGATTGTGCCACCCACTTCAGGCCTGCCATTGCAGCCTGTGTTTGTGCAGTTTTAAATTGCCATGTGGACCTGGCAAAGTAAACCTTTTGCCAGGCTCAAATCTTCTTTTTTTAATAGGTATAAGTTACCCCTCAGTTAGGCCTTGGACAGCCCCAAAGGCAGGGCACAGTATCTAAAAGGTTGGACGTGTACTTTTAAGTCTTACATGTCCTGGTAGTGATTAACTTTTGTCTTGAATTCGTTTTTCACTACTGACAGCCCTATCTCTTGCACAGAATAACATTGGAGTTGCCTGTTTACATTTTATAAGCATAATTTCCAAATGGGAAGAGATTATTAGATCATGTTTGGTGTCACTGGAAAACCTAGTTTAAAATCCTAACTTATGGTAAAGTAGGATTTAAAATTACAATTCTAAAAATGCCACTTTTTGAAAGTGTACCACCTATATCAGGGTTGGGCCCTTATAAGTCAGCAAGGCTATGCCGCTAATAGTTCAAGCATCACACAAGTGCCAGTACTAATGCTACTTCTACACACCATTTGTTTCCTTCATGACCACTATATTCAATAACAGTGATCATCATTTATTATTTTGAGTCATTAATCATAGCACTTTTTTGATAAAGATTATCACCCACAAAAGAAAAATATGAATATATATAATAGATATACGTTACAATACATTACACCCAATCCACATCACAACAATGACATTTCATACAAACATAACATGTAGTACAACAAACAAATATGTCAGTTCTGAATTTAGTTGCCTACTATGAGATACTACTTTATTACACACTGTACAAATAACTCAAAACTCCTTGATCAATTGGCCCTGGCAACCAATCAGTACTGAGATAGTCAAACCCAGGGGTACAACTTTCTTCACATTAGGTCACTTCCACCCTGATTGCCAGCGCCTATTGTTTCATGCACTCTTTGGTTGCACACTTGTCAACGCGTTTTGAACCCATAACCTTTTTTCAGGTTCTCCTCAGAACTGTTGATCACTAAAACAAAAAAACAAACACTATTCATACAACTAAACTCAACATCATTAGGAAGTAGAGAATAAAAGACTGCAGCCATCACCAATTTACCTCATGTCCACTAAATGTTGCCTGAGAATCCTATGAGGAAGCTTTCCTTTAATGGGGCAACCTGAAACAACAGACATGAGGTTCATTGCCATTACTCTGTGATAAAAAAACTTCAACCAGAACCAGTTATGTGCCTACACACCACAATCTATGGTAATCACTGCTTGATATCCAAACTCAATTGAAGACAGAATCCTTAATCTTGCTCAAGACGGACAGCGTTGTTCTAAAAGACTAAAACAAAAAGGACGAAATGCTACTCCGGCTTCCATTCGTATACAAATGTGACTTTACCGTGGTACTGCCTTATTTTCCTGAGCACTTAGCTATTTTGAATATTGTTTAACCTGTACTATAGTTTTTAACAGTAGATGGTTTAACAACTCCAATCACCGAGGGCACCCAACTTACATTGCAAGGTCCCTACATGCACTTTTGCCAACTATAAGAAGAACAACCCTTTGCTACAGTATGGCACCGATTAAAAGTTCAATGCACACTGTTTTGAACACATACATGAACTGCGTCTGCTATGGCACCATTGTAAATGAAATGGTGACAAATCCAAACTTTCTTTCCATGTTGTGTTCAATACATTCAATGAAAGCGGGTGTGGCATTTTCAACAGCCTGTGTCCAGCTTCTTTACGTGAGGCTGATTTACACCGGAACTTGTATTACTTCCTTTCCTGTCACGTTGTAGCCAATTGGTCAGTGGTGCCTAAGCTCGCCTCCATGACCTAGAGCCTCTAGCTAAAAACATTCTGGAACATATAATTCTTACATCCACACAATCAGACCGGGCTTATATCTGGCAAACATTTGGGGGCTATGGAGTGCATTAAGCACCTATCACTTTATAACATTGTATTCACCAGTGACAAATTCTGCAGTTCAGTCATCTCACTCAATCTATCACTCACAGTATTAAAATACAAAATGAGGTGTGCCTCTTTCCGAGTGAGCTTCCTGTCAGCAGCCCCTCCTCAGGGGTCAGACTTTTAGAAAGTTGGCATTTTCTTGCCTTAGCCATTTGGTGCCTGCAGCCTATCTCTGGTCACATGGCTAGGTGTAGTTGGCTGTTAGGCTTTGTGTATTCCTCCTAGTCAGCCACACACAATGGGAGCTTAGGCCACCACTGGCAGGATGAGAGGGAGAAGCTGGGCTCAACCTCAGTTACACCTGAATATGCTATGTCCTGTCTCCACACAAAGGGCTGCATACCCCCTGTAGTTAGTTTGGAGCCAGGGAAGGGAAGGCAGGGCATCTATGCACTTCAAAGGCATGCCTCTAGAAGCTTCTCCCCCACCGTACACAACTGTGTATAAAAGAAGAACCTTGCACACCAACTCTTCAGTACACTTCTGGACCTGAGGATACTCTGCCAGGAAGGACTGGTGGGCTGCTACAAGGACAGCCAAATGCTCGACTGCTGCTCGCAAGGAACTGCTTCCTTGTTGTGCTGGCCTGCTGCCCTCTTGCCTGGGGAAGACAAACTGGACCTGCAAATTCATATTGAAACCAGGACCTCAGAGTGACTCAAAGGACTAGTCTGCTGTCCTCCTGATCTGAGCTTCCGGGACATAAAAGGCTCCCCAACCAGCTCTGGGACGCAGCTGCAGCTAGTTCCCGACCCCGAGTAGTGCCTCTCTGGTCCTAGTCCCTTGGTGTGGCTCCCGGGCTCTTTAAATAAAGCTGTAAATCAACCCAGCATTTACACTGAGACCCCACTGAGCACTAATACCTCCCTGCTCCCCACCCACCCACGCAGAGTCTAACAGGAGTACTCCTTCTGCAGTGTGTCATGGAGGAGGCGTTCTTGAGGCAGTTTTCACTCCACATAAAGTAGCTCAGAGGGTTAATCTACCTGCTGCAAAGAACAGATTTGTATTTTATGTGGCTAGCTGAATAGATTAGTAAAGTCAGCCTTTACCAGGGCTTTTAAACAAATCAAATGTTTGTGAGAGTAGGTTCTATGGAGAGATCAGGGACACTTTGCTGATTGCTAGTAAGGGAATCCAAAAAGTAGGTCATGAGGGTAGGGTGCCTAAGAAGATTGCTTCACCGGGTTCCACCAGTGCTAAGGCTGGCCCTACCCATTTTATCAGTACAAGTGGAATCAAAATTTCTTCCCAAACTCCCAGCTTCAAAAGGGGTGAATCAATTTGAAACATCTAGTGCTAATATTCCCTGTGAGCATAATTACAGACCATGTTTCCCATCACCAACAATGTGCAGCAATGCTTGTAACTTAGCAATGTGTTTAATAACACAGGCAGACTGGTGCACCCAGGGTGAAAATAAGACCAACACTGAAAAGAAGATAACACTTGTCAATGACACACAGAAACAAATTAGGGGGCAGGACAGTCGAGAAGAAACAGTTAAAACTAAAATGGAGATAAGGGCTTGGCATTAAAATAAGCCAAGGAGAAAAACCTACATCAAAGAAAAAGAGGAAAGTGAAGGAGCTGAAAAATACCACAGAACTGAAATTAGCTAGGAAACCCAATTAGCTAAAGGGATCTAGGAAACTCATGAAATCAAAATATGCAAACCCCTCACAAGAGGAGAACACTGAGTTTACAAATGTATGAAGAAAGCACTTTGAAAGGTGCTCTATGGCTGTCATAAAGACCCCTGATTGAGTACACATGATGCAAATAAATACAGATGTCTTTATATGAAGTTCTCATTTTTCTTACTGTTGCTCTAGTTGGAGTGTGAATAGTAAGTTGAACCCTATAAAGTAAGTGCATCACTTACCCCACTGTTAATTAGGTTGGAGTGGGAATAGTGAATCTGACCCCTCTAAAGTCCAACACTTTTCCTACTCTTGCCCAGTTTGGCATGGTAATAGTAAATCTAATGTCTCCAAAATCCTACACTTTCCCCTTTGTTGCTCAGTCTGGAGTGTGAATAGTAAATTTTACTCCTCCAATATCTAATACTTTTCCTACTGGTGGTTACGTTGGTGTGCGAATAGTACATTTGATTTTCTCAGATGTGTTTTGATTATGATTTCTCTTTGAAGTATGTTACATTGGTATGTTTGTGAAGGGACAGACAACGGTGATACAAAAACACACTTACCTGAAATAGATCAGGCATTGGCTGCTTTGTACCCTGTGGTGTAGCTCCATGGGGGGTGTTTGGGGTGTTCCCTCCCCCTAAAGAATGTATTCAGTACTAAGTAGTTGGGTACAAGTGCTTTCAGCCAAGTAATGTGAAATGTATGGCAGGTTTCACCTATGATATTTATATGGCCACACTATCAAAAACACACAATCTCTCTCCTCTATCTTTTGAAGGCCTTAACATTTTTTGATAAGTTTAAAAAAAACCTGCATTTTCAGTTCCCCTAACAATCTGCACTTCTCTCTTTTTCCACTGCCCCTTAAGCGACCTTCATGACCTGCTTCTCATATAATGTGTTTTAACTAGATTTCCCAGCATGATTGGCTAGTGAAACACCTGTCAGACTTCTAGAAGAGGAATGCAGGAAAAGATAGCATGAAGTTGTCTGAAAGGAGAAAACCTGTCTCACAACCCCAGACATTTTATTATGGATACATTTCATGTGTTTTCAGTCAGGTGAAAATAAAAACAGATTGCTAAAATGCTTAAACCCAAGCTTCTTAGAGTTTATCCTCACTCATCCCTCCACAAAGTGGTGGGAGAAGTAGAATTTTAAAAATGGAAGCTCTTGTGTACAAGTTGGCACAAGGGCAACAGAGGTTACAGTGGGCTCCTGGGAGATGTATTTGTACAACCTAGCAAGAAAGGTAGTCCCTCCAACACACTTTAAAGACTGAAACCCAACAAATTAACCAAGTGTCACAAACTTAAGATACTGTTGTATGGAAGTTAGTGCATGTCTTAGGACTGCAAAGGGGACATGCTGTTCTACCCTCAGTGGTCCTAGAAAAATAAGGAGCCAGAGAAGATCCTTGTTTTTACTTTAATAACTTTGAGAGGATAGGTCTCGTAGCCACCTGCCAGTAGACAAGTGGAGACAATGCTTATGGCCATTATTTTCAGGGAACTTACAGGCCGCTTACCAGGCTGCAAACCCATGGGGTTTTACTCCCCATGCAGACATTAGAAGAGTATCCTAAGAAAACTGGGAGTGGATAACAAGACCTATAGAGTCAGGTTACACCAAGAAAGAGAGTGTTGTAGAATCTCTTCGTGCCCTATTTTAAAGAGTTAATGATCTGGCAGATAAGTGACTAAAGACAAATACCATCACCAAGGAGGGGATATTGAAGAAAATATATTTGGAACAGTTTTTGAACGCCATTCACCTCCAAGTGCAAATACAGGTTAAACAACATAGTAATCTCACCCTGGCAACAGTAGTAGAAATTGCTTCTGCCTATAATCAGGCACAGGAAACTAGGGCTTAGTTAGAGGACTCTGGGGTAAAAGGGAGAGTGCTACGGTTTGGGATAGAAGGAAAACTCCAACCTGAATAGGTGCTTCCAGTAACATATAACTGAAATGTGGTGCCCCACTTTGGTCCTCAATGCTTTCATTGTGTTAATTGGGGACATACCACTAGATTTTGTCCTTGCAAGGAAGGAGAAGGAACTGTGAAGACTGGACTGGCTAGGAAACCAGTGTGTGTTACAGGTTAGGTCATGGTCCATCATTACTATTCAATATAGGTAAATTGGAATCCTGTGGAGGCCTTAAAAAATACCAAGTGTTGACACTGTATGATACAGCCACAAGTAGTAGAACCACCCCATTTACTTGGAGGAAGAGACATACTTTCTCAATTGTTCGTACCTCAACACTTTATGTAAAATGTGATTTATTTTTAAATGTCTTTATTCGCATTTTAAGATTGCAAATAATATGCTACATTTGAAAGCAATAGAACTATCAAGTTAAATCCCTGAGCCAGAACAAAGAAACAAGTGAACAGATCTGCAGCATAGTAGTATCTTGTCTCCCAGGGGGTTGCCCAATAAGGGCACTCCATTTTCGCCTTAGTGGAGGGGAGGAGGTCTATTAAGGGAGGGACGTGACATACAAGCACATATACAAAATGGCTCACATTCCTGTGTCAGACCGTACGGTGGCACACAGGGCGAAAAAGAGCAGGCGACCAGCAGCACTGTATCATCCACCTATCACATATCTTAAGCACATTGCTCACTCAGATAGCCGCTAGAGACATCTGGTCATCACAAAAGGGGGGAGCAGGGTAGCCATTTGGGTGCGCTATGGTTCAACTCAGTCTTCAACCACAGTGTGAGTGGCCGCAGCCGAAGTCCCTGGTGAGCTCGGGGCAGAGCCACCAACCACCACTTCACCATCTTCTCCCTGAAGGTCTACCACTGCGCCCTGGATATCTAGGTCCCTTTCCGCATTATTATCTGAATGGACTTTCCATAGTTGACACTCTTCAGGCAATGCCCCCTCCAGTAGACCAGCCCTCCATTTACCCCTTGTTTGTGGCATTGGGCATGTCTAGTGAATTGTGATACGCCATCTGGCATGTACTGGTACCAGCTGAACAAATCTGTGTCTCATCATGCTACTTTTTTTAAGGTGCGGCAATAGTCCCAGTAGTCAATGTTGTGTTGTTAGTTTAGCTTTTGCTCCCATCACTTCCTGCACCTCCCGTAATATCGCCTCCCAAAAGGGAGGGAGAAGCCAAAACAATCTCTACTCAGAAATTCTTTTGGGCAAGGATTTTTGGACCACATAAGGCAATATGGTAAGGAGTGTGAAGTATGTCAAGAAATAGTCAGTGCCAACCCACCAAAGCCACATTGTTAGGTCTGACACCCTTGACTGGTGTTCTCCCAAACACTTTGCCAAACATTTTGTCCTCGCCTGGTTCTCCAAACAGAGGGATGGATGTCAGTCCTACTTTGAGGTCATATCCTTCAGCCCGAATTGCCCAGGCTTCAGACAATATGGCAATAGTCCTGCCTTGCCTTGACTGGCCTCTTTGAGGAATTTACTGTAACATTAGGTGATGGCCTAAACAAGCCCCCAAAATCTGGAATCTTCTATCATCATTGGCCTCTGAAATCCGTTTCTTTACTGAACATAGCTTGACGCCTCAGCACCCCCATCGATTTCCATCGCTCTTCTGAATAACTATCAGCTAGTCAGGCTGGATAGAGAATATAGACAGGGAGGCATAGTAGCCATCGCTTTTTGAGACACTGTAAAGGTTGAACCTAGAGAATCCATGCTAGCAGACTGGGTAAGTTTTTAACTAAAAAAATGGTATGAAATTAAAAAATTATAAAAACTGTTCTGAAACACAAAAGATTGATAAAATTACATGAATAAAAATCAGCACGAGGGATCCACCTGTACCTCTGCTGAATTTAAGGCTCTCTTGATAAACATGTGAAAATATGTGAAAGCCCCTACAATGACGACCAGTTTTCGACTTAAAGCTTCCTGGCAAACAAACCATTATCTACGGAGAAAGGGAAGATATACTAACAAAAGATTTTGTTGCAAAATAGTATTACTTTTCTGAAGCTACAATACGCAACATAAGTTCCTTGTAACACTTGCAACTTTCCAAGAAATTATTTCTGGGTCAGAGACCTGGGAGTTTGTTAAATCCCTTACTGATTCATTGCACCACTTCAATAGGAACTATTACAGTTAACTGACTCTGATATAGAGCAACCATTGTCCTCATTTTTACTTCATCATTGATATAAAAATACAGCCTGCTAGAGCTTGATTTTTAAAAAGCAAACAAACAAATAAATAAATAAATAAATAAATAAACAAATGACTGAATAAAGTGCAGGGTCCAAACTTTTACTTAAAAGCTCACTGCTGCATTGCCAAACACCACGTTTGCCAAAGACAAAGGCCGCCTAATCTAAACTGTATCAAACGCCATTTAAAAGTGCAAAGGGAAAATTAGTTATTTTCATACAAAGTAAACCCTGCTATGGTCAGGCGATAAAATTATTTTTCATTTTTTAAAATAACTGATTCTAGTAAAAACATACAATAAGTTGTGCAGTAATAGAAGATTTACAACGACTCACATATGAATTCAACTCCATCATCAGTAAACGCACTCATCTATGGGTGCATGCTTAGGAGGGCAAAAAACTGTTTTACTTAGATGAATTATCTACCGAGATCAAGGCTTTGAACTGCTATACAGGCAAAGCAATGACCATGCAGTCATTGCAGATTTAAAACAACTCAAATATGAATTTAACTTCATCATCAGCAAACGCGCCCATCAATGGGTTCATGCTCAGAAGGGCAAAAATGTGTTTTACTTAAACAAGGCTGGTCGATTACTAGTGGCATGTTTGAAGTTCAAATGCAATTCCAGTGGCATCCAGAATACCATAGACAAACAGGGTAAATTACAATAATCAACAGATGAAATACTAAAAGTCTTCCAAAAATGTTATACCAATTTATACACCCTGTCCGTTAATACCTCCAAGGATGCCTGTCTAGAATTCCTTCGTAACCTCCCAATAAAACCAATTTATACCGACAAGCAACTATCCTTAAACGGTCCAATTAGCAGGGGCGAGATTAGTCTACCTGTAAAAAGTATCCCAGCTGGTAAAGCAGCAGGACCGGGCAGTCTACTCATTGACTTCTATAAAACCTTTGTTCCCACGATTATAGAGCCAGTGGAGTTGGCCCCAAAGCATTTCCTTACCTCTGGTTTTGTGTCGAGGTCTACCTCCGAGGCTAACATCGTGGTCATCCACAAAGATGGGAAAGACTATTCCAACTATAAAAACTTTAGATTCATCTCTCTTATCAACATAAAGGTGAAGATGTATGCCAAAATCCTCACCAAACGCTTTGCCCCCCTAATACCTAAATTGGTCCACCTTACCCAGACAGGCTTTATCAAAGGCTGTCTGGTCTATGACAACATTGGCTTATTTTGCTGTGTGACCGAAAAAGCCTCTAGCCCACTCCCTCCTCCAGCAGTAACTATAGCCTTACACACAGAGAAGTCCTTTGACAAGGTGTTGTGGCATTACCTAGAAGCCATCCTATCAAGATTGAACCTAGGTGACCCCTTCATCAGAATGACCAAGGCTTTATACCCCAACCCCTCAGCTGGCATTAACATTAATGGTGCCTTATCTCAACTCCTTGCCCTACATCAGGGCACCAGCCAAGGATGCCTACTATCCCATCTACTATTGCTTTTGGTCTTTGATTTCCTTCTAGTAATGTTAAATGAATCCGCAAACATCCCAGGCATACAATTCGGGGATATAGCCCATACATATTTACAGAATCACCAAACTTAGTCATCCTAACAATCCTGGATATTACTGACCATTTCTCCCACTTTTCTGGCTATTCGTTAAAGAAGGATAAAACAGAGATCCTACCTCTAAATATCCACTGCCACCCCTCCATTGTTGGTTCCTCTAACTTTCAGTGGAAATCTAATATTAAAAATCTTGGTATCTGGTTCTGCAATCTAAAATTAGGGACCTGTTGTCCACGTGATCTTCCAAACATATCTCATGGTGGCCAGACTCAAACCTATCAAATTATTGGTGTCCCCTCTGATTAACTTTCTTTCTAGTATGCTCCCCGTCCGCCTTCCTCACGACTACTTCCTTAAAATCGATAGGATTGTTTCAGAATTCCTCTAGAACAACAAAAAAGCTAGAATCAACCTCAAAAAGTTGAGAGTCAACCTCAAACTAGGTGGTTGCAACTTCCCTAATTAGGTAATCTACCAAAATGCATTCTTGGCCTCCGAAGGTGCACGCTGGTTTGAAACTGATTCCCTTGGAAAGCCTGTATGGCTAAATGTGGAAATGTCAATCAGTCATCCATTCTCCTTAGCTGCCAACCGGGCTATGATTCATCAAATCAACCTGCATTTTAGGAAGATCTTTAGAGACACAATTTCAGTCTCACTGTCTGTGGATAAATCCCTGGCATCTAACATACATAAATCTCTCACTCTTGTGTTCTGGGACAATAAGAAGCTTCAGACCAGCAACTGGCCGGCCACCCGTCTCATGTGGGCAACTAAATGTATCTCAGTACTATCGGACCTTTACACAGACTCCGAACCACTGTTGTTCACAACCCTCCAAAGCAAATATGATCTTCTAAATATGGATCTGTATGACTTCCTTCAGATCAAAGGGAAAGCAAGGTCCACTTCAGAAATCAACTCTCCCTAGTAAGATACAGCTCATCCTGTTGGGCGGTCATCCTACATCCATCATATCTAAATTACTCATTAATGCCAATCCTCCTCGTAACCCCCCACTACTGAACAAATGGTCTTCATACTTTTCCTCCAAAGATTCCACACCTATTAGCGAAGATGCTTGATAGAAAATCTGCCCACATCTGCCCCAAAATATACAAATCCCTTTCTGATGCAAACAAAGCTCTTTGCGGGCCATTTCTTATACTGGACAACCACCAAACTCTTCAGACTAAAACTTATAGACACGAACAAATGCTGGGCCTGCAAAATTTCACCTGCCGATGCTGAAGATATGTTCCTCTCATTCCCTTGTCTGTCTTCCCTGTGGTCAAACATCTCCTCCCAGTTAAACAAATTATTAAAAATCAGTATTCTCTAACCTTCACATTGATAATTCTTTGTCCACACTCAGCCGAGCCACCAATAAAACTCCCAGAATAAGACCTTTCCTTACTAGACCTGTTACTTACCATTGCCCTCAAGGTCATTCTGATTGACTGGACATCCATTAATATGTCTCCTATCATACCTGGTGGGCATGGGTCACTTATCTTAGAAACACACGCATATCCTAATCTCTTGATAAAGGCAACCCCATTACATCGAACGCATGTGGGAAATTCACCTATATTCACAATGAGGAAACCTCAGGACACCATCTCACGGCTATGAACTCCATGTGCATCCTTGAGTATGACAGCTTACCCTCAACCCACATGACTCACCAGTTTTCCTCCTCCTCCCCACACCCATTAATTTACTTACTCCATTGTAGTATCCTTGCTTTGGTCTTGTGTTACGTTATGCTGTATTTCTTCTATCTTTAATTTTGCACTCTACGTCAACTACCCTGAAGCAAACCACAGACCTAATGTCTTCTAGGAATAGACCGCTACCGGCTGGCTTAAAATCTATAATTCTGTGATCAAATATTTAGTCTTCACCCACCAAGTCAACATCTCTCACATACGATCTTTGACACTCACAATGTTTTCATTTTTGCGACTTTGTGATTATTGTGTTCCTACGTTCCTTCCAAGCCTGCATGTACCGACATCCTATCTTGTTTTGCTTTTATACTTTTGCTCAAAAATGCCAATAAAATATTTAGCAAAAAAAACCACACACAATAAGTGCTCTTTTTTCCTTCCTCCAGAAGTAAGTGGAGGTATAGAAACTTATATCTTGTGCTTTGCACACACGCTTTCCTATAAAGTTGAGAAATCTACGTTTGCACAGGTTAGTCAATGCATACAGCTGCCTGTACTAATCTTATCAATTTATATTTTTAATCTTTTATTTTTTAAATACATGTTATCTGTCACAGCAGACGAATGTACTCAAGTTTTTGTGCTTTATTAAATTTTTTACGAGAAGAGTTTGACAGTGGCGTTGTTTCTTGCAGAGGCTAATCAGGAAAGGTGTGTGTTAGGCATGTGTGTGACAGGAGAGAGTGCACTTCTGTGTCCAGTGCTTGCCCCCAGCTGTAAAGAGAAATCACTGCTGGGTCTGTCAATTGCAATAGCTAATATGTATGCATGGGCTGCATTAATAATAGAAATATATAATGGGTGCCCACAAGCATATGCTAAAATGCTTTAAACGCAAAGCTGCTGCCTCAGATGCAGATATTAATTACTGCTGTGTTATGGACAAATGAGAAAAGCTCAAATCCAGCAGCGTCCTATGTTTTTCAAATCAGGTCTGCCTTTCATATAGCCGTGTGCCCACATTTCCGAAAAAAATGCGTACAAAGAATCAGTTAGTTTATTCATGAGGATATTTACTTAATGTTCCGGGGAATAATTATTATTGGTACAGCGAGTGATGAGGCAGACGTTCAATTTAAGTGGGAGTATTAAGGCAACTACAGAGTGGAATGTAACAAAAGGTGCAACTTCAGTGTATACGTCCAGATGTCACGTGACCCAACATAGGACATGTTCGGGTACCTGTATTCTGTACCACGAGATGTTCAGGGGCGTAGCTTGGTCAGTGTGACTGACGGGGTGTTAACTGCAGATTTCCAAACGATCATGATGGGACAGTGTGTTAAAACACAATGGCCCTCATTACAATCCTGGCGGTCGGTGTTAAAGCGGCGGTAACACCACCAACAGGCCGGCGGTAAAAAAAATTGAATCATGACCACGGCGGAAACTGCCAACACATACAGGCACTTTAACACTCCGACCGCCACGACGGTAGCAACAAACAAAGCGGAGGTAACCACCAACATTCAGGCAGAAGACAACTTACCGCCCACTCCATTACAAACCGCCCATCCGCCAGCCTTTTAGGGGCAGTACCAACGCCATCAAAAGCACGGAGGAAACAGTACTCTGAAGGGAAACGACTCACCTCTCGACACTCAAGGAAGAACCAGGACGCCATGGAGCCCGAGCTGGCAGTGTTCCCAATGCTAGTGTATCTTCTCATACACCAGGAACATGAATGCCAGCGACGCCGACCACGGTGTGTACTGCACCTAGCACACACTGGGGGGGGGAGAGAGTGACACACACACGCAACACCCCCACCCCCAACCCTAACACCATACACACAAACACATCCAACATTACATATACACCCCGTAACCCTTTGGAATAACGCAAGGACAAAAGGAATGGAGTAAAATGGGTGTAATATTAGTAATACTTAGAAATATGTTCATAAAGCTAAAACAGTTTGTACAATATATACAAAAGGCGGGACTATTCCCACTCAAAAATTGTCCACGGCCCACTTTGCCACAACACATAGGCCAAGGCCACACTTGACTCCTGCCTCAATACGGAGAGAACACTGCAGGGGCATCAGGTCGAAAACACACAGGCACCTCAGGGGGACGGGGAATGGAGGGGCACCTCAGCCGGAAGATGGTACAATGCTACTGCTCCTGGAGGGGGCTACATGCCCACTGCTTGGTCCTGGGGAGTGCAAGGCCACAGTCTCTCAAGTGGGTGGTTTGCCCACTGCTTGGTCCTGGGGAGTGCAAGGCCACAGTCTCTCAAGTGGGTGGTTTGCCCACTGTTTGTCCTGGGGAGTGCAAAGCCACAGTCTCTCTAGTGGATGCCTTCTTCCACTGGTTCTGGAGGGGGCATTGTGCCCAGTGTGCTTCATCCTGGCATGGAGGGGCTGAGTGGAGGCCTTCTTCCACTGGTTCTGGAGGGGACCTTGTGCCCAGTGAGCTTCATCTTGGCAAGGAGAGGATGCCTTCTTCCACTGGTTCTGGAGGGGAGGCTTGTGCCCAGTGTGCTTCATCCTGGCAAGGAGGGGCTGAGTGGATGCCTTCTTCCACTGGTTCTGGAGGGGGCATTGTGCCCAGTGTTCTTCATCCTGGCAAGAAGGGGCTGAGTGGATGCCTTCTTCCACTGGTTCTGGAGGGGGCATTGTGCCCAGTGTGCTTCATCATGGCAAGGAGGGGCTGAGTGGATGCCTTCTTCCACTGGTTCTGGAGGGGGCATTGAGCCCTGTGATGCAGATGTTTTGGAGTGCAAGGTCACAGTCTCTCACCTGGGTGTCACAACAACAGCTTTTGCAGGGGCCAGGACGCACTGCAGCCCATGTAGTCACCACTACACACTGCTCTCCGGCGGTGATGGCTGCTCAGTGAATCGCAGTTGCGCTGCATGTGGCGGTGCTGGCAGTGGTAGTTGTAGCCTCCAGGCCTTCACCTGCGGCCTCGGACGGCTTCCCACTGGGGCTGCTGCTGCTGGCAGTGGTGCTGCTTGTGGCGGTGCAGGTGGCGGTGCTGGCTGCGGTGCAGGTGGCGGTGCAGGTGGCGGTGCTGACCGCGGTGCAGGTGGTGATACTGGCAGTTGTGATGGTAGCCTCCAGGCCTTCACCTGCAGCCTCGGACAGCTGAAGTGACATGGCTGGCTGGTGTGACCCTTCCTGTCCTTGGCAGATGGTGGTGCCTCCTTGCTTCTGCCAGCTGGACTCTTTCACTTGGCCTTGCTGGCTGGTTGTGCCTCCTTCCCCTTGCTGGATGCTGTCCCCTTCTTGCCCTTCCCAGGTGGCGGACCCTTCTTGGCCTTGGCAGGTGTTGGTGGCACACTGGCTGGGCTGTGTCTCCTTGGAGCCTCTCACAGCTGCAGAAACCACAGCGGCCGTGGACTGGGTGGCTGAGGTACTGGGCTGGGTTCCAGCCACCCTGGCCCAAGGTGAAGGACGGGGGGAAGGGTAGGGAAGAGGTCAATGTTGGCAAGGAAAAGCTTTGTAGGGACACTGGGGTGGGAAGAGGGTGGAGGTTTGGGAGTGGAGGAAGAGGGAGTGGTTGTAGGAGGTGTCAGTCTGCTGTGTTTGGGTGAAGGTGCATGACCTGGATGCTGTTGTGAGGTGGATGGCTGTTGGGTGTGTGTGTGCTTGCGTTTGTGTACTTTGGGAGGAGGGGTCACAGGCACAGTGGGAGGGACACAGGGGACGTGTGCATGGATGCAGGGGTGGTGACTGCCAGTGAGGGGCATGTAGTGATAGGTGTGCTGGTGAGGGAGGTAGTGGATGAGGATGTAGTTCATGCAGGTGTGAGTGGGGACACTACTGGGAGGGGGGTGGACGAGGAGGCAGATGGGGACACAGTGGAGGCAGTGGATGTTGTTGTGTCCGCATGGGGATGGTGCTTGTGAGAGTGCCTGTGAGAAGAAGTGTGGTGCTTGTGTTTGCCTGAGCCACTTCTGTGTGTTGATTTGGGTGATTGCTGGTCTGAAGGTGTGATTAAGATAGGTTGGGATTGGGGGGATTGGGACTGAGTAGAGGAAGTTGGAGGGCGGACGCTGGTGACAGGGACAATGGCTGCCATCAGTCGGAGGCCAGAGCCTGGAATGCTCACTGTTGGGCCACCACGCCAGAGTGAATGCCTTCCAGGTATGCATTTGTTTGTTGCAAATGCCTTTCGACACCCTGGATGGCATTCAGTATTGTTGACTGCCCAACTGTGAGGGATCTCAGGAGGTCAATAGCCTCCTCACTGAGGGCAGCAGGGCTGACTGGGGCAGGGCCTGAGGTGCCTGGGGCGAAGGAGATGCCCACCCTCCTGGGTGAGCGGGCACGGGAAACACGCTGTGGGGCTGCTGGGAGGGCGGTGTTGATACAGGGGTGGCGGCTGTACCTGTTGTTGGGATGGGCACAGAGGTGTCCGCCACTGCCAGGGAGCTTCCATCAGAGAAGGAGTAGCGACTGTCGGTAATGTCCCCTCCTGTCTCCGTCATAGTGCTCCCCTTGCCCTCCATCCCACTAGTGCCCTCACCGTCGGTGGATTCGGCACCAGGCTCATGTGGGATGCAGCTCCCTCTGTCGCTGGTGCCTCTACTCCTCCGCCAGATGATACTAATGCAAACAAGGACAGGGTGACAAAACAAGAAGGGGGGGGAGAGACAGAGGATACACTTGGTCATTGCTAGCAACAACACTACCTTTGGCGTACACAACATACAGGGATCAGCCCTATGCACTAGGTCAGGCACTACCAGTTACAAAGCTAGTCACCAGCCCATGGGGTACATTGCCTAACGCCATTAGCTGCACAACTGAAACCCACAGGACCCTGCCCAGTAGTAGATGCCCACTAACACTATTGGGGTTGGAGTGCTTCAGAGCCTGCCCAACAAGGGACCTACCCTGCCATGTTCCCCCTGGCCTAAGGGCACCCACAGCCCCCACCCAGGTAAAACCTTAACACGCGCAAAGTCATGATTCTGAATCTGTACTCACCCCCTTGTGGCTGCTGTGATGCCTTCAAGCGCCCATCCAACTCCGGATAGGCCACCCCCAGGATGCTGAACATCAGGGGGGTCAGGGTACGACGGGCACCCCTTCCTCGTTGGGAGGGCAGCCCCAGCTGGGCCTCCGCTGTCTTCCTTGCCCAGCGGCGCAGGTCCTCCCACCGTTTGCGGCAGCGGGTGCTCAGCCTGTCAAAGACCCCCAGGGTCCGCACCTTCTTGACGATGGCACGCCAAATACCCTTTTTCTGATGGGTGCTGACCTGCAGAAAAATATACATAGAAAAAGGGATTGGTCATACTGTCCGGACCGTTACACTCATGGCCCACAATATCCCTCCCATCCCCTTACGCACAGACATTGACCACCAAACATGCAGCACTCTGCCCAGGACCCCTCAGCCCCTCCTTCACGAGGCTTACACACACACAGCAATCCATACATTCATGGCCCACGCATCATGCTCACAGTGCTCACAGTGTACTCACCTGTTTGTCTGGAGGACCATAGAGTAAAGTGTACTGAGATAGGACCCCATCCAACAGTCTCCCCAACTCCTCCGAAGTGAAGGCAGGGGCCCTTTCCCCAGACACTTGAGCCATTGTCGCTTCCAGACACAGGTCACAGCAGCACCTGCAGTGTAGGGCCTCTCCTGTTGAAGGTCAGGTAGCAAGTGAGTGAACAGATAGAAAATGGCTGCCACGTCCCCGGCGGTGCCTACCGTCACCGCCGGCTTACATCGGCATTGGCTCCTGGAACCCATGGGCCCAATGATGACCAATGTGAAGTTGCGCAGCGGTTGTCGACGGTTGCACAACGCCAGCGGAATTGCCTCATTTCCACTTGTCTCTCCTCACAGGTCAGGCAGCAGCCATTTCAGGGGGGCACAGGCCATGGCATCTAGCTGCATCACAGCAGACATTGGAAAATCAACTGACTCTCAAATTCACATACTGTTTCTGTAAAGGAAGAAATGCATTTTTATTTTCACATATGTGTGAATATGACCCTCTGCTCACCGTTTTTCACCCTAGAGTTCAACCGCTGAGGAAGAATAGGAGATGGAGACATCCCCCCACGTACAAACCCCTGGTGGACCTGGTGACTATGGAGGACAGGCACATTATCCTGACCTACACACTTGATAGGACCACAATCCAAGAACTGTGTGTCCTATTGGAGACAGACCTGATTTCAGCTCTCCGCCACCCCACATGTATCTCCCTTCTAGTGCGCAGGTCCTGTCAGTGCTCCATTTCCTGGCAAGTGGTTCCTTCCAAGCGACAGTGGCCATGGCATCAGGGATGTCTCAGCCAATGTTCTCCAACGTGCTGACCAGAGTGTTGTCTGCCCTGCTGAAACACATGTGCAGCTACATCGTATTCCCCCAGGTGGAGGATTTGGCCACAGTGAAGGCTGACTTTTATGCCCTGGGACATATCCCCAACATCATTGGTGCCATTGATGGTACACATATAGCATTTGACCCCCCTCCCCGGAGAAATGAACAAGTGTTCATGAATAGAAAAAGCTTTCACTCTCTGAATGTGCAGATGGAGTGTTTAGCGGACCAGTACATCTCCCATGTGAATGCCAAGTATCCTGGGTCTGTGCATGATGCCTTTATCTTGAGGAATATCAGCATTCCATATGTAATGTCTCAACTCCAGAGGCACCGGGTGTGGCTACTAGGTGAGCCCATGGTCCCCACCCAGTTGATGTAGGTATATGGGTGTGGGTTTGGCCCCAAGGGTGAGCGTGTGGCTAACAGGTATCCCTCTATGTTTACAGGTGACTCTGGTTACCCCAACCTCTCATGGCTACTGAACCCAGTGAGGAATGCCAGGACATGGGCAAAGGAACGTTACAATGAGGCATATGGGCGAACAAGGAAGATAATTGAGAGAACCTTTGGCCTCCTGAAGGCCAGATTCCGGTGCCTCTAGAAGAAGAAGGTGTGCCAGATCATCGTTGCATGTTGCATTTTGCACAACCTGGCCTTGAGACGCCAGGTGCCTTTTCTGCAGGAGGATGAGCCTGGAGATGCTCGTGTGGCAGTGGTGTAGCCTGTGGACAGTGACGAAGAGGAGGGAGAGGAAGAAGATGTGGACAACAGAAGTACACTCATTCAACAGTACTTCCAGTGACACACAGGTAAGACACTGTAACTTCACCTTCCATTGCAGTTTTGTGTTTGACTTTGAACATGGCAGCCTGATTTCCCTATGTCTATGGCCACTTACTGTAACCTTTGGCATCTCTATTTTCAGATCTCTGTGCCCCACTCTGGCTCCTGGTGTGTTTACTGCTGCCCACTACAGGTTATACCTATGTTAATACTACAGAAGATTAGAAATGCAATGTTTACAGTTTGTGAAACTAATACATGTGTCATATAATCCACAGACTCCATACTTGAATTTGTTCAAAGGGTGTTTATTTTGGTGCTAATAAGTGGAGGGGGTATTGCAATGGGCTAGGTTGCTGATGGAGGAAATTCCAGGTGCATTGTCCAAGGGGGCATAGGAAGTGGAGCAATGACAGTTCAAGGTGGACAGGGTGACAGAGTGGGACACAAGGGTGACAATCAGGAGAGTCTTATTTCCTGGCGGGTGTCTTGGCAATGGTCTCTGGCTTCTGCCTGGATCGCAGGGACCGTTTGCGGGGTGGTTCTCCATCTGCAGGAGATGGGGTGCTGGTGGCCTGTTGGTCCTGTTGGTCCTGTGGCAGGGCCTCCTGTCCACTAGCGCCGGCGGAGGTGGAGGGCTGTTCTTCGGTGTGGCTAGTGTCTGGGGCCTGTTGGTGTGCCACTGCCTCCCTCATGGTGTTGGCCATGTCTGCCAGCACCCCTGCAATGGTGATCAGGGTCGTGTGGATGTCTTTCAGGTCCTCCCTGATCCCCAGGTACTGTCCCTCCTGCAGCTGCTGGGTCTCCTGCAACTTGTACAGTAACTGGCCCATGGTCTCCTGGGAATGGTGGTATGCTCCAAGGATCCCTGCAAGTGCCTCGTGGACAGTGGGTTTTTCTGGGCCTGTCCTCCCCCTGTCGCACAGCAGCCCTCCCAGCTTCCCTGTTGTCCTGTGCCTCTGTCCCTTGAAATGTGTGCCCACTGCCACTGACCCCAGGTCCCTGATCATCCTGTGTTTGTGGGGTTGCCTGGGGTCCTTGTAGTGGTGGACACACTGCTGATTGACGTGTCCTGGGGACAGAGGTATGGGCCCGCTGGGTGGGTGCTGTGCTGGTGTTTCCTGAGGGGGGAGACTCTGTGGTGGTTTGGGACTGTGGCAGGGTCACCGACTGTCCAGAGGTCCCTGATGGGCCAGGTTGGTCATCGTGATCCAGGCTTGCAGAGCTGCTGTCATCATTGTGGGCCTCTTCTGTGGGGGGAGACTGGATGTGGCTGGCATCTCCTCTCCGGTGACGTTGAGTGGGGGTCCTGTGGGGATGTAAATGCAGTGTTATTGTATCTGCGTGTGCCATCTTGTGCATGGATATGTTTCCCTCTATGGTTGTTATTAGCAAGGCAGCTTTGGCTTGTGCGAGTTGTGCTTGGTTTGGCTAAGTGATTGTCACTAGTGTGCATGCTGTGGTGATGGGTGTCTATGCAGGTATGTGATGGCTGTCCATGCATTGGTGTTGCATGCAGGGCTTGGTATTGGGATGGGTGGGTTGTGATGGTGGGGTATATGTGAGGTGGTGGTGTGATGGGGTGAGGGTAGGGGTAGGAGTTTGTGATGGCATGCAGGTAGGGTGGGGGATATAGTAGTAAAGATTTGACTTGCCAGAATCCAGTCCTCCTGTACTCCTGCCAGGCCCTCAGGATGCATGATCGCCAAGACTGCTACCTGGTGTCTTGCTACCATGGAAAGCACCTTCCCCCGTAGGTCGTTCCACCTCTTCCTGATGTCATCCCTTGTTCTGGGGTGCTGTCCCACGGTGTTGATCCTGTCCACGACTCTCCGCCATAGCTTCATCTTCCTAGCAATGGACATCTGCTGCACCTGTGATCCGAATAGCTGTGGCTCTACCCGGATGATTTCCTCCACCATGACCCTTAGCTCCTCCTCTGAGAATCTGGGGTGTTGTTGTGGTGCCATGGGTGTAGTGTGAGGGGTCTGTTTGAGGGTGTGTGGGGTGATGTCTTGGGGTGTGTGCTGTGAGGTGTGTGGATGGTGTATGGGTGATGTTGTTATGTGGCTCAGATTCAGTGGGTGCTCCTGACTTGTCTCTCTCTCAGTTGGCAATATTTTGTTTTGTTGTAATGGGTTGTGGGTATTGTGGGTGTGTGTTGTATATTGGATTGGGTGTGTGGGTGTGGTGTGTGTATGTGTGTCAGGTGTGTGTAGTTTGAATTGTCTAATGTGGTGTAGTTTTGTTCGTGTGTGTGTATTTTGAGCGCAGCGGTGTGTACCGCCAATGGTTTACCGCAGTTGAATGACCGCTGCAGTGATTCGTGGGTCATGATGCCGTGGGCGTAGTTCTGTTGGCGTAACGGTGTGGGTTTTGGTACCGCCAGTTTATCACTGACCTTTGGGCTGGCGGACATGTGTGGATGGCTGTAAAGTGGCGGATATCTCTGTGTGGGTCATAATACCCGTAATGGTATACCGCCGTGGTCACAGTATGTTGGCAGCCGTCAGCACGGCGGTAGGCGGCATTTACAGCCAATGTTGTAATGAGGGCCATTATTGAGAAACAGAGGGGGCTTAAAGGGCAGTGGAAAGAGAGGAATGCATTTGTTTGGGGTACTTAAAAAGCTATGGCCCGTATTTATACTTTTTTAGCGCCACATGTGCGTCATTTTTTTTACCCAAAAACAGCACAAACTTGCAAAATACAATTGTAGTTTGTAAGTTTGCGATGTTTTTGTGCCAAAAAGCGCGCAAATGTGGCGCTAAAAAAGTATAAATATGGGCCTATATTTTTTTAACTAATCAACATTTTTAAGGCCTTTAAAACACAGACAAGAGAGTGTGTGTGTGTGTGTGTTTTTGGCAGTGTGACGTAAAAATCCCAGGTGAAACCCAACAGACATTTCCTCCTCATCGTCCTTCCTTGTCCCACTCCGGACAAATGGATTGAAGTGTCCTATTCACTCCTCAGGTCACGTCTAGAAAGCTACTTCTTCACTTTCTATGAAAAGGATAAAGGACAAGGAGCATATAGCTCCTCCTCTCCCCCAAAACTACCTGTTCTTTTTTTGTGTCCTCAACGTCTTCCGTTGGATGCTGTGCAGGGCTGCCTGGGCATCCTTTGGAGTTCTTCTTACAGCTACGTTATCGGTAAGGGCAGCTGCGTGGGCACTACTTTGTGTGTATTTCTTGCGGCTGCTTTGGAGCTGTGAGTTGTGTTTTTTTCCGAACAGCTTCTTTTCCCGGTTGGTATGGAATGCTCGGCACTCCCCGTGCATTAACCCAGGCACCTTCTTGTAGGCTGCGTGGGCACCTTGTTCCTCTGGGGTGGGGCATCCAATGTGTTTGCACAGCGTCCCCTGGGTTTCCATGGCCAGTGCCTGTGCTGCTCTGTCTTCTGGGGGGTGAGGACAGAGGCTTCTCCTGGCGCGGCATTGCTGTACCAGTCCGGCACAACTGTCACAGGGCTCCTGTCCTGCATTGGCCATTGTCTGAATGGTGCTAGGGTCCAGGTCCCCCCACTAGTGCCATTGTCTCTGTGGGTCTTTTTCTAACATACCTGTTGCACATGAGAATTTCATTGGGAGCCCCTGGGCTTGGTGGTGTGGCCCCCTTTGCTTGGGTCATATTGGTGTTGCCTGCTTGGAGCAGCCTGCCATGCTTGGTATGGCTGAGCGCCTTCCTTTCTGGTTTGGCCCTTTGGTCTGGCTCTTGGCCTGCCTTCCCTGGTGGCTGGGTTCCTGAGGTGGGGGCTTCTTTTTTTGTGTTCTCAACGTCTTCCATCAGGTGCTGTGAAGGGCTGCCTGTGCACCCTTTGGAGTTCTTACAGCTACATTATTGGTAAGGGCAGCTGCATGTGCACTGCTTTGTGTGTATTTTTTGCGGCTGCTTTGGCACTGTGAGTTGCTGTTTTTTTCAGAACAGCTTCTTTGTTGGTTGGTCCAACGTGCTTCTTCACTCCCCTTGCATTGGGTCAGGCGCCTTCTTGTAGGCTGCGTGGGTGCCTTGTTTCCCTGGGAGGGGCGTCCTATGCGTTTGCACACTGTCCCCTGGGGTGCCATGGCAGGTGCCTGTGTTGCTCTGTCTTCTGGGGTGTGAGGACAGAGGCTTCTCCTGAGACAGCATTGCTGTGCCAGTCCGGCACTGCTGTCACAGGGCTCCTGTCCTGCATTGGTCATTGTTTGAATGGTGATAGGGTCCAGGCCCCCCCACTAGTGCCATTGTCTCCGTGGGTCTTCTTTCTAACATACCTGTTGCACATGAGACTTTTTCATTGGGGGCCCCTGGGCTTGGTGGTGTGGCCCCCTTTGCCTGGGTCATGTTGGTGTTGCCTGCTTGGAGCAGCCTGCCATGGTTGGTAGGGCTGGGCGCCTTCCTTTTTGGTTTGGCCCTGTGGTCTGGCTCTTGGCCTGCCTTACCTGGTAGCTGGGGTTCTGGGTTGGGGGCTGGTTACAGCCTTCCCCGCCCTGTGCCCTTTTTCTTCACCCCTTGGGTGTCTTTTTCAGTCACCCGGAGGTCCTTCTTTTTTCCCGGGCTTTCTTTGTGGTCCTCCGGGGTTTTAAGTTGCTTTTTATTCCTGGTCGTTCTGTGTGTTTTTCTTCTGTTCCTCACACTGCCGGCATGAAGAAACACGTTCGGAAGAGTCAACATCTTTCTCCTGACTTGGCACCTTAAGGGGTGCATGATGGTGGGATTTGCCATCACCGGCCCTCGGCTAAAGACACTAAACTCCAGGACATGGCTTGTCAGCTATCGGACGCTTTATAATTTGCAGCAGGGGAAGTATCTCCTATTTCTCCTAGGCCTTCTTCTGGTTCTGCCTGGTCTGTTTCTTCCCCTTCTTTGGTGTCCTCCTGGTTGTCTCCTGATTATGATGAGGATGATCTTGGGTATCCGGTTGGTGCCTCTGCTGAGGGGAAGTATATTCTGAAGGAGGATTTGGAACTGGTAGTCTCTTTTTTGTCATCCAATCTCCAGCTCCGTCACTTTTAGTGTCCTCCCATTCCCAAGCTTCCTGTTATCCCTGCTGTTCAATCCTTGCTGCAATGTGCATGGAGGGTTCCTGATAGTGTCTCTGTTCCTCGCTTTATGGGCCGCCTTTATCCTTTGTCCCAAGGGAAGACTTCATTCCTCAAATTCTCACTTTGGAGCCTTTGATTTCTAACCTCTTGGGGAAACCTTCCTTACTTTCAGAAGAGGTTAATTTGACTGATCAAGTTGATAAGAAGGTGGAGGCTGCTCTCAAGAGGTCTGATGCTGGACTCAGTCTCTCCTTATGTTCTGAGAGCTATACTTCCCAGTCCCTGGTCCAGGATTTTCAGTCGCTCTCCTCTGCTATTCAGGATGGTGAGGGCTTCTCTGATTTGCTGTCCTGTATGGAGATTCAAGCAAAGTTTCTTTCCGATATTGTTTCTGCACGGCGTCATCTCCATCCCAGGGGCCAGAGGGTTGATTTGTCCCAGAAGAACTGTTTGTTGTGCATGCCCTTTGGGGGTTCTAAACTCTTTGAGGATGAAACGCCATCCCAATTCCCAGCCTCTCGGCTCCCGGTTCCAGTGTATGGGTCCTCCTTCAGGGGGTGCCTCTCGTCAGTGTGGTGGTGAGGGGGGTCCGAAACATCCTTCCTGAGTGGGCCGCCCCCTCTGTTTCTCCTGTTGGGGGTCACCTGGGTCAGTTTTTGTCCTGTTTGGACTGCTTTCATCATGGATGCCTGGGTTCTTCAGGTGATTTACCAGGGTGTTTGTCTGGACATTCCTCCAGAGTTTCTGGATCCTCACTTCCTGGAGACGGCATTGCCTCAGGATCTGGTGAAAAGGTTGGTCCTAGCCAATGGTGTTGCCTCCCTGGTCCTGAAAGGTGCCCTCGGGAGAGGGGGTGTGGTTGCTATTCCATGTCTTCATAGTCAGGAAGATCACAAGGGATTTTTGTCTGATCATTGACCTGTAGCTTCTGAACCGCTTTGTCCCGACCCTGCATATTCGGATGTCCACTTTGCATCAGGTGATTCCTCTGGTCTCTTTGGGGGATTTCCTGACAAAGATCGATCTTCAAGAAGCCTATCTCCATGTTCCAGTGGCTCCTGCCTCTCAGAAATTCCTGAGGTTTGCGGTGGTCTCCCAACATTGGCAGTTCAGGGTGCTTCCCTTTGGGCTCAAGTCCTCCCCCAGGATTTTCACCAAGGTTCTGGTTCCGGTGGTGGGTCTCCTTTATTCCAGAGGTGTCTTGGTCCACCCATATCTTGACAACCCTCTGATCCATGCACCCTCTCTGGACAGATCTCTGGCAGACACAGCCTCCACAGTGTACCTTTTGGAGAGTTCGGATTCCTGATCCATCCCTCCAAGTCCCACCTGACACCCTCTCTGCAACTGGAGTATATTGGTGCCTCTTTCGATACAGAGCAGGGGATGGTGTCCCTTCCTAGCTCCTGGTGTGTTCAACTATGTCAGTCTCTTTGGCGCCTCCTGCAGCTGCGGGAGCTACGAGGGGTCTGGAATGCTCTCCAGGTCTTTGCTTCCCCTCTTCAGAATCAACCCAGTCTGTCACCTGTTTGGCACTGGGTCCTCCTATCCTTAAGCTCCTCACCTGCCTCATCGGGTCCTGGGCAAAGTTCAAACTCCTCGGGTTGCAGGCAATTCACATTCAGTGGGTGCTGAATCATCAGACGGATCTTCTGAGTCTGGTTTTCCCGTCCTCCCTGGAGTTCGTTCTGGCTCCTTTAGTGTTTTCCCAGATTTGCAGTTGGTGGGGTGTTCCAACATTAGATTTCTTTGCTACCCCCTTGAATGCCAAGCTTCCCCTCTTCTTCACCTGGTTCCTCACTTGGGGTGCACTAGGGACCGTTGCCTTGGGTTCTTCTTTACGCCTTTCCCCTGATTTTCTTGATCCAGTGATTCCTGTCTCGCCTGCTCCAGTAGGTGGCAGAGGTGGTGGTCCTTCCTTTTTGGCCTCGGAGACCTTGGTTCCCTCTTCTCCTTCTCCTGGCGGTGGAGCCGGAGTGGTGTCTTCCTCTGACGCCTTCCCCTCTCTCCGTCCCTCTACTTCCTTAGTGGACTCTGGCACGTTTGCATCTCATGGTCTGGAGAGTGAGAAGGGAGGGCCTCATAAAACAGGGTCTTTCTTTGCAGGTTTCCTGTTCCCTCCAGTCTTCTCGACAAGGATCCACTAACAAGGCTTTTGGGCAGCATTGGGGTTCCTTTGATGCTTGGTGCAAAGCCCGGTCTTTGCTCCTGTTTCTGCCCCTTCCTCTGCAGTTTTTCGGTTTCTCAATGGCTTCTCTGAAACTTCAGAGTGGTGGTCATTTCAGGCTCCATGGGATGATTTATCGTCTTTTTCAGGTGTGGCCAGCAAGTTGTACTGTATCAGCCCTCTGGAGTCGGTGTCCCTTGAGTTCCTGACTTTGAAGTGTTTTTTTCTGATTGCCATTAACACTGCCAGGCATTTGGGTGAACTTAATAACGTGGTTTGTCGCCTTCCTTATCTGTGCATTTTTGGGGACCAGGTCGTCCTTTTCTTAGATCCTAATTTCCTCTGTAAGGTGAATTCTTGCTTTTATTGTAAGCAGGAAATTGTTCTCCCTGTCCTGCCTCTGGAGGCCTTGGTCTCTGACCCTTCCTTGTCTCCTTTGGACTGTGTCCGTTCGTTGAAGATCTATGTGGCTAGGTCTTCTGAGTTTTGTCTTTTTGACCACCTTTTTGTCAGCTTTAGGCCTGTGCAGAAGGGTGGACGTCCTTCTTCTTTCACCTTGTCCCATTGGATTATGTCTGCTGTCTTTTAAGCTTACCAGGCTCTGGGCCGGGAGGTTCCAGGTGGGATTAAGGCCCATTCCACACAATGTATAGCTGCTTTCTGGGCTGAATGGTCTGGGGTTCCCCTACAAGATATTTGTAAGGCTGCCACTTGGTCTTCTCCTTCCACTTTCATTACCCATTACAGGCTGCACGCTGCTTAGGGTTCCGAATTGTCCTGTGGTTCCGAGCTCCTGGCCGCCACTGCTTCCTCCTCCTGAGGCGGCTCCTTGAGTATGGACTGTTCGTGTCACTGGCGTGTGCTCTGCTGTGTTCCAGGGTCTCTGTTTTTTGTGCCTCATTATAATGTGCACTGCACTGATTGTGTTCCTTCGAGTTTTTTTGCGTGGCTGCTGAAAGTGGTCTTGCTTGGGCATTCCTCCATTCGTTCGGTATGGGAAGAGGAAGGACGATGAGGAGGTAACGCTCGGATTACTCACCCATAATCTTTATTACTCTGATTCTTCCTTCCTCGTCCCATTCCATACGTCCCTCCATCCCTCCCTGTTCTTTCACCGGTTGGTGTTGTGGCGCTTGGTGATACACAGGTAGGTCATGGGGGAGAGGATGGGCTATATGCTCCTTGCCCGTCTTCCCTTTCATAGAAAGGGAAGCAGTGGCTTCCTAGATGTGACATGAGTAGTGAATAGGGCACTCCACTCCATTTGTTCAGAATGGGACGAAGAAGAAAGAATCGGGATAATGAAGATTACCAGTAAGTAATCTGAGCACTTCACATTACCCGAATAAAAGCACTTCTACCCAACAATTTACTGCAGAATACATTTTTTAGAGGGGTGTAACACCCCATAACCCCCTTGGAGCTATGCCCCGGAGACATTCTACAGTCACCCGTAACACTTATTGAAGCTACAGACTTTTAAAAATAATTTCTGGACTTTAATACATCAATATCAGGTGCAGCTCACAAACCCAAAAGAGAAAAAATACATCAGGAGCAGCGTGGAAGGTTCCATGCAGCGTTGCTGCACTGCAGAGACCTAAAATGTCTACTACTTTCTCACAGGCTACAGCAATTCTTCAAGACTTTAACACAGAAATTTAAAGAATCAGAGACAACTAAGAAAACAGACAATAATAAAAATGCAAATAATAAAGCCACAATTCAATCTGCAACAGTGATGGTGGTGAAACAAATGCTGGTGTCAATGGAGGAGAATGCATGGGCCCAGGAGAAAGACAATAGTACCCAAGAAGAACTTCATGGAGCAGAGGGTGCCTGACAGGACTCACAGAGGAGGCAAAACTATTTTGAAGTAAGTGGCTGTAGAAAAAAAAATTAAGAAGCTATGGGGCATATTTACAAGCCCCTAGCTCCTCCTTGCCCCGCCTTAGCGTAATTTGTTTTTAAAGCAAAGGCGGCGTCAAGGAGGCTTTTTCCCTGCACCAGATTTACAAAGTGGCGCAAAGCAAGCATTGCACCACTTTGTAACCCCTTGCGCCACAAATTTCTGAGATTTCACTGCACCATTTTTCCTGTCATTTTTAATGCCTGCCCAAGGCAGACGTTAAAGTGGCACTCCCATTGTTTCCAGTGGCCCTCCCCACACATTGCTGGACTAGCGCCATTATTTTTGGTGCTAGTTGACCAATGCGCCACAATAGCATCAAGTGGCGCATCATAGCTGATGTGCCACCTTCTTGTAAATAAGCCCCTACATGTCTGACGCCACCTATTGCTTGGCTGTACTTATAATGCTGAATGCAAAGTCCCGCTGTTCATCAGCAGTACTGCAACCTGTTAAACAGTTATCGGACACATTTTGCGAATGTAATACACTTGATGCCATGTGTCCAAGCTTCCCCCTTCCTCTGACATGCCAATAAAGTTTCAAGTTTGAGCTTATTGCTTCAGATTAATCAAAACCATAACAATTATTGAGCAATTCATATACAATAAAATTATGATAAAAATGATTTCCAAAAATGAAAACTGTCATAAAAACATTAGCAAAGGAGGTAAAAAGATTGGTTGGATTTGCCAACCAAGGTGGTTGCCCGACAAGTAACGCGAATTACCCACAACTAAGGACCAAGCATTTTCATTTCACAAAGACAGGAAAAGCGGGCTCCAAAATGTGATGCAGGTTTAAGGATTTGTAGGAGTTAATCAGGGTCCAGGCGTGAGATGGTTTGGTCAGAGCTGCCTTGTCCCCAAGGAGAAATTTTGACCTCAATAATTTATGTAATAGTTTTTTGGAGGCCATATAAGGTAGAGACAAATCCCATAAAGACTGAGCTTTCATTTTGCTGATGTAACGATCCAGGTAGGATTTGAAGGAGGTCTGCGGGGAGTTAGCGATTACAGACCACTGAATTCTGTTAAATGAGTTATCCCCAGAGCGCCGCAGCTGTAGCAGCATCTGATGGAGACACACTGCCTGGGGAGGACTTGCTTTCTGAGTATGAATTCTAAACGAATCTGTGCCGGTGCTGCGGTCCTTGGGATCTTGAAGACTGGCCTGTATGATTTAATCGTTTTGACTTTCGAGCAGGGCTATGTCCCACCCATGTAGTTACCGTAGCTGAGGGATGGTACAAGTTTCGAGGCCATGACAGTCAGCATTGGTGTTAAGGTGTGGCCATTTCGACTGTTATAGGAGATGCAGAACGCGACTGTAAGGGAATTGGCCTTCCTCATAAGGTTGTGGTTTAGTGAAAAAAAGATCCTTTTCAATCAACCAGGAGTCCCTAGTATTTGTGATCTTTTATGTTCTCCAGGGGCAGCCCTTGGAGCGACCACATTTTGTAATGGTTGTTGTTTGGTGATATTGTCCTAACTTTAGTTGTCTTCGTGTTAACTTTCAACATGTTCTCTTGGACGTGTTTTGAGCGCTGTAGACCGACCTTTATTTTACAGCATAGGAACACATCGTCTGCGAACATTATGGGCCATATGTACGAACACTTTTTCCCATAGACACATAATGGGTAAAAACCTTTGCTACATCTGGCCCTAAGTGGCTTAATCCTAGTGAGCCTAGACGGGCAGGATGGATGTTCATCTCATTAACTTACTTTGTTAGATCTACAAGATAAAAGAATGGAGAGATAAGGTGCAAGAACACAACCCTGTTTGAAGCCTTGATGGGTCCTTATTTTTCTGGTGATAAGGGAGCCATTACCTATTTTTATTTGGATCCTTGTGTTAGAATACAGTAGTAGTATCCCTCTCAAAAGCGACTGGGGGATGCCCAATATAACAAGTTTTGCCCAAAGTTTTCCACGGTTAGCACCATCAAAGGCTGATTTGAAATCTACGAAACATAGATGCAATTGCTGGTTTGCCTGTTTAAATGTGTCTATGATATGGGTCAGTGCCATGGTATTCTTTAATATCTTAGACGCTTTCATAAAGCCTGTCTGTTTTATGGCGATTATGCTTTGTGTAGAGACCAGGTGGTTGGTTTGATTAGGAGAGCTGAAAAAGTTGGCCTCAGTGTCCAGTAACGCTATCAGGTGATACTTTTCTGGTTTAGATGTGTCACCTTCCTTAAATATGGAGTTTAAGGTGGAGCCACGCCAGGCGTATTAGACTGTGGCTAAGGTGTAGGCATGGTTGAATAGGATGGAAAACTTGGCTTGTGGTTTTCCTTAAAAATTGCCTGTGGTATTCTGTTTGGACGTCTGCCTGATCCAATGTTTTTTATGAGATCCTCTTTTTGGACATGGCTATCAAAAGCGTACTAACCTGAAATGGAAACTAAGTCTCATGAGATCTGGTGTCAGAAAGGAGGCAGTGGGGAAATCTCTATAATCCCCTTTCTCTTGCTATGTATGCCCTTGACACGTTCCACTGTGCACCTGTGTGCCTGCCATCCTTGTTTCTTGATGCCTATGTGCCCCGTCTGCATTCATTCATCCTTCTTTGCAGTCCACACTGCTCCAATGTGGCCAGGCTTTCCAGACGTTTTGAGGAGGTTTGGGGTAAAAGCCAAGGCCCATAATTAAGAAAAGGTGGCACATCAGAGCTGATGCGCCACTTTTTTTGCACCCCCCCCCCCTTACCGGCAACTAGCGACACCATGGTTGCGTCGTCTTTATAATACGGTGCACCATGGCAGTTGTTAGCACAATGGCGTCAAAATTTTGGACACTATTGTGGCGCTTAGCTACACTAGCATCAAAAATGTTGACAGTAGTGTAGCAAAGTGCAAGGAGGCCCATAGGTTTCTATGGGAGCGTCATTTTAACCCCTGCTCTGAGCAGGCATAAAAAATGCAGCCAAAAATGGTGCAGTGAAACATATTAAATTTCACTGTGCCATTTTTGCAGGCCCCCTATCGCCGTAACGCCCCCTTACATACATTATGCCTGGTGCAGGCATAATGTGGTGCAAGGGTTTACAAAGTGGAGCTATGCATGCATTGTGCCACTTTGTAAATATGGCACGTGGAAAAAGCCACTTTAGTTCTGCATTACCATCAAAAACATTTCGCTGTGGCTGCGCTAAAATGGCGCTAGGGGCTCTTAAATATGCCCCTTAATGTGGACCTTCTTGACACTTGTTCCGTATTTATCAGGTGCTGTTAGCACCTGTTTATAAGTATCAAAAAAAGAACTCCAAGGGAAAGTGAAAACATGGCATCTGGCCTCATTTAGTATTATGGCTCCATAAACTGCCTCTTTAGTATCTTTGATACTTAAGATGGCAGGCTTGCTTTCAATTAAAAAAAATCTCTAAAATGTTGCTAACGGACTGAGGGGCCCTGAAAACAGCAGGCCTATACCCTCTCCCCCTTAAGAAGGCCATGAGTGTGGCCAGGGCCGGCTTTAGGACTTGTGGCGCCCTGTGCAACAGTTTATTTTGTTGCCCCACACCCAATGACCTCCTCCTCGGTTTTACTCACTACCACCTGGCAAATGTGCCCCTCATCTCTCTATAGCTTCCTTTCATAAACATTCATTTGTTTTTAAGCACTTGTAAAGGCTGGCTTCACTAATCCACTGAGCTATCCACATAAAATCTAGGGGCATATTTAAGAGCCTTAGCGCTATTCTAACGCCACATTAGAGTCATTTTTTTTTACATAAATGTGGCGTTAGAAGGCCAAAAAACGCTGTGCCATATTTACAAAGTAGCGCAATGCATGCATTGCGCCACTTTGTATCCCTTTGCGCCACATTATGCCAGTGCCAGGCATAATGTATGCAACAATGGCATTCCCCCGTGGGGGAGATCAAAAAATTGGTGCAAAGAAATCTGACACATTTGTTTGCATAATTTTTTTCCAGCACTTTTACTTCCTGCTCAGAGAAGGCGTTAAAAGGAGGCTTCCGTTGGTTACAATGGGCCCTCTGGGTGCTTTGCAGGATTAGCATCAAAGTTTTTAACGCTAATCCTGCTAATCGCCTTACTAGCATCAAAGCTTTTGATGCTAGTCCCCTAACTACCGCCATGGTGCGCCATATTTTAAATACAGCACACACATGGTGGCGTTAGGGGGGCACTAAGGTGAGCAAGACCAGTGGTGCAGCACTCTGTGCAGTGCCACTTTTTTCAAATATTCCCCATAGGGGCATATTTAAGAGACCCTAGTGCCATTCTAACGCTACATTAGTGTCACTTTTTTAAGCTAATGTGGCGTTAGAAGGCCAAAAACGCTGCACCATATTTACAAAGTGGTGAAATGCATGCATTGCTCCACTTTGTAACCCTTTGCTCTACATTATGCCTGCGCCAGGCATAATGTATGCAAAGGGGGCACCCCTTTAGGTGGTCCAAAAAAATGGCGCAAAGAAATCGGACATTTCACGCTAATGTGGTGTTAGAAGGCCAAAAACACTGCGCCATATTTATAAAGTGGCGCAATGCACGCATTGCGCCACTTTGTAACTCTTGGCGCTACATTATGCCTGCACCAGGCATAATGTGTGCAAAGGGGGCATCCACGTAAGGGCCAAAAAAATGACGCAAAGATTTCTTTGCGTCATTTTTTTCCAGCACTTTCAATGCCTGTTCAGAGCAGGCATTAAAAGGGGGTTTCCATTGGTTACAATGGGCCTCTGGGTGCTTTGCAAGATTAGCGTCAACATTTTTGATGCTAATCCTGCAAAGCGCCAGACCAGGGTAAAAAATTCTGACGCTAGACCCCTAACTACCTCCATTGTGCACCATATTTTAAATATGACGCTCACATGGTGGCATTCGTGGGGCGCTAAGGGGTGCATTTATTTCTTAAATATGCCCCATGGTTCTTTTTTTTGCAGCAGGCATATTAACCCTCTATGCTACTTTACGTTGAGTCAAAACTGCCACTAGGCAAAACTCCCATCTCTCTCTCCCTAGCAGGAACATTAATCACAAGAGGTATCTTGACATTTTATTTGCTTCCTGAAGGCTGGACGCACACCAGAAACTTTTCAGCAGATGCTTTTAAATCGCAAGTTTCGGAAGTTATTGCTAAACACGCGCCCCCCTGAGGTCAGTGCCCGGTGCGGCCTCACTGCTCGCACCGCTCAAAAGCCAGCTCTGAGTGTGGCAATATGTGGCAGTGAGTGCACCTTGATGGATGGCAGCTCGACGACGGTGGTGGATTCCATGCTGCTTTGTCAAAACCGACCAACAGCGAGTAGAATGGATAGTAGAATCAGCAGTGGAAATGAATGAATGCAGGAAATAGAAATATTAGTGGAAATAAATACACTAAAAATTGTAAATCATGCACAAAAGAATAAAATAAAATTTTATACAGGCTGTGGGATCAGCCAGAAAAATACAATACCCCCACATTGAACCATATTTCAAATAGCAGTAAGTAAGTGAACGAGGCGAGCAAGTCCGGCAGTTGTTCAGGGAATTTCTCCCTCTAAGGAAATTATGAAATTCTTCCTTGTCTCCCATCCTACTTTCAGTAGTTTTTCCTTCATTCCTTACTTCTATTTCCTGTTGTTTCTGTCTTTTTCATTTTTCCTTACTTTTATCCATCCTTCCATCCGTCCTTTTATTCATCCATCCTATCATTAATCCATCCACCATTCCTTCCTTCCATCCTTCTATCTTTCATCCATCATCATCCATACTTCCCTCTGTGTATTCTTTCTTCCATCCATCCTCTCCAACAGCCATAAATCTTGTCCTTCCTTCCACCCCTCTCACCTTCTCTTTCCTTCCTTGTCTCTCAATATCATCCATCTATCATTCTTCTCTCCAACTCATCCATCCACTCTTCTCTGCATTTATTCACTCTTCTTCCCATCCATCCATCCATTTATCCATCCTTTTTTCCATCCGTCTATCATCTATCCTACCTTACTCCATCCAACCCTTACCCTACTTTCCATCCACCCATTACCCTCGCCATCAATTTCACACCCACCTATCCATCCTTCTAGCTATTCATTCTTCCATCAGTCAATCCTTCTCTCAGCCCTCCCTCCCTTTCAGAATCTTCTTGGTCCATTTGTTTCCTCCCCCATGCTTCATCATCCTTTCGTCTTCCAATAGTATTTATGAGCTTCTGTTTGAAAACTTGGGGCCATATTTATACTTTTTGACACAAAACTGCGCAAATGCAGTTTTACGTCAAAACGTTTACTGCCCGCTTGCGTCATTTCTGAGCCCCAGCCAGGTGCCATATTTATGGAATGGTGCAAGCCGGTACTAAGGATCGGCTATCGTCAAAAGAAAAGACGCTAGCCGGGGTGTCGTGGCAGTAGGGGAAAATGGCGTTAGGGCGTCAAAAATTACGCTAGGCTGGTTAACGCCAATATATATGGTGTTAACCAGCCTAGCGTCATATCTTGATGCAATAGCACCCAAAAATTACTCCTGTCTTTACTAACCCCAATGACCATGCCTAGGGGACCAGTGTACCCTTTGCATGGCATTTAGACCTAGTGCCATGCAGGGGGGGCCCATGTAAGGGGCCCTCAATTGTGCAGAAAAAAACTACATGTAATACTTATCCATACTTACCTATACTTACCCAGAATGGGGTCCCCCATCCTTTGGTGTCCCTCTGGTGTGGGTGAGGGGCCTTGGGGTGGGCACCTGTGGGCCCATTCCATGGTATTTGGCCATGGAAATGGGTCCCCAGGTACCTTAATGCCTGGTCAGTCCAAGGTGTTAAATAATGACGTTAAGCAAGCTTAGCATCATTATTTGGGTCCACCTCCAACCCGTGCATCATTTTTGTAGGGTGGGTAAATATCGCGCTGAGGGCTTAGCATCATTTTTTGGATGGGAATGCCTACCTTGCATATCATTGTCGCAAGGTGGGTCCACGCATCCAAAAAATTTGAACTCCAATATTTTGACGCTGGATGGGTCTAGCGTCAAACTATAAATATGGAGTTCAGTTTACAATGTTTTAGCGTAAAAAATATGATGCTAAAACGGCTCAAACAAAGTATAAATATGCCCCCTGACCAGAGTCAAAGAAGCTGTAAACAAACATTTTGATGTTTATTGTAAATTAACTGCTCAGTGGCAACTCCCCACTCAAGCTGTCAGCAGTGGCGGCTCCCCCATAACTTCATGGGAGGGGTAGGCGGCTGAGGGGGGACAGAGTCAAGGTGAAAAATAAAAATAAAATAAAACACACTTACCTTGCCTCCGTCCCTGCCACCTCGCTCGTCGCTCCTCTTGTGGTGTCCCAGCATTCACTGCTGGAAAACCAGCACAGGCTCCTCAACAATTTTGGTGCTGCTTTCATGCTAAACTTAGCATGAAAGTAGTGCCAAGATTGGTCTGAGTGGCTGGCACTGACACTCAGACACAACCCTGGGGCCTGTGCAGTTTCTCCAGGCCTCAGACGGCCGGCCAAACACACATGGGCACTTAGATGCACTCTCCCCTCCTCCCACCTCCTGTGGCCCGGCCCCACCCCTCCCTGCACTGCTGGCTGTGCCAGAAGCAGAAAAATAAAACAATAGTGAACTCCTTTGCCATAGCGAAGGAGCCTCCCCTGGCTGACAGAATGGGGGTGCATTGTGGCGTCGGTATAGATCTACCAATACAGAACACTGAATACCAGAGGATGAAAGGTGTTTTACCATTGATACAGAGGGGCTAGAACTGAAATTTGGCCCTTACCTAACCTACATCATAGAAGGGGCACCTGCATAGGTTTTAGAAAGCTGCACTGGCTGTGAGGCTAAGTGAAAATTCAAAGAGAAAGGGGAAACACTGGAACAAAACAAAAATTAACAAGAATTCCTATAAAGACAAGAAGCGATGAGAACCTAGAGTGAAAAGAAATATTTTGAAAGGACAGAATGAAAGAGGGAACGAATACAATAATCTACTATGACTAGCCGGTAGGAATGGATAACCTCGAAAACATTGAGCAATCACAGCCAAGAAACCATAAAAAAGAATAGTCTGATGTTTCTAGATCAAATAAGGTCCACACATTTCTCGTTCAAAAAGAGTTAACTCGACAGTAATATGGGAGGTCACATTGCTGGTGGCAGAGGAGGGTATTAATGCCTTACCTGTACAATATATCATAAGGAGCATCATGATGTTTTTTTAAAGTCGAATACATGAAAAATGAGATGAGTATAGAAAAAAGTACAGTGTATGCTGGTGGTGTATGACGGCCCTGATCTCCTCAGAGGTAGGGATGGCGGACTTCCTTATGTCTCTGCAGGATCTGTGAAAGAGCATGGACTGCGGACAAGCAGAGGGGTTTATGACAACGAAGGGAGCAGACGCAGCTTCAGCTATGAGAGGGGAATCAGCAGAGGATTCGATTAGGAGGTAGTGGTTGATGAAGGAGAGAGAGCAATGATACAGTGGGCTGTGATTCAGACACGGTACATCAGTGGAGGCTTTGGCGGGGGAACAAGATGAGAACCGGACGTGATGGGGCAAACTGAATCAAGACACTCAAGCAGTCAGTCAGATAAAAAACTTTGTTTATTTGGACCATGGTCTATAAACACCTCCATAAATACATTCTACAATAATGCATACTTTAAAAAGGTTATAAAAACACATCCAATGAATAACACATACAATGAAGTGGGGGAATAAAGCGATACCGGGTGATCTCATAAAAACCCACCAGTTCCTTTACATATTATCTACCAAACCTTTTAAATCTCCCAGATCGCAATTACAAATCTTCCACTTCCAGACGTGACATCCAAAAACCTCATGCTCACCAACAGGCTAAGGGCTTGATCCTTTTTTGTAATTCCATATTTGATAAAAATCGGTTTTAAAAATGCTTTATCCCCATTGAAAAACCATAAACAATCCAATAAAATATGTGCCCTGTTACATTTCGTCTTTGTCCCACAAGTGCATATACCCTGCTCATCCCTCATTACTGATTTTATCCTCTTATCTGCATAACATGGATTTATCCCAGCCCTAAGTTTTAATGCTGCAGCCCTGAGCTTGGGGCTGGGTATGGCTTCAATATATGGTAAGCTTGAATGGGGGGCTTTCCCCTAAAGTACCGCAGATCTTCATCCCTAGCACAATTAGATGTGAGAATGCTTAGCTTGAGTTTGGGGGCCCATAGTCCCTGCATAGACTGATTCGGCTTTAATGTCGACCTATTACAGATTTCATTTAGCGTATCTCTTACCTGGCTAGCCCAATTCAACTCATTGTGCTCTACCTCATCTTTACAGAGGTGTGATATTTTAAGAGTGCCTTCCCTTGTTAATCTCTGCCAAAATCTGTGTGGCTATGAACCCCAAATAACTCAAGGCCACAAGCTGGAACTCTACCCTTATGGCTTGAACCATAGCTGAAGGTAGTAATGCAAGGAGTCTTTGAACACATTTACCCTGTTCATGGTTCCAATTCAGTCTGACACCTAAGGTTGATACTTCCACCCCCCCTACTGAAATTGAGGGTGGACCATTGCATTATAGGCAGACAATATAGGGGGTATAAGAAGGGCTCACCATAATTCTGACTAAATTGTTTTAGGCCCCATACCGAGGTCAATGCAGAAGTTCTTAGTGATTCAACATGATCTCTCCAATTTAACTTTGTATCAAACCACATGCACGAGTATTTATATTTTTCTACCACACCCATTTTATTCCCACCCAGCTATTAGTTAAACTCTCCCTTTCCTTTCCCTAGAACCATTATCTTAGTCTCGTCTAGATTAGCAGTGAGCCTTTTGCTTGAGCAATAATCCTGGAAGACATCCAGTTTCTTTTGTAACACTACTTTCATCATGGTCATTATCACCAAATTATCGACATATAGTAGGTATGGGACATAGATACCATTCATCTTGGGGCGAAGGCTTCTTACTTCCTTTAATGTATTTGGCAAATCAGCCAAAAAAAGGGAGAACAATGGGGAAGCCAGGACCCAACCCTGTCGTAGACTGTTTTTTAATCTGTATTTTCTTCAATAGGGACCCTAAAGTGTGTAATATCTCTTGTGCCCAATTCTGACTATTTAGCTCCTGAAGAAGGAAGAGGATCTCCTGGCGGTTTCTAAGCCTCCTCTGCATTTCCCAGAATAACCTTTGGTCCACTAGGTCAAAGGCAACATGGAAGTCAATAAACAACATATCAATTGCTCCTTCAGATCTATTGATTTCCTTGCCATCACCTATAAACTAAAGCAGTGACCAATGGTTAAGTGGCCTTCTTTGAACCCACCTTGCTCAATAGCAATAGGAATTATGTTATTTTCTTCCACCCAGGTATTCAGGAGGCCTAATAACACTTTGGAGAAAACTTTATCTCCATCATCCAGGCTAATTAAGTGGTAATTCTTAGGCAACGTGGCATCATCCCTCTTATAGATTGGCCTAATTATCACACTTTTGCAACTTTCTGGAAAACGCACAAGCCTAAGGCCTTTTGGCAGATGATATAATAGAAGATGCCCACCAGTCTGCGTTGTTTTTTGTTATTATTGCTGGGATGTTGTCTGGTCCAGCCACCTTAGTTAACTTGAGGCCTGGATAGTTTATTTTATCCTCTTGAGTGAGAAATATGACCCAATCTCCTAACCACATTTTTTTCTTTGGACCGACGTCCCTATTATTACTACCATATATATTATTCAGGTGATTAACACATTAATCTTCACCTCATAGGCTTCTTATTTTCCCTGACCTGCTCCATTCACTTACCAGTTGCCATAATTTTCTAATAATATTTTGCACTGATCACCTCAAACATGAAATGCCAATTTTTACTTATAAACTCTATTTTCCTTTTTCTCAACGTGTTTTCATATTCAATTTTTACAAAGTGGAGGTTACCGCCTAGTGCTGGATCTTGCGTTTTCTCAAACAATCTCTCCCATTTTCGTATCCTTAGTTTTATCCACCTACACTCCTTGTTAAACCAGGCATTCCTCTTACTCTGAACGTCATGCTCTCGTTCCTCATACCGAGCTCTCAGGAAGAATCTTACCCTCAAGCAGTTAACCACCTGCCCCATCACTTGGTCATACCATTTTAAAATATCTCCCTGAACCTCCAGTGCACCTGGCACCGTGTGATCTAAAATAATATCATGAACTACTTTTAGGCTTTCATCCAATGTATGTGTTGTTATGCTCAAGGACTCAAGCAGTGAAATGATTGCCTAGGTGAATTAATAAGGAGATACAGACCCAAGATTTGGAATGATTCAGTGGAATGTGAAAAGAAGCTACTCTACCAAGAGGGCATTGTTGGGCATGAGAAAGAGTGGGCAAAAAAGGCAAGCAGTAGGGAGACAAATGCTCAGCAAGGAACAGAGTAGTCAAAAGGGCAGATAAAAGGAATGGGCATGGCAGGCAAGACACAGGAGTCAACATGTAAGCAGATAGACTAGTCTTCTGAGACTGTGAGGAGAAGGAATGAGAAGATGGGAGGAGAGTGTAACCTTCTGGTTGTAAACAGCCCAGAGATTCAAGAAGAAAGTTCACTTTGTGAGCAATCCAAGCATTTCCCAATGCTGCTTTGAGAGGTTCTTTTGAAAAGTGTGACTGAACAATGCTCTTGTAAAGCACAGGTTTCCAAACTGGATAAAGTGCCACTGAATTCAGAAACAACTGTGAACGAGAACTGATGTAATGATACAATATTTTAAGGTCTGCCTGACTGTAGAGGAATAATATTCAATCACAGTAACATATATTTATGTGCCCAACAGAAACATTGAATGCACAGCAAACAATGCTTATGTCGAAGAAAAATAGTGCCTATTTGATAAATTCCTTCTTTTTCATTTTTTTCTGGACTGACATGGCACAAAAAGGTGCACATATTACTGTTCTCATAGGAACTAGAGACTTAGGCAAAAGTGCATTTGTCAAGAGAATGTGCTGAGGGTTGTGAAGGCATTCATAGTGGTCACAAGGCAAAACATCTGGCGTCCAATAAATTACATTCATGGAGATGATAGGTGGAATGCAGCAGGGTAACATTAAATGAGTGGAAGTAAAAAGAAAGAGAGCAGAGTAAGAGTCAGCCAGAAAGAGTCAATAAAAGAGGCAAGACAAACAAGGTAACACTGTTTCACGTCAATGGTTTCTCTAGCAACAGATTCTGCCCCTTAGAAACTTCCCCAAGTGCCAGACTCTAGCAGGAAACTTTCTCCATAGCAATGCTTCTGCATGTTGCTAGGTGATATTGGTGATTCCACCACACATCTCTGGATTTGATGGAGCGGAGTCGCATATAAATGCCACCCCTGCACACTGATGTCAGTTTCTTATCTTTTAGCCTTTCCATGCACCAGACGTGCAGCACAAACAATTGTCACATTGTGCTGAGTACTAACTAGGGACCTTTTTAGATGTTAAAAAGAGGACACTCCACAGAGCAGAGAGGTGGGAGGGCAGACAAATTTGCACTAAAGAATGGATCAAACCTCTTTATTCCACAAAAAGTTGATTGTCCACTCGATCGTCCCTGGCACAATCAATGGAGAAGCCTATACCCCTTTAGGGGTCCAACCAATGGAGCCTTTCCTCTTCTATCAAAGGGTGAGAGGGAGTATAGCATGCCAGTAAAGTGATTTGTTCAACATGGAAAGGAGTCGCAACTTTGGTATAGAGGCTGCTCGAGTCCTCAGCACCAACTTGCACAGAAAGAAGGTGGTGTAGTGTGGATGCACTGAAATTATCCCAAGTTCACTTGTAAAGGCAATGAGGAAGGTGATCTTTAAGGTCAAGCGGTGCAGTGAACAGCTATGCAGCAGCTCAAAGTATGTACACATGAGAAACCTCATGACCAAGTTAAGATCTCACTGTGTTGTCACAAACTGCATGGAAGAAAATATGTGCATCAAGGCCCATATTTAGATTTTTTTAGCGCCGCATTTGCGTCATTTTTTGTAGCAAAAACAGCGCAAACTTGCAAAATACATTTGTATTTTGTAAGTTTGCGATTTTTTGCGTCAAAAAGTGGTGCAAATGCGGCGCTAAAAAAGTATAAATATCGGCCCAAATCTTTAATACATCTAATCACAACAGGTGATTTAAACATTGATGGTTGGTCTGGCAAATGTATAAAGGTAGAAAGAGCCAACAAGTGCCTTTCATTGTGCCCACTGCAACACCCTACTGGACCAAAGACAAAACCAACAAAAGAATGGTCAAAAGCTTGGATTTGAATGGGTCTGTCTTGTGAACACACCAGACCACAAATTTGTTCCATCACCCAGCATAAATGGATTTCGTAGAAGAGTGGCTGGTGGCAAAGATAAAATGCATCACTTTAAGCTGCAAATAAAACAGAGTTAATTGTTTCTACTTAATCTCTACACTTGAAGGTGTAGATTGTGTAGATTGCGCAGATTCCAAAGTTGCATATTGGGGGCCGCTACCAGGTTATTATGACAAAGAGGACATAATGTGCGAGGATCTTATGATTGTCAAAAAAACTGATTGACACATGCAACAATAGAATCCATCTATGGTTAATATGTTTAGTAATTTGTATCCTACAGGAAACACAATATTTTGTGTTTAGAATATCTATCATACGATTTCAAAGGTCATATCTTGTTTTCTCGTAATGATAGAGGAAATACATGAGTGAACCAATTAACTTTTTCCATGCCCCTTTGAACATACAGGGGCCACACACGATCAATAACACACTGAAAAAACCTCTGGTCTTTCTTGACATAAGGTGATGAACCTGCTAGTGTGAGTTAGAAGGCATGCACACTTTGGCCCTCATTATGAGTTTGGCGGTCCTGTGACCGAATTGTTAGCAGTGGCGGTCAGACTGCCAACAGGCTGGCGGAGAAGCTGGCAAATTATGACTTTGGCGGGGATCCCAATGGAATACAGCCAAGCACCACTGGCATCGCCAGTGCTGTCAGACCTCCGCGAATGATTGGAGCCACCAGCAGGCCAGCAGAGAACATGTTTCTGTTGGACTCATTACAAGGCTACACACCTCCAAGATTTCTGCTGCAGTCGGACGACTATGGAAACCCAGGCGGAAACGAACGGTATTAAAGGAGACACTCACCTTCAGGAAGCCACACTCGTACGGAGCCGCCATGGAACTAGAACTAGGCGTCATCCCTCTGCTCCTGCTTGCCGAAAGACGAAGGGATCTTCGACGACAACAACTACCGTATGTATGCACACTCACCTGTTACTGTTGTATATTGTTACATTTTGTACGGTTACATAACATACCATAGGGAAGGGGGTGCAAGGGCTATACTCACACCTAACAATACACTGACACGCATACTCACATACAACAACAAAGACACCCACACACACACAGCACACACACTGCAGCCACCACACACACACACACCACTCGTCAAAAACACACACTTACGAACGGCAACACAGCACAGGCCCAGACTCACCCAATACCATACAACATAACAACACGTCACAACAACACCACAACTGCACCATCATAAACACATTGGCAAGCACTCACAACTGACAGTAGCCAGGAACACATCACACATACAACACGATGTACAACCAACAGGGAACTAACACACACAATTACACAATCATACAACTTACCAATCGACACACACATCACACTCACAGCACATCGTACCTATCAAACCATGCACAATACACGCACATATAAACAGTCAAAGCACACAAAGCAACACACCACAACAACAAACACATGTCAACACAAACACCACACAATACCATGACAAAAAGCATGCTGCATCCACATGCCCATCACACAACACACACCCTATCCCTCGGGGACAAAAGCACTGCACACACACCCACATACTGCTCAAACAACACAGGAAGCACGAGCACCACACACACACAAATACTTGCACACAACCAATGTCAGCCAGGAACAACTCAAACCTAGGAAAGGAAATGCAGGACAAAGATGTAACCAGGAAACCAACAAGTGGTTGGTCTGTATATATATTTTACCACAATAACTAGAAAAGTTCAAGGCCATTGGCCAGTCCAATAGAAAAACAAATGTGTGTGCCAAAGGTACTACATGGTGCCCCAACTTGACTCCTGACTGCAATATAACCTCCACAGGTAGGGGCATCAAGGGGGCAGGCACCTCAGGGATGATTGGGGGCAGTGGTGGAGGGGGAGGGTTGTGCTTAGGCTTGGGAGAGGGGGTGGATTTGGCTTGGGAGGGTCATTTTGGTTTAGGCTTGGGGGAGGGTTGGCTCTTCTTGGAAGGAGTCGACTTCTTGGTGGGGGTAGGGGCATGGGCACTTGCAGGGGGGTAGGGGAGGCTTTGGCAGTGGAAGGGATGGCCTTGGGGAGGGAAATGGTATGTTTAGGGGGTCTACAGGGGGAGGAGTAGGGAAAAGGGCAAACTCAGAGAGGAAAGCTTTTTTGCACACACAGGTTTGGGCGTGGAGGGAGAGAGAGTGGTTGTAAGAGGTGTTGGGGTGGATGTCTTGGGTGCATGTTTGTGGGAGGTATACTTGTAGGTGGAGGGTGTCTGTTGAGTGGGTTAGTGAGGGTGTTTAGGTATCTTGGGCTGGGGGAGTGGAGGTGCTGGGGGATGTCATGGTGGGTGGGTGGGTGCCTGTCTGTTGGGGTGGTGACTGCAGGTATGGTAGATGTGCTGGATGTAGGTGTCTCTGTGGTTTTGGTGTCTGCAGGTATGCTGACTGGGGTGGATGTCTGAGGATCTTCTGGGGTGCTGTCTGCAGGTAGGATGGGTGTGGTGGCTGGATCTGTGAATATTGGTCTGATGTCCGTGGGTGTGTCAGGTGTGGTGTCTGTGATTGCTGGGGGTCATAGGGGTGTCAGGGCAGGTTGTGACTGTTGCTGTGTGTGCAGGTTTATGTTGCTTGTGTGTATGCCGGTGGTGTCTCCTGTGATGCTTAGGGTTGTCTGTGCTACCCTTGGATGTTGAGGTGGATGCATGCCTGTCTGTGTGCTTTGGCTGGGTCGGGGAAATGGGGATTGGGATTGGGAAGAGGAAGGAGGAGGGGGAACAGGAGACAAAGGGTGACTGACTGCCCCCAGTGTGGAGGCCAGAGCCTGAAATGATCTCTGTAGGCCAGCAAGTGCATAGTGAATGCCCTTCAGGAACGCATTACTCTGTTGTATCTGAATTTCCAGTCCTTGGTTGGCATTCACAATGGTTGACTGACCCACAGAGATAGACCTCAGGAGGTCAATAGCCTCCTTACTGAGGGTAGCAGGGCTAACAGGGGCTGGGGCAGAGGTGCCTGCAGCAAAGGAGACACCCACCCTCTTGGGTGTATGGGCATGGCCAACTGGGTGGGGAGCTACAGGGAGGGCGGTGATCGAAAGGGGGGTGGACAGAGATGGTGCTGGGGTGGTCCCAGATGGGTCTGCCACCACCAGGGAGTGTCCACTGGAGGAGGATTCCGAAGATAAAGAACTGGATCCAATCTCCCCTTGGCACTTCCCTCACCCTCAGGGCCACTGGGTCCCTCAGTGTCAATGTTCTCATGACTGGAGGTCCTGTGGCCAGCAGCTTCCCCACTCGGCTGTGCCCTGTCTCCTTTGCCTACCGATGCTGGAATACAGAAAGTGAGGTAGGGCCATCACATTCTTTACATACCACTTTCATCACAGTGTACACCTAAGTAACATCCCATTTAGTAGTACAGCAGCCCCAGGTGGTACCTGTTAAGTGCCAACATCATGTCACAACAAGTAACAATGTACAACCCTCAATAAAAAACCTTGTCACACACCAGCTAAGCTACCTATATCACATCTACAATACCATGATATCAGTAGACCTATCACACCAACCAGTCCATGAAAAGGTGACTTGGCCACATGATACTGGGTCCCTATCCACAGCAACATAGGCAACCAACAGCCAAGCTATGGGAAATGTAGGTAACATAGATTTCCACATATCACATACACAAACTCAACACATACTCGCATTTTGACCTGATGTCATGTACCAGGCAAGTGACCTTATTGTATTGTAAAGACAAGGCAGCGTGTTGCGTACAAGCCATACCCACTTCATGCCACTGAGTTAACAACCTTCATATTGGAAATTTGGAAACATGCAGCTACTCTAATTGGCATATCCAAATTTGGATCAGAACACATGTGACCTACACATGTACCAATAGTGATGTAGGAAAGGATGATACATACTTTATGGACCAAGTCATTTAACTCATTGTCCTCCTGTAAAGAAAGTATAGCACACTTATAAGGGCCTAATTATCTCAGAACATTTACCCACACACAACTAAATATAGTATAATTACTCTTTCAATACATTGGACATCTATCATGTGCATAAAGGTGACATATAGCTCAACGTATCATGCTATTATTCCATAACTTGCCCAGTGACTGAGTGGCAACATCACTATCCACACATCAGACATGACTAGCCTTACATCTGTTTGGGAAAAAATCAGAGACACAAACCGCATCTGAGGCTACCATGAGAGGGACATACACCTTGATGCAAGCCACATGCCTGACTACACATACCATTCCCCTCACATGTGTATGTGAACTACCACACCTGCACCACAATGTAGTCAGTGCAAACAATAGGTCTCCATACAAAAAGGACTTAAAATATATCCAAAATAGCAAAGGAAAGTATGTTTATAACTCATTACATTGTGGATTTATGACAGAACCTTACAATGTTCACATGATGTTGGCAAAAACCAGTTAAGATTGTAACTGTGAATAAGATGTCGTGGCCTATGTGTCATGCCTACAACACTATGGCTAAGGAAATAGCTGTGTAGCCATTCCCCACCTACAGAACATGAACATGGTACTAACATTCATAGCTCTGACATCAATGTATGTGATTCAATAGGGGTCTAGCAATACCTCCATGGTTACCTACATGTACAGAGGCCTATGTACCTCCCTCACTTACCAAGGGGGTTCACCTTGTAACAGGTCTGAAAACGTTTTGCAAGTATGGCATGTGAAATGTCAGATGGACATAACAGCCTCACATGATGCTGTCACTCATCAGAATCCTTATGAAAAGTAGGAAGGACTTTAAATTGTCAGACTCTTTTGCACATAGACATGGATCAAGGGACATTGGAATGGACAGAGGGCAAAGACCTGGACAACTTACCATCATGATATTGGGAGTATTGATCTGTATGTGGGAAGAAACAACCAGCAGGGTATGAAAAGCTAGATAGTGGTACACAGATTACACAGTCACATGTGCATCATCATATGCTTCTGTATTGAGGGGACAATGTAGGTGAGTAATATGTCCCTATACAAAATAGAATGTGCGCACCTGTGTACCAATGTTGAGGACTGTACATCTATGTGTTCCTTGGAGATCTTTGACCCTTTGCACTTACCACATTGTCAGAGTTTAGAATCTTTCACATCATACACTAACCTGTTAAAGGGATGAAAATGTGTTAAGTCTGTACTTACCCCATTGTGTCTGCTGTGCTGCCCTCAAACGCCCATCCAACTCCAGGTAGGGCACCGCCAATATGCGGGCCATTAAGGAGGTCGAGGTTAGACAGGTACCCTGTCCTCCTTGGGAGGACATCTGCGGCTGGGCCTCTGCAGTCTTCCAGGCACAGCGTCTCAGGTCCTCCCACCACTTCCTACAGTGGATGTTCCGCTGGCTGTGGACCCCCCGTGTCTGCACTTTCTTGGAGATGGCAAGTGAAAATACCCTTTTTCTCATGGGTGTTGACCTGCATGGATGACACAGACAAGAAGAGAATGTCATGTCCACATACAGCCATACACAGACTGCCTTCAACAAGGAACGACCATCTGCAGTCAGGCCATGTGTGATGTTGAGACAGGCATACAACATGCATATCAAGCACCATGTGTCAGCTTGAAACATATGATCAGATGACAAGCATATCTCAAACATGGTATATTTGTCCAAATATTTTTCACACAGCCTTCAATTTTCATGTAATAGAGTACGTAGGTGGGTCAGGGTACATACATCACACTCTCTACTATGTTTCAGTACTCAAACTCTATCTATACACATGTGCACATGTCTATCTACCCACACATATTACCTCAATCCTTCATGCAACCACATTTCCTGAACATCATCGTACACTCAGCAATTCAAACATTGGTATGGCATTGCACTTACCTGCTCCTCTAATGCACCATAGAGCTTTCTATACAGGGGTAGAAGCTTGTCCAGCTCTTCCAGCGAGAAGGCAGGTGCCCCATCACCTGCAGAAAGTGGCATGATTGCTCCCAGAGACAGTAACCAGCAGCTCAGATTGTGAAGGTCTTGCTGGCAGCAGTGTCAGGAGTCAAGTGAGAGATGAAGTATGAGATGGCAGTCATGTCCGCCAAGTACACGACCATCACCACCGGCGGACATCGCAGTTGGCCCAAGCCCGCCAAAGGCAGAAATGTGTTCCAATGGCAATGTCCACCGCGGCTGTATCTGCCTACTGCCATGACGACATCTGCCGGTGAAGTTAGGTCACTTCTTATTGACCTGTATGGTGGGTCATGTATAATTGAGCGAAAAAGTTGTAAAAGTTGTGTCACAAGCTGTGAAACCTATCTACAACATTGTGTTCACTGCTGGCTTTAAGCAAACATTTAAAAATGTCCAAGTATTATGTACAGAATGTTAAATTGATGTATCCTGAGTTATGTACATGTAATAGTACTGTCAGCAGAGTAATGACAATCTGAAAATGGTTTAGGTGTACCAAATATGTGCAACATGTTAAGTAAGTTAATATCACATAGACTGTCAGTGACATGTTTCTCCATTTTAAAAACATGATAGGGGTTATGGGATGTAAATGCAGTTATAAGCCATTATTTGCCTAGGTACAACATTTTTACAGTTTAGTGTTTCAATATTTAGCATTATATGTGACATAGGTGTGATCATACTTTTGCTGTACAGATTGAGTGATGGACATACATTCTGGTATTCTCCCACATAGTTACCCTGGCATGAGAATAGCGAGACAATATGTGATTCAGCTCTACCGCCTGGATAGGCAGACAATCATGGATCTCTGTCGTCAGTCGGGGCCAGATCTGATGCCTGCCATTCGTAATCCCAATAGCTTACCACCCATTGTACAAGTAATGTCAGTGCTGCACTTCCTGGCCACCGACTCCTTTCAAAATACTGTGGCCCTAACTGCAGGGATGTTTCAGCCTATGTTCAGTCTGGTCTTGAAGGCTGTACTGTCTGCATTGTTAAAACACCTGGACAGCTACATCAGATTTCCACAAATTGAATATTTGACCCTGGCAAAGGCTGATTTGTATGCTTTGGGACACATCCCACATGGGGTTGGAGCCATAAATTGGCACCCATGTAGCCTTGGTAACCCCAAATGAACAGGTGTACAGGAACAGGAAAAACTCCACTCCATTAATGTCCGGTGTTCTGTTTGGCTGACCTCTACATTTCACAAGTTTGTGCAAGGTACCCGGGGTCAGTCCATGATTTCTTCATCATGCGGAACAGCAATATCCCACTGCTGATGACACAACAATACACAGAGAGGACCTGGCTGGTTGGTAAGTCATATATGTCATGTGTGTCAGTAACTTATATCTGATCTCTGGATGTCCAAGATTTTTGGGTTCCTGAAGGCAAGATTCTGCTGCATGGATAAGTCTGGAGGAGCCCTCCTCTACTCACCCAACAAAGTATGTCAAATTATTGTTGTCTGCTGCATGCTCCACAACCTCACCCTGATACTTCAAATCCCATTCATACCAGATGAGGTGGAGCCAGCAGTTCCTGTGGATGAGAATGCAGGTTTGCCAAATGAGGATGAATATGATGAGGATGAAGCTGGAGACACCAGGGCTGATCTCATCAATCAGTACTTCACCTGACGTTAGGTATGTGATGTAATTAAAGTGACTAAGTGGGGAATTGGTGAGGTTAGGAACACTTTACAAGAGTCTTAGTATGACCATAAGTAGCTCCGAGGCCCATGACTCAGATATGCATACAGATTGTTACATGGCGTAGTGTCCAGCCATTTGATCAACATAGTCTAAGTTTTTCACAATGCACAATCAGAGTTAGATTTGTATGTATGAATTGGCTGTGTAATGTTAATGTATCAGTGTGGCCAATACCTTATGTCTGCCATTTACAAATTGCAATTGCATATTCATTAACAGGCTTATCCTCATTTGCCAATATCAGACAGTGTCACAGGCAGATGGAATTTGCAGACTGACAATTGAGATGGTCATGGATTGAACCAGATACTGTCAGGCTTGAGATTTGTGGTCTGTGAATTCTATGCCCAGACTGTCAGGACAGTGGGATGGTAGTGTTCTATTCCACACCAAAGGCCTATTTGGCATTGGATGTGGGGGCAATGGTGCCATGTGTGTGTTCATTTGTTTCTGAAACATGTCATCATGTGCTATCCATACCCTCTAACATCATAATGGTTTGTGTTGGTAAAAACTAACTTGTATGTAGCTGTCAGTGTGTTTCCTCATTGCAGAGTAATGTGCATGTGTCTGAAGACTGACATAGGTGAGTGGCAAGCCTACATAGACCTGACCATGGTAAGTATAAGGTTCCATGACTGGGGACATTTGTACTGACCTCTGTCTGTTTCATGGGGTATGTTAATTTGAGAGCTATGGTATGGGTATGTGATAAAGCTTTAGCTGATGATACATTCAATCAATCAGTGATTTCTAAAGTGTGGCTAATCGCACGTAGGGTCTCAAGGCGCTGTTTGCGGGCATGCTGCTCAATCGAAAAGCCAGGTCTTGAGGTCCTTCCTGAACTGCTTCAGTGATGCAGTCTGCCTGAGTTTGAGAGGTAGAATGTTCCATGTCCGGGCTGTGGGGCAGAAGGATCTTCCTCCTGCGGTGCTTTTCTGGATCTTGCGAATGACTGCGAGGGCGAGCTGGGAAGAATGGAGTTTTCTGTTATGTACGTAGAAGACGAAGTGGTGGTTGAGGTACTCCAACAGTGCCTTGTTGGTGTGGATCAGGAGTTTGTATGTGATACGCTTGTTTACTAGGAGCCAATGTAGGTGTCTGAGTTGGGAGGAGATGTGGCTGTGTCAGGGGATGTCCTGGATGAGACTGGCTGCTGCATTCTGGATTCTTTGTAGTCTTGATTGTAGTTTCTTGGTAATGCCGGCATAGAGTGATTGCCGTAGTCCAGTTTGCTAGTGACAAATGCGTGGGTGATTGTCCTCGTGTCGGAGGGGATCCGCTTGAAAATCTTTTGAAGGATTCAGAGGGTGTGGAAGCATGATGATGAGATTATGTTTTCTTGGCGGGTCATGGATAGAGAGGACTCCAGGATGATGCCCAGGTTGCGTGCGTGGCCTGTGGGAGCGTGGATGTTTCCCAGTGCGGTGGGCCACCAGATGTCATTCCAGGCAGAAGGCAGAAGGGGTGGAGCCAATTGTGAGGATCTCTGGGTTGTCCAAGTTGAGTTTGAGGCAGCTGGCTTCCATCCAGGCAGTGACTGCTCTCATTCTCTTGTGGAAATTTCTCTTGGCATTTACAGGGTCATTGGATAGGGAAAGGATCAATTGGGTATCGTCGGCATAGGAGACGATGTTTAGCCCATGTTTTTTGATGATCTTGGCAGCAGGACCATGTAGATGTTGAAAAGCATGAGGCTGAGTGCTGATCCTTGGGGCACTCTGCAGCATATGTCTGTGGGTTCTGACGTGAAAGGCGTTAGTCTGACACTCTAGGGGTCATTGCGACCGCGGTGGCAGTCAGACTGCCACAGTATGACTGTGGCGGTAGTGCCAAGGTCAGACCACCAGCACTGCCAGATTATGAGTTTTTATCACTCTGACGGTGCTGGGGTCCTAATTCACCAGGGCAGCACTGCAAGCAGCGCTGCCTTGGGGATTATGAGTGCCATCTCCACCAGCGATTACATGGCGGTAGCACCGCCATGTAAAGGCTGGCGTAGACGGAGTGCCCCAGTGGGATCCTGCACTGCCCATGCACTTGGCCCCCCTGGCCAGCCCTGTTGCAAAGATCACTGTCTGCTTTACAGACAGTGAACATCGTGACGGGTGCTGGTGCACTACAGCATTGTGGCTGGCTCTATTATGAGCCAGAGACAATGCTGTAGGCCATTTCAAGCTGGGCCAGCGGACGGAAACACCATTTCCACCCGCTGAACTAGTTATAAAAGTAAATAAATATTAAATGTATGTTTAATCATTAATACTCAGGTATTAAAAGTAACAACTGAGTATTAATACACTTCCCCCCAATACCCTGAAAAATATTTCAAATAATATTACTTAAAAACATACATTTTACTGTGTTTAAATTAATACCCAGCCATTAAAATTAATATCTGAGCATTAATACACGTCCCCACCCAGTACACCTATACCCCTTGCATCATGTCCCCACTGGTGTGTGTTATGCCCCTAAACTTTTTTTAAATAATTACTTCACTTAAAATCATACATTTTAATGTCTTATTTAATACTCACATATTAAAATTAATACCTGAGTATTCAAACATGACAAAACCCCAAACCCCTATATCCCTTGCATCCTGTCCCTAAAGGTTTATGTTACAGTTCTAAAACTATTTAAAATAAATAATTGTATTTAAAATCATATATTTTAATGTTGACAAATTAATACTCACGTATTAAAACTAATATCTGAGTATTAACACACTTCACCAACCAATACCCCTTTGTCCCTTGTATCCTGGCCCTAAAGGTTTATGTTATAGTCCCAAAAGTATTAAAAAAATACTATTACTTACATTTAATGTTTTAAAATTAATAGTCAGGTATTAATACACATCTGCGCCCCATACTCCTACATCCTTTGCATCCCATCCTTAAAAAGTCTATATAATAATAATAATAATAATAATATAAAATAAATGCCCATGTTTAATCATTAATACTCAAGTAATGAAACTATTTAAAATGTGTAATATTGTTATTATTCTACAAAGTAATATACCATAAACTTACCTATATACTCACCCATATACTTTCCCAATAATGCATAATGAGGGCATGCGTGGTAAGTGTATATAGCTTTAATGCGTGCTAAAGTCATGTACCGTAGTGATATGCGTGGTAAAGGTGTATGCATGGTAGTGACGTGTGGTTAAGACTTATGAGTGGTAATAACTGCGTGGTAAATGTTTTGCATGTTTAAGACTGCGATGTAAAGGTTGTTTCCCATCTGAACGTAATTAGAAGCTCCACACAACATATGAGTGTTTGTGACTTCCCAAAGTGCTTTGGAGAGAGTTGCAAATGCTTAATGAGGCAAAATTCCTGTGTGCCCAGGATACTGTTGTCCCTGTGCACATCCTGCATGCTTTGGTTGCTTTTATTTCTGTTACTTTGTTGTTCACAATGGACTGCATTCATAAGTCCTCCAGTAATGTTCCCTCACAGAAACTGAGAAATTCCAATTTATGTCTTTAAAGTGGAGCTACATATGCCATGAAGGGCTTTTCTCATTGGAAGAATACCATAGTAGGGCCCAGAATTACAAAATTGTCATGCAGCATCCAAAAATGCTGTGCTGCGTGAGGAGAGAGCAGGAGAGCACCATATTTATAGAAATATGGCTCTATCTTCCCCTCTCCCTAGTACTGGTGCTGATTTTAGCTGCCGTGCCCCACACAAATACCTTTGCACCATACTGCAAGGGTGTGTGCGTGAGTCTAGAACAGGTTTTATACTGGCAGGGTACCCTTCCAGTACAAAATACTATGCTTACACACACTTTAAAACTTTTCCTACTTTGTATGTGTGCTGCATAGTGCAGCACGCATGCAAAGACAGAAAAGAAAAAGAGAAATTAAAACATTTCTCCTTTTAACTCCTGCTTTCAAATAGCGTTAACTTTTGGCGCAAAACCCTGCCTACTGTTGTTTGTAGATAGGGTTGTCATAGTTTGGACTCTTGCTCTGAGCAAGACTGCTGGTTTAAGGATGACAGTACTTTTGTTTGTAGGCGACTGCGTCTTTCCTACAACAAGTCGCAACTGTTATCCCAAACTTACCGGCTCACTAGCAGCACCTCACCAGAAACACAATAGTAAAAGGTGATTTATGGCAGCCGTTTACGCATGGACTCAAAAATAAGACATCTCAGGGAGTGTTGTGGTTAAACGGAGATTACCCTTTTCTCACAGACATATTGGTGGTCATTCTGACCCTGGCGGTCTTTGACCGCCAGGGCGGAGGACCGCGGGAGCACCGCCGACAGGCCGGCGGTGCTCCAATGGGGATTCCGACCGCGGCGGTAAAGCCGCGGTCGGACCGGCACCACTGGCGGGGTCCCGCCAGTGTACCGCCGCCCCATTGAATCCTCCGTGGCGGCGCAGCTTGCTGCACCGCCGCGGGGATTCCGACCCCCCCTACCGCCATCCAGATCCCGGCGGTCGGACCGCCGGGATCCGGATGGCGGTAGGGGGGGGTCGCGGGGCCCCTGGGGGCCCCTGCAGTGCCGATGCCACTGGCATGGGCATTGCAGGGGCCCCCGTAAGAGGGCCCCTACATGTATTTCACTGTCTGCTGCGCAGACAGTGAAATACGCGACGGGTGCAACTGCACCCGTCGCACAGCTTCCACTCCGCCGGCTCGATTCCGAGCCGGCTTCATCGTGGAAGCCTCTTTCCCGCTGGGCTGGCGGGCGGTCTGAAGGCGACCGCCCGCCAGCCCAGCGGGAAAGTCAGAATTACCGCCGCGGTCTTTCGACCGCGGAACGGTAATCTGACGGCGGGACTTTGGCGGCCGGCCTCCGCCGCCCGCCAAGGTCAGAATGAGGGCCATTATGTCTCATACAAACACAGACAATGACACAGATGCAGTAAAGTTATAATAGCTTTTTATTTAACATAACTGCAATTTGCGATAAGTTGCATGGACTGCAATGATTAGGATAATGAATATAGCAAGTAACAGTATTGTGAAGACGAGAGTCATTGTTACGAAGACCCCCACCATTTTGCAATACATAGAAAAGATATATTAGATGTAATATTCCCTAATACCCTAATAAAGAAGGCCTAACCTCCTACCTAAAGGAGAGCTGGGTTTGTTAAACCTAATCTGCAAATGCCGTGTCCATGAGAGGAGCCCCCCAACCCTCGTTACCTTGGAATGAGGTCTCTATCTCAGACTCCGCAGGGACACGAAGACTGGGTCAGCGTCAAGACGACTGCAGCATCGGTATCAGCGATGGTGGCGATGCCCTCTGGTCGGAATCCCTCTGATTATCTGTCTAAAGTGTGATGTATTTATACAGATCTACAAGGTCCCCTGACGTAGGTGTATTCCTAAACAATAGATAACAGGCATGCTTGGGACGGCAATTAATATCAACAATCCCTCGAAAGTATAGAGAGGGAAAATCCCTAAGTGTGAACACCTACTGTTTGTTTGTCTTTGATGCTAGATCTTGACGCCTTGGCGCGGTGACACTGATAATGTAACTCATAACAAGTGGCCTAACTATAAACAAGGCCGCCATCTTAGAAGAAATAAATAATTAAATGGGCTAAGACAGAGCAAGCTAAGTAGGTTAAAAGTCACTAGGTGACGGGGGCACAAGTCTACAAGCCAGAGGCTAAGCTAACTCATGTTATCCCATTAAAACGAACTAGGATTCACTACACCCTCCCCATTGCCGTAACAGGTATGATGAAGGTACAGGAACCCAAATGCTAAAAGTTGCTTCTGAACTAAAAGCGAAAGGCAAAACAAGATAAAAAAGCATTTGCATGTGTTAAAAATATGTTAAAACAAATCGTTTAAAATACATACAGAGATGTTAATGTCAAGTATGACAAGTACAGCTTGCAACAGCAAATGTCAATTTAAATGCATAAATTGGAATCGGGAATGGCAAGTCAATTCATCAAATTATTTGTTATACGCATGATCTTGAAGATTGCCATCGAAGTCACCAGTCAATGATCTAAAAAATGAGTCAACATCGTCCGAAGTTAAGTCGAGTGCTGGGCGGACAAACGGATCCACAGAGCAGAAGTGAGCCGTATTTCCTGGTGTATTGTTACTCGTTGCAATGTCCTCATCCATAGTAGATCTCACAATGGAAGGCTCATAGGTGGCCTCGCGGAGCAACCTCAGTCTCAAGGGGCATGACCGTGTATGAACCCTCATCGGGGACATCAGCAGTTCGTGGTCCACAGGAGATGTCGGTGCAACAGCAAGACAGACCATAGGAAGATGTTCAAAGAGACACCATATGCAGCAGAAGACTGGTTGTACACACCAGAGAAGTGGCCGAAATGACTACGACCAGCCAAGCTCCAGTTCCACCAGCAAAGGTGCACCGAAGATCCGAACCATGCGCTCACGGCACAGAGGAGTTGGCGGGAGCGGCTCCATTGCTCTGCGTTGCTGGAAAGAAACAACCACTGTGAATCAGAAGAAATAGCAGTAGTAGTCCGCCAATTAAAGCCAAAATAATTGGAAAGCCACCAAACGCACTTGAAAAGAGAGAATGGATGGCTGAGGGGATGACTCCGAAGACAGTCTGGAAGATGGACACGAAACCAGACCGGACAGCCTTAAAGAAATGAACAATCCCAGTGGTGCTCGAAGCATTGAATATTCTGGATACCAGCTCTCCAAAGTGTTTGGGGAAATTGGTATTTAAAAGGGATTGTATCTCGGCTGATGATCTCGCAATCTGGAAAGCATACGTCTCTTTTGCGGATGTCAAGGCAACCTGTTTCTGAAACAACAGCGCCTTTAGCTTACTCAGCTTGTCATAGTTCACATTAATAGTGTCTATGTGGGGCCACATGTCAGATACTTTTATCTCTCGTGTGGGGGTAAACAAAACATGTCCACAACACGTAGCGACCTTCGTGACAGAGATTGCGTAGGCAATTCCAGGTCACATGCCGCAACAGCTCTGATCGTTCAGTACCACATAACTTCCATTGGAAAGTACATGAAACACTGGACGAATCAAGGGGACGGGAGTACCCTTCAGAAAACAGGCCAAATTTGCGACCCCCGCATTGCAAAGACCGTTAAGAGACACCTGTTTGCAGATCATAGAATGACGAACACCAGTCTCACATTCGCTTCGTCTAAGAAAGACCTCCCTTTCACCATTCAGACATCTATAGTCAAAGGGCAACTCCCACTCTTCCTTAATAAAGCTAACTCCTAGTTGCTCATATCGTCCCACTGCCAGATGTTTCAGGCAGCTCGAGAAACGAAAGGTCGAAATCGGTAAATTAATATTGCCGTGTAAGAGCCAGATAGTTGAAGGACTCTCTGCTACTGTGAAGGGCAACTTATCTAATTTCTCTACTTGAAGCAGGGTGAAACTAGCCTCCCTTTTAGCCATTGTCTCTTGTTCCCTGGAAAAATGAAAAGCAGTGAAGAATTCACACCCATTAATATACTTCCATGCAATGTGGCCACTTTTCAGTGTCTGTAATGTCCAACCCAGCTGCATGATGGAACGTAGCTGTGTTTGCCCATGATATAACCGGGACAAGTCTGTCTGTGTGATATCAATAGCAGACAACACTATATTTGATAGTGAATAAATCCTGTTGGACAGCGTATTCATGCCATTGTCGACAACAGCTAATGTTTTTTCCAAATTTTCCTTATCTAGGTGCCTTAAACGCGCAGCAGCCTCAATCTGGGAAAGTTTCCAAATTTCATTGTACATAGCATATAAAAACCTTTTTGAGGGCTGTTTTCTAGGACCCAGCAGAAAATCCTGCAAGTCTATACTGTCAGAAAGAGTGTTCAGGTGTTTCTTAACTGCTGTTAATATGTTTGTTTGCACCCACTGCTGGCACAGCTTACCCACACTGTATGTTGTGACTATACCTGTATGTTGACCAGATATAAAGCGAGGGTCAGGCCTGTTAATTGAAAAAAACCCTGAAGAGTTCAAGAAACGCCTTTGACACTCATTAGTGTCGGTGGGCCAGACCAACCACCCGCCGGGACTGGAAAGTGAAGAATTATAGGTACCAGCCTTAACCATTGCATCTAGCCTGTCCTCTGTAACATTAAGAAAGTGTTGCCAATCTTTAAATTTTGCCGGAGTAGGGATACTGGGCGTGTTTAGATCTTTAATTTTTGCTAACCCCAGACAGGATGTCTGCTCAATAGTGTCATTTAAGAAAATCATTTGCACAGGAATCAGGCATGCTCGAAACAAAGCCTCCCTACCCTGTATCTGCCAATCTTGTGTTCCCCATACACTTTTCAAGTCAATAGTGCTCTTCCAATATCCATAACCCTCAATCGAGAGACAGGAAACAAAGGGATCTGAATAAATCAGTTTTGTATCTGTTAGCAAAATCTTCCTAATTTGTGCCGGAGGTATTTTAAAATAATACGACTCTGCTTTTCTTGTATTATGCCCAGAAAAGTATGTAAATTTATCGCTATAATACTTTGGACTTCCCACCTGTGGTGTAGAACAGTGTTCCCACTGTGTGTAGTTCAAGAGAGACCTATATCTAGTGGCACGGTGTAGGTAGTGATGTCCCCAATTGTTATAGCAGAACATTTCCCCATAATTCATTGTATAATCATATACATCATCACTTTCAAAAGTGGAACAGTCCTTCATTTCAGTTAGCATGGAATCAACTGTTTGGACAGCCCAATCATCAGAGACAACATTAGGTGTAATAACATCAGACATTGAAATTTTGAACATGTATGGTATTTGAATAATCTCTGTAGGCCCGTATATATCGAATGGAACTTTGTCCCACACAATCCCATCAGTAATTGGTATTGCTGTAATATTTACAGGGGACAAATCTCTTCGGACCTTATGTGAAGAATGATGTGGTGTTAAAATTTCATCAACAGGCTCCACTGAGGAGCGATGAGGAATATAGTGACCATTTATGAGCAAAAAGAAAAACAGTCACAAAACCAATCCATAAAAATAATGCAATAAATGTCAAACAGAACCACAGATAGTTCCATGGGTAGATCAAATAGTTATTTTTAAGCCATTGATACAGCTTACTACTTTTTGAAATATTATCAATCACTGTAGAGAATGAATCCGAAGAAAAATCATCAATGTCAATGAAATAGCCAGAGGTGGTCTCTGCAAACACAGGAGCTGGTGTATTCTGATCCACCGCACGTGGAGGCTCTTGATAGACAACGTCAGTAGTCGTGGAAGTGTTTGTGTAAAATACAGCCAAATCTTGAAGCTGTGTGGTCACTGAAGATGTGACTGGAACCAACAAAAGTTCATTTTCCACCCTCCCCATGTTCGAGGAAGTGTCTGGAACAGCAGATGACATAGTTGCATAGTCAGTAGTAGTGATGTTCATCCTACTATGTAGATGGATGTCCTGTTGGGTAGTGAGAGGGGATCGGGAACCACCCAAGGGACCTCCTGGTCTACTGTGAAGGATCGGCCACATGGTGTAATTTGATGTCATCAATGGAGATGAATCTGTTTGAATTAGAACCAGACAGTGGTGGTAAGATGACAGTCCTGGTGCCTTGTATTCCCAAGACTGGTACAGGTGCTCTGTATGATGGACCGAACTCCTTTTTCACAGCGATCTTCTCACAAACCAGATCCCCAACGTTAGGAATCCAGCCAGTCGAAGTTTTCGCCAATTCACTTATTCGTAAGGTGGTAGCACTTGCAGATGATTTATCATCACGAAATTGTTGAAGCTCCTGTAAAACAGTGATACGTTCTTTTATGTCAAAAGGTGTTTCTGCTGCCACCATACCAGGGGCATCAAGATCTGGGACATACATAGGTATCCCAAAGAGAACCTCATATGGAGAGCGTCCCCCCCAAAGACCGTCTTGGCAGATTATTCAGTGCTCTCTGGACCCCATATAGGTGGTGTAACCAACTGCGGCCTGAACCTAATACTCGAGCTGTTAAGGACTGCTTTAGATCACGATTCCGCCTCCCCACGACTGAATTTCCCTCGGGATGGTAGGTGAGGAGTAATGGAGTTCAACACCCATCGTCCCCATGGTGTCCCTGAATGCCTTAGAGGCAAATGCAGGGCCCTGGTCTGAATGGAATGCTGCAACCGCATATGTACCGATAAAGATCAACAAATCTTTTATAACAGTCCGGGCGTCAGCTGACCGCTGTGGCCATACCCACAAGAATCTAGAACAGGAATCCACAGCCACTAAAATGTATTTGTATGCACCATCAGGCTGTAAGGGACCACAATGGTCTAGGTACACACACTGAAGTGGCTTGTCAGATACTAAGAGGGATGTCTGCAGAGGGCGTTTGATATTAGAGCCCTTAATCTGCTGGCAAATGTCACAGCAAAGGACATACTGCTTAGTTCGTCTGCATAGACCAGGCCACCAGTAGCGTTGCTGCAGAATTGTTATTGTGGCCTGTATAACAGCATGTGCAGAAGCGACACCATCATGTGCTGCTGTAATCAGCTCTAATCGCTGGTCTTCATTGGGGATCACTCGATCTCCAACCCCAGGAATCGTTGTATAAGCAACATTCTGTGCACTGATATGGTAAGTATAGTTTGTAGGATATCCTTTCGGAAGGGGCTTGCCTGCAGCCGAAGCTTTAACGGCAATTAGTATTTCATTATCCAATCTCGTCCGAGAATGAGTCACTGCAGCCACAGAAGCCGTAGTTACTGATGCTTTGGCCACTTCATCAGCCAATGTATTACCGGCAACGTGTACTCCTACACGTTGGTGTCCTAATGTATGAACTACATGGACACACGGTAGCTTATCCTTGAGATCAGCCACCCTCCCCCACAATGTTTTGTGTTTAATGGTGTTCCTTTTTGAATCTCTAAACCCGTTCAGTTTCCAATGATTGAGATATTCATTGTATGACTGGACGCAGTAATATGAGTCACAGACTATCAAAGTCTGTCTTCCTGTCTCAGTGTGTTCAAGCGCTAGAATAAGAGCTTTAAGCTCAGCCAACTGTGCTGTGCAGTCCCCTTAGGTCTGCGTGTAGGTATTGTGAGGGTGGAAAACCCCATCTTCCATCACTCCGGACACGGCTGCGCAAGCTGCCGAGTATTGATGTTTAGTACCTACAGCCGGTTGTGCCGATCCGTCAGTATATATGATAGTATTATAACTGTCTAGTGGTAAAATATTTAGAGGAGCGGGGTACTCTTGTTCATACTGGAGAAATTCTTGTGTTTGAACTCTTGGATCGAATATATAATCGACATCAGTTGCGGACAGAGACGTTGCCCATTGAATCCAGCGTGGATGTAACGCCTTATCGTTCGGAACACTCGCTTTAGTGACAGCCTCTAAGGCCGGCACCGGGGAGACAACAATAATGCGTTTCCCCTGGGCAAGTGGCCTCTCTTTTATGACGGCCACCTGAACTGCTGTCAGAATTTTTTCTGTAGGTGCAAAACGTTGTTCAGCATTTGAATATAAATGTGATTTATATGCTATCGGTACTGTGTCATCCTCATTAAAGGTGACATAAGTAAATCTAAGGGCACCAGCAATTATTCTGATGACCAAGTTTGTTTTATTGTCACGTGTGTGTAAGTGTTTAGCTTCTAGCATGTCCTGTTGCATGTCCCTAAGGATGTGTGTGTGTTCAATCATCCAGCGTCTGCTAGAAAAATTTGGCTGAACTAAGTCATAAAGTGGCTTAATGCGTTCTGCATAATCTGTAATGTATGTTCTGCCAAAATTGAAGAAACCCAGTAATGACTGCAATTTCTTAAGTGTGTTTGGAGGCTGTAGTTGAGCACACTTCTCTAGAAAGTGCGGGCCAGGCTCTTTCCCTCGTTTGATAGCTCATATCCCAGGAATAATACACCAAGAAAGGCTATCTTGCTTTTCTTAAAATTAAATTTATAACCGAGGTCTACAAATCCCAAAATGATCCGATCGACTCTCGCAAGATGAATGTCGAGGGCGTCGTCTGTGAGATATATGTCATCCACATAGGACAATGCCTCGGAATCAATCTCATGTAATATTGATGGTACACGGGCTGAAAACAGACCTGGGCTATTTTTATAGCCTTGAGGTAAACGTCAAAAGCGTTTCTGAGAGCCAAATGAAAATGCACTTAGGTCCCTACTTTCATGTGCTAAATTCTGGCAGAAAAATCCATTAGATATATCCAATGTAGTTTTATATTTTTTACGCACTATATTGTCTATCAGTGTTGTCCTGTGTGAATTTTGTATAGCATACGTGCGTGTTTGACTATTTAAGTGCCTATAATCAACTACTATTCTATATGAATGATCTGGTTTTGCAACAGGGAATAATGGATTATTCATTGCAGACGTACAGGGCTCAATTACTCCCTGGTACTCAAGTTGTGATAGGATCTCCTTTACCGGAGCTTTCGCTTCATGTTTAACAGGGTATTGTGGCTGCGGTTGGGGTGTAGACCTAACGGGAATAACATGACAAGGAGACTCCCTGTCCCAACCAACATGATTGCGGTATAGTGCAGGTGCCTGCGCTAAAGCCCATTCAGCAGCATAGGCTCCTTTTGCTGCTTCCGGAACAAGATCGGAGAAGGAAGGCAAAATGACATCTTCCCCATGCGGGAGCTTGCGGACGTGTTCAGGCGGCCAGTTTCTCTCGGCCAATAGGATATCACTAGTAAGTTCATCCCAAAATATTATACTAATAGTGCGCTTCACATCTCCCTCTATCTGAATTGTTAAATCATAAACCCTATCGGGGGGGAAAACGCGGCCATCCGCTGTTTCAACCGCGATGTAATCGCTAGTTGCTATCGCATCCAGATGATCTTGCAGACTCTGGTGACATATCGTGACCTCTGCCGCGCTGTCTAACAGAGTCACTGCCCACCTCCTGTTCCTCAACAGCGTTCTCAATATTACTGGCATTTTTAACTGTCAGTGCTGCCACCTTCTTATTTTTAAACTGTGGCTTTTGCTGAGGAGTTTTTTCTTCTTTTTTAATGGTAGACTGTGGTGAGTCTTTCTTTTCTTTCACGTATTCCAGACGTCTAACCTGACGGCCCCCTCTCTCGCTACGTCTATCCGGTGCGTCCTGAAAGGAACGAGAGGGAAGTGAATCAGTATATCTGTCTGGAGTTTTAATGTTCTCCCTATTTCTGAGATTATACCTCCTTTCTGAGTTCTCCGGGTGTGGAGAATCAGCTCTCTTATTTCTACTTTCGTGGAAATCTTTTTGTTTGTCCCAGCGCTTCTTAGAGCCCTCTTGTGCCTGCTTCGTACCCTCCTTATGGGCGGTACTTTGTAACTCCAATTTTTTAGGTTTGGCTACCAAACTATCCCGTCCTATACTAGTATAGGTATCGGAAATTATTTTCGGTAGCTCTCTCTCTTGTTCCTGGTTTGGAGTTTCCCGGAGATGCTGGCGAATTGACAGTGCTACCGCTTCCCCTTTAATATTACTCAGTATGATTGAGGATACGGCGTCAAAGATACGCATCAATTTCATCCCCAAATCCAGGGCTGGTGCAGCCCCATGCTCATTTTGTATTTGTTTTAACACTTCCGGCAAATTGGCAAGTGTCGGGGTACCATGTGTGGTAGTATATATGGCAGCGAAGACTGTGCCCCATGTGGCACAGTCATCCACTGAGTGAACCATCCCAAACGGCAAGCACATAGTGAGCAATCTATGTTTTTCCTGTGGTCCCGTATGGGGAAACACAGCTTCCAGCTGATTAGCTTTCTGGGCTATCCAGAATGGTATTTTTTCCCGTTCCGTGGCCACTTTACCCATAATAGTATGCACTGTTTGTGGATTAATCCCAGTAGCCAATTGATAACCACCAGCTACTGGCGATGCTAGACGCGCTGGTGTCGTGTTCAATGTTCGCATTACAAACTGAACTAATCGTCTATATAATGCCACTAATTCATTATATAAAACTTGTAAATCTGCTATCAGCATATTCTGTATGCCTGGGTGAGGTGTATATGTGGCGAACATAGGCCAGGTAGGTCCCTCATTCCTTAAGGGACCTAGCCTCACTTTCGTAGTACATGTGGTAGGGCGCCTTCAAACCAGTTCTGATGCTCTTGGTATGTGAGCGATATTTCATGATACTGGTATGCTTGGTACCGTAAAGGTACGTTCACAACTTCATATGTGTGAAATGTGTGCGTTCTTTGGTCAACCTCAGGAAAGGTGACCCAACAGTAAAATGTTTCTGTTTGGTATGCTTCAGTAGCTTCTATTATCAGAGTAACATCCCCGCCTTCGTCTGTAAGGCCATGCGCTAATAAAAGTTGTGTTAGTGCATGTCTAGCATTTTCAGGAATGTCTATGGTATCAGCCATAGCTGTTTAGAGAAATGGAACACCAGATAGGGGAAGTATTTTCCTTTTATGAGTTCGAGCTCGAACAACCTACAGCTTAATTAGGTGTTACCTTTTCAGCTGAGGAGGATTCTCCCAAAGACCACGGACGTCTCCGTATAATGGTACTTAGGGTACCTGCTTGTATGTGAGACAGTGATAGTCAGGGCATCCGTAAATTAGTGCCTAAACACCATCGTTGGTGGCGCCATGTCGTAGTTTGGACTCTTGCTCTGAGCAAGACTGCTGGTTTAAGGATGACAGTACTTTTGTTTGTAGGCGACTGCGTCTTTCCTCCAACAAGTCGCAACTGTTATCCCAACCTTACCAGCTCACTAGCAGCACCTCACCAGAAACACAATAGTAAAAGGTGATTTATGGCAGCTGTTTACGCATGGACTCAAAAATAAGACATCTCAGGGAGTGTCGTGGTTAAACGGAGATTACCCTTTTCTCACAGATATATTATGTCTCATACAAACACAGGCAATGACACAGATGCAGTAAAGTTATAATAGCTTTTTATTTAACATAACTGCAATTTGCGATAAGTTGCATGCACTGCAATGATTAGGATAATGAATATAGCAAGTAACAGTATTGTGAAGACGAGAGTCATTGTTACGAAGACCCCCACCATTTTGCAATACATAGAAAAAATATATTAGATGTAATATGCCCTAATACCCTAATAAAGAAGGCCTAACCTCCTACCTAAAGGAGAACTGGGTTTGTTAAACCTAATCTGCAAATGCCGTGTCCATGAGAGGAGCCCCCCAACCCTCGTTACCTTGGAATGAGGTCTCTATCTCAGACTCCGCAGGGACACGAAGACTGGGTCAGCGTCAAGAAGACTGCAGCATCGGTATCAGCGATGGTGGCGATGCCCTCTGGTCGGAATCCCTCTGATTATCTGTCTAAAGTGTGATGTATTTATACAGATCTACAAGGTCCCCTGACGTAGGTGTATTCCTAAACAATAGATAACAGGCATGCTTGGGACGGCAATTAATATCAACAATCCCTCGAAAGTATAGAGAGGGAAAATCCCTAAGTGTGAACACCTACTGTTTGTTTGTCTTTGGTGCTAGATCTTGACGCCTTGGCGCGGTGACACTGATAATGTAACTCATAACAAGTGGCCTAACTATAAACAAGGCAGCCATTTTAGAAGAAATAAATAATTAAATGGGTTAAGACAGAGCAAGCTAAGTAGTTTAAAATTCACTAGGTGACGGGGGCATGAGTCTACAAGCCAGAGGCTAAGCTAACTCATGTTATCCCATTAAAACTAACTAGGATTCACTACAGGGTCTTGCATCAAAAGACATAGGTGGTCGCATGGGAATGCACATGTACCACCCATGTAATGCCCCCTTGGCGCTAAGTAACACAAAGCAGTGCTTTGCGCTGCTTTGTGTTACTTTTGGGTACTTCCCAGCAGAAAGCACGTTTTGCACTGGAAAGTAACTTAGGAAAAAAACATTTTGTGCTAGTTAGTGTCACATTTATGATGCTAACCCAGCACAAAATGTTTGCAAATCCCTCTGAGACTTTTATGATTGTAATTTGTAGTCCACTACAATATATTGCAATAATAAGCTCTGTCCTCTGATACAGTAAATCAAATGTGCCTATTTACAAGAAAATTGCTCACATAAAAGTACTTTAACAATGTCTTCATTATGTTATTCTTTCATGTCTACATCAAAATTCACACAGAATTACACCAAACTTTAAGAAATAAAGAAATGTAAACTTTGCACTTGTATAGCGCACTACTCACCCGTTAGGGTCTCAAGGCGCTGTACGCATACCACTGTGGAACCCCTCCTGGCTTTTCCCTGTGAGGCGCCCACTCCTGGACAGCCCCAGGGTGAAGCCAGGCATCCAAGTGCTGTGGGGGCCGTTGTGGAGATTAAGCAAGCTATTGCCCAGAGTTACAGAGTGGGACCCATCAATTAGATTAGGCACTGAGGCGAGAATTATCTGGTCCAAGGGAACTGAGCCCAAGACCCACCCAGGTGGGAATTGAACCCTGGTCCTGGGCCAGATCTCTGCATCAGGGTCTGCCAGGGTCTGAAGAGCGTCTCCATCTGGATGAGAGACAAGTGCCTGAAGCTCAACATGGACAAAACGGAGATGCTGATCTTAGGCAGAGACTTAGGGCCATATTTATACTTTTTGACGCAAAACTGCGCTAACGCAGTTTTGCGTCAAAAAAATTAGCGCCGGCTAACGCCATTCTGAAGTGCCATGCGGGCGCCGTATTTATTCAATGACGTTAGCCGGCGTTAGCCGCTGGCGCTGTCTGGTGTGCGTTAAAAAAAATGACGTACACCAGGCAGCGCCGGCGTAGGGGAAAATGGAGCTTGGGCGCCCAAAAATGGGACAAGTCAGGCTGAGGCAAAATTTGCGCCGCAACCCGATTTGCGCCATTTTTTTTTACTCCCAACCCCCATTGACATGACTCCTGTCTTAGCAAAGACAGGAGTCATGCCCCCTCCTTGCCCAATGGCCATGCCCAGGGGACTTTTGTCCCCTGGGCATGGTCATTGGGCATAGTGGCATGTAGGGGGGCACAAATCAGGCCCCCCTATGCCACCCAAAAAAAAAAAAAAATACCTACCTGAACTTACCTTAAGTTTCCAGGGATGGGTCCCTCCATCCTTGGGTGTCCTCCTGGGGTGGGCAAGGGTGACAGGGGGTGTCCCTGGGGGGATGGGAGGGCACCTCTGGGCTCCTTCTGAGCCCACAGGTCCCTTAACGCCTGCCTTTTCCAGGCGCTAAAAAACGGCGCAAAAGCGGCCGTACGTCATTTTTTTGGACCCGCCCACTCCCGGGCGTGAATTTTGCCCGGGAGTGTAAATACGGCGCACATGCCTCGGAGTCGATTTTTTAGACGGGAACGCCTACCTTACATATAATTAACGCAAAGTAGGTGTCCACGCAAAAAAATGACGCAAACTCCATGGACTGTGGCGCTAGACGCGTCTAACGCCAAAGTATAAATATGGAGTTAGTTTTGCGTCGGAATTGCATCAAAAAAAATGACGCAATTCCGGCGCAAACAGAGTATAAATATGCCCCTTAACGCTCTGGAACGACTCCTGGTGGCCAGGGGAACTTAGACCGGACCCTACTCCTAAAGCAAACGCCAGGAACCTCCGCATCATTCTTGAAAGTGAACTCTCCATAAGACAACAGGCCAACACCATCTCCTCAGCCTGTTTCCACATGCTCCGCAAAATTTTCAAATGGCTCCCTCTCGACACAAGGAAGACAGTGACAAAGGCCCTCATCACAAGCTGTCTAGACTATGGCAATGCACTCTACACTGGTACCACCACCAAACTCCTGTCTCGACTCCAAGCAGAACCCAGCCACCAGACTGATCCTTAACCTACCTTAGAGAACACACCTCACCCAGCACCTGAAGGATGTCCACTGGCTCCCGAGCCACAAGATCCTAAACTACGCCTACAAAGCCCTCCACAACCTATGACCCACCTACCTTCACCTCCACCATCCGCCCAGGAACCTCCACTACACACACCTCACAGAAATACCACGCATACACCTCTGCCACACAGTAGGATGATCCTTTTCCCACCTCGCCACTAAGGCCTGGAATGCTCTCCACCTTCACACTGCACCATGGCTGACCCATTTCAGAAAAGGGCTGAAAACTTGGCTCTTCGAATAACACCTTCAGCAAGCGCCTGAATACCCTCTCAGGTGACAAGCTGTGCTAAACAAATACCGTCTGATTGATCTGCATGATAAAGACTGAGGGGTAAAAGTCATGACTGGGAAAAAACGGTGGGGTAAAACCTGGTTTCTATTTCTTCTCTTTCAGGCTTTTCTTTTTTTCTTTTCTTACTCTTTTCCTTTGACCTTCTCCATGCCCCTTCTTTATTAGTGGTTTAGTGCCTTGGTTAATATCTATTTTTCCTTCTTTTTACTTTCTCTTCTGTTAGTCTTGCCCCTTGGTTTAAACAGTGCTCTTTTAACTTTTCTCCTTTCTAATATACATTTTCTTGTCAAGCAGTGCAACACCTGTTTTCCGTCACCCAGTGCTGTTATCCTTTATTAGTTTCAGTATTCTATAAGGTACAAGTCTTTAAAAACAAAACAGTCCTCCCCGCTTCCGTGATCCTCTTTTCCTTCCTTTTCCCCGTTTCGTTTCACATACCTGGTTGGGCCACGCTCCTCCTGGACGTGGCCGGCTTCTGCATGTATCACTCTCCCTCTCAGTCGTCTCAAGGTGGTGTCTTTGCTGGGGTTCCGCGACATCAGTTTCCGGGTCTCTTCTCCCTGAGTTCGTCGTCCAGTGTCTCTTTCTCCTCTGTATTCCTCTGGGTTCCTCCGTCTTCTTCCTGCTCCTCCCACATCCTTCTCCGTGCCGTCTCTCCTCACTCCTGGCGTCTTCTGGGTATTTCAGGCACCTCCTCCTGCGTCACAGAGTAGCTGTGACGTAGGGGTTGTGATTCCCCTGTGAGACCCTGAGCAGTGCCCCGGGGTATAGGAGGTCTGCCCCGTTCCTCGTGACCTGTCACAGCCTCATTATGAGTTTGGTGGATGGGAAAACGCTTCCCCCAAACTCCCAGCAGGGAGGCTGCTGCCTATACAGTGACCTCCCCGCCGGAGTTATTATGAGTTTCCCACTATGTTGGCAGGCGGAAACCTGAGTTTCCACCGCTGGCCTAGTGGGAAACAGGCTACAGCATTGTCTCAGGCTTGTAATCAAGCCGGCAGCAATGCTGTAGCAAGCAGGGTGCACCAGCACCCCCGCAATGTTCACTGTCTGCCAGTGTTACCGCCATGAAAAGGATGATGGAGAACAAGGTCGTAATCCGCAGGGCATCACTGCATGCAGCGCTGCCCTTGCGAATTATGATCTCCGCCACTGCCAGGCCACGGGGATCATGGATCCTGGCAGAGCTGGTGGTTTCCTGGCAGTCGTACCACCAGGGTTAAAATGTGGCGGTCAGACCACCACCTCAGCGGCGGTCCTGACCGCCACCCTGAGCGTGCCGGGCCTAAGACCACCACACTGGTGTTGAAACCCATAATCTTTTGAATCTTAAAATCATAGGCATTGTTTAACCAGACACCCTGTTTTAAGAACTGCATGCTGCCTAATCTGTCCCAATTATGTCCCAATTGTGATCAGGCACCCCACCAGAGACATTCATTCTCATTGTGGGAGCTCAGACCTTTACTGTACAACACTGACACTGCGTTTAGTATAGTGAATTGTGGAGATATATACCCCTTTTTGGTGGTCACCCCCATTTTTGTACAAGAATTTGTTGCTGTTTTTTTACTCTGCACACCAGTACACTGTTGTCCAGTACCCAGTGTATGTGCTCTGACCCCTAAAAACATGTCAAATTAGTATACACCTGATGGGCACATTTAACATACATAAAAGTCCATAGCATATTGTACAAACTTGTACCCAGGGCCTATGATTTAAATGTCACTAGTGCACTGCAGCACATATTGTATCACCACAAACGTGACAATGCAAAGCATGCCTCCAGGCCTGCCCCTTATATGTTTAACATGTCCTGACAATGAAATACCCCCGAAGTATTTTTTTAACTGTGGCAAGGCTCGCTCTACAATAGGAATGCACTGGATTGGGTTATAACACCGTATAATGACTAACTTCGGGTTGGGAGCACCTAGAAACACAATCAATTCAAGGACTCATTACCTTAATGGTCACATCAAATTTCATACTTTTATTTTTAAATTGACACTTACAAGGTTGTCATTTTCCTGATTGAGCCAAATTTACCGTTCTGCCAATGTTCACTGTCACTCTGGAGCTTCATGGCTCCTTGCGTAGGTATGAAGTGGCTTCTGGAGTCAAAGAAGGAGGGGCTGACATTCCCCTGATAGGATGACCATCTTGGATGTGTCCAGGAACTTAATTAACTTCAAAAGATTCCTACCCTGTTACAGGCAGATGTACTAACTCACACCTGGGCCCGTCCCCTCTTGGTCCTGCTAACTAGCTAAGCACCAATCCCAGGGGGAGAAGAGCTCCGGACTGTTTTGAGTGACCAGTGGGGTGGGCATATAAAGGTGTGCACAGGGGAAAAAGGCGTTGTGGGATAGTTTAAAGTAAAACCCAAAAGAAGTGCAGCAAATGTGGGTAAGGTCACTGCTGGGAATGTAAGAAGTGGGCAGGAGTTTAGCCACCCACAGGCTGGCAAAGGGCATAAATGTGACATCCCCATCACCTTCTTCAGAACACTGCTGGACCTCTGGAAGACAGAGGAAGGACTGGACCTGTGATGAGAACCCTAGTGTCTGGACCTGTTCCCACTTCTACCTAGAACAAAGAAGTGGACTCCAGTTGTCTGACCTTGTTAAAAGCTACTGGGGTACAAAAGCTGCCATAAGCACACTTTCCTTAAGAGAGCCGCTGGCCAGTTCCAACTAGAACTGCCCTGAACTTTGCTGGTGGCTTTTACTGAAGTGTGTCCTGACTGCTAAGTCAAATCCCTAAGGTCCCGGGGCCCTTACATAAGTGTCAGAGTGTACTGCCCTACCTAACCCTAAAAGCTGATACTTAACAACTTTTTAAAAGATTTTTATCTGGAGAAGTGAGAGGAGACTGGGACAAACCTGCCAAGTTAACCTCCCAAGTCAATCCGACAAAGGTGTGTTTGCCCTGGGCCAAAGTTTCAGGTTGCTCCTGGTTGGACATTTCTCGCAGCTGAAAAATTTCAATAGGACATTGTGGAGAAGGTATTTAACCTCATGGAGTCCTGTTCGGCTACAGTTTTAAGCCTTGTCCCACTGCAAGAATCCAAACTCCAAAAAAGTGACTCATTCCAAAGGTAGACATCTTCACCGGATGAATGCGCGAAAAGTATCAAGTCAGCGAGGGACCTCCTTTGGGGGCAAATTTTACATTTCTCATACTCTGAGATTTCCTGTTTACAGTCAACAGCTTCACCAGGACTTCATTAGATGGCTATAAGGCCTTTTGGAACCCATTTTGGCCATAGCCAACTGCCTTGCCCTACTAAGGGTTTTTTGCTTCCATTTCAGAGACAAAGCTAGAAGGTAAACCTTCTGACCTGGACGAATCTGGTCTCTGTATCCGATCCACTCTCCTTTGCAGTTGGCCTTAAACCTTACCCTTGTTCTGGTCTAGGACAACCAGTAGCCCTCTGTTGGCGCTTTGCTCTTGTTGGTGCTTTTTATCTAAAACTTTAACAATTCATACCTGTGGTTCCCTTTATAGGATTTTTTTTTTTATGTCATTTTGTTAATTAAATATCCCCTATTTGTATAAATAGGAGCAAGATTTTTTGTGTTGTGTTTATGACTTTTAAACTGTTTTGGTACATCTAAATGCTTTTTAAATTACTTAAACCTTTACTGGACCTAACCAGAATAGTGACATTATTACTTGTGGTGGACTACCATCCATTCTCACAGCGTGTATTATATATTGTGGTTTCCAGTGACAGAATCAAGAGAACTTAAGCAACTCCGTATTACTATGGCCTCTGAGCTTCTTCTCATTTAGAGAGCTCTGTTACCTCATCAGTTGCAGTGGCATTAGGTAAAATGATGGGGGCCCCCTGCAGAATGTGAAGAGGGGGCCCTGAGTCTCACATGTCTTACAGATATCAATGCCCTTGGGCAGAATGGGGCACCTCTGAAAGGTTTGGGAGCCTTTATTAGTTGGGGTCAATGCTGCACTGCAGGGGACGCAGGGGGTTGCGATACATCCCTAATCAGTTACCCACTCCGTGGATCCCAGTCTACTGTTGTGTGTCATGTACAGGGCTTGGCATGCAGTGCAGGATCTCTGCATTTGACAAAAACACACAACTCGGTATGTGCACTACTGAACCATGAGGCCAGCGCCCTGGATACCTTTATTACCTTTAGTACCTACCTCATGGCCATAACCATTCAGACCTGGGGTGAGGAGTTCCACTCCTGGAACACCCCTGTGTCATTTGTGTAAAGTGGGTTGTCCCACCCACAACATAACATTCCTCATCCACCCAAAATAGTAAGCATAAACAAATATAACATTGAACAAAAACCAGTTATGAACTGCTTTAATTTAAACATCGGGAGGGGAGAGATAGAGGGAAGAAAATAACAGAGAATAGAGAGAGGAAGGGTGAGAGAGAGAGAAAAACAAACTAAGTAGACAGCAATTGGAAGAAAGACAATGCTCTTGGCACCTATAGCTGGCCATCCATATCTCTCTGTCCCTTGCCAGCTGGAGTTTTTACACGCTTCGTCTGACCCTGCCAACTGCAAGCAATAATCAGGAGCTGACGCCACATCGGAAGTACTTCCCGTGGATATGCATCCTCCAGCCTCTTGAGAGGGTGTCATGGCTGGAGTCGACTCCAGTGGTCTGGGATGCCGGGGTGACAGGTTTTTATTGTTATTCTCTATGTCCTCTGTGTCCTCCACTAGGGGAGTGTTGAGATTCTCCCTCGACCTGTTCACAGGTGGCCTGTAGAACTTGAAGAAAGATATATTCCTTGTGACGGTTTCTCCAGTCTTCTGGGCAGTTGTCATGGTTCTTTTCATAGATACTACCCTCCAAGTATTAATCTCAAATGGTAGTAAGAACTTACTCTGGCGATGTCTATTCTTTATCAGCACTAGATAGACAAGTTTGATGAAACTTCATGGGGCGTGTCTGGCACGGGACATTTGATCATTTTCCTTCTGGTGCTGATGGAGAGCTTCGGCAACTTAGCTTTGGAGTTCTGATGGTTCTTCTACCTGGGGAATAGTGTTACCCACTGTCTGGTTCAGACACAAAGAGCTGGGGCTCATTCGTGTTGTCTAGTGAGGCACAAGATGGTATTCCCTTAGAAAGGCATACAGAGAACATTCCATATTATGTCTATTAGCCAGAACAATTTGGAACACCATATTCAATGTGTGCATAAACCTTTCTGCTTCTCCATTGGCATGGGTCCATCAGGACATGACTTTTCGATGATGGATGCCCTGGGACTGTAAGTACTCACCGAATTCCTGAAAGGAGAAAGTGGGTCCATTGTCAGTGCGCAGCTCTTTAAGTAGTCAATTAGTGGCATGACCTTTTCTAGTTGGGGTATTGTTTGGCGTGCTGTGGTCGAATATATGATTTCAACTTCTGGGTACTTTGAAAAGTCATTTATGACAACTAACATATGCCTGCTATTGGGAACATTTCCAACATCCACCCTGGCCCTCTGTCATGGAAATGGTTTTAGTGAGAATGGGTGCTGGTTGGTCCGAAGGATAGGCATCTTGACACAACATGCACTGAAGCACTGTTCGTTCCACTGGGTCGTCCAAACTAGGGAATCATACCTTGCACAGCAGTCTGGACTTAGTTCTGACAACCCACTGATGAGCCAGGTGAGTAAGGTCAACCACCTGTTGTTGCAGAGTTCTCAGGATCACTAGGCAGGGGCCTCTCATTAAGCATCCTTCAGGAGACACAGCCTGTTCCAGTCGAACGTTGTGTAGAGAGGCCAACATCAATCTTGCTTCCTCAGTACGATAGGATGTTTACTCGATGAAGGTGTGCTAGTTTCCTGATGCCACGGTGGAGATGACAAGTTTGAAGACACTTGTCAGTAGCAGTGGCTTCAATGATTTTCTCAAGAGAGATGGGTAGCAGTCGGGACCATTCTGCTACAAGCCGGACACACTTCTCCTCCTCATCAGCATCTGACTCTTTCTACACAGTGGTCGGTCTTGCATGTCTAGACAAGTAGTCTGCAGGATTTTGGGTTCAAGGTAATATACGACTGTGAAGCGATATTCTTGCAGGTGAAGCATCTACTTTTCAATCCTTGGTGGCGACTTAAAGGATAACCCCATGAACAAAGGGATCAGTGGCTTGTGGTCTGTATGAACTATGAATGGCTGACCATAGAGATATAGGTGAAATGATGGCAGCCCTCGTGTACTGTGATGTCCTCCTTTTCAATGTGGGAACAAAGCTGTTCATTCTCTGTCAAGGCTCAGCTGGGGTATGCTACAGGAGCCCTTTCACCATTGATTTGTCTTTGTGTGAGTACAGTCCGCAAAGCAGTAGGTCTAGCATCCATGGACAGTTCTGACTCACGATTGGGATCAAAGTAGACCAGATTGGTATCTGCTGACAGCGCTTGTTTTGTTGCCTGGAAACCTTTTTCCTGGTCTGGCCCTCAACTCCAAATTGCACAGACTTTCATCAGTTCTCTCAGCGAGGCAGTGAGATTGGTCACATTTCGGATTAAATGCCCACATAATGTGACTATACCTAGAAAAATTGCACCCCAGTAATTGCTGTGGGTGCTGTGCCGACTAAATGTTGTGGACTGGCATCACCCCATCTTTGGAGAATCGGTACTTGAAGAATGTTCTGTCTAGAGGAAGGCGCAATTCTCTCAGTGAAGTGTGAGGCCATTTTCCCGCAACTGTTGGAACACTGCTCTCAGGCGGTCAAGGTGTTCTTCTAGCATAGGGGCATGCACCAGGATATCGTCACAGACATTGAGCACCGCTTCAAGGCCAGCCAACAGTCCCCTGATTTTGTCTTAAAATATGTCTGCCACACTTGACACCCCAAAACTGACTCGTTTATATCAGTGCAGGTCCACATGGGTGGAAAAACTGGTAATTGCGCGAGACTCAGGGTATAGCTTTAGTTGGTGATAGCTGGTTCGTTGATCTATTTTGGAAAACCACCTGCAGCCACTAAATTCTGCCACAATGTCATCCACAGTAGGTGTCAGGTGACATTTGCGCCAGATAGCCAGATTAGGTAGGCGCATGTTGACGCAGATCATAAACACTTGATGCACACTGAAAGCAAGTGAGACAAGTTAGGGGTGTTCTGTAGTCCGCAAACCATCTTTGGTGACATACACCTTTGCACGAGTAGAATGAGATTCATGAGGGATCTCAGTCATGAATCCTCTGGCCAACAGCAGTGGAGTCATTGATTCATATGCAAACAGGTGGGGCACAGGGCATGTTGTATTGGGAGTGTCTTCGGCACGGATTGTGCCATTATGTTAAAAGATGCTCCAGTATTGATCAGAACCTGCACTTGACGGGTGGCAAGGAGTACATTGCATTTTGGAATGCGTTTTCTGGGATGCCCACCCGGTTGCATGGCATGTATGATATGGACAGCTCCTTCTACTTCATTGTCATCCATGTCTTCTTCATCTTCCGGAATGTCCGGTGTAAGTAGAGCGTTAATTGGCTTTGATTTTTGTCCCTTATGAGGTGTTGAAGATCAACATAATTTTGCTCAATGATTCAGTTTATTGCATGCTGAACACCTTTTTCCTTGTGCTGGACGTGGCCTCTGGTGTGGTTAAGATCCTCCACATCCATCCATAACACGTCTTGGGCATTGAGTTAGACCTGGGGTGTTATTTTTTTTCTTTTTGGCCATTCCTGCAGTTACTGCCTTGATGGGCTCTGTCTTCATTTGGTGTTGTAACGCCGTTCCATATATGCTCCGCTGCTAGCACCTTGGGCAGTTCTTTGGACCAACCCATCGTCAACATATCTGCCATGGGGATCCCTGGGACCTGGAGAATGCTTACTCTAAATTGGACAGAGGGACATCCTTGGATAAATTAAGCTTGAATCTAGTCATTCTCATCTGGCAATGTGGAGGTGCAGGCCAGATCCTTCAGGAGATCATAGAAAGCATCTACTGATTCCTCGGGTAGTCGTTGAGCTTGGCGCAGCAAGAAACGTTCATAGGGCCAGATTACAACCGTGGTGGATGGAATACTCTGTCACAAATGTGAAGGATAACCCCTCCGCCATATTACAAGTTCCATCATGGAACTTGTAAAATGGCGGGGGATATCCGTCGCGTTTGTGATGGAGTATCCCATCTGCCAAGGTCATAATCAGGCCCATAGTCTGGGTTTGCAAGTGGTTCGAAGTGTGCACTTAAGATCTGTTTCAGCGTGCCACATGTGAATGGCGATCCAGTTTCTGTGATGAAATTTCCTAGTTTGTGAATGGGTCAGGAGCATGGGCCGCTGTCTGTCATTGTCTAATGTCACAACCACAAAGTATGTCTCTAGATGCTCAACCCAGTCTTTCCAACTAGCCACTTGAGTAGACAGGGGACTATCCACTATGAATGGCTCTAAAGGAGGCATTGACGCCACGGTAGTAGATATGGGAGGTCGGGATCTGGTGTTCTGTCACCGTCCCGTGTTAAAAGTCAAGGTCCCTTATTCTGCACATGTGCAGTTTTTTTGCTGAGAGTGTGGCATGTGCACCTCTCCCCCCCCAACTGCAGTTCCAAATACACCACAGACGCAAGCCAGGCATGTGGGTAACCACCAGGCTGATGAATGGTGAGTGTGACTCAGAGTAGGCAAAGTCTATCACAGGTGAAAAACCCAGGTCTTGATGTGGCAGTACCTAATGAAAAGTATGAGTACTTCCCTAGCAGACACAAGGAGAAAGAAGGCAGGCAGGTGGGGGGATGCGATCAGTGCAGGCGCGTGGGCAGATGATCATCCAGAGTGCCAGATGTCAGCTGAACGCCACCGGCGAGAGCTGCTGGCAGGGAGGATGCTCAGGCGAGCCTCCACACATGGGTGGGCTGGCGCACAATAGACGGACACGGCGGATAGTAGTGCAACCAGGCAGGCTGCACACCGGGGCAGCAGCGGCGGGACAAGCACCAACTAGCTGGAGGGCAAAAGAGGAGGCGCGGCATGAGGCGACGGGTTACGGGCTTCCTCATGGCCAGTTGTTGCGTGCCGTGCACAGGGCTTGGCATGCAGTGCAGGATCGCTGTATTTGGCAAGAACGCACAACACAGTATGGTACACTACTGCCCCATGAGGCCAGCGTCCCGGGTACCTTTATTACCTTTATTCCCTAAGTCATGGCCATAATAATTCAGACCCTGTGTGAGGGGTTCCACTTGCGGAACACCCCTGTGTCATTCATGTAAACTGGGTTGCCCCACCCACCGCATAACACTTACCAGGTCGTATTCTCATGCATACCTGGAACTATCTCTATATATCTACAAAATAAGATTTTCTGCTATCTAGTACTATAAAAACCTGTGTTATGGTGTAAAAACCATATACCGTTGGAGGCCGCCAATTGAGCTCTCTTTTAAAAGCGCCACTAGATAATTTACCCCTTTGACCTCACCAGGCAAACTTATCCAACAGAACGGCCTATGTTCCTTATATCACCTGAAAATCAGAACAATGTGAGCAAAAATTCAATTTTTTCTATTTTTTAGAACCTCAAAAACATTGCCTTAAAAACACAAAGAAGCAGGGAGTTAAGAAAAGTGGAGAGTCTTGTGAATTCCGGATCACACATTTAGCTCTAGCCTCTTCCCACAAGAAGATCGTCGATGTCCCGCCCAGGGCACAAGTCGGGGGTACATGCAGGTGGAGGGTGTCCACCCACTATTTTTATAGGCTAGCCTTCGTCCACCCTGACAAGAGGTAGGGCTCTACCATAAAAAAGCTGAACCCATCCCAGTGTGATTTTTAAACACGAGACACATTCAGCAGCGCCTGCACGTTGTCTGCTTTTGACCCGCAGCAGCGCGGGGACTTTTGTATTTCAGACACCAGCTGGGCCCATAACAAAGACAGAATCTGAGGGGTCACCAGGCCTTTTGTTCGGTTCTTCTGGCTGGGAGATGGTCTGGAGCCTCACACCTAGATGCAGATGAGGTTTAGGGGAAACAAAGATACACAGGCCCATATTTATACTTTCCTTAGCGCCACATCTGCGCCGCTTTTGGACGCAAAAACGGCGCAGACTTACAAAGTACAATTGTATTTTGTAAGATTGCGCCGTTTTTGCGTCAAAAAGCGGCGCAAACGCGGCGCTAAAAAAGTATAAATAAGGGCCACAATTTGTTACCACCTTACACATACTTAAGACAGGCATACTTTTGACTTTGTCCCTTTGTACCAGATATACATGCACTGCAAGAATGTCAGAAGTGTTGGTCTTTCCTAGCATTTACACACAATAAATTGCATTTATATAGTGCTTACTACCCCTGATGAGGGGTTGAAATAACAATTAAATGCCACTATTTTTTCTTTTATAGCACTACTCATCACAATGCAGGGTGTCAGAGCACCTTACATTCCATGTACAAATTACATATGCAATCACTTCTGTAAGTTTGTAAATGAGTGTACAGGATATGGTACATAAACCAATGGGAGTTACAATGTGTAGAAGTCACAGATCCTCCTTCATAGCTAACTGTGCTAGATTAGAAGAATTACAATACTCAAGCAAGGATCTCAGTGTTCATAGCAGTAGCCCATTTATCTCGCTACATAACTTAAATCCTGTCATCTACATGCTACAAAATGTGCTTTGCAAGAGATGCATTAACCCTCTATGCTACTTTGAGTCAAACCTGGGGCTAAACAAAACACAGATCTTTCCAGCAAGTGCATTAACATCCAAAGTTATCTTACCAATATTATTATTCACTTGATTGACTGGGAAAACACAGATCTCTGCAGCAGGTTGCCTTAATCCCATGAGGTATTTTAAAATTCAGGCCTTGCAACCAATTAAGCAGAACAGATTTACTTTCAGTTTTCTCCTTGTTACCAAAATCTTTGCAGCAGATTTAAAAAAAAAAAACATAAGTGCCATATTTATGGCAAAGTCATGCAGTGCAGCTCAGCTAGTCATTTTACTATGCTGCAGTGCGTGACAGGGAAAGGGCAGAAAAGCAAAGTATGTAAAGGAATACAGTGCATTCCTCCCTTTGTCCCTGCACTGACACTCTTTTGGCTGCCTAGTGCCAACGCAGGCACCCTTGCACCATAAGGAAGATTGTTTTTGTGCAGGAAGGGCCCCTAAGGCATTTTCCTCTTTCTATATCTGCTGCAAAATGCAGCAGATATAGAAAGAGGAAGTAATGAGGAGAAATAAGGATATTTCTCCTCATTACGCCTCACCTAAAAAGGCATAAGATTTTGGCACTTTCCCAGGTCTACCACTTCTGGTAAATATGGGAATGCATCAACATCCATGGCTGTTGCATGGTAACACCCTTGCAACACCCTAGAACACTTCCCTGGCGCAGAGAAACGCAATACAGCAATTTGTGCTGCGTTGCGTTACTCCAGATTTATCAAGCCACTTATAAGGTGGCCTCCACTGGCTTGATAAATTGCATTTTGGGGTTGCGTCGTGCATGCACCACATTGCGTGGTGCAAGAGCGACTCAGCCCAAGACCTAATATTCCCCTAAACATATAAGTTGAGGCCCAGATTTTGCATAGGGTTTCGTCACTTTGCTGGCACAACCCTGACACAAAATCTATTTTGGAATTTACAGTGCCACACAAATCACATTTGTGTGGCTTTGTAAAAAAACAAAAACCCTAACGCAACGCATCACATTGCCCTGCCTTGTGTTACCTTACATCAGGTAGGCATTGCATACGTGGTGCCTGAGCATTTCTATGCATCCCCTAATGTATTTTGATGCAGACCCATATTTACAAAGATTTGTAAACATAGGCTTGCGCCAAACTGGTGAGTCTACCTGAGGCTGGCATAACAAAGAGAAATATCTTTATTTCTCCTCATTATTTCCTTTTTGCACGTATGTTACATTCTGCAGCACACATACAGAGAGGAAATAGTCTCATAGGACAGTTTTTTTGTAGAGAGAAAAAAACTAACACAAGGCAGTGCATTTGCACTGCCTTCCATTACCGTGCATTAGGTAGGCATTACTTGGGTGGTGCATTGGCATTCCCGTACATTCACACATGTAATTTGTGTACAAATAATATACACAGACTTCTTAAGGCAAGCAGACTAGCTTTCCTTGGATCAGGCCTGGAGTTCTCTCTAAAAATATCAAGATTATTCTCTGTTTATGTCAGGCGACATTCCAGTTGGCCCTAGTGAGTTCAAGTCTTAGAAGTTCTGTGATGGTATTGAGAAAGTCAAAGTGCTATAGCAAGTCAGTATTCAATCAATCGATAAATCTATCAGAAATTTATAGCGCACTACTCACCTGTAAAGGCCTCAAGGTGCTGTATGTGGGTTGGTCCCCTCTGCTTCAGTCGGTGAGCCAGGTTTTAAGGTCCTTCCTGAATTGAGGTAACGACAGTGACTGCCTGAGGTGAAGAAACAACATGTTCCAGTTCTTTGCCGCGAGGTAGGGGGAGGATCTTCCTTCAGACGAGGTCTACCGTATGCTGGGGAATGGTCACTAGTGCCTGTTGAGTGGAGAGGTTTGGTGGGTGAGTTGAAGGTGATGCAGTGATTGAGGAAGGTGGGTCCTGGGTTGTGGAGAGCCTTGTATACATGGACGAGGAGTTTGAAGTTGATCCTTTTCTCGACGGGGAGCCAGTGGAGGTCACTTACATGTCTAGTGATGTGTCTGGTGGAGGTGTTTTGGATGTGCTGTAGTTTCTTTAGGTTCTTCTGGGTGGTACAGGCATAGAGGGCGTTGCCATAGTTGAATCTGCTGGTGACCAGGGCATGGGTTACAGTTTTGCGGCAGTCGTTTGGGATCCAATTGAAGATCTTCTGTAGAAGTCAGAGTATATGGGAACAGGGGCATGCAACAGAGTTGACTTGGCGGGTCTTGGCAAGCGATGAATCAAGGATGAAGCTGAGGTTGCATGCATGGTTTGCAGGGGTGAGGTCGGGGTGCCAAGAGTAACAGGCCACCAGGAGTCATCCCAGGCAGGTGTGTAAGGTCCCAGGATAAGGAGCTCGGTCTTGTTTGAGTTGAGATTCAGGCAGCTGTCCTTCATCCAGCTCTCCATCAACAGCTCTCCTTCATCCAAGCGGTGACAGCTTCCATCTCGTTGTGGAAATTCTTCTTGGCAGCTGTAGGGTTTTCAGTCAATGCGATGATTAGCTAGGTGTCATCGGCATAGGAGACAATGTTCAGTCTGTGGTTCCTGACAATGGGCGCAAGCAGAACCCTGTAAATGTTGAAGAGTGTGGGGCTCAGGGAGGAGCCCACTCTGGAGCTGATCGCCATAGGTTCTGACAGGTATGGCGGGAGTCTGACTCTGTGTTCTGCCAGTCAGGAAGGAGCGTATCCACTGTAGGGCCTTTCAGTGGATGCCAGCTGCGTGGAGTCTGGAGGAGAAGGTGTGATGAGTGACCGTGTCGAAGGCGGCTGATAGGTCCAGTAGGATGAGGACTGCTGTTTGGCTGTGGTCAAGGAGCGAGCAAATGTCATCTGTGGTGTCAAGGAGGGTGGTCTCCATGCTGTGGTTGCTCCTGAAACCAGATTGGGAGATGTCCAGGATATTGTTATCCTCTATGTGATTGCACAGTTCTGCGTTGATGGCCTTTTTGATGACCTTGGCTTAGAAAGGCAGCAGAGAGATGGAGCGGTAGTACTTTAGGTCTAGGAGGTGACCCGTGGCTTTCTTCATGAGCAGGCAGATCTCGGCGTGCTTCCAGTCCTTGGAGAAGGTAGCCATCTCCGTGGAGCAGTTGAGAGTGTGGCGTAGCTCAGGTGCGATGAAGGTGTTGGCTTTGTTGAAAATATGGTGAGGACAGGGATCAGTAGGGGCTCTGGAGTGGATGCTTCTCATGATTGAGGAGGTCTCATCAGTGGTGAGGGTGGTTCAGCAGCGCAGGATCTGTGAAGGTTCAGGGGATCTGAGCTGGGGTTGTTGGTGGGGTCGGAGGGTCTTGGGGTCCAAAGCTATCATAGATGTCCTTGATTTTTCGATAGAAGAAGGTGGCCAGTCTGTCGCAGAAGTCCTGAGTTGGGGGGATGTTTGCTGCTTCTGAATGGGGTTTGGCAAACTCTATAACCACGGCGAAGAGCTATTTGGTGTTGTGTGCGGTGGTGCTGATATTGTTCTGCAGGGCAGCTTTCCTGGTGGATCTGATGAAGTGGTGATGGGATTTGATGGCGGATTTGAAGGCCACGAGGTGTTCCGGGGACTTGCTGTTTCTCCATCTTTTTTCTAGCCCTCTGCAGGTGTGCCTGGAGTCCTGGAGTGCGGGCCGAAACAGCTGACCTTCTTGGGGTGTTTAGCTGAGGTAGCTCGAAGCGGTGCTGGGGTGTTGAAGCAATCGGAGATCCATTGGTGGAAGTTCCATTCTGAGATGTTTGCATCAGTGGCGAGGGGAGGAGGAACTTGCAGAGGGTGTTGGGGATCTGGTTCCATTTCCTACGAGGAGAACGGAGGGTGTGGAGGTAGACAATTGCAGTGGTGCTCGGTCCAGTGTAGCGTGGAGGTGTTGTCGACGGTGATGTTGTTGCTGGTGGAGAACATGGGGTTGAGTGTGTGTCAATCGATGTGCATTGGCGAGGTGACCAGTTGCTTGAGGCCTATTGTGGTGAGGTTCTCGAGCAGGGAAGGGGTGTTGAGGTCACTGCAGTTGTCAATGTGGAAATTGAGGTCGTAGAGGAGAAAGTAGTTCCTGGAGGCGACTGCGTGGGGGAATCTGATGTCAACGATGGAGTCACTGAAGGCTTGGCGGGGGCCGGGTGGCCTGTAGATGAGAGTGCCATGGTAAGAGGACTTAGGGGCGACGAGGTTCTGGAAATGAAGGTGCTCCATGACGGGGGAGTGTTCTTCTGCTTTGGTTGTCAGGAGGAGGGTGGATTTATGTACGATGACCAAGCCGCTGCTTGGCTGAGAGGGCTGGTCTTTGCGGAGCAGTTTGTTGTCGCTGGGGATGGCGCTGCTGGTGCTGACCCGTCCATGTTTCAGTGAAAAAGGCAATATCCGGCAAGGTGGAGTCTAGCAGTTCTACGGCGTGTTTATGAGGAAGCGTATGTTGAGGAGGTTGCAGTTGAGGCGCTCAGGGTGGGTGTTCAATGGTTCAATGGCGGGAGGGTCCAGCATATGGTGTAGAGTGAGGGTGTAGTGGCAGTAAAAGCAGGAGAAAGGTCCATGGATGTCTCTGGGTGATGCGAGATGTCAGGCGGTGTAGCGTCCTGTGTTCAGCACATGGAGGGTCTTGATGTTGTAGCGATGAATGGTTTGAGGACGAGGGTTTGTGGCGCTGTGCACGGTCCAGGCACGGATGGGCGCAGACGGGATTGTCTTTGGTGCGCCAGCGGTGCGGCTGCACAGCAGCCACCATTAATAATGGGATGGAGGCGGGAATGTCCGGTCAACTGGGAGGCGGGAGGGCGGGAAAGTGCTTCGCAGGAATGGGGGCAGGGCCACAGGGGCAGCAGTGGCAGGGAAACGGAGCATGGGGAGAGGGAAAGACGCCAAAAGTAAAAAGGAGAAAAGGAGAGAAATTAGAAATAAAGAGAAAAAGAGACAGGAAGAAAATATAGATGACAAAGCAAAAAGACACACACGCAGATAGATGGCCACTAGGCCATCAGGGATCAGGTGCAGGCGGGTGTCTGTGGGTGGAGGTGGGCCTCAAACTGAGAGTCAGACAGGCTCTCACTTTGACTCGCAGCAGAAGCTGAGTGGAGGTTTGGAGTGCCATTGCAGGCAGTAAGCAGAAGACTGGATGGTAAGGTAGAGGCAGCAGGCGTCCACACACTCCTCCACCTATGTGGTAAGCCACCCTGAATCTAGCAGCAGGTCTTGGGTCCTCCTGGATTGTTCGGTAGTTGAATCGTTGTTCTTCCGCTGTGAGTAATGACTTGCTTCTCTTTCACAGCTGCACGCTGCTCCAGGGCAACAGCCCTCTCACCTCACCATGGCCCCCCCACTGTAATGCAGGGTTTTTGACAGCGCACACAGGAAAATAGCATCTTCAGGTCACAGCATTGCACAGGGCGACAGCTCTTTTCTCGATAGAGAAATGCATAGGACAACAGCCCTCAATCATCAGCATGGCCCCCACCTGGCATACAGATGTCAAGGGCAGTACACAGATGTTTCACATTCAGCCAGTAAATGGACATTTCCTTATTTCCCCTGTTTCACACCAAAGAACAATGTTTTGTCTTTCATTCTTGGCGTATGAGGTGAGAGTGTGGGTGGCAGAAGACACATGAAAGTCAAGTGTCAAATGCATCCTATATGTGGCCTATACTCATATTACTATATTCCAAGAAGGATGGACTGAGAAGTGATAGTTCACTCACCTAACCATACTAAAATAACAGGAGGGCCTATCTCTCCATACCAGCCTATTGCGATCACCCTATAGTATTAAAAGGACTCTGACCCACTGGAATTCCAAGTGGCATGTTTCATCATAGAGTTCTTGTCCACATACCAAGGCCCATATTTATGAAAAATGGTGCACAACTGCACTAATGCAGTTGTTCGTCATTTTTTTTAACGCCAGCTAACCCTTAATACCATCCGTGCTCCATGTTTATAGAATGACACACAATGGCGCTAAGTAATGGCAGCGTCTCAAAAAAAGACGCTAGCCGGTGAGGGATGGTGTTAGTGGAAATGGCGCCAGTGGGTCAGAAATGACATTGGGCTGGTAAGTGGCAAAATATCTGCCGCTAGTCAGCCTAGAGTCATTTTTTGATGCACAAGCAGCCAAAAAACGACTCCTGTCTAAGGAGTCATTACCCTTACCCCTACCCCAATGCCCATCACAGGGGACCAGTGTCCCCTGGGCAAGCCCTACATACCCAGTGCCAGGCAGGGGGCCCCATGTAAGGGGCCCCCAATGGCACACCACATATATACACAAAAACTTACCTGCAATTTACCTGGGATGGGCTCCCTCCTCCTGTGGTGTCCTTGTGGTGTGGGGGGTGGTGTTGCTGGGGCTTGGGGTGGTCATCTTTGTGCCCATTCCATGGTGTTTCCCCATGGAAATGGGCCTACCTGCATTTTAACACCTTGTCTGACCAGGGGTTAAATAAAGGCGCTAAACGGGCTTAGCGCCATTATTTAGGCCCTCCCCCCAGTTGCACATCGTTTCTGCGTCGGGAGTTAAATATGGCACTGGGGGGCTAGCGTCATTTTTATTAAGGGAACGTCTACCTTGCATCTTATTGATGCAAGGTGGGTTGATGCTTCCTAGAAATGGCGTTAACTCCAATAAACCCGTCTAGCGTCAAAATATAAATATGGAGTTAAGTTAGCACAGTTTTAGCATCAAAATATATGAAGCTATGGCAATGCTAACCTTCCATAACTATGAGCCCTAGTGTATCTGTACAGCCTCAATCTTAGTAGCCAAGGGAGCTCTTTAGCTATTGGGTGGGATCTGAGATTTAAAATAGTCTAGTGTGTCCTGAAGATTAATTTTGTTTTCAAAGGTCACTGTGACAGAGTTGAAGACAAGTGGGGATGCAGTATCCTCTGTATCCATGGGTCAACATGATCCAGGCATCACACCAATGCCAAACCTGGCCAGTTGGCTTTTGTCAAGGCCTCACAAGAATCCCATTAGTGTTTGTGTGCATTCATTTGTGAAACTCCCATTCACTATACTCATACATGCCTTCTCCAGTGCACCATGCTGGTAGCGTAATATGTCTAGGAAACGCACAGTTCTTGTTAGTAAGATTATTCTAATGTAGATTATGATTGCTGGACATAGTTTGTGGTACTCGCTGTTCCTACATCTCACCAGTTGGGTAGTTTTTCAATGTCAACTAGTAATATTTCCTTCTGAAGGCCAATATTTTATTGAAAGTGCTAAATGGGACTGGAATTGTGCATGCCTTTTTCTTATGAGCTGCTTTTGTCACCATATCCTACTCATCCTTGGATACAGTGCAGATTACACTTTGGGCCTGATTTAAGGAAAGTGGTGCTGCACCTAGGGCAGCGCCACTTTCCATGCGCTCCTAAGCACCCCCCTAACACCACCATGTGTGCGTCGTATCTAAGATACGACGCACCACGACGCACCATGATGGTGGGGAACTAGCATCAACATTTTTGATGTTAGTTCAGAGCTTTGCGGATTAGCGTCAAAAATGTTGACCCTAATCCTGCAAAGCCCATTGAGGCCCATTGTAAACAATGGTGTGCCTCCTTTTAACGACTGCTCTGAGCAGGCATTATAAATGCTGAAAATAATGATGCAAAGAAATCTCTTAGATTTCTTTGTGCCATTTTTTCACCCCCCTTAATGGGGGAACACCCCTTTTGCATACATTATGCCCGGCACAGGCAAAATGTAACTCAAAGGGCTACAAAGTGGCGCAATGCATGCATTGCGCCACTTTGTAAATTTGGCGTAGCAGTTTTGGCCTCGTTGGCCTACATTAGCATAAAAAATTACAATAAAGTGGCGCAAGGAAGCGCCAGAGGCTTTAAAATCTGCCCCTTAGTTTGACGTGGAGCTGATGACTCTTACTTTGAAATTTATGGTCAAAACATGGTGGTACTGATTCCAGGGTGAGCTGTCAGGTTACGCTGGCAAATGTGAGGGTGGTTGAGATATACTTGTGCAAACAATAAGAACATGAGATATGTCTATTGCTAAATGTGAAGATGACTGTGCAAGGCTAAGGATAATATACTTTCCTTTACTAGAAGGAATACACTGGGACTACTGTCTTTCAAAACCAAAAATATATTTTATTGTGTACTATTTTCTATCAGAGTTTTCATGTGAAGCGTGTCATCTCCTTTCTTGATCTTCTTTCCCTTGATGTTGTGTCTCTTTCTCTTCTAGATGCTGGGCGGCTACCCCTGGGGCGGTCGTCAACCTCGGATAGAACAGGGAAGGAATCAGGTAAGTGACTCTTCCTCTTTGGGTTGAGGAGTTAGGTAGGGTTGGTGCATGTGAGGGGGAATATGGTGGTGCTGGGGCTCCGTTGGTGCTCAATATCTATCACTTTTGGTGCTCCTCAGGGCCCTTTGTGTAGACTCCCCTCACCCTCTCTCCTTCTCATTGCACTGTGCCCTCTCTCTCTCAACTCAAAGTCTCTTTATTAATTTAGACTGTACCTTGGATAGCCACGTCCCTCCTGGGACGTGGCTGGGTCTTTGCCGTGTGCCTCCTCTTTCCTGATGATCTCTCCTTCTCTCCGACTCTTCTCCCTCTGCCTCCTGTTTCTCTTTTCTCTCTCTCGTCTCTGGTCGCTCCTGGTCCGTCCTTCTTCATTCCGTGTTTCTCTCCCCTTTTCCTTCCGTCCTTTCCTGCACCTCGTCTTTCGACTCCCTCCTCGCTTCTCATTCCGCGCCCCTCCCTCCTCCTCCTTCCTCCGCGACGCGCACCGTTGGCCTATTCATCCGGAAGTTGTCAAGACTCCCGGGTAACAGCCTTTCCATGGCTCCCAGTGGGGCCCAGGAGGGTGGCCCACCTACGTTCGAGAAGTTATCCTTGCCACCCTGCAGGGCGGCCTCCCTGTCCCACTGACATTTTGGGGGCAGTGTGCTATTTGTAAGTGCAGAGCTCCAAATCTTTTCTTAGGGGCCAATTGCTGAATGTCATGGTTGCCATAACCTTTTTCTTTCACTGCCCTCCTATTTCTTATTCTTGCAGGTTCTTAATCATTGTGTTCTCATCTCTCTTCTCTTTTCTCCCCTTTATGCCTTTCTGTTTTGCTTTGGGTCATGGTCTGCTGGTGAAAATGAGCCCAGTCTCCTACAATGAGTGCAGATGGGTAAAGCTGAGTATGAATCCTTCACATAGGAGAGAGGTCTCATCTCTAAAGATCGGAGGCAGCTAAAGCAATCACATCTGCATGGAAATGAGCTGCATATGGAATATTATGCCTGGTTAAGTAGGCTGGCGGTGGAGGTTTGTTCAATCCTTTGGTAAAGGGAGCTTTATGCTGACAAAAGGCAACATTGTTTTATGTGTAGTTTACAAAAGTCTGAGGCTTCTGCCTAAATCAGGAGAGTTTGCATATCACATCCCTGCACTGGCATCCCTCATAAGGTGCTCAAATGTACTCATGATAGACCTGATAAACATATATGTTAAGATGTGATGTCACTTCTTGTTATGCTACTTCCTGTAAAGTCATAGTTTTGATGCCACTTTCTGTGATATAAATTACTGTGATGTCACGTGCAATTTCATGCACAATGATTTCATGTGCATAATGTCACGTGCCGTGATGTCAGGGCTTGTTATGCCACTTCCTGTGATGTCAATTACTGTGACGCCACGTGCAATTTCATGCACTTTGATTTAATGCGCGTAATGTCACATGCCATGATGTCACTTGCATACTGCCTCACCAGGTTAGTCCCCTCACTTCTACTTTTAGGGTCGAGTGCGCAAGTGCTCTGGCGCCTGTTGTAATCTCTCTGTGGGCTTTTAGCCACTGCACACCCATCAGTTTAATTGGTTTGTAGGCTTGCCTTTTAAAAATCTCTTGATGATTTCATTTGTGAAAGGCATGCATACGCCATGTCTTTTCAGGTGTTTAGCCCTCCTCTAGAGCACTAGTAAACTACTGTAAACATGCGAGGCTCCATGTTTTCCGCATGGCTTCTGGACTACTTTTTCTTTTTATTTCCTAATCAGCACGATCTAGCTGGGCAGTAGTCAAGCTCTTTGAATTTAAAAAGCCATGTGACTCCTGCTTGCTGTGAGCCAAGTGGGAGTTGAAATCCTTTTGTTCTCTTCAAGAGAACACGGGTTGCAACCATATAAAGCATGTTCGCTATGCAAATTGTTGATTTTTCTCTTCACTCCCCTGTGGCAGATGTAATTTTAGTACCTGTCTGGTAGGGAAGGCATGTGTCAAAGCTTTGTGTTTTCAAAGACTCAGCTGTCTCGTGATAGCACCCATGCAATGCGTCCATTTACACATGCGCCACATAAGGCAATGTTGCATGCGTTCAGGAGAATTAAACTAAATTTCACTAAAATGTAATTTCTACACAAGATTAAGGTAAAGTGCAATATTGCACTGGCCTTTCCACTGACTGCCAAGTAGCCCCATGTCCTGTCTGACAAACAAGCCCAGATGTTTCACACTGTTTGCGTGCTGGGACTTTGGATGTCACGCTTACAATGACCAACACAAAATCATATACTATTGAATGCAGCATGGTCATATACTATTGAATGCAGCTTTATAGTCCAGTCCGACTCTGCTGGTTTGTGTACAGTCCATACCTAGCTAATGGATTTGGAGTAATTGTGTGGTAGCATAAGTGTGTGCTGGGCTGCAGTGTGTTAGCTATGTGTACATTCATTAAGGTGGTACATAGGGCCGTATTTATACGGCCCTAGTGCCACAGGAGTGTCACTTTTTGTGACGCTCCTGTGGCGCTAAGCACAGTGCCGTATTTACAAGCTGGCATTAAAACACTTTTTGTGGCATAACGCCACCCTGTAGCACTGTGCATGGAAGGGGCGTGCAATGGGTGTTGCTGTGGGTGTGCTACAGCAACACCCATTGCATTTTAACGCTGCCTCAGATTTATGAAATCACGTAAACCTGAGGCAGCGCCAAAATCTAAAGCCACACCTAGGGGTAGCGTTAGCAGGGCGCAACGAGTAGAAATGCTTTCATTTCTCCTAGTTTTTTTGCTTTTTCAATGCGTGCTGTATTCTGCCGCACGCATAGAAAAATCAAAATGCCAGAAATGATTGTTTATGTGCGGGAAGATGTCCCTTCCTTCACATAAACAATCATTGGAAAATGACGCTTTGGCACTTCTGTGTGTGCCGCATTGTGCAGCACTCACTGAGGTGCCATATCACCATTAGTGATTGTTTATGTGCGGGAAGGGACACCTTCCCGCACATAAACAATCACACCCCTCAAGGGAGGCATCCTTGCACACTAGTGCAAGGATGCCTCCGTTGGTGCTGGCAGCTAAATTTAGTGCCAGAGCAGAGGGAAACGCAGGGGTGCGCCATATTCCCTTAAATACAGCGAATCCCTGCTTTTCTAAAGTGATGCAGCGCGGCACTACCAAATTTGGCATAGCACCGCGCTGCGCCACTTTTCTTTAAATCTGGCCCTTAGTCTTTCAGGAAGACATATCATCTAAATCTGTCTTAAAATCAACCCCCCATGTTTCATTGAGATGCACAAACTTCATAGATAAGAATATTGTTTTTTGAGATATGTAAAATTGTTTTAAAGAATATCGGTTTTAATATCATTTTTGGTAATATAGTTTTTAAAAATATATTTTAAAAATTATGTTAATGTGCTTTAGTTGATGTATTGACTATGAGTAACTATTGTTTATATAAATATAAATTTTTAGGTTGAGCATAGCAGCACACAAGCCTGGACCTGTTATCTATTTGGGCTTTTAACTACGCCCACCTCAGGCCCATCACTATCGCTTGTTCACTGCCTGCTGTTCAAAAATCCTTTGTTCTCATTGGTAAATGCTTTACCTTTGTCTCTCCTTGGGAGAGTTTGGTTACCGCCTTGAACATAGTCTCTGTTACATGACTGATTGCACTTTTGCAGATAACTTTGACGGCGAGCGAACGAACTTCTTTTTCCTTTTGTGTCTCCACATTCATGGCATGGCGTCGCTTATGTAATATTTTATTTTTAATTTTCAATTTATGTGGAAAGAAAAGTTCGGTTAGGAGTTTACAATGCTAAGAACTCTAACCCGAGCAAATGCGGGACCCATTGCATTGCAAATTATTGTTTAGGGCTTGTGTCTGACAATCACCCGGGACTACCTGTGCCCGCCACACTCTACTTTAGATCTGCTTCTCCACCTCTAGAAGGGCCCTTTGTGTCCTGTCTGAGCCATCCCTTAAGACCTTCTGTCCACCTATTGGCCGTCCAACTCGCTGTAAACTTCCTAGCACCCATATGAGATATGGAAATACATTATACCACTGAAAAGTGTAGTTTTGTACTTCGTATTATTAAACGTATTTTATCAAGCAGATGCATTTCAGGCAAGGGCTTGCTTGTTTCCCTCCGGTTTTTTTTTAGCAGGGGGCGCCCTCTAGTGGTTAAAAAGAAAATTGAACGTAGAGTTGTAATGCCACGCAGGGTATGTGTGCTGTCAAAAATTCTCCATATTTATACTTTTTTAGCGCCGCATTTGCGTCATGTTTTGACGCAAAAGCAGCGTAAACTTGCAAAATACAATTGGATTTTGTAATTTTCGCCGATTTTGCGTCAAAATATGACGCAAATGTGGCGCAAAAAAAGTATAAATATAGGCACGCTCTGGCGCTTTCTTTCCCCAACTCTCGCCCCTCGAGACTCCTGTTCCCCTTTCCCATTCAAACACCCGCCTGCTGTGCGACAAACTATTTCATTGTTGCATTCCCTGTTTATCTCAAAAGAGTCCTGTGGCAAAATGGTGTCCGCCTCAGAATAGTGAGATTTCTTTGACAAAAAGTTGCCAAAACATGCATAAATTAGGCAACAGTAATTGTGAACTCAAGCATAATTGACAAAATTGCCTGTGCATTGGCAATATATATTGCTGCATTTAAAACTAAACAATTAGGAGTCTATACACTTAGGCTTTCATGATTTAATATTGCTATATCCGATTCATAATATTCTCTTAACATTGACCAAAGTATCCCAATTACAGACCCAAATGGCCCCTGTTACTTTTCCTCAATGCGTGGTAAATTTGACGAGTTTTGGCAATGAAACAGGGCTGACGCATCCATAAGGCAAGTTACAGGAGCAGATTTAGTATTACATAAAGTGGTGGCACCAAATTACAACTGGTTCGAAAGTTTGGCTTTTTAAATATATGAGGAACAATCCAGGCAAAAGTCTAGGGGGGCTACATACAAATGAAAACCTACATGTGAGTTAATCTACATGTGTACGTTTACTTTTACACATTGTAGTAATTGTACTGTAAACTATTTGCAATCTATGAGTGTACATTTATTATGAACTGTGGGCCTATATACGAGCCTGTTTGCGTCGCGCTTTTGCACCACACAACGTGGTGCAACAGTGATGCAAACTTTGCATGTAATTTATGAAGACACACAAGGCCACTTTACATGGCCCTGAGTGGCTCCATAAATCTGGTGTAAGGCAAAGCAGATCGCTGTGTTGTCTTAACTCTGTCCTGGGAAGGCGTTCCATGAGTGTTGCGTGGGTGTTCCCACACAACTCCCTTGGTGTTTTATGCATTCCCAGATCTACCAGAAGTGGTAGACCTAGGAATGTGCCAAAAAAATACGCCTTCTGGATGACGGGGAGAAATATCTTTATTTCCGCTCGTTAATTTCTCTTTCTATGTGTGCTGCATTCTACATCTAATTTACAAGTGTCAAGGTTTTTTGTAACTTTTCACACATGGGTGGAGCTCACAACCACCAGGGTGAGGATCTCCCTATGGTATACTATAGGGAAAATATATAACTTTATTAAAGTTTTTTTAAAAATAGGAAAAATATTTACTAAATAACAATTTTGAATTACATACTTAATAATTTGTAAATATATATTTATCCAAGTAAAGTAAACATTTAAATGTATTTATTAACTATAAAATATATACAATTGATTTAAATTAATTTATTAACATTTTACTCTTATTTTGTAAATTAAAAAATGTTAGTAAAATAATTTAAGCTAAACTCAAAATTATTTTGTCATTTATATATATTAACATTTAATTATATGTGTGTGTATATATATATATACATACATATCCATCACCATCAACTCTTCGCATGAACCAAAAGGGGCACTCTAGGGGGTCAGCTTTCAATTGTATTGATTTTAATAAAGCCCCACAGTGTGATGCGTTTCAGCTCTATTGCCTTTTTCAAATGCTGGCCTCTCATTATGCACTGGCATGCACATCTGTAAGTAATCATCCTTGTTAATGAAATAGTTATAAGTGAGAAAGGACTTTAGTATCTCCATGTTTTACTGCATTCAGAGCGCGGCCATCATGAGATATATTTCCTTCATTATTTATTGCGACTTTGTAGCCCCAAACATTATCTCTTAGTATATCTCATATATATATATATAATTAAATGTTGAGAATATATATAAATTAAAAAAAATTATGTGTAGTTTAAATTAGCTTAAATTATTTTAATAACATTTTTTAATTTACAAAATAAGTGTAAAATGTTAATACATGAATTTAAATAATTGTATATTATTATAGGTAATAAATACATTTACTCGTAATAATGATGGTGAGAAAAGAGCGCAGCAATTTAAACTCACTAAGAGATAATGTTTATATATATATATAATTAAATGTTGAGAATATATATAAATTACAAAAAAATATGTGTAGCTTAAATTAGCTTAAATTATTTTAATAACATTTTTGAATTTACAAAATAAGTGTAAAATGTTAATTTAATTATATATATATATATATATATATATATATATATATATATATATAATTAACTCCACTGAATACGCGGTGTTATCCTAGAGAGATTGCTGAGACGCCTGACGCTGAGAGACGCTGTACTCTGACGTCTGAAGTCAGAGGGCCGCGCCACAGGGAACTGATTGGTGGCCTGGTCCGCAAGGCACAAGCCTCCATCAGCTACCACTGGGGGGTCGATCTCAATCAAGGACCCCCCCTACTTGGCCATCTTGCCACCTTACCTCCTCGCTGCTTCATCTCCCCGCACTGCACCTTTACGCCAGCTGCTACACCGTAGGCAAGGAGCCCATCAAGAACTTGCGGAGAGGGCTATAGTGGCCGCGAGTGCAGCAAGTTACCATTCCCCGTTGGGGACCGTCTTTCTTCCCCGCCGCCTCGCCCGATAGACACCCCGTTGTGGACAAAGAGTCCATCTGGTACCCACGGAGGGGGCTGTGGAGACTGCGGTGGTTGTGGGGGAGCGTAGGTGGCCCCTCCATAGACATCACATTACCTGGCCGTCTTACCTCAGTTTGGAGGATTGGAGTGGCATTTTGGCATCTTGGAGCTACGCCACACCATATTGCACCATGAGGAGCGAGGATCACAGCTGGTGCTCACGTACACAGTGAACTGTCGCATTCACTCCCATCGCCTCGCCTTGCCACAGGTAAAGATAGCTCTCAGGACCTTACAGAGGCTGTGGGCGATACACCGGCGATACAGCATAGAAAATTGGAGACCTTCAGACCCCCAGTTCTAAGAGCCATGGAGGCCACGAGAGAGGCATTGGTGGCACGACACTGAAAGGACTGGGGTCCAACGTGCGGAGGCCGACCACTCCCTCCTGCAGCAGGACCCAACCACAGGTGGCAGTAAAGAAGAACTGGCGATATCAACAGGCCTTTACACAGGTGGCCCCTCCACAGGATGGAGCAATAAGGTACTGTTGGTCCCTTTAAATTTCACTTCGGCCTCAATTCCCCACGGAGGACCTTATCCCTTAGGGCACACAGAGAGATTGCAGGGACAATGTGGGTACCACACAGTACATTTCCCAACTTGAAACAAGTGAAACATTAAGCATTACACCATTGAACACAACGACTGAAAAAAATTGAGATCCGGCCATCTGGTTTTGGGGAGATCATGTTCTAAAACAAAATCTAATCCCTAGCGCAATAAAGTCACAAATACCTTAGGCCTAAAGTGACAAAATATTTTTTTTTCCCTATGGGATACAGAGAAGGCCCCCCCTCCCTTTTTCTTCAAAGCCAGACTCTTCTGATAGTAAGGGTTTTTCTTCACCAGGAGAAACCCTCTCCACATGTCTTTATCAAAAGGAATCAGCCCCTGCACATGTCTCAGCAGATCTAAACAAGAGCCTATCTTTGTTTCATGCATCTTCCTTTATTCTTGAGCCTTCGTCTCTTCGTAAAGCTTCTTCACCCGCTTCAGTTATAATTCCTCCACCAAATTGTGAAGGGACCAGCTTACCCCCTGCAAAGAAAACCTCATCTCATGAACCTGGCACTGATGCTCCTCTTCGATGTACCAACCTGGAGAATCTTTCCGGGGACTTTATTGTCCCGGATCTAGATTTAGAACTTATCCAAAGATATGGATCACACCAGGAAACAAATTCTCCCCCGCTGTCGCTTCTCTCATTACCCAACTGACTGCAGCTTTTCAGCAGCACACCCTCCAACCATTCATCTCTTTGTTCTCATCTTTCAATAACACCCGACCTGAGCCTAAATATTAATCCTTTAAGCAATAATCCTGATCAAAATACCTTGGTCTCCTCTTCGCTCTCAAGTCTAGAGCGTCACCTATCCTCCATTTTGAACCTTTTAGAAAAATTGGTTGGTGGGTCCGACTGTATTCTCGAATCCTTTAACAGCCATTTTAAAAGAATTTACAACTGGCAACGGAATACATCCTGGTTTCCGCACGCAGCATTGTAATGATCTCTTAGCACGGAATCACACTATCGTAAACAGTGAAACATCCGCTGGTATTGATTTTTGCTCCCAGGCTGGAGCACCGCAGGTGGGACAATCTCCCACGAATCCTATGCCATTTGAGGGCCCAGTCAATTCCATTAGATTCGTACTAAGAGACTTTAAAACAGAGACAGACTTGGAACCGGTCTGCCAAAATTCTGAGACGGTTAGGTTTCCAATCTTTAAAGCTCGTTCAAAGGGAAACATCCTAACTAGCACCTCGGATACCCCTGAGCAGCCTCCAAAACATAAAAGAAAAAAAGTCAAAAGGTCCAAAAAATCAACCCGGAGACAAAAAAGGTCAGAAAAAGATATGTTTTTCCAAAGACCAATCTGGCCTGCAAGATTCCTTAAACCAGAAGGCCCCAGTTTTACATTCTTTCCACGCACCTTCCGCCTCTTCGTCAACGTGCGACCTCCATCCATCTGTCAGCAATCCCGAAATGGTCAACCTAATTTCAACTGGTGAGCCAACTACTTCTCAATTAACTAGGTCATGCTTGAATCCCCTTCCTCAAACCTTTGAAGCCACCACAGGACTAACACCCGCTCAGACTCGGATGCAACCTATTAGAAGAGGACCGGTTGTTACCCTGTGGACACTTTAACATTAGATTTCATCCTTTTATTTGGCAATGATCTATTTTTTAACAGATCTCAATTATTGAAATGTTTCTCTGATATTGAACCTCTTAGAATGATCAAAAGTAAGGACATACATTTGGTCTCCTTGAAGGTTGCAGACTCTGGTCTGTTGTCTCGTGTATCGTTTCTCTCCAATTTGACTGTTAACAAAATATTAAGCAACTTAGAGTCTTTACAACGTAAAGGTATTGATGTAGTCCCCGTTTTGAGCGAGACGGGTTTAAGGCTAACCAAGCGGGATCGCCAATCTTCCGATGGGATGTGGAAACCTCTCTCCTCAGGCATCCCTCTGGTTAAACATGACACTAACTCTCACACTTACCAGGATCTAAAAATTCACCTGGGGGCCTATGGCCGAGAAGTATTATTTAGGGACCCTCCTGTTTGTCCACCTCCTGACTTAAGCATCAATCCCTACTCTTGGAATTGGTTACCAGCAGTTTTAAGTAGCTCTACCAAAACCTCTAGACCAACAGTACTGTTAATGTAGCGATGAGCTTACCCTTGTATCTTGGAATGTGGCAGGTATAAAGTCCAAAGGGGAAGAAATTGATTTTTTGAACTCCCTCAATCCTGATATAATTTGTTTTCAATAAACCTGGTGGATTGGGGAGTTGCAGTTTGAAAATTATTATTCCTTCTGCTGTAAGGCCTCCCCCTCAACGTGGGGGTCATGCAAAAGGAGGGGTTGCATGTTTGCTGTTGAATAGACTGCACTGGTAGCATGAATGCTTTAGGGAGCCTAGTCATTTGCTTTTAGCAGTAACTTTACACTGCATTGGAGTTGGAGACAAGGTAATCTCCCTCATGTTGATTAACTCTTATGTCCCTCCTTGTGACCCTTTTAATAATCTCCTATTTAAGGTATTTCTTTACATTAAGTAACTTTGTGACAGGGACCCAGGAACCCAAATCATTATGGTAGGAGAACTGATTTGTAAGATTTCTAACCCGGGGCTCGCAACCTTCTGGGATGAGGAAAAGGAAGAAGCATTTAGATTACTGCCTTGCATTTTCCCCCACAAAACAAAGCCTGATACGCGTGGGGGGCTCTTTCTAGGGTACTTGAGAGAGAGAGAGAATGATTGTATTATTGCTAATGGTAGACTCCCATCCGACTCCCCAGCCCATTGGACCCATAAATCGCCTGGGGGTGCTGCAATCCTGGATTACGTGATAACAAACTATCAATCTTTCTCTCTATTAAATGATTTATTAGTAGTACAGACTACCCTCAGTGATCACAATGTTCTGGTAGCATCTCTCGATCTGAAGGCACAACACACTGATTCATGGAGTCTAGCAGGGCAGTATCCCCAGCTAAACGTTAAAAATGGTAGAACATATTGGTCCCCAAACAGTTTTAAAGGGCTTAAAGGAATTCTGGAAAGTACCCTGAATGACCTTGGTAGCTGAGTAGGGAATGAAATGGAGAGTTTCACTAGTTTCATGGAACTGGTTGCTTCAATTCCCAGTCAAAATCCCCAGAATAAATATATAGCAAAACACTGCTCCCTTTTATTAGTAAATAGAGAAATTAATGCTCTTATCAGTAAACAGCATAGGGATCATACATCTACGAGGCAATCCCAGCTAGATATTCTAAAAAGAAGGAGAAGGAGGTTAAGAGCGCGCCTAAAAAAGGACGCCACAGATAGATTCTGGGTTGCAATAAGAGAAGCAGCCTCTTCCGGCCATTCTAGGTGGTTTTGGTCCCTGATCACCGCGGGATGTGGTACTAGAACCAGGCCCCTTCCAATATCTATTAGTGAGTGAAGCTGGTCGACTTTCCTAACTGACCTTTATGCTTTTAATGGGACTACTATGGAAATCCCCCAAACCAGATTTGATTCCCCATACTCATATCCACCCCTAAAAGAAATTGAGGCTACAATAAGAGGAATGCTTAGTTCCGACGCAATGGGACCAGATGAAATCCCAATCCTGTTAATAAAACACAACATATCCTCTTGGTGCAAGATTTAATTCCTGGTGTACCAGTATTGCTATGAAGTTAGGGAAGTCCCTCAATCTTGGAAGGATAGCAGTATTGTCCCCTTGCATAAAAAAGGGGATCAAAATTGTCCTAGGAATTACCGCCAGATTGCACTTTTGGATGCGGTCGAATTTTTTTTTGCTAAATTCCTGTTGTCACAGATTAATGATTAGGCAGAAAGGTACAAAACTATCCCCTTAGAGCAGTCGGGCTTTAGGAGAAATCACGGCACAGTTGACAACATTTCAGTTTTGCAAGTAATTAATGAAAAATATGTCTCGCTGAAAGCGGAGTGGATCTATGCAGCCTTCATAGACTTCTCCACAGCATTTGATAAGGCAGATCGTGTTCTGTTATGGAACAATCTTCTAAGACTAGGCATGCCCAGCATCCTCTTTGACCTTGTGGTGGCTCTTCACTCCTCCACCTGGTGCAGAGTTTTGCTAGGGGGTGAACAAGATCTAACTCATGTTATATTAACCAAAAACGGCCTAAAACAAGGATGTATATTGGCTCCACTGTTATTTTCCATGTATCTTTCGGATTTACCAGCACATTTAACTCTATGTAAGGATTTTGCTCCCAAATTAGGAGATCGATCGCTATGCTGTCTACTTTATGCAGATGACATAATTATTTTAGATCGCGTATTTCAGGGTAAAATTGTCTGTGGGAACCTCAAAGAAAGAGAGCACATAAAGCACAGTCAAAGAAAGGCTCAATCTCAAGCCAATGGTTTGAATACCCTCTATAGGGCAATGGGCAGAAGGCATTTTAAACATCTCTTAGAGGTATATCAGGTAAAGATACCTCCTTCATTAATGTATGGTATTGAGCATATTGCAGTCTCTAAGTGGGTCTTTCTCGATAAATTTGAGGGACGTGTTCTAAGAAACATCTTAACGGTAAACTCTGCCTTCTCTGTACCGTTACTACGACTTGAGTTGGGCCTGAGCAGCTCTTTTATACAAGGCCTGGCCGCGATAATCCGTTGGGTGTTTAATCTGATGACATGGTGTGATGACTCTTTGCGGTCACTGCTAAAAAAAGAAATACTAGCCGGTCATAAAGTAAAATATACCATCTGCAGGAACTTTTTATATGCCATGGATCTTTTACAATTAGATCCCTCTGCAATTTTTACTCTCTCTCCGGCACAGCTTAAATCTGCACTCAGGAAAGCAACTTGGGCAGTGAGCTTCCGCCAGGATAGTCAGGCCTGTACACATAAACAGAGTTTTCATATAATATCTGATTCTTTAAGTCCAAGGATCACACAGCCCTACCTCATCTGGAACTTGCCTCATGGGGTGAGAAGATTCTGGCTCCTGCTGCGACAGGGGCAGCTCCCCCTGAATACATTACAAGCAAAAAGGTTTGGCTTTTCCGCCATTTGTAATCTATGCCATACTGGCGTCCAAGATTTGAAGCATGTTGTTTTAATCTGTCCGGCCTTCTTGCCTTATTGTCACAAGTGGTTAAGCCGCATTTGCCTATCTCTTTCACTTAGATATGCTTCTAATCTACTTCAAGCCTTATTTATTCCACCTAATGAAATGTTTTGTGCTAGAGTTTTTTTACTATTTTAAGTTTTTTAAAACTTTGTATTAACTTAATCAATTTGTTCAGCAACGTTTAATTAATTCAGTCGCTATTCTTATATTTCTTTTCTTTGTATATTTATGTTTTACTTTATGTGGATCTCCATCGGAGTTCCGAAACATAATAAATGTAAACTTGAACTATATATATACATATATATATATATATATATATATATATATATATATACTTTTTAAAGATTCCAAAGGAAATGCTGCACTCCCAGGAACATATATTCACAATCCTTTATTAGCAGCTGTAATCCATGTTGAAACACGCACTACCACTAATGTGTTTCGACAGTTTCCGTCTTGTTCACACTGGCTTTAGGCGGGTAAATGATTTCCATCAAACAAGCCTTTTATATCTCCTATCCAGAATGATGCAGTATGGCAAATGTTGTTTTATATAAATACTGGCAGCGAAAAGTTCAAAAACTGGTGAGATATAGATTGATGGAATTGTCTGAAATTTCTAACAGTTCATCCCAGCTGAGTGCACAATTTCATAAACAGGTATAAAAATTAGTTCTGTTTCCCTTCTCACGCATATATTCAATACTATCCAATCTTCAGTACTCTGTTCTCTTTGCCAGCAGTTCTTTTATATGTTCACCTCCCAATGTGAACGAGTTCAAAAATGCAAACATCAACATGCTTGTGAGCAAAAAATTAACTACTGCAGCCACAAAAAATAGAGAAGAAATTGTACCTGGGCCTACCTACTGATCATTGCTCCAGTGATGGGCTACATCGATCAAAAATGATGCAAATGTTCCAGCAAAAAAGGAACTGGCGTCATTGGAGTTCATGCAAATCCAGACTTCATCTCCAAGTGTAAAATACACACGCAAGGATAAGTATCCCTGTCGATGGCTGCCAGAAATTTTCAAATGCATCTGAGATCGTGTGCCGCTGCTCACATTGTAATCCACAAACAGGGGCCATTAAATCACGGCGCACTCAGTTGTCAGTGCAAACCATGGGGATTGACCAACCCCATAAATATATATTTACACACACACACATATATATATATATACAAAATCTTATAAGAAGTCTAACTAAAATTTACTTATTTTGGCATTTTTTCTCTGAGGTGCTTTTGTAAGATCCTGCTGCCATCATTTCTTTACTGGAGGGTGTTACAGTACCAGTGGCTGGCCTTGTGTGATGCTGAACTTTCTCTAGGTCTGAACTGGAGTACATTTACTACTGTTTTGGGACTTGTTTGACTAGTAATTTTAAAGGTTCAGTTTACGAATAGCATGCCCTTATTCTTTTGTGAGTGGGTGCATGCCCCTCCCACAATTTGTCCATAGTGCCCACTTAACCCTATCTTACTCCTTTTTAAAGCCCTCCTATTTACTAGTAAGTATTTCTCATTTTCCAGCCATTCCCTGTCCCTCTGACATTTACTACTAAAACATAGATGTACATGTACGGAGAGCTCTGTAGTCAGGGCGGATGTAGGAAATTGGGTTATTAGTTTTGTGGCCTGCACAAGTAATAGGTCCAAAATCCTTTTACTTGGGAACCAAGCACCCCATTGTAGCACTTGACTCCCTCAGGGTAGCGAGGCAAAGCTGTCCAAGGCCTACTTAGGTGAGTGGGTGTGGGCTAATAATCAGCATTCACTGGCATACAATACTAACATTCAATGAATGATTGTCCAGTCAGTACTTTTAGAAAAGAAGTACATTTATTACACACACACTACTAAATACCGCAATATTTTACAAATATGTACGTTGGCAGATGGAAAATACCAGACATGACATTGTATAATCAACTTTGACCCCCTAAAGGGGTCACAGAAACATATCAAGTGAGCCTATTGGTTTTGTCAAGGTCCAAGAGTAACAAATCACATGTTAAAACCATCATTTTGTACTTGAATGTGATCAAAATAATAATCCCACACACATGCACTTATTAATACTGATAAAACATATATACTATGTGCAGAAATCATTGTCATCATTATGGAGAACCAATAAAGCATTTACAATGAGTAAAACCTGTGTCTGTGTACCTTTAACACATTTTTAACCATCAAACTGCAATTATAAAAACAGTACTTAGAGGGCACCACATTCCAGTGACATTGCATTGTAACCATACACCTAGCCCCTGGAGGGCGTTTCAATACATGTACTTGTTTAACCACCTTCAGGCCTTTCAGGCCATAATGAATGCAACCACCTACGTAGCCTCTAGCGGGTGCAGCGCTTCCAGCTATAGAGCAAAAGCTCCAGCTTTGGGAGTGTTTAGAAATCTGAAGAAAATCCTAGTGAGGTTAATGTTTTTGAGTCCCACCCAATTAGGGTCAGGATTCCTCAAATCATTTGTGGGGAAAAGCTGCACCTTCCTAATATTGTTGATGGTGACCCTTTCAACCTGGGGCCACCACAAGGAGAGAAACAATCAGAATTAGGGTGAAACCATCCCAAACTGAGCCAGCCCTACAGGGCCTTATGGGTTACTCTTTTGGGAGTACATATTATTTTTGTGGTTCTCCTGCTGCGCCTGGAAGAGTCGCATCTTGATTTTCTGTTTGGTGTATTTTTTTTTGCAGCCTCGCGTCATGCTTTTTCTCACTCTGGGTGCCTGGTCCCACTCAGGCACCTGCATCCAGGATCCCACGATGGGGGACAACTTAGGGAGCCCCTACTAGGCTGTCCTTGCTGGCTCCCAGAGTGCAGCCTGGTGCACTCTTCTGATGTTGATGGTGGCTGGCCTCTCATTCCCCTCAGTCACAGGAAAGGGGAGCAGGAAAGGACAGCCACGTGGGGGAGTGCAGCAGCACGCCCCCTTCTCTCCTGACACCACCATCAGGGCCCCGGGATGAGGTCCTAGATGCCTTCCTGCCATTACAGGGGAGAGCGATGGCGCTCCTCCTCAATAATTCTTTTTTTGTCTGCCAGTATGGGTGTGTCCAGCAATGGGGTCCCTGCCCCTTGGAGCAGAAACACACTCAGGGGATGGGGTCCCCAGGTGAAGAGATAAAATGGGTGAGGCAGCCATATGCATGCATCCCCAGCAATAATTTTTTATATGTCTTCCTTGCACCAACGCCTGGGGCACTGGCCAACCCTGAGGGAATTTTACCAACGGACAGCAGAGCCCCATGCGCTCCGAGGCAAGAAGGGTTAAAGGTCACCAAACTTTAGAAGGCCATAACTCGGATTCCATTGGGCTGATTTGGATGACCCTGTGTTCATTTTACTCCTGGTTGAAAGCTTTAGCCACTAGGGACAGTTGCAGCAGCCATCCTCACCTCTCCAAAGCAGTCCAGTTCTCAAGGAGCTGGTTCTCCAGGCTCCATGTACCAGCTCTCCTCCTGATCTTGGTTTCTGGTCACAGAAAAGTCCAGTGCTTTCCCCTAACTGGTCCTTAAGAGGTCTAAAGGGGGCAGCCTCACTGGCCTTTGGGGAGACTCACTGGTCCTGGGGTCAACTGGGCAGGGTCCTTAGTCCTGAGTAGGGGTCAAGGGGTTCACCTTCTAGTCCTCAATGGTGGTCCCAGGATCCAGCAGTGAAGTGTAGAAAAATCCACAGACAAGAGAGGTTCTACCGCTTGTGCAAGAGTTTTTGAAGGGGAGCAGAAGGTTCCAGAAGTCAGGTACCCCTGGTCTGGCCATCCTGCACAGCATGCTGGGACAGTCCAAAATGGTGTCATCCAAGAGTCACTGGTCTCATCTGCTCCTGGGGTCTCAGCTCCACCACTCGCTGACATCAGTGCCAGGGCCTTGCACACCAAAATTTCAAAGCAAGCCCCCCTCCTGGGTTGGCTCCAGTTGTCTGGGCTCTCTCCTTTGTTCAATGTACTTGGGCAGCACCATCCCTGGTACAGTGTGACAGCTGAGTGATTGATGCAGTTCATTCTGTCCCACTCCTTCCCTCCTCAGGAGCTGGCTGAAATACTGTTAATTGCTCCCTTTGTGTCGGGAGGGCTTTGTTCCTGCTGCTGGAGAGAAATACAAATAACTTGGCGCAGCAGGGTCACAAAAGGCCTGGGCTCTGATCCTGTGATGAGCCAGCGGAATATGAAAACTCTGAATGACCTCTAAAGTGTACCGATATTATTTTGGAAAGTACATAATTGATTTTCCGGCACAGGTTACACCAAGTTCAAGACGTCAATGGTCTATGTAAGCCAAAGGGGAGTGAAACTGTACACTAAGGCAGTTCTCTCCCTAGGTGTATAATCGAGTGTCACTATAGACAAAACAGTAAATCACACTGACTTTTCCCTATAAATGTACACTAACATTATAAGGCCTATCCCAGGTGAATGAAATCCCCAATGGTCCCCATTGCTCCTGGCTACCTATGCGCAGATACCAGGCTGTGCAAGACAAGAGTCTCCCACACTCAGCCCGCACACATGTTGATGTGTATCCGGCCAAGTGCCCCTTACCCTTGCTGGGACGCAGCGGCCTTATCTTAAAAGGCAGACACCGGCGGTAAAAACATGGAGTCCGTTTGCCATGTGATTACCATGGGTAAGACCCCTGTAGTGGTACTCACTCACAGTACAAGGTCCGAAACCAGGTGATTCAAAAAGCAAAAACTCCAGACGTACTGAATGGACAGAACCCAATTGCAACAATGGAGATCTTTGTGCAGAAATGACAGGAAAGGTGGTGGAGGAGACCTCCGCATATAGGTATGCAAATAGCATTTTGTAGTACCACTAAACATACTACAAAATGCTATTTGTGAACTAGCCATTATACTTAAAAGAACCAGCAATGGCATTGCAAGGATGCCATGGACCACAATGGAAAGACGTTCAATTGCACCCTCCCTACCACATCTTTGGGCTTGGTAACCAAAAATACCTATAATTAGAGTGCAGTGGGCCACTCAGACTCTTGGGCCCTGTTCAACTGCAACTGCAACCATCTACAGCAAGAGTAATAAAAACCTAATTTCATTGCTAAACCCAGTGGTGGCTCATCCAGCTTGTCATGCAGGGAGAAGGAAGACTGCTCTTTTGCATTCCCTCATGTATGATACACAGAGCTAGATTCACTAAGTGTTGCCCAGGCTGTCACGTAGCACTGAGCAATTTTGCACTGCATCCTCAGGCCTTTTAAATTGGTAAATTGACATAATGCTTTGCTTCACTTTGCACTACATGAGCCTCCCTGGAAAACATTAATGAACAAAGATCTGTTGGAGCATTCAAATCCTTTGCAGGAATCAATGCCCGTCCAGGTGATCAATCTTTGGACCCATTGAAGGGTGTGGTACAACTACTAACGCAATTTCAATACAAACCCAATTAAATTACACACCATGACCTATGTGGCCATGGAAGGGAAACTCCAGTCAGGAAAGGATAGAGTTAGGGGATTTATTTCAAAGTCAAGCTCAAACTCATAAAGACAATTTGCAAAAGCAAATTATAGAGATACATGATGACCAGGGGTTGCCCAAGGTGATGAAATAAGTTCAGACGAACCACATTAACAAAACTAACCATTCAAAATTAACAATACATATCATCAGCAAGAATTTCTGTGATACAGAAATTAAGCATTGCTCAGAATTAGCAATGATTAGTCAATTCAAATTAGCAGAGTCAAAAGCTTAGCTGGGCACGGGATAACCCTACATTTAGCCAAATTAGGAAAATACATCTGTGGAGTGAAACACATACAGGCAAAAGACAAAAAGTACAAAAAGGGCAAAAAGGTAATCTCAGACTGCAAGTTATTAACTAAGATGGACAAAAGATAGGTAAAGAGGTAAAGCATCAGCATATCAGAAGCTCAATCGAGAACCTTCTGAAAGGGATTGGAAAAGGTTCCAAAGGGGCTCATTATGGTTTGGCGGTCCCAACGCGGGACAGCCAAACTCGCGAGGAGGACGCCACTGCAATGGTGGTCGTGTCCCCGCCACCCTATTACAAGTTTTCTGCCGGTCTGACCTGGCTGACCGGCTGAAACCTTGAAATAGAGTTCCCGCTGGTCAGTCTGCCGGGAACAGGTGTACGATATAGCACTCGGCTCCCTTTAAGGAGCCAAGTGTTATCTCTTAGCAGAGAGGGGCCGCCCTGTGGCCCCCTGAACTACCTTTCTGCCAGCCTTGTCATGGCAGGGTCCCAGCCATGAAAAGGCTGGCAAATAGAGGGGCTGTAATTAGCTGTTTACAAGCCCAACTGCCATCATGCCGTTGGGAACCATGTTCCTGGAGGGAATGGAGGTCCCTTGACGGTCCAACTGCCAATGTCGTCATTTGGCAGTCAGACCGTCAAAGCTGCGGCAGTCCGACTGCCACTGCAAGTCTGGCAGTCTGAAGACTGCCAGGCTCATAATGAGGCCATAAGTCTAAAAAAGCATCTCAAAGGGGCAAAAGGCAGAAAGCAGATACCTCTCCAAGGTGCACAGCATTTAGAGATTCTTCTTCAGCAAAGCATCTGAAACACCAGAGATCTTCCAACTTCTGTAGATCTGAACAGTCTGTCAAGAATCTGATCAAAGGCCAACTGTTCAACAACATATTAAAGTTCATAAAGCATTCTGATTCGCCCAAGGTAACAGTCCAGTTTACATTGAAGAGGCATCATCCAATAGATATCATTCACAATACTCCAATCTGTAACATCAGCATCCTTTCCCAAGTCTGTCATGGGAACATCTTCCTTCCATGCAGCTTCACATGAGGTTCAAGCAATTGTATAATTTACTAGTCCATTTATACAGGATGTACTGGATTCAAGCAAAGGCCTGATTACCAATTGGAGGATGGAATATTCCGTCACAAACATGACAGATATCCCGTCTGCCATATTACAAGTTCCGTTATATCCTGTGGAACTTGTAAAACGGCAGGCGGGATATCCGTCACGGAGTATCCCATCCGCCAAGGTCGTAATCAGGCTCAAAGTAACACTTTCTCTGCATGTCTAAACAACAGGGCCTATTACCAAAGCTAGTCTCACAGAAACGAAATCTGAAAGAAAGTTCACATTAAGAAATGAATCAGCATTTCTAGCACAGTCAGGAAAGACAAGCTTGCAGGCCTCACTTAGGCTAACGCAAGAGGATTATAGCAATACATGTAATTAATATAATATGCAAACATATAATTTCAGCATTATTAATACTTCATCAATATGCATAATACATTCCACCTTAAATGGGGAAAACTTTGTTAATGCATTTCATTAGATAAAACAGGGAAATACATTTTCATTTTTACACGCATTTTAAATTCATTAATCATTAGAAATTCAATATCTTTTCAATACATATTATTAGTCTAGAACACAGGTCTTCAAACTTTTTGATGACAAGACCTTCTTGTCAAACTTTTTTAGGTGTTAGGACCCCCTCTTGACAGAAAATTCTAGAACCAGGTACTCCTCATCATCAACACATCCGGGAGGGGCGGCAGCTATGGCGCAGCTAGGACAGTGCTATAGGGCAGTGCATGGCCCTCGCATAAACAAAAACACATATACAGGGTTCAAGGTAACCCACAATTAAGTCACCACATGATCCTGCCTATCTGCTGCCATGACTGTGCGACCTCTCCCAGTGGTCGCGCATTGTCAATGAGGCATGCACCAAACTGGAGGCCCAAACAGCAACGCGTAAAAGAAACATAACTGCTGCTTACCATCCGGGCTAAGTGAGTCATTCTCAGCTGTGATCAAACTGCTGCAGCCAGCACAGCTGCGCCCCTAGGCCAGCGCGACCAGTGGCAGCTATATTGTGATGAGTGAACTGTATTCACTGAGTGCTCCAATTCTTATTAACCTCCCAGCAAGACAAATCTGCACAGGAATGGGCAGCCGGGCCAACCAGTGGTTGAAGTGCATTACAAAAAGTATGGGAACTGTGATACTGCATGCAATAGGGGTGGGGTCAGTGTGAGTGGGGTACAGGGTCAAAGGTGTAACTAAAAACAAAGGGGCTTATTTATGAGATGCTTGTGCTGACGGAGTGTCACTTTTTCTGATGCTCCAGAGGTGCAAACCTCTCAGCCACATCTGTGAGGTCAAGCAAAGCCACTTTGCCTGGCTTTGAATGGCCTCATAGATATGGAGTAAGGCAAAGCAGCGCAAGTTACTGCGTTGCCTTACTCTGCGCCAGGGAGGCATTCCATGTGTGTTGCAGTGGGTTTTCCCATGCAACATCCACGGATTTGACGTTGCCCCAGATTTACTTAATCACATGAACCTGGTGAAGCGCCAAAACCTTGTGCCATCCCAGAGCAGGCGTAACAATGAGAAATATTTTTATTTGTCCTCGTTCTTTCCTCTTTCCATGTATGCTGCATTCTGCAGCACACATATAAAGAGGAAAACGCCTCTCTGGATTGTTTTTGCAGGAAGGTGCCCCTTACTGCACAAAAACAATCCTGCATGCAACATAGACACCCTTCCACCATGGTGCAAGAGTGCCTGCATTGGCGCTGGGCAGCCCATTGTGCGCCAGTGCAGGGGGAAAGGACAGGAATGCACCATATTGCATAAATACAGTACATTCCTGCCCTTTCACATTGGCATAGAGCAAAGCAGCAAGAAGACTTGCGGGACTGCCCTATGCCAATTCGCCTCAAATAAGCCCCAAAATATTCTGTAAGTTTTTTAGGTCTTTCACTGTCAAGTAGCTACATATGAAAAATTGGCAGTATAAATGAAGAATAAATAAAATAAAGTTGTTACTCAGTAAAAAATGCACAATAGTACATTATGAAACGTCTATTAATTAATGTACTGCAGAGGTCTGTCTGTAACCAGAGAGCCACAGAATTAAATCTTGGTTTGTGCAGTGTAGAATAATGACTTGTGTATTTTTAGTGCAATGAGGTCAGAGCCTGTGACAGAAAGCACTATGAATATGTAAGTCATTATTTTATTCTTGCATTACACACAGTGTAAGATAGATTGCTACAAAATGCACAAAACGTTTTACAATAAAATTGTTCTTCCAAAATATAGATTTTAGTAATACCCAAACTGTACATGATGCATATTTTTTTTACATAAACGCCCCTTCAACACCTCCCCAGATTTATTATTTTGAATGGAAGTGCAAAGAGTTAACAACTGAGCTGTGAAATTTGTGCTTTTAATTGTAATTGTTTTACATAGTGCTTACTCTATGTAGATACAATTACAATTAAAAGCACACGCTTCACAGTTCAGTTGTTAACTCTTTGCACTATCACTCAAAAAGAATAAATCTTTATCAACACAAAGCTAAGAGTGATTTATCAATTAAAGCCAGCTCCCAAGCTTCCTTTACTTTTGCAGATTACCCTTTACGTTTGCAGATTAACTTGTAGCGCACCTCTGCATTTTTTTTTAGGCTAGCAGATACCCTGACAGGAAGGCTTGTTTAGCTGTCTGCCCTGCTTCAGTGTCACAGCACAAGACACTCCCTGAAAGACACTTCAGCTGAAGCATTTTAACTATCAGAATTAACTGTCCAGGGAGGTTGTCTTTTTCCAAAAAGTAGGGGAATGATTTTTCATAAATCCTTTGTGTGCTGATCGTAAGGCAGGGGAATGCCAGCCCTCGTTCCCATTATATCACGGCCCCCCTGGAAGGTTGCGCCCCACAGATAGAAGACCCCTGGTCTAGAGTCTAAATTTCATTATAATCTCAGTGTAGTCCTTCTATCGTCTGATTTTAGTCAAATACCACCTATGTTGAGCTCTACAAACAAGTGCACATTTAAATTGTGTGTCAGTGAGCTTCTACACTGCAAATCCATTAGTGATTGGTTAACATAATGCATAAACGGTCACATATTGATGACTTTTGTGACACAAGGGGTACTGCTAAGGGTTAGACTACATCAGTCCCCCCTTTGATGGAGAATGAGCCATCACAAAATACTCCCATTCTCATTTTCAATGAGACAGCTTAAAATGTCAGAGTTTCATTCAGGTAAGGTCTTCTGAAATACTCTAACTGCAGTGTATGTAGATAAGTTATCTACTATTGTTGACAGCCTTCTTATCTTGATATCATTCAAGATCACACCTTCTTTTGGAATTATGGCACCAAAAATGCCTCCTACAATCTCTGAAGCACCAGCTCCGCTTTTTGATCTGGAGTTTGATTTCTCACTCCATACTGGATCATTAAAATAGGCCAGAGGATAAATCTTTGGAAAAACTACACCCAGATAACATGTACCATACCAGCCTTTTGGCAGCTTGTAATAAGCATTTTCTCCCACATATGAAATAAACACCTGGTATGGCTTGGTCTTGTCCGTTTCACAAAAAAAGTCCAAATACTCTTAAAGAAAATACATGTCTACACTCACTACACTAGTACCTAAAAATGTGTGTCAGTCTACCTATACATAACTTCCCTACATGTTGCCATTCAATAGCCAGGAATTTTCAGCTACTGAATGCGTTGTGTCCTTTTCCCAATTCCGTAAAATTACTCCTTTTTCTATTTTAGCTTTCATTGCTCTCCTTCGTTGCTCTCCTTCTCTCTTCAGCTTGTCTAATGAATTTCTTTTCTACTGGGTTAAGAATGCAAGTCAAATTCTTCTTCTGTGCGTATACTGTTCAAAGAAACCTCCCACTGTATCAATGTTCTTTACTTTGGCAACACTACTCATGTGTTTTATGATGGGGACAATTGAAAACACCAAATCATAATCTGACTAATAATAATGATAATACTCCTGAAGATAAAATAACAGGCTACATGAAATTCCACAGGTTAGGAGCAAACTATGATATGTGATTCCCTCACTTACTAATGAAGGCAACTGTGCACATACAAAGCAACCTCTATCTTCCATAGTATCTACATATTCATATAACAGCTGATAATATACATGTGCTGCTAAATCACATCTAGAACTGTCAATGTATAAATATTTCCCATCATTGTATGGTGAATTTTGATTCTCAATGGAACTTGCTAAATTCAGGACAAATCTGAATGCAATCTTTTCTGAATCATTTGCTGTTGGCAGCCTCAACCCTATAAGCAATAATATATTTATAATAACTGTCACTACTGCTATACCTAAGCATCTGTATTTACACTTACTATTTCTATTACACTTCAACTCCATGAGTTCTCTAATTCCAGACCAAAAAGTCCAAATTCATAAATCTAAAATATAAAGTGGCTTAATATTGCACTGTCTCTTCTCAGTCCTTATTCTTCAAAAATGCAATTAATCACACAGTTACTTGATCTTCTATAAAGTTAATCAAGAGTGTGCTCTACTTGCAAATGTTCAAAGTGGTCCTACTAAGTTCAAATGTCTCTAATAAAGGCACAGTTCATACTCACTGAGGATCACTTCCAGTACATAGTGTCTCTGTTCATTGATTGGCGATGAGATTTCAAAGTTCAACACCAATACAATTTCAATCTCCAGTATATTGAACTGGATTCAAATTGTTAGCACAAAAGGTAACAAACTCCTGTTCCCAGTCATGAGCAGGAAAATATGTCCAATCAGGTGCTGAGCACTTTCAGCTAGGCACTCTTTTTCTCTTTGACCTTCTGTTTACTTGACTATCAACATCACTTTCACTTTGACTTGACTCTTCAGTTTCTTCAGCAATTGTCAATGGCACTTGTACAGCAGGCACACTTTTCTCTTTAGGCCAATTGCCTCCTGGTACATCTCCGTTATCTACAGCAATTTGTCCTCATCAGCATCCGAGCTTGCATGAGTTAACTGATTTCGCCTTGATTCTTCTGCGCCATTCACTGCTGTTTACTCACTCATGTGTCCACCCCACCAGCTTGGCTAACCTGATCCCTCTCACTCACAGTAACTGACCCTTCTGGAGCAGGTGCTGTTTCATCTAGGGGACCTGGAACTTTATGAGCGTGCGTTGCATGCACCCAGTTCAGGAGACCAGCACACTTCACAGCTGTAGTTGTCACTTGGACCACCTGGCGAGGCCCGTTCCAAAGTGGTTCCAAGCATGTTTTCCTTACGTGATTTTTAATTGTGATCAAGTCGCGGGGACATAGTTCATGACACAGTTCCTGCTGCGGTTGTAAGGTAGCCTCTCCAACATGATGAGACAAAGAACCTTCCATGCCAGCCAGCCATTCCTTTGCAATAATCCAGCACTGATCATTCGTAATGTTCACAAGCGTATTTGCAGGCACTGCTGGCAATCTCATGGCTCTCCCCATGATAATTTCATGCAGGGACGATTCTGTCTTTCTGTCAGGTGTACTGTGCATACTCATCAGAATAAGAGGCAATGTATCTGGTCATTTCAATGTTATGGATGCACATACTTTCACCAATCTTGACTTCAAAGGCCCAATAATCTGCTCTACTAGACCTGAAGCTTCTGGTCTATAGCGGCAGTGCAATTTTGCTCAACTTGTAATGCCACACACAACATTTTTAGGACCTGACTGTTGAAACAAGTTCCTCGTTCTGATTCTGGAGAAGTAAGAAAGCCGAAATGAGGTATCAACTCTCTAAGCAATAGCTTGGCTACTATGAGACCATCATTTCGCCTAGTGGGGTAGACTTTGACCCAACGTGAGGAAACGCATACAATGACCAAGACATATCTCAGGCATTGCACACTGACAAATCAATAAAATCCAGCTGCATCCTGTTGACTGTCCTCCTGAGCTACCTATATGACTCAGTATAACAACTGTGCGTATTCTTACATTCATCTGTTGACATACGACAAATCTGTGACATGTGGCTTCTGCAATCATTCTGAATCTAGGGTTAAACCATGTTTGCCTAAATGTCCTTATCATTGCATCTCTACCCGTGTGTGCTTGTCCATGGTAATGTCTTGCCATAGGGGACAGTAAGCTCTTTGGTAGCACTACTGTTCCATCACTTGTAACCCAAGTGTCATCCTCATTTCTCTAAACACATCCTGCTCTAACACAACTTTGCTGCTTGTCTTCTGTCACTTTTTCCTGTAATCTCTTCACTTCCTCCCATGCATCAACAGCAGTTAGTAAGACATTTTGACTTGTCTCATCTTGTGTATCACTGACCCACTCTCCACTGAAGGAGGTACAACAAAGGGTGCAATGCCTGGCAACTTTGTCGGCATATGTATTTCCTAAGGTTACATAATCAGTTGATTTTATATGAGCCAGGCATTTAGCAACAGACATTTTTGCAGGCACCTGTGATGCATTCAACAGATGGTGAATCTTGTCACTGTTTTGGATTGAGGAAGCACAGGAGGTCATTAAGCCTCTCTGGGACCACAACTGTCGAAAATCATGAACGACACCAAGTCCATACTGACTATCATTAAAAATTGTCACTTTAAGCTTATCAGAAACACAGCATGCTCTGGTTAGAGCAACCAATTCGGCTTCTTGCGCTGAAAAGACTCATCGAAGCAAGGAGGCTTCTATCACTCCTGAGACTGTGCAAAAAGCATAATCTGCTCTCAGGGTACCATCTTTACCTCTTAAACAGGAGCCATCAACAAAACATGACAGTTTTTGTTCATCTAAGGGGACATCTCTAATGTCAGGCCTTGGTTTGGTGCACAATTTAGTCACATTGTGACAGTCATGCTCAACCGCATCCTTGCGGTGACTTGCATTTTCAGCAGGAATAGGCATCAGAGTAGCTGGAGTCAGTACAGCACAACGTTTAGGCCCTCATTACGAGTTTGGTGGTCTATTTCAAAGACTGATGCGCTGTAGGCCGCCAAAAGACCGCAATGGCGGCGGTAACCAGACTGTCGTATTACGAGTCACACACTGCACCCCGCCAAAAGACAGCCACAAATCTTACACTACCAGGACAACTGAGGGTGGGAAAGAGGCGTTCCCACCACCAGCACCGCCACACCGACCACATCCCGCCCTCAATATTACGACCCAAAATTGCTGCAGTCAAAAACTCACCTCAGCTAGAACACACCACCACATTGGACAGTACAAATACCGCACACCTCAGACACATACACACCACACACACTTGCTCACTGCACCATATAACACACCTCCACCCACACCCACAAACCTTTGCAACCAGAAAAACACACGCTGACACAGCAATTCAATACCATAGCCACCATCACACTACACACGCATCATACACCACACCACTGCACTAACTACACAATACATTCATCTCAACTGCACAAAAACACCACATAACAACAGCGCACGTAACTAAACAACCCCCACCAACCACCAGACACTGCACCTTTGCACACAACACATACCGCCACCCACAACACAACCACCATGTCACGTAAAAGGCACCCACGCTTCACAGACGAGGAACTGAGGGTCATGGTCGATAAAATAGTCAGAGTAGAGCTACAACTGTTCGAAGCACAGGTACAGCAAACGTCCATTGCCAGGAAAATGGATTTATGGCAGAGAATTGTCGGCAGGGTCACCTCAGTGGGCAACCATCCATGCATAAGAGAGAACATCAGGAAGAGGTGGAATGACCTACGGGGGAAGGTCCGTTCCACGGCATCATGACACCAGATCACTGTTCACAAAACTGGGGGTGGACCCCTACCTCCCCACCAGAGTTCGCATTGTGGGAAGAGAAGGTCTTGGTAATACTGCATCCTGAGGGCCTGACTTGAATACCTGGAGGACTGGAGTCTGGTAAGTAAACTAACACTCCCTTGGCACCAAATACTCCTGTCCAGCATGCTTCCTCACCACCCTATCACTCCCCAAGCCATCCTATCTACCACTCCACCTCACACCCAATCACCTAATACCCCTACCCTGCATGCCTCAACACCACCCAGCCACAATGCCCACACAGTTCCACCCAAGTGCACTAATAGCAATGCCAATTACAATCACTACGACTCTCACAATGTACCTGCACATCCACTGCAATACCTGTTAACTGGACTGCACAATACAACACCTGCATTTACAACCCTTGCACCCCCCACACCAACTGGATGCCTAGAATGAGGAAAACTCATTGCAATGACAGCTATGCAATCCCCATGGCCCATCTCACAATGTAATATGTCATCTCGCTCACAATCCACAAACAATGCCTGCAGTGCTGCATCTGTCATTGCCATTAGTGGGAATCAAGTTAAGACACTGTATGCATCAGACAATAGACAACCAATCACACCTTCACTAGGTAACACACTTTCACTCCTTTCACAGGTACCCCGGCCACTGGCACCATGGAGACCATGCCAGAGACAGCCAGCCCTCCACAGGATGAACTCCCTAGTGACAACTACACCTAAGGATACATGGACAGTAATGACTTACCTGGCCCATCAGGGACATCTGATCAGTCCTCCACTCCCAGCCTCACCCTACACACAACCAACCTCCCCCTTCTAGTGGCAACAACATCACAGCCAACCTCTCGTCCCCAAACCTGTGCCACAAGGACAGGTCTATCAATTGTGTGCCCCGCAGTACAGGGACCAGAGTCTAACCCTCAAACCCAAGACAATCAAGGTCCTGGTGACACTGGGAGTGGGCCCACAGTGCCTGTGGCACAGGTCGGCAGGGGTCATGGGAGGGCACCTGTGGGCCAGAGGACAGGGAAGTCAAGGGAGCCAACTGACCAGGAGTCTATTTCACAAGTCCTGGGTGCATACCGCAATCCCAGGACAAGATGGGCCAGGTAATCGCCATCTTGATGGAAAACCAAAGGCTGCAGAAGGAATACCACCAGGAGCCCATGCAGCAATGGCAGGCTCTCAATGCCTCCATAGCCACTATTGCAGGGGTGCTCAGGGACCTCCCCAACATCCTGCATTGCACCTTCACCCACCGGCAAGCCCCTTCCCCTGGCAACCCAGCATCTGAGCCATCTACTTCTGTGGCAGCCAGTGGACTGGAGGCCCTGCCAGGAGACCCACAGGCCATTGATACCCCTCCATCTGTAGCTGAGGAACGCCTCCGACAATGTGGTCATCCATCCCGGCATTCTGCTGGAGCAGATACCAAGACCAAAACCACCTCCAGGAAGTGAACCTCCCCTGAACGTTCTCCCTTGTGTGCCACTGACATACCCTGTTGACTGTTCAATGGCAATACTCACCTTTTCCTATGGCCCTTGGACACAGGACCTGTACTACCTACAGCTAAGCCATATACTCTGAGGATTCCATCCACCATGACCCCACTCATCAACTGTTGTAACCAATATGCACAATTAACACAGTAGAGCACAGAAAATGCACATGTCTTTATTTTATGATGTATAAATGTTAACAAACTTAAATGACATGTCTCTTACCACCCATCAACCCACAGCCAGTGCAAATCACAGTAGAGGTATGCATCCTCTGCAGGGAACTTAGGACACTACAGATGGCTTATTAGTGGTATCAAAGAAGAGTCAGTAGCCCAGCCACACACCAGAGTAGACCCAGTAATCCAATCTGTAAAAACGACAACAAAGGGACACAAATCAGGATGTGAGTCAAGGTGCCACCCCATGCACAGATGCAGGAAAATGCTGTGATGGCCACTGTCATATGGCAAGGAAACAGGGCACATCACATTGCACCTTTACATAAAAAAACACAATAAATTCATAACCATAAACATGTAGCTGACATCTGGAATGGGCTGTAAACAACACCTCCAACTATATGCAGACCCACCTTGCCATCAATGCTTCACCCAGCAGGAAGGATATGTATTGAAACTCTTCATATAGTCCATAGCCTGCCTCATTTCTGGACAGGAGATGGCATGACACATTGCACATAACAGTATTGTTTAAAGTTGAAGTAAACCTGCCATCCTATAAATGGTCGAAATGGCAGTGTGTTGACCACTTACACTGCTCCAGACATGCAATCAGCCGTCCTTTATCAGCCACATATGGGAAGGGCAAATGTGACATCCCCACTGATAAACCCGGCCAGGATGGACATTTCATTGTATCCAAGGGTTAGGATACCATTTGCAAAATCATACAGACAACATACTTGTAGGTCATTGGAAGTACTGATTGATCAACTCCGTCCTGGACTCAGCTGCATCATCCTCATCTGCCTCCTCATCACTCTCCATGTGTCCATCACCACCCACAGGTCCAGCAGCCACCTCCTCATCTGCCAGTAATGAGATGTGACGTCTGAGGGCCAGAATGTGGAGCATGCAGCAGGGCAACAATTATCTGACACACCTTTTGGGGACTGTAGAGGAGGGCACCTACTGTGACATGGAGACATCCAAATCTTGCCTTGAGTTGGCTAAATGTCCTTTCAATCACACACCTCATCCTACTGTGGGCCTTGTTGTAATGTGTCTCAGCATCAGTGGCAGGGTACCTTGCTGGTGTCAACAGCCAAGGAAGGTTAGGACATCCAGAGTCTCCTGTGAGAATAGAGGCAGGACCTGTTAGAAACCAGATACAGACCAATAGAAGATAGTGTTGACAGGCGCAACAACAGAGACACACATCCACACAGATACCTACCAATTAGCCAAGCCCTCTTTCTTTGTAGACGAGCCATCATGTTTGGGATATTGCTGTTCCTCATTATGTAGGCGTCATGGACAGATCCCTGTAACTTGGCAGTTACCTGGGAGATATACTGGTCTGCCAAGCACACCACCTGCATGTTTATAGAGTGGAAGTTTTCCAGTTCCGGTAGACCCGTTCGTTGACATGTGAGGGACCAAAGCAATATGGGTGCCATCAATAGCCCCTATTACGTGAGGGATGTGTCCCAGCTCATGGAAGTCAGTCTTCACAGTGGCCAAATTCGCAGGTTGAGGAAACCGGATGTAACTGTTCAGGTGTTTCTGGAAAGCTGACAGTACATCCCACAGCACAATGCTGAACACAGGCTGTGACATCCCTGCAGCCAAGCCCACTATTAACTGGACGGACCCTGTGGCAAGGAACTGCAGCACTGACAACACTTGGACCATAGGCGGGATAGCATTGGGATTGCGGATGGCAGGTAGTAGATCAGCCTCCAACTGAGCACAGAGTTCCATGATGGGGACACGATTCAATCTGTAGGTCTGCACAATGTGTTTTTCCTCCAAGGTGGCGAGGTAGACTGCCAAACGGTACACTGGTTCATTCCTGCTTCTCATTACATGGTATCTAGGATGGAGAGGGAAATATCGTTTCATGTGATGTGCAGGTCAAACATGTTATCAATCCAATATTTCATGGCACACACTAAACAATGCAGACATGACCGAACGGGTGACAGTTACTTCATAGGGTATGTAGGAGTGTCATTAATGGCCCATGTGTCCAGCCAACGGGCCAGCATGTAAAGGCATTTTTACTTCATGTTACATACGTTTTGTATCTCACATGTATGTGGCCATGTATGACGTACATACACTAATCTGGACATTTCAGTGTCATGATGCACTTATATTTCTCAGATAAACCCATACACTGTACATATAATGGCAGCCTCCTGTCCCTACAGCACAGGACTGTTGGAAGTGATGCAATTCCGCTGGCATATGCCGTCATGGCGGTAGGTGGTCGTAACCGCCGTGTAATTTCTCATTGGTTGACATTGCTGTCTATGGGGGACTGGGGCCAATGATGGTCCCCGCTGGTGGTGAGGGTCCTGTACGCGGTAGCCGTGACTGCCATTTTCTGCCAACTATCTCACTTGACTCCTGAAACTCCTGCCAGCAAGACCTCCGCTGCGTGAGCTGCTGTGTACTGTCCCTGGGAGCCATAATGCCACATCCTGCAGGTAATAGAGCCCCGGCCTTTACCCAGGAAGAACTGGAGAAACTGGTGGAAGGGGTCGTTCCCCTGTATGGAGAGCTTTATGGGGCACCAGAGGAACAGGTGAGCCCGATGCCACTGGTATGCGTGTCACGCATGCCCCTATCACCCAGTGTCATACCGGCCACCGTGTGCATGCATGCTAGGGGCATGGATATATGAAGTGTAATGCGCTTGGATAGGTATGGATGGCGATGTGTGTGTGTGTGGTGTATGTAGTCCACTGTGGTCGATGAAGTGCCACTCCTAATCACATTCTCCTCCTGTCTGTGTCTCCCATTCAGGTCAGCGATCATCAGAAGAAGGGGCTTTGGAGGACCATCGCCAAGAAGTGTGGACCCTGGGGGTCCACAGCCGGCAGATCACCTATTGAAGAAAGCGGTGGGAGGACCTGCGACGCTGGGTCCGGAAGATAGCGGAGACCCAGCTGGGGATGTCCTCCCAACAAGGGAGGGGTGCCGGTCAGACCCTGACACCCCTAATAGTCCCGCATTTTGTCGGTGGCCTACCCTGAGGTGGATGGGCGCTTGAGGGCATCACAGCAGCTACAAGAGGGTAAGTACTGACTGTAAACTGGCACTTGACAGGCCTTAAATGGGATTGGGTGGCTGCATACTGTAAATGTGTACACTGGAAGGTGCAATACAGCAATGTGTATCAGTGACCCTGCCAGAAGGACCATGGAGTAAGTGTGACAAGGCAATGGTGTTAGTGACATGCACTTCCAAACTTGACATGGGTGGGCCTGTTTTGACAACCTATTCATTGTGTCTGACCAGCTCAAAACAATTCCATTATTGTATAAGAGCTGTCAATGCTATTCCATCTCTTTAAGCCCCCCACTGCAACTGCGTTTCCATTGGCATGGTATAGTAGGTGCCATTGACTGTATGTGGGTCTGGCTTTACATGTCCTCCATAAGAAGGGCCTCAATGGGACTGGAGTATTGGCCTGATACCTGATTATGCAATCATGCCTTACTGTCAGAGCAGAAGCTCAGTTAGATGTCAGTGTGTGGACTAGGTCTTACTAAAATGGAGTGCTACTAGTTAAGATGATGGCCCAGGGACCTCACTCATGTGACAACTTCAGGACTCCATGTGAATTGTCATATGTTCAAGGCAAATCCTATTAGTACAGCAAAGTCACAGCTTCCACATGTCCATATTTCTAGCTGTTTGCACATATGATGTAAACTAAGACTTACAGCTTTCCATGTGTAATAGGTATTGGCAGACTTGGAGTGCAATGGCAATGGCATTCCCTGACATGAGATGTAAAGTGTGATATGTACATGTTCATATATGTCAGTAAGAGTTAGGTTTTGACCATTTCTCTACCTCTCTTTTTTGTCCCCCCCACTCTCTCTTACTTTGTGTGCATCAGCATCATCTGTCGAAGGAGAAGGGGCACATGCAAGTGGGGATGTGGAAGCCCATGTGACCCAGAAGGCAGGACCCAGTGAGGGCGAGGGACCCAGTGGGATGGAGGGCAAGGGAAGTGCCATGGGGGAGACCAGTTCTTCAACATCATCATCAGATTCTTCCTCCAGTCGACACTCCCTGGCAGTGGCGGGCCCATCAGGGACCACCCTTGCACCATCTGTGTCTGCCACCCCCCTTATTACCACCGCCCTCCCAGTTGCTCCCCACCCAGTTGCCTGTGCCCGCTCACAAAGGAGAGAGGTTCGTCTCCTTCACCACAGGCTCCTCTGCCCCTGCCCCGGTGAACCCTGCTGCCCTCAGTGAGGAGGCTATGGATCTCCTGAGGTCCATCTCTGTGAGTCAGACCACCATTGTGAATGCCATCCAGGGACTGGCAGCTCAGGTGCAACAGAGCAGTGCGTTCCTGGAAGGCATTCAAGGTGCTCTGGTTGGCCTGCAGAGATCCTTTCAGGCTCTGGCCTCCTCCCTGATAGTGGCCAGTGTCCCTATGTTTACCGTCCCCCCTCCACCTACCTCATTCCAATCCCAAACCCTTCTTCCCACACCCATCCAGAGCATACCTTCTCACATGCAGGAATCTACTCCAACAGACATGGTTGCACATGACAAACAAAAGCACCGCAAGACCCACCACCAGCATGCACCCAGACAGTACACATCTGCATACATGGCAACACCCACTCCCTACACGAACTCCCCCGCTGCCCCCTACAGCACAGCCTATACACAACTCACACCTGCTGGCAGCACATCAACACTCCCTGATCCAGCCACTACTCCCATTTTACCCACAGACACCACAGTAGCTGACCCGCAGACATCCACCCCAGACACCATATCTGCACTCACCACAACCATCAACACCTCCACATGCAGCACACACACCATTCCTGCAGCCACCACCCCAATACACAGTCACCCATCCAGCATGGCCATTCCCAGCACCCTCTCCCTCCCTCCTCCTAAGACACCTAAATGCCCACACTCACCCATCCAACTTACACTCAGCACACACAAGCATTCCATGCATGCACCTGCACCCAAATCACACCCAGTAACACATCTGACAACCACTCCCTCCACTCCCAAACGCTTTTCCCATGACCGCCCTAGTGTACCTAAAAAACGTTTCCTTTTTAATTTAACCAGTCCCCTGCCCCTCTCCCACCCGTGACTCCCCGAAGCACCCTCTGTCCCTGTCCAAGTCCAGCCCTTCCACCTCCACTCCTGCCCCCTGGTGTTTCCCATGCCCCTCCCCCTGCAAAGAAGTCAACCCCCCAAACCCAAACCACCCCCTTCAAGTCCAAGCCTAAAGCCCCCCCAACCCAAACCGAAGCCCCCCCAAAGCCAAACCCAAGGACCCACCTCCCATGCCCAAACCCCCCCTCCAGCACCACCCCTTCATCCCTGTGATGCCTGCCTGCCCCGTTGTTGCCCCTGCCACGTGGAGGTATATCTTGCAGTCAGGAGTCAAGTTGGGGCAAAAATATGTGCCATATGTGCCTTTGCGCACAGACTATCATGGACTGGCCAATGGCCTTATTGTTTGTATATATTTACATTTTGATGTCAATATTTTAATATATCTTGCCCAATGTTATGTTGGAGTCGATGGTGACATACTTGTCCCGCCTTTCCTTCATCTTGTCTGTCTGGTGTTTGTGTAAATTGTTTTTTGTGTGTTTGGTGTGTTGGTTGTGGTGGCTGGCATGCATGTGTGTGTGTGGGTCAGTCAATGGACCAGATATAATTGATGTGTTTTGTATGTGTGTGAGATGATTGTGTGATTCTAGGTATGTGTGTGGCTTTGTTGTGGTTTATACGTGGTGTGTTGTGTTGTGGTGATGTTGTGTGCCATTGTGTGCTTGTTGTGGTTTGGACATTGGACCAGTTGCAATTGATGTGTTTTGTGTGTGTGTGTGTGATGATGATTGTGTGATTCAAAGCATGTGTGTGGTTTTGTTGTGGTTTGTACGTGGTGTGTTGTGTTGTGGTGGTGTTGTGTGCCATTGTGTGCTTGTTGTGTGTCCATCCGCGTGTCCGGTGTTGGCAAGGATTTCTCCGTAGTGTGTTGTGTGGGCATGGTGTGTAATTTGGGACAGTGTGGGAGTGTGTGCTCGTGTTGTGTGGTTGTGGAATATCTTTGTGTGTTGTTGTGTGTACGTGTTGTCATGTGTAGGTGTGATGTGTCATGGGTTTGGAAAGCGTTTGTACAGTTAGGATTGTGATGGTGTGTGACACTGTGGTGTTGTGTATATGTGTGTTGTCCTGTGGCGGGGTTGTGTGTGTGGTGGCATGATTCAGATATGTGTGTGTTGTGCGTGGTGTGTGTATGGTACATGTGTGTGGTGTGTGTTTGTGCCTGTGTTTGTATTGGTGTGTGTTTGTTGGGGTAGGTGTCTGGGTGCATGTGTGTGTGTTGGTCGCTAGCCATCCAGTCTGTGTGTGTTGTGTGTACTAATCCCTTTCCCTCCAGTGTGTGCTAGGTGTCTGTACTAAGGGTTCTTGTTCTCTTCATTGTCGCTGATTCCAAAGACGCAGAGCGATCAGGAGCAGTGGGAAGACTTCAAGTTCGGGTTCCATGGCGGATCCGAATGTGTTTGTGTTCCTGACAGAGTGTTCTCTTTCATATGCTTTGTTTCTGCCAGGGTTTTGGTGGCGGTCTGACCGTGCCGGAAATCCTGGTGATGTGCAACCTCGTAATATGCATGGCGGTAACAGGGTCCCCACCCGACTGGAGATGCCTGCTGCTGTCTGCAGCAGTCTGTCCGCACTGGTGGCAATGGCGGTGTATTGGCTGTGTCACGTTGGGAACACCGCCATGGTCATAATATGGTGGTCTTCTCTGCTGGGCCTGTGGCTGTGCAACCACCCCCTCCAATGTGGCGGTCCTCTGACCGCCAAACTCATAATAAGGGCCTTAATGTTCAAGTTTGGCGAGGCAAGAATAGTTTGTTCATAGTAGGTCAAACGTGCACTTGTGAGTTTTAGTACAGTTGAACAAAGTTTCCACTGAGTGGGGAATAAAAACGATCAGTGAATGGCCCATAACAATGCCTTCACACTGTTCAATGCTGACGCTGAGCGCAGCAACTGCCTTTGAACAACCAGGCAACGCTGCAGCTACAGGATCAAGTGTAGTAGAAAAATAAGCCACAGGCGTGTTTGCATTTCCGTGCAACTGTGTCAAAACTGAGAGAGCACATCCATCTCTTTCACAGCAAAAGAAGGGTAACATTTGTTATAATCAGGCATTCCCAACGCTGGGACTTGGAATAGGCTTTCTCTCCCAGCTCAGTGAAGGCACATGTGCAATTGTCATCCAGTGGTACCGGATCAGACAAATCTTTGTGTGTCAGCTTTTGTAATGGCTTAGCCAAAAGGGAAAGTTTGGAATCTACTGATGGCAGCAGCCAACCATTCCAAAAAACATTTTGACTTCTTTCTGTGTGGCAGGAGAATTCATTTTCATGATTGCTGAAATTCTCTCTTGGGACACCTTCCTCACACCTTTCTCAATGTGCTGACCTAAATACTTTTCTTGTAGTAGTGTAGCTTTGCTTGGGAAACTTTATGACCATTTTCTCCTAAATTATTTAAGAGAGCAATTGTATCTCTTCTGCATGCTTCTCAGGTGTTTGATGCGACTAACAGATCACCTATATATGGCACTAAGAGTGCATGATAAGGCATTTGAAGGGACTCCAGATTATTTTTCAATGTCTGGTTGAAGATGGATGGTGACTCAGTATACTCTTGTGGGACTCAGCACCATGATAAAACACGACTGCCGACTTTAAATGCAAAAAGGAACTGGCTTTCTTCATGCAATGGTATGGAAAAGAAAGCCTGACAAAGGTCAGTCACAATAAACCATTCTGCTTCACAGGCATTATGGAATAAAATCACTGCTGGATTCGGTAACACAGGACAACATGGAACGACAATCTCATTCACTTTTCTCAGGCATTGAACTATGCGGTACTTTTCATTGGGCTTCCGTAATCCTAGAATGCAAGAGTTACATGGACTTCCTAAAATCTCCTTTAAAACACCCCGCTCAATCAAACAATTTTTCAAAGGGATAGTTTCAGCAATTGTCTCTGGAGACATATTATACCGGGGTGTTTTTGGATACACTGTATTTGGCTTCACTGTTATTTTATTAGGCTCAACTCCTTTAAAGTCCTGTCTCTTTTCTTGAAAAATCCCAAACCTCAGGTGTCACTGTTTCTTTTAAATCTCTGGGCATGGCACTTATTCCTCATTTGTCTGAATTGCTATTCCTCAGGGTGTGCAACTAATAGAACAATGTAGCTTACATAGCAGATTTCATCTAATCAAATTTATGGGATTTGAATCACAAACCACAAATTGGCAGTAATCTTCAAATGAACCTACTTTTACAAGGACACACTCTGTTACAGGGTTGGTCAATTGCTTATTTGCGACTCGTACAACCTGAAGTCTCTTTCCTGAAAGGGGCATGTTTTGTCCACTTCAACGGTTTTGACAGTAGAACGTGTAGCGCCTGAGCTCCTGTGTTAACCAAGAATGACACACCATGGTCCATAACACTGGCATTTACATAGTGACTACGTTGATCTACTTCTAAGGATGCACAGAGCATGCAATCCTCATCATCAGAGCTAACAGTTTGAAGAACCTCTGAAAGTTCCTCATCACTCAGATCCATCAGGGGAAATTGTGATGCTATCTGATTCACATTTGCATTTGCCATTTGATTCATGTTCTGTTGGGGAACAATCACTTATTGCTGTGGCATCGGGGCTTGTGGTACCTGCATCTGCTGTCCTGGGGACACATTCACATTTTGCACTCGGGTCTTTGAACTCTGTGAATTTGATTACCGCCTTGCATCCGAGCAACTCCTGCATTCTGTACTTGATTATTCACATTATACCATGGACACTCCCTCTCCCAATGACCACAATTTCCACGTGCATGACACAGATTAATTTTCTCCAAATCACGTACATCAAGAACACCTCCACTTTGACCTACCTGAACACCACGTCTTCTACCTCTAGGCTGAACCACATTTGTCACCGGCAGCGGTACACCTTGCATCACACTAGTATTCACGAACATCTGTGGACTCTGATTAGCTTTCTGTGCTGCTTTCAATTGCAAGATCATGGCCATTTCTTTCACATTCTTCTGCTTCAGTTCCAATTCGTCACTACAATACTTTGCATACTACTGAATGTCGTCAATCGGTTTATTTTGCCAACAAATCATACGCTGCTGAATTATTTCACTCATCTCTGGCTTCAGTCCTTGCACAAATCTGACCCATACCTTTAGCGTCTATAGTTTCAGTACCAGTATGATGTATGAAAGCCTGCAACAATCTATCATAATAAGCATGGATCAAATCTTGACTCTTGAGCTGTTCTGTCAATCTTCTTCTAATCAATATCTTTCGGGGGACACTTTATTTTTCAAGAACTCAAACACCTTGTAATACCTTTTCATCACCGCTTCAGAAGGCGCACCTGTTCCGGGATCTCTTGGAGCCTCACTATCAGGCCAAAGAACATGCATTTTACATGCAGTCCACAAATCAGTCGGAACCACAATGTCAAACGACGTATTAAATCTTCCCACAGGCATTTTGAAAGTTTCACATTTCCATAATATGCAGTTTCATGCAGGGAGATCTCATATTAACTAGTACTGAACCCTAATCTGTAACTTCTTTTTCGGGGCCTTGATTTCTCTAAATCCTCATAATATTTCTCAGCTACCTCAGCTAATAGCTCATAAGCCTGTCCTGCACACTGTGTAACATCTTTGCACATGAACCACAGTTCATTTTCTGCGTAAGCTTCCAATTGAGCTATATCTAATGTTCCTAATATCATTTCATTTAATTCTAATTTCAATCTGGGCACATTTATTGATCTATCACTCTCAGGTGTTTCTTCTGTTCTAGTATTGCAATTTGTCACACAGGTTGCACCTTGAGGACTCAAGTTATTTAACCAATCTGTCAACTTTTGCGCTGTAAAACCTTGCAAAACTATATTATTTATTTGTGGTACTTCTCCTTGTGGAGTCCGCAGACACCACCAACTCATCCCAGCTGCCAAGAGAACCGCCTTCAAAGACCGAATCAACAACGCACACAGCCACAAGGAGCTCTTCAATGTCATGAAGGAACTTTCCAACCCCAGCTCCAACGATATTCCGCCATCCCAAGACCTCTGCGACTCCCTAGCCTCCTACTTCCACCGCAAGATTGCAGAGATCCACGGCAGCGTCAGCACCCAGACCCCCCCCCGGCAACCACCAACACCACAGATTCACCTCCGACCAACCTCCTGCTCTCCTGAACCCCCATCAACGACAACGACACCATCGAAATCATGAACACCAGCCACTCTGGCTCTCCATCTGACCCCTGCCCTCACCACATCCTAACAAAGCAAGCTCTGTCATCGCACCCCGACTACGGAAGATCATCAACAGCTCCTTTGAGTCCGCCACCTTCCCGGAGAGCTGGAAAAAAGCCAAGATCAACGCCCTCCTCAAAAAACCCAAGGCAGACCCAAAGGACCTCAAGAACTTCCGGCCTATCTCCCTGCTCCCCTTCCAGCAAAATTCATTGAGAAGGCTGTCAACAGACAACTAACCCACTTCCTCAAGGAGAACTACACCCTGACCCTTCCCAATCTGGATTCTGCAGCAACCACAGCACTGAAACCACCCTCATTGCCGCCACCGATGACATCAGAACCATACTGAACAACGGCGAAAGCACGGCCGTCATTCTCCTGGACCTTGTGGCAGCGTTTGACACCGTCTGCCACCACACCCTACGCTCACGCCTCAGCAATGCTGGAATCCATGAGAGAGCCCTGGACTGGGTCACCTCCTTTCTCACCGGCAGAACCCAGAGAGTCCGCCTCCCCCATTCCACTCGGAGGCCACCAAAATCATCTGCGGCATACCCCAGGGTTCGTCCCTCATTCCGACCCTCTTCAACGTCTACATGGCCCGCTCGCTAACATCGTCCAATCCCACAACCTCAACATCATCTCATACACCGACGACACCCTTACCAAGGACTCCGCCAAGACCTACCTCCACGAAGGAATTAAGGTAATCGCGAATGCATGAAGAGCAGTTGCTTCAAACTCAATTCCGACAAGACGGAAGTCCTCATCTTCGGCTCCACTCCCTCCGCATGGGATGACTTCTGTTGGCCTGCTACTCTCTCAACCACTCTGACTCCCACCGACCACACACGCAACCTTAGATTCATCTTGGACCCCTCACTATACGTGACCCAGCAAGTCAACACCATCTCCTCCTTCTGCTTCAACACCCTCTGTATGCTCCAAAAGATCTACAAATGGATACCCACCGAAACCAGAAAAACAGTCACCGAAGCCCTCGTAAGCAGCAAGCAGGACTATAGCAATGCCCTCTACGGAGGAACCACAGCCAAACTCCTGAAGAGGCTGCAACGCATCCAGAACGCCACTGCACGCCTCATCCTGGACATCCCCCACCACTGCCACATCACAGACCACCTGAAAAACCTGCACTGGCTCCCGGTCAACAAGAGAATCACCTTCAAACTCCTCACCCATGCTCACAAAGCACTGCACAACACTGGACCAGAATACCTGAACAGACGACTCTCCTTTTACACTCCGACCCGGCATCTCTGCTCCGCTGACCTCGCCCTTGCAACCGTCCCACGGATCCGCAGAGTTACAACAGGCGGTAGATCATTCTCGCCCCTCGCTGCCAAAACGTGGAACACTCTTCCCACCCACCTGCACCAGACCAAAGACCTCCTTACCTTCAGGAAACTTCTCAAACCCTGGCTGTTCAAGCAGTAGCAGCACCTCCCCCTACCCCTCCCCTCCTCAGTGCATTGAGACCCTCGCGGGTGAGTAGTGCACTTTACAAATTCCTGATTGATTGATTGATTGAGTACGACAATGTACATTCGGAGTCTGTTCAGGTCTTGGAATGAATTGAGGTGGGGTACCCCGAGAATTCAGGAATGAGTCCTGCTTGATTTAACAAGGGGTTTCATTCTGCAACTCGAGTATGGGTCAATGGTGGAACAAGAGAAGCTGTTTTCTCCATCTCCCAATTGTTTGAATAAACCGATCTCTGAACACTGCTTGGTGGTATCCCAGCAGATGTAACTGGTGTATCAGGAACAGTTTATTGAGTGAACATTACATCCAGAGGTGCCTGAAGCATACAAAGGAACAACTGGACCTATAATTATGGGTACTGCCAATGGATCGGGACCCATAATATTTGTCTGATTCTGGGGAATTACCATTCCTACATTCTGCCCTGCTAAGACAGCACTAAAACGTTGTCCTGTTTATCTCGGGGTAACATTTGACATTGACTAAACTGGACTAAACATTGGCATGGACTGATTCGGGATACCATTTTTCATGGACGGATTCACATAGGGTGACTGTACTGTCTGACTTGCATTAGGATCTGGAACAGCTTGATTTACAACTGGAGTTGGTACAGGCTGAACTGCGTTAACAGTCGAAATTGGTGGATATACCACAGGCACTTGTGTCACTGAACTTGCAGGTGTACCCAGTACTATCTGATTCGGGTCTGGAGCAGTTGGCACATTCAGGGTTACATTTGGTGCTGCTTCACTTCTTGCTCCTCCCTCAATTGAGTGATACAGAGGCAGATGATTTATCAAGATCTAGTTTATAAACTCATCTGAATCACTATCATATGTTACTGTATTTTATTCTCATGTTCTGCTGTCTGTTCTGCCTTTTCTGTCTCCTCAATAGTCTTAGGTTTAGTGTTTTCTCCTTCTTCATTTGTAATGGCTCGAAACATTCTAACTCTCTCAATTATATCTGCCCACCACCTTTTCGCCTCTGCATCCCATCTAGCTTCTGAAAGTGCCTTAGTTGCTTTCTACGTTCTGTTCTCATACTTTGTTGCCATTTTTTCTAATGCTGCTAGGTCCCAAAGACTTAGGGCTGCAAATTGTAAGTGTCTTGTGGGTGGCTTCATCTCATATATCATTTGTCTCAAATTGTCTATAATTCTCAAATTAAATGTTCCATAACGGGGAAATGCTAAGGCTCCTTCTTTCTCAGTAATCTTGCATCACTGTTCAAGCCATACACATGTATGAAATCCTTTGGAAGACGACAAATAAGGACCCGGAGTTCCTTGGGTGGGACTTCTATACCTTCTCTAACTGGATTGAATGCATCTCCTCTTAGCGCACACTTTAATGCCTTAAAAAAACGTCACTTTCGGCCAAATTAAATTAATTGCAATAACTTTCAAACAAATCAGGAAGGGACTTCAAGCCTAAAATCATTTCCTCTTAATGTTCTTGACCAATATCAACGTGGCCCCATCTACCAATACCAGCGCGGCTTCACACTAACCGATCTATTCCAATGCGGCACAAAATGACATCACACTCACTTCTTTCAACAGCTGCAGTTGCTTCGGTTGATACAGGTCCTCCATGTGCACTCAGGATTCACTAGAAACCAACCACTAACTCATACTCAGTCAAAGAATCTACTGGTACTGCCAACAACGTCTCATGAGAAGTACCTCACTGCAGACAATAAATTAGAGTCTTCCACACTTGTGCGTTATCCTGGGATCTTAGGCCACGACAAACCCTTCCACATCAACAACTGCAGACATTTTTTAGCAAAAAGTGCCACAAGTATGATGACTCCGCAAAATACTTCACAACATTACACTTCACCGCAATCTTCAGGCCAAAGCAATGCAAGCACAAAACCCTATTAATACTCACACATCCTTCACTTTTGGGCATGACAGTAGAACTTCATCAATCTTTGGACTGAATCATGGGACAAAAGTCAGGGTGGGCAATTTTTGAACCAGGCAATCGCCTGGGGTCAATCCTATCTCCTTAATGCTCTCCCTAATGGGACGAACCACCATTCTACTACCAGACCTGCTGGAGCATTTTCATCCTTCGCAGGAATCAATGCCCTTGAAGGTTGATGAAACTTTGGACTTAGTGAAGGGTGGGGTAGAACCGCTAACAGAATTTCAATATATAACCAATTAAAATACATACTATGGCTAATGTGGCCACTGAAGGAAAACTCCAGTCAGGAATAGAGTTAGTGTATTTATTACAAACTCAAACTCAAAGTCATGAAGACAATTTGGAAAACCAAATTATAGAGATACAAAATCACCAAGGGTTGCCCAAGGTGACGAAAGAAGTTCAGACGAACCTACATTAACAAAACTAAGCATTCAAGAAGGACAATACATACCATCAGCAAGAATATCTGTGACACAGAAATTAAGCATTGCTCAAGATTAGCAATCGTCAGTCGATTCAAATTAGCAGAGTCAAAATCTTAGTTGGGCACAGTATAACCCTACAGTTAGCCAAATTAGGAAAATATATGTGTGGGGCAAAACGCATGAGAGCAAAAGACAAAAAGTACAAAAAGGGCAAAAATAATTTGGAAAAAGAGAATCTTGGACTGCAAGTTATTAACTAAGAGGGGCAAAAGATAGGTAACAACGGAAAGCGTCAGCATACCAGAAGCTTGATCAAGAGTCTTCTGAAAGGGACTGGAAAAGGTTCCTAAGTGTAAAATGGCATCTCAAAGGGGAAAAAGGCAAAGAGAAGATACCTCTCCAAGGGGTACAGTATCTAGGGATTCTTCTTCAGCAAAGCATCTGGAACACTGGAGATCTGCCAACATCTGGGGATCTGAAGAATCTGTTGGGAATCTGATCAAAGTCCAACTGTTCAACAACATACTAAAGTTAATAAAGCATTCTGATTCGCCAAAGTTATCAGTCCAGTTCACATTGAAAGGGCATCATCCAATAGAAATTGATCACAACTCCAACCTGTAACATCAGCAACATTTCCCAAGTCTGTCATGGGACCATCTTCCATCCGTGTAGCTCCACATGAGTTTGAAACAACTGCATAACTTACTGGTCCATTTATTCAGGATGTACTGGGTTCAAGACAAAGTAACACTTACTCTCTATGTCTAAACAATAGGGACTACTACCAAAGCTAGTCTTTCTCATGGGAACGAAATCTGAAAGAAAGTTCATGTTAAGAAATGAATCAGCATTTCTAGCAGAGTCACCTAATACAAGCTTGCAGGACTCACTTAGGTTAACGCAAGAGGATTATAGCACAACATGTAATCAATACGTTTAAATGAAACACATATAATATGCAACATGATTTCAATACATACTATAAGTCTTGAGCCTAAATTACATTATAATATCAGTTTACTTCTTCTATCATCGGATTTTAGTCAAATACTGCCTATGTCGAACTCTACATTATAAAAAAGTGCACATTACATTGCGTGTCAGTGCAGTTTCTATGTTGCAAACCCATTAGTGTTTGGTTAACATAAATCATAAACTGTCACATATTGATGACTTTTGTGACAAGAGGGGTATTGCTAAGGGTTACACTACATCAGAACTGAGAATGACCGTGGCGATGACTGGACATGTCCTAAGCCACTTCGTTAGGTAGTGAAACAAATTTTCTTCAAATCTCAGAACTGTACAGCTCTTGGACAACCTGCCAAACCTGTTGAGAAGAAAATGGAATAAACAGGTCTTTTAACAAGCTAGCTGCTCCCAAACACTTCAGTACATCATGCTAACACCACAAAACTTTTAGATTGCAGATTGAGTTCAATACCAATTTATTGTAAATCAGTTAAGATTATCACAATAGCAATAAAACAACACAGTACAAACAAAAACATATTTGCATTAAAATGTAAGAAAACTTAAAACCTTTGTGAACTATCTCTATTTTTTAGATCACCCTAAATGAATCTTTTTCTTAAAATAGTGATTACAGTGTCATGGTGCGTCACATGTGCTTGCTGCCACTCCTTCCATTTCTGGTCCTGGGCATTATTGCCCCTCTTTCCTTCCACCACTTGCTCAGGACACCGCCACCCCTCAGAAGTGTGCTTCACTTCTGTTCCTCTTCTTGAGCTCAGCTCTTCACCTTTGCTGCTGGCTCTACAGTTTTCAAGCCAGACATTGAGACTACGTATCTAGATGTTTTCTGTTTGCAGTGCTTACTGAAATTCCTTCTGCAGTGCCACCTCAAAGAATTTCCTTGCATCCTTGGAATTATTCAACTTCTCCAAGAGAGCTGCCTTCAGAGGCCTCCGGTTGGTCATAGCTTGAGAGGCTTAGATATTACTTGTTTGGATTCTGAGGCTCCTGTTTATACTGGCCCCTACACATATATACTAGGAGTCTGTCACATCCTCAAAACTGTGCTGTAACAACTGCCTCTTGGGTCTCTACAGTGTTATATGTAGATTCTGTGTTAACATTTACTTTTGACTCGTGTCTTAAGTTGTGGCATGTTATCAATTGCTGTAGGACATCAGAATACGATCAGTCTCTAGACATTTTTTTGAGTTCTAGTAAGATAAAGTATAAAAAAGCTGTCAAACGTGATAGACTGCGGACAATCAGAGTGAACCTCCATCTTATGACATGGGCTGACTGACTACAAACCAAGTACATCTCTTGTGTGCCATCTTTAAAATTCCTCCTTCACTCTCCTGCTCCTAGTATCCTCCTTCCCTTTGCTTCACTGTCAACACCAAGGGCAGTCTTGCACCTGTTCAGATTGTTGACGAGGAAGGAGAATGCTGGGTTCCATGTCATTCTCATACAACCATTCAGATCTACAGGTTAGTGGTGACCGGAGCCCGAGATACAGATCTTAGATCATAAGCAAGAGTTATAAAGTACTGTTCAGAGACCCAGAAACACAACCCTGTTTCTTTTCAGTCCTTTACATTAACATGATGTCCTCTCTGCTTCTCAGTTGCATGAACGTTGTGTGAGCACTGATGATACCAAGAATTGCAGGGAAAGGTCTGGGAACTAAACTAAAAACTGACCAATGGGCCACAGCAGGGGTTTCTGTTCTTTGAGTAAACAGGGACATGTGCATATTAGAGGTGTTAGCAATTCCAACTTATCGCCACAGAGTCTACAGCACTGGGAAGGAATCTCTTGCCAATGCTCCTTCCTTCCCTCAGACGATAGGAGAAGGGAGAAGAAGAAAGAGGAACTGCCCAAATTGTTTCCGTACACTTCTCCTTAGCCAAGCTTGTATGTAGGCCTGCCGCTCAAGTTTTACAAGAAACAACAATAGCCTTTATTTGCTTGTGCAGTTTTTCAATGTTCTCCCCAAGATTGCAAATGCCACAGTGCCAACACCTGGTTTGAAAGGTTGTGTTTTTTAGCGTATAGAGAGCACTCCAGGCAAATTCCGATGGCGCTATACACAAGGGAAAAGTTACATGTGAGTAAATCTACATGTGTATGTTTACTTCCACACCTTGTTGCAATTTTACTGCTGCGGTTAAGATCACAGCTAAAAAAGTCCTAACAGCTACACCTACTATTTACAACAAAAGAACAAAAAATTACTCTTTATCTCCCATTAAGCCAAATAAAGAACTTAGGCCCTCATTACAACCCTGGCGGTCGGTGTTAAAGTGGCAGTAATACCGCCAACAGGCCAGCAGAAAAAAAAATGGGATTACGACAGTGGTGGAAATCGCCAACATAGACAGCCACTTTAACACTCCGACCTCCACGGCGGTAGAAACAAACAGAGCGGCGGACACTGCCAACAGACAGGCGGGAGACAAAGTACCACCCACTGTATCACAAGAGGCCTATCCGCCACATTTTCCGGGGCGGAACCAACGCTATCAAAAGCACGGCTGAAACAGTACACAGAAAGGAAAACACTCACCTCTCGACACCCAACGAGGAACCAGGTCGCCATGGAGCCGGAACTACACGTGCTGCCCATATTGGTTTACCTCCTCTTCTACCAGGAGTACGAACGGTGGCGGCGACCACAGTGAGTACTGCACCTACAACACAGGGGAGGGGAGAGGAAAGAGAGTGACACACACATGCAACATACAACACCCCCACCCTCACCCTCACACACAACAACATACACACAAATACATGCAGCAACATTACATATACACCCTCCCCCCCCCTGGAAGAACGCAAGGACAAACGGAAATGATTGTAACCATTGTAATCATTAAAAATCCATTAGTCAAAATTCAGTATATACAAATATGTACACCAACTACACAAGTCCGGATAGTGTACTAATCATTGTCTGTGGACCACTGGGCCCAAAATGCATGGGCGAGGCCCACACATGATACCTGACTGGAAATGGAGAGAACATTGCTGGGGCATCGGATCGAAAATATACAGGCACCTCAGGGGAGGGGGGGCACCTCAGCCTGATGAACGCATGACGCCACTGCTGCACGAGGGGGCTCCATGCCCATTGATGTATCCTGGGGAGTGCAAAGCCACAGTCTCTCAAGTCTCTCCAGTGGGTGGGTTGCCCACTGCTTTATCCTGGGGAGTGCAAAGCCACAGTCTCTCAAGTCTCTCCAGTGGGTGGGTTGCCCACTGCTTTATCCTGGGGAGTGCAAAGCCACAGCCTCTCAAGTCTCTCCAGTGGGTGGTTTGTCCACTGCTTTATCCTGTGGGGTGCAAAGCCACAGTCTCTCAAGTCTCTCCAGTGGGTGGTTTGCCCACTGCTTTATCCTGGGGGGTGCAAAGCCACAGTCTCTCAAGTCTCTCCAGTGGGTGGGTTGCCCACTGCTTTATCCTGGGGAGTGCAAAGCCACAGTCGCACAAGTCTCTCCAGTGGGTGGTTTGTCCACTGCTTTATCCTGGGGATTGCAAAGCCACAGTCTCACAAGTCTCTCCAGTGGGTGGTTTGCCCACTGTTTTATCCTGGAGTGTGCAAAGCCACAGTCTCTCAAGTGGATAACAGTCTCCACTGGTTCTGGAGGGGGCTTTGTGCCCAGAGTGCTTCATCCTGCCAAGGACTGAGGTAGTGGATGTATCTCTCCACTGGTTCTGGAGGGGGCCTGGTGCCCAGAGTGCTTCATCCTGCCAAGGACTGAGGTAGTGGATGCCTTTCTCCACTGGTTCTGGAGGGGGCCTGGTGTCCAGAGTGCTTCATCCTGCCAAGGACTGAGGTAGTGGATGCATCTCTTCACTGGTTCTGGAGGGGGCCTGGTGCCCAGAGTGCTCCACGTGCAGTGTGGCCGGTACAATTCCCTCACCTGGGTGTGCGTGCCACGAGATTTGCGAGGTTCAATTAGCATGATACGCCATGGAGGCAGCGACATACCCCACACTGCTGCGGCTGCACCTTCCATCTGCAGGTGTAAACAGTGATGGAAGAAATGCCTCATGGAAGCTGCCCAGGGTCCAGGAACGCTCCTCCAGCCTCAGACGACTGACCACTGGGGATGGTAGCCATGTCAACGGTGGTGCCTGTGTCCGAGGACGCCACGGGACCGGTGGCGGTGCTTGCGGCGGTGTCTGTTGCGGCGGTGCTTGCGGTGGTGTCTGTTGCGGCGGTGCTTGAGGCGGTGCTGGCGGCGGTGCATGGGTCAGCACCTGCTGAGGGACACAGCAGGATGTCTCCTGCAGCCTCGGACGGCTGCCCACTGGGTAAGAGGCTGGGGACTCTCATTGAGGCTGTAGACGTGCCGGGGGCGGTGCAGGTGGCGGTTGTGGTGGCGGGGCAGCTAGCGGTGTTCGGCGCCGTACAGGTTGGCGTGGTCGTGGACAGAAAGTGTGACACTGGTCCCTCAGTCGGTGCCACCATGCCCTCTCCTGACATGCTCGTCAGCTTTTGGCCCTTCCCCAGCTTTGATGGTGCCGCATTTGTCTTGTCACTATCCCCTTTGGTTTTTGCTGAGCCCTTGGTGGCTGGTACTTTCGGCTTCTCCCTCTGGGATGTGGGCACCTTTTTCACCTTGGCAGGTGGCGGAATGTCCTTGCCCTCGCTACGTGGCACACTGGCAGCCCTGATGTGTGGCGCACTTGATGACCCCGCAGGTGCTGGCACCACTGTGCCTGGGGATTTGGTGGCTGAGGTGCTGGGCTGGGACCTGGAAAGCCTGGCCCTAGGGGAAGGACGGGGGTGGAGGTGAAGGGAAGAGGTCAAGGTTTGCCACGAAAAGTTTTTTAGACACACTGGGACGGGAAGATGGAGGGGGTTTGGGAGTGGAGGTAGTGGTTGTAGGAGGTGTACGTCTGCTGAATTTGGGTGAAGGTGCATGGGCCGGAGGCTGTTGTGAGGTGGATGGCTGTTGGGTGGGTGTGGGCCTGCGTTTGTGTACTTTGGAAGGAGGGCTCACTGACACACTGGGAGAGGACACTGGGGATGTGTGAATGGTAGTGGGGGTGGTGAGTGCACGTGAGTGGTGTGTGGTGATGGGCGTGCTAGTGATGGAGGCAGTGGCTGAGGATGTAGTGCATGCAGGTGTGAGTGGAGACGAGACAGGGAGGGAGGAGGAGGACGTGGAGGAGGGGGAAACAGTGGAGGCAGTGGATGTTGCTATGTCTGCATGGGGATGGTGCTTGTGTGAGTGCCTGTGGGATGTTTGGTGCTTATGTTTGCCTGAGCCACTCTTGTGTGTTGATGAGTGTGCATGCTGGTCTGATGGTGTGCGTGGGATAGGCTGAAGTACAGGGGATTGGGTCTGGGTGGAGGAAGTTGGAGGGGGGAGGCTGGACACAGAGACAATGGCTACCATCAGTGCTGAGGCCAGAGCCTGAAATGCTCTCTGTTGGGCTGCCTGCCCAGAATGAATGCCCTCCAGGTATGCATTTGTTTGTTGCAAATGCCTCTCTACACCCTGGATGGCATTCAGAATGGTAGATTGCCCAACAGTGAGGGATCTTAGGAGGTCAATAGCCTCCTCACTGAGGCAGCAGGGCTGACTGGGGCAGGGCCTGAGGTGCCTGGGGCTAAGGAGACGCCCACCCTCCTGGGTGAGCGGGCACGGGACACACGCTGAGGGGGTGCTGGTAGGGGGGGTGGTGGCTGTACCTGTTGATGCGGTGGGCACAGAGGTGCCCGCCACCGCAAGGGAGCTCCCATCAGAGGAGGAGTCGCTGTCACTGCTGTCTGCTGCTGTTCCCGCCTTGGAGCTCCCCTCGCCCTCCGTCCCACTGGTGGCTTCAGACTCCGTTGTTTCGCCCTCCAGGGCCAAGTGGGTTGCAGCTCCCTCCTGTTCTGGTGCCAATGCTCCTCTGCCTGATGATGCTAATGCACACAAGAACAGGGAGACCACAAAAAGGGTGGGGGGGGAGACAGAAGAAAGACATGTTCAGTGCATGCAACACCACTACCATTGGCGGACACAACACACATGGAGCAGCCCTCTGCACTACGCCATGCACTAACAGTTCCTAGAAAGTTCAGCTGACCATGGGGTACGAGGCCTAAGACCAATTGCTGGACACCTGGAAGTCAGAGGAGCCTGACTAGGTGTAGATGGCTCTTACCACTAGTGGGGTTGGGGTGCCATATAACCTGCCTCACAAGGGACCTTGCCTACCAAGTTCACCCTGGCCTAAGGGAACCCACTGCCCACCTCCCCCACCCAGACACCTCGGAATGCACGCAGAGTCAGCTGAATGAAAGTGTACTCACCCCCTTGTGGCTGCTGTGATGCCCTCAAGCGCCCATCCAACTCCGGATAGGCCACCACCAGGATCCGGAACATCAGGTGGGTCATGGTGTGATGGGCATCACTCCCACGTTGGGAGACCATCCCCAGCTGGGCCTCCGACGTCTTCTTGCTCCAGTGGCGCAGGTCCTTCCATCTTTTCTGGCAGTAGGTGCTCCGTCTGTGGTAGACCCCCAGGGTCCGGACGTCCTTGCCGATGGCACGCCAAATACCCTTCTTCTGGTGGGTGCTGACCTAGAGGAATGGTACAGGGGGAAAGGAAATTACTTACCCGTCCGGACCGTCATACTCATTGACCCCCAGTTCCCAGCCTTGCCCTGACACACATACACTCACCATCTGCACATGGAGGCCTCAGCAGCCCCCCATGTATCTTCCATCCACACCACTCAAAACAGGCATTGCCCATGCAGCATGCTCACAGTGTACTCACCTGTTTGTCTGGAGGACCGTACAGTTACGTGTACTGGGGGAGGACCCCATCCACTAGTTTCTCCAACTCCTCCGAAGTGAAGGCAGGGGCCCTTTCCCCAGACACATGAGCCATTGTCGCTTCCAGACTGAGGTCACAGCAGCACTTGCAGTGTAGGTCCTCTCCTGTTGAAGGTCAGGTATCAAGTGAGGGAACAGACAGAAAATGGCGGTCACGTCCGCGGCGGTGCGTACCATCACCGCCGGCGTACATCGTCATTGGCTCCTGGGACTCATAGGGCCCAATGTTAACCAATGCAGAATTGCGCTGCGGTCTTCGACCGCCCACCGCGACAGTGTACAACGCCAGCGCAGTTACCTCATATCCCCTTGTCCCACCTTACAGGTCAGGCAGCTGCCATTTCAGGAGGCCACATGGGATGGATGTTAACTGCATCACACCTATCTAGGCCGGGAAAATAGACAGATACCGGCACATTGCGGATTAATAACGTTTCTGAAAATAAGACATTGTGATACCTCAGTGTTGGATGAGTCTCTGCTCGCTGTTCTCCTCCATAGGGCACGTTCGCTGGGGCAGGTGATGAGACGGCGGCATCCTCTGGTGTACAGGCCCCTGGTGGACCTGTCGACAATGGAAGAGAGACACATCCTGGTCACATACAGACTTGATCGTGCAACAGTCCAGGAACTGTGTGCCCAGTTGGAGCCGGACCTGATGTCAGCTATCCGCCATCCCACAGGAATCCCCCCTCTAGTGCAGGTCCTGTCTGTACTCCATTTCCTGGCCAGTGGGTCTTTTCAAACAACAGTGGCCATGGCATCAGGGATGTCCCAGCCAATGTTCTCTAACGTGTTGTCCAGAGTGTTGTCTGCCCTGCTGAAACACATGCGCAGCTACATCGTGTTCCCTCAGGTAGAGGATTTGCCCACAGTGAAAGGTGACTTTTATGCCCTGGGACATATCCCCAACATCATTGGTGCCATTGATGGTACACATGTGGCATTTGTACCCCCTGCAGAAATGAACATGTGTACAGAAACCGGAAGAGCTACCATTACAGTACATCTCCCATGTGAATGCCAAGTATCCTGGCTCTGTGCATGACGCTTACATTTTGAGGAATAGCAGCATCCCTTATGTGATGGGCCAACTCCAGAGGCACCGTGTGTGGCTAATAGGTGAGGCCAAGGTCCCAATACAGTTGACATAGGTGTCTGGGTATGGGGCTGTCCCTAAGGGTTAGTGTGTGTCTAACAGTTGTCCCTCGACATTTGCAGGTGACTCTGGTTACCCAAACCTGTCATGGCTACTGACCCCAGTGAGGAATCCCAGGACAAGGGCAGAGGTACGCTACAATGAGGCACATGGGCAAACTAGGAGGGTGATCGAACGCACCTTCAGCCTCCTGAAGGCCAGATTCCGGTGCCTCCATCTGACAGGTGGCTCCCTATCCTACTCACCAAAGAAGGTGTGCCAGATAATCGTGGCCTGCTGTATGCTGCACAACCTGGCTTTGCGACACCAGGTGCCTTTTCTGCAGGAGGATGGGCCAGGTGGTCTTGTGGCAGCTGTGAAGCCTGTGTACAGTGAAGAAGAGGAGGCAGAAGAAGAGGATATCGACAACCGAAACAACATCATCATGCAATACTTCCAGTGAGACACTAGTAAGAAGATGTCACTGCTTCCCACATCTCATACTATTGTTGGAACTAGCATAAGTCTGTCATTTTCATTTAGTGTATGGACCCTGACTTGCCACCTTGACTTTCCATTTCACAAATCTGGGTCCCACTTTGTGCCCTCTGCTATGTTTACTGCTGGCCTACAGCTGTGTTACATTGGTATGTAAACAAGTAAATTGACATTGCTATATTCCATAGTTATTGCAATTACACATTTGTGAAAGCACGGACTGACTCCAGATTGTTTTGTGATTGAAGTGTTTTTATTCCTGTGCTAATAAGTGGAGGGGGTTGTAAAATGGGCTGGGGGGATGGTGGAGGAATGTCCATGGCAGAGTCCAGTCTATTTGTTTCACAGGCGCATTGTCCAAAGGGGCAGAGGAAGTGGAGCAATGGCAGTTTAAGGATGGACAGGGTGACATAGTGGGACAGAAGGGTGACATTCAGGGGGGTCTCATTTCCTGGAGGGGGTCTTGGCAATGTTCTCTGTCTTGTTCCTGGATCTCAGGGACCGTTTGCGGGGTGGTTCTCCATCTGCAGGGGGTGGGGTGCTGGTGTCCTGTTGTTCCTGTGGGGGTGCATCCTGTCCACTAGTGCCTGCGGAGGTGAAGGGCTGTTCATCATCCAGGCTAGTGTCAGGGGCCCCTTGTTGTGCCACTGTGTCCCACCTCCAGGGTGGTGTTAATGGACTTGAATTCCTCCCTGATCCCAAGGTAGTGTTCCTCCTGCAGCCGCTGGGTCTCCTGAAACTTGGCCAGTACCGTTGCCATCGTCTCCTGGGAATGATGGTAAGCTCCCATGATGTTGGAGGGTGCCTTGTGGAGAGTGGGTTCCCTGGGACTGTCCTCCCCCTGTCGCACAGCAGTACTCCCAGTTTCCCTGTTATCCTGTGCCTTTGTCCCCTGAACCGTGTGCCCACTGCCACTGCCCCCAGGTCCCTTATTTTCTTGGGTTGGTGGGTTTGCCTGGGTTCCCTGTAGTGGTGTACACACTGCTGATTGACGTGTCCTGGGAGCAGAGGGATGGGCCCGCTGGATGGGTGCGGTGCTGGTGTTTCCTAAGGGGGGAGGCTCTGTGGTGGCTTGTGACAGTGACAGGGGAATCGACAGTCCCGAGGTCCCAGATGGGCTTGGCTGGTCATCTTGATCCAGGCGTGCAGTGGTGCTGTCTTCACTGTGGGCCTCTTCTGTGGGGGGACTGGATATGTCTGGCACCTCCTGTCCGGTGACATTGGGTAGGGGTCCTGTTGGGGTGTAAATGCAGAATTATTGTATCTGTGTGTGCCATCATGTGCAATGGGTGGTTGACCCTCTACTCCAATGCTTGCATTATTGGCTTGGTCCTTGTGTTTGGTGATTTTGGGGCATGAGTGAGTCTCTGTAGTGGACATGCTTGGGTGATGGGTGTCCATGCATTGGTGTTACATGCAGGGCTTGGTTTTGGGATGTGTGGGTTGTGTTGGTGGGGTATCTGTGGGTTGTTGGGGTGATGGGTGTGAAGGTAAGGGTGGGAGTATGTGATGGCATGCAGGTGGGGTGGGGGGGATAAGGTAGTAAAGATTTGCCTTACCAGAGTCCAGTCCTCCTGCTACTCCTGCGAGGCCCTCAGGATGCAGTATTGCAAATACTTGCTCCTCCCATGTTGTTAGTTGTGGGGGAGGAGGTGGGGTTCCATCGCCAGTCCTCTGTACAGCAATCTGGTGTCTGGAGACCATGGAACACACCTTCCCCCGTAGGCTGTTCCACCTCTTTCTGATGTCATCCCTAGTTCTTGGATGCGTTTACCCCGTTGACAATTCTGCGCCATAGCTCCATCTTCCTTGCAATGGACGTCTGCTGCACCTGTGATCCGAATAGCTGTGGCTCTACCCGGACAATTTCCTCCACCATGACTCTGATTTCCTCTTCAGAAAACCTTGGGTGTCATTGAGGTGCCATGATGTGGTGTGGGTGATGTGTGAGGTGGTGTCTGTTGTGATGTGTGAGGGTGTGTGTTGGTGTGTGTTGTTTGAGGTGCGTGGATGTTGTGTAAGTGACGGTGTTGTGTGTCTGTGGATGCTGTTTTAGGTAGTGTCTCTCTCTGGCCTGCTTTCAAAGTTCTGGTAGTAAGGGTTTGTGGGTGATGTGGGTGTGTGCTTTATATTGGATTGGGTGTGTGGGTATGGTGTGTGTATGTGTATTAGGTGTGTGTATTTCGAATTGTCCAATGTGGTTGCATTTTGTATATGTGTGTGTATTTTGAGCGCGGCGGTGTGTACCGCCAATGGATTACCGCGGTTGAATGACCGCCGCGTTGATTCGTGGATTGTGATAGTGTGGGCGTATTCTTATTGGCGTGACGCTGTCGGTTTTGTTATCGCCAGTTTAACACTGACCTTGGTGTGGCGGACTTGTGTGGGTGTCTGTATTGTGGCAGATTCCGGGCTGTGGGTCGTAATACCTGTAGCGGAATTCCGCAGCAGCAGCGGTATGTTGGCGGTCTTATGCACGGCGGTAAGCGGGATTTACCACCAGGGTTGTAATGAGGGCCTTAATCTCTAAGAAACAGATGGAATTGAAGCCTTTTTTAGCATCCAAATCCATGAGAACATGAATCATTAAAGGGAAAATGGTTAACACTGAAAGAAAGAATATTGAAAATGAACCAAAAATAGAAAATAATGCTTTCCCCGCAGGGTACAAGAACTCAAATATCAAATTTACAATCTAAAGACAGTCTACAAAGACCTTGAAACCAGAAATAAGAGCAATAACATGATTTGGCATGCAAGAATGCTAAGAAGGAAAAAATATGATTATATTTTTAGATGCCCTACTTCCCAAGCGATTAAACCTCTCTTCTCAAGAGCATTTGGAAATAAAACATACCCATTGAATTAGCCCTCCAAGCAATCAGAATGGAAACAGCCAACAAGAGCGTTATGTCCTTCCAAACTACACCCTAGGCATGTATGATATTAGAGGACAGACAACCCAAAAACCATGACAATACAAAAACAAGCAAGCATTTGCAATGCAACGGGTCTCGCATTTGCTCTAGTTAGAGCTAATAGCGTTGTAAACTCATAACTGGACATTTCTTGCCACACAAATTAAAAGAAAAAAACAAAGCGCGATTGCGCTATATAAAATGCAGCGGGATCGGGCTGAAATTAAAAACTGAAAAACAGAGTGCGATCGCGCTATGTAAAACCCAGCGTGATCGCGCTGCATTGGAAAAAAAAAGATAAAGTGGCCTGGAAACCGGAGCCTCGTATGTTTTCATTAGTTTACCGGTGCTGTGTAGGTGGGCTATACACCGGAAAAGGCATGACGTATGCATGCCTTTCACGAATGAAAGCACGCAAATTTTAAAAGGCAAGCCCACGAACCAATGAAAGTGACTGACGTGACATGGGCGTGGTTAGCAGCCCAAAGAGAGATTACTGCAGGGCACGGAGCACTTTGCGCTCGCCCCTAAAAATCACTAGATGTGCACATGCATATGAAACAGCACAAGATAGATAACTTTACTGTATATAGTGAGCAACAACCTTTACAATGCAGCATTACAAAACTCTAAAATCTGCCAAATTAAAACAGCACAATATTCAGTAATTAAGGGCCTGATTTAGCCTTTGACTGAGAGATACTCAGTTGCAAATGTGACAGATATCCCATCTATCCTATTACTAGTACATTAGAATGTAATGCCCTTGTAATAAGCCAAACGGGATATCAGTCGCATTTGTGACAATGTATCCATCAACCAAACTCTAAATCAGGCCCTATGAATGGAATTATCTACTGAAGCAGATGTAGAATCACCTTCTGAGAATGAAGACATATGTTAGAGGACCCAGAAGACTTACAGAAATCTCCAGAAAACCTTGTGGAGCAGAACATACAAATTAATCAACATAAGCCTGTCAATTAGATTTTATAACATTGACACATTTAAATATCACCCAAAATAACCAATACACCAACTAAAATGCCCAACCAGTCAGGCCTCCCTTGACTATGACAACCTTGGATGTGGTGAAATACCCTAATCAACAAACTCCTACTGTTATATTTGTAACACTGTTGCCTGTATCTAATGTAATGTTTGAAAAGAGCCGACATGCACGTCTGGATGCTGCATCTAATAACGAAGTTGAGAACAAAACCCAACTACTGCAAGGATGTAAGAAAACCAAACCACAAAAGAAAAGAACCACTATAGCTAAAAAATAAGATAAAAAGATGAAATGCAATAGCAAGAAAAGCAAAAGAGGATAAGCAAGGAAATCCTAGAATGAAACAATGAACAACATAACCAAAGATATGAGATATCATATCCACCACAAACACACACAAGAACCCAAACAGAAAATATAAACTGTCTATGCTGGAATGTGAAGGGAATAAACAATAAAGTAAAGAAGCGAAAAATCCTGTTGCACAAATATAAGCTGGAGACCGATATTGCCTCTAAACAGGAAACACACTTAGATGAACCAGAATCCATCAAACTAAAGCAGAAGCTATGTGTTTGAAGGCAAATGGAAAGAATAATGGGGTAGCAACCTTGATTCAAGTAAAGCTCAATGCATCTATAATCACATCTTCATCAGAAGATCAATGGCGACAGACTAAGGCACAGTCCAGATCAATAATCAAACAGAAATACTCCCAATGATATCTGGAAATCCAGTATCTTAGAATCAAAATCATGATGTCAAGAAGGACTTTCCTCAAAATGGCAACCTAATCTTAGAAGGTAACTGCAATACCTTGACCAACCGATATTGGATAGGCTCAAGCTAGATTGTTTTAGTATGTTTAACAGGCATTAATATAAAAAGCAAGAAACTAGAAGCCAATAAAACTTTGAAGGAAATAAAAAGATTTGGAAACATCTTCATCTAAAACAATGACCATGTCACCTTCCAACGCTTGCTAATATTAAAACTACGATACAAACAACATGCACATACACAGCCTATCAATTCCTACTTGCAATCAAAGCCAAAGACTACTCTGCAGGCACCGTAGTGGGAAAACCTTGGCTAATTACCTCAGGAGTAAAAAAGAAAAATACAAAATCACCTCTGTCCTAAACCAAGAAAAACAGGTCAAACTAAAGATGTGGACATTGATGTACACTTTTTATTGATTGTTTCAAAACAATAAAAGTTATTAAGCACAAAAAACAGCTGGAACTACACTACCAGCACATCAAAGCTCTAAAAGGCATTCTTCTTAATGAGCGTGCCAAAACCGGCGTCAAGAGAAGGTAAATGTTCAGGACGCTGTTGAAATAGTTCAGCAACGTGTTCATCTCTGTATGTAGGAAGGTGTATAGGTGCAGGAAATGAGAACATATTATGACTGACTGCATGCTTTGAGGTGGCATGTAGAAGTAGATACTAAGGCCCATGTTTATGGGAGCCTTGTGCCGCCCTTGCGTCACTTTTAGTGATGCAACAGTGGCGCAGAATTTGTGTGGCTTTGAATGGCCTTGTAGATATGGAGTAACGCAAGGCAGCGCAAATTGCTGCGTTGCCTTAATCTGCACTAGGCAGGCGTCCCATGGCCGTTGCAGTGGGTTTTCCCACGCAACACCAATGGATTTTGATGTATCCCCAGATTTACGAGAGCCTGTAAACCTGGGAATGCACCAAACCGTAGGCCTCCCTAGGGGAGGCGCAACGAGGATAAATGTCTTTATTTTTCCCAGTGTTTTGTCCTCTTCTCTTATATTTATGCTGCAGCACACATAAAAAGAGGAAAAAGCTTCCCGGGATTGTCTTTGTGAAGGAAGGGATACGTTCCTGCACAAAGACAATCCTGCTGACAAAGCAGAGTGCTAGGCAGCCAAAGCAGCACAGTTGGAAGGGACAGGAATGTGCAGTATCGCATAGATCTGGCGCATTCCTGCCCTTTCCTTTTGATGCAGGGGTGCCCAGCAAGATGACTTGCTGCCTGCCCTGCGCCAAATTCTCATACGTTTGGCCCTTAATGTGCAAACTCAAAAGAGCAATTATAATTCTTTGATGTTTTTTGTTGCAGAATTATAGCACTTTTTAAGATCTGGTGTTAGTCAAGACCTTTTAATTTTACTAAAATTATGTGTATAGTATCCTTATTTAAAGGGGCTTTCAGACAACTCTCTTCATCTCCTTGTCTGTTGTTGTGTCATTCACATATTGCTTCCTCCCCTTACAGCATACAGCATGAAGCAATGTGTAAGCCTCCTTCAGCCACTGGTCAACTTCAGTTTGAGTGACCGCATTTTGTTCTGTTTTGATGGACCACATCCCCACACAAAGTAGTTCCCTTCAGTGGCAGTATTTTTGTTTTTACTTATTATTTTGGTGTTGTCTTGTGATAGCAGGATGCTTCCAATTAGCTCTTCACGTGAGCACAGAGTACATTCCAGCTTTATCAGTTTCTGGTAGTGTCTCGCTGATGCTGTTGTATATCCCTTTTGGACTGGCCTTTGTCTACCTGACTGCTGGTATTTCAGAGCATACCAGATTGTGCCCATTTGAAACTGCTCTTTATATAGTTATTCTCTTTTTGATATGCACACTATGAAGTGCATTTATAAATAGTACTTTACGGCCTGGTGGTATGTATATTAATTGAGGACTACAGCTACACTTGTAAATCGTGTAGTCTGTATGTCCTGCTTGTATAACTTTCTAGTTTTGTTTCAATGCTCTTGCTTTTTGTGCTTATATAGACATTTAACTGTTGTATTACTAGTTGAATCTGTGCTGTATATTCCAATTTAATGATCTATCTATCTATAGGAAAGTGGATTATTAGTAGATGGGGGTATTCACTCTCAGGTAGCAATAATACCACAATCACTAATAGTCCAGTCAAGTCTCAGTAAATTAATCATTGGCAAACCCTTGGTAGCTTGGTAAACAAGTTGTCAGACTTAACTTATAACATTGGCATGTGTGAAGCATTTAATATCACCAAAACAGTAAATAAGTAAAAGATACAACACCATAAATATCTAACACCAATTGGTAAACAAGCATTGGCAATGCAATAGGTTGCGCATTTGTGAGGGTTAGAGCTATTGACGTTATAAATGCCTGTTAGAAATGGGGTTTTTGGTTGGCAGTCAGGTTGCCCTCTGTCCAAGCAAGAACCCTCACTCTAGTCAGGGTAAGTCACACACAATCCAAAATCAGCCTGTGCCCACCCTCTGGTAGCTTGGCACGAGCAGTCAGGCTTAACTTAGAAGGCAATGTGTAAAGCATTTGTGCAATAAATCACAGACTACCATAATATAACACCACAAAAATACACCACACAGTGTTTAGAAAAATATATAATATTTATCTGGGTATTTGAAGGTCAAAACGATTAAAGATGCAATATGAATTTGTAAAGATATCACTGGGAAGTGATATAAGAATGTCTTAAGTCTTTAAAAAGCAAACAAAGTCTCTTTCAGCGCAAAGTACCTGGTTTGGAGTGGAAAATCTCCTCAGAGGGCCACAGAAGAAGAGAGGCGTGGAAAGAGGGTGTGTGCGTCGATTTCTCCCCAGCACACACGGACTTGCATCGTTATTTTTTTCACGCGGGGTGTCGGGCGTCGTTTTCCGGCACGCGGACAGTCTCTTTCTGTGGATCGCGGGGATTACCAGATGTCCCGGGTCTGTGCGTGGATTTTCCTGATTGTTTTCTGGCTGCGCGTCGGTCTGCGGGGCTGCGCGTCGAAATTACGATTTCACGGCAGGCGTCGCGTCGATTTCTCCTCTAGAGGTCGGGCGGCGTTGTCCTTGCGAGGCCGTGCATCAAAGTTTCGATCTCACGGCAGGCGTCGCGTCGATTTCTCCTTGGAAGTCGGGCGGCGTTATCCTTGCGAGGCCGTGCGTCAAAGTTTCGATCTCACGGCAGGCGTCGCGTCGATTTCTCCTTGGAAGTCGGGCGGCGTTGTCCTTGCGAGGCCGTGCGTCAAAGTTTTGATCGTCCCGAAGGCGTCGCGTCGATCAGCATCGGTGTGTGGCGTTTTTCTTGCCACGGAACAAGCTGTGCGTCGAAAATTTCGGCGCACGGAGCGTCCAAGTGAAAAAGAGAAGTCTTTTTGGTCCTGAGACTTCAAGGAACAGGAGGCAAGCTCTATCCAAGCCCTTGGAGAGCACTTTCACAGCCAGAAAAGAGTTCAGCAAGGCAACAGGCCAACAGCAAGGCAGCAGTCCTTTGTAGAAAAGCAGACAGGTGAGTCCTTTGAGCAGCCAGGCAGTTCTTCTTGGCAGGGTGTAGTTTCTGGTTCAGGTTTCTTCTCCAGCAAGTGTCTAATGAGGTAGGGCAGAGGCCCTGTTTTATACCCAGATGTGCCTTTGAAGTGGGGGAGACTTCAAAGAGTGGCTAAGAAGTGCACCAGGTCCCCTTTCAGTTCAATCCTGTCTGCCAGGGTCCCAGTAGGGGGTGTGGCAGTCCTTTGTGTGAGAGCAGGCCCTCCACCCTCCCAGCCCAGGAAGACCCATTCAAAATGCAGATGTATGCAAGTGAGGCTGAGTACCCTGTGTTTGGGGTGTGTCTGAGTGAATGCACAAGGAGCTGTCAACCAAGCCCAGCCAGACGTGGATTATAAGGCACAGAAGGATTTAAGTGCAAAGAAATGCTCACTTTCTAAAAGTGGCATTTCTAGAATAGTAATATTAAATCCGACTTCACCAGTCAACAGGATTTTGTATTACCATTCTGGCCATACTAAATATGACCTTCCTGCTCCTTTCAGATCAGAAGCTGCCACTTCAACAGTGTATGAGGGCAGCCCCAATGTTAGCCTATGAAGGGAGGAGGCCTCACAGTAGTGTAAAAACGAATTTAGGAGTTTTACACTACCCGGACATATAACTACACAGGTACATGTCCTGCCTTTTACCTACACAGCACCCTGCTCTAGGGGTTACCTAGGGCACACATTAAGGGTGACTTATATGTAGAAAAAGGGGAGTTCAAGGCTTGGCAAGTACTTTTAAATGCCAAGTCGAGGTGGCAGTGAAACTGCACACACAGGCCTTGCAATGGCAAGCCTGAGACAAGGTTAAGGGGGCTACTTAAGTGGGTGGCACAACCAGTGCTGCAGGTCCACTAGTAGCATTTAATCTACAGGCCCTAGGCACATGTAGTGCACATTACTAGGGACTTATAAGTCGATTAAATAGTCCAATCAGGTATGATCCAAAGTTACCATGTTTAAAGGGAGAGAGCATATGCACTTTAGCACTGGTTAGCGGTGGTAAAGTGCGCAGAGTCTAAAAACCAGCAAACATTAGGTCAGAAAAAGAAAAGGAGGAAGGCAAAAAGTTTGGGGATGACCCTGTCAAAAAGCCAGGTCCAACATGACCCCCTCCCAGCCTAAAGCCAGGGTAGACTAATCAACACTCTGATGGACTTCCCTGCTTAAGGCGATAGAACATGGACCATGGACCACTACTGCAGGGGCACTCGCCAGTTCTACGCCTTTCTGAACTAAGTGAGGCTTCTTTGTCTATACTCTCTGGGGACACTGATCTGGCCCATGGGGAACCCTTCTCATCACCTGAGGACCCCATCTGTACAGTTCCTAACTTTAATTTCCTTACAGATGCATCCCAGTATGCAGACAGTATCACCATGGCCAACAAAGTGATGTGGCCCATTCCATTCCTTGGGTCTGACTTCTGTCCCCAACCCAGGGAAAACTCTGCCCACAAGGACAGAAACCAACAGATGCCACTGACAGCTGTCAGTGTTATGAGCCAGGCCCCTGACCATCCACTGCTAGGTGGAGACCCTGAGGGGGGCCGTTGGCTGAGCTTCTCCTCCAACTGGGGGGCTGGTAGGGAGCTCCCAAGGGATTCCTGTAGCATCCCAGAATGGGGGGTAGTAACCCCAGGGGTCTTGCACCCCTTCTCCACTCTCACCAGGTCAGGGGTGGGTCCCTGATACTGGTCCCTCAGCCCAGGGTCTGTACTCTGAGGCTGAACAGAGGACAGGGGTGAGTCCTTCCTCCCCATGCCTCCCCATCGGGGCTTACATACCCTCCTCTGGGGAGTGGTACTGCCAGACATCTGAACTGTTAGGGCACCCTTGGGGGTTGGCCCTCTCAGCTCTCCTGACACTAAGGGAAACTCATTCCCCAGAATGCAGTCAATGGGCAGCTGGGGACTAACTATGACCCGCCTCTGTGTCACCTCCGCACCCCACTCTAGGGACACCCGGGCCATGGGGCGGAAGAAATCTTCCCCAATGGCTGGAGTCACTCTACACACCTGTCCGGTGTACTGCTCTGGTGACACTAGTCTCTCCACAATCATGGTAAGACTAGCCCCTGTGTCTCTCAGAGCGGTGACTGGGATCCCATTCACTCCCACCTGGTGGAAGTGACGACTCCCACCCTCAGGGATCACCAGTTTACCGTCTGAGTCCACCTCCCAACTAAAGGAGATGAAGGCATGGTCTATGACCTGCCCCTGGGGACTACATTCCCCTAAGGCCACATGGGCCACCCCTGTAGAGGTCCCAATATTGGGTGAGTTCTTTGGACAGACAGAGTCCCCCTTCCTGTGTCCTATCTGGGAACACTCAAAGCAGCGGGGCTGGGAATGGGATGCTTTGGGCCACTGCCCACCAGAACCCCCACCCTGTTTCTCAGATGAGGTATGGGAACCCTTTCTTCCCCCCTTACTCTGGGACTCGTCTGGGTCATTTCTAACCTCCCCCTCACTTTGTTGGGGGGAACCGAAACTACCCTTCTCGGGGTCACTCCCAGATACCTTTTTCGACACTCTGGTGCTTGCCCAGAGGTCCGCCTCCTCAGCAAGCTTCCTGGGATCAGTCAGCTTACTATCCACTAAGTGCTGGCGCAACTCTGTAAAAGTAGTATTAAGCATATGCTCTCTCAGAATCAAGTCATATAAGCCTTTATAATCAGCTACTTTGTTGCCCCGCACCCATCCATTCAGTGCCTTACTGGAGAAGTCAAAGAAATCTACCCATGTTTGTGTGGTTTGTTTGGTGCTGTCCCTGAACCTCTGACGGTATCCCTCAGGGTCAGCCCAAACTTGGCAAGTAAAGTGGCTTTCTGAAGTGGGTATGTGTTTTGATCAGGTTGATCCAATGTGAGAAGTGTGTCCCTCCCCAATGGCGGCACATAACCCCACATAGCTACCCCCCATTGCCCTTCAGGAACCTCATGAGCCCTTAGTGCAACTTCATAAGCAGCTAACCATTTATCTATGTCATCTCCCACCACAAAACTGGGCACCACTTTTTTGGGTATACAAACCTTCTTTTTTCCAGCAGGTCCTGTCAGTATGCTGCCACCATTATTGCTGGATTCAGACTGTCTTGCCTTGATCTCCAGCTCCTTGAGACTCAGTTCATGAGCCAACAATAGTTTCTTTTCAGCCAAAGCTCTCTCAGCCTCCACCTGTTTGGTTTCTCTTTCGGCTTCAATTTGTTTGGCTGCTCTTTCAGCCTCAGCTTGCTTGGCTTCTATTTCTGCCCTTCTCTCCTCCTGTTGCGCCTCAATTTTCAGTTTTGCCATTTGCAATTGGAACTCCCTTTCTTCTCTCCTTTCCTCTGCGGTCAGGCTTTGCACAGAGACACTACTCCCTGGTCTGGAAGGGGGCACAATTGCAGTGGTAACACCATCCACAGATAGTGAAAATTCCTCTGAGGGGCCATTTTCTGGCTCCTCTTCCTCATCATCCTCTAAATGGGCTTCTGCCCAGGCCCTCAGCACCACTTGAAAGTCCTCCTTTCTGGAGGCCCCTTGGGTGGGTACCCTCAATGCCCTGCAGAATCCTCTTAGTTGTTTGACCGTATATGTATCCAACTGGACTAGGTCAAAGTCCCCTGTCTGAGACCCAGTCAGAGACATGTTGAGTGAGGATTTAGTTTTTGAAAATTGTCAGGAAAAAAAACGGATTTGCAAAAAGAGCTAAAAACCAAGTTGACCTTCAACTGTGGGTAGGTAGTGAAATACTTAGCTACTGTGTGTCACTGCACAAATACAAGTCCTATCCTCACCGCTGATCACCAATGTTAGAAATGGGGTTTTTGGTTGGCAGTCAGGTTGCCCTCTGTCCAAGCAAGAACCCTCACTCTAGTCAGGGTAAGTCACACACAATCCAAAATCAGCCTGTGCCCACCCTCTGGTAGCTTGGCACGAGCAGTCAGGCTTAACTTAGAAGGCAATGTGTAAAGCATTTGTGCAATAAATCATACAATACCATAATATAACACCACAAAAATACACCACACAGTGTTTAGAAAAATATATCATATTTATCTGGGTATTTGCAGGTCAAAACGATTAAAGATGCAATATGAATTTGTAAAGATATCATTGGAAAGTGATATAAGAATGTCTTAAGTCTTTAAAAAGCAAACAAAGTCTCTTTCAGCGCAAAGTACCTAGTTTGGAGTGGAAAATCTCCTCAGAGGGCCACAGAAGAAGAGAGGCGTGGAAAAAGGGTGTGTGCGTCGATTTCTCCCCAACACACACGGACTTGCGTCGTTATTTTTTTCACGCGGGGAGTCGGGCGTCGTTTTCCGGCACGCGGACAGTCTCTTTCTGTGGATCGCGGGGATTACCAGATGTCCCGGGTCTGTGCGTGGATTTTCCTGCTTGTTTTCCGGCTGTGCGTCGGTCTGCGGGGCTGCGCGTCGAAATTCCGATTTCACGGCAGGCGTTGCGTCGATTTCTCCTCTAGAGGTCGGGCGCCGTTGTCCTTGCGAGGCCGTGCGTCAAAGTTTCGATCTCACGGCAGGCGTCGCGTCGATTTCTCCTTGGAAGTTGGGCGGCGTTATCCTTGCGAAGCCGTGCGTCAAAGTTTCGATCTCACGGCAGGCGTCGCGTCGATTTCTCCTTGGAAGTCGGGCGGCGTTGTCCTTGCGAGGCCGTGCGTCAAAGTTTCGATCGTCCCGAAGGCATAGCGTCGATCAGCGTCGGTGTGCGGCATTTTTCTTGCCGCGGAACAAGCTGTGCTTCGAAAATTTCGGTGCACGGAGCGTCCAAGTGAAAAAGAGAAGTCTTTTTGGTCCTGAGACTTCAAGGAACAGGAGGCAAGCTCTATCCAAGCCCTTGGAGAGCACTTTCACAGCCAGACAAGAGTTCAGCAAGGCAACAGGCCAACAGCAAGGCAGCAGTCCTTTGTAGAAAAGCAGACAGGTGAGTCCTTTGAGCAGCCAGGCAGTTCTTCTTGGCAGGGTGTAGTTTCTGGTTCAGGTTTCTTCTCCAGCAAGTGTCTAATGAGGTAGGGCAGAGGCCCTGTTTTATACCCAAATGTGCCTTTGAAGTGGGGGAGACTTCAAAGAGTGGCTAAGAAGTGCACCAGGTCCCCTTTCAGTTCAATCCTGTCTGCCAGGGTCCCAGTAGGGGGTGTGGCAGTCCTTTGTGTGAGAGCAGGCCCTCCACCCTCCCAGCCCAGGAAGACCCATTCAAAATGCAGATGTATGCAAGTGAGGCTGAGTACCCTGTGTTTGGGGTGTGTCTGAGTGAATGCACAAGGAGCTGTCAACCAAGCCCAGCCAGACGTGGATTGTAAGGCACAGAAGGATTTAAGTGCAAAGAAATGCTCTCTTTCTAAAAGTGGCATTTCTAGAATAGTAATATTAAATCCGACTTCACCAGTCAACAGGATTTTGTATTACCATTCTGGCCATACTAAATATGACCTTCCTGCTCCTTTCAGATCAGAAGCTGCCACTTCAACAGTGTATGAGGGCAGCCCCAATGTTAGCCTATGAAGGGAGCAGGCCTCACAGTAGTGTAAAAACGAATTTAGGAGTTTTACACTACCCGGACATATAACTACACAGGTACATGTCCTGCCTTTTACCTACACAGCACCCTGCTCTAGGGGTTACCTAGGGCACACATTAAGGGTGACTTATATGTAGAAAAAGGGGAGTTCTAGGCTTGGTAAGTACTTTTAAATGCCAAGTCGAGGTGGCAGTGAAACTGCACACACAGGCCTTGCAATGGCAAGCCTGAGACAAGGTTAAGGGGGCTACTTAAGTGGGTGGCACAACCAGTGCTGCAGGTCCACTGGTAGCATTTAATCTACAGGCCCTAGGCACATGTAGTGCACATTACTAGGGACTTCTAAGTCGATTAAATAGTCCAATCAGGTATGATCCAAAGTTACCATGTTTAAAGGGAGAGAGCATATGTACTTTAGCACCGGTTAGCAGTGGTAAAGTGTGCAGAGTCTAAAAATCAGCAAAAATGAGGTCAGAAAAAGAAAAGGAGGAAGGCAAAAAGTTTGGGGATGACCCTGTCAAAAAGCCAGGTCCAACAATGCCGAATTGGACTTTTCTTGCCACATAAATTGGTCAACCCTGCCTCATAATTTGGTCCTTTCCTGACACATAATTCCAGTTGCTCTGCATAAAACTGAAGCACTTCCATTTACCTTCTTCCTCTATCTGCAGCAAAAGTGATAAACCACACAAAGCGCTATAATATTGCAGCACTTTCTTGAGTGCATAAAGGCAATCACAAAAGAAAGCACTGCTTCATTCTAGTGCTTTATTATGGTTCCTATAACATAACGTTATATTTTGTCTGATTTCACGCTCCGCATATATGTATTTTTAAAGCAACCTTTTGTGTGTTTATCTGCTTATTTTGTCACTATGCAGTTCCGGTTACCATATAAAAACACAAAAGTTGTTTTTTAAAATACATTTACACACAGCCATAACATGTAGCGCTTTATTACATGTTACCACCTGGAAGAAAAACTGTGTTTATATTCAGCAACGTGAGTGCAAAACATGGACAAGTCCGTTCCAAAGCAACATCAAAAGAAAGCACTGCTACACTATAGCGCTTTATTACCTTTGCTAGACTATAACACTTGTTTTAATTTAATGTTTCAGTTAGGCATAAATATATTTTTATAGGCAACCTTTGTGAATGTTTGTCTGCTTATTTTGTCCCCACTGACCTTTCTTTTCAGCTTGCCAAATGTTTCCTTCTAAAAATACATTTACGTGCAGCCGCAATATCAATCAAAAAACAATGTTACATTGTAGCAAACATAATAAAGCGCAACAATGTAGCAGAGCTTTTGTGTACAAAGGCAATCACAAAAGGGCCGCTCCCTGGGGGCAAATAATAATTAGGCCTTTTCTGCCTGGGGGCAGAAACCACTAGACACCAGGGATTTTTTAAATTTTATTTATATTGATAAGGGGGGGGACCTTACCTAAATTGTTTTTAGGCCATTTCTTCCCTCCTTTGCAGCAGATTGCCATATTTCTATTAGGCCAATCTGCCCCCAGGCGGGGGCGGGGGAGCAGAAACCACTTATGCACCAGGGATTGCTGTGTGTGTATGTGTGTGTTTTGTTTGGGGGGCAGCCCCTTGGGCAAGGATCGCTCCCCATGGGGACACATTACTGTTGGCCATATCTGTCCCCCTTAGGGGCAGATCGGCCTATTGTTGGAAAGCCCATCTGCCCCCAAAGGGGGCAGAAAGCCCACCAGAGACTAGGGAAGATTTTGTTTCAAAATAATAGGGTGGGATTATGGCTATACCCCCACCCCAAAAAGATTGGGCCAAAGTTGTTCTGCCCACCAGTGGGCAGATGGGACAATTGCCCCTATCCACACCCCGGGGGGGCATAAAATCTAATAGATGCCAGAAAATGTAAAAAAAAATAGTGTAGTGGTGGCTACCAACCAGTATGGGCATGGTTATGCCCCCACCCCAACTGAAGGGGGTAACAGTCTTTCACCTCCCCCCCGCACACTAAAACATCTTATCCCATGGCAAGCAAGAGGACATTTGATTATTTTGGGTTTTGGTGTTACATTTGGGCCATGAGAGCTTGGCTAACTCTCAAAATCATCCCACTTGGAATGATGAGGCCTGCACTTTTTGGACTTTGGGATGCTGCCATGTAGAAAAATCCACAAGACCTAGACACATCTGAAAACTAAACATCTGGGTGAGTCCAGGGTGGTGTGCTTCACATTCACCCAGCACCATTTTCTTACCCACAATGCCCTGCAAACCTCCAACTTTGCTGGAAATCACACATTTTTTTCACATTTTTGTGATGGAACCTTCCGGAAATCTGCAGGAGTCCACAAAATTCCTCCCACCCAGCATGGTCTCATTTATACCGATAAAAAGTCTGCCCCACTTGTCAGCCTAAAAATATTTTTTTTCAAACTGCCCTTTTGGATCCGCTTTGGTTCCCCCTCAATTTCAATATGTTTTTGGCTCTTCCCTGTCACAGGCACTTGGCCCACCTACACAAGTGAGGCACCATTTGTACCAGGAGACTAAGGGGAACGTTGGGTGCTAGGAAATTTGTCCCGGTGCGGTGATCCCACACAGAAATGTGGGAAACATATTTTTTTTTAAGCTAAATTTGAGGTTTGCTGAGGATTCTGGGTAAGAAAACACTGGGGGATACACGCAAGCCACACCTCTCTGGACTCCCTCAGGTGTCTAGTTTTCAGAAATATCTGGGTTTGGTAGGTTTCCCTGTATGGCTGCTGAGCCCAGGACCAAAAATGCAGGTCCACAAACACAGGTAGTTTTGTATTTGATCATTTTGATGTTTCCAGGTAGTGTTTTGGGGCATTTCCTTTCGCGGGCACTAGGCCTACCCACACAAGTGAAGTACCATTTTTATCGGGAGACTTGGGGGAACGCTGGGTGGAAGGAAATTTGTGGCTCCTCTCAGATTCCAAAACTTTCTGTCACCGAAATGTGAGGAAAAAGTGTTTTTTTGGCCAGATTTTGAGGTTTGCAAAGGATTCTGGGTAACAGAGCCTGGTGAGAGTCCCACATGTCACCCCATCTTGGATTCCCCTAGGTGTCTAGTTTTCATAAATACACAGGTTTGGTAGGTTTCCTTAGGTGCCGGCTGCACTAGAGGCCAAATTCCACAGCTAGGCACTTTCCCAAAAACAGCTCTGTTTTCTTTGAAAACATGTGATGTGTCCACGTTATGTTTTGGAGCATTTTCTGTTGCGGGCACTAGGCCTACCTACACAAGTGGGATACCATTTTTATGAGGAGACTTCGGGGAACACTGGGTGGAAGGAAATTTGTGGCTTCTCTCAGATTCCAGAACTTTCTGTCACCGAAATGTGAGGAAAAAGAGTTTTTTTGGCCAAATTTTGGGATTTGCATAGGATTCTGGGTAACAGAAGCCGGTGAGAGCCCCACAAGTCACCCCATCCTGGATTCCCCTAGGTGTCTAGTTTAAAAAAAATGCACAGGTGTGGTAGGTTTCCCTAGGTGTTGGCTGAGCTAGGGGCCAAAATCCACAGCTAGGCACTTTCCAAAAAACACTTCAGATTTCAATGTAAAAATGTAAAGTGTCCATGTTGCATTTCCTGTCGCGAGCATTAGGCCTACCCACGCAAGTGAGGTACCATTTTTATCAGGAGACTTGGGGGAACACAGAGTAGCAAAACAAGTGTTATTGTCTTTCTCAAAAGAATTTCCTTCCAAATGTAAGAAAGTGTGTAAAAAATACATCTATTTGAAAAATGCCCGGTAATTCACAAGCTAGTATGGGGACCCCAGAAGTCAGAGATGTGCAAATAACCACTGCTTCTCAACACCTTATCTTGTGCCCATTTTGGAAATAGAAACGTTTTCTTGCTACCTATTTTTCACTCTTTATATTTCACCAAATGAATTGCTGTATACCCGGTATGGAATGAAAACCCATTGCAGGGTGCAGCTCATTTATTGGGTCTGGGTACCTAGGGTTCTGGATGAACCTACAATCCCTATATATCCCCGCAATCAGTAGAGTCCAGCAGATGTAACAGTATATTGTTTTAAAAAATCTGACATAGCAGGAAAAAGTTACAGAATAAAACATGGAGAAAAATGGCTGTTTTTTTCACCTCAATTTCAATATTTTTTATTTCAGCTGTTATTTTCTGTAGTAAAACCTTGTATGATCTACACAAATGACCCCTTGCTGAATTCAGAAGTTTGTTTACTTTTCAAAAATGTTTAGCATTCTGGGATCCAGCATTGGTTTCACACTCATTTCTGTCACTAACTGGAAGGAGGCTGAAACCACAAACGTTCTTTAAAAAGGGGGATGTCCCAGTAAAAATGCCAAAATTGTGTTGAAAAATGTGGTTTACTGATTCAAGTCTGCCTGTTCCTGAAAGCTGGGAAGATGGTGATTTTAGCACCACAAACTCTTTGTTGATGCCCTTTTGAAGGGAAAAAACCCCAAGCCTTCTTCTGCAGCCCCTTTTCCCATTTTTTTGAAACAAATTAAATTTTCACTGTATTTTGGCTAATTTCTTGGTCTCCTTCAGGGGAACCCACAATCTCTGGGTACCTCTGAAAGGCCTAGGATGTTAGGAAAAAAGGATGCAAATTTGGCGTGGGTAGCTTATGTGGACAAAAAGTTATGAGCGCGAACTGCCGCAAATATTCAAAAAAAGGCCTGGCACCTGAGGGGGAAAAGGCCTGGCAGCGAAGGGGTTAAAAGCAACCTTTTGTGTGCTTATTTTGTCACAACGCAGCTCTGTTTACCATATGAACACACAAAAAGTTGTTTTTAAAAACACATTTACATACTACTGCGATATAAACAAACAACCGTGACATAAACAAAAAACCCAAATACTACCTAAAAACAATGTAATTACAAAAGCAAACACGAGCGAAGACACACAAGCAATCATATGCTTTTAAAAATGCATTTATGTTCATGTGTGAAAGAAACAACAAAAAACAGGAATAAACAATGGAAGTAGACTGGTCAGGTTGCAAATAGCTCCAATACTGCTGAGGGCGATCGTGCTGTGTAGGAGATAAAAAGACAAAGTAATCCAGAAATCATGCTTAAAACATGGAGCCTCGTATGTTTTCAGAAGTTGGCCGGTGCTCTAGAGGAGGGCAAAACACCGGAAAAGGCATGACGTTTGCATGCCTTTCGCAAATAAAATCAAGGGAATTTTAAAAGGCTAGCCCACAAACAAATGAAAGTGATGGGTGTGACATGGGTGTGGTTAAAAGCGCACCTAAAAAGAGATTGGGATGCACTTCTGCAAGCCCAGGAGGGAGGCAGGAGATCACGCGCACAGCTTTGCTTCCTCATTATTTAGGACTGAGACCTGCTGCCCCTGACATCACTTCCCTTTGAGCATTAGTGCTTCCCTCCTTAACCCTGGAGAAGGGGAGGAAGGGGCATTGCCACATTGCACCAGCCCTCTGGCAGCACACGCTACAAGGGTGCTATCACCCAACGCTTCGGATAATGGCCTCTATCACCAGTATTCACTTCATGCTGCTAATTGATGGACAGTGAGAGGGTGAAATACTGAATGAGCCCTGCAGTGATTCTAGCCCACAGGTAACACACATACCCTTCACCAGATGTGCAGCCTGCAAGAAAATCATGGTGGTGCTTGCACTATTACCGTGTCTAGGTGTCAGAGTGCATCATAGTTATATAATGTTTCTACCAAATCTCTTGATTTGAAGTAACCTACATAGCCTGCAGTTTCCTCGTGCAATTTCAGATTTTCCCATTCTCAAGTACAAATAAATCAGTCTGTACATTATAGTGACCATACTGGGAAGTGCGCAGGTATTTTAAAACAGTTTAATGAAACAACAGAACTTTTCCAGCATGAAAGAACTTAGATTTAGTATAGCCGCATTTAAAAAACCAGTTAATTCAAGTGTAATTCGGCTGAAATAGAAGGCATAATGAAAAGAAGACTGAACAACTCCTGGCACTGAATGCGGTTCATGAAAGCATTCCAGATGCAGCACAAGAGCACGTTAAAACAAACATTGGCAAAGTCAATAGGTTTCACCTTCGAGAATTCTATTGGGTTTGTCAATGTTTAGTTGGACATGTTACATGTTCATGCACAACATGACTTAAAGTTTAAATAAAAAAGTGCTATGACGGGGCCAGCATTGACCGCATCATAGCGCTTTTAAAAAAAACTTTAAACCACGTACCGGGGAAAATGGAAGCAGGCCCCATACCACACCGAAGACACCGGCAATCTCCGGCATTTCCTGTGCCAAGACCAACCTTGACTGGGGAAAGAAAGTATGTGAGGCTCGAAAGAGTGGAAAGCAGAGTGAAAGGTGATGACAAATAGGTTTCCTGACGGAACAGAAAAACACAAACTGCACGTGAAAAATAACTGATTAGTATCCCAAGCTTATGCTGCCCAACTGATGTTTTCCTTTTTTTTAAATAAATTTTATTGCATTTATCAACACACACAACTAAACAGAGTATGGTTCTGCACATCATAAACAATGCAGTAAACATAGTCAATTTGTAAGCCTCGTAGTAATAACAGACAGGCAATCGAGCTAGAAACAAGCAATAGAAAAGGTGGCTTAATCCATAAAGTATCGTCCATACAGAGCACAATTGGACATTAGGGACAGGACAGAGGAAGGGAAAGAGAGAGAGGAGGGGAGGAGAGGGGAGAAAAAAAGAGGGGGGGTCAGCGCAGCAATCACGTTACTCACTGATGGGGTGCAATGTCGCTCTCCCCCAGAGGGGGGCCGACCACCACTCCACAATCCAGGGGATGCGAAAATCGGCTGCTTGCCGCCTAATATTCGGATCTCGAGAAACAATCTCAGGGGGGGCCATATATCTCGTGGGTGGGAGCCCTCAGGCATCAGCTCCCAGTAGGCCATTAGTTGTTCTTGGCAATACGCTGTGTCCTTCAGCCATTCATTACACCGGGGAGTCTGTTTCCTCCTCCAGCACAGTGCTATCCTACGCTTAGCCAGCAGCAACACAACTGAAGTTTTCTTAGAATGTATTAGTGCACTTAATGTTGTTCTTGTTAGAAATGGGATCTCTAGTTGGCAGACCTATACGTCTTTGTCCAAATAGGGACCACAATCCGAGTCAGGGTAAATCACACACAATCCAAATTATCATGTGCCCACTCTCCGGTGGCTTGGCACTTAGCAGTCAGGATTAACTTAGAAGGCAATGTGTAAGGTATTTGTACAATAAATCATGCAATAACACAGTGAAAACACAAACAAAAATACACCTCACAGTTTTAGAAAAATATGAGATATTCATCTGAATAAATTAAGATCAAAACGATCAAGATTTGGTAATCACAAGTTGAAATATCACTTTAGTAATAATAAGAAGAGTCTTAAGTTCTTAAAAGTAACAATTGTCTCTTGCAAGCACATGGTACCTGGTAAGCGTCAAAATTACACTCACGGAGACTGCAGAGGAGGAGATGCGTAGAAAAAGAAGGGTGTGCTTTGGATTTCTGGGCGCACACAGATGATAAGTCGATTCTTTTCCACGGGGCAAGGACTTTGCGTAGACTTCCAGAGCACAGGCCTGAATCCTCTTTGTGATGCGGGGTCTTTTGACACCCTGGGACGATGCGTAGAAATCCTGGGTGTGCAGGACGAAGTCACAAGTACTGCGTTGATCCGGTGGGTGATGCGTCACAGTTTTTGTCGCACGGCAGGCACTATGTCAATTCCTCCGGCAGGAAGTCGGGCTGCGTTGTTCCGACTCGGCAATGCATCGATCCAGTGGGCTGTGCGTTGAAGTTCTGGTCGTAACGCAGGCGCTGCGTTGATCCCCTCTCGGGGAGTCGGGCTGCGTCAGTCCGGGTCAGCGATGCAGTGATTCTTTCACTGCTGGGCAGGCTATGCGCCGATTCCAGCAGGCTGTGCATCAATTTTCACTGCACAAGAAGTTCCTTTGCAGAGGTGAAGTCTTTTTGGCCCTGAGACTTCAGGAAATAGGAGACAAGCTCAATCCAAGCTCTTGGAGAGCACTTCTCAGCAGAGCCCGAGGTCAGCAAGGCAGCAGGGCAACAGCAAGGTAGCAGTCCTTCACAGCGAAGCAGTATAGGTGAGTCCTTTGGGCAGCCAGGCAGCTCCTCTTTGAAGGTTGCAGGATCTGGTTCAAAATGTCCGTCCCAGGAAGTGTCTAAGTTGGTAGGGTCAGGGACCCCGTTTATATACCCAAAAGTGCCTTTGAAGTTGGGAAGACTTCAAAGAGTGGTTTTGAAGTGCACAAAGTCCCCTTTCAGTACAACTCTGTCTGCCAGGGTCCCAGTAGGAGGTTTGGCAGTCCATTGTGTGAGGGCAGGCCACTTTTCTTTGAAATGTATGTGTCAGGCCCTCCACCCTCCCAGCCCAGGAAGACGCATTAAGTATGCAGATGTGTGCAGGTGTGACTGAACATCCTGTGTTTGTGGTTGTATGGGTGAAATGAACAAGGAAGCTGTCAACCATCCCAGACGTGGATTGGAGACAGGCTGTAAGGCACAGAAGGGTTTTAAGTGCAGAGAAGTGTCATTTCTTAAATAGGAGTATAAAATCCAACCTCATCAGTTAGCAGGATTTTGTATTACCATTCTGGCCATACTAAATATGACCTGTCTACCCCTTTCTGATCAGAACCTACCACTCAAACAGTATATGAGGGTAGCCCTAATGTTAGCCTATGAAAGAAGCAGGCATCACAGCAGTGGCAAACGAATTTAGGAGTTTTCCACTACCAGGACATATAAAAAACACAGGTATATGTCCTGCCTTTTACCTACATAGCACCCTGCCCTGTGGGTTATCCAGGGCCTAACTCAGGGGTGACTTTTGTGTAGAAAAAGGGGAGTTTCAGGCTTGGCAATTACTTTTAAATGACAAGTCGAATTGGCAGTGAAACTCCACACACAGGCCTTGCAATGATAGGCCTGAGACATGGTTAAGGGGCTACTTATGTGGGTGGCACAATCAGTGCTGCAGGCCCACTAGTAGCATTCAATTTACAGGCCCAGGGCACATGTAGTGCACTTTACTAGGGACTTACAAGTAAATTAAATATGCCAATTGGATATGAGCCAATGTCACCATGTTTTAAGGGAGAAAGCCTCTGCACTTTAGCACTGGTTGGCAGTGGTAAAGTACGCAGAGACCTAAAACCAGCAAAAACAGTGTAAAAAAATGGAGGGTGGTAGGCAAGACGTTGCGGGTGACCACCCTAAGTCTGTCAGGTTTACCAGTTCTGTTTGAAACATTCTGTCGCAAGTGAGTGCAAATGCGCCAATCATGCATATTTTGCTTTTTGCGACTAGGGTATTTTCCAAGCAGTTTACATTTTTAAATGAAAATATAATGTGCAACCGTCAAGCACGATATAGAAGTGGTAGGAAAAATATTCTGCTGGGTGAACTCTCACGCGTGGGTGCCCTGGTCTCTTGTACATACTGGAGACCGCATCAAACAACGAGATAGAGCTATTAGCGTTGTACACTCCTAACCGGACTTTTCTTGCCACATAAAGTGAAAATGAAAAGTAAAACAGTTTCAGATTAGCAAGCCGTCGGCCTCCATGAGCAAAAAACAGGCACACAAAGCTTCGACACCTTGTCAGGTGTAGTAAGCGTTATATAATTACAATTACAAAGGGAAACAGAAGTTCGCTTGTAGTGAAACGTATCAGCAAAATTGCAATTATCCATGTAACAGGGTCGATGTCAAGCAAAGTGCTCGATTACTGCCCAGCAAGATCGCGCTGCCTATGAAATAAAGAGAAAAAGTAGTCAAAAAGCCATGTGGAAAACATGGAGCCTCGCATATTTTCAGTAGTTGGCCGGTGCGCTCAAGGAGGGGTAAACACCAGGAAAGGCATGACGTATGCATGCCTTTCACTAAAGAAATCAAGCAAATTTTAAAAGGCAAGCCCACGAACCAACCAGACTGATGGGCGTGACATGGGCGAGGTGGAAAACCCATAGAGAGATTACACCAGGGACAGAGCGCTTTGCGCCCTCGACCCTGAAAATAGGAAACATTTTTGTCTTTAAATTGACACCAAAAAGACAAAATTCTATTGTAGAGACCCGGAGATATGAATTTCTAATAATAATATTTTAGTTAAAAGTATCTGCAAAAGGTGCAAAGTGTCAACTGAGGATGTCTGATCACTCCGGACTGGGACAAAATCACAAAGTTTAGGTCAACTGGGATGGAGCGCAGGTTGGGTCCGTTGACTATTGTACCTTATGTCTTTGGTGCGCAGTCTACGCAGTATTGCTTTGCAAGGCTTTGCATCATCTGGAGTTGGTTCCAAGGATTTGCAAGGGCTGCGATGCAAGGTCCTGCATTGAGTGATGTCACTCTGTGTTAGTTCCGATGAAGCTGTGCAGCGAGGTTTTGAGAGACTTCCAGTTCACTCATGTTGGTTCTGCAGAAGCTGTGAAGCGAGGCTTTGTGTCGACTTGTGCTGGTTCTGTTAGTGCTAGCAGCTGAGTGGGGAGTCTTAGCGAGGCTTTGCCATCTTGCATCAGTTTGCATTGCTTCCGATGAGGCTGCCAGCTCTTTCTGGTTTTTTTAGGGAGATGGGTGTCCTGTAGCACTGGCCAAGGGTTCAGAGGCTCTGGGTTGGCACTTGGGAGCTCTTGGAAATTGGGTTTCTGGTTGGCAGAGGTGTGTACCCTGTCCAAGCAGGAACCACAATCATAGTCAGAGAACACACTAAAAGTTAACCTGTGCTCACCCTCTGGTAGCTTGGCACATAGCAGTCAGGCGTAACTTAAAAGACAATGAGTAAAATATTTGTACAACACTTCATACAGTAAAACAGTGAAAAAAACACACAAAAGTAACCCGCACCAGGTTAGACAAATAGAGCTTAATCAAGACCAAAACAACAAAACTCCAATAAGTAGCAGTCGAGATATGAATTTTTAGAAAATAAATGTAAAACTAGCGCTTGGAAGCAAGAAGCGCATATTGAAGTATCTGGTCATGCTGGACCAGGGCAAAGTCAAGAGTTCAGGTTGCCTGCTATGGTGTGCAGGCCGGCAACAGGAACCACGCAAGGCCTGCTGAGGCACAGTACCTTAACCCTTGTGGCAGCACGAGATGCTTCGATGATCTCCATGCAGTTGGGATGTTGGGCCAGATTTCTCCATGCAACTGCGGCAATGTGTTGGTTCTGAGTGTAATGAGCTGTTCAGAGTGCAGCATTTCCTAATGTGATGCACTAGGTCAATCGACGCTGGAGGGGGAGATGTGTTGATCTTCTCCACACAGTGGCACTGACGCGTTGGTTCTGAAGCGGGAGCTCCAGAGCTGATGCAGTGGTTCTGAATGTGATGTGCCCAATCTGTCCCTGCAACAGCAGTGATGCATTGATTCTGATCTTGCAGCACGTGATACTTCAGTACTAATCGCCATAACAGCATTGATGCACAGGTTCTGGAAGATGCAGCACTTTATACTCACTTCAAGAGCCCTGTACTGTGTTGGCACCACTTCTCAGAGCATAACTTGCAGCAAGCAAAGTCCAGCTGCTGTTTGTAAAGTGGAGAGAAGTGTTTGATGTCAGTGAGACTTCAGAACAGGAGGCAAGTCAGCAACCCTTGGAGTCATTTTGGTTCTGGGATGGAGAGAGCAAGGTCCAGTCCTTCTCACTTTCAGGCAGGAGGGCAGCCGGCAGCAGGTCAGCTCAACAAATCAGGAGTCCAGCAGAGTAGCAGCTCAGTACAGTGGCAGTCGTTGCAGCAGCACCGCAGTCCTTCTTTCTGGCAGAGTATCCAAAGGACCAGAAGTGTACTGATTTGGTGGTGTCAGAGTTCCACTACTTATACCCAATTGTGCCTTTGAAGTGGGGGAGACTTCAAAGAAGGGTCTTTGAAGTGCACAGAGGTCCTCGATTCCTGCCCTGGCTCCAACCCTACGACAGGGGAGTATGGAGCACTTTGCGTGTGGCAGGGCACTGCCCATTCAGGTGTAAGTGTCAGCCCTTTCCTCCCATCCTGCCCAGGATGGCACATCAGGATGTTGATGGCTTAGCAATTACATCTAAGCTCCCTTTGTGTGTGGCTGTCTAGAGGGAATGCACAAGCCTCACTGTCACCTCACCCCAGACGTGTATTGGAGACAGTCAGTAGGCACCAAATGGCTAAATTAAGAAAATGCTAACTTTCTAAAAGTCAACACTCTTAGAGGCAGCCCAGTATTCCCCTAGGAACTGGGTACAGACAATGTCTCACTTAAAAATGCTCCTAGAGGAATTGTTTAGATATAAATTGTGTACATAAGATTCAATCTTCAATTAATAAATAGGACAACTCCGTACTGTTCAAATCCAATATATTAATCAATAGGATTCAGGAAGCTCAAAAAATGTACAACAAATCAACGAATGTTCATCCCATAGACAACAACACTTTACATAACCCTCTAGATTACATCATTGTATCCGAACAGAAGATCCAGGAAGGGGTGATAACCCTCCTCTTGACACAGTACTGCACACTAATTGACTGGTTTTCAGTCCCAGTTCAAACAATATCATGGTCTTTCAATTCAGCTTGTCAAATGAGAGTGTAATGATGTTTCTGTCTGTGGTGGCAGTCAGAGGTCCATCAGACCATCATCAGGACTCAGTGTTGTAAAATAATACCTACATGTAAGGAAAATTAAATAAAAACAGTTTGTGCAATCAGCCAAATCACACCATGTGTACCACCTGCTGAACCTAAGAAAACACCACAAACACAGGTGTAGGCCGCCACCTACATGACAAAGAAAGTTCAAAAAGTACCTCAAAAACATAGAAAGCATGCACCACATAATACACTGTGTCAGTCTTCCAACCAAAATAACTACATTCCGATACTTACAACAGGTTGCAAAAATAGGCTCCCTGGCACACACAAGGGGACATCGACCTACAAGCCCAAGTAAACAAATCCACAAATATTTAAATATTAATATTGCTTAACTGCCATACAACACAAACTGTAGAAAAATGCTGCCTCCACTGTAGTGTACTCATACCTTCTAAATATGGGACCGCTGGTATCTGTCTCCATTTGCATCCGCTCAACCCATGTGAGCCAGAATCAAACATTGCTGGTCTTCTCTTCGTGTTTAAATAAGGAAGTGACAGGTCATGTGACATTTCCAGTGACTATGGTGGCCATCTTGAACTGGTAAAGATGCCTAACTAATACTCAGAGTTTAGAGACCGTTATAATTACGGTAAGTTTACTGTTGTGGACCTCAGCAACGTAATAAATATAGGTGGTCATTACAACCCTGGCGGACGGTGTTAAAGCGGCAGTAAGACCGCCAACAGGCCGGCGGTAAAAAAAATGGAATTACGACCGTGGCGGAAACCGCCAACAAAGACAGCCACTTTAACACTCCGACCGCCACAGCGGTACAAACAAACAGCGCGGCAGTCACCGCCAACAGACAGGCAGGAGACAATGTACCGCCCACACTATTATGACAGGCCAATCCGCCACCTTTTCCGGGGCGGATTCACTGCGGATAAAAACATGGCGGAAACTGGAATTTCGAAGGGAAAACGCTCACCTCATCACACTCCACGAGGAACGAGGACACCATGGAACCGGAACTCCAAATCCTACCTGCGATAGTCTTCCTGCTCCTGTACCAGGAGCACGAACCCCGGCGGCGAAGACCATGGTGAGTACTGCACCTACGACACAGGGGGGAGGCAAAAAACAGGGACACGCAACACGCAACACCCCCACCCCCACCCTCAACCACTACAACACACACACTAATACATATCTATACATTATAGTTACACCCCCACCCCCCCCGGAAGAATGCAAAGACAAAAGGAAATGAGTGTAACCATTGTAATATATTAAAATCCAGTAAGCAAAAATATACATATTGACACTATTAACAAAATATACACCAGGAATAGTAGTCCAGGTATTGCACCATTTATAGTCCGTGGACCACTGGGCCCAAAATGCATGGGCGAGGCCCACACTCGATACCAAAACAGAGAGAACACTGCAGGGGCATCAGATAGAAAAACAACAGGCACCTCAGGGGGAAGGGAAGGGGGTGCGCCTCAGCCGGATTAGTGCACGACGCCAGATCCACGAGGGGGCTCAATGCCCACTGTTCAATACTGGGGAGTGCAAAGCCACAGTCTCTCAAGTCTCTACAGTGGGTGGGTTGCCCACTGCTGCATCCTGGGGAGTGCAAAGCCACAGTCTCTCGTCTATACAGTGGGTGGTTTGCCCACTGTGCAATCCTGGGGAGTGCAAAGCCACAGTCTCTCAAGTCTCTACAGTGGGTGGGTTGCCCACTGTTCAATCCTGGGGAGTGCAAAGCCACAGTCTCTCAAGTCTCTACAGTGGGTGGGTTGCCCACTGCTGCATCCTGGGGAGTGCAAAGCCACAGTCTCTCAAGTCTATACAGTGGGTGGTTTGCCCACTGTTCAATCCTGGGGACTGCAAAGCCACAGTCTCTCAAGTCTCTACAGTGGGTGGGATGCCCACTGCTGCATCCTGAGGAGTTCAAAGCCACAGTCTCTCAAGTCTATACAGTGGGTGGTTTGCCCACTGTACAATCCTGGGGAGTGCAAAGCCACAGTCTCTCAAGTGGATAACAGTCTCCACTGGTTCTGGAGGGGGCCTGGTGCCCAGAGTGCTTCATCCTGTGAAGGACAGAGGTAGTGGATGCATGTCTCCACTGGTTCTGGAGGGGGCCTGGTGCCCAGAGTGCTTCATCCTGTGAAGGACAGAGGTAGTGGATGCATGTCTCCACTGGTTCTGGAGGGGGCCTGGTACCCAGAGTGCTTCATCCTGTGAAGGACAGAGGTAGTGGATGCATGTCTCCACTGGTTCTGGAGGGGGACTGGTTTCCAGAGTGCATCACTCACCCCATGTCGGTCCCAGTTGCGTCAGTGCCCCTGCCGCTCATGGGCTAGCGGTGTTTGAGTTGGCGGTGCCCTGTTCAGCAGTGCTTGATTTGGCGTGCCCTGTTGAGCGGTGCTTGATTTGGCAGAGCCCTGTTCAGCGGTGCTTGAGTTGGCGGTGCCCTGTTCAGCGGTGCTTGATTTGGCGGTGCCCTGTTCAGCGGTGCTTGAGTTGGCGGTGCCCTGTTCAGCGGTGCTTGAGTTGGCAGTGCCCTGTTCAGCTGTGCTTGATTTGGCGGTGCCCTGTTCAGCGGTGCTTGAGTTGGCGGTGCCCTGTTCAGCGGTGCTTGATTTGGCGGTGCCCTGTTCAGGGGTGCTTGAGTTGGCGGTGCCCGGTCCAGCGGGTCTTGTGCTGGCGGTCCTTCATGGCCCAGCTGGGCTGGGGCTGGCGGTCCTTCATGGCCCAGCTGGGCTGGGGCTGGCGGTCCTTCATGGCCCAGCTGGGCTGGGGCTGGCGGGGCCCTCCTGGGAAGCTGGGCTGGGGCTGGCGGGGCCCTCCTGGGCAGCTGGGTTGGGGCTGGCGGGGCCCTCCTGGGAAGCTGGGATGGGGTTGGCGGGGCCCTCCTGGGCAGCTGGGATGGGGCTGGCGGGGCCCTCCTGGGCAGCGGGGCTGGGGCTGGCGGGGCCCTCCTGGGAAGCTGGGATGGGGCTGGCGGGGCCCTCCTGGGCAGCTGGGATGGGGCTGGCGGGGCCCTCCTGGGCAGCAGGGATGATGGCGGTCTTCTTCGCCGTGCTGCTCTTCCGAGACTTGCCGGGTTTCTTGTGGCCCTTGGGAGGTGTCACAGCTGAGTCCACACTCCCACCGGGACCCCTGGGAGCGGCTTGGGTGGCTGGAGTCTTCCCCCTCTCCTGCCGGACACTGGCCAACCGCTGATGCTTCTCAGGGGGGGGGGACTGGCTGTGCTGTAGCTCCGTGCCACACTGGCTGTCCTGGTGGCCGGTGCACTCCACATACCTGTGACTACAGGCACCACTGGACCCGGAGATGTTGTGGCTGAGGTGCTACTTCGGGACCTATGAGATGGACGGGGCGGGGGAGGTGTGGGAAAAAGGTCAAGGCTGGACAGGAAAAGTTTTTGGGACACACTGGGACGGTTAGCTGGAGGGGGTTTGGGAGTGGAGGAAGAGGTGGTGGTTGTAGGAGGTGTACGTTTGGTGACTTTGGGTGAAGGTGCATGCGCTGGAGGCTGTCGTGAGGTGGATGGCTGTTGGGTGGGTGTGTGCCTGTGTATCTTGGGAGGGGGCGTCACAGACACACTGGAAGAGGACACAGGGGACGTGTGAATGGTAGTGGGGGTGGTGACTGCACGTGAGAGGGGTGTGCTGGTGGGTGTGCTGGTGAGGGACGTAGTGGCTGTAGAGGTAGTGCATGCAGGTGTGTGTGTAGACGAGACTGGGAGGGAGGAGGGAGACGAGGAGGAGGGGGACACAGTGGAGGCAGTGGATGTTGGTGTGTCTGCATGTGTGTGATGCTTGCATGAGTGCCTGTGGGATGTGTGGTGCTTATGTTTGCCTGAGCTTCCCTTGTGTGGTGAGGTGTGTGCAGGCTGGTCTGATGGTGTGCTTGGGATAGGCAGAGGCACAGGGGATTGGGTATGGGTGGAGGAAGTTGGAGGGGGGAGGCTAGACACAGGGACAATGGCTGCCATCAGTGCTGAGGCCAGAGTTTGAAAGGCTCGGTGAAGGGCTGCCTGACCAGAATGAATGCCCTCCAGGAATGCATTAGTTTGTTGCAACTGCCTTTCTACACCCTGGATGGCATTCAAAATGGTAGACTGCCCAACAGTGAGTGACCTGAGGAGGTCAATGGCCTCCTCACTGAGGACAGCAGGGGTGACTGGGGCAGGGCCTGAGGTGCCTGGGGCGAAGGTGATGCCCACCCTCCTGGGTGAGCTGGCACGGGGCGAAGGCTGAGGGGCTGCTGGGAGGGCAGTGCTGGTAGGGGGGGTGGCGGCTGTACCTGTAGATGTGGTGGGCACAGAGGTGCCCGCCACCACAAGGGAGCTCCCATCAGAGGACGAGTCTGTGTCGCTGGTGTCAGCTCCTGTCCCCGCTGTGGAGCTCCCCTCGCCCTCCGTCCCACTGGTGAATTTTGAGTCCGTAGTGTGGCCCTCCATGGCCATGTGGGATGCAGCTCCCTCGTGCTCCGGTGCCACTGCTCCTCCGCCTGATGATGCTAATGCACACAAGAACAGGGAAACCACAAAAAGGGGGGTGGGGGGAACAGAATAAAGACATGTTGAGTGCATGGATTACCGCTACAGTTGGCGGACAAGACAGACACAGAAGCCCCCTGCACTACGCCGCTCTCTTGGAATCTACAGTGCAATTCCTGGGAAATGGCCTACAAGGCTATGGACGACATCTGCACACATAGATGACACAGGGGCATGAATAGCTGTACTTGGCATTCTACAGAGGTGGGGTGGGGGGCCACAGGGCCATGCCTTACGGAGGGGCCTAGCCTACGGAACTTGCCCTGGCCTAGGGAAACCCACAGCCCTCCTCCCCCAACCAGACAACTCCACTGCACGCAAAGTCAGCTGAATGAGAGTGTACTCACCCCCTTGTGCCTGCTGTGATGCCCTCAAGCGCCCATCCAACTCCGGGTAGGCCACCGCCAGGATCCTGCACATCAGGGGGGTCATGGTGCGACGGGCACCCCTCCCACGTTGGGAGGCCATCCCCAGCTGAGCCTCCGCCGTCTTCTTGCTCCAGCGGCGAATGTCCTCCCATCTTTTCCGGCAGTGGGTGCTCCGTCTGTGGTAGACCCCCAGGGTCCGGACGTCCTTGGCGATGGCACGCCAAATATCTTTCTTCTGGTGGGCACTGACCTACATGAAATGTACAGGGGATGAAGAGAAGTCATTACCAACTGCACCGTCAAAGTGATTGGCCCCCATCCATACCCTTGCCATGTGGCACATGCACCCACCGTCTTCCATGCACGCAGAACTCTGCCCCCTTCCTTCTTACATCCAGCCCTCTCCACACAGGCATAGCCCATACGACATGCTCCCTGTGTACTTACCTGTTTGTCTGGAGGACCGTAGAGTAGCGTGTACTGGGGGAGGACCCCATCAACGAGCTTCTCCAACTCCTCTGATGTGAAGGCAGCGGCCCTTTCCCCAGACGCATGAGCCATTGTCTCTTCCAGACCGAGGTCACAGCAGCACTTGCAGTGTAGGTCCTCTCCTGTCAAAGATCAGGTATCGAGTGATTGAACAGATAGAAAATGGCGGTCACGTCCGCGGCGGTGCGTACCATCACCGCCGGCGTACATCGTCATTGGCTCCTGGGACCCATAGGGTCCAATGTTAACCAATGCAGCATTGCACCGCGGTCTGCGACTGCCTACCGCGACGGTGTACAACGCCAGCGCAGTTACCTCACATCCCATTGTCCCACTTTAGAGGTCAGGCAGCTGCCATTTCAGGGGCCCACATGGCCTAATTTCCAACTGCGTCACACATACCTAGGCCTACTCTCAACACACATACAGGCCACCTATTGTGTATGATTGGTGCTCTGGGTAAACTGTGTGTACGTACCTCTGAGTTGTTTGACTCTGTGGTCGCTGTTGTCCTTCATAGGCACCGTCCGCTGGGACATGTGAGGAGATGGCGGAATCCTCCGGTGTACCGACCGCTGGTGGACCTGTCGACAATGGAGGAAAGACATATGATAATCACCTACAGGTTTGACCGTGCCACAATCCAGGAACTGTGTACCCAGTTGGAGCCAGACCTGATGTCAGCAATCCGCCCTCCCACAGGAATCCCCCCTCAAGTGCAGGTGCTATCAGTGCTCCATTTCCTTGCAAGTGGGTCTTTTCAAACACCTGTGCCATGGCATCAGGGATGTCCCAGCCTATGTTTTCCAACGTATTGTCCAGAGTGTTGTCTGCCCTGCTGAAACACATGCGGAGCTACATCGTTTTCCCTCAGGTGGAGGATTTGCCTACAGTGAAAGGTGACTTATATGCCCTTGGACATATCCCCAACATCATAGGTGCCATTGATGGGACCCATGTGGCTTTGGTCCCCCCCCACAGGAGTGAACAGGTGTGCAGAAACCGGAAGAGTTATCATTCCATGAATGTACTGATGGTATATTTGGCAGGCCAGTACATCTCCCATGTGAATGCCATGTTCCCTGGCTCAGTGCATGACTCCTACATCCTGCGGAACAGCAGCATCCCTTATCTGATGGGTCAACTCCAGAGGCACCGTGTGTGGCTATTAGGTGAGCCCCTGGAAGCGAGACAGTGGGAATGGTTGTCTGGGGTTATCCCTACAGGTTAGTGTGTGTCTAACAGTTGTCCCTCGCCATTTGCAGGTGACTCTGGTTACCCCAACCTGTCATGGCTACTGACCCCAGTGAGGAATCCCAGGACCAGGGCAGAGGAACGCTACAATGAGGCCCATGGGCGAACTAGGAGGGTGATCGAGCGGACGTTTGGCCTCCTGAAGGCCAGGTTCAGGTGCCTGCACATGACAGGTGGATCCCTATTCTACTCACCAAAGAAGGTGTGCCAGATCATCGTGGCCTGCTGTATGCTTCACAACTTGGCTTTGTGACGACAGGTGCCTTTTCTGCAGGAGGATGGTCCAGATGGCAGTGTTGTGGCAGCTGTGGAGCCTGTGGACAGTGATGAGGATGAAGAGGAGGAAGAAGACATGCAGAACAGGGACTCAGTGATCCAGCAATATTTCCAGTGAAACACAGGTGAGAATACATTCCTGCCTACTACATGTACTTTTCAACTACTACCTCTTTACTGTCTGTCGTTTTCACCCAGTGCCTGGTCACTGAGTTGTCACTTTCCCTTACGGTTTCACAGATGTGGGTCCCAACATGTGTCATCTGCTTAGATTCCTCATGGACTAGAGCTGTGTGACATAGGAATGTTGACATTACTATTTCAAGAACATTTTGTCACTGTAATTGCAAATACACAATTTTAAAATCACAGACAGACTCCAGATCATTTTGTGCTTTAGGTGTGTTTATTTAAATGCAAAATATTGGAGGGGGAATTTAAATGGTGAGGGGTGATGGCGGAGGAGTGTCCACGGCAGAGTCCAGTCTATTAGTCTCACAGGTGCATTGCCCATATGGGCATTGGAAGTGGAGCTGGGGCAGTTTAATTATGGACAGGGTGACAAAGTGGGACAGTGGGATGACAATCAGGGTGGTCTCATTTCTTGGCGGGGGTCTTGGCATCGTGCTCTGTCTTGTTCCTGGATCTCAGGGACCGTTTGCGGGGTGGTTCTCCGTCTGCAGGTGGTGGGGTGCTGGTGTGATGGTTCTGTGGCGGGCGTACTGTCCACTAGCGCCGGCGGAGGTGGTGGGCAGTTCATCGTCCATGCTAGGGTCAGGGGCCCCTTGGAGTGCCACAGTGTCCCTCCTGGTGTTAAGTAGTTCCTTCAGCACCCCTTCGATGGTGCCCAGAGCGGAGCTGATGATTCTGAGTTCCTCCCTGAAGCCCATATACTGTTCCTCCTGCATGCGCTGGGTCTCCTGAAACTTGTCCAGTACCGTTGCCATCGTCTCCTGGGAGTGGTGGTATGCTCCCATGATGGAGGAGAGGGCCTCGTGGAGAGTGGGTTCCCTTGGCCTGTCCGCCCCCTGTCGCTTGGCAGCCCTCCCAGTTCCCCTGTGTACCTGGGCCTCCGTCCCCTGGACCGTGTGCCCACTGCCACTGCCCCCAGGTCCCTGTTGTTGTTGGGGTGGTGGGTTATCCTGGGTTCCCTGTAGTGGTGGACACACAGCTGATTGACGTGTCCTGGGGATGGAGGTATGGGCCCGCTGGGTGGGTGCTGTGCTGGTGTTTCCAGAGGGGGGAAGGTCTGTGGTGGCCTGTGCCTGTGTGAGGGGAACCGACTGTCCAGAGGTCCCCGATGGTCCGGGCTGGTCATCTAGATCCAGTTGGACAGAGGTGCTGTCATCACTGTGGGCCTCTTCTGTGGGTGGAGTGGACATGTCTGGACCCTCCTGTCTGGTGACATTGGGTAGTGGTCCTGCAGGGGTGGAAAGGCATGATTATTGCATCTGTGTGTGTCATGGTGTTCAATGGGTGGGTGACCGTGTACCCCAGTGCTAGCATTCCTGTGTGGGACCTTGTGTGATGATGGTTTAGGGGGTTGTATGGGTATGTGCAGTGGGCATGCTTTAGTGATGGGTGTCCATGCTTTGTTGTTGCATGCAGGGCTTGGTATTGGGATGGGTGGTTTGTGATATTGGTACATTTGTGAGGAGTTGGAGTGATAGGGGTGAGGGCGAGGGTGGGGGTATGTGATGCAGGTAGGGTGGGGGATGTAATAGTTAAGATTTGACTTACCAGAGTCCATTCCTCCACCAACTCCTGCGAGGCCCTCAGGATGCAGAATCGCCAAGACCTGCTCCTCCCATGTTGTTAGTTGTGGGGGAGGAGGTGGGGGTCCGCCGCCAGTCCGCTGAACCGCCAGGTGGTGTCTTGAGACCACGGAACGCACCTTCCCCCGTAGGTCGTTCCACCTTTTCCTGATGTCCTCCCGATTTCTTGGGTGTTGTCCCACTGCGTTGACCCTGTCGACTGTTCTTCGCCATAGCTCCATCTTCCTTGCAATTGAGGTGTGCTGAACCTGTGATCTAAATAGCTGTGGCTCTACCCGGATGATTTCCTCCACCCTGACCCTGAGCTCCCCCTCCGAGAACCTGGGGTGTCTTTGCCGTGCCATGGGGTGGTGTGGGTGATGTGTGGGGTGGTGTGTGTGGTGATAAGTGTGGTGATATGTAGTGGTGTGTTTTGTGAGGTGCGTGGAAGTTGTGTGGTTGATGGTGTTATGTGCCTGTGGATGCTGTTGTACTTGCTGGTGGTGTCTCTCTCTGTGCTTCGTTCTCAATTTTTGGTAGTAGGGGTTTGTGTGTGATGTGGGTGTGTGTTTTATATTGTATTGGATGTGTGGGAGTGGTGTGTGTATGTGTATCAGGTGTGTGTATTTGGAATTGTCCAATGTGGCTGTGTTTTGGAGATGTGCGTGTATTTTGAGCGCAGCGGTGTGTACCGCCAATGGAATACCGCGGTTGAAAGACCGCCGCGTGGATTCGTGGGTCGTGATAGTGTGGGCGTATTTCTGTTGGTGTGACGGTGGAGGTTTTGTTTTCGACAGTTTATCACTGACCTTTGGTGTGGCGGACTTGTGTGGGTGTCTGAATTTTGGCGGATTCCGTGCTGTGGGTCATAATAGCTGTGGCGGAATTTCGCGACCGCAGCGATGTGTTGGCGGTCTTCTGCACGGCGATAAGCAGCTTTTACCGCCAATGTTGTAATAACCGCCATAATATCCATCTAGGCCATTCGTTCCTTCCATGTTAGTAAGATACACATGCTGCCGGTCTCCCTGCTGCAGAGCATTCAAGTAGTAACATGTCACATGACCATTGCAATGACTGTGGCAACTATCTTTAAATGTACTAATGGCCCATCTAAATGCTCTGACACTAAATCCACATTCACAACCCTACTGTAGGTAGCCTCAGAGCCTAACTTATACACAGAACAAAAAGAAATGATTGACCCAACCAATTATTCTCAGGGAATTATTAGCCAGCAACCACAACAACTAATACAACTTATTGTCAGAAATGTAAGTACAGATAAACGGTACTCACAACCATCATACCATCCATAAGAAAGAAAAAGGAACAATAGATAACCATGAAAGGGACCATACCCTATCTAAGAACTGTTAGATATCGATTCAGCATCTGCAATTGCAGGCACAGAACCATGAAAGGAGGTCAAGATCCATAACCATCTATGTGGAATACATCACAATAACTGTTCCATTCAAGATAGTCCATCTACGACGTTGCCAGTATTTGCCATTCCACCTGTTGATTCGGACCCTTCTTCACTGTATCTGCAAGCCAAATCCATTGGTTCTCTTTAATGGTCAATAGGCGGTCCACATTTACACATCTTTTCAAGGGTTTTATAACATCAAGTACAGACCAGTGCATATCGTTGGGACCATGTTTCATAAGATTGTATTGTTCAACCATAGGAGCATTCACGACATTACACCGTATTTGTGATTGATGTTGAATATTTCGTTTTCTGACCTCCTTAGTTGTTTTACCAATGTAAAACAAAGAACATGGGCATTGAATACAATAAATAACATTTTAGAACCACAATTAGTGAAATGTTTCAGCTGCCAAGTTCTCTCATTTAGACAACATATTTTTACAATTCCGGTGGAAGCACATGCACTGCAGTTCCCACACGGGTAATGTCCAACCCTCGGTGTTAGCCCCCAGATGCTACTCAGTGTGCGTGGTTCTGGTTCAATGTAGGCCCTCACCAGACTGTCACTCAAGTGTTTTTTCTCTTTTGAAGGTAGATAATGGTTTATCAAGTGGAATGTCAAGGGAGGCTAACAAATGCCAATTTTTCACAATAATATTTTTAATTCCATTTGACTCGGAACCAAAAGTTGAAACACAAGTCATGCGACAGTGTCCAGCTTTCTCTTTGACCTGGAGTAAGTCTTGTCAATCGTAATACCAGGTACGTTTTAGCGATCTTTTAACCAGTCTATATGGATAGCCTCTTTTAATCAATGTGGACATTAAAGTCTTGGCTTCCAAAAAAATAGTCTTCTTTCTTGGTGCAATTAGGTTTAATTCTTACGAACTGCCCAAACTGTAAATTGTCCCTTAAATTTCTGGGATGATGGCTATAATATCTCAATAGAGTATTTCTGGCAGTGGGTTTAGTATTTAGGCCTACATACAACTCACCCTCATCAACTGACATTTTCAAATCTAAAAAATTAATGGAATGGCTATCATATTCTAGGGTAAATTTTAAGTTCGTATTTTGATTATTAATCCATTTGTAAAACTGTAGTAAATCACTTATTGGACCACGCCAAACAAGGAAAATGTCATCTATATACCGGAGCCATTTTGTGATGCAACTGCCATAAGGATTGCCCTCCTTGCAGATGGCATGCTCTTTAAAAGTGGCCACAAACAGATTCACAATATCAAGAGCAAAAATATCTCCCATGGCTACTCCCTTTATTTATGCAAAGAACTCATCATTGAACAGGAAGTAATTGCGTTCCAGTGCAATCTCAGTACAACTTGTGATAAAATCAGTGGGGACCCTATGAGGTCTTGGTCTAGAGTCAAGAATGGTGGTAATTACCTCAAGTGCCTCACTTTGTGGATATTGGTGTACACGTTTTCTATATCCATTGTAGCCGAGATGTCAACCTCAGGATTAAAAGGAGCACTTTCTATTTCAGTGATCACAGACAATCTCTTGTGCATAAATTGGTTACAGGTACAAACGGCTTGATGATTAAATCAACATATTCTGCAAGTGGTTGTAAAACTGACTAGCAGTCAGCCACGATGGGTCTTCCTGGTGGCTACTTTGTATCTTTATGGATTTTAGGTAAAACATAGAAGGCTTGTGTCAAGAGGAGAGTTATAAACCCTTCCTGGATCATCTTCTGTTGGGATACAATTGTGTGATCTAGAAGGGTTAAATACAGTGTTGTCTATTGGATGGACATTTGTTGTATTTGTTGTACATTTTTTGAACTTCCTGAATCCTATTGATTATTATATTGGATTTGAACAGTACGGAGTTGTCTTATTTGTTAAATGAAGATTGGATCTTATGTACAAAAATTATCTCTAAACAATTCCTCTAGGAGCATTTTTAAGTGAAACTTTCTAAAGGTGGCATTTTCAAAACTGCAATTTAAAATCTGACTTCACCATAAGTTGTGATTTTAAATTGTGAGTTCAGAGACACCAAGCTTGACAAACTTATCCCTTCCAGATGTAATAAGTTAATCTCTATGTTATACTATGGGAGGGATAGACCTTGCAGTAGTGTAAAAGAAATTTAGATTTCTGCACTACCAGGGTACATAAAATGTAAAAGCACATGTCCTGCCTTTTACTCACATTGCTTCCTGCCCTATGGGCCAGATAGGGCCTACCTTAGGGGTGACATATGTATGAAAAGGGAAAGTTTAGGCCTGAGGAGAGGTTTAAACTTGGCAGGTGGACATGGCAATTTAAAACCGCACATGCAGGCTCTGCAATGGCAGGCCTGAGACATGGTTAAGGGGCTACTTAGGTGAGTGGCACAATCTGTACATCTGTAATCTTAGGTGAGTGGCACAGGTAAACAAACACAAATGATGGACGGAATGCGAACCAATCCAACATTCACCCTCAGTCACAGATATAGGTTTAAATTCATCAATTCCTTTTCCCACCATGCCACCCCAGTTTGGACCCAGCCATATGAGAATAAGTCTTGACCTTGTTCCCCATAAGAACAGTCCAGCCCGAACTGGCAGGTCAGGTCCTCCCTGGACAGGAAACAAGCATCCTGGGACTGGTTTTAGGGTATTACCCTTTATCAGCCAGGCTAGCTTGAATCCAGTGGCATAGTGAGCCTGGAACCCATGTCTTGGCATACCCTGCACATTTAGGGAAACAAAAGCAGAAAAACACAAATGATGGACGGAATGCAGAACCAACCAGACATTCACCTTGAGTCACAGAATCTGGGTTTAATCCATCAATTCTTTTGCTCACCACGCCACCCCAGTTGAACCCATCCCTATGCAAATCAGTCTTGACCCTGTGCCCCCTGGGAACAGTTGAGCCCGAACTGCCAGGCCAAGTCCTCCCTGGACTGGAAACAAACATCCTGGGATTGGTTTCAGGGTATTACCCTTCATCAGCCAGGCTAGCTTGAATCTAGTGGTATAGTGAGCCCGGGAACAACGTCTGGGCATACCCAGCACACTTAGGGGCACAAAAGTAAACAAACACAAATGATGGACGGAATGCAGAACCAATCAAACATTCACCCCAGGTCACAGAATCTGAGTTTAATCCATCAATTCTTTGGCTCACCACTCCACCCTAATTTGAACCCAGCCATATGCAAAACAATCTTCACCCTGTTCCCCATGGAACAGGCGAGTCCAAACTGCCAGGCCAGGTCCTCTCTGGACTGGAAACAAGCATCCTGGGACCGGTTTCAGGGTATCACCCTTCATCAGCCTGGCTAGCTTGAATCCAGTGGTATAGTGGGCCCGGAAACAACCTCTGGGCATACCCAGCACACTTAGGGGAAAAAAAGCAAACAAACACAAATAATGGACAGAATGCAGAACCAATCAAACATTTACCCCCAGTCACAGATCTGGGTTTAATCCATCAATTATTTTGCTCACCACGCCACCCCAGTTTGAATCCAGCCATGTGCAAATCAGTCTTGACCCTGTTCCCCATGGGAACACTCCAGGCCAGACTGGCAGGCCAGGTCCTCTATGGACTAGAAACAAGCGCCTTGGACCGGTTTCAGTGTATCATCCATAATCAGCCAGGATAGCTTGAATCCAGTGGCAAAGTGAGCCCGGGACCTATGTCTGGGCATACCGGGGGCACTTAGGGCGACAAAGGCAAACAAACACAAATAATGGATGGAATGCGAACCCCATCAAACATTCACACCCACTCACAGATCTGGGTTTAATCTATCAATTATTTTGCTCATCACACCACCCCAGTTTGGACCCAGCTATATGCAAATCAATCTTGACCCTGTTCCCCATGGGACAGGTTAGCCGAAACTGCCAGGCCAGGTCCTTCCTGGACTGGAAACAAGCATGCTGGGACCGGTTTCAGGGTATCACCCTTCATCAGCCTGGCTAGCTTGAATCCAGTGGCATAGTAAGCCGGGAACAACCTCTGGGCATACCCGGCACACTTAGGGGGACAAAAGCAAACAAACACAAATGATGGACAGAATGCAGAACCAATCAAACATTTACCCCCACTCACAGATTTGGGTTTAATCCATCAATTATTTTGCTCACCACGCCACCCCAGTTTGAATCCAGTCATGTGCAAATCAGTCTTGACCCTGTTCCCCATGAGAACACTCCTGGCCAGACTGGCAGGCCAGGTCCTCTATGGACTAGAAACAAGCGCTTGGGACCGGTTTCAGGGTATCATCCATAATCAGCCAGGATAGCTTGAATCCAGTGGCAAAGTGAGCCCGGGACCTATGTCTGGGCATACCATGGGCACTTAGGGCGACAAAAGCAAACAAACACAAATGATGGATGGAATGCGAAGCCAATCAAACATTCACACCCAGTCACAGATCTGGGTTTAATCCATCAATTATTTTGCTCATCACACCACCCCAGTTTGGACCCAGCTATATGCAAATCAATCTTGACCCTGTTCCCCATGGGACAGGCAAGCCCAAACTGCCAGGCCAGGTCCTTTCTGGACTGGAAACAAGCATCCTGGGACCGGTTTCAGGGTATCACCCTTCATCAGCCTGGCTAGCTTGAATCCAGTGGCATAGTGAGCCGGGAACAACCTCTGGGCATACCCGGCACACTTAGGGGGACAAAAGCAAACAAACACAAATGATGGACAGAATGCAGAACCAATCAAACATTTACCCCTAGTCACAGATCTGGGTTTAATCCATCAATTATTTTGCTCACCACACCACCCCAGTTTAAATCCAGCCATGTGCAAATCAGTCTTGACCCTGTTCCCCATGGGAACACTCCAGGCCAGACTGCCAGGCCAGGTCCTCTATGGACTAGAAACAAGCGCCTGGGACCGGTTTCAGGGTATCATCCATAATCAGCCAGGATAGCTTGAATCCAGTGGCAAAGTGAGCCCGGGACCTATGTCTGGGCATACCGGGGGCACTTAGGGCGACAAAAGCAAACAAACACAAATGATGGATGGAATGCGAAGCCAATCAAACATTCACACCCAGTCACAGATGTGGGTTTAATCCATCAATTATTTTGCTCATGACACCACCCCAGTTTGGACCCAGCTATATGCAAATCAATCTTGACCTTGTTCCCCATGGTAACAGTCCAGCCCGAACTGCCAGGCCAGGTCCTCCCCAGACCAGAAACAAGCATCCTGGGAACGGTTTCAGGGTATCACCCTTCATCAGCCAGGCTAGCTTGAATCCAGTGGCATAGTGAGCCTGGGACCCATGTCTGGGCATACAAAGGGCACTCAGGACAACAAAAGCAAACAAACACAAATTATGGATGGCCCATTAGCAGCATTTAATTTACAGGCCCTGGGCACATGTAGCACACATTAACAGGGACTTATAAGTAAATGAAATATGCCAATTGCGTATGAGCCAATGTTACTATGTTTTAGGGCAGAGAGCACAAGCACTTTAGCACTGGTTAGCAATATTAAAGTGCACAGAGTCCTAAAGCCAGCAAAAACTAGGTCAAAAAATGGAGGGAGGCAGGCAAAAAGTTGTGGGGAAGACCACCCTAAGGCTTTCAGGTCTAACAGGGACTAAGACTTAATCTCTCTCAATGCACTTGCACAGTCCAGAACAAGTTCAATTACAGCTAGGGTGTCTTCTCTTTTGTTTTAAATGTGACATTTTCAGCTGTTTTGTACCTGTTGCTGGTCAGGTAGTCCACTCCTTTCCTTTTAGAGTCAAGAGTCAGACACAGTCCTTTCTTTGTGGAGCCTAGAGAGTGCAGCATGTGCAGTCTTTCAGAGTGCAGTCCTCTCTTTGATGTAGCCCAGGGGTCCAGCAGGGCAGTCCTTTTTTTCTTGTTTTCCAGGCAATGATCTGCCTCGTTTATCCTTCATTTATGGGCTTGAAGGAGGGGACAACCTAATCAATAGGAACTAAGCTACTTCCCTCTAGTATGGCCACTTCCTGTGAAATGTGGCAAACTTCTACCCCAAAATGCAACGTTCTCCCAAAAATCAAAATGGAGAAAATCTCTTCTTGGAGTGTGTGTCTGTGTAACCCAACCCAGAGGCCTGGCTACCAACTAACTTCACTCCCCTTCCAGCCCCTCTCCTTATCTAATTAGGGGAGTCACCCATCTGGCTAAAGATCAAGGAAGAGGGTAAGGCCTGTGTTCCATGACATCTGTTTTCTGCAGAGACCCCTGCCTTTGAAGTACAGTTTATCTACCCAGCCCCTTCCTCTCCCTGGTTTCTCCAGGAAAGAGATCTACTCTCTCCAAATGGCTGCATTGGTGCAGCTGCAGACCTCTTCACACCTACTCATGGAGCAGCTTGGCTCAGTCTTACATGGCTTGATGAATCAGAAGAGGTCTGTTTTAAGTTTCTTCAGGATAGTAAGTTGTAAAGCTACTTTCCTGTAATAGTTATATTAAAACCGACCTTGGCAAGTTATTGGGTTTAATGGAACTATTGATTTGATAGTCTGAATAGTATGGCTAGCTAGCTTCAATCCAAAGTTGGACTTCATAACATTTAATAAAGTCCTCCCAGTGTTAGCCTATGGTGCTAGAAGCACTACAATCAGGAAAAAAATACTTCGGCTGTTTTTCCCCACCAGGGCATATAAAACATCTTTTATATTGTCCCTTCTTTTCAGATTTTGCTTGCGCTGTGCTTGTGAAATCACTTGTATTTAAAAAAAAAAACTTTAAAAGGGCTTAGAGCCCGCTCAATACTTATCTTCACTTACCATTCGCTGGCTTCTATGTGGCTCCTATGTCACATTACTTACCACTGGCCGGCTCCCATTTGGCTTCATGTTGCTCTATTTACCATTAGCTGGCTCCCACATGGCTTCTTGACGGTGCAGGTACTGCTTCCAGTGGCCAGTTTCCTTCCACTCGCCGCAGCTGCATGCTTCTGATGGTACTTTTTAGGTCGGGCATAGCTGAGTGCATGCATTGCTTCTCCAACGTGTTGGTATGTAGCTGGGCTTTTAACCACGCCCACTGCACGCCCATCACTATCACTTGTTCATGGGCTTGCCTTTCAAAAGTCATTTGTTCCTGTTGGTAACTGCTTTACGTTTGTCCCTCCTTGGGGCTGTTTTGTTACCGCCTTGGCTATCGCCCCTGTTACATGGATAATTGCACTTTTGCCGATAATTTTGTCTGCGAGCGAACTTCTTTTGCAGGGCTTTGAATCGGATTGCTTATGTCAACTGTTTTATTTTCAATTTTTCTTCATTTTTTATTACTCTTTTTTTAATACTGGTCGCTTGCACAATTTGGCGAAGTGTAAATTAGGTAAATTTGCGATTAGGTAAACAATGTCTTTTTCGTGCTACTTCCCCCCCATGTCACTGCCCCCCTTTCTAATCCATCGCAGCTTGCACTAGCAGCTAAGCAGTTTATTTGTTAAAGCACTCAACCAGTGCGCATGTTCTCCAGCTGACTCCATTGTGTGCTCCTCTCCCCCGTTCAGTGCTTGTTGCTCTCTCGCTCAACAGTATACGTTCATTAAAATTCACATCGCTGCTCCGTTCCTGAAAGTGACCTCATTTGGAAAGTACCACCTTTGCAGGGCTATCCAGTCACGGTCAATCAGCCAGGCTTTACTCTGGGTTTTTTTCTTCATTTTTTTAATACTGTTTGCTTGCGCAATTTGTCCACTGCATTTCTGCAAATGACAGCAGATCTGTATCCCAGTCTCTTTTCCCACTGGTCAAGGTTTAAAAAACAATACTGCACAATATTACATTACATTTCTCACCAAACCGCATGCCTGTCCTGTATTATGTGAGCTCCTATGTGCAGGCGATGAATAGCCAGCAGCTGTGCTGGAGACACAAGACATTAAAGCAGCACTGCCCAAAAATGAAATGGATATTCAATTGCATTGACACGTGTAAAGTGAAAACCGGAGCAAGTGCACAAATAAACCTATAAAAGAGGAAAACTGCCTCATTGGCTGTTAACTAAATGCAAGTGTTATTGAAGCAGCTATCGGTTTTTGAGTGTACACTGCAGCTTCTACCTTCCTCACACTCTGACAACAGGAAATGTCTTGCTCATTTAGGAGGAGCCCGGCCGAATTACAGTCACTCACTTTTGGATCTTAAAAAGACAAGAATTACCCTGTCGCTTAGGACATATTTTAAGGTTCTCCCTGGCACACTGGAGAAAGAGAAGGGGATGGAGGTAGCAGGTCTGGGGACCCTCGAGGATAGTCCAGAAGGGGGTGTAGAGAGCAGCCTGATTTCACAGATTGAACTCTCCCCTAATAGGTTTCAGCTGCTAGAGTCTAATAATCTATGCCACAGTAGTGTTAGCAGCAGGGTCGTAAGCCAAGAGGGGGGTCTCAGACTCTCTGTTGAGGGCCCTACTATGCTCCAGGATGGGAAGCTAGCAGAGAAGCAAGGTGAGGATGTGGTCCAGCAACATGAGGAGGTAGTACCCACTCAGTGACAAGCCTTAAGGGATGAACCTCTTGTCCTATCTATTGCAGGGATGATTCGAGACTTAGCGGGGGAGGTGAGATGAGGTTTTGAGACCTCAAATACTAATCAAAAAGAGATAAGAGGTTTATGCGAAACTCTTGGGCAAAAATTGGATGATTTAGCCGAGCGGATGGCTGCTCTGGAATTTGAGGTTTCTGATCTGAGAAGAGTTACAGAAGAAAATAAGGAGGCGATTCGTCAGGTGAAACTGGGAGAGGAAAGTCTGCAAGCGAAGCTTGTAATAATGGAGACTATAATGAGGAGGAACAACTTGAGACTCTTGAGAGTCCCAGAGGAACTGGAAAAGGGGGATTTGAAAAGCTTGGTAGTCCGTCTAATTAAGCAAGGTACCCGGATCAAAGAGGAGGAGGAAGTCTTATTAAAAGATATACAGCGAGTACATAGAGACCCTTTTAGGAAATCTGCTAACAGGGATATACCAAGAAAGATACTGGTATGCTTCCATACATATGCCATCAAAGAACGGATTTTAGCCATGGCATTGAAGAATAAGACTTTAACAGCAGAGGGTATCAGTTTTGAGATTAGATCAGATTTATCTACTAGATCTCAGGAAATTAATATGATCTCCCATTTTGGGTTACACAACATCATGGGAACAAAGCAAAGGTACACTTTTAACAACAAGAAGTATAAACATCAATCTAGGATTGATTATGTGTTAGTTGATGGGAGAGTGAGAGAGTGTGTAGAAGAGGTTTTCCATGTTGGAACCCATTTGTCAGATCATTCAGCAATGAGTCTGTGCTTTAATTTCGGTAGGAGTGTTAGGCAGTCTAGGTGGACATTAGACAGGACTCTCCTTCTGGATGAGGCTATTGTGGCACATTTGAAGAAGGATACGGAAGAGTATTTTAGGCCAAAGTGAGGGTTCAGCGGCACCAGAGGTGGTTTGGGATGCATATAAGGCCTTTTTGCGGGGTAGATTGATAAGGGCAGCCTCTTTTAAAAGGAAAGTGTATAAAAACAAGATTACAGGTTTGGAAGAGCTTATACAGATAGCAGCGGAACAGTTACTAGGCAAGGATGGTCATCTAGAAGAAAAGGAACAATTAGTTAAAGTACTCCAAGAATACCGCAATGAACTTGTAGCGGAACTAGATAGAAGAGTCAAGGAGAGATGTGAGGCTAATAAGAAGAGCTTTTTTAAATATGGGGAAAAATGCGGAATAATACTAGCATGGCAAATAAAATCGAAGTTGACGAGGAACAGAGTGGTGGAGATTCAGGGGGAGAATGGAGGGGCTTCTTGTACAGGGAATAAGGAAATAGAAGAAATGTTCTGGGAGTACTTTTGGGATCTTTATGGAGAAAGGTGGAACGTACCCCCAGGGCAGGTCCAGGCCTGGTTGCGGGGTGTTGAGCTCTTCCCTCTGGGTAATGAGGATGTGGAGAGAGGGAACCTGAATGAAGGAATTAGGCGTTATGAGGTGGAAGGAGTGATTGCTTTGGGGAGATCGGGGAAGGCGCCTGGTCCAGATGGATTACCTCTGGAAGTGTATAAGGTTTTAGGAGACAGCATAATTGAGGTGTTGGTAGGGTTGTGTAACTCTATTTTTAAGGAGGGGGCAGGGTTTCCTCCTTCTTGGAGGGAGGAAACGATTACTTTAATAACTAAGCCAGGGAAAGACCCTACACAGTGTGATTCATATAGGCCCATCTCCCTGCTGAATAGCGATTATAAAATCTTTGCAAAAGTCCTGGCAAATAGATTGGGTAAGCTTCTTGGGAAATTGATTCATGCAGATTAAAGGGGGTAGATATTTGCAGGAGTTGACACATGGTTTGATAGGGACAATAGATCTAGTGAGCATGTGTAAGCTTCCTCTCGCGGTAGTAATGATTGATGCTGCTAAGGCATTTGACATGGTTAATTGGCCCTTGCTGGACACGCTTTGCGAACACTTTAACTTGGGGGATAGGTTTATAAGGACACTACGGATGACATATCATGATCCAGTGGCAAGAGTTTTAGTTAACGGTTCCCTAACCGGCCCAGTCAGGATTGAAAGAGGGACTAGACAGGGATGTCCGCTAACTCCCCTGTTGTTTAATTTATACACTGAACCTTTGGCTAGTATAATTAGGCACAACCCTTTGATACTCCCTTTCCAGTGTGGAAGCTGGTATAAGAAAGTAGCGTTATTTGCAGATGATCTGTTGGTTTACACGAGCAATTTAAATCAATCCCTACCCGTTTTGGAAGAATTGATAACGGAATTTGGGGGGATGGCGGGGTATACAGTTAATAAAGATGAAACTGGGGTCATGGTTTGAAACATACCTGAGGTCACCGCTCGGGGGAATGTTAAGATAAGTAGAGAGGTGAGGTATTTGGGTATTACGATAACAGAAGACCTGGGGGTGACTGCATAAAGAAATTTTGGGAGAGTTATGATTGAGGCAAGTAAACAGATGTGGGTTAATCTGCCACTTACGATCTTAGGTAGGGTCAACTTGGTTAAGATGATGCTTTTGCCGAGGGTGCTGTTTATTTTCAATGCACTACCTTTAAGATTTGATAAAGACTGGATACATAAATTTCAAGACAAGATTGGCAGCTTTATTTGGGGCAACAAAAGCACTTGCATTGCGTGGAAAAAGCTGAGGCGGAGTAAGGAAAAAGGGGGTCTAGCACTACAATTGAATGCTTGGGCAACTTTTATAAAGAATATGAGGAAGGCTTGTAGTGGTGCTGCCCCATCTGATTTTAGTTCACTCCTAAAGGAAATGCAAGTGGCAATGGTTGCAGAAGAGGGCTTTCTGTACAAATTTGGAGACCCTAAATTTTTCAAGAAGGTGAGACTTAGAGTACTAGCTGATTCGGCTAAAATCTGGTATGAAATAAGGAGAGGTATAAACTTGCCTTAGTACAGTAAATGGTCACTCATATGGAACTCTCCAGGGTCTCCTGAATGAACAGAGGATATTTTAGCTGTTTCATTGCGGGAGTCTGGGTTGTTGAAATGGGGCCAGCTATGTACGGAAGAAGGTTTGATCCTCTACAGTGAACACTTTTAAATGCCACAACAGGAAATCTATCCAAATTTAAATACTGGCAAATAAGGAGTTGGGTGATGCAAGTCAAAGGAGGAGTGGGCAGCACAAACCCAGTGGAGGAGCTACTACAGGAGGAGAAAATCAGCAAAAAAGAACTATCAAGATGGTATTGGACCCTCCTGGATACGCTGGATGGTGATTTTGTGCTGCCGGAAGATACTTGGAAAGATCACCTCCCAGGAGTGCAGGTTACAGAGTTGTGGCAAGTATCAGTAGCTTTGTTGTATTCTGCAGTCAAACCGGCCTGTTTAAGAAGGAATCATCTGTTTACAATTCACAGGCTTTTCTGGACCCCGGAAACTGTCAAGGCTGGAGTCAGGCAGTAATATATGTTGTCGGAAGTGTGGGGCTGAGTCCGTAGGGGACCTGCATATGTTTGCAAACTGCCCCGGCCTCCATTGCTTCTGGTCCGAGGTGGGTGAAGCTATTAACCAGATCTTGCTTATGGAGTGTGAGGTAAGCCCTTCCTTGATCATCTTTGGTTGTTTTCATAGAGATAACAGGATAAAAAAAGACTGCACTAAGTCGCTGTTTTATATGATCTTGTTGGCCAGAAGAGAGATATGTAGAAAGTGGATTAGCCCACTCCCCCCAACCTTTGAAGATTGGAAGGGTTCTTTATTTTATAATCTAGCATGTGGCACAAGAGAAGGGGGAGTTAATAATCATTCTGGATTTTGGAAGTCGTTAATTAACTGGTTTGCAAGGTAGTAAGTTGTAGTCGGTCCTATGATTATACTCTTAGAAGTCCAAGAAATGGTACACCTACTGTTTCGGAGGGTTACCTAGCCCAAGGATGGACTTTTTCCCAGGTCTGGGCGTCTTTGCGATAAACTAGTTAGGCATTTGGAAGCGGCCGAGACCAGGGAATTAAGGGAATGAGGACAAAAAAAAAAAAACAGGAAATGTCTTGACTAAAGAATGCATGAGCCTGGTTCTAAAGACTGTAAGGGAACCAGACACAGATCATCAGTTTAGCAATCCCTCTGACTATGAAAGTAGCCATACAGCAATCTCTGCTCAGTGAGCTAAATGCTTGTATTGACATGTCAGCTACCGTTAACAAGCTTCACATTTGGCAAGGTAAACACAAGGGTTTTGCCTTCTGAGGTCGATAAATAGAGTGCTGCTAAATTTGGCATTAGTAACACGTTATTTATACTTCCAATAAATGTCATATTATGATAACTCTCATTATATCAGGTTAATGTAATATTAAAATACTGGTCCAACAAAACCTTCCAGTGAAAATATTTGTATGCAATTAAACAATAAAAAATGGCAAAATTATTGACTCACGAGTGAACACCTACACTACGACCACAGCAACAAAAAAAAACTACCTCTCGCAACGGTGAGACCTATTGGCTTTGCCAATGCTTGTTTTTTAATAACCCTCTTCCCCCCCCTCCCTTCACTCCCAACTTTCCATCGTGCACTTTGTTTATGGATTCCTCATATGGAATGCACAGTGTGTGTCATCAGCACATCACCGTACTGTTGCCCGGACTACACACGTCCATGCCATCGCCCGTGCTTTCAGTCGCTGCTTGCGTGATGCTGAAGGGGCGGGGTGGCGCACGGGGGAAGGGAGGGGATTAAAGAGGGAGGAATGGGGGATTAAATTAAAAAGAAAATAAAAAAACACTTAACTGTGCCACTGCCCTCACCTCTGCACTGCTCCTCTCCCACGACTGCAGGCACAGTCTCCCAGCCTGCCCTGGGCCAATCCTGACGCTGCTCAGAGCAGTGTCAGGATTGGCTGGGAACGCCCAGCCAGGGCGCTCCCAGGCAGACTGGGAGCCTGTGCAGGCTCTCTCCAGCCCGGCAACGGCCGGCCAAGCACACATGTGCTCTGATGGGGAGTGCTGAGCACTCCCCCTCATTGCTTGTCACCGCTGTGGCCCGCTGCTTTTCCACAAAAACGATAATAAACTAAGTTACGAAGGAGCCGCCCCTGCATGCTTTACATATTAAAGCACTCGCTGTGCTGGTCGATAAATAAGTGTTGCGCGGGAGGCAGAGCCCAGTAATAACAATAAGTTGCCACCAGACGCGATCCATCTCTGTTAGTAACTGTTTAAAACAATGCTTCTCGGTGATGGAGTATGAGCTGCCTTTTATGACTTTTCTATTGCTTCTGATTTTTATAGCAGAGTACACAAACTAAGGGGCTGATTTAGATTTCGTCAGACGGTTACTCTGTCACAACGGTGACAGATTTCCCGTCCCATTATTTCCTACGGGATTTATATTATGGCAGACGGGATATCCGCCACCTTTGTGACGGAGTAACCCATCCGCCAAAAACTAAATCAGGCCTTAATCACTTCAGGAAGGACCTGGGCGCACCTGTGGCAGAGTCTGGGATCCGTGAACCACAGATAAACGCTTTTACTTGTTACTTGCATAAACGTATTATTTTTCAGTTTGTAAAGCGCTACCTGTTGCTTTCTGGTTTCTTCGGAGCACTACTCTTCATTTGGTTCAATACTCAAATTAGTAAATAGGAGAACCGAGAACATAAGAAAAATGAACCAGGCATCTCAAACACTAGGACTAACGTTGAAGGCTCAGCTGTACAAACAAGCCCATTCACTTGAAATCTTCGTTATTAATTTAAGGTTTGATGAAGGCATTTTGTCCTATCCTTGTTCTCAGAATCTTCATTCCGGTTAAGGGCTCTTGTGATCAAATGACGGTTGTGTACCATCAATGACGGCACATAGTCATGATTATGATGTGCTTGGACATGGCCTGAAAGTGCTGCACTTGTGACTTCATGGTATGAGGTTCGCAGTTCACACTTAGCAAAGATGACCAGGGACATAGAGACCGTGAGGAAATTCTGCCCATCAAGTCTGCCTGTGACAAAATGAAACAAGCATTTGCAATGCAACGGGTCTCGCATTTGCTCGAGTTAGAGCTATAAGCGTTGTAAACTCTTAACCGGACGTTTCTTGCCACACAAATAAAAAAAAAAAAACGAAGCTGCATTTTACATAGCGCGATCGCGCTGCAATTGAAAATGGAAAAACAGAGCGTGATCGCGCTATGTAAACCCCAGAGCGATCGCGCTGTGTGGAAAATAAAAAGATAAAGTAGTCCGGAAACAATGCTGAAAATATGGAGCCTCGTATGTTTTCAGTAGTTTACCGGTGCTGTGTAGGTGGGCTAAACACCGGAAAAGGCATGACGTATGCATGCCTTTCACGAATGAAAGCAAGAGGATTTTAAAAGGCAAGCCCACAAGCCAATGAAAGTGACTGACGTGACATGGGCATGGTTAGAAGCGCAAAGAGAGATTACTGCAGGGGACAGAGCGCTTTGCGCTCGCCCCTAATGAACCAGGCATCTCAAACACCAGGACTAACATTGAAGGCTCAGTTGTACAAACAAGCCCATTCACTTAAAATCTTCGTATTAACTTTACACTCAAAGTAGGCCCATTGCGCCCCTGGATGGCGGAAAAGAATCCACCCCTCTTACACTGGCGGTTGTTTACATCCGCTTGCCGGGCAGAGTACTAGCAGGGGGTGCTCCAGTAACAACCTGGAGGTCTACCTCGTACCACTTTTGCAGAGCAAGAAGGCTGCTTGCGGGAAGGACTCCCAGGATTCCAGGGTTATGCCTCCAGCTGCATCTCTTCGGCCAGGAATCACAGAGCCCACTGCGTTGTCTTCTTCAGCATATGCAGCTGTGCATGCTACCCTGCAAATTAGCCTGCATTCAGGGCAGGCCATCCAGATCGTGCAATAAACGTCCCCTTGTGCAGTGAAACTATTTTCTTTGACATATGCCGTACTCAGGCTCCAGAGACTGTTATCCCAGCCCCCAAGCGTCCACTTCGCACTACCTGTGCTGTCGCAGCTTTGGTGGGCCAGGGCCTTGGGGCAAAACGTTTGGTGGTGCCCCCTAAAATAGGAATTCTTATTTACCTCGGAAGGATGATGCTCACCAAAGAGGCTGCCATTTCATCTGAAGCATCCACTGTGAAGAGTTTCTATCAGCTATCTGCCTCCGCATGGTCTTCAAGCCTTACTATATTCTTCTGCCTCCCAGGCACCACAGCGTTCCCTAGGGGCCACAATTCCACACCATCAGGACTAGGCAATGGGGAGGAGTGCACTCCAGCGTAGGACTCAGTTCACTGGACCCTGCTGTGACAGTGTATATAGTGATTGTTTGCTTTAAGTAACAATTGATTTCTTAATGTTAGCGAGTAACGTAGTGCGGGGTTACATTCTATGGTGTCTAGTGCTTAAATGGCAATTGAATACAGTGTTAAGTATTGTTCCAGGCATTGTGTATTGCCAGGCCTGTACTCACTTACCTTGATTCAGTATCCCTGCCACTGACATCCCATCGTTTTGCACAAAAAAGGTTTTGAGCACTGATGTGATTGAAAATCACCCACAGATATCAATCGCCAAGTTGGAAATCAGTGTGAGGCCCTTAGCATCAGCCCGTTTCCTATCCAGAAGCATTTCACTCCCTGGATGAGTCACAACCTAAGTGAGTGAAGTCATTCTTTCCCGTCATCCCCCGAATTCTCACTACATTCCTGTTACATGGGTTAGAACAGACCGCCCTCGAATAAATATCTAATGTAACCTTGCCAAGAACCAGAATAGTCAACAATTCCATCTTTCTTACTTTTATAGTGCAATACTTCACATCAATTGCATGGCTGTCACATGGACGTCAATTCACCAAAATGCCAGGGGGAAGCAGAAGTGACATCACGCGCCATTTGACCTCCATTTTCACTCACAGACACATACTTACACATACACACAAATATCCACACTACACATACACACACTCTCACATGAACACACTCTCGCCTTCAAGCACGCACACAACGTACATTTAAAAGCACATTTACTTACCTCAGCTGCCATGGAAGGACATATTCACATTTCTATTACACATACTGAATAATGTGTTATGGTTCACTAATAGTGTAATAAAAAAAAACGAAGGGAGCGGAGCCCTGACTGACGTCCATAAGGACCGTGTTCCTACACTGAATTTGCCACCTCTGAAGCCAGGGGTTGCAAAGGCAGGGCCGGAGGTTGCAAATGGCAAGCCAGGGGTCGCAGCTGCGAATCTGGCGGCCCCTACTTCACTAGGCCGCCGTTTCACAAACTAGTCAACTGCATCCTGTTTTCGCTTCATGCTTCCATTCACTTTTCCTACAAGAAAGGCCACTCCCTCTCCACAGCGTTTCACCACAGAAAAGGCCAGGAGCAAAGTAGACTTGAATTCATCACTTCACTTCAAATCTTTACCGCAGTTTAATGAGATTAGCTTTCCCCCAGACGATCTCCGCATACATGACCTGGTCATTAGTGCTCCTAGTTATCAGTTAAAGCCCCTTCAGCAGAATCTTTGCTGTTTGAAGTGTTCTAAAATGCAGTGAAATGTCTGAAGCTTGAGATGATACAGTGTGTGAGTTCTCCTAACAGGATATTCCATTAGGGTTGTGTAAGAAAGGAAGGAAAGGTTTTAGCTAAGCACAAGTGGAAACCAGGGTCCATTTTAATTAAAGTCCCGGGAGCGCACCTGGGCTTGTGCCCATTTCTTCGCTCTCGTGCCAGTTTCGGAATACAGAGTACACATTGAGAGGCCTACTCACTAACTGCATTTTGTGGTATGCAAAATACTACTAAGGTAGTGCTCACGTACTATAAAATGCTTTTCACAAACGTGTGAGGAAACCTTTGCCTCTCCTATCTTTTCTGAATAGCGATCTCCGCCAACGTGGCAGAGATTTCCACATACATAGGTCTACAAGCATTACAGACCAAAAAACGGAACTTCTAGATTACTTTATAATAGTTTATAATCTAGTAATCTGTCATTATAGTTACTACAGCCCTAAAGCCACAAACCCAGCTTTGTAGTAAATTTAGCATCATCCATGAGCACTCACAAGTACTGCACTGCAGCACACTCCCATAACGAATTAAAAAAAAATGAGATCAGGACAGGCACTTGATATATTATCCCATAGGAAATAATGCTAAAATAATTAAAATATTTCAATATTTAAATTATATATATATGTGTGTGTGTGTGTGTATCTATATTTATCCATATATATATATATATATATATATACATATATATATATATATATATATACACTCCAGAATGCTGCGGTTTGCCAACCTGTGTCTAATTGCTGGTGTTGCACTTAAAGGCACTACGGCTTTCAAATTGCCACAGGACTTTCGCCAACCTGAGAAAGAGATGGCACACGAAGACAGAATGTAGTATATGATGTACACTTAGGGCCTCATTACGAGGCTGACAGTCTTGAGACCACCAGCCTCTCGTTGGCGGTCAGTACTGCCGCTGCTGTGGCAGTCCGACCACCACATTAAGAGCCTGGCGGTCATATAGCCAAGGTTCCGCTGTCTCCGCCAAGCTCGGTGACCCCAACGGTTTGACAGTGGGTGCAGGTCGGAATCAGCCAGGGTGGCGTTGCATGCAGTGCCGCCCTGCTGATTATGACCTGGTTCTCCGCCAGCTTTTATAGACGGTATCACCGCCATGAAAAGGCTGTCGGAGAACAAGTGCAGGGGGCCACGTGGGGGCCCTTGCACTGTCCATGCACTTGGCAAGGGCAGTGCAGGGGTCCCCCTGCCCAGCACCCTGCTGTGCAGACAGTGAACATTGCGAGGGTGCTGGTCCACCCTGCAGGCGAAAGCATTGCTGCCAGAGACAATGCTGCCACCACTTTCCTGCTAGGCTGACCTCAGTGTCTGCCAGTCAGCCTAGAGGGAAAGTCTTAATGGGTCTGGCGGGAAGGTAGCCAGTGTGGCGGCAACCTTCCTGTCAGAAGTTCAGCGGACGGAAACTCCTAATGAAGCTCTTAATATTTTTGTCTATTTTCATTTATTCTTACAAGTTTTGAGTATGCAAATTCTTTGTTCCATTTGGAATCTTTGGTTCCGAGGTGAGAGTTAGAACCTTTGGTCCTTCACTCTGGCAAGCAGCATCACCGTGAGTCCGTTACTTTTCTACTGAATAAATCTTTCTAAACATTTGCTGCTTGTGCCTTCCTCTTCATTTTGTCCTTACCCAGAAACCACATTATTAGTTCTATTTCACGTTTGAGGTACATGCGAACATTCTCTTTTTGCAGGACTAGCTGAAAGTTGGGGAACTGAAGTAATATTACCAGTAGAAATGGAAGTTGGTTTCGGTATTTTCACAATCAATGAGTTTATGTGCTAATACTACTAAGGTTAGTACTAGATCTGACTTTAATCACAGTCAATATATATACATGTTTTTGGAGCCTGAGAGCTCACAATTTGGTCCCTGTTTTGCATTTAGAGGTTTGGATATCATTTGGTGATTCAAGGACTAGTGGAGATATTAAGGTACCTTCCCTCTGACTGGTGTTGGGTGATATAAAGGTTTTTCTTACATTTAGAAAACTGGTGACTTACTATTATACTTGTATTAAAACTGTTCCTATCACCTACATTTACTAATTCATTCTTCTATCAACTTGTAACTATTGACATAGGGTGTAGGTTCTCTTTTGCACGATCTCTGACTATTTTTGATACACTCTTGGTGAGATCTGAGAAGCTTTGCTTATCTATTTAGTTTTTGTATTTTCTATCAAATGTTATATTTTATATTTTAATTATTAATACAATGTTTCGGATTGTGATTTATCAGCCTTGAAGAAGTCCAGTTTTGGACGAAACACGTGTCGGCTGATGCTAAATGTGGACTCAACATACACCATCCAGTCCCACTGACTTAAAGTTTACTTTTGTGATAGTCATTCGACAGTGGATTCTTAATGTATCAGTTTGTATTATGTCATGATTCCTATTACTTTGGATTTTCATTGTATTGTTTAGTATTGTATGTTATGTATTATTGTCAATATTTTTTAAATAAATATTATCATTGTACGATATTAAGAGAACCTACATCACTGAGGCTAACGACAATATAGGAGTATAAATATACTTTGGATTTTCTATCATTAGCTATACAGCCATTATTGGCTTCCTACGATCGGTGCTTCAAGAAGAATTGGTGTGCTCCGCTAAAAAAAACTTTTTTTGGACCACATCATTAGTACCAGGAGTGGGGTTAAGGTTAGGACAAACCTTTGGATCTCATTTTGTTGAAGACCCACTGCCTGAGCCATTTGATGTTGGGAGCCGTAACAACAGCCGCCCAGTAGCATAACAAAACTTGAAGGCCACCCTCCCTGCAAAGTACATGAAGGGGGGCCCCCTCCTCGGCCCACCACCTGCCAGTTTTTCTGAGGTGGCCACCTGGAGGTCGGCCCCACCCCTGGCACCGCAGGGGCTGCGGGGTTTATGTTACACAACTGCAACCACCACTAACAAGCCTACAAAATAAGTAATTAATTTTATATTGTCAAGTGCATGGTGCTCACTTTTTTCCTAGCATTCTGTTGGGAGTATTGACTGCCTGTTTTATTCCTTTCAGTTAGCCTGTCCACCAAGGCAATTTTTTAAAGACATCCAATCGCACACTGCTCACTTTAATGTTCTTCGGCTAGGGAGGCTCAAGCCTTCTGCATTCACTTTGTGTTCTCCCTCAAACCATTGTTGTGCTGAAGATTGTTGCCATTTCTCGCGAGCATGTCCGTGGTGCCAGAGGTTGGTTTGCTTGCTCTGCTACTGTTGCATCGCACTGTGCACGGACCATTGTTGCACTGAAGACTGCTGCAATAACTCGTGAGCATGTCAGTTGTGCTGGAGGCTTGCTCACGCTGCTACTGCCACATTGCACTGTGCAATGGGTCACCTGTCCTAGCTGTAGGCAGGAAGCCTCTCTGAAGGACTGTGGGATATCGCACGATTATGTGATGCGTATGGAGGTCACTTTTGGGTGGGCTGTTCTTTCTTCATTGTAACTGCACTGCTGGACTATTTCCACGAACTTTCAATATTTTGTTTCAGCAACCATTTCAAGTTGGGCTATTTCTGGAATAGCACCGAGAATTTTCACAATTTTCATTTTATTTTTCATTATTTGTTTACATTACTGATTATTCGAATTTACTCTTTACAACTTTATACACTGGAACTATATTTGAGGTTAACTATGTTTATTATATTCTCAAATTTTGTTTGGTTTACTCAGGGCTACCAGTCAAACCATGGTACAACCACCACCATTTTTACAAAGACATGGCAAACCAGAAATTTAATCGAAACAATCGATATGCATCTTCAAGAATTATTTATTAGCCATTGATGCACTTTAATATGAACCTCCCAGGAAATTGGCCTTATTATTTCAACACCTTGGTATAGCTGGCCAACATGTCTGTGATAATCGTCCTAATGCACCTGCCTCTGTAAGTGATGGAGATTGGAATCTTTATCTGGAAGCCAAGGAAAAAAAATAAAAAAACAATTTGAAGAAGCTAGTTGACGCCTAGTAAGACATACATTTTTTTTAACATAAACAAAATGATGATAAATCAGTCTAGTGTTCTGGCTTCAGCATGGAATTTGAGAACTCTGCAGATATATGCACATCAGAGATTAGTTTGTTTTTAACTGCTTTTCAAAGAGAATAGCAGTTTGTCAAAAGAACTGTTTAAAATTGTAAAAGAGATTGTCCAACCCAACTGTCTCTCCCAAACAATCATTCTCACAAAAGATCACTGTAAGGACATTGGAAATGTCCTTAATGATAAAACTAGAACATCTACTCATCATTTGATACTCAACCTTCTCTGGAAGAGCTCATGTTGGAAGAATTGGACCCACATCCAGAGAGCGTAACCCATTTGGATGCTTTTGAAAGAATTACAGAGGAACAAGTGACGAAACTGACATCGGAAGTCAAGTCAGGATCCCCTCTAGACCCCTGCTCTCATTTCATTTATTCCAAACTATCTGCTGTATTGAGTCCATTTTTTTACCCATGTTTTTAATCAATCTTTGACAGAGACAAAATACCTAGATTCTTGGAAGCAGGCATTAATACTACCTTTAGCCAAAAAGTCAGGATTTGATGTTTCCCTGCTTGCTAACTACCATCCTATATCCCTGCCTTCATTCATTTCATATTAGTGAAAGAGCAGCTAACTAATTTTTTTAGAAAACAATAATCTGCTGGGCTCCTCCCAAACAGGTTTCTGAACGGAAAATAGCACTGAGACCACCCTTTTGACTGTCCTGGACGATATCTTGTCAGGGCAAAGCCGCAGCCCTGATCTCACTTGACCTCTTGGTGGCTTTTGATACCTTCTTGCATAGTCGGTTGACCAGGAAACTCCAGCTGAGTACCATCAGATCTAGATCCTATCTATCCATATGCAGAGTCCATTAGGGTTTTTCACTGAGATGAACTCTTTTTAATGTCAATGTTTCCTCCCTAGCAAAAATTGTAAGGAAATGGGGCTGTAAGATCTGTTCGTACATGGACGACACTCAGTTAGTTATCTCCGTGGGGGAGAAACTTGAGGCAATCTGACCAACTGCCTCTCAGAAGTTGCAGACTGGATGACAGGGCATTGTCTTAAACGTAATGCTGAGAAATCTAAAATCTTACTATTAGATGGTGCTCATCTAATGTGGGATTCATCCTGATGGCTTACATCTCTAGGAGAAGCATAAATTCCCATGAAAGCGGCAAAAAATCTTTGAGTCATCATTGATGACTCACTCTCAATACAGGAACAAGTTATGGCCACCTGCGGAAAATGCTGTGGCACCCTCAAACTACTGAAACAGCTGTTCAGGTGGCTACCGTTTGATTGGCGTAAAACGATAGTTCAGGCATTGATAACCAGCAGACTGGATTATGGCAATGCACTGTATGTGGGTGTTAGAAATGGGGTTTCTGGTTGGCTAGGGTATGCACCTCAGCCAGGCAGAACTTACCCACTCTAGTCAGGGCAAGGGAGTTACACGTCCAAGATAACCCCTGCTCACCCCCTTGGTAGCTTGGCACGAGCAGTCAGGCTTAACCTGGAGGCAATGTGTAAAGCATTTGCACAACACACACAACACATGTGACGCAATATCCCCACCACAAAGGAAACACAACACCAGATTATATGAAAATATACTGTATTGTACACAACGTAATTATCAGACCAAACATCACGCATCAGTACTATCCTGCTACCTTAGCAGTTGTCAGAACGTTACACATTAGTTACTCTGCAAACTAGCAGTAGTCACACATAACACACAGGTTACTCAGTATTCTGCAACATAAGCAGTAGTCAGGAAACACGTTATCATATTAGAACACTTGCCATAAGAATATCACAAAACGCCCATAGTAGGAACATTAGAAAACATATGGCAAGTTAGGGAAACATATTAGCAAGTCATGCCCATAAAAGGAACATTTGCCCATATATGTAAAAACATCATCACACATCAAAAACAGGTAGGCAATATATCAATCCACTAAAGTCTCTAAAAGGAACTCCCGAGATATATTGTCCCTGTAAACAGTACCTGAGTTGATGAAGCAGGCACCTCCAGTGCCTAAGACAAAGAAGGAAGGGGCCCCCGGTGCTCCTCTGCGCAATGGGGGGCCTCCTTAAATTCGGGGGAAGAGGGTGGCAGCACGCACCCCCTCTGCACTACTGACGGGCCCCTCCTTGGACCCGCGATCACTTGGGGCCCCCTGGGCCTCCACTGGCCCTCACGTGGGGGGGGCCAAGGTCGCCCAATACTTCTATGGAGGAGGGGGACGCCACGCACCCCCTCCGATTCATGAGCGGGCCCCTCCTGGGACCCGCAAACCTCATAGGAATCCCCCCCCCGGGCCTTGACTGGCCTTCCACAAAGGGGGGGAGCCAAACAGATCCCAACTGGCCTTCACAAGGGCCAAATTCCAGGACCAGTGGTGCAGGAGGCCTCTGGGGAGGCTTCCGCCCCGCCCGCGGTCCCAGAAGGAACAGGACGGCCTCGTGGGGGCTGAGGGGAACCTCCGATGAGGTTTCCTTCCCCCCACCCGGTGTCCAGTTCTTACGGGCGGCCCGCCTGGTCGTAGACGAAGAGGCAGGCACCAAAGTCGGTGCCTGCCATTGCCCCGGGGACGCTCCACGGAGCGCGCTTCTCCCCGGGGGCACAACAGGAGCACTCGTGCTCCGAGTTTGTAAAGGATGATTCTTCGGGTGCCCCGGGGGCACTAGTCAGCGCGTTCTCTCATGCTTTGACAACACAGCTTCCCCAGGTTGCGGCGGTGATCTCAGCGCCCAGGTGAAAAAGGGGAAGCGTGTTCAAGCGCTAAGGGAATCCCCAAAGGTGCGCTTTTCTCCGCACTAGATTATGCATCAAGTGAAGCACCTCTCGTGCTTCAGGGTCACGACAGGGGTCAGGGGCCACAGCACCCTGCCGCTGGGGAACCAAGGTTCAGGAAAAGGCCCACAGGTGGAGGGGCCCTAGCAACAGTCCAGCACAAGGGAAAGGCAGCAAGTGGCAAGTCCTTTATAGTGACCAAGCAGGTCACAGGTCAGCACATCAGCAGCAGTCCATGGCGGTCCCTGGGTAGTCCTTCCAGCATTTCTGTGTCCAGTTCCATGATGCTCAAAGAGTCTCCAAATTGTGGGGAAAATTCCCCTGTTCTTATAGTCAGTTATTACAGTGTTTTACAATGGTAGGGAGAGGAGGTTCCAGCCAGTTACAGCTGGTTCTGGGAGTGCCCCCTCTCTCCTTTCAGCACAGGCTCCAAACATCAGGGGGGGGTTAACAACCCTATTGTGTGAGGCCAGGGCACAGCCTTTACAAATGTAGGTGTGCCCCGCCTCTCCCTTCTCTCAGCCCAGGAAGACTATTCAGTATGCAGATGCACCTCTGTGACACCTCCACCCTCCCTGTGTACAGTCTGTCTGAAAAGTATGCACAAAGCCCCAACTGTCACTCTGCCCAGATGTGGATTGGAGTCAAGCTGCAAAACACCAGAGTCATAAGCACAGATAAATGTGCACTTTCTAGAAGTGGCATTTCTGTGATACTAATAAAAAATACACCCACACCAGTGAGCAGCATTTATTATCACCCTCACAACCATACCAAACACGCCTACGCTACCCCTCATAAATCAGACAATACCCCTTACACATAAGGCAGGGCATTTCTAATGCAATCCTATGAGAAGGCAGCACTCACAGCAGTGAGACACCAAGTTAGGCTGTTTGTCACTACTAGGAGAGGCCATGCAATATGGCACATGTCCTGCCTTTCTACATACATGGCACCCTGCCCATAGGGCTAGCTAGGGCGTACCTTAAGGGTGACTTACATGTAGTAAAAGGGGAGTTCTGGGCTTGGCAAGTAAGTTTAGATGCCAGATCCCTGTGGCAGAAAACTGCGCACACAGGCCCTGCGCTAGCAGGCCTGAGACAGGTTTGAAAGTCTACTTCAGTGGGTGACGCAAGCAGCGCTGCAGGCCCACTAGTAGTATTTAATTTACAGGCCCTGGGTATAGAGATACCACTGTATAAGGGACTTATAGGTAAATTAAATATGGCAATTAGGTATAAGCCAATCATACCAACTTTAGATGGGAGAGCACCTGCACTTTAGCACTGGTCAGCAGTGATAAAGTGCTCAGAGTCCTAGAGCCAACAGTGAGAGGTCAGAAAAACCAGGAGGAAGGAGGCAAAAAGACTGGGGATGACCCTGCGTAAGGCAAAAAGTCAAACAGTGGGCATGGACAATTATCTCTTTACTAGACTCCAGGTAATCCAGAACGCAACTTCCAAGCTGACCTGCAATATTGACAGATACAGCTTGGCTTCAGCCGGCCTAGCAGCCCTACTTTGGCTGCCAGTAAGGAAAAGGGACAGTTTCAAGCTTCTCCGCCATACACACAGGTAACTACATAATACTGGGCCTGAAATTCTTCAAGACAAAGTGGAATTTTATATTCCAGCATGCAATCTGAGATCAAGAACCCTGGTGCCTGCTAAGGCTAAACGGATAATAAAAAGTTAGAACACGCAGACGTTCTTTTTGTCATCTGGTGGCAGCCCATTGGAATACCCTTCCTTTAGACCTTCGCCTGACCGAGAACAACTTTTGGTTCAGGAAAAAACTAAAAATTTGGCTTTTTAAAGGTTAAGTCAGTGTTAGCAGTTTATTCTTCTATTCTTGTAAGTTGTCAGACAGGAAAAGACAGGGAGCTTCGTAAGTGCCATGATATCCCCTAGGGAATGAGTGTTACGCTATATAAATACAGCAAACACAGCAAAATGCAGGAAATAATACTTTGCTCTCAAACTCCTCCTCATTCAGAGGTAATAGATATAGCTAAAAGCATTGAATAATCTATTGTTTCCACTCAAGCTTTAGCCAATCAGGAGGGACACTTACCTGTATCATATATTTCTGAAGACAGTACTATTTCTGTGATCACTACCAAAGGTGGAAGAGACAGAAGAAGAGAAAATGTTTGTTATTGTTATGGTTCTAGAAATTATATATGCAACAACCCATCATGTCCTGCTATTCACAAGAAGTGTTTGAAATGTAAAAAGATTGCTCAATTTCAAAATGTACTTAGGGCTCCAACTACTGGATCTCATATTAGAATACATAATGTAGAGGCTCACGGATACAGGGATGATAGAGAAGTTCAGGGTTGCATTGTAAAGGTTTATATCTGGAGAATAAGGCCCTCCCTTATTGGAGTCAAACAAATAAAACAAAAAAATATACATTTTTGTGTAATGAAGAATTGTCTTTTATTATCTCTGCCCTTCTTCCTGGTCTCTTATCTGCCTTTAAGCATTGTCTTTTCCACAATTAAGCTTATAGTATTCTTTCTCTCTTTGGTTTAGTCTTTTCAGTCTTTCAATTACAGTCTTTTCTTTTCTTGTTTCCTTTTCTATTTCTCTCTATGTGCTTCCATTGGATGTGGTAGTGGTTCACAAGAGTGGAAAGAATACAACTGAACCAGGAAAAACAAGTAGGTGAAAACAACTTTAAAGCACAGTGAGGGTTTTGCTTATTCATGGAAAAAATCTGTCTCGGCGATAGGACATATTATACTGTTTTCCCTTGTCGAGCATTAAATTTAATGTTATATTTATGGGATTTCATCCAGTCTGCTTTACCAGAGTGTCCTGTTTCTTTCACTAACTCCAAAAGGTATGTATACGGGTACATACCTCACCTAGCCACGTCCCTCCAGGGACGTGGTGGGTCTTCACGTCCTCCGCGAGTCTTCCCTCGCGACCGTCTCCTTGTGGCTCCTCCCGGCTGCACCCGCTTCCTCTGCTCTCTTTCTGCTGTCTTTGACGGGTGTCCGTCTTGCCCACTCCTGCTCTCCATACACTGCCGCCGTGTCTCGGGTTTGCTCTCCTCCTTCATGTGCGGTGCGTGCATCAACTTCCCGATTATAAACGTCATCATGACGTTTTATTTCCGGCGAGTCGCACTCCAAGGTACCCCCGGGGTACGTTACTAATGGCCCTTGGGTTGTCGGCGTGTACAGGGTTCCGATAACCCTGTTACATTCCCCCCCCTAGAATAGGGCTGGTAGGGCCCTTGTAACATGGGATGTCTGGATAGATAATCCGCAGGTATCATGAGGGGCCTGGGGTGTGTTGCACCTGGAACACAAAAGGTTGCAAACCCATAAACCAACAAACTACCCTTGCATTTGTATCCTTATGCCGGGAAGGCCAGGTCAAAGAAGCATGGTCAGTATTTGAGGTAAATGGGTGTCCCATCAGGTAACAATATAAACTCTCTATGGCCCATTTAATGGCGAGACATTCCTTTTCAATGGTAGAATAGTGAGTTTCTCTTGGCAGTAACGTCCGACTGATAAACACTATAGGATGTGCTAAACCCTCCTCATCTTCATGAGACAGGACAGCTCCTAATCCAACCCCAGAAGCATTTGTTTGTAGTATGAAAGGTTTTCGGAAGTCTGTACAACGGAGGACAGGTTTACAAGTCAGAAAAGTTTTTAGCGTTTCATAGCTGTCTCTCTCCATACCCTTCAATTCGCTAATTTTGTTTGACTGACCTTTCTTCAAAAGATTGGTTAATGGAGCTGCCAAGGTGGAAAAATTGGGGATAAAATGACGGTAGTAGCTGATTAACCCCAAAAAGGATTGTACTTCTTTTTTTTATTTTGGTATCAGTAGGTTTTTGATGGCTTCAACTTTATCGATTTGGGGTTGAATATGGCCTTTTCCTATATTATAACCGAGATAATCAGTGGCGTAGCGTGGGGTGTGCAGGGGGGGGCGGCCGCACCGGGCGCAACATCTGGGGGGGGGGCGCGCTCGCACTCGCAACTCTCTGCCCCTGCCTGGCTCACTCACTCTCTCTCACTGCAGTGCTGGCTGTGCGAATCCGATCCGAGCCGCCGAGCCGCCGGGTCGGCGCCCACTGTGGAGGGGGGGGGGGTGCCAGGCATGCGGTGCGGTGCGGAGAGAGAGCGAGGGACTATCTGGGGGAGGGACAGTGCAGCGGCCGCCCAGCGCAGCGCTGAGCGCGGGAGAGAACCACACCAGACCAGCCCAGGCAGCAGCAAGAAGAAGCTGGCAGCGGCGGCAGGTGACACAAGCCAGAGAGGAGAGAGCCAGTGGTGACAGACGCTGCAGGAGGAAAACCTAGGAGGACCTGGAGGAGAAAACCTAGCCTGCTGACTGCTGTGATCGGGTCCGGGACAGCCGGTGAAAAAAAAGGTAGGAGTCACGAGTGACAGGAGTCAGGACTGACTGGAGTAGTACTGGGCTCAGTGGGCTGGCTGTGTAGTGCTAGTAGTAGTGACTAGACTGACTGACTGAGTGTGTGAGAAGAAGAACACTGAATAGTATGCAACTATATGTGGACAGTGGACATAAAAGGCACAGAAGAATGTATTTAAATGGAGCCATATGATTATGTAGCGCTACTCATAGAGGATCCTCAGAGAGGGGATCTATTTTATGGGGAACCTGGCCTGCTGTAAGGGGGGAGATCTATATGGGGGACCTGCCCTGGCCTGCTCTAAGGGGGATCTATGGGGACCCTGGCCTGCTCTATAGGGGGATCAATGGGGGACCCTGCTGTAAATGGGGATCGGCCTGCTCTAAAGGGGGATCTATGGGGACCCTGCTCTAAATGGGATCTATGGTATACATTGATAATTGTTTATTTAATTAAAAATGTTTTAATACTGCTTAAATGTTTGTTTACATTTATTTTTAAAAAGTGTGTGTGTATATATTCATATATATATATATATGTATATATATATACACACGCACATGTGTTTGAGGTGCACACCCTAATGCCATAGGCTGTGCACGCCTATGCACTCTGTCTGACTCTGACATAACAGTTCGCTCAGTCAGTTTAACTGCGAGTGAGCAGAGTCAGCAGTCTGGCGCTGTCACAGATTTCGCAAAAATTTCGCTATTGTCACACGGATCCTCCTCCTAGCCAATCAGGAAGTGGGATCCACTTCCTCATTGGCCGAAAGGCGAATGCATGCAATTGGCTGAGCTGCCGAGCAAGAGGCGGGAGGACTCGAGGAGACGCGGGGAACTGAGTAGAAGCCGCCGCTGCAGGTAAGTCTCTCTGCATTGAAAGGGGGCACACTGGTCATTCTGCAATGAAAGGGGGCAGTGAGCTGACCAGATGGATAGAAGTTTGGTTGGTTCAACAGTGACGAGACAGATTTCGATCCATATGTAGCTGCTCCAGCTCAACATAAGTTGATGTAAGCCAGTGGGTCTAGCAACCTTTAATTTATTTTATTTTTTTGCTGAAAGAGTAAGGCAATAGGCATGAAGGTGAATAAACATTATGTTAAGAGTAAAGAAATGGTTATACAATGAAGGGGTGCTAAAAGTGCAGCAAGGCAAGAAAGTGATTTTCTTTTTTTTCTTTTTTTAGAATTTTAGCAGAATACTACACCTATATCATGCCATACAAAAAATAATCTGATGCACAAGGCAGGAAAAGGAGAAAGATAGAGACAGAGCAACAAGCTAAGTTAGCTGGAAGCCTTCACCGGTTTTTGGTGAGTACTGCTGAAATTACAGCAGGACCATCAGCAGCACCACAGGAGACTCATAATCCTGATCCTGTGTCGGTGGACATTCCTGTTCCTGCATTAGAAGCAGAGACAGTTTCATCTAAGGATGTTTATACTCAGCCAAATCTGCCAGAAAATATTGACCAAAAAGTTTATACTGATATTGGCCTGAAACCATGGATGAAACCTTGAAAACTGAACTTGTCAGGCGAGGGACAGAGGAACTGCAGAATAAGGATGCATGGTTTCAAAGAGACAGTAATGGCAGGTCATTTTCCAAGGATTGGTTCTACATACATTTGGAGAATGGTGAGACTATGTTAAGGACATGGTTGGTGTTTTCTCCTGTAAACAATGCTGCATATTGCTTTACTTGCATGCTTTTTCAGAAGGCTAAAGGGAAAAGTTCATTTGGAAAGTCAAGTGGATTTAATGCATGGAGAAAGTTAAGCCCTAGATTACTAGAGCATGAGCGCAGTTCATATCACTTGAGTGCATTTACAATGTGGAAAGAATTAGAAATGCGGCTGCATAAACAGGAGACTATTGATGCTGCTGCCCAGCTTGCACAACAGAGGTCATTTGAAAAATGGAAGGCAATCTTAGTCAGAATACTTGATTGTGTTCTGTATCTAGCCAGGCAAACCTTACCCTTACGTGGTCACTCTGAAGATTTAAATACAGATGGTAACTGTGGAAATTTTTTAGAAACTTTCAAGTTACTCGCCAAATATGACCCAGTTGCCAAACAACATCTTCACAGAGTACAACGCACAGATGGTTACATTGTGTCCTATCTCTCTCCACAGAGCCAGAATGAGTTTATTAGCCTGCTCGGCGATCACATTCGAACAGTCATCTTTCAAAATATCATAAAGGCCAAGTATTTTGCTATAATGTTTGATAGCACTCCTGATATTTCACACACTGACCAAATGTCCCAAGTGATTCGATATGTGCATATTGAAGATTCAGGAGTCCATGTGACAGAGTCTTTCATTGACTTTATTCAGTTATATGGGAAATCAGCTGATGTCATTACAAAACAAATTTGTGACAAGTTGCAAGCTGATGGCCTTAAACTAGAGCATTGCTACGGCCAGGGATACGACAATGCTGCGACTATGGCTGGACACATTAGTGGTGTACAAAAACGTATTTTGGATATGAATCCCAAAGCAATGTTTGTGCCATGTAACAATCACTCGCTCAATCTTGCTGGGATGCATGCAGTTGGTGTTGGGACAAAGTCTGTTACTTTGGCACTGTGGAAAAGGTGTATGCATTTTTCTCAAGCTCCACCCACAGGTGGGATATCCTTAAGAAACATGTACCAATTCGTGTAAAGCAATCTTGTAACACAAGATGGAGTTCAAAGCATGAAGCTGTATGCGTACTTGCTGAACACACTGAGAAAATAATAGGCGCTTTGGAAGCGTTGCGAGATGGGCCGGAAGAAACCTCTGAAACCAGGGGTGATGCAGGAAGTCTTTTAGTTTGCATAATGACATATGTTTTTTTCTCTTTCTTGCATTTTTGGAACCCAGAACTAACCGAAGTAAATGATACTCAGATCTACCTGCAGCAAGAAGGACTTGCGCTTGATCAATGCGTGCAAAAGTTAAAAGCATTGGCTTTATTTTGTCATGAAAAACGTGATAGTCTAGTGTCAAAGGCAACTGAGAAAGCTCTGCAGGTATGCAAAACCTATTGCATACCTACAGAGAGAAGAGTTGGAAGACGCAAGAAGATGGATGGTGAGAACAGTTGCGATGCTGGCTTGACCTTAATACAGGAAACAAGCAGAGAACAACTTGAAGCAATTGATCAGCTTCAGGCAGAAATTAAAAAACATACTACGCAGATGAATACGCTTCACCAGCGATTTGCTTTTTTGCAAATCCAAACATTGTTGGATACTGGAAAAGATGATTTTATTAAGAAACAAATTCAGCACACGTGTGCTCAGTACACAGAATTGAATGCTCCATCTATGCTCACCGAAATACCTCGACTTCGGCACCACATTATCTTGTATAAGGAGGTCAATCCTGATGAGCAGGTTGCAAACTGGTCAGCTTTAGATTTGCTTCGCTGGGTGTATAAGTGGAAGCTGCAAGAAAGTTGAACTAACTTTGTTGTCACATTAAGAATCTTTCTTACTATCACTGTTTCTACAGCGAGTTGTGAAAGAAGTTTCTCAAAACTTAAACTAATTAAAACATATCAGAGATCTACAATGAGCCAAGAAAGACTGAGTAATCTAGCAATACTGTCCATTGAGAGAGACTTTAATGTAGATTTCAATTCCGTTGTTGAAAAATGTGCGCTAATTAAAAGCAGGCGAATTTAAATTAATCTGTATATACAGATTGATATCTTGCACTTCTATTAAAGAATTACAATTAGAGGTACAGGATTGAGGAAGTTGGCTCCATCTAGCCCAGTCTTGGATCATCTCCAGGGTATGGTTCCATTTTGATGTTTAGTTTTTGATCTTGATATTTTTTGTCGTTTACGATGGTTGTGAGACGACATATAATAGCATGGCCCATGCTAGGTTACTACATTTGTAGATTTGTATTCATAGACCTGCTGAAAATGTGGAGAATGTGTAATGCATGTTCGCACTCAATAAAGTGTTTGAAAATAAACTTGTATTTAGATGCATTTTACTTTAATTACATCAGTATTTTCATAACAAACAATACATGTGCTTAGGGGGTAAGGGTTTCTTTAACTAATCTAGTGGAAGAGACTCGAGTGCTAAAATCCACGGGTTAGGGGGCGCAAATTACTTGCCTTGCCCCGGGTGCTGACAACCCACGCTACGCCACTGGTATATATTCATATATATATATATATATATACACACGCACATGTGTTTGAGGTGCACACCCTAATGCCATAGGCTGCGCACGCCTATGCACTCTGTCTGACTCTGACATAACAGTTCGCTCAGTCAGTTTAACAGCGAGTGAGCAGAGTCAGCAGTCTGGCGCTGTCACAGATTTCGCAAACATTTCGCTATTGTCACACGGATCCTCCCCCTAGCCAATCAGGAAGTGGGATCCACTTCCTCATTGGCCGAAAGGCGAATGCATGCAATTGGCTGAGCTGCCGAGCAAGAGGCGGGAGGACGCGAGGAGACGCGGGGAACTGAGTAGAAGCCGCCGCTGCAGGTAAGTCTCTCTGCATTGAAAGGGGGCACGTTGGTCTCTCTGCGTTGAAAGGGGGCACACTGGTCATTCTGCAATGAAAGGGGGCAGTGAGCTGACCAGATGGATTGAAGTTTGGTTGGTTCAACAGTGACGAGACAGATTTCGATCCATATGTAGCTGCTCCAGCTCAATATAAGTTGATGTAAGACAGTGGGTCTAGCAACCTTTAATTTTTTTTTTTTTTTTGCTGAAAGAGTAAGGCAATAGGCATGAAGGTGAATAAACATTATGTTAAGAGTAAAGAAATGGTTATACAATGAAGGGGTGCTAAAAGTGCAGCAAGGCAAGAAAGTGATTTTCTTTTTTTTCTTTTTTTAGAATTTTAGCAGAATACTACACCTATATCATGCCATACAAAAAAGAATCTGGTGCACAAAGCAGGAAAAGGAGAAAGATAGAGACAGAGCAACAAGCTAAGTTAGCTGGAAGCCTTCACCGGTTTTTGGTGAGTACTGCTTAAATTACAGCAGGACCATCAGCAGCACCACAGGAGACTCATAATCCTGATCCTGTGTCGGTGGACATTCCTGTTCCTGCATTAGAAGCAGAGACAGTTTCATCTAAGGATGTTTATACTCAGCCAAATCTGCCAGAAAATATTGACCAAAAAGTTTATACTGATATTGGCTATTGGCCTGAAACCATGGATGAAACCTTGAAAACTGAACTTGTCAGGCGAGGGACAGAGGAACTGCAGAATAAGGATGCATGGTTTCAAAGAGAGAGTAATGGCAGGTCATTTTCCAAGGATTGGTTCTACATACATTTGGAGAATGGTGAGACTATGTTAAGGACATGGTTGGTGTTTTCTCCTGTAAACAATGCTGCATATTGCTTTCCTTGCATGCTTTTTCAGAAGGCTAAAGGGAAAAGTTCATTTGGAAAGTCAAGTGGATTTAATGCAAGGAGAAAGTTAAGCCCTAGATTACTAGAGCATGAGCGCAGTTCATATCACTTGAGTGCATTTACAATGTGGAAAGAATTAGAAATGCGGCTGCATAAACAGGAGACTATTGATGCTGCTGCCCAGCTTGCACAACAGAGGTCATTTGAAAAATGGAAGGCAATCTTAGTCAGAATACTTGATTGTGTTCTGTATCTAGCCAGGCAAACCTTACCCTTACGTGGTCACTCTGAAGATTTAAATACAGTTGGTAACTGTGGAAATTTCTTAGAAACTTTCAAGTTACTCGCCAAATATGACCCAGTTGCCAAACAACATCTTCACAGAGTACAACGCACAGATGGTTACATTGTGTCCTATCTCTCTCCACAGAGCCAGAATGAGTTTATTAGCCTGCTCGGCGATCACATTCGAACAGTCATCTTTCAAAATATCATAAAGGCCAAGTATTTTGCTATAATGTTTGATAGCACTCCTGATATTTCACACACTGACCAAATGTCCCAAGTGATTCGATATGTGCATATTGAAGATTCAGGAGTCCATGTGACAGAGTCTTTCATTGACTTTATTCAGTTATATGGGAAATCAGCTGATGTCATTACAAAACAAATTTGTGACAAGTTGCAAGCTGATGGCCTTAAACTAGAGCATTGCTACGGCCAGGGATACGACAATGCTGCGACTATGGCTGGACACATTAGTGGTGTACAAAAACGTATTTTGGATATGAATCCCAAAGCAATGTTTGTGCCATGTAACAATCACTCGCTCAATCTTGCTGGGATGCATGCAGTTGGTGTTGGGACAAAGTCTGTTACTTTCTTTGGCACTGTGGAAAAGGTGTATGCATTTTTCTCAAGCTCCACCCACAGGTGGGATATCCTTAAGAAACATGTACCAATTCGTGTAAAGCAATCTTGTAACACAAGATGGAGTTCAAAGCATGAAGCTGTATGCGTACTTGCTGAACACACTGAGAAAATAAAAGGCGCTTTGGAAGCGTTGCGAGATGGGCCGGAAGAAACCTCTGAAACCAGGGGTGATGCAGGAAGTCTTTTAGTTTGCATAATGACATATGTTTTTTTCTCTTTCTTGCATTTTTGGAACCCAGAACTAACCGAAGTAAATGATACTCAGATCTACCTGCAGCAAGAAGGACTTGCGCTTGATCAATGCGTGCAAAAGTTAAAAGCATTGGCTTTATTTTGTCATGAAAAACGTGATAGTCTAGTGTCAAAGGCAACTGAGAAAGCTCTGCAGGTATGCAAAACCTATTGCATACCTACAGAGAGAAGAGTTGGAAGACGCAAGAAGATGGATGGTGAGAACAGTTGCGATGCTGGCTTGACCTTAATACAGGAATCAAGCAGAGAACAACTTGAAGCAATTGATCAGCTTCAGGCAGAAATTAAAAAACGTACTACGCAGATGAATACGCTTCACCAGCGATTTGCTTTTTTGCAAATCCAAACATTGTTGGATACTGGAAAAGATGATTTTATTAAGAAACAAATTCAGCACACGTGTGCTCAGTACACAGAATTGAATGCTCCATCTATGCTCACCGAAATAACTCGACTTCGGCACCACATTATCTTGTATAAGGAGGTCAATCCTGATGAGCAGGTTGCAAACTGGTCAGCTTTAGATTTGCTTCGCTGGGTGTATAAGTGGAATCTGCAAGAAAGTTTAACTAAGTTTGTTGTCACATTAAGAATCTTTCTTACTATCACTGTTTCTACAGCGAATTGTGAAAGAAGTTTCTCAAAACTTAAACTAATTAAAACATATCAGAGATCTACAATGAGCCAAGAAAGACTGAGTAATCTAGCAATACTGTCCATTGAGAGAGACTTTAATGTAGATTTCAATTCCTTTGTTGAAAAATTTGCGCTAATTAAAAGCAGGCGAATTTAAATTAATCTGTATATACAGATTGATATCTTGCACTTCTATTAAAGAATTACAATTAGAGGTACAGGATTGAGGAAGTTGGCTCCATCTAGCCCAGTCTTGGATCATCTCCAGGGTATGGTTCCATTTTGATGTTTAGTTTTTGTTCTTGATATTTTTTGTCGTTTACGATGGTTGTGAGACGACATATAATAGCATGGCCCATGCTAGGTTACTACATTTGTAGATTTGTATTCATAGACCTGCTGAAAATGTGGAGAATGTGTAATGCATGTTCGCACTCAATAAAGTGTTTGAAAATAAACTTGTATTTAGATGCATTTTACTTTAATTACATCAGTATTTTCATAACAAACAATACATGTGCTTAGGGGGTAAGGGTTTCTTTAACTAATCTAGTGGAAGAGACTCGAGTGCTAAAATCCACGGGTTAGGGGGCGCAAATTACTTGCCTTGCCCCGGGTGCTGACAACCCACGCTACGCCACTGGTATATATTCATATATATATATATATATATACACACGCACATGTGTTTGAGGTGCACACCCTAATGCCATAGGCTGCGCACGCCTATGCACTCTGTCTGACTCTGACATAACAGTTCGCTCAGTCAGTTTAACAGCGAGTGAGCAGAGTCAGCAGTCTGGCGCTGTCACAGATTTCGCAAACATTTCGCTATTGTCACACGGATCCTCCTCCTAGCCAATCAGGAAGTGGGATGCACTTCCTCATTGGCCGAAAGGCGAATGCATGCAATTGGCTGAGCTGCCGAGCAAGAGGCGGGAGGACTCGAGGAGACGCGGGGAACTGAGTAGAAGCCGCCGCTGCAGGTAAGTCTCTCTGCATTGAAAGGGGGCACGTTGGTCTCTCTGCGTTGAAAGGGGGCACACTGGTCATTCTGCAATGAAAGGGGGCAGTGAGCTGACCAGATGGATTGAAGTTTGGTTGGTTCAACAGTGACGAGACAGATTTAGATCCATATGTAGCTGCTCCAGCTCAACATAAGTTGATGTAAGACAGTGGGTCTAGCAACCTTTAATTTATTTAATTTTTTTGCTGAAAGAGTAAGGCAATAGGCATGAAGGTGAATAAATATTATGTTAAGAGTAAAGAAATGGTTATACAATGAAGGGGTGCTAAAAGTGCAGCAAGGCAAGAAAGTGATTTTCTTTTTTTTCTTTTTTTAGAATTTTAGCAGAATACTACACCTATATCATGCCATACAAAAAATAATCTGATGCACAAGGCAGGAAAAGGAGAAAGATAGAGACAGAGCAACAAGCTAAGTTAGCTGGAAGCCTTCACCGGTTTTTGGTGAGTACTGCTGAAATTACAGCAGGACCATCAGCAGCACCACAGGAGACTCATAATCCTGATCCTGTGTCGGTGGACATTCCTGTTCCTGCATTAGAAGCAGAGACAGTTTCATCTAAGGATGTTTATACTCAGCCAAATCTGCCAGAAAATATTGACCAAAAAGTTTATACTGATATTGGCTATTGGCCTGAAACCATGGATGAAACCTTGAAAACTGAACTTGTCAGGCGAGGGACAGAGGAACTGCAGAATAAGGATGCATGGTTTCAAAGAGACAGTAATGGCAGGTCATTTTCCAAGGATTGGTTCTACATACATTTGGAGAATGGTGAGACTATGTTAAGGACATGGTTGGTGTTTTCTCCTGTAAACAATGCTGCATATTGCTTTCCTTGCATGCTTTTTCAGAAGGCTAAAGGGAAAAGTTCATTTGGAAAGTCAAGTGGATTTAATGCAAGGAGAAAGTTAAGCCCTAGATTACTAGAGCATGAGCGCAGTTCATATCACTTGAGTGCATTTACAATGTGGAAAGAATTAGAAATGCGGCTGCATAAACAGGAGACTATTGATGCTGCTGCCCAGCTTGCACAACAGAGGTCATTTGAAAAATGGAAGGCAATCTTAGTCAGAATACTTGATTGTGTTCTGTATCTAGCCAGGCAAACCTTACCCTTACGTGGTCACTCTGAAGATTTAAATACAGTTGGTAACTGTGGAAATTTCTTAGAAACTTTCAAGTTACTCGCCAAATATGACCCAGTTGCCAAACAACATCTTCACAGAGTACAACGCACAGATGGTTACATTGTGTCCTATCTCTCTCCACAGAGCCAGAATGAGTTTATTAGCCTGCTCGGCGATCACATTCGAACAGTCATCTTTCAAAATATCATAAAGGCCAAGTATTTTGCTATAATGTTTGATAGCACTCCTGATATTTCACACACTGACCAAATGTCCCAAGTGATTCGATATGTGCATATTGAAGATTCAGGAGTCCATGTGACAGAGTCTTTCATTGACTTTATTCAGTTATATGGGAAATCAGCTGATGTCATTACAAAACAAATTTGTGACAAGTTGCAAGCTGATGGCCTTAAACTAGAGCATTGCTACGGCCAGGGATACGACAATGCTGCGACTATGGCTGGACACATTAGTGGTGTACAAAAACGTATTTTGGATATGAATCCCAAAGCAATGTTTGTGCCATGTAACAATCACTCGCTCAATCTTGCTGGGATGCATGCAGTTGGTGTTGGGACAAAGTCTGTTACTTTGGCACTGTGGAAAAGGTGTATGCATTTTTCTCAAGCTCCACCCACAGGTGGGATATCCTTAAGAAACATGTACCAATTCGTGTAAAGCAATCTTGTAACACAAGATGGAGTTCAAAGCATGAAGCTGTATGCGTACTTGCTGAACACACTGAGAAAATAATAGGCGCTTTGGAAGCGTTGCGAGATGGGCCGGAAGAAACCTCTGAAACCAGGGGTGATGCAGGAAGTCTTTTAGTTTGCATAATGACATATGTTTTTTTCTCTTTCTTGCATTTTTGGAACCCAGAACTAACCGAAGTAAATGATACTCAGATCTACCTGCAGCAAGAAGGACTTGCGCTTGATCAATGCGTGCAAAAGTTAAAAGCATTGGCTTTATTTTGTCATGAAAAACGTGATAGTCTAGTGTCAAAGGCAACTGAGAAAGCTCTGCAGGTATGCAAAACCTATTGCATACCTACAGAGAGAAGAGTTGGAAGACGCAAGAAGATGAATGGTGAGAACAGTTGCGATGCTGGCTTGACCTTAATACAGGAAACAAGCAGAGAACAACTTGAAGCAATTGATCAGCTTCAGGCAGAAATTAAAAAACATACTACGCAGATGAATACGCTTCACCAGCGATTTGCTTTTTTGCAAATCCAAACATTGTTGGATACTGGAAAAGATGATTTTATTAAGAAACAAATTCAGCACACGTGTGCTCAGTACACAGAATTGAATGCTCCATCTATGCTCACCGAAATACCTCGACTTCGGCACCACATTATCTTGTATAAGGAGGTCAATCCTGATGAGGAGGTTGCAAACTGGTCAGCTTTAGATTTGCTTCGCTGGGTGTATAAGTGGAAGCTGCAAGAAAGTTTAACTAACTTTGTTGTCACATTAAGAATCTTTCTTACTATCACTGTTTCTACAGCGAGTTGTGAAAGAAGTTTCTCAAAACTTAAACTAATTAAAACATATCAGAGATCTACAATGAGCCAAGAAAGACTGAGTAATCTAGCAATACTGTCCATTGAGAGAGACTTTAATGTAGATTTCAATTCCGTTGTTGAAATATTTGCGCCAATTAAAAGCAGGCGAATTTAAATTAATCTGTATATACAGATTGATATCTTGCACTTCTATTAAAGAATTACAATTAGAGGTACAGGATTGAGGAAGTTGGCTCCATCTAGCCCAGTCTTGGATCATCTCCAGGGTATGGTTCCATTTTGATGTTTAGTTTTTGTTCTTGATATTTTTTGTCGTTTACGATGGTTGTGAGACGACATATAATAGCATGGCCCATGCTAGGTTACTACATTTGTAGATTTGTATTCATAGACCTGCTGAAAATGTGGAGAATGTGTAATGCATGTTCGCACTCAATAAAGTGTTTGAAAATAAACTTGTATTTAGATGCATTTTACTTTAATTACATCAGTATTTTCATAACAAACAATACATGTGCTTAGGGGGTAAGGGTTTCTTTAACTAATCTAGTGGAAGAGACTCGAGTGCTAAAATCCACGGGTTAGGGGGCGCAAATTACTTGCCTTGCCCCGGGTGCTGACAACCCACGCTACGCCACTGGTATATATTCATATATATATATATATATATACACACGCACATGTGTTTGAGGTGCACACCCTAATGCCATAGGCTGCGCACGCCTATGCACTCTGTCTGACTCTGACATAACAGTTCGCTCAGTCAGTTTAACAGCGAGTGAGCAGAGTCAGCAGTCTGGCGCTGTCACAGATTTCGCAAACATTTCGCTATTGTCACACGGATCCTCCTCCTAGCCAATCAGGAAGTGGGATGCACTTCCTCATTGGCCGAAAGGCGAATGCATGCAATTGGCTGAGCTGCCGAGCAAGAGGCGGGAGGACTCGAGGAGACGCGGGGAACTGAGTAGAAGCCGCCGCTGCAGGTAAGTCTCTCTGCATTGAAAGGGGGCACGTTGGTCTCTCTGCGTTGAAAGGGGGCACACTGGTCATTCTGCAATGAAAGGGGGCAGTGAGCTGACCAGATGGATTGAAGTTTGGTTGGTTCAACAGTGACGAGACAGATTTAGATCCATATGTAGCTGCTCCAGCTCAACATAAGTTGATGTAAGACAGTGGGTCTAGCAACCTTTAATTTATTTAATTTTTTTGCTGAAAGAGTAAGGCAATAGGCATGAAGGTGAATAAATATTATGTTAAGAGTAAAGAAATGGTTATACAATGAAGGGGTGCTAAAAGTGCAGCAAGGCAAGAAAGTGATTTTCTTTTTTTTCTTTTTTTAGAATTTTAGCAGAATACTACACCTATATCATGCCATACAAAAAATAATCTGATGCACAAGGCAGGAAAAGGAGAAAGATAGAGACAGAGCAACAAGCTAAGTTAGCTGGAAGCCTTCACCGGTTTTTGGTGAGTACTGCTGAAATTACAGCAGGACCATCAGCAGCACCACAGGAGACTCATAATCCTGATCCTGTGTCGGTGGACATTCCTGTTCCTGCATTAGAAGCAGAGACAGTTTCATCTAAGGATGTTTATACTCAGCCAAATCTGCCAGAAAATATTGACCAAAAAGTTTATACTGATATTGGCTATTGGCCTGAAACCATGGATGAAACCTTGAAAACTGAACTTGTCAGGCGAGGGACAGAGGAACTGCAGAATAAGGATGCATGGTTTCAAAGAGACAGTAATGGCAGGTCATTTTCCAAGGATTGGTTCTACATACATTTGGAGAATGGTGAGACTATGTTAAGGACATGGTTGGTGTTTTCTCCTGTAAACAATGCTGCATATTGCTTTCCTTGCATGCTTTTTCAGAAGGCTAAAGGGAAAAGTTCATTTGGAAAGTCAAGTGGATTTAATGCAAGGAGAAAGTTAAGCCCTAGATTACTAGAGCATGAGCGCAGTTCATATCACTTGAGTGCATTTACAATGTGGAAAGAATTAGAAATGCGGCTGCATAAACAGGAGACTATTGATGCTGCTGCCCAGCTTGCACAACAGAGGTCATTTGAAAAATGGAAGGCAATCTTAGTCAGAATACTTGATTGTGTTCTGTATCTAGCCAGGCAAACCTTACCCTTACGTGGTCACTCTGAAGATTTAAATACAGTTGGTAACTGTGGAAATTTCTTAGAAACTTTCAAGTTACTCGCCAAATATGACCCAGTTGCCAAACAACATCTTCACAGAGTACAACGCACAGATGGTTACATTGTGTCCTATCTCTCTCCACAGAGCCAGAATGAGTTTATTAGCCTGCTCGGCGATCACATTCGAACAGTCATCTTTCAAAATATCATAAAGGCCAAGTATTTTGCTATAATGTTTGATAGCACTCCTGATATTTCACACACTGACCACATGTCCCAAGTGATTCGATATGTGCATATTGAAGATTCAGGAGTCCATGTGACAGAGTCTTTCATTGACTTTATTCAGTTATATGGGAAATCAGCTGATGTCATTACAAAACAAATTTGTGACAAGTTGCAAGCTGATGGCCTTAAACTAGAGCATTGCTACGGCCAGGGATACGACAATGCTGCGACTATGGCTGGACACATTAGTGGTGTACAAAAACGTATTTTGGATATGAATCCCAAAGCAATGTTTGTGCCATGTAACAATCACTCGCTCAATCTTGCTGGGATGCATGCAGTTGGTGTTGGGACAAAGTCTGTTACTTTGGCACTGTGGAAAAGGTGTATGCATTTTTCTCAAGCTCCACCCACAGGTGGGATATCCTTAAGAAACATGTACCAATTCGTGTAAAGCAATCTTGTAACACAAGATGGAGTTCAAAGCATGAAGCTGTATGCGTACTTGCTGAACACACTGAGAAAATAATAGGCGCTTTGGAAGCGTTGCGAGATGGGCCGGAAGAAACCTCTGAAACCAGGGGTGATGCAGGAAGTCTTTTAGTTTGCATAATGACATATGTTTTTTTCTCTTTCTTGCATTTTTGGAACCCAGAACTAACCGAAGTAAATGATACTCAGATCTACCTGCAGCAAGAAGGACTTGCGCTTGATCAATGCGTGCAAAAGTTAAAAGCATTGGCTTTATTTTGTCATGAAAAACGTGATAGTCTAGTGTCAAAGGCAACTGAGAAAGCTCTGCAGGTATGCAAAACCTATTGCATACCTACAGAGAGAAGAGTTGGAAGACGCAAGAAGATGAATGGTGAGAACAGTTGCGATGCTGGCTTGACCTTAATACAGGAAACAAGCAGAGAACAACTTGAAGCAATTGATCAGCTTCAGGCAGAAATTAAAAAACATACTACGCAGATGAATACGCTTCACCAGCGATTTGCTTTTTTGCAAATCCAAACATTGTTGGATACTGGAAAAGATGATTTTATTAAGAAACAAATTCAGCACACGTGTGCTCAGTACACAGAATTGAATGCTCCATCTATGCTCACCGAAATACCTCGACTTCGGCACCACATTATCTTGTATAAGGAGGTCAATCCTGATGAGGAGGTTGCAAACTGGTCAGCTTTAGATTTGCTTCGCTGGGTGTATAAGTGGAAGCTGCAAGAAAGTTTAACTAACTTTGTTGTCACATTAAGAATCTTTCTTACTATCACTGTTTCTACAGCGAGTTGTGAAAGAAGTTTCTCAAAACTTAAACTAATTAAAACATATCAGAGATCTACAATGAGCCAAGAAAGACTGAGTAATCTAGCAATACTGTCCATTGAGAGAGACTTTAATGTAGATTTCAATTCCGTTGTTGAAATATTTGCGCCAATTAAAAGCAGGCGAATTTAAATTAATCTGTATATACAGATTGATATCTTGCACTTCTATTAAAGAATTACAATTAGAGGTACAGGATTGAGGAAGTTGGCTCCATCTAGCCCAGTCTTGGATCATCTCCAGGGTATGGTTCCATTTTGATGTTTAGTTTTTGTTCTTGATATTTTTTGTCGTTTACGATGGTTGTGAGACGACATATAATAGCATGGCCCATGCTAGGTTACTACATTTGTAGATTTGTATTCATAGACCTGCTGAAAATGTGGAGAATGTGTAATGCATGTTCGCACTCAATAAAGTGTTTGAAAATAAACTTGTATTTAGATGCATTTTACTTTAATTACATCAGTATTTTCATAACAAACAATACATGTGCTTAGGGGGTAAGGGTTTCTTTAACTAATCTAGTGGAAGAGACTCGAGTGCTAAAATCCACGGGTTAGGGGGCGCAAATTACTTGCCTTGCCCCGGGTGCTGACAACCCACGCTACGCCACTGGTATATATTCATATATATATATATATATATACACACGCACATGTGTTTGAGGTGCACACCCTAATGCCATAGGCTGCGCACGCCTATGCACTCTGTCTGACTCTGACATAACAGTTCGCTCAGTCAGTTTAACAGCGAGTGAGCAGAGTCAGCAGTCTGGCGCTGTCACAGATTTCGCAAACATTTCGCTATTGTCACACGGATCCTCCTCCTAGCCAATCAGGAAGTGGGATGCACTTCCTCATTGGCCGAAAGGCGAATGCATGCAATTGGCTGAGCTGCCGAGCAAGAGGCGGGAGGACTCGAGGAGACGCGGGGAACTGAGTAGAAGCCGCCGCTGCAGGTAAGTCTCTCTGCATTGAAAGGGGGCACGTTGGTCTCTCTGCGTTGAAAGGGGGCACACTGGTCATTCTGCAATGAAAGGGGGCAGTGAGCTGACCAGATGGATTGAAGTTTGGTTGGTTCAACAGTGACGAGACAGATTTAGATCCATATGTAGCTGCTCCAGCTCAACATAAGTTGATGTAAGACAGTGGGTCTAGCAACCTTTAATTTATTTAATTTTTTTGCTGAAAGAGTAAGGCAATAGGCATGAAGGTGAATAAATATTATGTTAAGAGTAAAGAAATGGTTATACAATGAAGGGGTGCTAAAAGTGCAGCAAGGCAAGAAAGTGATTTTCTTTTTTTTCTTTTTTTAGAATTTTAGCAGAATACTACACCTATATCATGCCATACAAAAAATAATCTGATGCACAAGGCAGGAAAAGGAGAAAGATAGAGACAGAGCAACAAGCTAAGTTAGCTGGAAGCCTTCACCGGTTTTTGGTGAGTACTGCTGAAATTACAGCAGGACCATCAGCAGCACCACAGGAGACTCATAATCCTGATCCTGTGTCGGTGGACATTCCTGTTCCTGCATTAGAAGCAGAGACAGTTTCATCTAAGGATGTTTATACTCAGCCAAATCTGCCAGAAAATATTGACCAAAAAGTTTATACTGATATTGGCTATTGGCCTGAAACCATGGATGAAACCTTGAAAACTGAACTTGTCAGGCGAGGGACAGAGGAACTGCAGAATAAGGATGCATGGTTTCAAAGAGACAGTAATGGCAGGTCATTTTCCAAGGATTGGTTCTACATACATTTGGAGAATGGTGAGACTATGTTAAGGACATGGTTGGTGTTTTCTCCTGTAAACAATGCTGCATATTGCTTTCCTTGCATGCTTTTTCAGAAGGCTAAAGGGAAAAGTTCATTTGGAAAGTCAAGTGGATTTAATGCAAGGAGAAAGTTAAGCCCTAGATTACTAGAGCATGAGCGCAGTTCATATCACTTGAGTGCATTTACAATGTGGAAAGAATTAGAAATGCGGCTGCATAAACAGGAGACTATTGATGCTGCTGCCCAGCTTGCACAACAGAGGTCATTTGAAAAATGGAAGGCAATCTTAGTCAGAATACTTGATTGTGTTCTGTATCTAGCCAGGCAAACCTTACCCTTACGTGGTCACTCTGAAGATTTAAATACAGTTGGTAACTGTGGAAATTTCTTAGAAACTTTCAAGTTACTCGCCAAATATGACCCAGTTGCCAAACAACATCTTCACAGAGTACAACGCACAGATGGTTACATTGTGTCCTATCTCTCTCCACAGAGCCAGAATGAGTTTATTAGCCTGCTCGGCGATCACATTCGAACAGTCATCTTTCAAAATATCATAAAGGCCAAGTATTTTGCTATAATGTTTGATAGCACTCCTGATATTTCACACACTGACCAAATGTCCCAAGTGATTCGATATGTGCATATTGAAGATTCAGGAGTCCATGTGACAGAGTCTTTCATTGACTTTATTCAGTTATATGGGAAATCAGCTGATGTCATTACAAAACAAATTTGTGACAAGTTGCAAGCTGATGGCCTTAAACTAGAGCATTGCTACGGCCAGGGATACGACAATGCTGCGACTATGGCTGGACACATTAGTGGTGTACAAAAACGTATTTTGGATATGAATCCCAAAGCAATGTTTGTGCCATGTAACAATCACTCGCTCAATCTTGCTGGGATGCATGCAGTTGGTGTTGGGACAAAGTCTGTTACTTTGGCACTGTGGAAAAGGTGTATGCATTTTTCTCAAGCTCCACCCACAGGTGGGATATCCTTAAGAAACATGTACCAATTCGTGTAAAGCAATCTTGTAACACAAGATGGAGTTCAAAGCATGAAGCTGTATGCGTACTTGCTGAACACACTGAGAAAATAATAGGCGCTTTGGAAGCGTTGCGAGATGGGCCGGAAGAAACCTCTGAAACCAGGGGTGATGCAGGAAGTCTTTTAGTTTGCATAATGACATATGTTTTTTTCTCTTTCTTGCATTTTTGGAACCCAGAACTAACCGAAGTAAATGATACTCAGATCTACCTGCAGCAAGAAGGACTTGCGCTTGATCAATGCGTGCAAAAGTTAAAAGCATTGGCTTTATTTTGTCATGAAAAACGTGATAGTCTAGTGTCAAAGGCAACTGAGAAAGCTCTGCAGGTATGCAAAACCTATTGCATACCTACAGAGAGAAGAGTTGGAAGACGCAAGAAGATGAATGGTGAGAACAGTTGCGATGCTGGCTTGACCTTAATACAGGAAACAAGCAGAGAACAACTTGAAGCAATTGATCAGCTTCAGGCAGAAATTAAAAAACATACTACGCAGATGAATACGCTTCACCAGCGATTTGCTTTTTTGCAAATCCAAACATTGTTGGATACTGGAAAAGATGATTTTATTAAGAAACAAATTCAGCACACGTGTGCTCAGTACACAGAATTGAATGCTCCATCTATGCTCACCGAAATACCTCGACTTCGGCACCACATTATCTTGTATAAGGAGGTCAATCCTGATGAGGAGGTTGCAAACTGGTCAGCTTTAGATTTGCTTCGCTGGGTGTATAAGTGGAAGCTGCAAGAAAGTTTAACTAACTTTGTTGTCACATTAAGAATCTTTCTTACTATCACTGTTTCTACAGCGAGTTGTGAAAGAAGTTTCTCAAAACTTAAACTAATTAAAACATATCAGAGATCTACAATGAGCCAAGAAAGACTGAGTAATCTAGCAATACTGTCCATTGAGAGAGACTTTAATGTAGATTTCAATTCCGTTGTTGAAATATTTGCGCCAATTAAAAGCAGGCGAATTTAAATTAATCTGTATATACAGATTGATATCTTGCACTTCTATTAAAGAATTACAATTAGAGGTACAGGATTGAGGAAGTTGGCTCCATCTAGCCCAGTCTTGGATCATCTCCAGGGTATGGTTCCATTTTGATGTTTAGTTTTTGTTCTTGATATTTTTTGTCGTTTACGATGGTTGTGAGACGACATATAATAGCATGGCCCATGCTAGGTTACTACATTTGTAGATTTGTATTCATAGACCTGCTGAAAATGTGGAGAATGTGTAATGCATGTTCGCACTCAATAAAGTGTTTGAAAATAAACTTGTATTTAGATGCATTTTACTTTAATTACATCAGTATTTTCATAACAAACAATACATGTGCTTAGGGGGTAAGGGTTTCTTTAACTAATCTAGTGGAAGAGACTCGAGTGCTAAAATCCACGGGTTAGGGGGCGCAAATTACTTGCCTTGCCCCGGGTGCTGACAACCCACGCTACGCCACTGGTATATATTCATATATATATATATATATATACACACGCACATGTGTTTGAGGTGCACACCCTAATGCCATAGGCTGCGCACGCCTATGCACTCTGTCTGACTCTGACATAACAGTTCGCTCAGTCAGTTTAACAGCGAGTGAGCAGAGTCAGCAGTCTGGCGCTGTCACAGATTTCGCAAACATTTTGCTATTGTCACACGGATCCTCCTCCTAGCCAATCAGGAAGTGGGATGCACTTCCTCATTGGCCGAAAGGCGAATGCATGCAATTGGCTGAGCTGCCGAGCAAGAGGCGGGAGGACTCGAGGAGACGCGGGGAACTGAGTAGAAGCCGCCGCTGCAGGTAAGTCTCTCTGCATTGAAAGGGGGCACGTTGGTCTCTCTGCGTTGAAAGGGGGCACACTGGTCATTCTGCAATGAAAGGGGGCAGTGAGCTGACCAGATGGATTGAAGTTTGGTTGGTTCAACAGTGACGAGACAGATTTAGATCCATATGTAGCTGCTCCAGCTCAACATAAGTTGATGTAAGACAGTGGGTCTAGCAACCTTTAATTTATTTAATTTTTTTGCTGAAAGAGTAAGGCAATAGGCATGAAGGTGAATAAATATTATGTTAAGAGTAAAGAAATGGTTATACAATGAAGGGGTGCTAAAAGTGCAGCAAGGCAAGAAAGTGATTTTCTTTTTTTTCTTTTTTTAGAATTTTAGCAGAATACTACACCTATATCATGCCATACAAAAAATAATCTGATGCACAAGGCAGGAAAAGGAGAAAGATAGAGACAGAGCAACAAGCTAAGTTAGCTGGAAGCCTTCACCGGTTTTTGGTGAGTACTGCTGAAATTACAGCAGGACCATCAGCAGCACCACAGGAGACTCATAATCCTGATCCTGTGTCGGTGGACATTCCTGTTCCTGCATTAGAAGCAGAGACAGTTTCATCTAAGGATGTTTATACTCAGCCAAATCTGCCAGAAAATATTGACCAAAAAGTTTATACTGATATTGGCTATTGGCCTGAAACCATGGATGAAACCTTGAAAACTGAACTTGTCAGGCGAGGGACAGAGGAACTGCAGAATAAGGATGCATGGTTTCAAAGAGACAGTAATGGCAGGTCATTTTCCAAGGATTGGTTCTACATACATTTGGAGAATGGTGAGACTATGTTAAGGACATGGTTGGTGTTTTCTCCTGTAAACAATGCTGCATATTGCTTTCCTTGCATGCTTTTTCAGAAGGCTAAAGGGAAAAGTTCATTTGGAAAGTCAAGTGGATTTAATGCAAGGAGAAAGTTAAGCCCTAGATTACTAGAGCATGAGCGCAGTTCATATCACTTGAGTGCATTTACAATGTGGAAAGAATTAGAAATGCGGCTGCATAAACAGGAGACTATTGATGCTGCTGCCCAGCTTGCACAACAGAGGTCATTTGAAAAATGGAAGGCAATCTTAGTCAGAATACTTGATTGTGTTCTGTATCTAGCCAGGCAAACCTTACCCTTACGTGGTCACTCTGAAGATTTAAATACAGTTGGTAACTGTGGAAATTTCTTAGAAACTTTCAAGTTACTCGCCAAATATGACCCAGTTGCCAAACAACATCTTCACAGAGTACAACGCACAGATGGTTACATTGTGTCCTATCTCTCTCCACAGAGCCAGAATGAGTTTATTAGCCTGCTCGGCGATCACATTCGAACAGTCATCTTTCAAAATATCATAAAGGCCAAGTATTTTGCTATAATGTTTGATAGCACTCCTGATATTTCACACACTGACCAAATGTCCCAAGTGATTCGATATGTGCATATTGAAGATTCAGGAGTCCATGTGACAGAGTCTTTCATTGACTTTATTCAGTTATATGGGAAATCAGCTGATGTCATTACAAAACAAATTTGTGACAAGTTGCAAGCTGATGGCCTTAAACTAGAGCATTGCTACGGCCAGGGATACGACAATGCTGCGACTATGGCTGGACACATTAGTGGTGTACAAAAACGTATTTTGGATATGAATCCCAAAGCAATGTTTGTGCCATGTAACAATCACTCGCTCAATCTTGCTGGGATGCATGCAGTTGGTGTTGGGACAAAGTCTGTTACTTTGGCACTGTGGAAAAGGTGTATGCATTTTTCTCAAGCTCCACCCACAGGTGGGATATCCTTAAGAAACATGTACCAATTCGTGTAAAGCAATCTTGTAACACAAGATGGAGTTCAAAGCATGAAGCTGTATGCGTACTTGCTGAACACACTGAGAAAATAATAGGCGCTTTGGAAGCGTTGCGAGATGGGCCGGAAGAAACCTCTGAAACCAGGGGTGATGCAGGAAGTCTTTTAGTTTGCATAATGACATATGTTTTTTTCTCTTTCTTGCATTTTTGGAACCCAGAACTAACCGAAGTAAATGATACTCAGATCTACCTGCAGCAAGAAGGACTTGCGCTTGATCAATGCGTGCAAAAGTTAAAAGCATTGGCTTTATTTTGTCATGAAAAACGTGATAGTCTAGTGTCAAAGGCAACTGAGAAAGCTCTGCAGGTATGCAAAACCTATTGCATACCTACAGAGAGAAGAGTTGGAAGACGCAAGAAGATGGATGGTGAGAACAGTTGCGATGCTGGCTTGACCTTAATACAGGAAACAAGCAGAGAACAACTTGAAGCAATTGATCAGCTTCAGGCAGAAATTAAAAAACATACTACGCAGATGAATACGCTTCACCAGCGATTTGCTTTTTTGCAAATCCAAACATTGTTGGATACTGGAAAAGATGATTTTATTAAGAAACAAATTCAGCACACGTGTGCTCAGTACACAGAATTGAATGCTCCATCTATGCTCACCGAAATACCTCGACTTCGGCACCACATTATCTTGTATAAGGAGGTCAATCCTGATGAGCAGGTTGCAAACTGGTCAGCTTTAGATTTGCTTCGCTGGGTGTATAAGTGGAAGCTGCAAGAAAGTTGAACTAACTTTGTTGTCACATTAAGAATCTTTCTTACTATCACTGTTTCTACAGCGAGTTGTGAAAGAAGTTTCTCAAAACTTAAACTAATTAAAACATATCAGAGATCTACAATGAGCCAAGAAAGACTGAGTAATCTAGCAATACTGTCCATTGAGAGAGACTTTAATGTAGATTTCAATTCCGTTGTTGAAAAATGTGCGCTAATTAAAAGCAGGCGAATTTAAATTAATCTGTATATACAGATTGATATCTTGCACTTCTATTAAAGAATTACAATTAGAGGTACAGGATTGAGGAAGTTGGCTCCATCTAGCCCAGTCTTGGATCATCTCCAGGGTATGGTTCCATTTTGATGTTTAGTTTTTGATCTTGATATTTTTTGTCGTTTACGATGGTTGTGAGACGACATATAATAGCATGGCCCATGCTAGGTTACTACATTTGTAGATTTGTATTCATAGACCTGCTGAAAATGTGGAGAATGTGTAATGCATGTTCGCACTCAATAAAGTGTTTGAAAATAAACTTGTATTTAGATGCATTTTACTTTAATTACATCAGTATTTTCATAACAAACAATACATGTGCTTAGGGGGTAAGGGTTTCTTTAACTAATCTAGTGGAAGAGACTCGAGTGCTAAAATCCACGGGTTAGGGGGCGCAAATTACTTGCCTTGCCCCGGGTGCTGACAACCCACGCTACGCCACTGGTATATATTCATATATATATATATATATACACACGCACATGTGTTTGAGGTGCACACCCTAATGCCATAGGCTGCGCACGCCTATGCACTCTGTCTGACTCTGACATAACAGTTCGCTCAGTCAGTTTAACAGCGAGTGAGCAGAGTCAGCAGTCTGGCGCTGTCACAGATTTCGCAAACATTTCGCTATTGTCACACGGATCCTCCCCCTAGCCAATCAGGAAGTGGGATCCACTTCCTCATTGGCCGAAAGGCGAATGCATGCAATTGGCTGAGCTGCCGAGCAAGAGGCGGGAGGACGCGAGGAGACGCGGGGAACTGAGTAGAAGCCGCCGCTGCAGGTAAGTCTCTCTGCATTGAAAGGGGGCACGTTGGTCTCTCTGCGTTGAAAGGGGGCACACTGGTCATTCTGCAATGAAAGGGGGCAGTGAGCTGACCAGATGGATTGAAGTTTGGTTGGTTCAACAGTGACGAGACAGATTTCGATCCATATGTAGCTGCTCCAGCTCAATATAAGTTGATGTAAGACAGTGGGTCTAGCAACCTTTAATTTTTTTTTTTTTTTTGCTGAAAGAGTAAGGCAATAGGCATGAAGGTGAATAAACATTATGTTAAGAGTAAAGAAATGGTTATACAATGAAGGGGTGCTAAAAGTGCAGCAAGGCAAGAAAGTGATTTTCTTTTTTTTCTTTTTTTAGAATTTTAGCAGAATACTACACCTATATCATGCCATACAAAAAAGAATCTGGTGCACAAAGCAGGAAAAGGAGAAAGATAGAGACAGAGCAACAAGCTAAGTTAGCTGGAAGCCTTCACCGGTTTTTGGTGAGTACTGCTTAAATTACAGCAGGACCATCAGCAGCACCACAGGAGACTCATAATCCTGATCCTGTGTCGGTGGACATTCCTGTTCCTGCATTAGAAGCAGAGACAGTTTCATCTAAGGATGTTTATACTCAGCCAAATCTGCCAGAAAATATTGACCAAAAAGTTTATACTGATATTGGCTATTGGCCTGAAACCATGGATGAAACCTTGAAAACTGAACTTGTCAGGCGAGGGACAGAGGAACTGCAGAATAAGGATGCATGGTTTCAAAGAGAGAGTAATGGCAGGTCATTTTCCAAGGATTGGTTCTACATACATTTGGAGAATGGTGAGACTATGTTAAGGACATGGTTGGTGTTTTCTCCTGTAAACAATGCTGCATATTGCTTTCCTTGCATGCTTTTTCAGAAGGCTAAAGGGAAAAGTTCATTTGGAAAGTCAAGTGGATTTAATGCAAGGAGAAAGTTAAGCCCTAGATTACTAGAGCATGAGCGCAGTTCATATCACTTGAGTGCATTTACAATGTGGAAAGAATTAGAAATGCGGCTGCATAAACAGGAGACTATTGATGCTGCTGCCCAGCTTGCACAACAGAGGTCATTTGAAAAATGGAAGGCAATCTTAGTCAGAATACTTGATTGTGTTCTGTATCTAGCCAGGCAAACCTTACCCTTACGTGGTCACTCTGAAGATTTAAATACAGTTGGTAACTGTGGAAATTTCTTAGAAACTTTCAAGTTACTCGCCAAATATGACCCAGTTGCCAAACAACATCTTCACAGAGTACAACGCACAGATGGTTACATTGTGTCCTATCTCTCTCCACAGAGCCAGAATGAGTTTATTAGCCTGCTCGGCGATCACATTCGAACAGTCATCTTTCAAAATATCATAAAGGCCAAGTATTTTGCTATAATGTTTGATAGCACTCCTGATATTTCACACACTGACCAAATGTCCCAAGTGATTCGATATGTGCATATTGAAGATTCAGGAGTCCATGTGACAGAGTCTTTCATTGACTTTATTCAGTTATATGGGAAATCAGCTGATGTCATTACAAAACAAATTTGTGACAAGTTGCAAGCTGATGGCCTTAAACTAGAGCATTGCTACGGCCAGGGATACGACAATGCTGCGACTATGGCTGGACACATTAGTGGTGTACAAAAACGTATTTTGGATATGAATCCCAAAGCAATGTTTGTGCCATGTAACAATCACTCGCTCAATCTTGCTGGGATGCATGCAGTTGGTGTTGGGACAAAGTCTGTTACTTTCTTTGGCACTGTGGAAAAGGTGTATGCATTTTTCTCAAGCTCCACCCACAGGTGGGATATCCTTAAGAAACATGTACCAATTCGTGTAAAGCAATCTTGTAACACAAGATGGAGTTCAAAGCATGAAGCTGTATGCGTACTTGCTGAACACACTGAGAAAATAAAAGGCGCTTTGGAAGCGTTGCGAGATGGGCCGGAAGAAACCTCTGAAACCAGGGGTGATGCAGGAAGTCTTTTAGTTTGCATAATGACATATGTTTTTTTCTCTTTCTTGCATTTTTGGAACCCAGAACTAACCGAAGTAAATGATACTCAGATCTACCTGCAGCAAGAAGGACTTGCGCTTGATCAATGCGTGCAAAAGTTAAAAGCATTGGCTTTATTTTGTCATGAAAAACGTGATAGTCTAGTGTCAAAGGCAACTGAGAAAGCTCTGCAGGTATGCAAAACCTATTGCATACCTACAGAGAGAAGAGTTGGAAGACGCAAGAAGATGGATGGTGAGAACAGTTGCGATGCTGGCTTGACCTTAATACAGGAATCAAGCAGAGAACAACTTGAAGCAATTGATCAGCTTCAGGCAGAAATTAAAAAACGTACTACGCAGATGAATACGCTTCACCAGCGATTTGCTTTTTTGCAAATCCAAACATTGTTGGATACTGGAAAAGATGATTTTATTAAGAAACAAATTCAGCACACGTGTGCTCAGTACACAGAATTGAATGCTCCATCTATGCTCACCGAAATAACTCGACTTCGGCACCACATTATCTTGTATAAGGAGGTCAATCCTGATGAGCAGGTTGCAAACTGGTCAGCTTTAGATTTGCTTCGCTGGGTGTATAAGTGGAATCTGCAAGAAAGTTTAACTAAGTTTGTTGTCACATTAAGAATCTTTCTTACTATCACTGTTTCTACAGCGAATTGTGAAAGAAGTTTCTCAAAACTTAAACTAATTAAAACATATCAGAGATCTACAATGAGCCAAGAAAGACTGAGTAATCTAGCAATACTGTCCATTGAGAGAGACTTTAATGTAGATTTCAATTCCTTTGTTGAAAAATTTGCGCTAATTAAAAGCAGGCGAATTTAAATTAATCTGTATATACAGATTGATATCTTGCACTTCTATTAAAGAATTACAATTAGAGGTACAGGATTGAGGAAGTTGGCTCCATCTAGCCCAGTCTTGGATCATCTCCAGGGTATGGTTCCATTTTGATGTTTAGTTTTTGTTCTTGATATTTTTTGTCGTTTACGATGGTTGTGAGACGACATATAATAGCATGGCCCATGCTAGGTTACTACATTTGTAGATTTGTATTCATAGACCTGCTGAAAATGTGGAGAATGTGTAATGCATGTTCGCACTCAATAAAGTGTTTGAAAATAAACTTGTATTTAGATGCATTTTACTTTAATTACATCAGTATTTTCATAACAAACAATACATGTGCTTAGGGGGTAAGGGTTTCTTTAACTAATCTAGTGGAAGAGACTCGAGTGCTAAAATCCACGGGTTAGGGGGCGCAAATTACTTGCCTTGCCCCGGGTGCTGACAACCCACGCTACGCCACTGGTATATATTCATATATATATATATATATATACACACGCACATGTGTTTGAGGTGCACACCCTAATGCCATAGGCTGCGCACGCCTATGCACTCTGTCTGACTCTGACATAACAGTTCGCTCAGTCAGTTTAACAGCGAGTGAGCAGAGTCAGCAGTCTGGCGCTGTCACAGATTTCGCAAACATTTCGCTATTGTCACACGGATCCTCCTCCTAGCCAATCAGGAAGTGGGATGCACTTCCTCATTGGCCGAAAGGCGAATGCATGCAATTGGCTGAGCTGCCGAGCAAGAGGCGGGAGGACTCGAGGAGACGCGGGGAACTGAGTAGAAGCCGCCGCTGCAGGTAAGTCTCTCTGCATTGAAAGGGGGCACGTTGGTCTCTCTGCGTTGAAAGGGGGCACACTGGTCATTCTGCAATGAAAGGGGGCAGTGAGCTGACCAGATGGATTGAAGTTTGGTTGGTTCAACAGTGACGAGACAGATTTAGATCCATATGTAGCTGCTCCAGCTCAACATAAGTTGATGTAAGACAGTGGGTCTAGCAACCTTTAATTTATTTAATTTTTTTGCTGAAAGAGTAAGGCAATAGGCATGAAGGTGAATAAATATTATGTTAAGAGTAAAGAAATGGTTATACAATGAAGGGGTGCTAAAAGTGCAGCAAGGCAAGAAAGTGATTTTCTTTTTTTTCTTTTTTTAGAATTTTAGCAGAATACTACACCTATATCATGCCATACAAAAAATAATCTGATGCACAAGGCAGGAAAAGGAGAAAGATAGAGACAGAGCAACAAGCTAAGTTAGCTGGAAGCCTTCACCGGTTTTTGGTGAGTACTGCTGAAATTACAGCAGGACCATCAGCAGCACCACAGGAGACTCATAATCCTGATCCTGTGTCGGTGGACATTCCTGTTCCTGCATTAGAAGCAGAGACAGTTTCATCTAAGGATGTTTATACTCAGCCAAATCTGCCAGAAAATATTGACCAAAAAGTTTATACTGATATTGGCTATTGGCCTGAAACCATGGATGAAACCTTGAAAACTGAACTTGTCAGGCGAGGGACAGAGGAACTGCAGAATAAGGATGCATGGTTTCAAAGAGACAGTAATGGCAGGTCATTTTCCAAGGATTGGTTCTACATACATTTGGAGAATGGTGAGACTATGTTAAGGACATGGTTGGTGTTTTCTCCTGTAAACAATGCTGCATATTGCTTTCCTTGCATGCTTTTTCAGAAGGCTAAAGGGAAAAGTTCATTTGGAAAGTCAAGTGGATTTAATGCAAGGAGAAAGTTAAGCCCTAGATTACTAGAGCATGAGCGCAGTTCATATCACTTGAGTGCATTTACAATGTGGAAAGAATTAGAAATGCGGCTGCATAAACAGGAGACTATTGATGCTGCTGCCCAGCTTGCACAACAGAGGTCATTTGAAAAATGGAAGGCAATCTTAGTCAGAATACTTGATTGTGTTCTGTATCTAGCCAGGCAAACCTTACCCTTACGTGGTCACTCTGAAGATTTAAATACAGTTGGTAACTGTGGAAATTTCTTAGAAACTTTCAAGTTACTCGCCAAATATGACCCAGTTGCCAAACAACATCTTCACAGAGTACAACGCACAGATGGTTACATTGTGTCCTATCTCTCTCCACAGAGCCAGAATGAGTTTATTAGCCTGCTCGGCGATCACATTCGAACAGTCATCTTTCAAAATATCATAAAGGCCAAGTATTTTGCTATAATGTTTGATAGCACTCCTGATATTTCACACACTGACCAAATGTCCCAAGTGATTCGATATGTGCATATTGAAGATTCAGGAGTCCATGTGACAGAGTCTTTCATTGACTTTATTCAGTTATATGGGAAATCAGCTGATGTCATTACAAAACAAATTTGTGACAAGTTGCAAGCTGATGGCCTTAAACTAGAGCATTGCTACGGCCAGGGATACGACAATGCTGCGACTATGGCTGGACACATTAGTGGTGTACAAAAACGTATTTTGGATATGAATCCCAAAGCAATGTTTGTGCCATGTAACAATCACTCGCTCAATCTTGCTGGGATGCATGCAGTTGGTGTTGGGACAAAGTCTGTTACTTTGGCACTGTGGAAAAGGTGTATGCATTTTTCTCAAGCTCCACCCACAGGTGGGATATCCTTAAGAAACATGTACCAATTCGTGTAAAGCAATCTTGTAACACAAGATGGAGTTCAAAGCATGAAGCTGTATGCGTACTTGCTGAACACACTGAGAAAATAATAGGCGCTTTGGAAGCGTTGCGAGATGGGCCGGAAGAAACCTCTGAAACCAGGGGTGATGCAGGAAGTCTTTTAGTTTGCATAATGACATATGTTTTTTTCTCTTTCTTGCATTTTTGGAACCCAGAACTAACCGAAGTAAATGATACTCAGATCTACCTGCAGCAAGAAGGACTTGCGCTTGATCAATGCGTGCAAAAGTTAAAAGCATTGGCTTTATTTTGTCATGAAAAACGTGATAGTCTAGTGTCAAAGGCAACTGAGAAAGCTCTGCAGGTATGCAAAACCTATTGCATACCTACAGAGAGAAGAGTTGGAAGACGCAAGAAGATGAATGGTGAGAACAGTTGCGATGCTGGCTTGACCTTAATACAGGAAACAAGCAGAGAACAACTTGAAGCAATTGATCAGCTTCAGGCAGAAATTAAAAAACATACTACGCAGATGAATACGCTTCACCAGCGATTTGCTTTTTTGCAAATCCAAACATTGTTGGATACTGGAAAAGATGATTTTATTAAGAAACAAATTCAGCACACGTGTGCTCAGTACACAGAATTGAATGCTCCATCTATGCTCACCGAAATACCTCGACTTCGGCACCACATTATCTTGTATAAGGAGGTCAATCCTGATGAGGAGGTTGCAAACTGGTCAGCTTTAGATTTGCTTCGCTGGGTGTATAAGTGGAAGCTGCAAGAAAGTTTAACTAACTTTGTTGTCACATTAAGAATCTTTCTTACTATCACTGTTTCTACAGCGAGTTGTGAAAGAAGTTTCTCAAAACTTAAACTAATTAAAACATATCAGAGATCTACAATGAGCCAAGAAAGACTGAGTAATCTAGCAATACTGTCCATTGAGAGAGACTTTAATGTAGATTTCAATTCCGTTGTTGAAATATTTGCGCCAATTAAAAGCAGGCGAATTTAAATTAATCTGTATATACAGATTGATATCTTGCACTTCTATTAAAGAATTACAATTAGAGGTACAGGATTGAGGAAGTTGGCTCCATCTAGCCCAGTCTTGGATCATCTCCAGGGTATGGTTCCATTTTGATGTTTAGTTTTTGTTCTTGATATTTTTTGTCGTTTACGATGGTTGTGAGACGACATATAATAGCATGGCCCATGCTAGGTTACTACATTTGTAGATTTGTATTCATAGACCTGCTGAAAATGTGGAGAATGTGTAATGCATGTTCGCACTCAATAAAGTGTTTGAAAATAAACTTGTATTTAGATGCATTTTACTTTAATTACATCAGTATTTTCATAACAAACAATACATGTGCTTAGGGGGTAAGGGTTTCTTTAACTAATCTAGTGGAAGAGACTCGAGTGCTAAAATCCACGGGTTAGGGGGCGCAAATTACTTGCCTTGCCCCGGGTGCTGACAACCCACGCTACGCCACTGGTATATATTCATATATATATATATATATATACACACGCACATGTGTTTGAGGTGCACACCCTAATGCCATAGGCTGCGCACGCCTATGCACTCTGTCTGACTCTGACATAACAGTTCGCTCAGTCAGTTTAACAGCGAGTGAGCAGAGTCAGCAGTCTGGCGCTGTCACAGATTTCGCAAACATTTCGCTATTGTCACACGGATCCTCCTCCTAGCCAATCAGGAAGTGGGATGCACTTCCTCATTGGCCGAAAGGCGAATGCATGCAATTGGCTGAGCTGCCGAGCAAGAGGCGGGAGGACTCGAGGAGACGCGGGGAACTGAGTAGAAGCCGCCGCTGCAGGTAAGTCTCTCTGCATTGAAAGGGGGCACGTTGGTCTCTCTGCGTTGAAAGGGGGCACACTGGTCATTCTGCAATGAAAGGGGGCAGTGAGCTGACCAGATGGATTGAAGTTTGGTTGGTTCAACAGTGACGAGACAGATTTAGATCCATATGTAGCTGCTCCAGCTCAACATAAGTTGATGTAAGACAGTGGGTCTAGCAACCTTTAATTTATTTAATTTTTTTGCTGAAAGAGTAAGGCAATAGGCATGAAGGTGAATAAATATTATGTTAAGAGTAAAGAAATGGTTATACAATGAAGGGGTGCTAAAAGTGCAGCAAGGCAAGAAAGTGATTTTCTTTTTTTTCTTTTTTTAGAATTTTAGCAGAATACTACACCTATATCATGCCATACAAAAAATAATCTGATGCACAAGGCAGGAAAAGGAGAAAGATAGAGACAGAGCAACAAGCTAAGTTAGCTGGAAGCCTTCACCGGTTTTTGGTGAGTACTGCTGAAATTACAGCAGGACCATCAGCAGCACCACAGGAGACTCATAATCCTGATCCTGTGTCGGTGGACATTCCTGTTCCTGCATTAGAAGCAGAGACAGTTTCATCTAAGGATGTTTATACTCAGCCAAATCTGCCAGAAAATATTGACCAAAAAGTTTATACTGATATTGGCTATTGGCCTGAAACCATGGATGAAACCTTGAAAACTGAACTTGTCAGGCGAGGGACAGAGGAACTGCAGAATAAGGATGCATGGTTTCAAAGAGACAGTAATGGCAGGTCATTTTCCAAGGATTGGTTCTACATACATTTGGAGAATGGTGAGACTATGTTAAGGACATGGTTGGTGTTTTCTCCTGTAAACAATGCTGCATATTGCTTTCCTTGCATGCTTTTTCAGAAGGCTAAAGGGAAAAGTTCATTTGGAAAGTCAAGTGGATTTAATGCAAGGAGAAAGTTAAGCCCTAGATTACTAGAGCATGAGCGCAGTTCATATCACTTGAGTGCATTTACAATGTGGAAAGAATTAGAAATGCGGCTGCATAAACAGGAGACTATTGATGCTGCTGCCCAGCTTGCACAACAGAGGTCATTTGAAAAATGGAAGGCAATCTTAGTCAGAATACTTGATTGTGTTCTGTATCTAGCCAGGCAAACCTTACCCTTACGTGGTCACTCTGAAGATTTAAATACAGTTGGTAACTGTGGAAATTTCTTAGAAACTTTCAAGTTACTCGCCAAATATGACCCAGTTGCCAAACAACATCTTCACAGAGTACAACGCACAGATGGTTACATTGTGTCCTATCTCTCTCCACAGAGCCAGAATGAGTTTATTAGCCTGCTCGGCGATCACATTCGAACAGTCATCTTTCAAAATATCATAAAGGCCAAGTATTTTGCTATAATGTTTGATAGCACTCCTGATATTTCACACACTGACCAAATGTCCCAAGTGATTCGATATGTGCATATTGAAGATTCAGGAGTCCATGTGACAGAGTCTTTCATTGACTTTATTCAGTTATATGGGAAATCAGCTGATGTCATTACAAAACAAATTTGTGACAAGTTGCAAGCTGATGGCCTTAAACTAGAGCATTGCTACGGCCAGGGATACGACAATGCTGCGACTATGGCTGGACACATTAGTGGTGTACAAAAACGTATTTTGGATATGAATCCCAAAGCAATGTTTGTGCCATGTAACAATCACTCGCTCAATCTTGCTGGGATGCATGCAGTTGGTGTTGGGACAAAGTCTGTTACTTTGGCACTGTGGAAAAGGTGTATGCATTTTTCTCAAGCTCCACCCACAGGTGGGATATCCTTAAGAAACATGTACCAATTCGTGTAAAGCAATCTTGTAACACAAGATGGAGTTCAAAGCATGAAGCTGTATGCGTACTTGCTGAACACACTGAGAAAATAATAGGCGCTTTGGAAGCGTTGCGAGATGGGCCGGAAGAAACCTCTGAAACCAGGGGTGATGCAGGAAGTCTTTTAGTTTGCATAATGACATATGTTTTTTTCTCTTTCTTGCATTTTTGGAACCCAGAACTAACCGAAGTAAATGATACTCAGATCTACCTGCAGCAAGAAGGACTTGCGCTTGATCAATGCGTGCAAAAGTTAAAAGCATTGGCTTTATTTTGTCATGAAAAACGTGATAGTCTAGTGTCAAAGGCAACTGAGAAAGCTCTGCAGGTATGCAAAACCTATTGCATACCTACAGAGAGAAGAGTTGGAAGACGCAAGAAGATGAATGGTGAGAACAGTTGCGATGCTGGCTTGACCTTAATACAGGAAACAAGCAGAGAACAACTTGAAGCAATTGATCAGCTTCAGGCAGAAATTAAAAAACATACTACGCAGATGAATACGCTTCACCAGCGATTTGCTTTTTTGCAAATCCAAACATTGTTGGATACTGGAAAAGATGATTTTATTAAGAAACAAATTCAGCACACGTGTGCTCAGTACACAGAATTGAATGCTCCATCTATGCTCACCGAAATACCTCGACTTCGGCACCACATTATCTTGTATAAGGAGGTCAATCCTGATGAGGAGGTTGCAAACTGGTCAGCTTTAGATTTGCTTCGCTGGGTGTATAAGTGGAAGCTGCAAGAAAGTTTAACTAACTTTGTTGTCACATTAAGAATCTTTCTTACTATCACTGTTTCTACAGCGAGTTGTGAAAGAAGTTTCTCAAAACTTAAACTAATTAAAACATATCAGAGATCTACAATGAGCCAAGAAAGACTGAGTAATCTAGCAATACTGTCCATTGAGAGAGACTTTAATGTAGATTTCAATTCCGTTGTTGAAATATTTGCGCCAATTAAAAGCAGGCGAATTTAAATTAATCTGTATATACAGATTGATATCTTGCACTTCTATTAAAGAATTACAATTAGAGGTACAGGATTGAGGAAGTTGGCTCCATCTAGCCCAGTCTTGGATCATCTCCAGGGTATGGTTCCATTTTGATGTTTAGTTTTTGTTCTTGATATTTTTTGTCGTTTACGATGGTTGTGAGACGACATATAATAGCATGGCCCATGCTAGGTTACTACATTTGTAGATTTGTATTCATAGACCTGCTGAAAATGTGGAGAATGTGTAATGCATGTTCGCACTCAATAAAGTGTTTGAAAATAAACTTGTATTTAGATGCATTTTACTTTAATTACATCAGTATTTTCATAACAAACAATACATGTGCTTAGGGGGTAAGGGTTTCTTTAACTAATCTAGTGGAAGAGACTCGAGTGCTAAAATCCACGGGTTAGGGGGCGCAAATTACTTGCCTTGCCCCGGGTGCTGACAACCCACGCTACGCCACTGGTATATATTCATATATATATATATATATATACACACGCACATGTGTTTGAGGTGCACACCCTAATGCCATAGGCTGCGCACGCCTATGCACTCTGTCTGACTCTGACATAACAGTTCGCTCAGTCAGTTTAACAGCGAGTGAGCAGAGTCAGCAGTCTGGCGCTGTCACAGATTTCGCAAACATTTCGCTATTGTCACACGGATCCTCCTCCTAGCCAATCAGGAAGTGGGATGCACTTCCTCATTGGCCGAAAGGCGAATGCATGCAATTGGCTGAGCTGCCGAGCAAGAGGCGGGAGGACTCGAGGAGACGCGGGGAACTGAGTAGAAGCCGCCGCTGCAGGTAAGTCTCTCTGCATTGAAAGGGGGCACGTTGGTCTCTCTGCGTTGAAAGGGGGCACACTGGTCATTCTGCAATGAAAGGGGGCAGTGAGCTGACCAGATGGATTGAAGTTTGGTTGGTTCAACAGTGACGAGACAGATTTAGATCCATATGTAGCTGCTCCAGCTCAACATAAGTTGATGTAAGACAGTGGGTCTAGCAACCTTTAATTTATTTAATTTTTTTGCTGAAAGAGTAAGGCAATAGGCATGAAGGTGAATAAATATTATGTTAAGAGTAAAGAAATGGTTATACAATGAAGGGGTGCTAAAAGTGCAGCAAGGCAAGAAAGTGATTTTCTTTTTTTTCTTTTTTTAGAATTTTAGCAGAATACTACACCTATATCATGCCATACAAAAAATAATCTGATGCACAAGGCAGGAAAAGGAGAAAGATAGAGACAGAGCAACAAGCTAAGTTAGCTGGAAGCCTTCACCGGTTTTTGGTGAGTACTGCTGAAATTACAGCAGGACCATCAGCAGCACCACAGGAGACTCATAATCCTGATCCTGTGTCGGTGGACATTCCTGTTCCTGCATTAGAAGCAGAGACAGTTTCATCTAAGGATGTTTATACTCAGCCAAATCTGCCAGAAAATATTGACCAAAAAGTTTATACTGATATTGGCTATTGGCCTGAAACCATGGATGAAACCTTGAAAACTGAACTTGTCAGGCGAGGGACAGAGGAACTGCAGAATAAGGATGCATGGTTTCAAAGAGACAGTAATGGCAGGTCATTTTCCAAGGATTGGTTCTACATACATTTGGAGAATGGTGAGACTATGTTAAGGACATGGTTGGTGTTTTCTCCTGTAAACAATGCTGCATATTGCTTTCCTTGCATGCTTTTTCAGAAGGCTAAAGGGAAAAGTTCATTTGGAAAGTCAAGTGGATTTAATGCAAGGAGAAAGTTAAGCCCTAGATTACTAGAGCATGAGCGCAGTTCATATCACTTGAGTGCATTTACAATGTGGAAAGAATTAGAAATGCGGCTGCATAAACAGGAGACTATTGATGCTGCTGCCCAGCTTGCACAACAGAGGTCATTTGAAAAATGGAAGGCAATCTTAGTCAGAATACTTGATTGTGTTCTGTATCTAGCCAGGCAAACCTTACCCTTACGTGGTCACTCTGAAGATTTAAATACAGTTGGTAACTGTGGAAATTTCTTAGAAACTTTCAAGTTACTCGCCAAATATGACCCAGTTGCCAAACAACATCTTCACAGAGTACAACGCACAGATGGTTACATTGTGTCCTATCTCTCTCCACAGAGCCAGAATGAGTTTATTAGCCTGCTCGGCGATCACATTCGAACAGTCATCTTTCAAAATATCATAAAGGCCAAGTATTTTGCTATAATGTTTGATAGCACTCCTGATATTTCACACACTGACCAAATGTCCCAAGTGATTCGATATGTGCATATTGAAGATTCAGGAGTCCATGTGACAGAGTCTTTCATTGACTTTATTCAGTTATATGGGAAATCAGCTGATGTCATTACAAAACAAATTTGTGACAAGTTGCAAGCTGATGGCCTTAAACTAGAGCATTGCTACGGCCAGGGATACGACAATGCTGCGACTATGGCTGGACACATTAGTGGTGTACAAAAACGTATTTTGGATATGAATCCCAAAGCAATGTTTGTGCCATGTAACAATCACTCGCTCAATCTTGCTGGGATGCATGCAGTTGGTGTTGGGACAAAGTCTGTTACTTTGGCACTGTGGAAAAGGTGTATGCATTTTTCTCAAGCTCCACCCACAGGTGGGATATCCTTAAGAAACATGTACCAATTCGTGTAAAGCAATCTTGTAACACAAGATGGAGTTCAAAGCATGAAGCTGTATGCGTACTTGCTGAACACACTGAGAAAATAATAGGCGCTTTGGAAGCGTTGCGAGATGGGCCGGAAGAAACCTCTGAAACCAGGGGTGATGCAGGAAGTCTTTTAGTTTGCATAATGACATATGTTTTTTTCTCTTTCTTGCATTTTTGGAACCCAGAACTAACCGAAGTAAATGATACTCAGATCTACCTGCAGCAAGAAGGACTTGCGCTTGATCAATGCGTGCAAAAGTTAAAAGCATTGGCTTTATTTTGTCATGAAAAACGTGATAGTCTAGTGTCAAAGGCAACTGAGAAAGCTCTGCAGGTATGCAAAACCTATTGCATACCTACAGAGAGAAGAGTTGGAAGACGCAAGAAGATGAATGGTGAGAACAGTTGCGATGCTGGCTTGACCTTAATACAGGAAACAAGCAGAGAACAACTTGAAGCAATTGATCAGCTTCAGGCAGAAATTAAAAAACATACTACGCAGATGAATACGCTTCACCAGCGATTTGCTTTTTTGCAAATCCAAACATTGTTGGATACTGGAAAAGATGATTTTATTAAGAAACAAATTCAGCACACGTGTGCTCAGTACACAGAATTGAATGCTCCATCTATGCTCACCGAAATACCTCGACTTCGGCACCACATTATCTTGTATAAGGAGGTCAATCCTGATGAGGAGGTTGCAAACTGGTCAGCTTTAGATTTGCTTCGCTGGGTGTATAAGTGGAAGCTGCAAGAAAGTTTAACTAACTTTGTTGTCACATTAAGAATCTTTCTTACTATCACTGTTTCTACAGCGAGTTGTGAAAGAAGTTTCTCAAAACTTAAACTAATTAAAACATATCAGAGATCTACAATGAGCCAAGAAAGACTGAGTAATCTAGCAATACTGTCCATTGAGAGAGACTTTAATGTAGATTTCAATTCCGTTGTTGAAATATTTGCGCCAATTAAAAGCAGGCGAATTTAAATTAATCTGTATATACAGATTGATATCTTGCACTTCTATTAAAGAATTACAATTAGAGGTACAGGATTGAGGAAGTTGGCTCCATCTAGCCCAGTCTTGGATCATCTCCAGGGTATGGTTCCATTTTGATGTTTAGTTTTTGTTCTTGATATTTTTTGTCGTTTACGATGGTTGTGAGACGACATATAATAGCATGGCCCATGCTAGGTTACTACATTTGTAGATTTGTATTCATAGACCTGCTGAAAATGTGGAGAATGTGTAATGCATGTTCGCACTCAATAAAGTGTTTGAAAATAAACTTGTATTTAGATGCATTTTACTTTAATTACATCAGTATTTTCATAACAAACAATACATGTGCTTAGGGGGTAAGGGTTTCTTTAACTAATCTAGTGGAAGAGACTCGAGTGCTAAAATCCACGGGTTAGGGGGCGCAAATTACTTGCCTTGCCCCGGGTGCTGACAACCCACGCTACGCCACTGGTATATATTCATATATATATATATATATATACACACGCACATGTGTTTGAGGTGCACACCCTAATGCCATAGGCTGCGCACGCCTATGCACTCTGTCTGACTCTGACATAACAGTTCGCTCAGTCAGTTTAACAGCGAGTGAGCAGAGTCAGCAGTCTGGCGCTGTCACAGATTTCGCAAACATTTCGCTATTGTCACACGGATCCTCCTCCTAGCCAATCAGGAAGTGGGATGCACTTCCTCATTGGCCGAAAGGCGAATGCATGCAATTGGCTGAGCTGCCGAGCAAGAGGCGGGAGGACTCGAGGAGACGCGGGGAACTGAGTAGAAGCCGCCGCTGCAGGTAAGTCTCTCTGCATTGAAAGGGGGCACGTTGGTCTCTCTGCGTTGAAAGGGGGCACACTGGTCATTCTGCAATGAAAGGGGGCAGTGAGCTGACCAGATGGATTGAAGTTTGGTTGGTTCAACAGTGACGAGACAGATTTAGATCCATATGTAGCTGCTCCAGCTCAACATAAGTTGATGTAAGACAGTGGGTCTAGCAACCTTTAATTTATTTAATTTTTTTGCTGAAAGAGTAAGGCAATAGGCATGAAGGTGAATAAATATTATGTTAAGAGTAAAGAAATGGTTATACAATGAAGGGGTGCTAAAAGTGCAGCAAGGCAAGAAAGTGATTTTCTTTTTTTTCTTTTTTTAGAATTTTAGCAGAATACTACACCTATATCATGCCATACAAAAAATAATCTGATGCACAAGGCAGGAAAAGGAGAAAGATAGAGACAGAGCAACAAGCTAAGTTAGCTGGAAGCCTTCACCGGTTTTTGGTGAGTACTGCTGAAATTACAGCAGGACCATCAGCAGCACCACAGGAGACTCATAATCCTGATCCTGTGTCGGTGGACATTCCTGTTCCTGCATTAGAAGCAGAGACAGTTTCATCTAAGGATGTTTATACTCAGCCAAATCTGCCAGAAAATATTGACCAAAAAGTTTATACTGATATTGGCTATTGGCCTGAAACCATGGATGAAACCTTGAAAACTGAACTTGTCAGGCGAGGGACAGAGGAACTGCAGAATAAGGATGCATGGTTTCAAAGAGACAGTAATGGCAGGTCATTTTCCAAGGATTGGTTCTACATACATTTGGAGAATGGTGAGACTATGTTAAGGACATGGTTGGTGTTTTCTCCTGTAAACAATGCTGCATATTGCTTTCCTTGCATGCTTTTTCAGAAGGCTAAAGGGAAAAGTTCATTTGGAAAGTCAAGTGGATTTAATGCAAGGAGAAAGTTAAGCCCTAGATTACTAGAGCATGAGCGCAGTTCATATCACTTGAGTGCATTTACAATGTGGAAAGAATTAGAAATGCGGCTGCATAAACAGGAGACTATTGATGCTGCTGCCCAGCTTGCACAACAGAGGTCATTTGAAAAATGGAAGGCAATCTTAGTCAGAATACTTGATTGTGTTCTGTATCTAGCCAGGCAAACCTTACCCTTACGTGGTCACTCTGAAGATTTAAATACAGTTGGTAACTGTGGAAATTTCTTAGAAACTTTCAAGTTACTCGCCAAATATGACCCAGTTGCCAAACAACATCTTCACAGAGTACAACGCACAGATGGTTACATTGTGTCCTATCTCTCTCCACAGAGCCAGAATGAGTTTATTAGCCTGCTCGGCGATCACATTCGAACAGTCATCTTTCAAAATATCATAAAGGCCAAGTATTTTGCTATAATGTTTGATAGCACTCCTGATATTTCACACACTGACCAAATGTCCCAAGTGATTCGATATGTGCATATTGAAGATTCAGGAGTCCATGTGACAGAGTCTTTCATTGACTTTATTCAGTTATATGGGAAATCAGCTGATGTCATTACAAAACAAATTTGTGACAAGTTGCAAGCTGATGGCCTTAAACTAGAGCATTGCTACGGCCAGGGATACGACAATGCTGCGACTATGGCTGGACACATTAGTGGTGTACAAAAACGTATTTTGGATATGAATCCCAAAGCAATGTTTGTGCCATGTAACAATCACTCGCTCAATCTTGCTGGGATGCATGCAGTTGGTGTTGGGACAAAGTCTGTTACTTTGGCACTGTGGAAAAGGTGTATGCATTTTTCTCAAGCTCCACCCACAGGTGGGATATCCTTAAGAAACATGTACCAATTCGTGTAAAGCAATCTTGTAACACAAGATGGAGTTCAAAGCATGAAGCTGTATGCGTACTTGCTGAACACACTGAGAAAATAATAGGCGCTTTGGAAGCGTTGCGAGATAGGCCGGAAGAATCTCTGAAACCAGCGGTGATGCAGGAAGTCTTTTAGTTTGCATAATGACATATGTTTTTTTCTCTTTCTTGCATTTTTGGAACCCAGAACTAACCGAAGTAAATGATACTCAGATCTACCTGCAGCAAGAAGGACTTGCGCTTGATCAATGCGTGCAAAAGTTAAAAGCATTGGCTTTATTTTGTCATGAAAAACGTGATAGTCTAGTGTCAAAGGCAACTGAGAAAGCTCTGCAGGTATGCAAAACCTATTGCATACCTACAGAGAGAAGAGTTGGAAGACGCAAGAAGATGAATGGTGAGAACAGTTGCGATGCTGGTTTGACCTTAATACAGGAAACAAGCAGAGAACAACTTGAAGCAATTGATCAGCTTCAGGCAGAAATTAAAAAACATACTACGCAGATGAATACGCTTCACCAGCGATTTGCTTTTTTGCAAATCCAAACATTGTTGGATACTGGAAAAGATGATTTTATTAAGAAACAAATTCAGCACACGTGTGCTCAGTACACAGAATTGAATGCTCCATCTATGCTCACCGAAATACCTCGACTTCGGCACCACATTATCTTGTATAAGGAGGTCAATCCTGATGAGGAGGTTGCAAACTGGTCAGCTTTAGATTTGCTTCGCTGGGTGTATAAGTGGAAGCTGCAAGAAAGTTTAACTAACTTTGTTGTCACATTAAGAATCTTTCTTACTATCACTGTTTCTACAGCGAGTTGTGAAAGAAGTTTCTCAAAACTTAAACTAATTAAAACATATCAGAGATCTACAATGAGCCAAGAAAGACTGAGTAATCTAGCAATACTGTCCATTGAGAGAGACTTTAATGTAGATTTCAATTCCGTTGTTGAAAAATTTGCGCTAATTAAAAGCAGGCGAATTTAAATTAATCTGTATATACAGATTGATATCTTGCACTTCTATTAAAGAATTACAATTAGAGGTACAGGATTGAGGAAGTTGGCTCCATCTAGCCCAGTCTTGGATCATCTCCAGGGTATGGTTCCATTTTGATGTTTAGTTTTTGATCTTGATATTTTTTGTCGTTTACGATGGTTGTGAGACGACATATAATAGCATGGCCCATGCTAGGTTACTACATTTGTAGATTTGTATTCATAGACCTGCTGAAAATGTGGAGAATGTGTAATGCATGTTCGCACTCAATAAAGTGTTTGAAAATAAACTTGTATTTAGATGCATTTTACTTTAATTACATCAGTATTTTCATAACAAACAATACATGTGCTTAGGGGGTAAGGGTTTCTTTAACTAATCTAGTGGAAGAGACTCGAGTGCTAAAATCCACGGGTTAGGGGGCGCAAATTACTTGCCTTGCCCCGGGTGCTGACAACCCACGCTACGCCACTGGTATATATTCATATATATATATATATATACACACGCACATGTGTTTGAGGTGCACACCCTAATGCCATAGGCTGCGCACGCCTATGCACTCTGTCTGACTCTGACATAACAGTTCGCTCAGTCAGTTTAACAGCGAGTGAGCAGAGTCAGCAGTCTGGCGCTGTCACAGATTTCGCAAACATTTCGCTATTGTCACACGGATCCTCCCCCTAGCCAATCAGGAAGTGGGATCCACTTCCTCATTGGCCGAAAGGCGAATGCATGCAATTGGCTGAGCTGCCGAGCAAGAGGCGGGAGGACGCGAGGAGACGCGGGGAACTGAGTAGAAGCCGCCGCTGCAGGTAAGTCTCTCTGCATTGAAAGGGGGCACGTTGGTCTCTCTGCGTTGAAAGGGGGCACACTGGTCATTCTGCAATGAAAGGGGGCAGTGAGCTGACCAGATGGATTGAAGTTTGGTTGGTTCAACAGTGACGAGACAGATTTCGATCCATATGTAGCTGCTCCAGCTCAATATAAGTTGATGTAAGACAGTGGGTCTAGCAACCTTTAATTTATTTTATTTTTTTGCTGAAAGAGTAAGGCAATAGGCATGAAGGTGAATAAACATTATGTTAAGAGTAAAGAAATGGTTATACAATGAAGGGGTGCTAAAAGTGCAGCAAGGCAAGAAAGTGATTTTCTTTTTTTTCTTTTTTTAGAATTTTAGTAGAATACTACACCTATATCATGCCATACAAAAAAGAATCTGGTGCACAAAGCAGGAAAAGGAGAAAGATAGAGACAGAGCAACAAGCTAAGTTAGCTGGAAGCCTTCACCGGTTTTTGGTGAGTACTGCTTAAATTACAGCAGGACCATCAGCAGCACCACAGGAGACTCATAATCCTGATCCTGTGTCGGTGGACATTCCTGTTCCTGCATTAGAAGCAGAGACAGTTTCATCTAAGGATGTTTATACTCAGCCAAATCTGCCAGAAAATATTGACCAAAAAGTTTATACTGATATTGGCTATTGGCCTGAAACCATGGATGAAACCTTGAAAACTGAACTTGTCAGGCGAGGGACAGAGGAACTGCAGAATAAGGATGCATGGTTTCAAAGAGACAGTAATGGCAGGTCATTTTCCAAGGATTGGTTCTACATACATTTGGAGAATGGTGAGACTATGTTAAGGACATGGTTGGTGTTTTCTCCTGTAAACAATGCTGCATATTGCTTTCCTTGCATGCTTTTTCAGAAGGCTAAAGGGAAAAGTTCATTTGGAAAGTCAAGTGGATTTAATGCAAGGAGAAAGTTAAGCCCTAGATTACTAGAGCATGAGCGCAGTTCATATCACTTGAGTGCATTTACAATGTGTAAAGAATTAGAAATGCGGCTGCATAAACAGGAGACTATTGATGCTGCTGCCCAGCTTGCACAACAGAGGTCATTTGAAAAATGGAAGGCAATCTTAGTCAGAATACTTGATTGTGTTCTGTATCTAGCCAGGCAAACCTTACCCTTACGTGGTCACTCTGAAGATTTAAATACAGTTGGTAACTGTGGAAATTTCTTAGAAACTTTCAAGTTACTCGCCAAATATGACCCAGTTGCCAAACAACATCTTCACAGAGTACAACGCACAGATGGTTACATTGTGTCCTATCTCTCTCCACAGAGCCAGAATGAGTTTATTAGCCTGCTCGGCGATCACATTCGAACAGTCATCTTTCAAAATATCATAAAGGCCAAGTATTTTGCTATAATGTTTGATAGCACTCCTGATATTTCACACACTGACCAAATGTCCCAAGTGATTCGATATGTGCATTTTGAAGATTCAGGAGTCCATGTGACAGAGTCTTTCATTGACTTTATTCAGTTATATGGGAAATCAGCTGATGTCATTACAAAACAAATTTGTGACAAGTTGCAAGCTGATGGCCTTAAACTAGAGCATTGCTACGGCCAGGGATACGACAATGCTGCGACTATGGCTGGACACATTAGTGGTGTACAAAAACGTATTTTGGATATGAATCCCAAAGCAATGTTTGTGCCATGTAACAATCACTCGCTCAATCTTGCTGGGATGCATGCAGTTGGTGTTGGGACAAAGTCTGTTACTTTCTTTGGCACTGTGGAAAAGGTGTATGCATTTTTCTCAAGCTCCACCCACAGGTGGGATATCCTTAAGAAACATGTACCAATTCGTGTAAAGCAATCTTGTAACACAAGATGGAGTTCAAAGCATGAAGCTGTATGCGTACTTGCTGAACACACTGAGAAAATAAAAGGCGCTTTGGAAGCGTTGCGAGATGGGCCGGAAGAAACCTCTGAAACCAGGGGTGATGCAGGAAGTCTTTTAGTTTGCATAATGACATATGTTTTTTTCTCTTTCTTGCATTTTTGGAACCCAGAACTAACCGAAGTAAATGATACTCAGATCTACCTGCAGCAAGAAGGACTTGCGCTTGATCAATGCGTGCAAAAGTTAAAAGCATTGGCTTTATTTTGTCATGAAAAACGTGATAGTCTAGTGTCAAAGGCAACTGAGAAAGCTCTGCAGGTATGCAAAACCTATTGCATACCTACAGAGAGAAGAGTTGGAAGACGCAAGAAGATGGATGGTGAGAACAGTTGCGATGCTGGCTTGACCTTAATACAGGAATCAAGCAGAGAACAACTTGAAGCAATTGATCAGCTTCAGGCAGAAATTAAAAAACGTACTACGCAGATGAATACGCTTCACCAGCGATTTGCTTTTTTGCAAATCCAAACATTGTTGGATACTGGAAAAGATGATTTTATTAAGAAACAAATTCAGCACACGTGTGCTCAGTACACAGAATTGAATGCTCCATCTATGCTCACCGAAATAACTCGACTTCGGCACCACATTATCTTGTATAAGGAGGTCAATCCTGATGAGCAGGTTGCAAACTGGTCAGCTTTAGATTTGCTTCGCTGGGTGTATAAGTGGAATCTGCAAGAAAGTTTAACTAAGTTTGTTGTCACATTAAGAATCTTTCTTACTATCACTGTTTCTACAGCGAATTGTGAAAGAAGTTTCTCAAAACTTAAACTAATTAAAACATATCAGAGATCTACAATGAGCCAAGAAAGACTGAGTAATCTAGCAATACTGTCCATTGAGAGAGACTTTAATGTAGATTTCAATTCCTTTGTTGAAAAATTTGCGCTAATTAAAAGCAGGCGAATTTAAATGAATCTGTATATACAGATTGATATCTTGCACTTCTATTAAAGAATTACAATTAGAGGTACAGGATTGAGGAAGTTGGCTCCATCTAGCCCAGTCTTGGATCATCTCCAGGGTATGGTTCCATTTTGATGTTTAGTTTTTGTTCTTGATATTTTTTGTCGTTTACGATGGTTGTGAGACGACATATAATAGCATGGCCCATGCTAGGTTACTACATTTGTAGATTTGTATTCATAGACCTGCTGAAAATGTGGAGAATGTGTAATGCATGTTCGCACTCAATAAAGTGTTTGAAAATAAACTTGTATTTAGATGCATTTTACTTTAATTACATCAGTATTTTCATAACAAACAATACATGTGCTTAGGGGGTAAGGGTTTCTTTAACTAATCTAGTGGAAGAGACTCGAGTGCTAAAATCCACGGGTTAGGGGGCACAAATTACTTGCCTTGCCCCGGGTGCTGACAACCCACGCTACGCCACTGGTATATATTCATATATATATATATATATATACACACGCACATGTGTTTGAGGTGCACACCCTAATGCCATAGGCTGCGCACGCCTATGCACTCTGTCTGACTCTGACATAACAGTTCGCTCAGTCAGTTTAACAGCAAGAGAGCAGAGTCAGCAGTCTGGCGCTGTCACAGATTTCGCAAACATTTCGCTATTGTCACACGGATCCTCCTCCTAGCCAATCAGGAAGTGGGATGCACTTCCTCATTGGCCGAAAGGCGAATGCATGCAATTGGCTGAGCTGCCGAGCAAGAGGCGGGAGGACTCGAGGAGACGCGGGGAACTGAGTAGAAGCCGCCGCTGCAGGTAAGTCTCTCTGCATTGAAAGGGGGCACGTTGGTCTCTCTGCGTTGAAAGGGGGCACACTGGTCATTCTGCAATGAAAGGGGGCAGTGAGCTGACCAGATGGATTGAAGTTTGGTTGGTTCAACAGTGACGAGACAGATTTAGATCCATATGTAGCTGCTCCAGCTCAACATAAGTTGATGTAAGACAGTGGGTCTAGCAACCTTTAATTTATTTTATTTTTTTGCTGAAAGAGTAAGGCAATAGGCATGAAGGTGAATAAATATTATGTTAAGAGTAAAGAAATGGTTATACAATGAAGGGGTGCTAAAAGTGCAGCAAGGCAAGAAAGTGATTTTCTTTTTTTTCTTTTTTTAGAATTTTAGCAGAATACTACACCTATATCATGCCATACAAAAAATAATCTGATGCACAAGGCAGGAAAAGGAGAAAGATAGAGACAGAGCAACAAGCTAAGTTAGCTGGAAGCCTTCACCGGTTTTTGGTGAGTACTGCTGAAATTACAGCAGGACCATCAGCAGCACCACAGGAGACTCATAATCCTGATCCTGTGTCGGTGGACATTCCTGTTCCTGCATTAGAAGCAGAGACAGTTTCATCTAAGGATGTTTATACTCAGCCAAATCTGCCAGAAAATATTGACCAAAAAGTTTATACTGATATTGGCTATTGGCCTGAAACCATGGATGAAACCTTGAAAACTGAACTTGTCAGGCGAGGGACAGAGGAACTGCAGAATAAGGATGCATGGTTTCAAAGAGACAGTAATGGCAGGTCATTTTCCAAGGATTGGTTCTACATACATTTGGAGAATGGTGAGACTATGTTAAGGACATGGTTGGTGTTTTCTCCTGTAAACAATGCTGCATATTGCTTTCCTTGCATGCTTTTTCAGAAGGCTAAAGGGAAAAGTTCATTTGGAAAGTCAAGTGGATTTAATGCAAGGAGAAAGTTAAGCCCTAGATTACTAGAGCATGAGCGCAGTTCATATCACTTGAGTGCATTTACAATGTGGAAAGAATTAGAAATGCGGCTGCATAAACAGGAGACTATTGATGCTGCTGCCCAGCTTGCACAACAGAGGTCATTTGAAAAATGGAAGGCAATCTTAGTCAGAATACTTGATTGTGTTCTGTATCTAGCCAGGCAAACCTTACCCTTACGTGGTCACTCTGAAGATTTAAATACAGTTGGTAACTGTGGAAATTTCTTAGAAACTTTCAAGTTACTCGCCAAATATGACCCAGTTGCCAAACAACATCTTCACAGAGTACAACGCACAGATGGTTACATTGTGTCCTATCTCTCTCCACAGAGCCAGAATGAGTTTATTAGCCTGCTCGGCGATCACATTCGAACAGTCATCTTTCAAAATATCATAAAGGCCAAGTATTTTGCTATAATGTTTGATAGCACTCCTGATATTTCACACACTGACCAAATGTCCCAAGTGATTCGATATGTGCATATTGAAGATTCAGGAGTCCATGTGACAGAGTCTTTCATTGACTTTATTCAGTTATATGGGAAATCAGCTGATGTCATTACAAAACAAATTTGTGACAAGTTGCAAGCTGATGGCCTTAAACTAGAGCATTGCTACGGCCAGGGATACGACAATGCTGCGACTATGGCTGGACACATTAGTGGTGTACAAAAACGTATTTTGGATATGAATCCCAAAGCAATGTTTGTGCCATGTAACAATCACTCGCTCAATCTTGCTGGGATGCATGCAGTTGGTGTTGGGACAAAGTCTGTTACTTTCTTTGGCACTGTGGAAAAGGTGTATGCATTTTTCTCAAGCTCCACCCACAGGTGGGATATCCTTAAGAAACATGTACCAATTTGTGTAAAGCAATCTTGTAACACAAGATGGAGTTCAAAGCATGAAGCTGTATGCGTACTTGCTGAACACACTGAGAAAATAATAGGCGCTTTGGAAGCGTTGCGAGATAGGCCGGAAGAAACCTCTGAAACCAGGGGTGATGCAGGAAGTCTTTTAGTTTGCATAATGACATATGTTTTTTTCTCTTTCTTGCATTTTTGGAACCCAGAACTAACCGAAGTAAATGATACCCAGATCTACCTGCAGCAAGAAGGACTTGCGCTTGATCAATGCGTGCAAAAGTTAAAAGCATTGGCTTTATTTTGTCATGAAAAACGTGATAGTCTAGTGTCAAAGGCAACTGAGAAAGCTCTGCAGGTATGCAAAACCTATTGCATACCTACAGAGAGAAGAGTTGGAAGACGCAAGAAGATGAATGGTGAGAACAGTTGCGATGCTGGCTTGACCTTAATACAGGAAACAAGCAGAGAACAACTTGAAGCAATTGATCAGCTTCAGGCAGAAATTAAAAAACATACTACGCAGATGAATACGCTTCACCAGCGATTTGCTTTTTTGCAAATTAAAACATTGTTGGATACTGGAAAAGATGATTTTATTAAGAAACAAATTCAGCACACGTGTGCTCAGTACACAGAATTGAATGCTCCATCTATGCTCACCGAAATACCTCGACTTCGGCACCACATTATCTTGTATAAGGAGTCAATCCTGATGAGGAGGTTGCAAACTGGTCAGCTTTAGATTTGCTTCGCTGGGTGTATAAGTGGAAGCTGCAAGAAAGTTTAACTAACTTTGTTGTCACATTAAGAATCTTTCTTACTATCACTGTTTCTACAGCGAGTTGTGAAAGAAGTTTCTCAAAACTTAAACTAATTAAAACATATCAGAGATCTACAATGAGCCAAGAAAGACTGAGTAATCTAGCAATACTGTCCATTGAGAGAGACTTTAATGTAGATTTCAATTCCGTTGTTGAAAAATTTGCGCTAATTAAAAGCAGGCGAATTTAAATTAATCTGTATATACAGATTGATATCTTGCACTTCTATTAAAGAATTACAATTAGAGGTACAGGATTGAGGAAGTTGGCTCCATCTAGCCCAGTCTTGGATCATCTCCAGGGTATGGTTCCATTTTGATGTTTAGTTTTTGATCTTGATATTTTTTGTCGTTTACGATGGTTGTGAGACGACATATAATAGCATGGCCCATGCTAGGTTACTACATTTGTAGATTTGTATTCATAGACCTGCTGAAAATGTGGAGAATGTGTAATGCATGTTCGCACTCAATAAAGTGTTTGAAAATAAACTTGTATTTAGATGCATTTTACTTTAATTACATCAGTATTTTCATAACAAACAATACATGTGCTTAGGGGGTAAGGGTTTCTTTAACTAATCTAGTGGAAGAGACTCGAGTGCTAAAATCCACGGGTTAGGGGGCGCAAATTACTTGCCTTGCCCCGGGTGCTGACAACCCACGCTACGCCACTGGTATATATTCATATATATATATATATATACACACGCACATGTGTTTGAGGTGCACACCCTAATGCCATAGGCTGCGCACGCCTATGCACTCTGTCTGACTCTGACATAACAGTTCGCTCAGTCAGTTTAACAGCGAGTGAGCAGAGTCAGCAGTCTGGCGCTGTCACAGATTTCGCAAACATTTCGCTATTGTCACACGGATCCTCCCCCTAGCCAATCAGGAAGTGGGATCCACTTCCTCATTGGCCGAAAGGCGAATGCATGCAATTGGCTGAGCTGCCGAGCAAGAGGCGGGAGGACGCGAGGAGACGCGGGGAACTGAGTAGAAGCCGCCGCTGCAGGTAAGTCTCTCTGCATTGAAAGGGGGCACGTTGGTCTCTCTGCGTTGAAAGGGGGCACACTGGTCATTCTGCAATGAAAGGGGGCAGTGAGCTGACCAGATGGATTGAAGTTTGGTTGGTTCAACAGTGACGAGACAGATTTCGATCCATATGTAGCTGCTCCAGCTCAATATAAGTTGATGTAAGACAGTGGGTCTAGCAACCTTTAATTTATTTTATTTTTTTGCTGAAAGAGTAAGGCAATAGGCATGAAGGTGAATAAACATTATGTTAAGAGTAAAGAAATGGTTATACAATGAAGGGGTGCTAAAAGTGCAGCAAGGCAAGAAAGTGATTTTCTTTTTTTTCTTTTTTTAGAATTTTAGCAGAATACTACACCTATATCATGCCATACAAAAAAGAATCTGGTGCACAAGGCAGGAAAAGGAGAAAGATAGAGACAGAGCAACAAGCTAAGTTAGCTGGAAGCCTTCACCGGTTTTTGGTGAGTACTGCTTAAATTACAGCAGGACCATCAGCAGCACCACAGGAGACTCATAATCCTGATCCTGTGTCGGTGGACATTCCTGTTCCTGCATTAGAAGCAGAGACAGTTTCATCTAAGGATGTTTATACTCAGCCAAATCTGCCAGAAAATATTGACCAAAAAGTTTATACTGATATTGGCTATTGGCCTGAAACCATGGATGAAACCTTGAAAACTGAACTTGTCAGGCGAGGGACAGAGGAACTGCAGAATAAGGATGCATGGTTTCAAAGAGACAGTAATGGCAGGTCATTTTCCAAGGATTGGTTCTACATACATTTGGAGAATGGTGAGACTATGTTAAGGACATGGTTGGTGTTTTCTCCTGTAAACAATGCTGCATATTGCTTTCCTTGCATGCTTTTTCAGAAGGCTAAAGGGAAAAGTTCATTTGGAAAGTCAAGTGGATTTAATGCAAGGAGAAAGTTAAGCCCTAGATTACTAGAGCATGAGCGCAGTTCATATCACTTGAGTGCATTTACAATGTGGAAAGAATTAGAAATGCGGCTGCATAAACAGGAGACTATTGATGCTGCTGCCCAGCTTGCACAACAGAGGTCATTTGAAAAATGGAAGGCAATCTTAGTCAGAATACTTGATTGTGTTCTGTATCTAGCCAGGCAAACCTTACCCTTACGTGGTCACTCTGAAGATTTAAATACAGTTGGTAACTGTGGAAATTTCTTAGAAACTTTCAAGTTACTCGCCAAATATGACCCAGTTGCCAAACAACATCTTCACAGAGTACAACGCACAGATGGTTACATTGTGTCCTATCTCTCTCCACAGAGCCAGAATGAGTTTATTAGCCTGCTCGGCGATCACATTCGAACAGTCATCTTTCAAAATATCATAAAGGCCAAGTATTTTGCTATAATGTTTGATAGCACTCCTGATATTTCACACACTGACCAAATGTCCCAAGTGATTCGATATGTGCATATTGAAGATTCAGGAGTCCATGTGACAGAGTCTTTCATTGACTTTATTCAGTTATATGGGAAATCAGCTGATGTCATTACAAAACAAATTTGTGACAAGTTGCAAGCTGATGGCCTTAAACTAGAGCATTGCTACGGCCAGGGATACGACAATGCTGCGACTATGGCTGGACACATTAGTGGTGTACAAAAACGTATTTTGGATATGAATCCCAAAGCAATGTTTGTGCCATGTAACAATCACTCGCTCAATCTTGCTGGGATGCATGCAGTTGGTGTTGGGACAAAGTCTGTTACTTTCTTTGGCACTGTGGAAAAGGTGTATGCATTTTTCTCAAGCTCCACCCACAGGTGGGATATCCTTAAGAAAAATGTACCAATTCGTGTAAAGCAATCTTGTAACACAAGATGGAGTTCAAAGCATGAAGCTGTATGCGTACTTGCTGAACACACTGAGAAAATAAAAGGCGCTTTGGAAGCGTTGCGAGATGGGCCGGAAGAAACCTCTGAAACCAGGGGTGATGCAGGAAGTCTTTTAGTTTGCATAATGACATATGTTTTTTTCTCTTTCTTGCATTTTTGGAACCCAGAACTAACCGAAGTAAATGATACTCAGATCTACCTGCAGCAAGAAGGACTTGCGCTTGATCAATGCGTGCAAAAGTTAAAAGCATTGGCTTTATTTTGTCATGAAAAACGTGATAGTCTAGTGTCAAAGGCAACTGAGAAAGCTCTGCAGGTATGCAAAACCTATTGCATACCTACAGAGAGAAGAGTTGGAAGACGCAAGAAGATGGATGGTGAGAACAGTTGCGATGCTGGCTTGACTTTAATACAGGAATCAAGCAGAGAACAACTTGAAGCAATTGATCAGCTTCAGGCAGAAATTAAAAAACGTACTACGCAGATGAATACGCTTCACCAGCGATTTGCTTTTTTGCAAATCCAAACATTGTTGGATACTGGAAAAGATGATTTTATTAAGAAACAAATTCAGCACACGTGTGCTCAGTACACAGAATTGAATGCTCCATCTATGCTCACCGAAATAACTCGACTTCGGCACCACATTATCTTGTATAAGGAGGTCAATCCTGATGAGCAGGTTGCAAACTGGTCAGCTTTAGATTTGCTTCGCTGGGTGTATAAGTGGAATCTGCAAGAAAGTTTAACTAAGTTTGTTGTCACATTAAGAATCTTTCTTACTATCACTGTTTCTACAGCGAATTGTGAAAGAAGTTTCTCAAAACTTAAACTAATTAAAACATATCAGAGATCTACAATGAGCCAAGAAAGACTGAGTAATCTAGCAATACTGTCCATTGAGAGAGACTTTAATGTAGATTTCAATTCCTTTGTTGAAAAATTTGCGCTAATTAAAAGCAGGCGAATTTAAATTAATCTGTATATACAGATTGATATCTTGCACTTCTATTAAAGAATTACAATTAGAGGTACAGGATTGAGGAAGTTGGCTCCATCTAGCCCAGTCTTGGATCATCTCCAGGGTATGGTTCCATTTTGATGTTTAGTTTTTGTTCTTGATATTTTTTGTCGTTTACGATGGTTGTGAGACGACATATAATAGCATGGCCCATGCTAGGTTACTACATTTGTAGATTTGTATTCATAGACCTGCTGAAAATGTGGAGAATGTGTAATGCATGTTCGCACTCAATAAAGTGTTTGAAAATAAACTTGTATTTAGATGCATTTTACTTTAATTACATCAGTATTTTCATAACAAACAATACATGTGCTTAGGGGGTAAGGGTTTCTTTAACTAATCTAGTGGAAGAGACTCGAGTGCTAAAATCCACGGGTTAGGGGGCGCAAATTACTTGCCTTGCCCCGGGTGCTGACAACCCACGCTACGCCACTGGTATATATTCATATATATATATATATATACACACGCACATGTGTTTGAGGTGCACACCCTAATGCCATAGGCTGCGCACGCCTATGCACTCTGTCTGACTCTGACATAACAGTTCGCTCAGTCAGTTTAACAGCGAGTGAGCAGAGTCAGCAGTCTGGCGCTGTCACAGATTTCGCAAACATTTCGCTATTGTCACACGGATCCTCCTCCTAGCCAATCAGGAAGTGGGATGCACTTCCTCATTGGCCGAAAGGCGAATGCATGCAATTGGCTGAGCTGCCGAGCAAGAGGCGGGAGGACTCGAGGAGACGCGGGGAACTGAGTAGAAGCCGCCGCTGCAGGTAAGTCTCTCTGCATTGAAAGGGGGCACGTTGGTCTCTCTGCGTTGAAAGGGGGCACACTGGTCATTCTGCAATGAAAGGGGGCAGTGAGCTGACCAGATGGATTGAAGTTTGGTTGGTTCAACAGTGACGAGACAGATTTCGATCCATATGTAGCTGCTCCAGCTCAACATAAGTTGATGTAAGACAGTGGGTCTAGCAACCTTTAATTTATTTTTATTTTTTGCTGAAAGAGTAAGGCAATAGGCATGAAGGTGAATAAACATTATGTTAAGAGTAAAGAAATGGTTATACAATGAAGGGGTGCTAAAAGTGCAGCAAGGCAAGAAAGTGATTTTCTTTTTTTTCTTTTTTTAGAATTTTAGCAGAATACTACACCTATATCATGCCATACAAAAAAGAATCTGGTGCACAAGGCAGGAAAAGGAGAAAGATAGAGACAGAGCAACAAGCTAAGTTAGCTGGAAGCCTTCACCGGTTTTTGGTGAGTACTGCTTAAATTACAGCAGGACCATCAGCAGCACCACAGGAGACTCATAATCCTGATCCTGTGTCGGTGGACATTCCTGTTCCTGCATTAGAAGCAGAGACAGTTTCATCTAAGGATGTTTATACTCAGCCAAATCTGCCAGAAAATATTGACCAAAAAGTTTATACTGATATTGGCTATTGGCCTGAAACCATGGATGAAACCTTGAAAACTGAACTTGTCAGGCGAGGGACAGAGGAACTGCAGAATAAGGATGCATGGTTTCAAAGAGACAGTAATGGCAGGTCATTTTCCAAGGATTGGTTCTACATACATTTGGAGAATGGTGAGACTATGTTAAGGACATGGTTGGTGTTTTCTCCTGTAAACAATGCTGCATATTGCTTTCCTTGCATGCTTTTTCAGAAGGCTAAAGGGAAAAGTTCATTTGGAAAGTCAAGTGGATTTAATGCAAGGAGAAAGTTAAGCCCTAGATTACTAGAACATGAGCGCAGTTCATATCACTTGAGTGCATTTACAATGTGGAAAGAATTAGAAATGCGGCTGCATAAACAGGAGACTATTGATGCTGCTGCCCAGCTTGCACAACAGAGGTCATTTGAAAAATGGAAGGCAATCTTAGTCAGAATACTTGATTGTGTTCTGTATCTAGCCAGGCAAACCTTACCCTTACGTGGTCACTCTGAAGATTTAAATACAGTTGGTAACTGTGGAAATTTCTTAGAAACTTTCAAGTTACTCGCCAAATATGACCCAGTTGCCAAACAACATCTTCACAGAGTACAACGCACAGATGGTTACATTGTGTCCTATCTCTCTCCACAGAGCCAGAATGAGTTTATTAGCCTGCTCGGCGATCACATTCGAACAGTCATCTTTCAAAATATCATAAAGGCCAAGTATTTTGCTATAATGTTTGATAGCACTCCTGATATTTCACACACTGACCAAATGTCCCAAGTGATTCGATATGTGCATATTGAAGATTCAGGAGTCCATGTGACAGAGTCTTTCATTGACTTTATTCAGTTATATGGGAAATCAGCTGATGTCATTACAAAACAAATTTGTGACAAGTTGCAAGCTGATGGCCTTAAACTAGAGCATTGCTACGGCCAGGGATACGACAATGCTGCGACTATGGCTGGACACATTAGTGGTGTACAAAAACGTATTTTGGATATGAATCCCAAAGCAATGTTTGTGCCATGTAACAATCACTCGCTCAATCTTGCTGGGATGCATGCAGTTGGTGTTGGGACAAAGTCTGTTACTTTCTTTGGCACTGTGGAAAAGGTGTATGCATTTTTCTCAAGCTCCACCCACAGGTGGGATATCCTTAAGAAACATGTACCAATTCGTGTAAAGCAATCTTGTAACACAAGATGGAGTTCAAAGCATGAAGCTGTATGCGTACTTGCTGAACACACTGAGAAAATAAAAGGCGCTTTGGAAGCGTTGCGAGATGGGCCGGAAGAAACCTCTGAAACCAGGGGTGATGCAGGAAGTCTTTTAGTTTGCATAATGACATATGTTTTTTTCTCTTTCTTGCATTTTTGGAACCCAGAACTAACCGAAGTAAATGATACTCAGATCTACCTGCAGCAAGAAGGACTTGCGCTTGATCAATGCGTGCAAAAGTTAAAAGCATTGGCTTTATTTTGTCATGAAAAACGTGATAGTCTAGTGTCAAAGGCAACTGAGAAAGCTCTGCAGGTATGCAAAACCTATTGCATACCTACAGAGAGAAGAGTTGGAAGACGCAAGAAGATGGATGGTGAGAACAGTTGCGATGCTGGCTTGACCTTAATACAGGAATCAAGCAGAGAACAACTTGAAGCAATTGATCAGCTTCAGGCAGAAATTAAAAAACGTACTACGCAGATGAATACGCTTCACCAGCGATTTGCTTTTTTGCAAATCCAAACATTGTTGGATACTGGAAAAGATGATTTTATTAAGAAACAAATTCAGCACACGTGTGCTCAGTACACAGAATTGAATGCTCCATCTATGCTCACCGAAATAACTCGACTTCGGCACCACATTATCTTGTATAAGGAGGTCAATCCTGATGAGCAGGTTGCAAACTGGTCAGCTTTAGATTTGCTTCGCTGGGTGTATAAGTGGAATCTGTAAGAAAGTTTAACTAAGTTTGTTGTCACATTAAGAATCTTTCTTACTATCACTGTTTCTACAGCGAATTGTGAAAGAAGTTTCTCAAAACTTAAACTAATTAAAACATATCAGAGATCTACAATGAGCCAAGAAAGACTGAGTAATCTAGCAATACTGTCCATTGAGAGAGACTTTAATGTAGATTTCAATTCCTTTGTTGAAAAATTTGCGCTAATTAAAAGCAGGCGAATTTAAATTAATCTGTATATACAGATTGATATCTTGCACTTCTATTAAAGAATTACAATTAGAGGTACAGGATTGAGGAAGTTGGCTCCATCTAGCCCAGTCTTGGATCATCTCCAGGGTATGGTTCCATTTTGATGTTTAGTTTTTGTTCTTGATATTTTTTGTCGTTTACGATGGTTGTGAGACGACATATAATAGCATGGCCCATGCTAGGTTACTACATTTGTAGATTTGTATTCATAGACCTGCTGAAAATGTGGAGAATGTGTAATGCATGTTCGCACTCAATAAAGTGTTTGAAAATAAACTTGTATTTAGATGCATTTTACTTTAATTACATCAGTATTTTCATAACAAACAATACATGTGCTTAGGGGGTAAGGGTTTCTTTAACTAATCTAGTGGAAGAGACTCGAGTGCTAAAATCCACGGGTTAGGGGGCGCAAATTACTTGCCTTGCCCCGGGTGCTGACAACCCACGCTACGCCACTGGTATATATTCATATATATATATATATATACACACGCACATGTGTTTGAGGTGCACACCCTAATGCCATAGGCTGCGCACGCCTATGCACTCTGTCTGACTCTGACATAACAGTTCGCTCAGTCAGTTTAACAGCGAGTGAGCAGAGTCAGCAGTCTGGCGCTGTCACAGATTTCGCAAACATTTCGCTATTGTCACACGGATCCTCCTCCTAGCCAATCAGGAAGTGGGATGCACTTCCTCATTGGCCGAAAGGCGAATGCATGCAATTGGCTGAGCTGCCGAGCAAGAGGCGGGAGGACTCGAGGAGACGCGGGGAACTGAGTAGAAGCCGCCGCTGCAGGTAAGTCTCTCTGCATTGAAAGGGGGCACGTTGGTCTCTCTGCGTTGAAAGGGGGCACACTGGTCATTCTGCAATGAAAGGGGGCAGTGAGCTGACCAGATGGATTGAAGTTTGGTTGGTTCAACAGTGACGAGACAGATTTAGATCCATATGTAGCTGCTCCAGCTCAACATAAGTTGATGTAAGACAGTGGGTCTAGCAACCTTTAATTTATTTTATTTTTTTGCTGAAAGAGTAAGGCAATAGGCATGAAGGTGAATAAATATTATGTTAAAAGTAAAGAAATGGTTATACAATGAAGGGGTGCTAAAAGTGCAGCAAGGCAAGAAAGTGATTTTCTATTTTTTCTTTTTTTAGAATTTTAGCAGAATACTACACATATATCATGCCATACAAAAAAGAATCTGATGCACAAGGCAGGAAAAGGAGAAAGATAGAGACAGAGCAACAAGCTAAGTTAGCTGGAAGCCTTCACCGGTTTTTGGTGAGTACTGCTGAAATTACAGCAGGACCATCAGCAGCACCACAGGAGACTCATAATCCTGATCCTGTGTCGGTGGACATTCCTGTTCCTGCATTAGAAGCAGAGACAGTTTCATCTAAGGATGTTTATACTCAGCCAAATCTGCCAGAAAATATTGACCAAAAAGTTTATACTGATATTGGCTATTGGCCTGAAACCATGGATGAAACCTTGAAAACTGAACTTGTCAGGCGAGGGACAGAGGAACTGCAGAATAAGGATGCATGGTTTCAAAGAGACAGTAATGGCAGGTCATTTTCCAAGGATTGGTTCTACATACATTTGGAGAATGGTGAGACTATGTTAAGGACATGGTTGGTGTTTTCTCCTGTAAACAATGCTGCATATTGCTTTCCTTGCATGCTTTTTCAGAAGGCTAAAGGGAAAAGTTCATTTGGAAAGTCAAGTGGATTTAATCCAAGGAGAAAGTTAAGCCCTAGATTACTAGAGCATGAGCGCAGTTCATATCACTTGAGTGCATTTACAATGTGGAAAGAATTAGAAATGCGGCTGCATAAACAGGAGACTATTGATGCTGCTGCCCAGCTTGCACAACAGAGGTCATTTGAAAAATGGAAGGCAATCTTAGTCAGAATACTTGATTGTGTTCTGTATCTAGCCAGGCAAACCTTACCCTTACGTGGTCACTCTGAAGATTTAAATACAGTTGGTAACTGTGGAAATTTCTTAGAAACTTTCAAGTTACTCGCCAAATATGACCCAGTTGCCAAACAACATCTTCACAGAGTACAACGCACAGATGGTTACATTGTGTCCTATCTCTCTCCACAGAGCCAGAATGAGTTTATTAGCCTGCTCGGCGATCACATTCGAACAGTCATCTTTCAAAATATCATAAAGGCCAAGTATTTTGCTATAATGTTTGATAGCACTCCTGATATTTCACACACTGACCAAATGTCCCAAGTGATTCGATATGTGCATATTGAAGATTCAGGAGTCCATGTGACAGAGTCTTTCATTGACTTTATTCAGTTATATGGGAAATCAGCTGATGTCATTACAAAACAAATTTGTGACAAGTTGCAAGCTGATGGCCTTAAACTAGAGCATTGCTACGGCCAGGGTTACGACAATGCTGCGACTATGGCTGGACACATTAGTGGTGTACAAAAACGTATTTTGGATATGAATCCCAAAGCAATGTTTGTGCCATGTAACAATCACTCGCTCAATCTTGCTGGGATGCATGCAGTTGGTGTTGGGACAAAGTCTGTTACTTTCTTTGGCACTGTGGAAAAGGTGTATGCATTTTTCTCAAGCTCCACCCACAGGTGGGATATCCTTAAGAAACATGTACCAATTCGTGTAAAGCAATCTTGTAACACAAGATGGAGTTCAAAGCATGAAGCTGTATGCGTACTTGCTGAACACACTGAGAAAATAAAAGGCGCTTTGGAAGCGTTGCGAGATGGGCCGGAAGAAACCTCTGAAACCAGGGGTGATGCAGGAAGTCTTTTAGTTTGCATAATGACATATGTTTTTTTCTCTTTCTTGCATTTTTGGAACCCAGAACTAACCGAAGTAAATGATACTCAGATCTACCTGCAGCAAGAAGGACTTGCGCTTGATCAATGCGTGCAAAAGTTAAAAGCATTGGCTTTATTTTGTCATGAAAAACGTGATAGTCTAGTGTCAAAGGCAACTGAGAAAGCTCTGCAGGTATGCAAAACCTATTGCATACCTACAGAGAGAAGAGTTGGAAGACGCAAGAAGATGGATGGTGAGAACAGTTGCGATGCTGGCTTGACCTTAATACAGGAATCAAGCAGAGAACAACTTGAAGCAATTGATCAGCTTCAGGCAGAAATTAAAAAACGTACTACGCAGATGAATACGCTTCACCAGCGATTTGCTTTTTTGCAAATCCAAACATTGTTGGATACTGGAAAAGATGATTTTATTAAGAAACAAATTCAGCACACGTGTGCTCAGTACACAGAATTGAATGCTCCATCTATGCTCACCGAAATAACTCGACTTCGGCACCACATTATCTTGTATAAGGAGGTCAATCCTGATGAGCAGGTTGCAAACTGGTCAGCTTTAGATTTGCTTCGCTGGGTGTATAAGTGGAATCTGCAAGAAAGTTTAACTAAGTTTGTTGTCACATTAAGAATCTTTCTTACTATCACTGTTTCTACAGCGAATTGTGAAAGAAGTTTCTCAAAACTTAAACTAATTAAAACATATCAGAGATCTACAATGAGCCAAGAAAGACTGAGTAATCTAGCAATACTGTCCATTGAGAGAGACTTTAATGTAGATTTCAATTCCTTTGTTGAAAAATTTGCGCTAATTAAAAGCAGGCGAATTTAAATTAATCTGTATATACAGATTGATATCTTGCACTTCTATTAAAGAATTACAATTAGAGGTACAGGATTGAGGAAGTTGGCTCCATCTAGCCCAGTCTTGGATCATCTCCAGGGTATGGTTCCATTTTGATGTTTAGTTTTTGTTCTTGATATTTTTTGTCGTTTACGATGGTTGTGAGACGACATATAATAGCATGGCCCATGCTAGGTTACTACATTTGTAGATTTGTATTCATAGACCTGCTGAAAATGTGGAGAATGTGTAATGCATGTTCGCACTCAATAAAGTGTTTGAAAATAAACTTGTATTTAGATGCATTTTACTTTAATTACATCAGTATTTTCATAACAAACAATACATGTGCTTAGGGGGTAAGGGTTTCTTTAACTAATCTAGTGGAAGAGACTCGAGTGCTAAAATCCACGGGTTAGGGGGCGCAAATTACTTGCCTTGCCCCGGGTGCTGACAACCCACGCTACGCCACTGGTATATATTCATATATATATATATATATATATACACACGCACATGTGTTTGAGGTGCACACCCTAATGCCATAGGCTGCGCACGCCTATGCACTCTGTCTGACTCTGACATAACAGTTCGCTCAGTCAGTTTAACAGCGAGTGAGCAGAGTCAGCAGTCTGGCGCTGTCACAGATTTCGCAAACATTTCGCTATTGTCACACGGATCCTCCTCCTAGCCAATCAGGAAGTGGGATGCACTTCCTCATTGGCCGAAAGGCGAATGCATGCAATTGGCTGAGCTGCCGAGCAAGAGGCGGGAGGACTCGAGGAGACGCGGGGAACTGAGTAGAAGCCGCCGCTGCAGGTAAGTCTCTCTGCATTGAAAGGGGGCACGTTGGTCTCTCTGCGTTGAAAGGGGGCACACTGGTCATTCTGCAATGAAAGGGGGCAGTGAGCTGACCAGATGGATTGAAGTTTGGTTGGTTCAACAGTGACGAGACAGATTTAGATCCATATGTAGCTGCTCCAGCTCAACATAAGTTGATGTAAGACAGTGGGTCTAGCAACCTTTAATTTATTTTATTTTTTTGCTGAAAGAGTAAGGCAATAGGCATGAAGGTGAATAAATATTATGTTAAGAGTAAAGAAATGGTTATACAATGAAGGGGTGCTAAAAGTGCAGCAAGGCAAGAAAGTGATTTTCTTTTTTTTCTTTTTTTAGAATTTTAGCAGAATACTACACCTATATCATGCCATACAAAAAATAATTTGATGCACAAGGCAGGAAAAGGAGAAAGATAGAGACAGAGCAACAAGCTAAGTTAGCTGGAAGCCTTCACCGGTTTTTGGTGAGTACTGCTGAAATTACAGCAGGACCATCAGCAGCACCACAGGAGACTCATAATCCTGATCCTGTGTCGGTGGACATTCCTGTTCCTGCATTAGAAGCAGAGACAGTTTCATCTAAGGATGTTTATACTCAGCCAAATCTGCCAGAAAATATTGACCAAAAAGTTTATACTGATATTGGCTATTGGCCTTAAACCATGGATGAAACCTTGAAAACTGAACTTGTCAGGCGAGGGACAGAGGAACTGCAGAATAAGGATGCATGATTTCCAAGAGACAGTAATGGCAGGTCATTTTCCAAGGATTGGTTCTACATACATTTGGAGAATGGTGAGACTATGTTAAGGACATGGTTGGTGTTTTCTCCTGTAAACAATGCTGCATATTGCTTTCCTTGCATGCTTTTTCAGAAGGCTAAAGGGAAAAGTTCATTTGGAAAGTCAAGTGGATTTAATGCATGGAGAAAGTTAAGCCCTAGATTACTAGAGCATGAGCGCAGTTCATATCACTTGAGTGCATTTACAATGTGGAAAGAATTAGAAATGCGGCTGCATAAACAGGAGACTATTGATGCTGCTGCCCAGCTTGCACAACAGAGGTCATTTGAAAAATGGAAGGCAATCTTAGTCAGAATACTTGATTGTGTTCTGTATCTAGCCAGGCAAACCTTACCCTTACGTGGTCACTCTGAAGATTTAAATACAGATGGTAACTGTGGAAATTTCTTAGAAACTTTCAAGTTACTCGCCAAATATGACCCAGTTGCCAAACAACATCTTCACAGAGTACAACGCACAGATGGTTACATTGTGTCTTATCTCTCTCCACAGAGCCAGAATGAGTTTATTAGCCTGCTCGGCGATCACATTCGAACAGTCATCTTTCAAAATATCATAAAGGCCAAGTATTTTGCTATAATGTTTGATAGCACTCCTGATATTTCACACACTGACCAAATGTCCCAAGTGATTCGATATGTGCATATTGAAGATTCAGGAGTCCATGTGACAGAGTCTTTCATTGACTTTATTCAGTTATATGGGAAATCAGCTGATGTCATTACAAAACAAATTTGTGACAAGTTGCAAGCTGATGGCCTTAAACTAGAGCATTGCTACGGCCAGGGATACGACAATGCTGCGACTATGGCTGGACACATTAGTGGTGTACAAAAACGTATTTTGGATATGAATCCCAAAGCAATGTTTGTGCCATGTAACAATCACTCGCTCAATCTTGCTGGGATGCATGCAGTTGGTGTTGGGACAAAGTCTGTTACTTTGGCACTGTGGAAAAGGTGTATGCATTTTTCTCAAGCTCCACCCACAGGTGGGATATCCTTAAGAAACATGTACCAATTCGTGTAAAGCAATCTTGTAACACAAGATGGAGTTCAAAGCATGAAGCTGTATGCGTACTTGCTGAACACACTGAGAAAATAATAGGCGCTTTGGAAGCGTTGCGAGATGGGCCGGAAGAAACCTCTGAAACCAGGGGTGATGCAGGAAGTCTTTTAGTTTGCATAATGACATATGTTTTTTTCTCTTTCTTGCATTTTTGGAACCCAGAACTAACCGAAGTAAATGATACTCAGATCTACCTGCAGCAAGAAGGACTTGCGCTTGATCAATGCGTGCAAAAGTTAAAAGCATTGGCTTTATTTTGTCATGAAAAACGTGATAGTCTAGTGTCAAAGGCAACTGAGAAAGCTCTGCAGGTATGCAAAACCTATTGCATACCTACAGAGAGAAGAGTTGGAAGACGCAAGAAGATGGATGGTGAGAACAGTTGCGATGCTGGCTTGACCTTAATACAGGAAACAAGCAGAGAACAACTTGAAGCAATTGATCAGCTTCAGGCAGAAATTAAAAAACGTACTACGCAGATGAATACGCTTCACCAGCGATTTGCTTTTTTGCAAATCCAAACATTGTTGGATACTGGAAAAGATGATTTTATTAAGAAACAAATTCAGCACACGTGTGCTCAGTACACAGAATTGAATGCTCCATCTATGCTCACCGAAATAACTCGACTTCGGCACCACATTATCTTGTATAAGGAGGTCAATCCTGATGAGCAGGTTGCAAACTGGTCAGCTTTAGATTTGCTTCGCTGGGTGTATAAGTGGAAGCTGCAAGAAAGTTTAACTAACTTTGTTGTCACATTAAGAATCTTTCTTACTATCACTGTTTCTACAGCGAGTTGTGAAAGAAGTTTCTCAAAACTTAAACTAATTAAAACATATCAGAGATCTACAATGAGCCAAGAAAGACTGAGTAATCTAGCAATACTGTCCATTGAGAGAGACTTTAATGTAGATTTCAATTCCGTTGTTGAAAAATTTGCGCTAATTAAAAGCAGGCGAATTTAAATTAATCTGTATATACAGATTGATATCTTGCACTTCTATTAAAGAATTACAATTAGAGGTACAGGATTGAGGAAGTTGGCTCCATCTAGCCCAGTCTTGGATCATCTCCAGGGTATGGTTCCATTTTGATGTTTAGTTTTTGTTCTTGATATTTTTTGTCGTTTACGATGGTTGTGAGACGACATATAATAGCATGGCCCATGCTAGGTTACTACATTTGTAGATTTGTATTCATAGACCTGCTGAAAATGTGGAGAATGTGTAATGCATGTTCGCACTCAATAAAGTGTTTGAAAATAAACTTGTATTTAGATGCATTTTACTTTAATTACATCAGTATTTTCATAACAAACAATACATGTGCTTAGGGGGTAAGGGTTTCTTTAACTAATCTAGTGGAAGAGACTCGAGTGCTAAAATCCACGGGTTAGGGGGCGCAAATTACTTGCCTTGCCCCGGGTGCTGACAACCCACGCTACGCCACTGGTATATATTCATATATATATATATATATACACACGCACATGTGTTTGAGGTGCACACCCTAATGCCATAGGCTGCGCACGCCTATGCACTCTGTCTGACTCTGACATAACAGTTCGCTCAGTCAGTTTAACAGCGAGTGAGCAGAGTCAGCAGTCTGGCGCTGTCACAGATTTCGCAAACATTTCGCTATTGTCACACGGATCCTCCTCCTAGCCAATCAGGAAGTGGGATCCACTTCCTCATTGGCCGAAAGGCGAATGCATGCAATTGGCTGAGCTGCCGAGCAAGAGGCGGGAGGACTCGAGGAGACGCGGGGAACTGAGTAGAAGCCGCCGCTGCAGGTAAGTCTCTCTGCATTGAAAGGGGGCACGTTGGTCTCTCTGCGTTGAAAGGGGGCACACTGATCATTCTGCAATGAAAGGGGGCAGTGAGTTGACCAGATGGATTGAAGTTTGGTTGGTTCAACAGTGACGAGACAGATTTCGATCCATATGTAGCTGCTCCAGCTCAACATAAATTGATGTAAGACAGTGGGTCTAGCAACCTTTAATTTATTTTATTTTTTTGCTGAAAGAGGAAGGCAATAGGCATGAAGGTGAATAAACATTATGTTAAGAGTAAAGAAATGGTTATACAATGAAGGGGTGCTAAAAGTGCAGCAAGGCAAGAAAGTGATTTTCTTTTTTTCTTTTTTTAGAATTTTAGCAGAATACTACACCTATATCATGCCATACAAAAAATAATCTGATGCACAAGGCAGGAAAAGGAGAAAGATAGAGACAGAGCAACAAGCTAAGTTAGCTGGAAGCCTTCACCGGTTTTTGGTGAGTACTGCTGAAATTACAGCAGGACCATCAGCAGCACCACAGGAGACTCATAATCCTGATCCTGTGTCGGTGGACATTCCTGTTCCTGCATTAGAAGCAGAGACAGTTTCATCTAAGGATGTTTATACTCAGCCAAATCTGCCAGAAAATATTGACCAGAAAGTTTATACTGATATTGGCTATTGGCCTGAAACCATGGATGAAACCTTGAAAACTGAACTTGTCAGGCGAGGGACAGAGGAACTGGAGAATAAGGATGCATGATTTCAAAGAGACAGTAATGGCAGGTCATTTTCCAAGGATTGGTTCTACATACATTTGGAGAATGGTGAGACTATGTTAAGGACATGGTTGGTGTTTTCTCCTGTAAACAATGCTGCATATTGCTTTCCTTGCATGCTTTTTCAGAAGGCTAAAGGGAAAAGTTCATTTGGAAAGTCAAGTGGATTTAATGCATGGAGAAAGTTAAGCCCTAGATTACTAGAGCATGAGCGCAGTTCATATCACTTGAGTGCATTTACAATGTGGAAAGAATTAGAAATGCGGCTGCATAAACAGGAGACTATTGATGCTGCTGCCCAGCTTGCACAACAGAGGTCATTTGAAAAATGGAAGGCAATCTTAGTCAGAATACTTGATTGTGTTCTGTATCTAGCCAGGCAAACCTTACCCTTACATGGTCACTCTGAAGATTTAAATACAGATGGTAACTGTGGAAACTTCTTAGAAACTTTCAAGTTACTCGCCAAATATGACCCAGTTGCCAAACAACATCTTCACAGAGTACAACGCACAGATGGTTACATTGTGTCCTATCTCTCTCCACAGAGCCAGAATGAGTTTATTAGCCTGCTCGGCGATCACATTCGAACAGTCATCTTTCAAAATATCATAAAGGCCAAGTATTTTGCTATAATGATTGATAGCACTCCTGATATTTCACACACTGACCAAATGTCCCAAGTGATTCGATATGTGCATATTGAAGATTCAGGAGTCCATGTGACAGAGTCTTTCATTGACTTTATTCAGTTATATGGGAAATCAGCTGATGTCATTACAAAACAAATTTGTGACAAGTTGCAAGCTGATGGCCTTAAACTAGAGCATTGCTACGGCCAGGGATACGACAATGCTGCGACTATGGCTGGACACATTAGTGGTGTACAAAAACGTATTTTGGATATGAATCCCAAAGCAATGTTTGTGCCATGTAACAATCACTCGATCAATCTTTCTGGGATACATGCAGTTGGTGTTGGGACAAAGTCTGTTACTTTCTTTGGCACTGTGGAAAAGGTGTATGCATTTTTCTCAAGCTCCACCCACAGGTGGGATATCCTTAAGAAACATGTACCAATTTGTGTAAAGCGATCGTGTAACACAAGATGGAGTTCAAAGCATGAAGCTGTATGCGTACTTGCTGAACACACTGAGAAAATAATAGACGCTTTGGAAGCGTTGAGAGATGGGCCGGAAGAAACCTCTGAAACCAGGGGTGATGCAGGAAGTCTTTTAGTTTGCATAATGACATATGTTTTTTTCTCTTTCTTGCATTTCTGGAACCCAGTACTAACCGAAGTAAATGATACTCAGATCTACCTGCAGCAAGAAGGACTTGCGCTTGATCAATGTGTGCAAAAGTTAAAAGCATTGGCTTTATTTTGTCATGAAAAACGTGATAGTCTAGTGTCAAAGGCAACTGAGAAAGCTCTGCAGGTATGCAAAACCTATTGCATACCTACAGAGAGAAGAGTTGGAAGACGCAAGAACATGGATGGTGAGAACAGTTGTGATGCTGGCTTGACCTTAGTACAGGAAACAAGCAGAGAACATCTGGAAGCAATTGATCAGCTTCAGGCAGAAATAAAAAAACGTACTACGCAGATGAATACGCTTCACCAGCGATTAGCTTTTTTGCAAATCCAAACATTGTTGGATACTGGAAAAGATGATTTTATTAAGAAACAAATTCAGCACACGTGTGCTCAGTACACAGAATTGAATGCTCCATCTATGCTCACCGAAATAACTCGACTTCGGCACCACATTATCTTGTATAAGGAGGTCAATCCTGATGAGCAGGTTGCAAACTGGTCAGCTTTAGATTTGCTTCGCTGGGTGTATAAGTGGAAGCTGCAAGAAAGTTTAACTAACTTTGTTGTCACATTAAGAATCTTTCTTACTATCACTGTTTCTACAGCGAGTTGTGAAAGAAGTTTCTCAAAACTTAAACTAATTAAAACATATCAGAGATCTACAATGAGCCAAGAAAGACTGAGTAATCTAGCAATACTGTCCATTGAGAGAGACTTTAATGTAGATTTCAATTCCGTTGTTGAAAAATTTGCGCTAATTAAAAGCAGGCAAATTTAAATTAATCTGTATATACAGATTGATATCTTGCACTTCTATTAAAGAATTACAATTAGAGGTACAGGATTGAGGAAGTTGGCTCCATCTAGCCCAGTCTTGGATCATCTCCAGGGTATGGTTCCATTTTGATGTTTAGTTTTTATTCTTGATATTTTTTGTCGTTTACGATGGTTGTGAGACGACATATAATAGCATGGCCCATGCTAGGTTACTACATTTGTAGATTTGTATTCATAGACCTGCTGAAAATGTGGAGAATGTGTAATGCATGTTCGCACTCAATAAAGTGTTTGAAAATAAACTTGTATTTAGATGCATTTTACTTTAATTACATCAGTATTTTCATAACAAACAATACATGTGCTTAGGGGGTAAGGGTTTCTTTAACTAATCTAGTGGAAGAGACTCAAGTGCTAAAATCCACGGGTTAGGGGGCGCAAATTACTTGCCTTGCCCCGGGTGCTGACAACCAACGCTACGCCACTGCCGAGATATGAGATGGATTCTCTTGCTAACATAGACTTCTCAGGATTGGCGGTTAGTCCTGCTTCACAAAGAGTGTGGAATATTTTGGATTAATGAACTAGGTGTTGATCCCATGTTTCACTGTTGATAACAATTTCATCTAAGTACGCAGCAGCGTATGCTGTATGAGGCCTCAATAATCTGTCCATTAGTCTTTGGAAGGGTACTGGAGTGCCATGTAGTCCGAAAGGTAATACTGTAAACTGGTAAAGACCTGAGGGGGTAGAAAAAGCCATTTTTCCCTTACTTGAGGGTTTAAGGGGATTTGCCAATACCCTTTTGTAAGATCTAGGGTAGACATATAACGGGCTTTCCCTAAACGTTCTATCAACTCATCCACTCTCGGTATGGGATTACTATCAAAATCAGAAAGGGCATTTAACTGTCAACACAAAAGCAGATTGTCCTATTCGGTTTTGGGACTAGTACGATGGGGGAACACCATAGACTGTTGGAAGGCTCTGTGATACCATTGTTTAACATACTTTGAACTTCTTGTTCTACCATAACCCTTCAGGCTTCGGGTATCCGGTATGGTTTTAGACAAACTATACTTCCCTTTTTTGTTATAATGTTATGTTCTATTAAGGGAGTCTTTCCTGGCCTCATGGAAAACAAGTTACCATGTTTCTGTACAACCTCTGTAAGTTGATCCCTCATCTTTGGAGATAGTTCTGGATTTATGTCAGGTAATGATACAGATGTTTTGGTAGGTTGGGGACATAAGATGATTTCTAAAGGTCTTATTTGGTTTACCATTAAGACAGAATCTATGGGCGCCTTTGGTATACCTCCTTCTATCCATTGCTTTAGCAGGTTAATATGATATATCTGTGATTTTGTAGAGGAATTTGGATAATCTTCCCAGATGGTTTGAATGTTATCCTTTAGTTGTTGAGTGTACTCTAAGATATCCTTACTCTCTGATTCTTTCTCTTCCCATTTTTCTATAGCCATATCCAAAAGAGTTCTTAGTTGCCTGCCAAACACCAGTTCAAATGGGCTATGTCCTGTCAAGGCTTGTTTGTGTGTTCGGATGGCAAACAAAACTAGTGGTAACTTTTTATCCCAGTCTCGCCCGGAGTCTTATATGGTTTTCTTTAAGAGGGTTTTAATAACACGGTTATACCGTTCAACTAAACCGTCAGTTTGTGGATAGTACCGATTTGTTTTACCCCAAGAATCTGACATATTTGGGACATTAGTCTGTTAATATCTATTTAGGGAAACCTACCCGGGAGAAAAACCCTACCATAGCGTACGCTACGCTTTTAGTGGTCATGCTAGTTAAATGTATAGCTTCTGGGTAGCAAGAAGCATAATACACTAGGACCAAGAGGTACATATAACCTCAGGAAGACGGTGTTAGTGGTCCCACTATATTCATTCCCACTCTGATGAAAGGGATATCAATAATAGGTAGTGGTTGAAGAGGTGCTTTCCGTAGGTTACTAGGGTTAAAAAGCTGACATCTAGGACATTGTGCACAAAATCTCCTGATTTCAGAGAAAACCCCTGACCAGTAAAATCATCGGAGAAGATATTCCTCTGTCTTTTCTCGACCATAATGCCCCCTCCCACCTGACTATGGGCTAAATGGAGTACTTGCAAGCAATAGGTGGTGGGTACTGCTAATAATCTCTTCTGTTCTGTACCATGTTGAGTAACACGATATAGTAATCCGTTTTGGACTAAGAAGTAGAGACTCACCTGTCCAGTTGATTCGGTAACTGCAGTAGCCCAAGCATTTTTCAGTGCAGGGTCATCTCTCTGACTGACTCAGAAAGGGGCTGGGCTTGACAATAAGGAGGTTTCTGTGTGAAATATAGGAACAGAGTCAGACTCTTCAATCCTCTGATATAATTTTTTATTTCTCTTTTCTCCTGTCTATCCAATTTTCTTTTTGTCTTACCAGGATTTAGATCACTTTGTGAAAAAAGGGCGTCTTTCATCCAGATCTCCTCTGTCTGGTCTCCATTGATATGACCTAAAATTTGGGAGAAAGCACAATAATCTGTACCGAAGATAATTTCTTCAACCAAGTGGGGAATCACTCCGACTTGTATGGATTCCTCCCAACCTCTCCAATTAATAGAGATGTCTTCTAGTGGATAGCACTTCATATCACATGAATGCAACAAATGGATACAGTTTCTGCTTTCAGGTCTATTTCCCTTCCTAAACCCTTGGCTTTTACAACTGACTGACTACATCCCGAGTCAACTAGTATATGAGTTGGTTTCTTATTGACTAAGATTTCCATTGAATATTGGGTTGTTGTTCGATTGGTACAAAGGATCCTCCCCCTGGTTATTCCTATTTCCATAGGTTCTGGTTTAGGCATCTCAAGGGGGCACTTTCGTGCTATATGGCCCCATTCGGCACAATGGTAACACTGGGGAGCTTGATTCGGCAATTTTTCTGGGAAACGGACAGGGATGCTCTCCTCTGGTTTTTACTGTTCAGTTGTCTCGTGTTAATACTGGGTGCTTTCCCAGTTATGGGCTGCCCTTTGTAGGGCTTTACTCAAAAATCTGGAGCCCGATGAAAAGCACAAGCTAGATCTATGGCAGTCGTTGTTGTTACATTGGGGTGTTGCTTTATCCAAATACGTGTTTGACATGGAAGGGCTTCAAGGAACTGCTCTAATAATATAACCCGTATCACTTCTTCATGATTTGTACTAATAGGACTCAGCCATTTTAACCCCAAATCTTGTATTCTGTAACATAATGCCCTTGGATTCTCCATTGGCATCCACTTTGTTTTTCTAAACTTGATACAATAGTACTCTGTATCATACCCTACACGTTCTAATATAGCCTTCTTTATATCTCCATAAGGGATGGTCCCACCGGGATTGACTGCCTGGTATGCAGCTTGTAAGGTTCCTGTTAACAGAGGGGCTATATACTGGCCCCACCTGTCCTATGGCCAATTGGCCGAGGTGGCTTCTCTTTCAAAATTTGTAAAGAAGGCGTGTGGATCCTCGCCGTCCTGAAATTTTTGTAAAACCGAACTAGGGACATTTAAATGAACCCTCGTAGTTGCAATAGTTTCTGTCAATTTCTGAATGGCCATTTCATGAACTAGCTGACTATTAGCTATAATGGTAGCCTGACTTTTGAGTGCATTTTGTAGTATCTCCCTTTCATTCTTAGCTTCCCTTATTTGTTCTTCCCACACTAGTTGTAAATGGCATTGTCCTTCTACCAGCTGGCTAATCATATCCTTTAGGGAGGGTTTCTCTTCCATTGTTCCTTTCTTAGTGTTTTAGGAACAAAAATCCCACTTCTGATACCACTAAATGTAAAGGTTTATATCTGGAGAATAAGGCCCCCCTTATTGGAGTCAAACAAATATAAAAAATAAAATTAAAAAATTACGTAATGATGAATTGTCTTTTATTATCTCCGCCCTTCTTCCTGGTCTCTTATCTGCCTTTAAACATTGTCTTTTCCACAATGACGCTTCTATTATTCTTTCTCTCCTTCGTTTAGTCTTTTCAGTCTTTTAATTACAGTCTTTTCTTTTCTTGTTTCCTGTTTTAGGTACTCCGTGAGTCCAGATCAGAATTCAATCCAGAACATGGAAAACAAGAACACAAAGTACAATATGGAGGTAAGTTTGGGGTTTTACTCTTTTGTATTACAATTATAGGAAAGGGTTTGTGAGGGTAGTGCCAATTAAATACACCTTCAGTGACTCTCTATTTCTCTCTACGTGCTTCCATTGGATGTGGTAGTGGTTCACACGACTGGAAAGAATACAACTGAACGTGGAAAAACAAGAGGGTGAAAACAACTTTAAAGCACAGTGAGGGTTTTGCTTAATCATGGAAAACCCCCTCTCTCGGCGATAGGAAATATTATACTGTTTTCCCTTGTTGTGCATTAAAGTTAATGTTATATGTATGGCATTTCATCCAGTCTGCTTTACCGGAGTGTCCCGTTTCTTTCACTGATTCCAAAAAGGTATTAAAACCCCATATGCGGGTACGTACCTTGCCTAAACACGTCCCTCCAGGGACACGGTGGGTCTTCACGTCCTCCGCGAGTCTTCCCTCGCAACCGTCTCCTTGTGGCTCCTCCTGGCTGTACCCACTTCCTCTGCTCTCTCCGCAGTCTTTGTCAGGTGTCCGTCTTGCCCCCTCCTGCTCTCCATACACAGACGCGTCGTCTCTGGTTTGCTCCGGGGCCGGCTGAGCTAGAGGCCAAACTCCACAGGTAGGCACTTTGCAAAAAACACCTCTGTTTTCTGTGAAAAAATATGTTGTGTCCACGTTGTGTTTTGGGCCATTTCCTTTCGTGGGCGCTAGGCCTACCCACAGAAGTGAGGTACCATTTTTATCGAGAGACTTAGGGGAACGCTGGGTGGAAGGAAATTTGTGGCTCCTCTCAGATTCCAGAACTTTCTGCCACAGAAATGTGAGGAACATGTGTTTTTTTAGCCAAATTTTGAGGTTTGCAAAGGATTCTGGGTAACAGAACCTGGTCCGAGCCCCACAAGTCACCCCATCTTGGATTCCCCTGGGTCTCTAGTTTTCAAAAATGCACAGGGTTGGTAGGTTTCCCCAGGTGCCGGCTGAGCTACAGGCCAAAATCCACAGGTAGGCACTGTTTTCTTTCAAAAATTTGGATGTGTCCACGTTGCGCTTTGGGGCGTTTCCTGTCGCGGGCGCTAGGCCTACCCACACAAGTGAGGTATCATTTTTATCGGGAGACTTGGGGGAACGCTGGGTGGAAGTAAATTTGTGGCTCCTCTCAGATTCCAGAACTTTCTGCCACAGAAATGTGAGGAACATGTGTTTTTTAGCCAAATTTTGAGGTTTGCAAAGGATTCTGGGTAACAGAACCTAGTCCGAGCCCCGCAAGTCACCCCTCCTTGGATTCCCCTAGGTCTCTAGTTTTCAGGAATGCACAGGTTTGGTAGGTTTCCCTAGGTGCCGGCTGAGCTAGAGGCCAAAATCTACAGGTAGGCACTTCGCAAAAAACACCTCTGTTTTCTTCCAAAAATTTGGATGTGTCCACGTTGCGCTTTGGGGCGTTTCCTGTCGCAGGCGCTAGGCCTACCCACACAAGTGAGGTATCATTTTTATCGGGAGACTTGGGGGAACGCTGGGTGGAAGGAAATTTGTGGCTCCTCTCAGATTCCAGAACTTTCTGCCACAGAAATGTGAGGAACATGTGTTTTTTAGCCAAATTTTGAGGTTTGCAAAGGATTCTGGGTAACAGAACCTAGTCCGAGCCCCGCAAGTCACCCCTCCTTGAATTCCCCTAGGTCTCTAGTTTTCAGAAATGCACAGGTTTGGTAGGTTTCCCTGGGTGCCGGCTGAGCTAGAGGCCAAAATCTACAGGTAGGCACTTCGCAAAAAACACCTCTGTTTTCTTCCAAAAATGTGGATGTGTCCACATTGCGCTTTGGGGCGTTTCCTGTCGCGCGCGCTAGGCCTACCCACACAAGTGAGGAATCATTTTTATCGGGAGACTTGGGGGAACGCTGGGTGGAAGGAAATTTGTGGCTCCTCTCAGATTCCAGAACTTTCTGCCACAGAAATGTGAGGAACATGTGTTTTTTTAGCCAAATTTTGAGGTTTGCAAAGGATTCTGGGTAACAGAACCTGGTCCGAGCCCCGCAAGTCACCCCATCTTGGATTCCCCCAGGTCTCTAGTTTTCAGAAATGCACAGGTTTGGTAGGTTTCCCTAGGTGCCGGCTGAGCTAGAGGCCAAAATCTACAGGTAGGCACTTCGCAAAAAACACCTCTGTTTTCTTCCCAAAATTTTGATGTGTCCACGTTGCGCTTTGGGGCGTTTCCTGTCGCGGGCGCTAGGCCTACCCACACAAGTGAGGTATCATTTTTATCGGGAGACTTGGGGGAACGCTGGGTGGGAGGAAATTTGTGGCTCCTCTCAGATTCCAGAACTTTCTGCCACAGAAATGTGAGGAACATGTGTTTATTTAGCCACATTTTTAGGTTTGCAAAGGATTCTGGGTAACATAACCTGGTCCGAGCCCCGCAAGTCACCCCTCCTTGGATTCCCCTAGGTCTCTAGTTTTCAGAAATGCACAGGTTTGGTAGGTTTCCCTAGGTGCCGGCTAAGCTAGAGGCCAAAATCTACAGGTAGGCACTTCGCAAAAAACACCTCTGTTTTCTTTAAAAAAATTGGATGTGTCTACGTTGCGCTTTGGGGCGTTTCCTGTCGCGGGCGCTAGGCCTACCCACACAAGTGAGGTATCATTTTTATCGGGAGATTTGGGGGAACATAGATTAGCAAAACAAGTGTTATTGCCCCTTGTCTTTCTCTACCTTTTTTCCTTCCAAATATAGGAGAGTGTGTAAAAAAGAAATCTTTTTGAGAAATGCCCTGTAATTCACATGCTAGTATGATCACCCCGGAATTCAGAGATGTGCAAATAACCACTGCTCCTCAACACCTTATCTTATGCCCTTTTTGGAAATACAAAGGTTTTCTTGATAGCAATTTTTTACTCTTTATATTTCAGCAAATGAATTGCTGTATACCCGGTATAGAATGAAAACGCACTGCAGGGTGCAGCTCATTTATTGGCTCTGGGTTCCTCGGATTCTTGATGAACTTACAAGCCCTATATATCCCCGCAACCAGAGGAGTCCAGCAGACGTAACGGTATATTGCTTTCGATAATCTGACATTGCAGGGAAAAGTTACAGAGTAAAACGTAGAGAAACATTTATGTTTTTTTCACCTCAATTTCAATATTTTTCTTTTTCAGTTGTTATTTTCTGTAGGAAACCCTTGTAGGATCTACACAAATGACCCCTGCTGAATTCAGTATTTTGTCTACTTTTCAGAAATGTTTAGGTTTCTGGGATCCAGCATTGGTTTCATGCCCATTTCTGTCACTGACTGGAAGGAGGCTGAAAGCACAAAAAATTGCAAAAATGGGGTATGTCCCAGTAAAATGCCAAAATTGTGTTGGAAAATTGGGTTTTCCGATTCAAGTCTGCCTGTTCCTGAAAGCTGGGAAGCTGCTGAGTTTAGCACCGCAAACCCTTTGTTGATGCCATTTTCAGGGGAAAAACCACAAGCCTTCTTCTGCAGCCACTTTTTCAATTTATTTTGAAAAAAACGAAATTTTCCCTGTATTTTGGCCAATTTCTTGGCCTCCTTCAGGGGAACCCACAAAGTCTGGGTACCTCTAGAATCCCTAGGATGTTGGAAAAAAAGGACGCAAATTTGGCTTGGTTAGCTTATGTGGACAAAAAGTTATGAGGGCCTAAGCGCGAACTGCCCCAAATAGGCAAAAAAAGGCCTGGCACAGGAGGGGGAAAAGCCCTGGCAGCGAAGGGGTTAAAACAAGGGCATAAGAATGCCATTGGGTGAAATACCTATTTTATCCATTGAATCAGATACTGATGTATTAGACAGTATGATGTCTAAATTCCTTATGTGTTTAAAAATGAAATACATACAGTAAAGGGATTTGAACACAAAATAAAACTTAAAAGTAATGCCAGACCGGTACCTATTACTGTATGTGAGCATTTAAAAAAAAGTCCTAGAGAAATTGACTAAAGAAGGAATAATAACTCCCATTGACTCATCAGAATGTTTTTTCCCCAGTTGTCTGTGCCAGAAAGAAAACTGGAGACCTCTATCTCTGTGTGGATCTAGGATCACTTAATATTAACATAATGGTCGATTGTTATCTTTTACCTTGCTTACAAAAAATGTTAGACAATATCAGAGAAGCCAAGTATTTTTCAGCCGTGGAGTAAGGGCCTGATTATGACTTTGGTGATCGGAATGAGCCGACCGCCAAAGTCACGGCCTCCCCCCAGTCATATTGTGATGTTTCCACCGGGCTGACTGCCGGAAACATTGTATTGTGCCATTTCTGCCGGTTAGACTAGCAGAAACTGTGGCGCGACATTGGCCCGGCTCCCTTAGGGGAGACGAGGCCAATCATGTGAGGCCAATGCCGCGGCACAACGCCACCATCGGAATGCGCACTGTTTGCAGTGCAGACAGTGAGCATTCTGAGAGTGCTGGCAGGGGGGACCCCAGGACTGGCTTTCCGCAAGGCTTTTCATGCTGGGGACCCCACCATGAAAAGGCTGGTGGAAAGAGGACTCAGGATCAGCAAGGCAGCGATGAACTCAGCACCGATGTAGCTGACCACTACTCCAACCACCGGCACTCCGTTGGGATCCATGACCCTGGCAGTGGGAGTGGTCCGACTGCCAGGGTCGTAATGTGGCAGTCAGACCTCCAGGAGTGTGGCAGTCTGACCTCAACTGTGGCTTTAGCGGTCCTTAGACAACCAAACTCATAATAGGACCCTTAGATTCTGCCTACCATCAGATAGCTTTAAATACTGATTCTCAAGAACCCATTACTTTTGTAATGTCTTTTGGTGCATACAAGTATTTAAGGCTACCTTTTGACCTTGCACCTGCTGCAAGTGTTTAACAGAAAGCTATGGATATTCTTCACAAAGCTATAATCAACATGCGGACTTTCCAAGATGATTCCCTTATTTTCACCAAATCTAGGGAAGAATATCTTGAAATTTTTGAAAAGGTATCAAACATTTTAAGTGCGGGATGAATCACAGCTAAACCAGAAAAATATACATTTTTGGTCCAACATATTTATTATCTAGGACACACAATATCTGCTGACAGTATAAGAACTAAATTTCGTAATGTTGAAGCAATACTTAAGGGACCAGCACCGGAAGATAAGGATTCACTGAAACCATTTTTGGGATTATGCTAATATTACGCTTGTTTTGTGCCTGACTATGTTTTTACTGTACAACCATTAAGAAATGTACTCAAAAAAGGAATTAAGTTTGTCTGGGCCAAAGAAATTCATTAGTCTTTTATCAAAGTTAAGGACCAAGTTAGAAGCACCAGCTTTAAGACTTTTTATTGCGGGAGAAAAATGTTTCATCACTGTAGATGCCAGCATGAAAGGCATTGGCTCTGTGTTTGTTCAAGGAGTGAATGGTAAGGACGTCACTATAGCTTTTGCTTCCAAGAGTCTTCAGGAAGCAGAGATCAACTATAGTACAATAGAAAGAGAAGTATTAGTGTGTGGTTGGGCCACTCAAAAATTCAAAACATACTTGTGTGGTGCAATGCTCTTGGAACATGTACTGACAACAAATCTATAGTGTTTTGATTGAGTGGTTATGGGTTAGGAAAAGCTCCTGCTTGTCTTGTATGTTTACTTTCTAAGTCACAGGAGTATGATTTTACCATCAAATATCTTCAAGGAGGTAAAATCTTTCATTCTGATTGCCTCTCTTGTTTGCCATTGCCTGTTTGTGATGGCATTAAGGAAGAGTAATAATGTGTTGTTGCTATTATTAATGCTGTGTGTGAACTTAATGGAACCATTTCGGAGAAAGATTGGTTAGAAACCACTGCTCAAGATGATGTTTTACTGAATGTCTTGGACTACTTGAAAAACGGTTGTCCACTCGTTCGCAATCTTTCAGATTCTTTGAAACCTTTTGCTCATATCTCTTCTAAATAATATTGTGAGAATGGAACATGTATAGGAAGTGGCTATTTCATCCCTCCTAGAGGATTAAGAGATCAATTAGTCAAAGTAGCACACAGAAGCCTCTTGGGTATCACAGCCACATGCAAAAAACTGAGGGAGCATTACTGGTGGCCCTCCATGAATCACCAGGTGACATCTTGTATTAATTTGTGTCCTCAATGTATAATCTATGATAAACATTGGAAGTCTTTAGAAAAACCTCCTCACTTCCCTTTCCTGGTCTACCATGGCAAAAAAATGCTTTGGATGTTTCTGGTCTTTTTAATTTACTACCTGCCTGTAACAGATTTGTTATGGTTTTTTTAAATTATTATCCTAAATGGGTGTATTACTCCTTTGTAGAGTCAGCTTCCACACAGTCTGTGTTACTCTTTATAGAAGGAATTCCCAAAGAAATTGTAACAGATAACAGCACCCATTTTGTCTCAAATGTTTTGAAAAATTTCTCTTTAAACATGACATTAAACAGCTTCAATTTGCACTATGTAGTGCCACTGTGAATGGTTTAGCAAAGAGAGTGAATCGTTTTTATAAAAGAAGGTATTCATACTGCTCTGTCCCCTGATATAGCTGTGAAGAAGTTTCTGAAAGACAAAATTACTGTGTATCATTCTATGCCACATTCTATTACAGGAATATCTCCTTTTGATTTATTAAGGGGAAGAAAGTGCAGATCAAGAGTTTTGCCCAATTGGTTAGACTTATTATATGATTCCAATTCTCAAACAGTACTGTGTCAGTCCATCTTTGCAAGACATAGTTAAGAAAAAACAGGAAAAACAAAAACAATATTATGATTATTGTAAGCAGACCAGTGAGAGAAAAGTTGATGTAGGCTCCTGGGTTCTTATCAGAAAGCCCATAAAAGTAAAAAAGGGGAATTCACTTCTCCTTTCAAGGTTGAATGAGTTTCTAAAAATACTGTTTTGTTACATGAAAAAGGTTGGTGAATCAAAAGCAAGTTAGTCCCCATTTCTGGTATTCAAGCAAAAATATACAACAGTACTGAAGTTGTTCCTAAAGAAGAATCCATTCTGTATGATATTGTTCTGATTTCTCTAATGAAGAGAATACTATCAAAACTCAACTTGATGGTTCTAATTTTATTTTGTTACAAGAAATTGTATGTGGTAAAAGAATTTCTAAGTTACCTGTATGATATATAGATTATGATTTAAGTTAATTTTGTTTATCGGGGGGATAATGTAGTGTATAATGTACACTTGGTGCTTTGTCTATTTTCGTTTAATCTTATAAGTTTTGTGTATGTAGGTTCTTTGTTCCATTTGGAATCTCTCGTTGCAAGGTGAGAGTAAGAACCTCTGAATCTTCACTCTGGCAAGCAGTATTTCCAGGACATGAAAAATCATAAAAATGTTACTAGACCTGCAGGTCTAGTGACTTAAGTAATCTACTCGACCTAATTATAATGCTTTTGACCCATAAACTGGTTTCAAATTATGTGACCCTGGGCAAATATTTTTAATCACTGTGCCGCCATTTTCTCATTTATCATATATGAGAGCACCTTCAAATATACTTGTTGTCTGAAATACAAAAAACACTTTTGTTTGATTTAGTAGATTAAACTTTTGCTCTATCTATAATACAAATCTAGTGACATATAGGATACACATGACTGCTGCCTCTTAGTTCATGAACCACACTGTCATCAGGGCAGGCGCAGGAATGTTTCTGAAATCATGTTTAAAAACTATAATTTTTAATAAATACATACCTGAAGCATGAAGTGGTAGCACACTTATTTGCAATCAGCAGATTTTCCATTGAAATGGCCACAACATTTCCCACTGATGTGGTTTTACTAATAAAACTATACAGTGTATAATGTTTGGAAATTGAGTTTCTGCAAATATTTGTTATTTGCACACCACCAATTAAATTGTTCTGATCTGCTTTGCTCCTATTTAAATCTTTGTTTGCATAATACTTCTAAATTACAGAAAAAAATATTTTGTAATTCCAGATATATTTTGAAACACATGTTCTATTAATTTACAAGCTTTTTAAATGTTATGTGTTACAAAAAAACTGACATCTTACAGCCTTTTGTTTCACAGTGATTGTCAGACAGCTCCTCTGACAAAAACCTGTAACTGTAATAAGGGGAAAAAAAACATAAACACCATTTTGCAAGATAAGATAAGAAACCATTAGTAAAAAGACAAATTGACATTTGACCTCTATCTTTGAACAGGCAGCAAATGTGTCCAGATAAAAAGAAGATTTAAGTCTCTTTATTGCTCATTCACTTTCTGAAAGAACATAACACCTGTTCCTTCCAGCTAAAGTTTCCTTGGCAGATGAGTAGGTACTAAAAATAGCTGACCTGATAAAATCTGACTGGACATAGAGAGTGGGCGAGTAGATTTTCATAGAGAGTGGACGAGTAGATTTTTTGAGGCCTGGTTTTGTCGTGGGTCCCTTACTTATGTCCCGAACAAATCTTTCTACAAGAATGCTGCTTGTGCCTCCCTCTTCATTTTGTCCTTACCGCAATACCACAGGGAAGAAAATAAACACCAATTTGTTTCATCAGGACACTCCAGGCAGAACGAATTTCGGCTGCTCAACAGCTTTGGTCACCTGACAAGCACTATTTTGTGCAATATATATATATATATATATATATATATATATATATATATATATATATATATATATATATATATAAATACTTAGGGCTCTTGTTGACAGCACCCTAATAAGTTAATTTATGCTCAGGATCCTTCAATTGTTACACACATGATGTTGAAAATTGCTCTTTTGTTATTTCTTTTCAAGCACAGACAAAACGTTATGTATCAAATGACACAAATACATAACCAACATTTGGAAAAATAACAGCCTCTCACCGTTCCAAGCTTGGTAGTAAATAATCATGAAGGGCGAATGATTGTAAACTTGAATGCACCAAGCTCAACATTTAATAGAATACATTCCCTAAGGGGCAAAAGTTTGTTGTATTCCCTGGCTGCAGCAAGAGCCTCTAGTGTTACAATCGCATAAATCATGTAATAATGAAGCTAATTAAGCAAACAAAACAGCTTCTTTCAGCAGCCCGACTATGCACAGTCAAAAACATTTCCACAAGATTCCTTTATATTCCGCAACCAAGTTCCTTTAGTTTCACTGGCATACTACCCTCATTGGGGCTTTGGCGATATAGTCATTGTTAGTGCAATTTGTTCTCTCCAGAGTGGATTTCCGTCTTTGAGTGCTGTCTCTTTGTCACATTGGGGAAAGTCTTGTGGCAATATATACATATATATCTATATCTATCCATATATATATATATATGTCCAGTTGAAGGCTTTTGCCAAAACGTGTCAACATTTGACCGGGACAGCGTGTGTTTGTTGTTCTTCTTGGCCACTAATTTGATTATTATATTATTTTTGTAGTGATTTTTTGGAAGTCTATTTTGGTTTGCCTGCATGAATTTTTCTAATAAATGGAGCTGACGATTTTTTACATGAATAATTTTTGAATTGTGCTCATTATCTACCTTCCACGATCTCTTGGATATTGTGCAACCTTTTGGTGCTAAAACACGTTGCACCGTCCTTCGAAAATTATATATATATGTATATATATATCCATATATATACATACATATATATGTGTATATATATATATATACATATATATGTATATATATATATATATATATACACACACACAATATATATATATATATTTACTGGTATACAGTTTGGCAGACAGGATACTCGGTCCCAAACATTATGGAGTACCCAGTCTGTCAAATTCTTGGTCTGCCCTCCTCATTTACAAATGATTATACTGTAAACTTTCGTTTGACTGAGACCCTGTTCGCTTCATCAATGGAAAGCTTTCTTTGTTGGCACAAAGGAGTAGAAGCCATCGGGGGAAGGGCATTACACCGCCTGCTCTCTTTAGGGTGGATGGTGTAAATCAGTTTTTTCTGTCCATCACAGAAAAAAACAAATAATGACCACCACACAAGGGAGAAAACTCTGAGACCGTTTACCAAATGGTGTCATTCGTTTTTTGTTTCTCAGACACAAATTTACGCTTTGGTAGACAGTGTCTCAAAAACCAACAAAAATTTAAATGTTTGGTGAATGTCTGTCAAAACCAATAGGGACGGTCCACCAAAAGTTTTGTCATTTAGAAAATTAATTAATAGACAAAAAAAATGTTTAATAAACATTTATTCTGAAGTATTATATTGTACTCTAACATTTTATTGGATTACTTATAGAGTAAACATAATTAATTAATTTGACAAATATAGTTTACATGTAAACATGTATTTTTAAAATTAATGAACTGGATTTCATTTCCCATCAGGAAATCTCCACCACCTTGGCAAAGATCACCACCCGCATGTAAAAAGATACTGGTAGCACCTTTACCCTTGAAATTCAGCCTCAGATGTCTCCACCTCCTGAAATGAGGGGTCGGTGACACATAAGTCTATACTTAGATATAAAACTGCACTCAGAAATGGTGAATAGCAACAAAAAAGTGTTGCCTTAGATCTAGGTGCAGGGGGAGATTTTCACGTGAAACATATCTACACATGTACATTTACTTAGGAAATAGAGCCGTAAATGTGCTCCACTGAGGAAATAGGTCTCATTTTGTCCCATCTCCTGGGCACACCTTTCGAGAGAGTGAGAGGGTCCTAGCGACCTTCTAGATAAGGATGCAGTGGCAGCTGACCCACATTCTGTGAGGGGTGCAAATGGCATCTTCCAAGTGCGCCCCTGCACAGACACAATGACTGTGGCAGGGATAGTACTATTGGTATCTGTGCAGGTTCACCCTGATTCTGGACACAGAGGGGCTCCCTGGAGGTGATGGGAGCGATAGATCCCCTCAGGACGCCTCTTCAGGTTCACAACAGGGTGCAAATTGCCACTCTGTTTCGCTAAAGCTGCTCTACAGACAGTGCCTTAGACTGGTGATAGGCAGCGCTTTAAATGGGCAGGTACTGTCCGGTATTGAGTACCTAGACTTCTTTAATTTGAAAGGGAGAGTACTTGCACGTCTCAGCACTGCTTCAATAAATTTACTGACAATTCTCAGGAGCAAACAGGTTCCCTGGACAGTGAGTACCAGCACTTGTCTTGTTCCATTTAAAGCACTGGTAGTGGGGCACACTTTTTGTGCCAACTGGTGCCGTGCCCGGGTGCAAACCAGGGCTGTAAGCCCTGCTGGCAGTCCTGGCACTGTTTTTCACGCACGTACACCTGCCTGGAAGCGAGAGAGTTAAAGAAATAAACACAGCAAGTTGGCCCGCAACCCACTGTAAATCATTGCTCTTGCTATATATAATGCTGTAATGAATATGTAAACCCACGCTGAATAAAGAAACCTATCTTTTTCTACACAGTGATGCACATCATCTTCCCTCTGTGGACTCGAGCTTTTGGGAAAGTGGCGAGAGTGTGTTAAATCCGTGTCATGCTCTAAGAAGAAACAATGCAGAGATCAGTCCCTTCTCTATAACCTTGTGAAATTCCTGTGGTAGTTTATCAGGATCAGCCGGATTACAGCAGTTTAAGCATGTAATAACTCGAGGGCTCCAAGTCTCTTTGTAAACATAGCGGCTCCCATAGTGGAAGGCTCCTGGCTGGATTAGATGTCCTCTGGTTACAGGGTTGAGTACAAACCCAGCTGCTTTTGCAGAGACGCGCCCAGCGCTGACAGGATACAGCAGGGCGGGAGTGGGTTACCTTCTTCCTTTTCACAGCTGGTACTTCATATTTGACTTGGGTCAACACGTAATTAGCTTCCTCGCTGCCACGTATCTCTCCTGACCTACTCTTCCTTTCTTTCCCCACTCATCCTTTCATTCCCCACTCATCCTCTTTCCCCTCTTCTTTGTACCTCCATAGGAGAAACACTATTTTTGAACTGCGAAGCTTTTGTCTGTTTCACTGGTCTTTCTGCGACTCCACAGAATTCATTCAATTGGAAGGCTCCTCTAGCTTTAATTTGACAATGTGTAGTCCCTCCAGGAGCCTGTATTTGACTCTGTGGTCTCACATTTTATTTCAAGTAGGTCTCCCAAACCTTTCATCTTTCCGTGGTCAACAAAATGAGTCCCGTTGTGTTGGGTAACAATAAACATCTGTTATTCTTTGCCAAAGTACCCCAAGTAAATGTACCCTTTACAAATACATGGTTTATTGCCCACTTCACTACACTGAAAGAAGATGCTCTGCATATCTAATGCGCACTCTTCTTTTTGGACTCTTAGTGAGCCATCGAGTCCTATGAAATGTATGACTTAGGCCTTCATTACGAGTCAGGAGGTCCTTTGGCTGCCAGACTCACAGTGGTGGTCTTACCAAACCGCCAAAACGCCGCCTGTACCGCCAGGGCAGTAGCTGTAATACCACCATCAGAATTACGACTCGGCAGACTGCCAGCATTTTCGTGGCAGTCGCACAACCAAGAAAATGCTGGTGGTCATGCACCTGGCAACGGGAATCTTCATTCCTGTTGCCAGCAGACACCCCCCCACATGAGCACAAACCTACATTCACGCACCCCCACTCACCCAATGCTTTCGCTCAGATACACCCCCACACACTTGCACCCAAACACGCACTCAGATACTCCCATTCACTCACACACACGCACTTAAATACACCCATTCACTCACACACATGTACTCAGACACATACACTTGCATGCCCGCACTCAGACACCTCCTTCCCTCTCCGAATTCACACAAACATACATGCACTCACACATTCACACAAATACACCCCTACACGCACTCGAAAACGCACACAGACACCCTCTACCCCTGCATTCATACACACATGCAGACACCACTCACATTCACACAACACCTTCCAACCTCACAGACCCACTCTTTTGGACAATCAACTTACCTGCTTCTGCGAGGTGGCCATCCGGGAGGGAATGGGTCCCAGTGCTTTCCACCGCTGGCACCGCAACGGTGTGCAGGAAACCGCTGCACCAGATTACAGATCGTAATACAATGGCCAGCATACTGTTGGTGTGGTGGTGCTGGCGGTGGAAACCGCCTCTATTATAAGATCGCCCAGGCTGACGGTGTCAGATTTCTGCCCGAATTCAAGGCGGATATTGGCACGATGTCGTCATATAGCAGTCTTCGGACTGCCAGCACTGGCGGTCTTTTGGCACCCGCGGCTTCGCGAGTCTTTCGCAAAAAACGCCAAAGTTGTAATGAGCACCTTAATATGCCATCTCGTTGGTTTCAGATATCTTCTTTATTTTTCAGAACTTAACATCTCTGAGGGATTGATCTTCGTCCATATGAGTCACGGAAGGCGAAGCAGGACCAGTGAGGGTTCCACAATGAATGCCTACTGAGGGCAGGAAGGCCAAGAAGCCTGCAAAAAGGCACGCAGGTGATAGGCTTACATGTTTTAAAGCACCCAATCCAGTGGAAGGGCACAGCAAGACAGGAGGTCAAAAGCGCAAGGTCCAACACCCTTGGCAAGTTGGCCTGGCTACATTGACCCACCCACTCACACTGGGATCGTGGGTGCCGCAGCTGCAGGTTTGGGATCAGCTACGGGGGGTAGCACACAAAAACAGCCAGGAAAAGCCCAAGAAGAAGTGCCACTCAAGCCGTGCCCTCATGGCAGGGACTCCCAGAACAGGCAAATGGACAGCAAAGGTTCAGCATCAGGTGGACATGACACTTGCAGCCTGGGCAAGGCCTGAGGGCCTGCCTACATAGATCTCAGTGGTAAGGGAAGCCTAGAAGCCGCAAAACCGTAGACACCTGCAAAGGGGCCATTGCTCAGGGGCTTTGTGGGAAGTGCTGTGAAGAATCAATGTGGGCCAATAAATCAAAGACTATTTGCTAACAATGACAGATTTAATGCACTTAATAGGTAATCCATGGAGGATACGAATGACCATTAAGTTGTGATGATTACTGATCATATTGTGAATAAACTGCGTCCGTTAAGCACCAACAATGGTTCCCCTTGTGTTTAAATGAAAAGGGAAAGGGAGGTGTGTTTGAAGACGGCCAGGAAGGGACTGGTGGCCACTTGCCGGCCTGGGAGGGGTTGTAAAACGCATTTGCAAATTGATTATAGGTTGTACTGGTAACTGTCTTGAACCCATGGACGGCGACCATGCTTTGAGAAAATCTATTTAAAGATGACTGCTGTAAGTGTGTGCACATCTGCAGCAGCCTTCATTTTATGGATTTTCTTAAAGCATAAGAAAATGAATTGAAAGATTCCTACCGGGCATGCATCCCCATGCTTATGTAAGGACGGCCATATTGGAATGATTTAAAAAATAAATGTACATGGCCATCCGCTGATGCAGCGGTATGTGTTGCTGAGAGCATCAGCAGGAGTGGAATGGAAAGTGGATGGTCCGGCTGATTTTTAATAAAGAAAGGGGCCTAGGGAAAAAAGAGACTGAGAGAAATTAGATCCTCATATGCAGCTTTGAAAAGGAACGTCTCATGTTAATAGTGGAAGAATACATGCATTCCAACTAAATTTATTGAAAAATAAATACTCCTTGGATGGGGGAAACAGAGAAATAGGAAGGACACCATCAGAGCAAGGTAGCACAACAGACAAGAAGGCCATCCAATCATGAGTCAAAGGCTGGCCCAAAGCTCACTCTATCTATTGTATTGTTCACCATAGGTATTTAGCATCACACAGGTAAAGCTGTCTGCAGACAAGACCTATACATGCCTAAAAATAAATAAATGCTACAGCTATACATATGTTCTGTGAACAGATAATTCACTTTCTGTATAAGTGATCATACTTTAAACCCAAACAAAATATGTTTAGGTATTTATTTTTGTGAGAGACATTGATATAGTTATAGTAATATTGTTATCATTTGTAATATTGACATATTCACCTCCATTGGGTGTGGTTCATGTAAGAAATTGAATTACTGGTTGAGTAGGGTGAAACCCTACTCAAGCAGCAATCACAATCCATGCCAGGGTAAAGTTACAAGCAAACCCTAAATTAACCTGTGCCCAACTCTCAGATAGCTTAGCACAGAGCAGTCAGACTTAACTCAGAGGAAATGTGTAAAGTATTTGTCCAAACAGTAATAGCGTGAAATCACAACACAAGGAGAAGTTAGAAAAATAGAGTAGTTTTTAATAAACAAAACAAGACCAAGAAAACAAAAATCCAATGTGTAGAACCAAAGAACATGCAAGTTTAAAAATTTCATTGGAAATAGCACCGCAAAGCACAAAGGGCCAACTGTAAATATCTGTTTGTGCAGATAGTTACAAGTGCAGACCGACCGTGATGTCAGGCCTTCTGAACAGGAGTATCTTAAATCCTGGTTGTGTAGCATTACGGTGTTGCCAGTTGCAGATGCGTCACAGAGCTGAGGCAATGTGAGGCCCAGGTCAGAGAGGCATTGCCCAACAGCTTTTCCAGGGAGCTGTGGCAAACACACCTGTATTTAATCAGAACACACAGAACAAACAGCAGAGCAGCAGAGCAGCAACAGGGAGCCATGGAGGTGATACTAATCCAGCGTGCACGCAGACGCAGAGCCCAGCAGCAACAACAGCAGCTACTACAACACCAGCAGGGACCCCAAAGGCAGCGCAGAAGGCAGGAGAGGATATTCCGCCCAAGAACCACCCTTCAGGGCCTCAGGGAACACAACATCATACAGAGGTACCGGTTGAACTGGCAGGCCATTCAGCAGCTGCTGCGCAACATTGAACAGCAGTTGGCTCCCACCTTGGTGACACCCCGCACCATCCCAACAGAAACAAAGCTGCTTGCCGTACTTCACATGCTGGCAAGTGGCTCTTTCCAAACAACTGGTGCCCTGGTTGGCGGAATATCACAACCATCATTCTCCGCCTTTTTGCCCAAAGCACTGGATGCCATCATTCGACTGACACCCGCCACATCTGCTTCCCTAACACACTGCAGAAGCAGCAGGAAACAAAACAGGGGTTCTACCTCATCAGTGGCTTCCCACAAGTCCTTGGTGCAACGACTGCACACATGTACGCCTTGTGCCACCTGCTGCAACTGAACACCTCTACCGCAACAGGAAGCACGCACATTCCATCAACGTGCAGGCCATAGTCGATCACCAGGGATTGGGAGTGTACATGACCCATACATCTTCCGTCACTGCACCATCAATGAATACTTCCAGGATGGACGGTATGGCAATGGACTACTTGTTGGTAAGTACAAAAACCTACTCATATACACACTGCATAGCAACCCTCTAGGACACACACCACATACACCACAACAGCAACATGTCAACAGGAACACACTGAGGTCGTGACATCACTAGCCATGTTTCTTAAGTCACCATTGAACCTGTCACACATCGGAAATTACTGTACAGCCTAATGTTAATACGTCAATGAGTGTGGTTGCCTAAATGTCACCTTGCAAATTGTAAGTGTCCCAATGACCTTTACATTAATCCATTGCATAAGTTTAAAGGTATGGGATGTCCAGGGTACTTTGATATGAATGTGTTAACAACACTTTCAATTTTAACTGTGCATGGAACTATCTTCTCACCCCCAGTGAAGACACACGGACACCTGTATCACAAGTCACAATGCTAGGGAGGGCACACTGTACTGCAAATCCCAAAACATACTGCTGACAAACGGTTAGCAGACAAACACTTGTTCAGCCAAGGAAACAACACAATGCAGATGGTACAGCCTACAAGCATAGGATGCCACATTAGTACACAAAAGAATCACAGACAACACAAGACAACTACTGCCATGAAAGGTCTTTTAAATAGTGCCAGCTACATCAACATGATCCCCTTCATTTTCTCTTGCAGCTGATCAGGGGTATGGCATCCAGCCATGGATCATGACACCATTTGGCAACCCAAGTACTGCTGCAGAGTGTGCATACAACAACGCCCATAGGAGGACACGCAGCATTGTCGAGCGGACCTTCGGCATCCTCAAGTCAAGGTTCCGCTGCCTCGACATCACTGGTGGTAGCCTCCTATATTCCCCCGAGATGGTCTGTAGGATCATCCTCACATGTGCAATATTGCACAACATTTGTATCAAAAGAAACATTCCCCTTCTGGAACCAGATCCACACATGCCTGAAGAGGAGGAAGAGGAGGATGCTGGCCTGCAACAGGAGGGGGAACTACAGAACACAGCCGCTGGTATACGCAGGCGGCAACAGATTGTAAATAATTTCTTCTGAATATGATCACCTTCACCACTTTAGTTAACTAATTTAAATAAACACCTATTCTAATCACCATATCATGGTATGGCTATTCCTTTATGCACACCTTCATCTCTACTTATCAGAATAAGAGTGTTGCCTCATGGAGCATTGCTGAGATACTGAGTAGGACACTGAACATCCCAGAGCTAATGTGATGCCTAACATACAATGGTCACATACACACACACTCTTAATGACATATATCATGTACATATCTCCTTTGAAGGCCAATAGCAGAGGACCACAACTATTTCACACATACATGTAGAATGCAAGGTCCAACGTAGCATATGGCACACAACTAAGACACCATCACTCAATAAGGGGAAAACAAGCCTCATACATGAGGCAGTCAATGTGCTTTGGAATCAGTAACAGGAATGCCTGACCAGACCCTTGACAGCAGTTAGTCCAACTGCATCCAATATTTGCCAGGACTATCTGTGACTAGAGTTCCATAGAAGCAGAACATAGACAGCACAAGTGCCACACATATGACATGCATTGCGCACATGACATTCCATGTACATGTCAGGCCATTTCCTAACTCATTACACACCCATGCACCTGGTCACAACCCACCTGTCGGAAGAGGTCCCTGGAATACTAAGATGTGTACCCTGATAATACCTCCTCTACACACACACAGACCAACATTAGCAAACCAGTGTGCTACACCCTTTCCTATGGTATGCCATTGTCATAGATCATCTGACTGCAAGGACGTCAGGTCAATTTATACACTGTCTTCTAGTTTCAAAGCCCTGTTAGCACATGTAGATTGCTTCCCCTTGTGAAAATGTCTGTTGGCCCTTAGAATGCAAGTCTCACCTACAGGACTGGTGAGAAACAGATGCAGCCCACACCTATGATCACCTCCATGCACACCACCCATTTCAAAAAGCACTGCCCCTGATGATGCCGGAACAGCATAGGAGTTGCTATTATGCCAAATACACCGTCAACCATTGATACTAATTAAGCCGTGTAACACAGCCACTGGGTTCATTTGTCACCTTCAAAAACACAGGACGTACACAGTTTGACATGTCAACTGTCTAGTTTGTCCTCAAAACAGTCTCAGTCAGACCACTGATTACGTAACTTGTCAAGTAACTGGATCCTGAATCACCTTGCATTCTGTCAGCCAGACTGGCAACTGTCTGTGCGTCACACTAAAGTATCCCTGTGTCTACATATGTACCACGCTTGCGTTAGCAAACCTCCCATTCATCAGGGGGCATTGGGCATGGGCTTCTTCTATGCATACCCAAATACATTGTATAGCATCATCTGCCTTTTAACTGTACCATTTGAGTTACATCCTCTTGGAAAAGCAAAATTCATGGCCCATCCCTTGTCTGGGTTGCATTTATGCATGAATAACAAAGTGTGACAGTTTCCCAGGCCCGTAAGCAGGGATTGGGTACGGGGCTTTCAGCACAACCAGCAACCTCTGATAATGTCCATGAATAATACACAAATGTCAGGACCATGACAGTTCACACACAGCATCACAGTGCGCACAACATAGTGATGGGCCGTGTGTGGTGAATAGCTGCGAGAATAATCAGCACAGAGGCTATGATGTTCCCAGATGCAGTGGGAAGTGCAGAGGCCAACCTGTGTACAAATGTTGTAATGACACCTGCCGGAACATGACACCTGAGACATAATCTCACTCAGCACACCAAGGTTGCCCTGTTGACTGTCTCATTACACGTCTTTAGTGACAGGGTGGGACCATCCACATGTTGGTTCACATGTCCACATCTACTTTACTCACATTGATCAACCAAGGATACTCAGTAGATACAGGAATAGCTGCCACTGACTCATGATGAGTCCTGGACCGAACTGTGACAAATTACACCCCAAACAATCTACAGGATCATCATTGGACCACACACATGAACAAGACACCTATGTGCAATTGATCACTGGACATATGTGGACATGTGCCGTCTTGTATGCTGGTCCACCACAGCCACTTGATAGTTGGGGCTCACTTCTATGGCCTCAACTGTGGTGTCATCATACATATGAGATTCACCCTTGTCTGTCTGTGCAAACAACATGGTACCCACTTCCTCAATGCATGTGTATGACTCACTGTGTGATTCACCAACTAGTGCCTAGGAAGCTCTTACCAATACTCTAGGACATAGGATGTAGAAAATGTGGACCATTGACATGAACGAGCGTCTGCCATCCATCTGGTGCATGCTATGTCACATGTGGTGTCTACGTGACCCTAAAACTTGGAAGTACACTTTACGGGTGTTGTTACATGTATGACTAACACATGCCCTTGCTCATTTTCAATTTGACTTGCATCTAAGGATTGGACACATGGACGTCACATTCATACAACCATATGTACAATTATGTTTCATGTGATACACACACACTTGGTCAACCAACACATTAGTTGTCAAAGCACACACTTTGAGCCAAAGGCATTTAGGTATTTTACATATGTGCATCACATTGCTATCCGCTCCTTATGCCAAACATGCACAATTTGTGCAACACATATATGTAGGCCACACTTATGACCATCTATTGCATCAGCCAACTGTAAAAATACTGTGAAGGGTGTAGTGGATGATGTTCCGCTGCAGTATGATGTCACACATGTGAACATATACCATCAACACCATACTGTCTTCAATTAGCCAATCTCTGATGTGTTCAAGATGTAAAATAACCAAAAAACAAGTAAAAATGCCCCAAACCAGTTAATGCACTGTAATTTTGACGTCCCTAGCGGTGTGCGTCATTTTTTGACAACCAAAACTGTATTTGCGTTAAAAAAAATTGACGCACAGGAGTGAAATTTAGCCCGCATCAAGATATTTGTACAGTCCATGTATCATTATGTGGATGCGGATTAATATTCACGTCTATGCGGCAAAAAAAATGACGCAAATACAGTTTTGGTAAACATAAAATGATGCATAACGCAAAAAAGGCAGGACTTTTCATACAGGAAGTGATGTTATAGGATATCATGTTTACAGATCATGTACAGTGGGTGTACTTTCACTTTCACTTTGGAGTCCATGATCCTTCTAGACTGTGTGGCTGTGTAGAGAGTGTTGTCCTGAGATTTTGTGCTGTTTTTGTCCTGTGTGCTATCTGTAAAGTCCTTTTGTGAAATAAATATTGTTTGTGTATACTGTAGTACTGTGTTTTGTCTACATTTGTCCATTTATCTTGTGTTTTTCTTGTTTGTGGGTGTCTGTTGTGGGTAGTGTTAGTTTGGGGATAGTTGGGCTCTTTTAGTGTTTAGGTTTACTTTTTTTCTGTCTTTGCACCCCTACTTTCACCCTTTTCCCCTTTCTATTTCTTTTACCCCTATTCCTTATCGTCACTTATAAGTATGTCTGGTAGGCCACGTCTTGGCAGGATGGGGGAAGAGAAGTTGGGGGGCTTCATCTGGATGGTGACGCATTTCTTGCCGCTCATGATCCAGGCAGGGGGCAGGGTCATACAGGGGTATCCGACAGAGGTGCGCAGAATCCGGTGGGGAAAGGTGCTGCATCACCTGCAGCGTGTGTATGCCAGCCAGAGGAGTGACCACCAGCTGAAGCACCGGTGGGCTGACCTCATCACCAGGGAGCAGGATCTCTTGGACCACCTGGGAATCATGATTGGTGGCACTGTTGGTGAGTACAACTTATGTTAATGTGCACGATTAAATGCTCTGTAGTGACATCAGGGGATTAGTGCAATGTCTGCCAGCTAACTTACTGACTGTGTGTAATGCTGGGGAAGTATAAGGGGATCACTGATGCACTATGGCAAGGATCACAATTGCTAGCTGTCAGGTAGCACGTACTCAGCAAACTTACAGGTTACTTTTCCATGAAGGAAATTGGTGCGGCCTTTATGTCAGAACAGCTAACAAAATAGGAGCCAATCATGTCTATATAGTGTACTATTGACAGAGAAGTACAGATGTACCAACATTTAGGCCAACTATGTTGACGCAATTGCTAGACTGACTTTAGAATCACTACAAGATGCAGAAAATAAGTGCTGCCTTCACGTCAATTGATAATAGCAAAGTGGCTCACACATATGTCTCATGTGAGTCTGGTGAGTGTGGAAGGAAAGCGTTCACAGAAGTACTATGAATGTGTGGGATTATTGTGTTCCTTGATCTTTTTGGATACATGTCAGTTCTTGATTTGAAAACATTGTGAAAAGGTGTAAGGTGCCCCCAGCTAACATCTTAAGATGTTTGTTGGAATTAGTTGAGCCACAATCCAAATATGGATGGCAGTCCAAGTGTATGCACATGGCTTCACATCTCCATGGTTGGTGCAAATCACCATAGCTGGGCCACATCAATTGACTATACTGTAACAACAGGATGGCTTACAAAAGTCCCTGCCCCTCCCTCTGTACATTGGGCCTATGTGCAATAAATGTGTCATGGCCACAAGGCATGTTTGACTGGTAATGCAGTCCTCAAGTAACCAGGCTTTGGATGTCTCTCTTGAATGCAAATGATGAGACAATTACACTCCATTTTTCTTAGTGCTCACCAATTATGGGGCATGTTTGCAACCACATGATAGTTAGGGCCAATGTATGTGTGCAGATATGTGTGTAACTGTCACAGGAGACCCATGTATGTATATTCATATGGTGAAACAGCAGCGTTATCAGACGCTGCAGTGGCAAGCACATACGCCTTTGTTACTTGCTTCCCGAACTCTACGGTTAGAAACAGACAGGGTCTATTGAGACTTTTTCGTTTGTTTGCATGTCCCGTACTGGGGGGCATGCATTTTGGAGTTTGAAGTCACTACGCATAAGGAACACCCGGTATTGATTTGGAAGGAACACAGTTACAGCACTTTGGATCCTTTTACTTTTGTCAGGTCTATTTCATCGTGTGGATATCTAACTGAACACCATCAGCCATTCTTTTCCTAAAAAGTATACCTAGAGCCTTGAAAAAGTCCGAGAGGACGAAACACGTGTTGGCTGTTTTGTTGCTCATCTATGCCTGTTCATTCTGAGGAGTCAGTTTGTTATTGTAACCTGCTATATACTTTCTCATATGTGGATTCAAACAATTTTGAACTATGATTCAACGACCAATTACTGAGGAATAAACTTTTCCACACTAAGTCACCCGACTTTTGGACTCTCTTTGTTTGGAGTGCCCCGGTTTGCTCTTTTCTTAGATTTTGTAACCATGCTATGTACAAGTTGGCCGTGATATATCAGATCCAGTACCATCATGTCTGAATGGCTGCCATTTCATTATTAAGCCTACACATTGTAAATGTTTATGAAATTGTTGCACTGTGCACAAATTTTGAGCTCATTCCTTCCTTCCATACCTTACAGGTGGACCAGCACCCTACACTGTGGGAGAGGTGGCAACATTTGAGGACCCCGACCACTCCAGTAAGTGTTGATATGTCTGTTATGTGTTGTGTTTGCTGGTTATGGACTTGTGTGAGTTGGACGCATAGCAAGGTGTGATGCGTTGGGCAAGCTTTTCACTTGTTCCATGAGTGGGAATGCAGTTCTCACATGTTTTGAGTTTGCCACTGCATATCCAATGGTATCATGTAGGGATTGTAGGACATCCCTGTAGGCCCCACTGTAAGTACAGGGGATAGTCACGTGTATGACACTTGTATCACCAAGAGTCGCAATGGAAGTCAGCCCCAATTTAGTCAGCCTGTCAGACCCACATTCTCTAAGATTGGTAGAGCTAATAGCTTTACAATAGACATCTGCCTCCCTATTTACCTACATTAGTTTTGAAACAGTAGGTAGAACCTCGTAGCAGCATGTACTTCCACATGTAGTGCATCAGGTCTGTGGAACCTGAGTGCAATGGCCTATGTGTGCATGCAATTCATGATCATTGGTGTTCTAGCAACTCTGTGTCTGATGTAAGTCAGGACTCACTGGAAGTATATGTTGTGTACTAAGTTCTGCATTTCCTGACATGTATGACCCTATGAGTGCTCTAGGGTTTGCTGACTCTTAATTGTAGATAGACCTTACCTGTGGTGTGTCTGTAGAGACAAACATGTGTGGAGTTTCCTATACACTCCTCGGTGTACATGTTGTTGGCAAATTATAGTTGTGTATCCACCGCCCCCCCCTCAAACACGGCCATGGGTTTGTGAATGGGGTACCTAGTACTGATGCTACCAGTATGTTACACATACATGTGAATAAGTGACTGTTTGGTTGCATACTAGTACACACACTCAGGTTTGGCACTTGGTACTATACTTGCAAGTCCAGTTACAACTTGCAGACCATGTGGCTTTAGTTTTGCTTTCCGTACACTGACGTTTGTATCCCAGCTCTTGGCGGAGGATATGCAGCATGATTCTTAGATGATAACTGGCAGAACTCAGATTGCAAGTCAAAGCCAGTTATTACCCATCTTGTAGGTTATGGATGTGCTTTGTGTGATGTGACCTTTGTAGTCTGGCCTGCCATATACTTCCTCAGGGACATTCAGTGCTCTGTATTGTGATATGAGCTGTTACAAGTACTGTAGATGTAATGTCTGATTAACTTGCTGTGCCGTTTCACACAATGCAGTTACTAATGTAGCATATCTGCATTTGTCTTCACAGCTGCTAACATGACTCCAGACCAGGTCCGTGGATTTCAGCGCCTCGCCATGCAATATCAGCACATCCTGCTGGTGGAGTCGGGGTTCCGGAGGATGGCCCAGAGACATCGCCATGAACGGGCCTCCGGGGCATGGCGAGCCTTCCCACAGGGTGGGCCTACTTTGCCCACCACAGCCACCACCAGCACAACCCCCAATCAGAGCCAGGTGGCCCCACCCAAAGCTGCCACTGTTGGTCCAACATCTGCTGGACTTCCTGGCCCCAGCATTGCCACAGGTGCAGGACAGCCCACACAGACCTCTTCCACCGGTACCCAGACTGCCACTGCTCCATCTGTTGACCCTGCAGCCTTCAACAGAATGGAACATAAGATGGACAAAGTGCTGCGCAAGTTGAGCCACCTGAGCCGGGACGTGCAGCACATTAAACGGCGGGTCAAGGACATTAAGAGGACCCTCCGGAGGGCCAACCTCTAGACACTTTTTTTGATGGACATGATTCCCTCCCCTCCCTCCTCTTTCCTTGTTCTTATAGTTAGTGGGCTTAGGGGGCTTAGTGTTAGGTTAGTATAGGCTGTTTAGTTAGTGTTAGTGGGTGTGGGGTGGGGGGGCCTGCTTGTTTCTATTTTTACCTATTACATGTGAGGATGGGTGGGGGGCTATGTTGGGGTTCTTGTGTGTAAAAAAAAAAAATTCAAAAAAATATATATTTGTTTAGGATAGTATAGTATGTGTTTAGGTTAGTATGGGCCTGATTACAACTTTGGAGGAGGTGTTAATCCGTCCCAAAAGTGACGGTAAAGTGACGGATATACCACCAGCCGTATTACGAGTCCATTATATCCTATGGAACTCGTAATACGCGTGGTTGTATATCCGTCACATTTGGGACGGATTAACACCTCCTCCAAAGTTGTAATCAGACCCTAAGTGTTGTCCTCCATGTGTCCCGTCTCATAAGGGGGATGGAGGGTAGATGTTTAGAACGTTTCGTTACATGTGATAAGTAAGTGTAGCTTAGGTTAGTTAGGGACAGTTGTGGGTAATGAGTAGTCAGGGTAGATTAGGGTAGGTAAGATTTTTCCTTCAGTTTCCTCATCTATGGTTAGCATTTAATAAATATTTGGTTACCCCTTAATAGTATGTGTTGAATGGTACTTGATTGTGGGTTTAGATTCAGTGTACATCAATTTGGTACTATAACATCTGTGTCCTATGCTACAAACAAATCCCAACTGAGCTGTACGATTGGCAGCTAGCCCAGAGCTACCTTGCAAAGTGTCGACCCTTTGTTGCAACCACCAATCACAGTTAATATGGATCCCAATGTGTTTCTGTTGATAAGTGTGTTTTCGAAGTCACTAACAGTGCTTCCAGACTTGATATTGGGGAAACAGTTTTAGGTCTGACTGCAGTGTGATGATCATGCACACCCTTATAAGATGAGTTCTCATTGGCAATCTTGTATTCTTGTCTTCATGACCCTCATACATCATTTGTGACACAGTTCGGCATGATTACCTATTTGTATGTTAACTCAGACGCCTTCATTTGTGCAGTTTTTGTAGTGTTTACTTAGATTAGTGTGGCATGTTTATTGTGTTATTTTTGCATGGTGACAACATTTTGCTAACACTATTTGATGACTTAGTTATCCCCTGAGGAAGCATTCTTCTGTCCAACACAGCATGATGGTGTATGGTTTCTCACTTCATCAGATTTGTCCCTCAGGATGGGCAGAGTATGATGCAATCATGGGCACTGTGCAGATTTATCTGACTACATATTATCAGGACAGTTGTATTGACAAGCTACTTAATTTGACAGTAGGCACATTTCAGTTATCTACTGCACAGTTGATATGTCACATTACCCAGAGATAGATTTGTTGTGTAAGTGCTATTTATTGAAAAGTGCTGTAGTGCTATCTGTACATTGTCCATGATTGTGAGTCCATTATAGTGACATCTTACATTGTGATCCAGCACAAGGGTTTACCAAAATGCTTTTGGCATGCTGGGGTTGCTGTTTCAGACAGTGCAGAGGGACAGAATTTGCCAATGAGTAGGAGAGAGACAGTCACTGGGCTGGGTGACAAGATATACAGTGGTTTGCAGAACAGTGCTTGAGTACAGTTGTTTCAAGACTGGCAAGTTACAAAGCGCAGGGCCTTGGTAATAGTTGGCCATGTGGCAGGGACTAGTGCTTCTGGGTCCTTTTCTTTGTGAATGTGATCTGTTCCATGTCTTCTTCTTCTGATGTGTGTGTTGCCTCCACTGTCCTTGTTGTTGTTGGTTGTGAAGGGGCAACACACACCTCAGTGTTAGAAGACGTGGAGTCAGACATCCCTGTCGCTGCTCCCTGTGAAGGTCTTAAGGGCAGTACTTCAGCAAGGAGGATCTGCTGGTTCTTGAGAATAGCAGCCACATCACGATGGTAGGCAGCCAGGTCGGCTCTGAGGGGTTCAATGTTGCATTCGTGCACGCGTTGACAGGATTGCTGTTGTAGGTGTTGGGTCAACTGTATTACAGCTGTGCTGATTTCCTTCTGGGTTTTCTGCAGTTCCTGCAAGATAGATGTTAGGGCTTGCATAGCTGCTGCCTGAACTGCAGATGACATCATGCACGAACGCATCCCCTCAAGGCTGGCTGCCATAGTTTGCATCCCCACCCGCACCCCCTTGGCCAGCTCCTGCTGTACTCCAACTACAGTTCTCTCAAATCAGGTGCCAGTGTCGTCTGAGTCCTCAGCTGTATTGGAGCTGGCAGGTCTTACAATTGGAGTGGTGGGTGGTTCCTCTGCGATGGCTGCTTGTTCTGTGCTCCTCCTTGTGACAGAAGGTGGGGTCTGGAGGGTTTCAAGGACCTTTTGGATGGTCTCCTGGGGAATGTTTATCGGCTCGTCATCCATGTCATCAGGGAAATCTGGGACAGGCATATCGGCAGGAGATCCATCTTCCTCTGCAATGAAACAGGGTACAATTAGTGTGTCTGTGTTGTGGCAATTTTGATGTGACGTGCCTGCCTTTTGATGAATTTACTTTGTGATCTTGTTTTGTGTTAATTTCTCCAGTCCTTCAGATGGGCATTCTTCCAGGCCTATGGCCCACCTGTGTGTCACATGTATGTTATTGAGTTATCAGACTTGTCAGCCTCATCGCCTCTAGGTGTTGATTTATGCCAAATACAGAATTGCCACCTTCTTTTCCTACTCGACCCTCCGTGTACATCTATTCTCATGGTGAGACCTTTCACTGGCTGTGGGTGTACTGATGTCCCTGGCAGCACACTTAACAATCTGGACCTGCCCCAATCTCTGATCGTTCACATCCACTTAAATGTAATTGACATGTGGCATATCCTATGCATGGCAATGTTATGATCCGATATGGATGTTGACATTGTTAATGTGTCCTGCTGATGTTGGGGAATGTGTGTTACATTGGATTGCCCTGATAGTCGTATCAGTGTCCTATTTCCTCCTCTGACTGTGCAGGTGTATTTCAGTGACCAGTTACATGTGCCCCCTCCTCAATGCTGTTGTCTGAGCAGTATGACATTTGGGATATTGCCTTGTTACCCAGGCACAGGATGGACCCTGACATATGCAGCATGGGTGTGTCCTTAGTGCTGTGTATCTCCTATTGTTGTTTACATTGGCTGATGTTTGTGACAACTATGGGCATTGACATTTGAGAGTACTGGGGCCTTTGTCTTGTTTCTGGGGATTGTTGCAGTTGTCATCCTCACCACCTAATTTAGGTGTGTATGATCCATGGGGAGGTTACTGCCATTGGCTACTTGAGCTGCACACAGAGCAGAGGTGGTAGTGGCAACTGTTGTTGCAGTTACATTGCAGTTGTCAGTATGGCTAGAGGATTGCTAATAGGGCCCTAGTTAATGTAGGGGGTATGTTGGCTGACGTGTGCCAGGATGTCAGTTTGACGTAGTGGCCTTCCCTCCTGTCGTGGCTTTCCCTTTGCTCCATCGTTGGCATGACAGCATGCCCCCATGTGACTGTTGTTGGTGTTGTGTAATGGTGTGCCCCAGGTCTTCTCAGAACGGGCCATGCCCCCCTGCCGTGCCCCTTTACCCATGCCACTCCATGTATTAGATGACTTCCATGCATTTAGTGGTCGGTATCCCCCCCGGTTGTAGATGACATTATTGCATTATAATTCCCCATGCGACTTACCGTGCATGTGCGTTGTCTCCTGGTAGTCTGCGCTGTCCTGTCCTTGAATCCCTGTGACGACCTCCTCAGGGATGACGTCTGCGACCATCTCCTCCATGTGGTCCAGGGCCTCCTGGTGTGCTGGACTCCCCCCTCCAGTCTACAGTGCTGCCTTCCTGTTCCTGGCCATCTTTTCCTTGGTCCTGCGCTTGCAGTCATGCCAGCGTTTCTTGCACCCGATGACTGTTTTGCGTACTTCAGCCACACTGTTAATCTTGTTGACAATTTTTGCCATATAGCCTCTCCCCTACTGATTGGCAACTTTGAGGTGACAAACAATTGGTGCTGGTGTTCCGTCACCTCTTTAACCAGAATTTCCAGCTCCTCTGCACTAAAGCAACACTTTCTTTTCTTTTTAAAAGTGTCCTGGTTCTTGTGTGGGTCCTCCTGGCTAGTTCCTGGTCTGCTGTCATCTTCCTGGGGTCTGTAGTGGCATCTGGGATCCATTTTGGCTCTCCTCTGGTGAAATGGCTGTGTTCGCTGGTTTTTTTGACACTATTGCGTAAAAAAAAACAGCGCATATCCAGTTTGCGGTGTCGTAAATCGACCCACAGTCATTTCCACCTCGTTAACGTCGTTTTCCTTTACGACTTGACGCCGCGGTGTGCGTCAAAAATAATGACTCCCACCTGTTGTTTGCGCCGCCATGCGTCAAAGTATAAATATGACGCCCGCACGGCGCACCAAAATGGCGCTAATATTTTTTTTTCCGTCAAAAAGTATAAATATGGGCCATAATGTTTTGTAGAGCGCTGGGTACCACAAAAGAATTCACCACTTTAAAAAGTTCACCAGGTTTGTTGGTTGCTGGGGTGATGAAAGCTGCTGTAAACTATTTGTGTGCTTTGTGCACTGCACTAGGCAGATTATTAAGCATTGTTTTGTACACAGCTTTTGCATCTACATCATAGAATTCACTCCATCTGCGTTTGAGTTTTTTTACAATTAGCTCTTTCCTTTTTCAATATGTCAGAGAACCAAGGGGAAGAAGGCATGGCTTTCTGCTGGGACACCGTTCTCATAAGAGCAATGCTGTCCAGTGCAACAGATAGCCAGTTGTCAACCTTAGGCAAATCAGTGCATACTGCTCCCATAACTTCCAACGGTGTGCTTTGCAGTGCCTCTAGTAACTGGGAATCTGACAGGTGCTTCCAAGGTCTGGCACTTTTCTGAATCGGGGGTTGCACATTCTTATAACATGCCTCAGGAAGCCTGAATGGGACTAGGAAAAGATCTGACCACATAACTTTGAGGGTAGACATCAGCTGGATATTTCATGAGTGAGAGAAGATCAAATCCAAAGTGTGGCCAGCAGAATGAGCAGGACCTGCCACATGCTGGACAAGATTAAAACCCTCAAGTGTCACCAAGAATTGTTTGGCCATACTACAGCTAGGATCATCAATATGAAGACTGAAGTCTCCCAACAGCAGGACATTTGAGTGCAGAATAGATAGCTGACCAATGAGATCCACCAAATGATGAAGTGCACCAGACTTACTATTAGGAGGTCTGCAGACTAGAAGCCAGGATACTGAAAAAGGAGGATTGATGGAGATTGTGAAGGAGAGGCCCACAGTGGCCTCCAAACCAAGAGGCTGGGAAATGTGACAATGATGGAAGTCTCTGTGCACTATCGCCAGCCCTGCGCCCTGCTTATCTGATCCAACAATATGCTGGATCCTAAAGCCCGCTGATATAGAAAGAGCTATATCAGGGGCAGAACAAGCTGAGAGCCACGTTTCTGTCAGAAAAAGTAAGTCACAATTCTTTTCCATGAGTAGCTCATTGAGTTAGAACGAGTGCAGCAGCAGTTAAATTGAGCCCCTAAGAACCCAAGACCTGACAGAGTCGTCCGTAAGGGAGAGAGCCTTAGCTGCGCAGGGTTATTAGCATCCTCCTGACATTCTCGTGATGAATTCAAAATAAAGCCACACTTGTGACAGGATGTACATGCTGCCCTATAAGATATACTCTCCAAGTTAAGTTTCTTGCAGCAACCACTCAGAATGGATGAACCCTTGAAAGAGAAAGGCGAAACTGTGTCATACACCAGCAAAGAGGACCGCAGGCTAACCTTCCGAGCAGCATGGCTGGAGCTGAACACAAATCTGATGCGGACGGGTGCAGACGGACTTGCCTTAGGTGTGTCTTCGGTGCACCAGCGGTGTGCCCACTGCACGCATCCGCTGCGTGTCTGCGTCATTGCCTGCTCTTTATAGCAAAACGCTCTCACCCTTCCAACCACTAGAGCGCGACCTGCCCAAAATGGTGCCTCTGTGGTGGAAATCAATGTAACAAAAGGAATCACCCCTCAATATTGCACAAGCCCACAAAAACTATTTTAATCTGCCCCCCAGCCCGGTAGCCCTTTTAAAATCACTGCCCCACAGATTCAACAGTGCAAGTTTTATCAGAGTACAACATTTTACAAATTAAAAAGCAGATTTAAAAAAAAGCCATTTACATGCGAGGAAACCCCAGATCTCGGTACTGGGGATGAATGTTTGACATTGTTCAGCATTCCATCCATCAATTGTTCTTTCTGTACTTTTAATGTGAGGCAACTATATCAACAAGCATTGCCAAAACCAATAGGCCTCACTTCTGTAAGCTACTGGTTTTGGCAATATTTAATAGCTGTGCTATACACAGATGCAGATGCTTTGCAGTGTGGCTATAACTAATTTTAAAAAGTGCTATGATGCAGCCAGGGCTAATGCCTTTTTTTAAAGGGCATTAGTGCTTGATGCACCATAAATCTTTTTTTATTATTTTTAGCCATGCTGCACAGCAGACATACTGCTGTACAGCATGGCTACAAATCATTGCCAAAGCTGGCAATGCCCATGCTGTACAGCATGAACTAAAGGCAATGGCAGAACCAAAAGTCTGAAAGGCAAGGAAGGGACTTAGCTTTGGAGGCATGGGAATGCCAAACCTTTGATATTGATGGCCTGTCTGAAGCAGAAGCAATGGCCTTCTGCATCACTTTGTCCTATCTGCAGTAGGTCGTGGGTAGTCTAATCTAAACACCTCCTGGGTTGGCAGGATCTTCTATCAATTCGCTTGAGATGGCGCTAACTCATTTACCTGTAAGATATGCTCATTTCCTGGCCCTAGGGGACCTTAATATACATTAATTACAAAGTGGAAGACAATGTAGCATAGAGATAGTATGGTCTCCATAGATCTTAGCCAATTTACATTTAAATCTAGACATCAGGCTGGACATCTACTAGACTAGGTGTTCTCCAATAGTTGAGGATCCTATGCCTATGGTCTGGACTGATCACACCTGATCACATTTTTATGGCAGGTTTCAACTAAAACTCATCGGTCCGCTGCTAACCAAGCAGCAATATATGGAGCACTCCATAAAATAGAGCCTGAGGAACTGACTCACTTCTTGAAAGCTGGCTCTCCCTCTCTCTTAGGTGAGTTAGAGAAGGACATAGAAGTACTTGCTAGCTGGATCAGGGATGCCATTGACAAAGTAGTCCCTTCTCTCCCTTGCAGAAGAAGCAGAAATAGGCCATCTAGTTCACGCTTCTCCAATAACCTTAGGGCAGACAAAAAAAGATGTAAGATTCTAGAAAGGCAGTGGAGGAAGGAGTATAATGAAAATGCTATGGAACGTTATGCATTAGCCCTTAGGAAATATCATGTGGACATAGCAGCAACTAAACAGGTCTACTGGGAAAACAAAATTGAGAATGCAAAGAATAAAACTGAAGAAATGTTTGCTATTGCCAAAAATGTTACATCACCAACAGTGAGTGTTAGGACCCACCATACTTCTATAGAATGGTGCGAACAATTAGCTACTGAATTTCAGATGTAAATTCAGAGCATCCAAGTTATTTTGTCTACCGGGACAAGGGAAGGTGCAGAAATACTTGACAAACTGCAGGTTAAATGGATCCACTCAGCTAATGTGACTCTATCTAGCCTAGGGTTTATAACTTTGGGGAGCTCGCTGCAAGCTCTGTGCACTCTGTAATCAGGCCCACCTAAACTTTTAGCAGAGGGGGCTTCCATCATCATTCCTCTGGTAAATATGATACTTAACATGTCATTAACAACTGCGATAGTACCGTCCTCCTGAAATCAAGCAAAGATGTTGTCTCTTAAAAAACCTTCTTGCACTCCCTCAAATTAAAGGCCTATTTCCCTACTTCCAGCCTTCTCTAACATCCTTGAAAAGCACATGACCGTGAATCTACTTCACCCTAGCCAATCAGGCTTAAGGACCTGCTTTAGCACAGAGGCTGCATTAGTGGAGGTTGCGGAATACATCAAAAGTATTCTTAATAGGGGAGGTAAGGCAGTGTTGATAATGTTAGATTTGTCAGCCCCCTTTGACACGGTCCCCCACTCAAGACTCCGAGGGCATCTCCAAGCTATTGGTGTAACAGGACTAGCCCTGGATTGGCTTGCTTCCTTTTTGGCTGGTCCAAGTCAACAAATCTGGACCTTGCCTTACTCTTTGAAACCATATGAACTGTCTGTTGGAGTTCCCCAGGGCTCGGCCTTAAATCCTACCTTATTTAATCTGTTTTTCACTACTTTGGCCCAGATTGCGGAAACCCTTGGGGCAAAAATGTTATCTTACACTGACGACACCCAACTGTTGTTTTCATGTGGTAAGGGTGAAGAATTATCATGGGCTCAGATTAAAATCTTTTTGACCACCGTATTCCAGTGGATGGCCATTCGCCAGCTTATGTGTAATGCGGATAAAATGGAAGTTCTGTTTTTTTGTAATACAGTGTCATAATTCTGGAAAACCTTTTGGCCTGATGAGGAGCACCCCCCAGGCCTGCAAGAAGGCTCAGTAACGAACATATGGTTCAATTTTGATGATTGTTTGTCTTCCAAATAAATCAGATTAGTAGCTGCCACATGCTTTGGGGTGCTATGCTTCTTGAGACAATGTCTACACTTCTTGTCCTTCTCAGCAAAAAGGTGGGTGATTCAGGCCTTGATAATCTCTAGAATGGATTATGGGAATGCCTTATATCTTGGACTACCAGAACAACAACTGAGTAGGCTTCAAGTAGTTTAAAATGCTGCAGCTCGTTTACTGTTGAACCTGCCAATCAGAACACGGATGTCCCCCAAGCTGCGAGACCTACACCGCATCCCCATCCAAAAAAGAATTTTGTTTGAAGTCCTGTACTGGTACATGGGACCTTGTACCAGACAGGAGCAGTCTATCTTGAAGAACAGTTTAGTTTTTATAACCCACAGAAAAATCTGAGATCGACTGACAAATTGTTAGCAACAATTCCTCAAATTCAATGAGCCATGGCAGGAGGAAGATCTCTGGCATACCAAGGAGTGGTGGCATGGTATAAACTCCCATTGGAGCTTCGAGCTCTAAGCAAGGATGCAACATAAAAAAAAAACATAAGACTTGGCTATTTGCGCAAGACTAACTATCCTCTAAGTTTGATGTCAGACCTTGATTTATGTGCCAGGACACCCTTAGGAATAGTTGTGTGTGTTACAAGTAGCATCATCATCTTTTGGCTTTGTGTTGCTTGTTAGGTCTCGAAACAACACACCAGTGATTCTGAGCAAATGTGTTAATCTCCCCATATGTAAAAAAGATTAAAAACATATGACATTCGGCAAAAAAACGCATAAAGAAAGCAATTGCACCCATGTCCATGTCTTAGTGAAAGTATATTTGGAAGCAGATAACATCTGTTGTCATGATAAAGGCAGATAACATCTGTTGTCAAATAAACATGCATTTCAAAGGAGAAAAGGGCTTCTTTAAATTGTGTGTGGCATAGTGCAACTTAGCTACACATGGCAAGAGGTTCAACAACAATGACAGGGAACAAGAAAAAAATAAAAGTAGTACCTCAATCACAGTGTGACCAGTGGAAGGACAGCAATCAAGCTGAAGCAATCAGTACTTGGTCAATGCTCGAGCAGAAAGAAGTCGAAGTGAAGCCAGCACAATCTGGACAATCAGAAGGCAGCAAATAGGAGTGACAATGACAACAACAAATGTTGAGCAGTAGGCTGATTGCAAGCCCCTTGTTGTATACAATACTTCTATGCTCATGCAGCACATGTGCTATCGCAGGTGAAAATTAAAAATAGCTATTTATTTGGACCGAGTCACTAATTGTACATGTCATGGGTCAGAAAATGTGCTCAAACTATTATGCGCTTAAGAGAGAAAGTTAGTGGGAAGCCAACAGATATCAGTGTTATTGTGTTTTCTGCACCCAAAACTCCCAGAGACTTCACTTGGAAACTGCAGCTGTGACCTGCAGGCAAGGGAGTAACAAGAAAATTAAAATACCCCCCACTTGAACCATACCTCTACTCATACTGAGCATGAAGCAAGCAAATCCTACCCCCCCATAGGCAAGTTACATTCACCCTTTCATCATCCATCCTTCCATACATCTATTCTTTCAGGTCATAACCTAAACTTCAATTCCTGGCATATTGCCTCATGACTAATAAACCTGCTTCATTTTTACAAACATCAACACTCAATTTACCCCACTTTTATACTTCCCTTACGCTGTGGGCTTGAACCTGCCATAAACCCATAACAAAGCCCTCTATCTTTGTTTATCCCTTGTCCTTCCTTCTACTGTCCTCTTCTTAAAACTATCAGAGTCTTTCGCCTCACATGCTTTCCTTCATCCCCCACTGCTGTCCAGCAGAGCTGACTCTTCTTTCCAGGAACCCTAGATAACCCTTCTATCTCCTACTGCTTCATCCATCAAAGAACCCTCCCAAGTCAGTGTTCTTTATTTGTCAAACAGATGTTGTCCCTAACTGCGGCAACACAGATACTCTGGAAAGTGTTCTGTTTATCACATTGTTAGAAATGGGGTCTCTGGTTGGCAGTCAGTTTGCACTCTGTACAAGCAGGGACCCTCACTCTAGTCAGGGCAATGGAGATACACACTTAAGATAACCTCTGCTCACCCCCTTGGTAACTTGGCACAAGCAGTCAGGCTTATCTCAAAGGCAATGTGTAAAGTATTTGTACCAACACACACAGTAATACGGTAAAAACACTACAAAATGGTCACCACACCATTTTAGAAACATAGGCAGTATTTATCTAAATCAAACAAGACCAAAACGACAAAAATCCAACATACACAAGTCAAGATATGAATTTTCAAAAGAATAGATTCTTACTCCATAAAAAACAATGGAAACTTTGTTTTTACACAAAGTACCTGGTTTGCGTCAAAAACTAAAGCATCACGGGAGAAGTCAGCGATGCGTCGATTCCTTACTCGTAAGTGAGGCAGTGCGTGGTCTTTTCTCCGGTCAGTCCCACAATAGAGCAATGTGCCAATTTCCAGATGGGGCACCTTGGATCCACGCAGGTTCACTATGAATTTGACGACCAGCAACTATGCGTGAGAAATCCGGTCTCACTGTGTTGGAAAACCACGCTTTGTGGGGTTTGGCATCACTTTCAGCAGCCGCAACCGGGTGTTGTGTTGTTTCTCCAGCCGTGATGCGTTGATATCACAGCCGTGATGCAGGTGGAACGTCGATTTCAGCCACAAAGCGGGTGGCGCATCGTTTTTCAGCCGAGTTGCAGGTGGTGCATTGAAATTTTCTCTGCACGGCTTCCTGTGTGTGGATTTCCATCCTTTTTCTACCAACTTTATCTTTCAAGGGCCCAGGGACTGATAGGACACCTCTTGGCAGGGCAGGAGTATCATCAGAGAGTCCAGATGCTGTCAGCGGACGTCTTTGATGGCCCTGAGACTTACAAGCTCAGTCCAAGCCCTTGGAGATTCTTCACATGCAGGAATATACCACAAAGTCCAGTCTTTGTCCTCTTTCAGCCAGAAGGAGCAACTGCAGGCCAACCCAGCAAAGCACAGTCACAGGCAAAGGGGCAGTACTCCCACTCCAGCTCTTCAGCTCTACTCCTTGGCAGAGGTTCCTCTTGGTTCCAAAAGTAATCTGAAAATCTGGGGTTTTGGGTCCACTTCTTATACCCCTTTCTGCCTTTGAAGTAGGCAAACTTCAAAGGAGAGTCTCTGTTGTTCACAAGATCCTGCCTTGCCCAGGCCTGGCTCCAGACTCACACCAGGGGGTTGGAGACTTCATTGTGTGAGGGCAGGCACAGCCCATTCAGGTGTAAGTGACCACTCCTTCCTCCACTGTAGCTCAGATGGCCCATCGGGATATGCAGGCTACACCCCAGCTCCCTTTGTGTCAATATCTAGAGGGGATTCACAAACAGCTCAACTGTCACTCTGACCCTGACAGGGAATACACAAGCAGGCAGATACACAAAATGGGTTAAGCAAGAAAATGCCCACCTTCTAAAAGTGGCATTTTCAAACTGACAATTTAAAAACCAACTTTACCAAAAGATGTATTTTTAAATTGTGAGTTCAGAGACCCCAAACTCCAAATTTCTCTCTGCTCCCAAAGGGAAACTGCACTTAAAATATATTTAAAGGCAGCCCCCATGTTAAACTATGAGATAGATAGGCCTTGCAACAGTGAAAATGGAATTTGGCAGTATTTCACGGTTAGGACATGTAAAACATACAAGTACATGTCCCACCTTTAACATACACTGCACCCTACCCATGGGGCTACCTAGGGCCTACCTTAGGGTGCCTTACATGTATAAAAAAGGGATGGTTTGTGCCTGGCAAGTGGGTAAACTTGCTAGATCGAATTGGCTGGTTAAAACTGCACTCACTGACACTGCAGTGGCAGATCTGAACCATGTTTACAGGGCTACTCATGTGGGTGGGGCAACCAGTGCTGCAGGCCCACTAGTAGCATTTGATTTACAGGCCCTGGGCACATCTAGTGCACTTTACTAGGAACTTACTAGTAAATCAAATATGCCAATCATGGAAAAGCCAATTACACCTACAATTTACACTGGGAGCACTTGCACTTTAGCACTGGGCACCAATGGCAAAGTGCCAAGAGTACCAAAAGCAGCAAAAACAAAGTCCAGCACACAGTCACAACATGGGAGCTGAGGCAAAAAAAAGCCAGGAAAGACCATGCCAAGGATGCAAGGTCTAACACACACTATTACTGCAACTGCTTTCTGTGAGGAAACACATTGACTAACGGCTACATCCAGAGCAGGGCTTTCTTTTATAGAATGTCAGGTATTTGCAAGTTCTCGTGAAATCCATTATGGCCACAAGCACCTACTAACCGGACCAGCTTTAATAAAATGTAACCTCAATATTGGTGGCACAGCATTTCCTTTCAGCACTTCACCATCTGCCCAAAGAGCCTGAAGGGTGAACCAGTGCTCCTATCTCCTCAGGTCCGCTATTGGGCGAGACCGGACATCAGACTCCATAATAGAGTGTAAAAGGCTTCTTTAATGGGAACAGGTCATAACCGAAACAATAATTCCTGGCATGTTGCCTCACAACTAATAAACCCCTCTCACTAATACAAACACTAGCACTAACCCCTGCCCCCCTTAAACATCAGTTACCCCGGCTCCTTGAAGTAGCTGTAAACCCAACCCAATGTCTTTATCTCCAACTATCCTCTACCCCTTTCCTACCACCTTCCTCTTCCTAAATCTTTCCATGCCTCTAGGCTCACATAACTCTCCAAACCCCCTAGAGATACCCAGGAACCCTAGCAATTCACTCTATTGCTCCACTACCTACCCCCGAGTGCTCCAAATTCATCAACCAGACCTATTCCAAACAGCAACAATACATACAAAAAACACTCCTTATCCTAAATAAGGTGGCCATTTGCTAGTGAGGAAAATGCTTCAGAAAAACTCCTGACCATTTCCAGAATGCCAATACCTTCACTATAGGGATTGAAGGACACAACAACCCTCCTTGTGTGCAGAGGATGGCAAGAAAAGAGGCAGGCTTCCCCTGTGCACCCAGCCCCAATATCTGAGGCTCAACACTTTCCATCCATTTTAGCCTATCAGCACTCTTTTCTCTCTGCTAGGTATTACTAACCACCCCAACAGCCCAGGCTACCCATTGGGTCAGATGGCACATACACAATAGACTCCAAAAAGTGTGTTTATGGCCAATGTAACCCCTTCGTTGCCAGGCCCTTTCCCCTCAGGTGCCAGGCCTTTTTTTGGCTATTTGGGGCAGTTTGCACTTAGGCCCTCATAACGTTTTGTCGACATAAGCTACCCGTGCCAAATTTGCATCCTTTTTATCCAACATCCTAGGGATTCTAGAAGTACCCAGACTTTGTGGATTCCCCTGAAGGAGACCAGAAAGTAGCCAAAATACAGTGAAATGTTTTTTTTTTGTTTTTTTCAAATGGGAAAGAGGATTGCAGAAGAAGGCTTGTGTTTTTTCCCCTGAAAATGGCATCAACAAAATGTTTGTGGTGCTACACTTACCAGCTTCCCAGCTTTCAGGAACAGGCAGACTTGAATCAGAAAACCCAATTGTTCAACACAATTTTGGCATTTTACTGGGACATACCCAATTTTTAAAATTTTTTGTGCTTTCAGCCTCCTTCCAGTTAATGACAGAAATAGGTGTGAAGCAAATGCTGGATCCCAGACAGCTAAATATTTCTGAAAAGAAGACAAAATTCTGAATTTAGCAATTTTACTTTGTGTAGATCCTACAAGGGTTCCCTACAGAAAATAACAGCTGAAATAACAATAAATTGAAAATGAGGTGAAAAATCAGCCATTTATCTCAACGTTTTACTCTGTAACTTTTTCCTGAAATGTCATATTTTTGAAAGCAATATACAATTACGTCTGATGGACTCTTCTGGTTGTGGGGATATATAGGGCTTGTGGGTTCACCAAGAACCCTAGGTACCCAGAGCCAATAAATGAGCTGCATCTTGCAATGGGTTTTCATTCTATACCGGGTATACAGCAATTAATTTGCTGAAATATTAAGAGTGAATAATAGGTATCAAGAAAACCTTTGTATTTTCAAAATGGGCACAAGATAAGGTGTTGAGAAGCAGTGGGTATTTGCACATCTCTGAATTCCAGGCTGGCCATACTAGCATGTGAATTACAGGGCTTTTCTAAAATAGACGTCTTTTTTACACACTGTCTTACATTTGGAAGGAATAAATGTAGCGAAAGACAAGGGGCAATAACACTTGTTTTAGTATTCTGTGTTCCCCCAGGTCTCCCGATAAAAATGGTACCTCACTTGTGTGGGTAGGCCTAATGCTCGCAACAGGAAACACAACATGGACACATTACATTTTTACATTGAAATCTGGCTTGTTTTTTGCTAAGTGCCTAGTTTTAGATTTTGGCCTCTAGCTCAGCCGGCACCTAGGGAAACCTACCAAACCTGCACATGTTTGAAAACTAGATACCTAGGAGAATCCAAGATGGGGTGACTTGTGGGGCTCTCACCAGGTTCTGTTACCCAGAATCCTTTGCAAACCTCAAAATGTGGCCCCAAAAAAACACTTTTTCCTCACATTTTGGTGACAGAAAGTTCTGGAACCTGATAGGAGCCACACATTTCCTTCCACCCAGTGCTCCCCCAAGTCTCCTTATAAAAATGGTACCTCACTTGTGTGGGTAGGCCTAGCACCCGCGACAGGAGATACCCCAAAACACAACATAGACACATCACATTTTCCCAAATAAAACAGCTGTTTTTTTGGAAAGTGCCTAGCTGTGGACTTTGGCCTCTAGCTCAGCTGGCACCTAAAAAAAGTACCAAACCTGCACATTTTTGTTAATTAGACACCTAGGGGATTCCAAGACGGGGTGACTTTTGGGGCTCTGACCAGGTTCTGTTACCCAGAATCCCTTGCAAACCTCAAAATTTAGCTAAGAAAACACTTTTTCCTCACTTTTAGGTGACCCAATGTTCTGGAATCTGAGAGGAGCCACAAAGTTCCTTCAGCCCAGGGTTCCCCAAAGTCTTCCGATAAAAATGGTACCTCACTTGTGTGGGTAGGCCTAGCGTCCACAAAAGGAAATGCCCCAAAACACAACATGGACACATCACATTTTCCCAAAGAAAACAGCTGTTTTTTGGAAAGTGCCTAGCTGTGGATTTTGGCCTCTAGCTCAGCCGGCACCTAAGGAAACCTACCAAACCTGTGCATTTTTGAAAACTAGACACCTAGGGAAATCCAGGATGTGGTGACTTGTGGGGCTCTCACCAGGTTCTGTTACCCAGAATCCTTTGCAAACCTCAAAAGTTGGCCCAAAAAACACTTTTTCCTCACATTTTGGTGACGGAAAGTTCTGGAATCTGAGAGGAGCCACAAATTTCCTTCCATCGAGCGTTTCCCCAAGTCTCCTGATAAAAATGGTACCTCACTTGTGTGGGTAGGCCTAGCGCCCGCTACAGGATATGCCCCAAAACACAACGTGGACACATCACATTCTCCCAAAGAAAACAGGCCTGTTTTTTGCAAAGTGCCTAGCTGTGGATTTTGGCCTCTACCTCACCTGGCACCTAGGGAAACCTACCAAACCTGTGCATTTTTTAAAACTAGACACCGAGGGAAATCTAAGATGGGGTGACTTGTGGGGCTCTCAGTATGTTCTGTTACCCAGAATCCTTTGCAAACCTCACAATTTGGCCAAAAAACACTTTTCCCTCACATTTTGAAGACAGAAAGTTCTGGAATCTGAGAGGAGCCACAAATTTCCTTCCCCCAAGTCTCCCAATAAAAATGGGGTCGGCGCCATTGGGTAGGCGTAGTGCAGGTAGGCGTAGTGCCCGTGAAAGGATATGCCCCAAAACACTATCTGGACACATCAAAATGATCAAATAAACACTACCTATTTTTTGTGAGGGGCACCTGCGTTTTTGATCCTGGGCTCAGCAGCCATTTAGGGAAACCTACCAAACCCATACATTTCTGAAAACTAGACACCTGAGGGAGTCCAGGGAGGTGTGACTTGCGTGGATCCCCCAATGTTTTCCTACCCAGAATCCTTAGCAAACCTCAAATTTAGCAAAACAAATCTCATTTTTCCCACATTCTGATTCTTTTAGCTAACTGTAGATCTTTAGTACCACATAAATTGGACATATATTTACTAATAGAACAGACGAAACCTTTGGTGCTGTGTTTAACCAAGTCCTGGCTACATGAGGGTTCGGCTCCAGATGTCATCTTAGCAATAACTGATGGCTATCGAATAAACAGGCTCGATGGAGCCTCTGCCAGAGGAGGAGGCATCACATTAATCTATATGAATAACCTTACGGTCAACTCACATCCTCTACAGATTACAGGATGTGAAAGTATATATTTTTTCCATTAGGATTGATCCCCAATTTACTCTGACAGCTGCCTTGGTCTATCGCCCTCCGGGCCCTTCTGGAACTTTTCTGCAGTCATTGACAGAGAATATTGCCGAGCTAGTTTGCTCTAAACCTAATTTCACCTTATTAGGTGATTTTAATATCCACGCAGAGGAGGTGGACAATGCAGCGACTAAATCTCTGCTCTCGGATGTGGAGGCCCTTAACCTTGCACAGTTGATCAAGGGTCCGACGCATAACAGGGGTCATGCGATTGATCTAGTTTTCTCGAATGTTAAAGAACTAAAACCTATGCCATCACACCATTTAGCATGGTCGGATCAGTCTCTAATAACACTTAAATTAGATATACCTAGGCATAGGAAACTGATCCATAATGCCATTCCACCTACCAGACGCTGGCATAATTTAAAAGCCGATGACTGGATTAACATCTTGGGAAAGTTTAAACCATCCAGTCAGAACAATGTCACGGACCTATCAGAGTCCTTTAACAAATGGATTACCAGCAGTTTAGATGTTCTTTTACCACTCTCTTCCAAAGGGAAGGGACGACATAAGCATATCTCCCCTGGTTTACTTCCCATCTTTTACATTTCAAACGAGAATGTAGAAAGTGGGAAAGGAAACGGCAAAAGTCATATGACGATGCAATAAAACAAGAATATAGGAAAGCGATTTGATCATATCATACTGAGATAAAAACAGCACAAACAAGATATTACTCCTCAAGAATTGAGCGGGCGACAAACTCTCCTGAAGAGACTTTTTGGGTTTTTAACGAGATTACCCAGTCTCAAGAGGAAGCAATGCCTTTGGATGCATCACAGGAACATGTTAATAACCTCGCTTCTTATTTCCAACAAAAAGTATTGGATATCTATTTGACTTTTTTCCCTGCTACTGACTATACTCAGGAGACACTAGAACAGAAATATATAGCCCCCGCAATTTTAGCAGTCTTCTGTGCAATATCGGAAGAAGATGTCAGTAGATATCTTTCGATAATTAAGTCAGAATCTCCTCCAGATCCAGCCCCATCTCAAGTACTGTCTCTGGGTGCACCAATGACAGTTCCTATCATCACAGATCTTATCAATCTCTCTCTGTCCTATGGAGTAGGGCCAGATCAGTGGAAACATGCAATTGTCAAACCACTCTTAAAGAAACCCAACCTTGATCCGGTACTGCTTAGCAACTATAGGCCTATCTCACTACTGCCTGTTATGTCCACAATTGTCGAAAAACATGTCAACACCCAATTGTCCAGTTTCACGGAGGACAATAATATTCTACACTCCACTCAAATGGGCTTTAGACTATTACACGGTACTGAGACTGCATTGATTGCGGTCACGGAAGAGGCTAGAAGGCGCCTAGACCAGGGTTTAGATACAGCTATTATCCTCCTAGATCTGAGCGCCGCATTTGATACAGTTGATCTTGACATTTTAATTGATAGGCTACAGAAAACTGGAATCTCTGGGCTGTCTCTAGACTGGATCATTTCTTTTATCAAGAATAGAACATTTCAAGTTCTAGATAGATCTTACTTCTCAGAATGCACCAACAATAGCTACGGAGTCCCACAGGGGTCCTCTCTTAGTCCCACTCTTTTTAACATTTATATGCGACCCCTGGCAGAAATAGTCGAACCTTTTGGACTAGCCTTAGTGTCATATGCAGATGACACACAGCTAGTCGTTTCTCAATCTACTGACTCCTACAGTACAGGTACATCACTCGTCCCCTGTCTCCAAGCTGTGGCAGCATGGATGTCCAGAAGCAAGTTAAAACTTAACGATGATAAAACGGAGGTGATGACACAAAGCCAATTCCCAATCCATTAATTAGGGAGGGTCTGGGATCCTTACCCCGCCCAAAGGATTGATCAAAAGTCTGGGCGTATGGCTTGATCCCCAACTATCGATGGCTCATCAAGCCAACAAAATAGCTGCAACTTCCTTTGGCATCCTTAAGCTTTTAAGGAGGGTGTTTACAATCCTACCTTTTATTGTGAAAATAATTATTATACAGGCACTGATTAGTTCATGACTGGACTATGGAAATGCACATTTCCTTGGTGCACCAGGATATATAAGTAAAAGACTGCAGACAGTTCAGAATGCTTCTGCGCGTCTGCTGCTGAATATCTCCAAACACCAATCTACAAGAGCAAGAATCCCCTTACTTCATTGGCTTCCCGTGGCGAAGAGGATACAATTTAAGACATTGTGCAATATACATAGAGCACTACATAATGAAGGTCCAGTAATGCTGAGGACTCTAGCTTCCTTCTATTCACCTAACAGACCTCTTAGATCTTCATCTGCCTACCTGCCAGTGACCCCAAAAGTAAGGAAAGCTAGATGGGGAGGAAGATCTTTGGCATATCAGGGGGCAAAGCTGTCGAATTCCTTACCCTATGGCCCACAAGAAGTCGGCCACTGACTGAATTTTTGCAAGGCTCTGAAGACTTGGCTATTTAAAACTTAATTCCCTCTCCCATTATTCTCGCTATTAGTTTAGCCATAAGCGCTGGGAGGCCTACAGGTAGCCATGCACTATACAAATCCATATAAGATAACATAACATAACATAACATTTCTGTGTGGGATCACCGCACTGGGACAAATTTCCTACCACTCAATGTTCCCATCAGTCTCCCGGTAAAAATGATACCTCACTTGTGAAGGTGGGCTAAGTACCTGTGACAGGGAAGAGCCAAAAACATGTCAAAATTGAGGGGGAACCAAAGAGGGTCCAAAAGGGCAGTTTGAAAAAAACATTTTAGGCTGACAAGTGCAGCAGAATTTTTATCAGTATAGATGAGATAATGCTGGGCGGTGGGAATTTTGTGCATTCCTGCAGATTCCGAAGGTTCCATCACAAAAATGTGGGAAAAATGTGTGATTTCCAGCAAAGTTGGAGGTTTGCAGGGCATTGTGAGTAAGAAAATGGTGCAGGGTGTATGTGAAGCACACCACCCTGGAATCACCCAGATGTTTAGTTTTTATATGTGTCTAGGTCTTGTGGATTTTTTTACATGGCAGTGTCCCAAAGTCCAAAAAGTACAGCTCTCACTGGTCCACGGGGGACGATTTTGAGAGCTAGCCAAGCTCTCATGGCTCAAATGTAAAACCAAAACCCAAAATAATCAAATGTTTTCTTGCTTGTCATGGGATAAGATGTTTTAGTGTGCGGGGGGGGAGGTGAAAGACTGTTACCCCCTTCAGTTGGGGTGGGGGCATAACCAGGCCCATACTGGTTGGTAGCCACCACCCCACTATTTTATATATTTTTTTAATTCCCTGGCATCAAGTATGCTTTCTGTCCCCCCAGGGAGTGGATCTGGGGTAATTACCTCATCTGCCCACCGGTAGCCAGAACAACTTTGGCCCCATTTATTTGGGGTGGGGGTAGGCCAGGCCCATACTGGTTGGTAGCCACCACCCCACTATTTTATATATTTTTTTAATTCCCTGGCATCAAGTATGCTTTCTGTCCCCCCAGGGAGTGGATCTGGGGTAATTACCCCATCTGCCAACCGGTAGCCAGAACAACTTTGGCCCCATTTATTTGGGGTGGGGGTATGGCCATACCCCCACCCTCTTATGTTGGAAAATAAATCTTCCCTGGTCTCTGGTGGGCTTTCTGCACTCCTTAGGGGCAGATGGGCCATCCAAAAATAGGCCAATCTGCCCCGGGGGGGCAGATATGGCCAACAGTAACATGCCCCCCATGGGGAGTGACTCTTGCCCACGGGCTGTCCCCCCACACAAAACACACATACACACACACCAATCCCTGGTGCCTAAGTGGTTTCTGCCCTCCTACCCCCCAGGGGCAGATCGGCCTAATAGAAATAGGCCGATCTGCCCCCAAAGGGAGCAGAAATGGCCTAAAATAAATTTGCCGACAGGGGAAGGACCCTTGTCTAAGGGGTCGCTCCCCTTGCGTGAAATTGATGTAAAAAAATAAAAATCCCTGGTGTCCAGTGGTTTCTGTCCCTTGGGTGCAGATTGGCCTAACAGAAATAGGCTGATCTACCCCCAAGGAGGGCAGAAATGGCCTAAAGACAATTTTCCCCCCAGGGGAGCGACCCTTGCCTAAGGGAACGACCCTTGCCTAAGGTGTCGCTCCCCACAAATAAAAAAGTAAAATAACCAGGAAAAAAAATCCCTGGTCACTAGGGTTTTCTGCCCCCCTTGGGGCAGATCAGCCTAATTATAATAGGCTGATCTGCCCCCAAGGGGGGCAGAAATGGCCTACAACAAATTTCCCCCCCCTCAGGGGAACGACCCTTGCCTAAGGGTTCACTCCCCTCACGTGAAACTGACAAAAGAAAAATCCCTGGTGTTTAGTGGTTTCTGCCCCCCTTGGTGGCAGATTGGCCTAATAAAAATAGGCCGATCTGCCACCAAAGGAGGGCAGAAATGGCCTAAATACAATTTCCCCCAGAGGGGAGCGACCCTTGCCTGAGGGGTCACTCCCCATATATAAAAAAAAGTAAACATAAAAAAAATATATCCCTGGTGTCTAGGGGTTTCTGCCCCCACCGGGGAGCAGAAATGGCCTATAAATATTTTGCGCCCCTGGTGAGCGTCCCTTGCCCAAGGGGCCGCTCCCCTTATGTATAAACATATTAAAAAAACAAACTCTCTGGTGTCTAGTGGTTTCTGCCCCCTTGGGGCAGATTGGCCTAAAAGAAATAGGCCGATCTGCCCCCAATGGGGGCAGAAATGACCTAAAAGTAAATTTGCCCCCAAGGGAGTGACCCTTGCCTAAGGGGTGACTCCCCAGATACATAAAACAAAAAAACTAAATAAAATGTCTCCTTGGTGTCTAGCAGATTCTATACACCCCGTCCCCCCCCAGCCCCTTCCGGGGCAGATCGGCCTAATTATAATAGGCCGATCTGCAACCGGGGGGGGTGGGGCAGAAATGGCCTAAAAATAAATTGTCCCCCATGGGGAGCGGTCCTTGCCCAAGGGGCTGCTCCCCTTATGGAATAATAAAAAATAAAAAAACTCCCTGGTGTCTAGTGCCATTTCTGCTGCCCGATCGCATCGAGATCTGCTGTTACCAATCCCAGCCTGTTCAGCTGACCTCGACTGTTGGTCCTCGATACACCTACCTGCTCTTGTGTTCCACACCTGAGGACCATTTTTTGGTCTCGTGGACCTGCAGAGCCTCCAAACAACAGGCTGTACCAGGCCCTCTGTTACCTGCCTCTATCCCCTCCATATCCTCTCTCACCCAATCCTACCTGCCTGCTGCCTCCTGATCTCATACTGTTTTATCATCTGCTCCACGCACCCAAATGTGCTCTTCCTATGGCCACAACTGTGGAGTTCCTACTTTCTCTGACTCTCTCCTATGGCCTGATTGTAGGAGGCTGGCCTGGCTTGTAGTGGGTACTAATGGTACTTACTCCTTATGCCAGGTCCAGTTATCCCTTATTAGTAGAGTGTACTAGTGTTCTAGCAGCTTAGGCTGATAGAGCTAGCTATAGCAGAGCAGCCAAGGCTGAACTAGGAGACATGCAAAGCTCATGCAATACCACTTATATTATATAGGTACTATATCATAAGAAAGACAATACTCAGTGTTACTAAAAATAAAGGTACTTTATTTTAGTGACAATGTGCCAAAAATATCTCAGAGGATATACTCCCTTAGGAGGTAAGTAACATACACAAAATATACACAACAAAACAAATTAGGTAAGTAAAACAGTCAGAAAGTAGTGCAAACATTGTAGAATACAATAGGATGCAAGAGGCCTAGGGGCAACACAAACCATATAATAAGAAAGTGGAATACGAACCACAAATCGACCCCTAAGCTAGTGTAGTGTGTAGAGGGTCGCAGGGAGTGTAAGAAAACACTAAGGGTGTAAAAGATACCCCACCCCAAGACCCTGGAAAGTAGGAGTAAAGTACTACTATTTCCCCAGAAACACACTAAAGTTGTGATAAAGGATTTTTCAAGGAACACAACAGACTGCAAAGAACTGAAGACGGATTCCTGGACCTGAGGACCTGCAAAGGAAGGGGACCAAGTCCAAGAGTTGCTAAAGTGTCCAGGGGGGTCAGGAGCCCACTAAACCCCGGATGAAGGTGCAAAATGGCTGCCTCTGGTTGGAAGAAGCTGCAGGTTTTGCAACAACAAAATAAGCTAGGAAGTTCTTCTTCATGCAGAAGATGTCCCACAGTGTGCTGGAGGATGCAGAGTTGTTTCCTTGTCAAAATACCATAAATAAGCCTTCCTAGCTGCAATAATCATGGCTGGAGAAAAAGGGTGCTACCTGGGCAAAGGAAGGACCAAGATGTCGCCACTTGGGAGAAGAGACAGAGGGGGCCCTCAGCAACGTAGAAAGCCCATGCACAAGCAGGAAGCACCCGCAGAAGTCCTTGAACACGGGTTCAAGAAGTCTGAACATGGCGGTCATCTCAACACTACAAAGAGAGGTCCCATGACACCGGTGATCAACTCAGGGAGCTGAGCATCGTAGGACAGGGTGCTGGAGACCTAGGCTCGGCTGTGCATGCAGGATGTCTTGGAAATGTGTACAGAAGCCCTTGTAGCTACAGTTCACAGAATGCACAGGATTACAGTCTGGAGAGGGGAGGCATGGACTTACCTCCTCCAAATTTGGACAGTTGGACCACTGGACAGTCTGGGTCAGTTGGGTCTACCACCTGTGTTCCAGGGGCCACGCTCGTCAGGATGAGGGGGGTCCCAGAGTACCAATGAAGCTGAAGTTTGGTGCCTGCAGAAGCAGGGGGAAGATTCCTTCGACCCACGGGAGATTTCTTCGTGGCTTCCAGTGCAGGGTGAAGGCAGGCAGCCTCCAGAGCATGCACCACCAGGAAACAGTCGAGAAAGCCAGCAAGATTAGGTGCTACAATGTCGCTGGTAGTCTTCTGGCTACTTTGTTGCAGTTTTGCAGGCGTCCTGGAGCAGTCAACGGACGATCCTTGGCAGAAGTCGAAGAGAGAAGTGCAGAGGAGTCTTTTTGGATTCTTGCAAGTCATTATCTGAGGAAAAGCCCACTGGAGAGACCCTAAATGGCCCTCAGAGGAGGATCGGCAACCTAGTCAGGTAAGCACCTATCAGGAGGGGTCTCTGACATCACCTGCTGGCACTGGCCACTATGAGGCCCCCAGAGTGCCCTCACACCTCTGGAAACAAGGTGGCAGAGGTCTGGGACATACTGGAGGAGTTCTGAGCACCACCCCTGGGATGGTGATGGACAGGGGAGTGGTCACTCCCTTTTCCTTTGTCCAGTTTTGCCCCAGAGCCGGGACTGAGGGTTCGCTAAACCGGTGTAGACTGGCTTATGCAAGAAGGGCACCATCTGTGCCCTTCAAAGCATTTCCAGAGGCTGGGAGAGGCTACCCCTCCCCAGCCTTTAACACCTATTTCCAAAGAGAGAGGGTGTGACACCCTGCTCTCAGAGGAAATGCTTTGTTCTGCCTTCCTGGGACTGGGCTGCCCAGACCCAAGGAGGACAGAACCCTGTCTGTGGGGTGGGAGCAGCGGTAGCTGCAGAGAAACCCCCAGAGAGCTGGTTTGGCAGTACCGGGGGTCCATAGTGGAGCCCCTGGGATGCATGGAGTTGGACCCCCAATACCATATTTGTCATGGGGGGACAATTCCATGATCTTAGACATGTTACATGGCCATGTTCGGAGTTACCATTGTGAAGCTACATATAGGTATTGACCTACATGTAGTGCACACGTGTAATGGTGTCCCCACACTCACAAAGTCAGGGGAAATGGCCCTGACCTATTTGGGGGCACCTTTGCTAGTGCAAGGGTGCCCTCACACTTACTAACCTTGCACCTAACCTTCAGCAAGTGAAGGTTAGACATATAGGTGACTTATAAGTTACTTAAGTGTAGTGAAAATGGCTGTGAAATAACATGTGCGTTATTTCACTCAGGCTGCAGTGGCAGTCCTGTGTAAAGGTTTGTCTGAGCTCCCTATGGGCGGCAAAAGAAATACTGCAGCCCATAGGGATCTCCTGGAACCCCAATACCCTGGGTACCTAGGTACTATATACTATGGAATTATAAGGGTGTTCCAGTATGCCAATTGAAATTGATAAAAGTGGTCACTAGCCTGTAGTGACAACTTTAAAGGCAGAGAGAGCATGTGCACTGAGGTTCTGATTAGCAGAGCCTCAATGACACAGTTAGGCACTACACTGGTATACAAATTCAGGCCACAAACTATGAGCACTGGGGTCCTGGCTAGCAAGATCCCAGTGAGGCAGGCAAAAACATAATGACATACATGTAAAAATGGGGGTAACATGCCAAGAAAGATGGTACTTTCCTACACTGATGACTTGCCATTTTGTCCAGTATCACAGAGCCTGCTTCAACAATACTCACAAAAGATGGGTCAGCCATCTGTTCCTCAATGAGTCCCTTGACTTTTTCAGCGTCTTGCCTTATTGTATTTCTCAGGCTTCTCACCACTCTTCTTCATCACCCACCAATGCTGCCCAACCCACCCTGTGTCTCACCTCCGCCCCTGTGCAGCAGTGAGGGATCCACTCATGTCACCATCTTGGGATAGCGAAGATGCCTTGATTCTCACAGCTCTTGGTCTTGCTGCTGGGGAGACTGCCTTACCCATTGAGCTCTGTGCTGCCTTCCCCTCCTTGTGACACTCCTCCTGCCCCACCTGCCAAGCTCCTGGCACAAAGCAGTCAGCATGCTATGTCACTGATACACACCACCAGGTACCTGCCTCCTGTGCACCTCAGCTCCCTTATCAGGTTTTCCCACCCGCTTCCAACAGTCCTTCACTACCTTCTCGTCCCTGCCCACCACACAATTTTGCACCCAGTACTCCACTATTTACAACCTTACTCCTTACTATGCCCTACCTTGCTCTCATATACTTCCTCACTTCTGCCTACATGCCTCCTAACATCTATCAATCAATTATTCAAGGAATTTGTAAAGCGCACTAATCACCTGTGAGAGTCTCAAGGTGCTGCGGAGGGTGAAGAGGGGATGCTGCTACTGCTTGAACAGCCAAGTCTTGAGAAGTCTCCTGAAGGTAAGGAGGTCCTTGGTCTGACTCAGGTGGGTGGGAAGAGTTTTCACATCTTGGCGGCGAGGTGCGAAAATGAGCTGCCGCCGGTTGTAGTTCTGCAGATGCATGGGATGGTTGCGAGGGCGAGGTAGGCGGAACGGAGCTGTCGGGTCGGGGTGTAGAAGGAGAGCTGTCTGTTGAGGTATTCTGGTCTGGTAATGTGCAGTGCTTTGTGAGCGTGGGTGAGGAGTTTGAAGGTGATTCTCTTGTTGACGGGGAGCCAGTGCAGGTCTCTCAAGTGGCCTGTCATGTGGCAGTGGCAGGGCATGTCCAGGATGAGGCATGCAGAGGCGTTCGGGATGCATTGCAGCCTATTCTGGAGTTTGGCTGTGGTTCCTGCGTAGAAGGCATTGCCGTAGTCCAGTTTGCTGCTTACAAGGGCTTGGGTGACTGTTCTTCTGGTTTCCGTGGGGATCCATTTGTAAATCATTCGGAGCATGCGGAGGGTGATGAAACAGGAGGAGGAGATGGCGTTAACTTGCTGGGTCATGGATAGTGAGGAGTCCAGGATGAATCTTAGGTTGCGTTCATAGTCGGTGGGAGTTGGAGAGGATCCAAGTGTGGCAGGCCACCAGGAGTCATCCCATACAGAGGGGGTTAAGCCAAAGATGAGGACCTCAGTCTTGTCGGAATTGAGTTTGAGGCAGCTGTACTTCATCCATTCGGCGATGGACTTCATTCCTTCGTGGAGGTTGGTCTTGGTGGAGTCCTTGGTCAGATGTTGGCGAGCTGAGCCATGTAGATGTTGAAGAGGGTTGGGCTGAGGGACGAACCCTGGGGAATGCCGCAGATGATTTTGGTGACTTCAGAGCGGAATGGATGGATGCGGACTCTCTGAGTTCTGCCGGTGAGAAAGGAGGTGATCCAGTCCAGGGCTCTGTCGCAGATTCCTTCATTGCTGAGGCATGTGCGTAGGGTGTGGTGGCAGACGGTGTTGAACGCGGCTGAGAGGTGCAAGAGGATGAGGCCCGCGGTTTCACCGCTGTCCAGTATGGTTCTGATGACGTTGATGGCAGCGATGAGGGCAGTTTCGGTGCTGTGGTTGCTGCGGAATCCGGATTGGGAAGGGTCCAGAGTGCTGTTCTCATCGAGGAGGCGGGTCAGTTGTCTGTTGACAGCATTCTCAATTACTTTTGCTGGGAAGGGGAGCAGGGAGATAGGCTGGAAGGTCTGCTTCCAATGAAATGGACACATGAACCCACTGCTTGTCCTGAGGCAAGAAAGTGGAAGCCTTCTACTGTGCAATTCGCCGAACCCAGTACCTTAATCCCATCCATTTTATCCAAAACCACTCGCCCATAGAGACAGGGCGCAGAAAGGGTGCACATATCTCCTTCCATGAGCCCATTGCTGCACACAGTGGTCACTCTTCTGTCTCTGTCCCATGCACCTTTGCATTTCCCCACATATTCAAAAGAGTGGGTCTCTGCATTTACTATTTTATTAGCAAAGAACACTTCCTTGTCAGAGATCTGTGGTTTCAAATACATTACAATATATAAGCTTTCCTGTTTTCTGTTTTTATTTGTGACAAATTCCAGTGGGGTTTTTTCAGTGTTTTCCATGTTTTTAAAAAAGTGTAAAAATCAGTGTTAGCAGTGTGTATGTTTCGTGCTCCATACATTATCATAGGAATGGTGTTTTTTCCAGTGCGTATAAACACATTTGGTTTAATTTTCTTTGTTCCCCATTCATTCTTACTGTCAATAATTTCTACATTCTTTCATTCTCCTAACTCCCTTAGTTGCTCCTTTTCATTGAACTTGCTTTTTTTAAGTAACCTTTCATTAGTTCCCTTACCTCCCTGCCTGTCTAATTCCCTTGACTCAAATTCTTCTTTGGAGCATTCCAGTCACACCCTATGTCAACGGTGTGCTTGAACGTAGATATGTTTGCGCTCCATTAAAATTTGATTGCAGCAGATAAAATGTTACTGCTGTACATTTAACACACCTTCCTGTTGCTCTGTTCTTCCGAAAAATGGCAAATAACTGCTGAATGAAGAGTTTTAGTTACGACATGAGACTAGATAGTGTGGGATGCTCCATGTCTAACCATTACAAGCCAGTGCCACTCCGTCCAGTTCTTTTCCTATAGATACAAAGAACTGGATTGATAAATGCATTTAGACTACCCTATCTGGGTGTATTCCTGCTTATACCTGGTCATATGTGAGACGCTTGCTAAGAAATAATTATATGAATAATGCTAGCTATATGGACTTTGGCTACAGCAAATTGTGCTGCTGTATGAAGAAGCAGCTAAAGTAGTTAAGATTCTTCATCATTTACAGGATGTCTTGGGTTATTTGTGTGTCCAATTCACAAAAGGAAATAAGTTAATTTAACATTGTTGGGTGGTACCTGTGAATTCTGTTCACTTGAGGACCTCTAAGCATTGATTTTTAACAAGCATGTGAGTGGGTCTTCATTTGTTTTAATCTGTTCCTGCCCGGCAATTGTGATACTTGCTCAGGGCATTTTACCTTTGTATTCTGTGTAGTGCGCACTTTTATACTACATTTTCGTTCATGGGTGAAAGAAAGACCACAGTTCAATATGCTTCCATTAAAGGTAGGGATTGTGTTTTGCATAGGTGCTGTTGCCAAGCCTTGTTTTGGCACCATAAGTTCAAGGTTTTTTTTTTTTTTTATGAAAGCAGTAGGAATTAAAGTTGAACCTGGTGACACTGAGGCTATATTTATGTCAGTGTGCAGCCTCAGAACGGATCCATGCACCTGTGCTTTAGCTGAAAATGCATCATGTGCAGCATGTGCAATGAAACTACCAGCTGAACTGCCTAAAGCTTGCACACTAAGGCGGTCATTCTGACCCTGGCGGTTGAAAACCGCCAGGGCAGAGTGCCGCGGAAGCACCGCCAACAGGCTGGCGGTGCTTCTGGGGCAATTCTGACCGCGGCGGTAAGGCCGCGGTCAGAAAAGGGAAACCGGCGGTTTCCCGCCGGTTTCCCGCTGCCCCAGGGAATCCTCCACGGCGGCGCTGCAAGCAGCGCCGCCATGGGGATTCCGACCCCCTTCCCGCCATCCTGTTTCTGGCGGTTTTCACCGCCAGAAACAGGATGGCGGGAACGGGTGTCGTGGGGCTCCTGGGGGCCCCTGCAGTGCCCATGCCACTGGCATGGGCACTGCAGGGCCCCCCTAACAGGGCCCCATTGAGATTTTCAGTGTCTGCTTGGCAGACACTGAAAATCGCGATGGGTGCAACTGCACCCGTCGCACACCAGCAACTCCGCCGGCTCCATTCGGAGCCGGCATCCTCGTTGCTGGTGCTTTCCCGCTGGGCGGGCGGGCGGCCTTTTGGCGGTCGCCCGCCAGCCCAGCGGGAAAGTCAGAATGACCGCCGCGGTCTTTTGACCGCGGTACGGTCTTCTGGCGGTTCCCGCCAGGCCGGCGGCTTCCGCCGCCGGCGGGGGTCAGAATGACCCCCTAACTCATCAATTGTCTGAGTTAATATATGCACTAAAAACAGATCACTTTTAGAGTTGCAGGCTGATGCCTCAATCTTGCTAACTTCTGAATGGGACTACTAAAATGGGTACTTCAAGGTATCAAATTAATCTGGCATTAAACCTGACTTGAGACCCAAGTCAAAATTATTGTCACTTTAAGGAAAGGCAACTTTTAGAAAGTTATCACTCTGTTGCCCAGTTTATCCTGTGGCCTTTCACAGCTGCTAGCCACCAGACTAAAAAGTGTAAAATAGACAGCTTTGTGCACTCCAGAGGAGGAGTGTTAACGACTCCCAGGCTCAGGAACAATAGAGGCCTGCCACAGAGGGAGGCATTATATCCCCCTTACAGGATGCCAAACAGGGTTTTCATCCAAAAGTTGAGCTTCAAAGGAGAAACTGCCTTTGGTGGACAAATGGTGATCCATCTTGAGTAGAGCTGCCTGTTTGTTCCAGTAGAAGGACTGGCAGTGGAAACAGAGAGGGGAAACCAATTGCCAAACCGTTTTTTCCATGGGCTTTTACCCACAAGTAGTCACATCTTTAGGATGAGCTACTAAACTCATAACATCCAAGGAAGGGTTCAGATATCTTTAGACTGGGCAGAATAGTGCTGCGTGGATTGTAAGATACCACACATAGCCGGAAGCTGTCACAGGGCAGGAGAAATCCTGGTAGCCCATTGGCTGGTGTCCACTTCATTCTCTCAAGGCACATGCGGGCATACATTTGGCACCCATGGCACCATGAACGTCAGATCTTGTCTAGATTAGAGAAAGGGCCGAAGAAAGACTGCCATGCTGGCCCCTGGACCTGGAAAGAGAAGCTGTACCAACCACTGCACTGCACCTGCTGCTCCCTGGGCTAGCAAAAAGAAAACTGTGCCTGTGGTGCTTGGATTGTGCAAAAAGTCAGACACAACCTCCAGACTTGAGGAAGTGACTTCAAGGATTGTATGGCTGACCCCTGTTCGAGCACCAGGGCAATATAAACTGAACTATTCTGTTCTGGCTAATCAGTAGCCACTGGCAAGTAATCACCACTGACTGCCGACATACAGCCAGGAAGACCTCCACTCCAGATTGAAAAGTCGCACCTGGTGTGACTGGAGATCGGTAGCCCAGCCGCTGCTGGCCTTCTACTGGCTCAAAGAGTACTTCAAGGAGCACCGACCCCTGTGGCCAAAGTTGCCGCACCTCATGCCTGGACAGAGGAATAGCCCCAGGAAGGCTCCATCAGCAGCACAGCACCAAGAGAATCCTCAGCATCCTGCATCCCCAGCATCAGCACCAGGCCACTGAAGTCTATGGTGGTTTTGATGTAAAGTGTGAAATTGCACTTGAGACTGCTTTAGTGACCAGGTAACTGTCCAAATACTCCTTATTGTCTCTCCTTATCTTCCCCCTGCCAGAATTGCCAGAATTGGCTGCCCAGTCTGGGCCGGAGAAGCCGAACACAACTCTGTTTGTTTGTGCTTTGGACTCGAAAGCCGAGATTTACGTTTTGCTTAACAATCTCCAGACCTCTTTGGTGGATTTTGCTCATCTTGGTGTCTAAAAATTCAAAAAAATAGGATCTATTTTAAAAATTGGTGTCAGATTTTGTTAGTGTTGTGTGACTTCCTATTTCATTGTTTGGTGCTTCTAAACACTTTACACTTTATTTCAGCCTTGCTGCTCAAAGCCACAGCTACTCAGGGTTGAGCAAGAGGTTTTACAAGTGAGCCTCACTGGACCCAAGAAGGGTTCAGGAGTATATTGCATGGTGAGGTCACACAACCACACCATATAATACACCACAATCCTCACAATGTCTCATGCAGGGCCTGAACAAATATGACCACTATCCTGATGGAACTCCGTGGGCTCCCCTTGCCAGCCCACACCATATTCAGAACCAGCTACATCATTTACAAAGCCATCACAACCAACACCATTGCTTATCTTGCAGACAAGCTAAACATCTCTAGAGGTTCTCTGCAATCAGGAGCCAGGACACTATCAGACTGGAAATTAAGAAGTGTAAAAAAGAACCACAGTACTAAATTAGCACTTATCGCAGCCAACGACAAGCTCAGGAACATCCTGGACCATGAGGAAACAGCAGCACCTATCCTACTGGACTTGTCCGCAGCCTTTGATGCCATCTTCCACAACACTCTTATAGACGACTTCACGACATACGCATCCAAGGATCTGCATGCCAATGGATCTGTTCCTTCCTCATGGAAAGAACCTCAAGAGTTAGAATGCCATAATTCAGATAAGAGTCCAAGAGACTGATCTGCAGAGTTCCCCAGGGATCAACCTTCGGCCCCACCTTGCTCAACATCGACATAAACCCGCTAGCTGACATCATCCGATGCCAAGGCATCTCCATCATCTCCTATGCTGACAACATTCAACTTATCCTCTCCATGACAGACAAGCCAGCCACCTCCAAAACCAACCTCACAAACTGCATGACCATGGTATCAGACTGGATGAGAAAAACTGCCTGAAGCTGAACCCTGATGACATGGAAGTGCTGGCATTCATAAACAAGACGTCCCCATGGGACTCCACCTGGTGGCAATCAGAGCTAGAGTCAACATCAACACACACTGACCATGCAAGAGACCTAGGGATCATCACAGATGACAAACTCTCCATGACGGCACAAGTCAATGGAGTAAGCACTGCCTGCTTCCATATGCTACACATGCTATGTAAGATCTTCAAGTGGCAGCCGCAGAACACTAGATAGACCATCACTCAAGCACTCAGCACATGATGGCTCAACTACGGCAATGCACTCTATGTTGGAATCTCCAAGCAACTCCTACAAAGATAATCAAAAACAAATGGCAACTCATTAGTTGAAATCAATGCACATTCGAATTATGTAAGAAGAAACTTATGGGTGCTCATACACTGAAACACATCGTTGCCCTGATGTGTAAAACCGAGTTTCTAAGTAAACCCGTTCTAATACTACAAAAACAAACCAGTGGTGCACACCAAGCAAAACAATATCTCTACTTAAGAGATAGTCAAATATCTTGAAGAAACCAATTAACATATCATAATAAATTCCCCTAGAATGCTTGTTTGGTCCTCTCTCTTCCTTAAATGAACTAAACATTCATAAATCTGACCAGAACATACTGTAAACAAATATACAACTAACCAAAAGATGAATATGTCCATGCGAATATAAGTTTTAATACAAAAAGGAAAAATCTTCTTAAATACATAAACATATACATATATATACAAAACATGAAGAAAATAAATGAATAGCCATCAGCCGACACGTGTTTCGTCCTGACTGGACTTCTTCAAGGCTGAGAAAATCACAACAGACAACAATCAATACACGACAAACATATATATACAATTTTACACAAAAGTTAAAACATATTTACATTTTATCCTATTGTTTTCCAAAATCACCAAACAAAGGTATTCTTTTGGTCAGTTAGGTGTCCAACATATTCTATACAAATCATATTTATAATATTGATTTGAATCTAAACCAGAAACTACACAGGAAAAGAAGAGAACCACCACCACATAGTTTTAGTGGCAAAGTGTTATTTAATGTCCAAAGATATAGCATAGAATACTCCCCACGTCTCAAAAAATTGGTATATCAAAGCCATAACCAAAGTTCAACATGCCACATGCACACCCAAGTGTAAAAAGACTTCTCTTTTGTTGGCATTCTAACAGTTCATATCTAGAATTCATATTTAGTTAATATTAGACCGCTCAATGCCTCAAGTGACCTCTCCTTATACCATGGTGTAGAATAATTATGTACCTTTGCTCACTTCTATGTCCGTTATATTCATATCACATCTACCATACTCTATAACAAGAGGGGGGAAAGAAAGACCATTTCATTAACCTCCTTTTGCTTTGTCCAAAATACTCCTAAAAAATGTGGAAGTTACTCATTATAATGCCATTACTGACCTGTTCCAAAACCACAATCAATCACATCTTTTCCTTCTTCATAATCAATTTAAATACTGGACATTGCTAGTTTCGTCTATTGGTGAGTCAACTGGAATAAAGACAGATAAAATATCTCTAGTAACCTTTCTACAAAACCAAATAGCCTTTAGTTTCTATCTACGTCCATTCACCTAACAGAATTTATATCAGTGTCTCCATAGTTTCCAACCATGGAACAAACACATTAATATGGCGCAATTTTTCCATTACTTACACTAAATACCATTACCAACTAACGTGCTATTAACTTACCTATTCACCCCTCTTTCTATTCTTTTTGTTTACTCTCCAAGCCCGTCTGCTGATAAATCTCGGCAAAGAAACGTCGAGGGAAGTATGTGCCTCCTGTAAGTCTTCTGTGGGCCCGAAAATCAATATGAGCCCTTCGCCGGCATTAGTGCATGCCGCGTTTTTTCTTCAAAACGCGATCATATATAGCAATGACGGAGGGAATCGTGTGCCCTCCGTTGGTCCTCTGGCTATTATGTCCTGCCTGTAACCCCCGTGCCGGCATTTAAAATGCCGCGTTCAATTTCAAAGCAGGCTAATGAACAGCAAAGACGGACTTCCGCCTGTCCGACAGGACTATGGCGGCCATCTTAAAAAGGGTTCATTACTGAAAATAGAATTACTAAACAGCAAGGAAGGACTTGCCGTCTATTTATGTGTATATATGGCGGCCATTTTGATGTGGCAATTCCAGTCTATGGACATATTAAGTCCAAGGCATACAAGTACGGCGGCCATTATTATATGGCAATTATAGTACATTGTGTTATTCAACAAGTACCCCAGCCACAATGACAGGAGAGATTTCGATATAAAGATCATATGTATCTCCAAACAATCGCCGTTTTTACTAAGCCGGCAATCCACTTAAAGTATATGGAAGAATGCCAATTAGATCTATTTGCCAACAAAAGAGATCAATTTTCCCTTAGCTTTCGGACATCAAGTTCCATGATTACAACAAAATAAATGCCCCAAATGTATATAGAAGTGTCAAAATTAATGCACATGCAGAGTGAGGAAGTAAAGAGTCCCCCCAGTATATAGGAAAACTAGGGTGAAAGAAGGAAAAATCCTCCCAAAAATATGGTAGTACAATGTATATCACCAGAGTAAGTTGCTCATACATATGTATGTTATTCTTCATCAGTAGTATACCCAGTGAATACATTCAGAGGAAATGATACAATTCATCATCCAAGTTCATGCCCATTTCGATCGTTCTCAATTTAATGATCCATTTTGCCTCATTTTTTCGCAAATCCAATGTTCTATTGCCACCCCTAACATTTATTGGGATGTGATTTATACCCATGTATTTTACTAATGGGACCTCAGTTCCTGGATGTTTATCATTGACATGCCGTACTAGTGGTGATGCTGTATCATAATTTCTTAAGGCTCTGATATGTTCTTGGATTCGTTCCTTTAAGGGCCTGATTGTACTGCCCACATATATCTGGCCACATATACATTCCAATATATATACCACAAATTTTGTATTGCAGTTGATAAAGGTGGAAATTTTGTATTTGTCACTACCATTGTAACTGAATTCAGAAGTTTTATGCAGTGCCATGTTGCACATATTGCAATTCCCACACCTATAGAAACCCACAATTTTTTTGGGAAGCCATGTTGCTTTGCTTTCCATTATCGGTGGTAAGAAACTTTTGCAGACTTCATTTCTAATAGTTTTGCCTCTTCTGTGGACCATTTTTGGTTTCTTAGGAAGTAGAGCAGCAAGTGTCTCATCTGTCTGTAGTACGTTCCAATGTTTACATAGAATACGGTGTATATTGTGACTATTCTGACTATACGCCGTACAAAAACGTATTGCTTTGTATGCTGAGTTATCTCGCATTTTCATATTTTGACCCAAGAGAGTGGATCTACATGTTTGATCAATCTTTTTTCTTGATGTTTTAATGATATGCTTTGAATAGCCTCTCTGTGTAAACCTATCCTCCAATTTATTTAATTCCATGTTACATACATTTGGATCACTACAATTTCTTTTTAATCTTGTCATTTCCCCAAAGGGAATGGCTGAAATTTGACTTTTGGGGTGCGCACTTTCTGCATGTAGTACAGAATTGCAGGCTGTTGGTTTGCGATAGATTTTTGTATGGATCTTGTTGTCTGTGATGGATATCTCTAGATCCAAAAAACAAACTTTATTCTTACTAAAATCATACGTCATTTGAATGTTAAAGATATTGCAGTTGATATATTCATAGAATTCCATTAATAGTTGTTCAGATCCAGTCCAAATCATTAAGACATCATCAATAAATCTTCCCCAGAAGAAAATGTTATCAGTAAATACAGAAGGGCACTTTTTCCAAATATGTATTGCCTCAAAAAAAACCATATACATATTTGCATACGATGGAGAGAATCGTGAGCCCATAGCTACTCCTTGTGCTTGCTTAAACCATTGTCCCTCATGTAAAAATACATTATTTTCCAATGTAAATTCAATCATATACAGTATCATTTCAGTGTGTTCCATGTGAGATGCCGATCTCCCAGACAAAAAGTGTCGCACTGCTTGTAAACCTTTGTCTTTGGGGATACATGTATATAGAGAAGATACATCTAGAGTGACCAACATCATATCTGGAGTCCAATTCACGTCCTCCAGTTTACGTAGAACATCCTTCGTATCCTGTAGATATGAAGGAATGTTTTTGACAATCGGCTGCAAGTAGCTATCAATGAACTCAGAAAGTCTTTCCGTAGGCGATCCGATTCCTGATATAATAGGTCTGCCTGGCGGTGAAGTCGCACTTTTATGCAATTTAGGTAAAATATATATACATGGTGATGTAGGATAAGGATTAAAAATATATTTTAATTCTAGATCGGAAATCAAACCCTGATCACACCATAAAGATAACAATTTCTCCAATTCATCGACAATCTTTTTAATGGGATTACCTTGCAATTTCAAATATGCACTACTATCAGCCAATTGTCTGTCAATTTCTTGAACATAGTTCGCTCTATCTAAAATCACAATATTACCCCCCTTGTCTGCCTCTTTGATCACTATGTCTTGGTTGCTCCCCAGTTCCTTCAAGGCCAATCTCTGTTTGTTAGTTATATTAAATGATTTATGAAAGTTGCCACATTTGATCTGTTTTTGAAGTTTAAACAGATCTTCTTTTACTAATCTCCCAAACACTTCTATGGCGTTATTGCCAGGTAACTTGGGGGTGAACATAGATTTTGGTTTGAGGCCACTATTTATAGATGTATCCTGAACAATTTTAAGGTCATTTAGTAAGTCTAGCCTATCCATGTTATTGTAATCCATATTTTCCAAAGTCAGTAAAAGTTCAATGTCTGCAATATCTTTGATAGTATAATTACTCATTGTAGTACTCGTTGTAGTGTCAGGTGTTGCTTCTGTATGTATTTCTGTCTTATCTGCAAAATATTTTTTAAGTTTCAATTGTCGAAGAAATTTAAAAAGATCGATATGTACTTGTGTCATATCACAAAGATTAGACACACAGTAGCCCAATCCTTTACCTAACACTTTTAGTTGATCTTCAGTAAGAATATGTTTAGATAGATTTACAATCGAGATGCTGCTACAATCCTGTACGACATCTACCATGTTTTTACTGGATGTGGATATCAATTGTTCTTGATTTTGTTCCTTGCTGCTCTGGTCTGCATCCCCGTCACTGGCTGATTTTTGGCTTCCTCTTCTCCTTTTGCCTCTACGTGTTTTGGCCTTACATTTTGAAAAGGTTGGTTGTAAGCATACCTCTTGTTTCCTAATCTGTACCTTCTTGCTTCCTGTAAAAAACTGGTGGTGGGCATTTGGTCATCATTGAGATTTGGGTTAGTATTGTCACTAGAAACACTAGTGCTGTCTGATTCATCTGACGTAATTGAAAAGTCAGATTCGTTGGTTATAGTTCCCAAAGTGCCCTTCACACTTGCAGTTTGTCCTTTGTGGATGAAGTTATCAAATCTCCTGGCAAACGTGTATACCCTACCACTTTCATAGTCTCTATCATCTCTTCGTAATTTTGACATTTTTTTATTCTTGATATATATTTGATGTTTGTCAAGCATTTCTTTCAAAATCTTATCATTTTTTATTTTAACATCTGGCAAGTTTAGGGCCTTAATTTCATTCTCTAATTCCTGTATGTCTCTTAGTAGTTTTTCCCTTTTTTCCTCCGCATGTTGTATTAAGATTGTCATCATGCCCTTCGAAGTCTCGAAGAGCAGTTGTTCCCACTCCAGCATGTGTTTGACTGACAGATCGTCGAAAGTAGGGAAAATAATTACCCTAAGGCCTCGGGGGACCTTTTTTTCAGTAATGTATTTTTTTAGAACCGTGGCATCCCACCATCGTGATAATTCCTGTTTCCTCAGTTTTTCTAAACGTAGGTATTTAGATTTCATACCTTCTGGATGGTTACCTATACCTTGGGAAGTGTTACTAGTATTTGGAGTATGTAAGAACATTTCATGAAAATTTTTATCTCTCTCATCTTCAAACATCGCCATTTTATGGATTGCCTATTTAGCAACCCTTACAACATTGATCTAGTACTTTTTGAAGTGCAAGGATTCAATATGAACATATATAATCAAAAACAAATGGCAACTCATTAGTTGAAATCAATGCACATTCGAATTATGTAAGAAGAAACTTATGGGTGCTCATACACTGAAACACATCGTTGCCCTGATGTGTAAAACCGAGTTTCTAAGTAAACCCGTTCTAATACTACAAAAACAAACCAGTGGTGCACACCAAGCAAAACAATATCTCTACTTAAGAGATAGTCAAATATCTTGAAGAAACCAATTAACATATCATAATAAATTCCCCTAGAATGCTTGTTTGGTCCTCTCTCTTCCTTAAATGAACTAAACATTCATAAATCTGACCAGAACATACTGTAAACAAATATACAACTAACCAAAAGATGAATATGTCCATGCGAATATAAGTTTTAATACAAAAAGGAAAAATCTTCTTAAATACATAAACATATACATATATATACAAAACATGAAGAAAATAAATGAATAGCCATCAGCCGACACGTGTTTCGTCCTGACTGGACTTCTTCAAGGCTGAGAAAATCACAACAGACAACAATCAATACACGACAAACATATATATACAATTTTACACAAAAGTTAAAACATATTTACATTTTATCCTATTGTTTTCCAAAATCACCAAACAAAGGTATTCTTTTGGTCAGTTAGGTGTCCAACATATTCTATACAAATCATATTTATAATATTGATTTGAATCTAAACCAGAAACTACACAGGAAGAGAAGAGAACCACCACCACATAGTTTTAGTGGCAAAGTGTTATTTAATGTCCAAAGATATAGCATAGAATACTCCCCACGTCTCAAAAAATTGGTATATCAAAGCCATAACCAAAGTTCAACATGCCACATGCACACCCAAGTGTAAAAAGACTTCTCTTTTGTTGGCATTCTAACAGTTCATATCTAGAATTCATATTTAGTTAATATTAGACCGCTCAATGCCTCAAGTGACCCCTCCTTATACCATGGTGTAGAATAATTATGTACCTTTGCTCACTTCTATGTCCGTTATATTCATATCACATCTACCATACTCTATAACAAGAGGGGGGAAAGAAAGACCATTTCATTAACCTCCTTTTGCTTTGTCCAAAATACTCCTAAAAAATGTGGAAGTTACTCATTATAATGCCATTACTGACCTGTTCCAAAACCACAATCAATCACATCTTTTCCTTCTTCATAATCAATTTAAATACTGGACATTGCTAGTTTCGTCTATTGGTGAGTCAACTGGAATAAAGACAGATAAAATATCTCTAGTAACCTTTCTACAAAACCAAATAGCCTTTAGTTTCTATCTACGTCCATTCACCTAACAGAATTTATATCAGTGTCTCCATAGTTTCCAACCATGGAACAAACACATTAATATGGCGCAATTTTTCCATTACTTACACTAAATACCATTACCAACTAACGTGCTATTAACTTACCTATTCACCCCTCTTTCTATTCTTTTTGTTTACTCTCCAAGCCCGTCTGCTGATAAATCTCGGCAAAGAAACGTCGAGGGAAGTATGTGCCTCCTGTAAGTCTTCTGTGGGCCCGAAAATCAATATGAGCCCTTCGCCGGCATTAGTGCATGCCGCGTTTTTTCTTCAAAACGCGATCATATATAGCAATGACGGAGGGAATCTTGTGCCCTCCGTTGGTCCTCTGGCTATTATGTCCTGCCTGTAACCCCCGTGCCGGCATTTAAAATGCCGCGTTCAATTTCAAAGCAGGCTAATGAACAGCAAAGACGGACTTCCGCCTGTCCGACAGGACTATGGCGGCCATCTTAAAAAGGGTTCATTACTGAAAATAGAATTACTAAACAGCAAGGAAGGACTTGCCGTCTATTTATGTGTATATATGGCGGCCATTTTGATGTGGCTATTCCAGTCTATGGACATATTAAGTCCAAGGCATACAAGTACGGCGGCCATTATTATATGGCAATTATAGTACATTGTGTTATTCAACAAGTACCCCAGCCACAATGACAGGAGAGATTTCGATATAAAGATCATATGTATCTCCAAACAATCGCCGTTTTTACTAAGCCGGCAATCCACTTAAAGTATATGGAAGAATGCCAATTAGATCTATTTGCCAACAAAAGAGATCAATTTTCCCTTAGCTTTCGGACATCAAGTTCCATGATTACAACAAAATAAATGCCCCAAATGTATATAGAAGTGTCAAAATTAATGCACATGCAGAGTGAGGAAGTAAAGAGTCCCCCCAGTATATAGGAAAACTAGGGTGAAAGAAGGAAAAATCCTCCCAAAAATATGGTAGTACAATGTATATCACCAGAGTAAGTTGCTCATACATATGTATGTTATTCTTCATCAGTAGTATACCCAGTGAATACATTCAGAGGAAATGATACAATTCATCATCCAAGTTCATGCCCATTTCGATCGTTCTCAATTTAATGATCCATTTTGCCTCATTTTTTCGCAAATCCAATGTTCTATTGCCACCCCTAACATTTATTGGGATGTGATTTATACCCATGTATTTTACTAATGGGACCTCAGTTCCTGGATGTTTATCATTGACATGCCGTACTAGTGGTGATGCTGTATCATAATTTCTTAAGGCTCTGATATGTTCTTGGATTCGTTCCTTTAAGGGCCTGATTGTACTGCCCACATATATCTGGCCACATATACATTCCAATATATATACCACAAATTTTGTATTGCAGTTGATAAAGGTGGAAATTTTGTATTTGTCACTACCATTGTAACTGAATTCAGAAGTTTTATGCAGTGCCATGTTGCACATATTGCAATTCCCACACCTATAGAAACCCACAATTTTTTTGGGAAGCCATGTTGCTTTGCTTTCCATTATCGGTGGTAAGAAACTTTTGCAGACTTCATTTCTAATAGTTTTGCCTCTTCTGTGGACCATTTTTGGTTTCTTAGGAAGTAGAGCAGCAAGTGTCTCATCTGTCTGTAGTACGTTCCAATGTTTACATAGAATACGGTGTATATTGTGACTATTCTGACTATACGCCGTACAAAAACGTATTGCTTTGTATGCTGAGTTATCTCGCATTTTCATATTTTGACCCAAGAGAGTGGATCTACATGTTTGATCAATCTTTTTTCTTGATGTTTTAATGATATGCTTTGAATAGCCTCTCTGTGTAAACCTATCCTCCAATTTATTTAATTCCATGTTACATACATTTGGATCACTACAATTTCTTTTTAATCTTGTCATTTTTATCTGTCTTTATTCCAGTTGACTCACCAATAGACGAAACTAGCAATGTCCAGTATTTAAATTGATTATGAAGAAGGAAAAGATGTGATTGATTGTGGTTTTGGAACAGGTCAGTAATGGCATTATAATGAGTAACTTCCACATTTTTTAGGAGTATTTTGGACAAAGCAAAAGGCGGTTAATGAAATGGTCTTTCTTTCCCCCCTCTTGTTATAGAGTATGGTAGATGTGATATGAATATAACGGACATAGAAGTGAGCAAAGGTACATAATTATTCTACACCATGGTATAAGGAGGGGTCACTTGAGGCATTGAGCGGTCTAATATTAACTAAATATGAATTCTAGATATGAACTGTTAGAATGCCAACAAAAGAGAAGTCTTTTTACACTTGGGTGTGCATGTGGCATGTTGAACTTTGGTTATGGCTTTGATATACCAATTTTTTGAGACGTGGGGAGTATTCTATGCTATATCTTTGGACATTAAATAACACTTTGCCACTAAAACTATGTGGTGGTGGTTCTCTTCTCTTCCTGTGTAGTTTCTGGTTTAGATTCAAATCAATATTATAAATATGATTTGTATAGAATATGTTGAACACCTAACTGACCAAAAGAATACCTTTGTTTGGTGATTTTGGAAAACAATAGGATAAAATGTAAATATGTTTTAACTTTTGAGTAAAATTGTATATATATGTTTGTCGTGTATTGATTGTTGTCTGTTGTGATTTTCTCAGCCTTGAAGAAGTCCAGTCAGGACGAAACACGTGTCGGCTGATGGCTATTCATTTATTTTCTTCATGTTTTGTATATATATGTATATGTTTATGTATTTAAGAAGATTTTTCCTTTTTGTATTAAAACTTATATTCGCATGGACATATTCATCTTTTGGTTAGTTGTATATTTGTTTACAGTATGTTCTGGTCAGATTTATGAATGTTTAGTTCATTTAAGGAAGAGAGAGGACCAAACAAGCATTCTAGGGGAATTTATTATGATATGTTAATTGGTTTCTTCAAGATATTTGACTATCTCTTAAGTAGAGATATTGTTTTGCTTGGTGTGCACCACTGGTTTGTTTTTGTAACTCCTACAAAGACTCCACACCATCCAGGACAGCACCACAAAGCGCATACTAGACCTCCAACACCACACTCACTTCACACCTCAACTCAAAGAGCTCCATTGGCTCCCCATTCACAAATGAAGCAAATTCAGACTCCTCACTGACACATACAAAGCCCTACACAACATTGGACCAACATACCTCAAAACCCTCATATAGTTTCACTAGCTGACCAGACACCTACGCCCTCCCTCACTTTTACTCGCACATCCCTCGCATTCACAAAAACAGAGCAGGAGGTCACTCGTTCTCCTACATCGCACCCAAAACATGGAACAACCTCCTCCAGCACATTAGAGCCTTCTCCTCCTCACTTCTTGAGTTCCGCAAGAAGCTGAAGACCTGGCTCTTCTAATAACTCTGCGGGACTGTACGCCTACTGACCTGCTCAAGCCCCTAGATACCCTCACAGGTGATTAGCCGTGCTCTACAAATTGACATAACATAAAATAACATAACATAAAAAAGAAAAAAACAAAGAACCTGGCATTTTCTATCTATGCACCCTAGATCTGGAAAAACATTCTCATATCCTTCAGGACCGCCCCAACGCTACTCCAGTTTAGGAAAGAATTGAAGACTCACCTCTTTAAATAACACCACATTACAATGCACTAACCATTCATAACCCAGTTACCTCTCTCTGATCCCTTGTTACCGTTTAGCTACCTCTGCACTATAGAAATACAATACACATACATGCATACATACATTAACCAGTATAATATGACAATGGTCAGACTGAAAATTGTTGTTTTGTGCCCTTAATTGAGATCACATTTTGACTTACCTTTCTTGGATCAACAATTTTTTATATTTATTTTTTAGGATAATTTCATTTTCGGATTACTTTTTATCCTATGGTGTGTATTTTATAAATGAATTTTAACATAAATATACTACAAGTGCATATATAAACTTTAGCTTTAAATGTAAAAACTAAATTATTCAGTACATTAAATATGGTAGGAAATGTAATTTAATGTCATAAGTATTTTAAAAAGTTGTAGACAATACTACTGACAGTTAAAGATTCAAGTATACAGAACTAGTAACTTGGTTTTCCAATACAACAGCACTAGGGGGGTTCACAAACCTAATATTGTTGCAAGAATATAAATGGACACAATTGTGTCAAAAATGCAGTGATGTGACACGTTTTGTAGGCAAGAGTTTAGCAGGTAAGAATATCATTTTTAAGTGTTTAATTTTGTTTTTTAATATAGTTGTATAAAATATCTGTTATAAATAATTTTGTTGTGTTATACTTTGCTTCATAAGTTATTATCATTTTAATGTCAACTATGTGTAATTGTTTTTAGTATAGTTTATTTTATTTGTGGCTTGGTAATATATGAAATTATTTGTTTAATTTGAATGTCTTTATTTATTGGTTTTTTTGGCTGTAGGCAAATAGGGTGGGAATTTTTTGACAATATATATTTTATGTCTCTTTACAAAGAGTTTTTTTGATACATTCTAATTAGTTAACTGGATTATTAATTATGTACATTATTTTATTTATAAATTATTTAATAGATAATTAAAAAATTTAATTAATTGCTTTAACTGTTACCTGGTTATTTAGATTAGTGATCCTGGAATTTCTTTCAATGATAGTAAATATTTTCTATAATTATTACATTATGTTTAGCATTTTTATAGCATTAATTGTATAGTTTTTTAAAATGATTGTGTACTGTTATTTTTTCTAATAATATTTGTATTGGTTGTATGTGTCACAACCCTCCAAACCTGCCACGCAGTAACGGTGAAAAGTCTGAGTAAAGCACTGAAAATGCAGGCAAAGAAGTATCCTCAGTGGAGACAGCGATGTCCAAGTTTGAAAAAGGTTTGCCAAGTTGTGTTGCGTTACTTACAAAGAAAAGGCAAAGAAGAGAAATCCAAGATGGCTGACGAGAAGCCAGAAGTGTAAGTTGCAGTTCTAGTGTTGCATTCAGTTAGTTGCTAGGATACGCACGTGCCACTTGAGAGCTTCACACTTCAACTGTGATCTGACAGGAACCAGATGTGCAGCAAGAGCGTGTCTTTTGAGGTAAACATTTTTGTGAGGAAAACTGGATTTCGCATGCAGTTTTACAGTTAAAGATTTATCGGCAGATTTTAATAGTTCTTGGAGAGAAGGCATTAACTGTTACAGAAAGTTTTCGAGTGCTCTAACAATTTTTTGGTGAAATGGATAATAAAAAAAATAGTTTGAAGGATATTAAGATGTTTAAACAACAAACTGCTAACCTAGTCACAGAGATATAACAATAAACTTAAGTAGACTTCAACTGGAAGGTCAACACGCATTGTTTTGGTAACAAGCACGCAAGCAACTTTTATGATAACAACAATAATTCAAAGACAATAAAAAGGAGGTCTTTACATCGACTATTGCAACTATAAAATAACTCTTAACTATACATATATATATATACATATATATATATATAGAACGACTCAACAGGATATTAAAGAACGTGTGAAGAAAACGCATTCAGACCTGAAAATCTTATCACATGAGTCAAGCAGCAACAACTCTTCATGTTACATTAAGAACTATTTCATGAAGTTCCTTATCATATTCATAATAACCATTTACATAGACAGAGAGAAGCAAAACCTCAAGGAGCTCAGGATGAGTGAGTATAATATCGAAAGGCAGAAATAATTAATTGTAAATTATTAAGAAAGTACAGTAACATTAATACTGTGTCCCTAGTAATTGTGAATGTGATATTTCAGGTGCTGATATCCAGTCAGACAAGACGTGAAGTGGAAGACTGAGTATTTGACAAAACATCATCTCTGGGGCAGCCTCTCTGAATCCCATTCCCCATTTCCCTTCCAGAGTGCTCAATACAGAGATTCAGTTTTGTTGCGAGTAGTCTGGGTTGGGTCTGAGGATTTATCTTCTGCTCCTGAGGAAATAATATCAAGGTACTCTGACAGTATGGGTGTTTGCCTTTTAGGGCAGTACCATGGTAAGTGTTTTAGATATGTCTTTAACTTGTAAATATTTTTATATTTTTTCATAATCCTAATTTTAATGTTGTAATATACATTTTTAATTTCCTCATATTAATAACATATTAACAATATTACACATTTTAATACATTTGTTGAAATATATTTTTTGTTTTTTATCTATATTTAGATTTTTTTTACTCAGAAGTTGGAATAGTAAATCTAAGCCTTCTAAAGACCAACACTTTCCCTACTGTTGCTAAGGTTGGAAAGGCAATAGCAAATTTGACCCCTTCCAACACTTTCCCTATTGTTGCTCAGCTTGGAGTGTGGATAGTAAATTTGATACTGCCACAGTCCAACACTTCTCTACTTTTACACAGTACTTTCCCTACTATTGCTCAATTTGGAGTAGAAAGAGTCAATTTGACCCCTCCAAAGTCTTATTATTTTTTATTTGTTTTTTTTAGATTTGTTTTATTATTAACATATATTTTTGTGGTTTAGATTAAAATGTTATTTAACTTTTTATTATAGTATAGTGTATATTGTATAATTTTTTTGTATTGATGTTTTTTAATTGTAATAATGTTATTGTAAATGTTTATTTTTTATAACTTTTAATATACAATCTCTATGGATTATTCTCACTTATTATAGGTATTGTTAATTTTATTATCCATATTTATTTAAAAGTCTTATTTATGTGCATATTGTGTTTATTACTTGTTTACATTTATTTTAAAGCATATGTTTTCATTTTATGATTTTAATGTACACAATGTATTTATTTCCCATGCTATATACATATTTTTATGCAATATTCTTTATATTTTTACTTTTTGATACCTTTGAAGTTCATATGTTAAATATTTTAAATTCAATATACTTACCTATGTAATGACAATATTTTGGTCTACTGTATTTTAGTAGTCAGTATTTTCTACATAATATGTAAAGTATGGAAAGTCGATATTTCTGTCCTTGATATGTTTTTACAATATTTAGTATTATAATATTTTTGTCAGCAATGTTGTGTCACAGAAGCACCAGAGACACGAAAACACCAGCTGTAAATTATAGTACGGGTCGCATATACTGCCTAGTAATTACTGACTACCCCAAGATCCACAGCAAAGACATCACATGTCAAGTTTAGTTGATATTGTGAATCAGAAAAAATATTTCATTCAAATTGAAATTCAAGTTTGTTCCAGAGCTATACTCTGTAGGCCTTCATGGTCTTTTCAGCACCATTTCAATATTTCTTGGCAGATCAGTGCAGATTGGTTGGGTTTTAGTGCCCTTGAAGGAACATACTAGATAGCCAGAGAATGTCTCTAGAAATAGGAAAATTCATCACATTTACTGATCGGTTCACATAGTTAGAGAGATAAATAGATGTGGTGGAACTCCCTGCAGGAGAATGGGGCAACTGCACAGAATCACTACAAAACAGCAACAAAAGACACTAGATAAATTGGGAAGGTAAAAGCACAGCTCAACTGATGGTTGGTTCAAAAGCAATAAGCCGGTGTTGCTGCTGTAGTAAGAAATCACTGCTGACATCTCTGCATGACCTATAGGTCATTAGTCTGGATCCTGGAGAGCTGAACTCAGCCTTTAAGTCTTTATAAGTTAATGCATTTATCATGACTGAATTGAATAGTTTTAATACCTATTGTTACCAATGCATTGAAAAAGTGTGGTATTATGGAAAATATAAAAAATCTAATTATTAGTACAAATTCGAAAAATTTGTGACAGATCTATTAATTTGTCCTTCCTTGAATGTCCTCACTAAAATAGATTTGTGACACATTGCCTTGATATACAATGAAATAAACAATGAAAAATCACTCTCCGTTCTGGGAAATAAAATGGTCTTATGTAACTGTTGTGGTACAGGGCGGCAACTCTTTACAGTATGCCCATTTGGCCTCTGCATATCTTGAGAGCAGCCTGACTGAATGTCAAATACTTACTGTGCTTGACTAAACAAGAGGGAGTACGGAAGCTAGCCTCTTTCTTTGTTCTGTTGTGCCCCCTTGCGGAGAGTGATGGAGCCTCTTTAGGAGGTGTGGGTGGGTCTCACTTATTGAGATGTTTGTAGGGACTCATTAAGAGTTGATTGACCCATCCGGAGTTCAGAGAATCTTGATATTGCCCTCTTCAGTGGATCTTCACAACACGCTCAGCTGCGACTTCTATCTGCCATCGACATAGAGGAGCCTTAAAACAATGCTCATTCAGATGCCCTTAATTGGTCCACTGGCAAAAAATGTGTATTTTATTTATTGCATTTTGTCCAATATACAACTAGAAAAGAAGCTTCCACCACAGTATAACAAGCAGTTTTCAAGTTATCCTCGCCCTTCACAATATGACCAGGTATTTATTTACAAGCTTGCATTATTGTGTCTAGCTGCGGCCCCGGCTAGTCATTAGATACGATGTAAGTGGACCCCATATGTCTCTCAGTCTTGATGCCTGCAGGAGCTCTTCGGCGTATAGCTCCAATTGCTCCTGGAAGTAGCACATGTCCCTCAACCAATCCCTGATCGTCATGACCGTCCTGCTTCCCAAATGAACCACCACCCTCCTCTTTGCCAGCAGCAGGGCTATCGCTACAGGTTTGAGGTGGCTTGGCTGTAGGGAATGTACTATTCCTAGCTGACATATTTTAGGTGTGCATTCCACCTCTTCCAGTATCATGTCCGTAAGTGTTTGTGTTACCTGCACCCAATAGCAGTATATTCCTACATCCCCAGGCAACATGTAGAAAATCAGCCGTCTCAGCCACACACCTTGCAGAATTATCATCAGTCCTCAGCCCATATTTACAGAGTTGCATAGGAGTGTAATACGTTTGATATAGATATTTCAAATGTATTATTCTAAGGTTGCAACTGGGTGTGAGTAAGCCACTGAGTGCACAGCTGAATTCTCAGTCCTCTGGGCTCAGAGGATCATTTAGCGCAGCGTTCCATTTGTGTAGTACCAGTGACTCTGCCTCTGGAGTATCTCAAGGCGATATGTTATATAGGCGTGTCACCAGAGCCTTCGGGGACGCATGTGTGAGTATGTATTGCAGCGTTTGAAGTGTGAGGGCGCTTCCGGGAAGGTCCAGTGATGGTCATTCAGAGCTGAGCGCAGTCGGTAATATGTAAAGAGCAATAAAGGTGAGGGCGGCATGGTGCGCATGAGTTCCGCCATTTCTATAAAGTGTCCTTCTGGGGACACATCTCCCAATATGTTTATACCCTTAGTTTGCAGTAATTGGAGTACCTGCTTTTCATGCGTTATTGATAGGTTCGGGTGGCAGCGTAGTTGAAGCGCAGGTGCACAGAGTGGGAGTTTGCCTGCTCGAGCCACCAAGAATCGCCACGCCGTCGTCGTGCACTCGATTGTGTTTATCTCGCTTGTGCATGACGGTTGTTTGCCATACAGCAATAGGGCCTCTAGTGGTATACTGTGCGCTACATCTCTTTCCACCGCTAGGTGAGGCATGTATGTCTAGAGGTATATCCAGTAGTGTGTGAATTGCACTAAGTCACAGAGGTAAAACAACTAGAATTCGGGGGCTTCAAATCTCCCCCGGCTCATATGGTAAGGTAAGTGCTGCCCATCGTATCCTTGACTGCTTCCCTGCCCAAACCAGGGTCAATATCTTGGAGCATAACTTTTTAAAGAAATGTTGCGTTAATTGGATGGGTACATTGGTGAATAGATATAGCAGTCTAGGAAGCACTACCATTTTAAGCAGTGCTAATCTATTAGCCAGAGACAACGGCAACTGTATCCATTTGGAAATTTGATCATCTAGCCTGGTTATATCAGAGCACAAGTTTGGGATCTCTGAGTATCCAGACCCTTGAGTACTTGACTGGCTCTTCACTCCACTCCAGCAGGTAATCTAGGTGATGGGGTATGGTACTTTGTGTGAGAGACGATGTTAGAAATGGGGTCTTTGGTTGGCAGTCAGTTAGCACTCTGACTAAGCAGGGACCCTCACTCTAGTCAGGGCAATGGAGATACACACTTAAGATAACCCCTGCTCACCCATTTGGTAGCATGGCACAAGCAGTCAGGCTTATCTCAAAGGCAATGTGTAAAGTATTTGCACCAACACACACAGTAATAGAGTGAAAACACTACAAAATGGACACCTCACCAGTTTAGAAAAATAAGCAATATTTATCTAAATCAAACAAGACCAAAATGCCAAAAATCCAACATACAGAATTCAAGATATACATTTTTTAAATAATAGATCCATACTCCATAGAAAACAATTGAAACGTTCTCGTTACACTAAGTACCTGTTTTGCGTCAAAAATAAAGCCGCACGGGTGAGCGTGTATCAGAAAAGTCAGGAATTTGTCGATCACTGACTCGCAAGTGAGGCTGTGCGTCGTTTCTTCTCCAGTCGGGTAGGCGATGCGTAATTTTTCTCTCCTGCAAGAGAGCGATGCCTCGATTTCCAGATGGGGCACCTCGGACCCACACAGGTTCTCATTGATTTTGACACCCAGTGAGGATGCATGTGAAATCGGGACCAACGGTGATAGAAAACTGTGCTGCGTGGGGTTTGCATCATTTTCAGCAGCCGCAAGCGGATGTTGCATTGTTTCTCCAGCCACAGTGAAGGTGATGCATCGATTTCTCACCCGCAATGTAGGTGGGGCATCGATTTCAGCCGTGAGTCAATTTTACAGCTGCATTGCAGGTGGTGCGTCAACATTTTCCCAGTATGGCTTCCTGTGCGTGGATTCATTCCTTGTTCTACGAGCTTCACCTATCAAGGGCCCAGGGACTGGATAGGGCACCACTTGGCAGGGCAGGAGTCTCAGCAGAGAGACCAGGTGCTGGCAGAGGAAGTCTTTGATGGCCTTAAGACTTCAAAACAGGAGGCAAGATCAGTCCTAGCCCTTGAAGACACATCACAAGCAGGAATATCCCACAAAGTGCAGTCTTTGTCCTCTTTCAGGCAGAAGCAGCAACTGCAGGCCAACCCAGCAAAGCACAGTCACAGGCAAAGGGGCAGTACTCATCCTTCAGCTCTTCTCCTTGGAAGAGGTTCTTCTTGAATCCAGAAGTAATCTAAAAATCTGGGGGTTTGGGTCCACTACGTATCCCCATTTCTGCCTTTGAAGTAGGCAAACAAAGGAACGTCTCTGTTGTTCATAAGATCCTGTCTTGCCGAGGTCTGGCTTCAGACTCACACCAGGGGGTTGGAGACTCCATTGTGTGAGGGCAGGCACAGCCATTCAGGTGTAAGTGACCAATCCTCCCTCCACTCTAGCCCTGATGGCCCATCAGGATATGCAGGCTACATCCCAGCACCCTTTTGTGTCACTGTCTAGTGGAGATTCACAAACAGCCCAACTGTCAGTCTGACCCAGACAGGGAATACACAAGCAGGCAGAGTCACAGAATGGTTTAAGCAAGAAAATGCTCACTTTCTAAAAGTGTCATTTTGAACTTGACAATCTAAAAACCAACTTTACCAAAAGATGTGTTTCTAAATTGTGAGTTCATAGATCCCAAACTCCAAACCTCTATCAGCTCCCAAAGGGAAACTGCACTTGAAAGATATTTACAGGTAGTCCCCATGTTAACCTATGAGAGAGATAGTCCTTGCAACTGTGAAAAATGAATTTGGCAGTGTTTCACGGTTAGGACATGTAAAACACATCACTTCATGTCCTACCTTTAACATACACTGCACCCTGCCCATGGGGGTACCTGGGGCCTACCTTAGGGGTGCCTTACATGTATAAAAAGGGTAGGTTTGGAACTGGCAAGTGGGTACACATGCGAAGTTGAATCAGCAGGTTAACACTGCACACACAGACACTGCAGTGGCAGGTCTGAGCCATGTTTACAGGGCTACTCATGTGGGTGGCACAATCAGTGCTGCAGGCCTCCTAGTAGCATTTGATTTACAGGCCCTGGGCACGTCTAGTGCATTTCACTAGGGACATACTAGTAAATCAAATATGCCATTCATGGAAAAGCCAATTACATATGCAATTTACATAAGGAGCACTTGCACCTTAGCACTGGTCAGCAGTGGTAAAGTGCCCAGGGCACCAAAAACCGCAAAAACAAAGTCCAGCACACAGTCAAAACATAGGAGGTAGAGGCAAAAAAGACAGGGGAGACCACGCCAAGGATGCCAGGTCTAACATGCAATATTGTAGATTTTGCCCAATTAATGCTCAGGCCGGAGTACGGCTCGTATCGTATATACTCACAAATAACCTGCCCCATATATCTCTGAGATTCCCTGGATGTATAGCACCATATCATCCGCATATAGCGAGATGGCCAGGGATGGCTGCTAAGCGCAGGGATGCTGCCGCAAGCCTTTGCTGAACTATACACACCAGTGTCTCCAGGGCCAACGCCAACAATATGGGAAAGAGGGGACAGCCCTGCCTCATACCTCTGGATAGGAACAGAGGTTGGGAGGTAGAACCGTTAATTCGTACTCGGGCTGTCGGGCCTGCATATAAGAGGCAGATCCACTGTGTAAATGGTGGCGCTACCCCCATGTGGCCTAGCACTGAAAACATATATGTCTACTCAAGTGAGTCAAATTCTTCAGCCTCATCCAGTAGCACCGCAGCTGTCTGCATGTCTGGATCTAAATGAAAAAGGAGTACAAAAATAGTGCGCAGATTGTGTGCCGTGGACCGGTGAGGGATGAAGCTGGATTTGTCCGGTAGAACCATAGTGGGGAGCAGGGGTTGTAGGCGTGTAGCAATTATTTTGGGCGTCAATTATCTTAGCATCAATGTTAATGATAAGGACCTGTCTGACTCACATTTCTTAGGTGTTTTTTTCCGGCTTAAGGAGGGTGATAATGAGAGCCTCCCGTAGAGAGGGAGTCATTTGTGCCGCTCTGTACACCGCTTCATAAATGGCGAGTAAATGTGGGGCTAGTATATCACTGAACTCTTTCTAAAATTCACTTGTGAGGCCGTCGAGTCCTGGGGCTTTATCATTTGGCAAAGTACAGATGGCTTACCTCACTTCCTCCACTGTCAATGGCTGTGCTAAATATTCTCACTGACCATCTGACAGCCAAACCAACACTATGGCCCTCATTCTGACCCTGGCGGTTTGTAACCGCCAGGGCAGAGGGCAGAGGAAGCACCGCCAACAGGCTGGCGGTGCTTCCAGGGCAATTCTGACCGCGGCGGTAAAACCGCGGTCAGAAAAGGGGAACCGGCGGTTTCCCGCCGGTTTTCCCCTGCCCCAGGGAATCCTCCATGGCGGCGCTGCATGCAGCGCCGCCATGGGGATTCCGACCCCCTTCCCGCCAGCCTGTTCCTGGCAGTTTACACTGCCAGGAAGAGGCTGGCGGGGAACAGGTGTTGTGGGGCCCCCTAACAGGGCCCCATTAAGATTTTCAGTGTCTGCAAAGCAGACACTGAAAATCGCGACGGCTGCCACTGCACCCGTCGCACCCCCGCAAATTCGGAGCCGGCTTAATCTTTGCTGGGGCTTTCCCGCTGGGCCGGCGGGCGATCTGCTTGAGATCGCCCGCCGGCCCAGCGGGAAAGTTGTGATCACCGCCGCGGTCATTTGACCGTGGTGCGGTGTTTGGGCGGTTTCCGCCCGGCGGGCGGCACCCGCCGCCCGCCGGGGTCGGAATGACCCCCTATATCTTCCAGATATTCTGCAATGCCTGTTTCTTTAACGGTGCAGCGACCGCTATATAAACTAGAGTAATAGATCTGAAAGGTCGCTAATTTAGAGGGGGTATCAAAGACTAATGTGCCCTCTTGTTGGATACCACTGTAATGTACACAGGTGGGCATTGCGACCTCACTTTGAGTACTAGGTTCCTAGCTGGTCTCTCCCCCTTTCCATATGCCCTCGCCACATGTCACTTGCAGAAAAAGCGCACTTCTCTCTCTGCCTCCTCTTTGTATACTGTGACATGCTCCTGTGTCTCTGCAAGTGTGTGTGGGTCTTGTATTGTTGCATACTGGCTTTCTTGCCCCTTAAGTGTCTGTTCAATGTGAAGCAGTTGTGTGCGAATATCTTGCAGAACTCCCGCCTACGGGCCTATACATATCCCCCTGATATGAGTTTTAAAAGCTTCCCATAATGTGAAGGCGCTGTCCACCAATTCAATGTTATGCTTGAAATATTCCTGTGTTGTCTCCCTCACGCTCGTTTTAAATATTACATCATGTAGGGCGGTGGCGAAGAACTTCCAGTTGAAAGGGGGAGGCATGTGGCAAGGCAAAGCCATCACTAATTTTATAGGAGCATGATCTGATAGGGTCTTTGATAAGTGCTGAATGTCCGAGGTCCATGTACTCCCCTCTCTGGTCACCAGCCAGTAGTCCAGCCAGGACCAGGTGCCATGCACTGCTGAGTTAAATGTACCCTCTCTAACTGCTGGGTGTCTCACCCGCCATAGATCCTCCAGGCCATAAGTGTCCATTCCCTCTCGTATCACTGCGGCTGCACTCTTACCATGCCAGTCCCCACTTGCAGATGTCTCCATGTCAGGATCTAAGTAGGTGTTGAGGTCCCCTACCCAGATAAAAGCCGTAGGGGGTAATTCAAGTAATCGGCGCCATATCGCCGTATAAAAGTCTGGGTCGTCTATATTAGGGCCATATATGGTGATTATTATAAGCCCAGTGCCAGTGTAACCTGGCCTATTTTTTTTTTAAACATATTTTATTGTTTTCATAAACACAAAAGAGGGAGAACATATAAGACACACAGTGATTTCACATGCACATTTTTCCATCGATTTGCACGTTGTTACACAGTTTGTATCTTTTCGTATCCACCATATTATCATTAAACTGTCTAGCTCTGCATGTCATGTATAGTGGACATCGTGCATTATCATGATGGTACTTTCAATTAGTATGTCATCCTATGTTCTTTACATCTAATGTTATTTTTAACTGCAAACTTTTAACTAGACATCTTGGTGTTTTAGAAGGATATTCTATTTCTGCATTCTTGGCTGTTATCTATTATATCTCGTTGTAGGGATATCTAAAGATTATTCAAGGGGTTGGGAATAATTTGTCGATTTTATTATGTAGATGATGATTACTATCTTGTGGATTGCCCAGTGTTGTTTTTCTTAGCTCACTGGGGTTCGTCCTCGTTATTTTCACCCTTATTCAATTATACAAACTTATCTATTAATTCATCCCATTCCTGGGCTATTGGGTATTTCCTACTTCCGGCATTTTCTCCCCTTCTAAGGGCGACTCCTTCTGCCTTTCCCCATTCTATTACCTCCGCCCTCCATTGGCTCACCGTGGGTGCTAATGTGGCCTTCCAACGCCTAGTCAGTAGACGTTTAGCCAAATGAAGTGCTAGGTTTATTAATCTAGGGAGCACTTTCTTTTTTTTGGGACGTGGGAGCATTCCCAGTATACATACCTCCATTTTGCAGTACATAGCCTTTCCTGCTAATTTATTCAGTGAGTTGGTTATATTTTCCCAGTATTCAGTAATAGCCGGGCACCCCCAGAGCATGTGTGTGAGTCCAGCCTCCCATTCCCTGCATCTAGGACATGTTGAGGATAGTCCTGGGTTTATTATATGTAATCTGTGTGGGGTGAGATATGCTCTGTGAAGTATAGCATATTGGATGAATTTAAATCTCGTATTACGAGATATTTGACTTGGGTAGTTTAGTATGGTAGTCCATTCCTCTTCTGATATCTCTCTTCCTATGTCTGTTTCCCATTTGATTTTTTATTCTGTCAGGGGTCTAGATAGATAGGTTTTCAGTCCCTTGTATGGCCATTTGACCATATGCGTACCTTGGCCTATAGTGTATATGGAGTGTACCAGTGCATGCGTAGGCGGTTCTTTGTCATTCGGGGCCCAGTGTTTTGTAACATAGTGCGTGATACTAGCATGTAGAAGGAAAAGTGAGGCGGATAAATTGTGTTCATAAATGTAGTCGGTGTGTGTAAGTAAACGTTGGTCTTTAAATAGAGAGCCTATGGATTCTACGCCTTCCTGTGCCCATTTTTGTAGATGGGCAGGGGTTAAATTACCCATGGTTACTGGCAAGCCCAACAGTGGGATATTGGGAAAATAGGGGATCGAGTCAGGAGTATATCGGAGTGCCAGTTGCCAATATTGTAGTGCTGTTTTCAACAAGAGAGGAGCGTGTCCCAGAACTGGGGCTCCTGGGCAGAATAAGGAATGCAGATTGCCTTTGTCTAGCATCTGTTGATTATAATTTATTTCTTGTAAGTTTCGCCCACTTAGCCAGCATGTCAGCCACTGAAGCTGTCCCGCTTTGCAGTAAGCCTTAAAGTCTGGTGCGTTCATCCCTCCCTGTTCTACCAGCATCTGTAACTTGGCCAGGCTTATTCTGCGTATTCCCTTCCCCCATATAAGTTCCTGCAACATAGAGTTGAGTAGTTTGAAATAGGACTCAGGCACTTTCACCGGTAGGTTAGTGAAGTAATATAGTAGGCGGGGTAGTGCCACCATTTTGGCTAATGCCAATCTTCCCGCAATTGAAATTGGTAACGTTATCCAGAACTGTATCTGCATTTTGAGTGAGGAGAGGGCTCTTTTCAGGTTACCTTCCAGGAGGTCTTCTGGTGTGCGATATATTTGAATCCCAAGATATCGGAAAGTGTCTATTGCTACTTGTAGCTGGTGATCTCCAAATGGTAGCATGTTATTTCTGTGCGGCTCATAGAATGAGAAAGCTATGAATTTGTTAAAATTTATGGCTAGTCCAGACAGGGGCATGAATTCTTCAAAGATATATGCAGCTGTAATAGGGTTTTGGTTAAGATCCTTTATGTATAGTATAATATTGTCTGCATATAGTGAAACTACGTGTTGTGTATGAATCTATTTCAATGCCCCAAGCCCTGCCCTCCTTTCTCAGCAGTTATGCCAGAGGTTCTATGGCTAGGACAAATAGCAAGGGGGATAAAGGGCAGCCTTGCCTGGTGCCTCTATACACTGGTTAAGTGTCTGATATATTTTGTCCTGTCCGTGCTCTGGCTGTTGGTGTCGCATATAGTAGGCTCACCCATTTAATATAGTCCGGCGGGGCTCAAAGGCCTGGTGGAGGTCCAGCGAGAGACATCCTGCGTGTGGGGTGTGGGAACTTCCCCCTTGCTGCATCCATCACTTGGTATAATCTATGCACATTTAAGGAGGTGTTCCTAGTCGGGACAAAACCTCACTGATCCGTATGTATAAGATTAGCTATGTATGGGAGGAGCTTTTGTGCTAAAATCTTTGCTAGTATTTTGTATTCCATGTTTAATAAGGATAGTGGTCTATAAGATGAGATATCAGTTGCGTCCTTACCCGGCTTCATAAGGGACGTCACTAGTGCCTGCCCAGTAGTATCTGGCAGTCGCCCCATCTCTAAGGATGCTTGATATAATTGCTCTAAGTGTGGGGTAAGCTGTGTATTGAATAGTGAATACAATTCTGGCGGTGTGCCATCTGTTCCTGGCATTTTATTGTGCACCATGTTTTTAATAGTTTCCCTGATTTCCCCCTGCGTAATTTGTGCCCCTAATATCTGCCGGCCTCTGCATCAAGTGTTGGGAGTTTCATCCTAGTTAGGAAGGAGTAAATTCTCCCCTCCGCCACTGTGGGTGGAGCGGAGTATGCATTAATCTTTAAAAGCTGTGTTAATGTCCAATTGGGTAGTTATATCACCATGTTGTGTTGTCCTAATATGCAAATGGGAGTGGGAGCCAGTTCCTCACGTATTAGATGTGCTAGGAGTGGGCCTGCCCTATCCCCTTCCCTGTGCATCCGTTCCTCATATCTAGTATGATCGAATTTCTGGAGTTTTTCGACCAGTTGGGCGTGTTCAGATATGAGATCTTGTAGTCCTACAGTTTTATTAGGGTTTATGACCAACCCTTTTTCCAGGGCACCCAACCGTTCCTCCACCTGTGTCAGTTCCCTCACCAGTGTTTTTCGCACTCCTGATATTGCCCCTATTATGACACCCCGTATCACCACCTTGAATGCCTCCCATTCTATTAGTGGGGAGGAAGCCATGTCTGTATTGTCACGGAAGAAGATCTTAAGTGTTTGTGCTAATTCCTCTCGTAGGGCAGTGTCTTCCAACACTATGGGCTGCAAACACCATGTTGGGATAGGTGTGGATGTTCGCCCCCAGTTCATTGTCACTTCTAAAGGGTTATGATCTGATAATGGGGGTTATTACAACTTTGGAGGAGGTGTTAATCCGTCCCAAATGTGACGGATATACCACCAGCCGTATTACGAGTTCCATAGGATATAATAGACTCGTAATACGGCTGGTGGTATATCCGTCACTTTACCGTCACTTTTGGGACGGATTAACACCTCCTCCAAAGTTGTAATAACCCCCAATATCTTTCCCAGGTAAGTGGTTTTGGTCATTTGCGTCTGTAATGACTCAGTGCAAACTATCCGATGTAGTCTCATGTGCACTTTGTGGGGATGTGAATATAAGGAGTATTCCTTCATGTCAGTGTTTTTGGCCCGCCATATATCTGCTAGGGACCATCCCTGTAACCATCTCCTCAGTGCGTCTGCTTGTCTCCGTGCATTTGTTCCTAACATTGGAGGGGTGTTCCGGTCCATGGTAACATCTAATACTGCATTGAAGTCCCCACCAATCACCCAGGGAATGTGTGCCCATAGTGTTAACACTCTTGATAGGCGTTCTAGGAAGGCGTCTTGTCCAGTATTTGGTGCGTATATACTGCCCAGTACCACTGGTTTCCCATCTAGGTTACCCCTGATCAAAACAAACCTGCCCTCGTCATCAATCTTAGTATCAGCCACTTCTAAGGGCACACCAGCCCTTTTCCATACAGCTGCTCCTCGTGCGAATGCCGAGTATGAGGTATGAAAGATCTGGCCTCGCCATTTTTTACGAAGTTTAACCGCTTCGTGTGAAGTAAGATGAGCTTCCTGTAGATAAACAATATGTGCTTTGCGGCGATTTCATTGTGCCAGGATTCTGTGCTGTTTTTGGATAGCTCCCATCCCTCTCACATTCCAAGTGATAATATTATATTCATGTTGTGTATGCATAGTTGGGTCTGATTATGGGCATCCAGATTCATTTGTGGCCCCATTCTAGTTTATAATTTCTGCAGAATAGTGTGCCTGATGTAAATGCAGATGTCTGTCTTAGTAGAAAATAACCATACTTATACTCTAATAGAAATACCAGGCAAAGCCTAAACCTGCTTTGCCAAACAACTATGTAATACATAATCTTGGTGCTACAACGAAGCAGTCAATTCTTACTGGGAGGGGCCTACACAATGGGGCGTGGTCAAAGGGTACGTCCTGCAACCAGCGGGTCTGCTATTGATAGTGTGAGAGAGAATCAACGTATGTCAAGGAGCTCTACCAAGCGAGCCCACCACAACTGTAGGGGAGTGGATGTTCCGTACAGAGAAAGTAACAGGTATTTTGGCAATGCTATTGCAGGGGTATATCTGTTGAAAGTCTCTAGCTATCTGTGGAGTAATGTCGGGAAACAGAGCCAGGCTCCCTTCTGAGTCGATGCCGCCATGCTATCCACCGAAGAAGCGGTTCCGCAGGGAGAAGAGTTCATCTCCCGTAGGGAGCCTGCGGTTTGTAATACATTGTTTTTGTCCCTCCAGGGCCTGACGCAGTGTTGGGCCTGTTCTCTTCCGTAACATTTGGGCTTGATTTCATTTGTCTCTGTGAGGTTGAGGAAGTTGCTTTGCATGGGGGCCGCTGTTCTGTTCCTCCGCCCGTGAGTGTGGGAAGTTTTAGTTGAGCCAGGTACATACCAGGTCAGGTGAGTCAAAGAAGTGTGTTTTTTGATTATGTGTAATGCAGAGTTTTGCTGGGAATAACAGTGCATATTTTATCTCCATCTTGCGTAGTCTTTGTTTTATTACCTGGAAGGATGCTCTGCGCTTCTGGACTGCCAGAGTATAGTCTGGGTATAGTGAGATCCTGGCATTGTCTATCATAATAGGGTCCATCTCCCTCGCCACCTGTAAGGCGACATCTCTATCTCTGTAGTTCAGTATCCGTGCTATTACAGGTCTTGCTGGAGCTCCTGGTACGGGTTTTCTGCCAGGGATACGGTGTGCTCTTTCCACCACAAAGTGTACCGACAGTCTGTCCTTGGCTATGGATTGTAGCCATGTCTCGATGTATCGCGTTGGGTCGCTTCCTTCTTTGCCTTCGGGGAGCCCTATTATGCATATATTATTGCGTCGTGAGCACCCCTCTGCGTCTTCGACCTTTTCTTGTAGGATTTCCATTTAGTGTTGAAGCCTTTCAATGGCATTTTTGTTATCATTATGTGTCGGGAGAATTTCTGCCACTGTTTACTCCGTTTGTTTTAGCCTGTCAGAGAGTTTTGTTTGATCATCTTTCATTATATTCATTTCCATTGCGATCATACCTAATCTGTTCTCTATGGCTTGTCGGAGTCTCTGATTTCTTTTCGTATAGTGTCCAGCGTGTCCATGTTTTCTTTTGCCTGAGGCATCGGGATTTGGTCCTGGGGAGTCAGGGTTACACTGTTTTCCATTGGTTTACCCTTTGTGTGACCCATTGCCAGACTTCTCTGTAGAGTTCTTTTTGTCTCGCACCTCAAATCATATTATTGTGCGTTCAGTGTAGGCGGGAAGGAATATTTGTGCTGTGCGCGGGCCCCTTGGATCTTATTGTCCTTTATAACACTTTATCAGGTTGCCAGAATCTTATTTCTGCTTAGCGGTATACAGCGGGGGGGGTCCCAGGAAGGGGTTTCTGTTTGAAAGTTGTTTCTCTTGTGTGTGTTGTAGTAACGATTTGCTACTGCATGATCCAATTTATCACCCTCTCCCCCGCGTCATCTCTGGCGATGCTGTCCCGATCCGGCGGCCCCGGCGGCAGTCTGCACCCTCCGATGGGGCATTCCCACCATGGTTCGGTCCTCCATTCGGCGGAGCGCTATCGCCATGCCTTCCAGTAGCGAGGTCCAGGCCACAGCTCGGTATAGTGCGCTTCCTTCAGTTCAAGTATTACGTTTTTCCTATTCTCTGCAGCTGCTAGCGCCGCAGGGCCTCGCGCACGGCACGCCCGTCCTTGGCCGCCGCGTCGCCCGGTCGCTGTGGCGTTCAAGGGCGGGGGAGGGCCTCGAGCAGCCAGACCGGCACACAGGCTGTAATCGGGCCGGTTTTCCGCCTTCGGTCGCATCATTAGTCACCCCCACTCACCGACTCTCGGCCACAGCTGGTCTCGTTGCTGTCTGTCTCCGCGCTTCTTCCTCAGGCCCATTCAGCCGTCTTCCCGTCAGGACCACATCAAGACCGCGCTGGGGGCCTGGATCGCACCATCCAGCTCCTGTCGCTTCGCCCGGACTAGCGCTCGGCTTCCGGCCGCGTCTCCGCTCCTGGTGTGTGTCAGGTTTCAATTTTACGGCGGGCTCGGCCGGGAGCTCCTCATTTATGCGACCGCCATCTTAGGCGGTTAGCCACGCCCCCAGTGTAACCTGACCTATAACAATCTTTCCACCAGTATCTACTTCAGAGTGTATTACAATGAACGGGACCAGGATTAAAACCCCCCAAGCATATGAAGAATAGGAAGAGACCACTTTGCCGTCAGTCCAACCTATACCAATGGCCTGGTCAGTGGTGCTGGCATGGTGTGTCTCCTTCAACAGAGTGATTTCTACATTATGTCTATCAAGCTAAGTCAGAACGTGTAGCATCTTGTGCAGATGGTTCAGTCCTCAGACATTCCATGTTCATAATGTCACTTGGCCGGTCCTGGGAGCCATGTCACCACTTGTGCAGGAGGACCTGATGCTCTATAACACGGAGTGTATAATGGAGCGTGGTATATGTGAAGTGCGAAACTCTATTGTGGTGCTATAACAAACACAACTTTCAAATTGTCATTCCCCACCCACTTTAACCTCCCCAACTTGCTAAAGCTACCCTGTAATGTTGACTTTACATAGCATCCTGTTTTACATCGCCTGGGAAGTGCAACCATAAACATAATCTTACAGTTACAACAGTAAACTTGTTGGGGGGTTCCCTCTGTGGGGCCACCAAATTACTCAGATCCCCACCCCGATAACCAGGGGGTGGCTGGGACTAGTGTGTCCAGAGCTGCCATGGCTTGACTGCATTGTAGTAGGTGCACAGAACTCTGATCAGGTCTGCAGTTGCTGTGCACCACATGTGGGCTGATGAGTAACTGTCTGTTTGTTCCTGTTACCATTAAAGGATGGCTATGTACTCGGGTCCAACTCTCGTCTCCTCGTCAACTGGCACCAGTGTCCCCAAAGCTTCTATCGGGATGCTCCCAGCATCCCTATAGACCTGTAGGAGATCTGTCAGGCATAGCATGTCATTCTCCCAGGTCCTCTAGTTCTGCGGACGCTCAGTCTCTTCTTGGGGATGCCAAATTCTTTATATACGCTTGAGCTGCTTGCAGAGTTGTCAATATCTGCATTTTGCTGCGATAGTCTAATCACAGTCTTGTGGAATATAGCATTCCGTACGGTATGCCTAGCTACTTTTTAGCCGTGGTGAATTCCTTTTTGGCCTGCTGGTTTGCTACTATAATATCCAGGAAAAAGACAATGGCATTCCCCTGGTATTGTAAGGTGCTCTTTTATCTGGCCAGGCGAAGCACCACACCTTGTGCGATGTATACTGCCTGAGTGGGGGCAAGTGTTAGAAATCCACTCAATGGTATTTCTAGAGCCTATACTGCATTGTTCCGTGATGTCCAAGATATAGTTCTGGGAGCGAGCCGCACAAGGGAAAGGCACATATGGTTCTACACCGAATTATAGCTAGTTGCGCCCGCACCTGTCATTTACTGCGCTCCTATGTTTCTACCCTGTGTCACTCTCAGTTGGCGTATCCACATAGAGCCACACGGTGTGCACTAGTCAGCAGAGCACCTTCTGAGAACAGGTCCAAAGCCACCAGTGGGTGCTCTCAATTGGTGGATGATAGTAGATCCATATTAGCCATCAATAGATTGGTGCACATCACTCATCTGTTCCACTTTGGCAACTGAGGGGGTCATACGGCATCTCTCTAGCAGTGCGGGTCCAAATGGGCCTTGCACCCTCCGCCTCTTGGCCCAATGGATCAATCAGGGCCAGTGGCCCTCCCTCTGGCCATCTCCCGCCACCACCATCAGGCCCCGGTGCCGCCGCCCGGCCTCACACCCGATAAGGGCTTGCGTACTTGCCCAGGCCTCGCCCACCCACACTATTCCAAGCTCGTCCCCTGGTGCACCTCTGATTTGCGTGGTTCCTCTGCCGGCAGCCTCTGCACTCCCACTGCCAGTCAAACAGCACCAGCCGTCCTTTGTGCTCTGAGCTGGCACCTTACCTCATCACTGCTCCACCTCTGTGACCGCGAGGGCCGCGCAGCTTCTCTACAATGGTGCGGGTGCATTCAGGCTTCTCAGCATCTGCCCCGCGAACCCTCAAGGCAGTTGGGCCCAGCGACCTCCTCACAGGCCTCCTCTCATCTCCTCCAGCAGGCGCCAGGCACCGCTGTCTGATCCTACCTCTGCCTGGGCATGCATGCGCCGATCCGCACTCGTTCCTCAGGCGCACCACCGGCATAGGTGGGCCTCATGGCGGCAACCTTCCCAGTCGCTGCTCTGCCCAATCCGAGTCAGCTGTCGGTGGCTGATTTAAGACAGTGCCACCCACTCACTTAATCGCTGGGTGCCACCGTCTTGCAGCCTATGGTCGTACGGCCAGAGCGGCTGGGCTGCAGCGTTTTTCCTCCTGAGATTGGTTAGGGATTACTTTTTTCTTAGGCTAATAGCATTTGACCAAAGCGCTGGATGTTTCAGTGGCTCCTGTCTGTTTCTGTTAACAGGGCTCTAGTCTGTTACTTATTTTCATCTGCAGTCATGTGCAACTTTGTTTATTCCATTCCTTACTCTCCCTCGCGCATTTTCTGTTCTTGCATTGCAAATGCTTGTTCCTTTTGTCTGTCTCTGCGAGCTCACGGTGGCGCTTTGAACCGGCCACTTATGTCAACTGTTTTACTTTTTATTTTCAGTTTGTGTGGCAAGAAAACGCTAATAGCTCTAACTCAAGCGAACGCGAGACCCATTGCAGTTCAAATGCTTGTTTCGCTTTTGTGTCTCTCCGTCTCTTATGCTCATGGCGGCTGTGGCTGATCGTGCGTTCATGCTTGTGTGTAGTGAACACGAGGGCCTTGAGGCTGGGGGCGTGCTTCACTCCTTTCTAAGCAGGGCTTGAAGTGCAGTGCGTGCAGTTGAGGGGTGTGCGTGCAGTGGACTGGTGCAGTGGCACTGAGGGGTGCTCCTCCCTTCCTTCTAAGCAGGGCTTGGAGCACAGTGCGTGCAGAGGTAGGGTACAGTGGCACTGAGGGGCGCTCCTCACTTCCTTCTGAGCAGGGATTGAAGTGCAGTGCATGCAGTGGATGGTTGCAGTGACATAGGGGCCGCTGCTCACTCCCCTCCGAGCAGGGCTTGGAGTGCAGTGCGTGCTCTCTTCTGGACGCCAGCTCTAGGCTTAAGTTCTACCCCGGCTCCCTGTACATAGGCAGCTGTCAGGTCCGGTCTCCTCCCCTGGGCTGCTGCGCAGGGAGGGGCTGGGCCAGGGAGTCCGCCGTTGGATTCACATAAACCCTTCAGCACTTCACACCCAATATAAGTGCATTACAGCCCTTCCACTCTCACCCCGTCAGTCACCGACTTACTGCACCTAAACTTTAGCTTCGCCACTGGTGAATCAGGAAATCAGGAAATGAAACAATCGATGCCAGGCACGCCTTGAGCACTGCCAATTAGACGGGCACTGCTGTAACACAGACAGCTGCCACTACTGACGTTACACAAGCTGATGTTGTGTGGGTACAAAGAACGGAAGCCCGGGTTTACTCCCCAGTCACTAGCATGTCCTTGAGCGCTGCCCCGCAACCCCCACACCAGCCCTTTTCTAAGCCCCAGACTGATGTGGCTTCTGTACAGCATTGCGCTTCGAGGGGGCTAGCTTCACTTATCAATAGAAGAATACCAGAAAAGACAGCACTGCCAAGATACTTTGTCATAGTGGGTTTATGTAATGTCATACATTGGCATGTTGCTTTGTCTCCGCCAGGTTAGTAGGGCCACGGGGTAGCCTGAATGACATAAAACTCTATATATCACAATGGCACATAAACGTTGTTTTGCTGCTAGCTAAAGGTGATTAACATCCGATAGTTATGAGTTCCCCCCAAAAAATCTATTGGGTTGGGAGAGCCAGTTACATATCAGGTTAGTTCTGGTGGAAGCCTGGTTGAAGGGGGCACCGTCAGTGACCATTCGTTTGAGTGTCTCTGAACGGCTCAGAGGACTGGGGAAACGTCAGTCAGTTACTAAAGTAATGACTGTAAACGGCTGACGAGATAGAGAAGTCAGTCACATGCAGACTGATGCATTTGAAAGACAGATGAGGCTTGGGTAGAGTCGGTTGCATGCCACACATTGACTTGCATGCCAGTAAAGCTGGGGCAGTGTCAGTGTCATGTGTCTCTGGAAGAAGTGGTGCGTTTGGGTAGAGCCAGTCCCATGCAGGAGAGTGCTTATGAGGAAGAGTCAGTCATTTGTCAGGCAAGTGCCTCTGTAATGTTGGAAGGATTGGGACAGCGAAAGTCACCTTGCAGATAAGTTCTTCAAAAAGACTTTGGGGCTGGGGAAGAGTCAGTCAGTCAGACACAGGACTGTACCTGGCACATGATAGACACTTCCAAGTCCACCATGTTTTGAGAGACAGGGGCTTGCTTCTCACACACCAGGCAGCGCCATCAGTTCTAATCCAATTCTATGCACAGGCACTAATTAATGGAGAATTAGCGCCTCAACATTAGGCACATCCTTCGGAAATAAGAGGCACTGTGACACCTCCCGCTCGTCCCAAAATTTCCTGTTTGTCTCTGCCTGTCGACACCACCCCTCCAACGTTGTTGCAGTCATCTTCCATCCGGTGGGTGCTGTGAGCTCTTTTTTGTTTGGGCACAGGCACTGATAATCCTAGCTCATACCTCACGTCATTTTTTAGCACATTTCATTTTAGGAAAAAAAAAGTTGCGACATCCGGTATATTTCAAAAGGAATTGAAAGACAGGGTTTAAGATGACTTTGAAACAAAAATACATAAATATTCAGTAATCCACTCTACCTCCTATATAGACTGAGTGCCAGGGGTTCTTTCGCGGTTTATATTACTTAGCTGCCCGCCCATAACATGCCCCACCCATTAGAAACTGTTTCAGGAAGTCTCGAAGGTCGCACTTCTGGTTCCGCCTCCATATGTTGGTAAATTTTTGCACAGCCCCAAACAGTCGTTTTACTCTTTCCTTTGATACTAGTATGACATTGTCAAGATAAGGAGAAGCTCTCGACCCTCCTGGCCCCCAACCTACCTGTTTCTTCTTTTATTCTCAACACTGCGCACCTCTGCATAACCGCCAAGGTGATTTATATTCACCATCTATCGAAGTTAATTCACGATTTAGAATGTTCTCATTGTCAGTTGAGTTTTCTTTTGTGTTTTTAAAAACTCTTAGTATGCTGCTTTTTAAATTTTCTTTCTTTGTATAAGCAGATTTTTTTGTTTTATATTCCCAAGAGACTTAGGGGGTGATTCTCACCCTGGCGGGTGGCGGAGGCCGCCCGCCAGAGTTCCCCCCTCCAAAATACCGCTCCGCGGTCGAAAGACCGCTGAGGGTATTTTGGGTTTTGCACTGGGCTGGCGGGCGACCGCCAAAAGGCCGCCCGCCAGCCCAGTGCAAAACACCCTTCCCACGAGGACGCCAGCTCAGAATTGAGCCGGCGGAGTGGGAAGGTGCGACGGGTGCAGTGGCACCCGTCGCGTATTTCAGTGTCTGCAAAGCAGACACTGAAATACAAAGTGGGGCCCTCTTACGGGGGCCCCTGCAGTGCCCATGCCATTGGCATGGGCACTGCAGGGGCGCCCAGGGGCCCCACGACACCCCATACCGCCATCCTGTTCCTGGCGGGCGAACCGCCAGGAACAAGATGGCGGTATGGGGTGTCAGAATCCTCCATGGCGGCGCAGCGAGCTGCGCCGCCATGGAGGATTCATTTGGGCAGCGGAAAACCGGCGGGAGACCGCCGGTTTTCCGCATCTGACCGCGGCCAAACCGCTGCGGTCAGAATGACCTGCGGGGCACCGCCAGCCTGTTGGCGGTGCTCCCGCCGGGGTCAGAATGACCCCCTTAGTTAGAAATGGGTGTTCAAATAGGTTCTATTAGCAGTGTATACATTACAGCCATTAAGGGAGCTTGCTCTCGTGTTTATAAATATCACTGAGTGTGGAAAATTTGAACGTTGTTTTCGCTGAAGGCGAACAGCTCCACTCTCCGTTCAGTGAAGTAATTGTTCTTATCTGCTTACATGTAGAATTGATTTTCCTGTTGCTTCAATACTTTTATTACATGAATTTGTTTTCTGAGGCATTTTTTTCATTTTTTGCATAACTATATAGAGGAAGAAGGTAAATGGACGTGCTTTAGTTATATGCAGAGCCACTGGAATTATGTGGCAGAAAGGATAAACATATGCGGCAGGGTTGACCAATTTATGTGGCAAAAAAGTAAAGCAATGCATTTACAACCCCAAATGTTCAAACTCAAAAGATGCGAGACCTATTGCATTGCAAATGCTTGTTATGGGCGAGCACGAAGTGCTCCGTCCATTCTGTAATCTCTCTTTGGGCTTGAAACCACACCGATGCCACGTCAGTCACTTACATTGGTTCGTGGGCTTGCCTTTTCAAATTCACCTGCTTTCATTTGTGAAAGGCATGCATCCGGAATCATGCCTTTCCGGTGTTTAGCCACCTACACAGCACCGGTAAGGTACCAAAAACAAACGAGGTTCGTTGTTTTCAGCCTGGAGTCCGGACTACTTTATCTGTTTATTTTCCACGCAACAAATTGCGCTGCATTTTACATAGCGCGATCGCGCTGCGTTTTTTTTGCTTTACAACGCTAATAGTTCTAACGCGAACAAATGTGAGACCCGTTGCATTGAAAAAGCTTGTTTTTTTGCTACAGTAGCTCTGGAGCACGCTATTTAACGGATGAGAAGTCCCGCCCAGCAGAGCAGCACTAATGTGCAGCGATCATGCCTCGGCTCTCCGGTTCCCCTCCTCCAATAGCAGCCATGACTAGGTTTCAACCCCAAGTTTCTGGTGCACAGAGCCCCTGCTACTTCCGAAACAGCCTTAGTTAGCAATAGGATAGCCTCAGAATGAAATCTTAGCCTTCTCAGGGCTTCCATCTGCCCTCATGGACTCCCAGCCAACCTCACAGTCGGAAATGCACTTCGTCTAAACAAGTAGCAAAGGACTGACAATGAGGACAGCAATAACTGAGTGAACACAATGCACGGGGCCTGGCCAGCAGAACAATTGGAGAAGTTCATTACATCACAGCAGCGAAATCACATCCGAGTCACCATTGTGGCACAGAGACTGGACGTCGTGGGTGATGAAAAAAGAATGGAGAATTGGAGCAACAGTGAGAGCGAGTGAAAAAAAACTGGGCCTTAAAGGGCACAGGGGTGATAAAATTGCAGGTGAGCGAGAGGCCTATCTGTATGGGGAAAAGATGGAGGGAGAAGAGATGTTGCATAACCACGGTGAAGAAGAAACTAAAGAGCGCGCATGCATCCAGCTACCACCGAAGGGGGACAAAGACAGATCACAGCCTCGGTTTGAGGGGTAATTTACAAAACCATACAACCAATGAGGAGCCGAATGGCAGACTCCTCCTGGGACCACGCAGCTCTCTCTGTATTTCCTGAGAGCTCGACCTGGTTATCCCGTCCACCTAAATTAAAGGTATGCAAGGTTGGTGTGGGACTATATTTTGCGTTGCGTAACCCTATATTTCCGCCTTAACTGTTTGCTGGCTGTAAAACTCTGTACCCTTTGCCCCTTCTAACTAGTAGTAAAGTCCCCTTCCCTCCTCCCCGCCCCTCCACCCCCCGGAGTCTCCCGTATCTCAAATGCATTCACGGGCCTTGGTCTGACGGGGCCCCTCTTGAAGGGTTGAAAGCTCGTGTGTCTCAAAGGTCGGATGCATTGCGACTTCTTGTAGGTGTCGCCGTTTACACTTCTGTTATCATCTCCCTGGGGCATTAGCAGCTGCTGCGCCGCCCTGTTACTATAGAAACCACACACCTTGCATCACCGCTCTTCCTGGCATTCTATGCGTCTGCACGCGCTGCTCTCTTTAAACCTGGCGCCTCAGGCTACTTGAGGGATATCTGAATATAAATCGTAATTAAGCAAATGGCTCTTAAGTTTCCCGGGGGTCAAAGGGCCCATTGTTACCATATTCTGAAAAAAAGAAGGCACTGGGAACACGATGCCAAAGAAAAACCGCTGCGCGCTGCGCCGATGCAGAGATTAAGGAAATAGTTTCCAACCTTAATGCCATTTTATTAACGAAAAATAAAAAAAAAGCCGTAATCTGCTATGCAAAAGCTACCAAACAGTTTTAATGTCGAATGTTATATAACAGACATTTGGCAAACCAAATGGGATGCAATACTACTTTAAGATATTCAAAAGGTTATAGTAACGCGCGTAGGGAACCCGAGGTCTCATTTTATGCAAATGAGGGAGACTTGTAGGGATCTGCACAAAAGCAGTGCTTAATTTATGCTTGTTATTCCCGGTAATGAGCACCCACAGTTATTTTTGAGGGGCAGCGCTTAATTTTCTGCCTTGGGCATTTAGGGGCATATTTATACTTATTGGTACAAAACTGCACCAACACAGTTTTGCATCAAAAAGTTTTGCACCGGCTTGCACCATTCTTGAGTGCCAGCCCGGCACCACACTTATGGAATAGTGCAAGCCGGTGCAAAGGGTAGTCAAGCGTAAAAAAAAAATACGTTAGCCGAGTGGGGGTGGCGGTATGGGAGAAGAGAGCTTTGCACCAAAAAATGACGTTAGGCAGGTTAGAGTAAAAAATACTCTACTCAGCCTAGCGTCATTTTCTGACGCAAAACCATCCATACCACATGACTCCTGTCTTAGAAAAGACAGGAGTCATGCCCACTACCCCAATGGCCAGCACAGGGGACCAGGGTCCTCTCTGCATGGCCAGTGCACCCAGTGCCATGTAGGGGGGCCCATCTGAGAATACTTACCTGTACTTACCTATACTTACCTGGGATGGGGTCCCCCATCCTCTGCTGTCTCTCTGGTGTGGATGGGGGTGTCCCTGCAGCCTGGGGAGGGCACCTATGGGCTTATTCCATGGTGTTTCACCATGGAAATAGGCCCACAGGTCCTGTAACACCTGCCCTGACCCAGGCTTTAAATAATGGTGCAAAGCTTAATCGACCCCTCCTCCCCACATGCGTAATTTTAGCACAGGGGGATACATATGGCGCTAAGGCTATAGAGTCATTTTTTGCACGGGAATGCCTATCTTGCATCTCATTGACGCAAGGTAGGTTTCCACATCCAAAAAATGACTCCATAGGGAGAGGCTGTAAATGGATTGAAGAGGCTTCAGGATTACTCTGCCTCGCTATTCCGTGTTTGCACATTTAATTGCAGCTGGCGCGTATTTAAGAGGATGGTTTTAGGCACCAGCACGTTTCTCTTTATAAATTAAGCACTGCACAAAAGTCTGCTTTTCACATTGTATCTAAACTTTGTGTTCTAAAACCTGTGCTTATCACAAAATGCATATACACAAGCCACCGTACCTCCTTAGTCTGTCAGTGCACATTAATGACTTCTTTTGGAAACAGGCCCATTCCCTGAAAAACAATGAAACGTGGAAACCTTTCTTCAGCAGGTGCTTCCGCCGTATACCTATGCCTGTCAGCACCCTGTTAAGAGGGAAAGCAACATTCAAAAGCAGATATTTATTGAAGGTTGTAGATTTATTGTATTCAAACAGGAGCTCACGTCCGGCATGCCTAATCTCCATGAACTCCAGGCTGTAAATGACTAAACTGTAGTTGGAAACCATGGAGAAGGAATGCTAAACCGTGAGTACAACAAAATTGAACTTGATGCGTGACCCTAACAAACAATGTAGTCCTAACTGTACTTCTAAGTGACATAAAGGAAGGACAATTCAAACAATGAGAAACTAATTCACAGACCATTACATCACATTCCCCGTTATAAAATAAAACAAAGACATGTTAAATGTCTAAAACTAATGAAATCAAAATAATACAAACAAATCAATGTATATAAAAATCTTTAAGTTTTGATGACATATAAACATTATGAGGTACACTATCATTCCTGGAAGCTCCTCGTGTTCTAAAACATTCATCAACTAATTCATCTGAGTTACACGAAGAAGTAGCTTCTATCATTCCTGGCAGCTCCTTGTGTTCTAATACACTCATCAATTAATTCATCTGAGTTACATGACTCGTGCCTGAATCTGACATGTCAACCAAAGCATATGCAAAGGTTTGTACTACACTTGGAAGACATTTGATATCTTCCAAAGTAACCCAACGATCATTGTCCTGATTCATCTCACCACCAAGGAAACCTCTGGGCGAGATCATTTTACAAGTTTGTTCAAGTGTAAACTTTACAAGAGCCCTTCTGCTCCACCAACCTTTCTCATTCAGTAAAACGGAGCCTTTTTTCACAATTCGTACCGGTGAAGAAAATACAAATTAACCTTTATTAACTTTTGTTGGTCGTTTAATTAGAACCCAATCTGCAACTTTAAAATTAAATTTTTTTACACCATGTGTACTATCATATCGAGATTTGTGTGCCATTTGAACAGTAGAAAACTCTCTCCTTTACCATTTTATTAATCTCACATTGACAACCTTTTACTTGAGGTATTGAATCCTTTGTCCAGTCAGGGCACACTTCAGATCTTGGTTTCCTTTTCTTAACAAGCAAAAAGGTGACACACCTGTGATGCTGTGCGGAGTAAGCCCAGAGCTTTTTTCTTATAAATTCCTCAACTGTCTATTAGCTAAAGCAGATTGCATGTCTTCTTTAAGGAATCTATTCATTCTTTCCACCAATCCATTTGAAGTTGGTGAGTATAATGGAACCCTCAAATGTTTGATGTGAAATTGATCAATAAATCATTTTATTTGTAATGAAGTGAAGTGCGTCCCATTATCAGTCACTAACTTCCTAGGTGGTCCCTTAATGTAGTATTGGTGGCTGGGACAAACTTGAAATAAACCTATTTGGAGAAATAGTCTATCAAACCCAGCATACATCTTTTGTCTGATGATAACATTTCAAATGGACTTGCATAATCCAATGCAACTTTTGCCCACACATAATCAGGAATTGATACCGTGTGGAGGGACGTATGGTGGGTGACCCAGTGTTTATCAGACAATTAACAAGTGCTACATTCAGAGACCCAGTCCACAACCTAGGAGTCTAAGGAGGACCACCAAAAAAACCTGTTTTACATTTTTACAAGTGGTACCCACTCCTAAATGGCCTTGATGTGCAGCTTGGATATGCTTGAGTTTAATAGTAGATGGTGATACAATAACCTAATTTCACTTTCCACTGGTGAAAAGGTTTGAAGGGACTGGATAAAGACCTCACTCTAAGCCATCCCTTTTTAACAAAATTCATAACAGCAGACAAAACATTGTCTTCCTTTAAAGCAACCATCCATTCCTCCAGGACACCACATCTGAAGAACTCAGAATCTCATCAAATGTGCCCACCACAGACTTAGGCCCTCATTACCAGGCACCTCGTCACCAGGCAGGTCGCTCCCCCCATCTGCCACGCAGCCCCCTGTGGGTTGAACCTCCGTTGCCGCTTTTGCCGCCTGACTTCTCGCTCCCTTTTTTCTGTACCCCTGCGCTTGGCTTCTGTACCACTTCGTTTTGTCATTCTGTGCCCCTGTGTTTTGCTTTCTGTACCCCTGTGCTCTGTTGTCCCTCTCCCGCCATCTTTTCCCGCTGTTTTTTCCCCGGGTTTTCCCCCGGGTTTTTCCCCGGGTTTTTCCCTTGCTGCTGAGCCCCTGCTGCCCCGCCCCCTTCACTCCCATTGGCCGCCCCGCTCCCACCTCCCAGCTGCTCCTCCCTCCCTCTGCCCTCATATGGAGGCCGCGAAGCGGGCGCGCCGCTGGCGCGCCTAAGGCAAGCCCGTCTGCGCCCGTCCGCGCCTGGACCGCACCCAGCACCAGAACCCCTGGAACCCGCACCGCCCGCAATGCCAGACTGCACTACGACGCAAGCACCCTCCACGCACTCGACACCAGACGAGACCACCCCTGCTACCGGGCCACCCCGAAACACACCCAGAGACCTTTCACCTGCCGGAACTGCAGATTCACCAGCATCCAACCCTCCACACCACCAGCCAGAGAACCCAACCATCTCCGCTGCATCCTCCTCAACACCCGCTCAGCTCGCAAGCACGCCATCGAACTTTGGAACCTCCGAGACTCCACCGCCCCGACGTCGCCTTCCTGACGGAGACCTGGCTGAACGCCACCTCAGCACCAGACATCGCCACAGCCCTCGCACAGGGCTACAAGATCTCCCGCAGAGACCGCACCAACGGAGTGGGAGGAGGAATCGCCATCATCCACAAAGACTCCATCAAAATCTCAACGAACACCGATGACACCCTGACCACCGCCGAGCACATGCACTTCCAGATCCACACCGACCCCAACACCACCCTCAGAGGAACTCTCATCTACAGATCTCCCGGACCCCGCCCACAGTTCAGTGACACCATCGCCGACCTCATCAGCACCCACGCCCTCGCTTCCACGGACTACATCCTCCTCGGGGACCTGAACTTCCACCTTGAGAACAACAACGACGCCAACTCCACCGCCCTGATTGACAACCTCGCCAACCTCGGACTCAAACAGCTCGTAACGACACCCACTCACGCCGCTGGACACACGCTCGACCCCATCTTCTCCGCAAGCCCCCACGTCTCCTTCAACCACACCACCGAACCACACTGGACTGACCACAGATGCGTCCACTTCACCTTCAGAAAACCCACCACACACCACTGCACGCAACAGCTACCACGCCGATGCTGGGACAAGGTCACCGAGGACCAACTGACTACCGCCCTCGCCCTGAGACCACCCACCGACCCCACCGACCCAGACACCGCCTCGACCAACCTCACACAGTGGATCAACGACTGCGCCAACACCCTCGCCCCTCTCAAGACCTTTACAACCAACCACATCAACAAGAAAGCCGCCTGGGTAACCGAGGACCTCCGGATCTCCAAGCACACCTGTCGGAAGCTGGAGAAGAAATGGCTCCACAACCGAACACCAGACAACCACACAGCCCTCAAGAGCGCCACCCGCAGACATCACCAACTCATCAGGACCGCCTTCAAGGACCGCCTAGACAACAACGCACACAACACCAAAGAGCTCTTCAGCATCGTGAAAGAACTCTCCAACCCCAGCTCCATCACCAATGACATCCCGCCATCTCAAGACCTGTGCGACTCCCTGGCCACCTTCTTCCACCGCAAGATCACCGACATCCACAACAGCTTCAACCCCGACCCCCCTGCACCCACCACCGAGTCCACCACCCCTGCGACTACCACTCGCACCAGTCGTCTGACCGTCTGGTCCAGCGTCAGCGACGAAGACACCATCAAAACCATGAACTCCATCCACTCCGGATCCCCATCGGACCCCTGCCCTCACCATGTCTTCAACAAAGCCAGCGCAGCCATCGCGCCCCACCTCCGGAAAACAATCAACTGTTCCTTCAAGACAGCAACCTTCCCAGAAAGCTGGAAGCACGCCGAGATCAACGCCCTTCTGAAGAAGCCCAAGGCGGACCCCAAGGACCTCAAAAACTTCCGGCCCATCTCCCTGCTCCCTTTCCCGGCAAAAGTGACTGAGAAGATTGTCAACAAACAGCTGACCCGCTACCTCGAAGTCAACAACATCCTGGACCCTTCCCAATCCGGTTTTCGCAGCAACCACAGCACCGAGACCGCCCTTATCGCCGCCACTGACGACATCGGGACCCTGATGGACAAAGGAGAAACAGCCGCCCTCATCCTCCTGGACCTATCAGCAGCCTTTGACACGGTCTGCCACCGCACCCTATCAGCACGCCTCCATGACGCCGGTATCCAAGAGAAGGCCCTGGCCTGGACCACATCCTTCCTCTCCGGCAGAACCCAGAGTGTCCGCCTCCCACCCTTCCGCTCCAAAACCACCGAGATAATCTGCGGCGTCCCACAGGGATCCTCCCTCAGCCCGACACTGTTCAATATCTACATGGCCCCCCTCGCCCACGTCGCACGACAACACAACCTCAACATCATCTCCTATGCAGACGACACCCAGCTGATCATATCCCTCACCGAAGATCCCCACACCGCCCAAGCTAACCTCCACCGAGGAATGAAGGCCGTAGCCGACTGGATGAAGGACAGCAGACTGAAGCTGAACTCAGACAAGATGGAGGTCCTCATTCTCGGACCCACCCCATCAGCCTGGGACGACTCTTGGTGGCCCACGTCACTAGGCACAGCCCCGGAACCCACGGACCACGCACGCAACCTGGGGGTCATCCTCGACTCCACTCTCTCCATGACCAGGCAAGTCAACTCCGTCTCCGCGTCCTGCTTCAACACCCTCCGTATGCTCCGCAGGATCTTCAAATGGATCCCCCTCGACATGAGAAAAAAACATTACCCAGGCCCTCATCACCAACAGACTCGACTACGGGAACGCCCTCTACTCAGGAATTACAAACAAGCTCCTGAGACGACTCCAACGCATCCAGAACGCCTCGGCCCGACTCATCCTCAATGTCCCCCGCTGCAGCCACATCACACTCCACCTGAGAGGCCTGCACTGGCTCCCCGTCAACAAAAGGATCACCTTCAAGCTCCTGATCCACGCACACAAAGCACTGCACAACACTGGACCCACCTACCTCAACAACCGACTCAGCTTCAACACCCCCACCCGAAGCCTCCGCTCAGCCAACCTCGCCCTCGCCACAGTCCCCCGCATCCGAAAAACCACCGCCGGCGGCAGATCCTTCTCCTACCTCGCCGCCAAGACCTGGAACACTCTCCCCACCATCCTACGACAGACCCAGGACCTGCTGGCCTTCAGAAGACTCCTCAAGACCTGGCTCTTCGACCAGTAGCACCCCTCCTCCCCAGCGCCTTGAGACCCTCGCAGGTATGTAGCGCGCTTTACAAATGCAGTGATATGATATGATATATGATATGATATGATATTACAACCTCAGCTGTCTTTTGAAAAGACCGCCGAGGCTGCGGGAGCCAGAATACCGCCAGTGCCGGCAGTATTTCTGGCTCCCTATTATGACTTTTCCGCTGGGGCAGCAGACGGTAAAAGTGTTACCGTCCGCTGGCCCAGTGGAAAAGTCACATCAACATTGCTGCCGGCTCGTAATAGAGCTGGCGGCAATGCTGATGTGCAGGGCAGTGAAATGCGCGACGGGGCTATGCCTGGGGACCCCTGCACTGCCCATGCCAAGTGCATGGGCAGTGCAGGGGCCCTCAGGGGCACCCCAAGTCCCCTTTACCACCAGCCTTTCCATGGCGGTGTTTACTGCCGTGGCCAGGCTGGTGGTCTGGTACTCATAATCCCCAACCCTGGGGTTTTCACCTGGCGGTATAGTGGAGGGGCCGGCGGTATGGCCATGGCTATTGCGCCACGATCATGATAGCTGGCGGAACACCGCCAGCCTGTTGGCGGTGTTACCGCCAGCTTACCGCCGGCCACCGGGGTCATAATGAGGCCCTTAATGTCATCAAGGGCTTCAGTTGGTTCAACATCCTGCAATGGCATTCTAGAGAGGCAATCCGTCCTTGCATTTTTGCCTCCAGGAATATAACGATCTTGAAATTGTATTCCTGCAAACGAGAAAGAAGCCTGACAAGCCTAACTGAAGCAAAACCAATATCATTACCAGTACCGTTGCCAATGAGCAAATTAATTTTGCGATCTGTGTATAATTCAAAAGACGTTCACCCAAAGTAAGGTTTTAAACTTCCAGATTGCCCAAGAGCAGGCAAACGCTTTCTTCTCAATTGTACTGTAGTGTGACTCTGCCTGCTTCAATGAGTAGGAAGCGAAGGCAATAGTGTATTCTTGCTGTAAGAGATTTGTGATAACACTGCCCCTATTCATACTTGACTAGCGTCAACTGTAAGAATGCACTCAAACAGGAGCCCACATCCTGCATGCCCTATCTCCATGAACTCCAAAACTGAAACTGACTAAGCTACAGATAGAAACCATTGAGAAGGAATGCTGATCTGTGAGTACATCAAAAACTTGATGCATGACACAACAAACAAAGTAGTACTAACTTTACTGCTAAGTGACATTGAGGGAAGACAATTCAAAGAATGCAAAATAAATTCACAAGCCATTACACAGTTCTTCAGGCTGCAGGAACTCACCACCAGCTTGTGTCTTTCATCTGTCCTTCTGTTAAGACGCAACCCAGCATCACAAGTGTGCTGCGTCACAAAACTAATGGAAAATGATAAATCTGTAGTAGCTGTACTTTTTAGGTCGCAGCCTATCAGACAGGTGGCTTGCTAAAGACATTGTGTTAGGTTGCAGCCTACCATATAGCACAGTTATCTGGTTTGCTAAAGACATTGTGGGGACTTTCAGAAAGTTAACCTAGGAATGGATTCTGCTTGTTTGTTACTAATGGCTTTGTGGTTTGTAACTCCCATTTTCTGGCTTTCCATTTGCTGGCTTCTTTTGCTTTGCCTAAAGCATATTTTCAGTACTCTTCCACAAATTTGCTTCCTGTTAACATGTCTTTAAATCTTGTACTTACCTCATCACATTTGCTCTGCATTCAAAGACTGTGGTCAAATGTCAGGTGCTGTCCTCCAGGGCCTTGTTTACTTTTCTTTCTCTGACTTGAAAGGGAGAGGATTTATGTGACAATCTTGCTGGATACTGGGGGTAAGAAAGAGATTTTTTCTAGCACATGACAACATTTACATTAACTGCTAAGTTTTTCAGAATACATCAGAATTATGAACACACAAATGAAGCACATGTTTTTGTTATTTCTGAAGTGTGTTGGAAACAAATACTTTAATATGATCAAAACAAATCATTAAACTAGATGATGCAATTTCCACACATTTTCGTCTGTGCACTGTATGGTTTTACTAGTAAAGCTGTATGTCAATTGAAATGTAATGGTCATATCCATTGAAAACTTATTGTCTGTATAGACAGTGTGCTACCACACCAAGAATACTCCACTCTACAACACTCCACACCACTGTACTCCACTCTGCACCACTCCACACCACTCTACCCTGTACCACTCTACTCTATGCCAATGCACTCTTCACTACTCTACTCTACACCACTGCACTCTTCATCACGGCATTCTACACCACTCCAGAATAGGCCTTACCAATCTACTCTCCACAACTTCACTCTACGCTACAGTATTTTACACCACTCTGCAACACTGCACTCTACTCCACTGCACTCTATACCAGTACACTTTATACCAATGCACTCAACTCTATGCCCCTGCACTCTACATGAATCCACTGTCCACTGCTCTAATCTACTCTGCACCACTGCAATCTATGCCACTTCACTCTATACCACTTTACGTCATTACACTCTATCCTGCCCCACTCCACTCCATGGCACTTCACTCTACTCTAAAACAATCTACTCTATGCCACTGCACTCTACGCCACTCAACTCCACTCTACGCCACTCCATGCCACTCCACTCTATGCCACTGCACTCTATGCCACTCTACGCTTAATCACTGCACTCTATGCCAATGCACTCTTCACAACTGCACTCTGTCGCTGCACTCAACACCTCTGCTCTGTACTCCACATCAATGCACTCTACACCACTGTTCTCTACACCACTCTACTCCCCTCTATACAACTGCAGTCTGACACACTACTCTGCAACACTGCACTCTCTACCACTGAACTCTATACCACTCTACTATGCACTACTCCACTCTATGCCAGTGCACTTTATGGCACTAGACTCTACTCTGCACCAATGTATGCTACTCTACTCTGTACCAATCTATGAAATTGCACTCTGTGCCACTCAACTTTACTCTGCTCCACTCAAATTTACACCACTCCACTCTGCACCGCTCTACACCACTCTATGATACTAGATGAGATATACTTATATGAGTGGACAAATATACAAGGACATCAAGGCACTAAGAGGCTAATTAGCTTGGAAGCAATGGGAAAGTAGCAAGAAAAGAAAAGGCAGGCGAACTGCCTGACAGATTATAGTGTAAAGAGACAGGTTTTAAGTCTTTCCTGAAGAAGAGATGATTCTTCCAGCATGTAATATGACGGGGAAGTGAGTTCCATAACTTGGCCACTGCTACTGAGAAGGCTCTACCTTCCCATCTTGTATTTCGATATTTAGCGACTACTAGTAAATTTTGATTTGCTGAGCGAAGCAGCCTTGAGGGTACATACCACTGAAACATGGATTTAATTGCCTCAGCCCCTATTCTATGCAGGGCCTTGTGTGCAATACATAGGAACTAAAAAGTAAGGAAGTTTGTTCAGACCTGTTGAAACAGAGTGATTTTCGGGAATGCCCAAGATCATGCTTGCTGCTGCATGTTGGGCCATCTGTAACTTAGTTAAGGCCGACTTGTTAATGTCGAGATAGAGCACATTACAATAGTCCAGTTGGGAAGATATCACTGCCAGAACCACTTGTTTGCGCACAGGTACTGCGATAAACAAAAACATTTTACAAAGAATTAAAAAATTATCAAAACAAGCTGGGACAGTATAAGACATCTCTATGTTGAATGACAGTTTAGTGTCCATGATTACTCCCAGATTTGTTGCTGAATCTGGGGGCTAGGCAATGATCCCAACTCCTCTGGCCACCAACTACTATTCTGTATACCTGGTTGATTACTGAAGACTAAAACCTCTGTCTAATCTCCATATAATTTAAGACAGTTCCGCTTCATCCACGTAGCCACAGCCTTCATGCAGCTGTTAAAGTTGGCATATATGGCCTCGTTATCTTTGGAGATGGCCACAATTATTTGGGTGTCATCCACATAGGACAACGCCTGTAATCCAAATGTCCAGATCAATTTTGCCAGTAGGGAGGCATATAAATTAAACAAGATCGGACATAGGGAAGATCCCTGTGGGACACCACATGGCAAGGTAAAAGAATCTGATTTAGAGTGATCAACTGTCACTAGTTGTGATCTTTCAGTGAGAAAGGATTTGAGCAATTTTAATGCGGTACCTTTTATTCTCAGTTCCTGACCATTCGTCGGAAGGATCAAGAGACAGTATCAAAGGCTGCAGACAGATCCAGTAGGATCAGTACCGCAGCCTACCCTGAGTTCACCAACGAACTGATAGTGATACTGTCCACTTCAGTAACCAATACAGTTTCAGTTCCAGTTCCATTATAGCTTTGGAGGCAAAACTACGATATATCCTGCAGTCCCTGTTCCTCTATATGGAAGTGTTGAAGCAGATATGTTAATTAGAAATTATTAATGAGTGTGTATGCATTTTGATTAACAAAAAAATGATAGAAAAAGTCAAAAATGAATGTGTACGTTTGAAAATGTGCCCACGAAGAGTGGCCACCAGCTTGCACGAGCTGTACTAAAAATGATTAAAAATATGTGAAATGTTGAAAATGTGTAATAATAATGTAGTAATATGTCATATTGAGATGTATAACGTATGTTTTGCATTATATTGTAGAGTTAACTTAGCCGAAGTTGTGGCCTAGTTTTGCCAGGCCTCATGCAGCAGCCAATGTGCCAAAGTGACCCTAGACTACTCGTTGTTAATAAAGTCTGCTTAGCTAGAATTTTCTGCAATGTACCCAAGGACAGGAGATGAGGGAATCAAACTTGCAACATAGACTGTGTAGAGCAGAGGAGATGTACTTTCACAGGACTCGAACAATAGAGACACTGACTGGAGAAGAAGCTGCAACATTTTCGGTACCTGATGAGCCAGATGATGAGGACATCGTACCGTGAACCAATCGACAACCTGAGAGGGCGAAATATTAGAAATCATAGATTTGTAAAATAAAAGTTATTGGGTAGAGTCATATTGGGTGACTAATTGACCAATTAGGAATTAGGGGATGGACTGGGCAACTTTGATATAATGTTGTGACAGAGGGTGAAATGTTCAGAACTGTTGGGAGACGTTAGAGGCGGATGATCAGGGAGAGACCTTTGCCGAAATTGATGCAAGATTCTGTCATTGAGAGCCTGATGCGTTGCTGATCAATTGATGATCTGAAGACGAAGACTGACTTTGTTGCTGATCCATTCCGTGGATAGGTAGCTATGACAATGTGACTGTTTAACTTTTGTGCCTTTCTCTCTAGGTACCAACTGTGCTGTCTAAATATTTTTTCTCTTAGTTAGATGTTTTTCAAAATTCGTGTTCTAAATTGTTTTTGCATGAAGTCCCACATGCTAATGCTAATTTGGGTTAGGTAAGGTCCCTATGGGGTGACGCTGACAGTGACAAATGATTGACGAACTGGTTGCTGAACTGTGCTATTAATGTTGATATATTCATCTTTGTTGGCTTATGCTGAAGCATTAGAACGTATGTTTTCTCAAGTTCTGATTAGATTATGTTATTGGTGGTCACTAATGAACTAATTCTGAGCTGATTGAATAAAGTTTGAATTAACCATATAGATTATTAATGTAACTAAAAGGGAAATACAAATTGTTGAAACATATATTGAGTTGTGGTTATTCATAAAATGTTGGCAATATTGACAATGAATAATGTTTTTCTTAGTGGATATTGATTTGTATATTGATTATTGATGAACATTGGTTACTACATAGCTAGGATACTCCATGCGAATCAAAAGGTCCATCGGCCTATACGCGTCCCCTTGTAAGTTTACTTATGAAGGACCAGGCGAGCTAGCAGAAGATAAGCTGAGTATGCTGTTGTTTGATTATCTAAAATGTTAGCAGGCATGAGGAGCAGTGAGATGGGGGGTAGTTCTTTAGATCGTAAGGATCTAAGTTGGGCTTTTTCATTAACGGCCTAACAGCAGCCTCTTTCCAGAGCCGTGGGTGACAGCCAGTGCTAATGACATTGTCCATAACTGATGTCAAAAGAGGAACACTAGTACTAGCTGCTAAATCAAATATTTTAGGAGGGCACAGCTCAAAAAAGGACCCTGATTTTGTGCTCCGCAGAAGAGATTCTGCTTGTTGTACTGTTAAATGTGCAAAGCATACTTGCGCAGAAGCATTCTCTTGAATGCCCTCATTAAAGTCTGCGACACTAATCTCAGACTGCAAATCCAGATGTAAGACATTTACTGACTCTACATTATGGTGGTTAAGTTCTTGTAGATGGAGAGAATTTTGGTTTGGAAATAGTCTGCCAAATTAGTGCAAAGTTCTTGAGCGCTTTCTAAGGTGGTAGAATCTTCAGGTGCGGACAGTAGATTACCTATCTTGAAAAGTTCTCTTGTGGAATTAGCAGAGTAAATTTTACTAATGCAGAATTTTGCTTTCTCTTCTTTAATTGCAGCCTTATAGTCCCCAATGAGAGCTTTATACGCTGTTGTTTCATGAGAATCATAGTTTTTCCACAACGACTGCCAGAATTGTCTAAGCTGCTCGATTAACCATGGAGGAGAAGGCCCTTTTCTGTACTCTAATCTATGCCACTGCACTCTTTACCACTCTCCTCTACGCTGTACTACTCTACTCTGCACCACCCCACTCTGTATCACAGCAGTGTACTAGGAACCATTCTAATCTACATCACTGCATTCTACGACACTGCATTGTACACAGCTGAATTCAATGCCACTGCACTCAATGCCACTGCACTCTGCGCCACTAGACTCTGCAACACTCTATGCCACTATACTTTGCCAATGCACTCTACACCAGTCCACTCTACTCTACGCCACTCTAATGTATGCCACTCTTCGTGATTCCACAATATGCCACTCAAATACAAGCACTCCACTTTACAACACTCTCCTCCACTCTTTGCCTTTCCACTCTACGATACTCCACAACACTCACCTCTATGCCACTAACATTTAGATATGCTGAACAGCAGGCACTCTAGTGAACAACATGGATAAAACAAATTGGCAAAGCCAATAGCTCTTACATAAGCGAAACCTATTGGCTTTGCCAATGCTTATTTCATTGTATGGATGCTTTAACTTGCAGTTGGTGTACGTTCTGTGAATTGTGAGCTACATCTACTTTTATACAAGTTCTACCAGGCTAAAAGACACTTTCATTGTTTTCTTTTACCACAATTCAGGTTCCAAAACTAAAGTGCAGGTGATATTGTACAACGCGTAAATCGTTCAGATGATGGCATGCACAAGCTGGGGGGGGGAAGCAGTAACCTAATAAGAATGCCACGGGCCCTCTGACAAGCAAGGAAATGGCCCCTTTGACTCCTGGTGGGATAGGACATACAGTACATGCTAACAGACTAGGGTGACCAGCTGTCCCGGATTTGCTGGGACAGTCCTGGTTTTTCTCCAGCTGTCCCGGACGATTTCGTCAAAGTTTGCTTATGTTCCGGTTTTTAGAGCGGGTAGACTGAAAACAGTGAAATGCATTTTTGAGGATCAGGAAGTCCTCTGGATGAGGTACATAGATGATATTTGTTTGTATTTGGAAAGGCAATATTGAATCTGCAGTAAGATTTGTAATAACTTTAAATGATAATTCCTTAAATCTGAAATTCAGTAGTGAAATTCAACATCAGGAGATAGAATTTTTGGATGTACAAATTGGAATGTGCTTTATTTAGGAAAGATACAGCGGGAAATAGTCTGCTTCATGCCAGAAGTAACCATCCTAAAAATATAATTCAAAGTATTCCATATGGAGAATTATTACGTGCTAGGAGAAACTGTAGTTTAGATGTTGACTTTGAAAGAGAGGCTACTGTTATGAAAAGATTAAAAAGATTTAAGGAAAGAGGGTATCCGTTAAGAACGATTGAAAATGCGCTGAAGAAGGTCAAACAGATCAATAGAGATGATTTACTCTTAACACAACCATTGAGAGATAAGAAAGAAGATGAATCCATAAGATTCATTACAACATTCCATAATAAGACAGGAATGATAAAGAAGATTTTTACAAAATTGTGGCCTATGTTCAAAACTGATGGGAATTTGGCTACAATATTAGATGGATATCCAAAATTCACTTTCAGAAGGAGTAGATCACTGAAAGACACACTGAGTCATTGTTTAGTACCTAAAATTGAAACAAGAAAATCTCTTAAAGGTTTTTTTATTTGTGGGAAATGTAAGGCCTGTAAATATAGTTAAAACTGCAAAGAAATCAAATTCCCAGGAGTTTCTAAACCTTTCGATATTAGAAAACATGTAACATGCAATTCTGATTACTGTATATATGCACTGAAATGTCCTTGCAATAAGTTTTATATAGGAAGTACTATCCATATGGTAAAGAAAAGAATACTGGAACATATAAGGGCCATAAAAATGAAAATAAATCCTATCCAGTAGCGAGACATTTTAAACAATACCATGAGCAGAACACTAATAAATTAACATTTATGGTTCTGGAAAGGGTGATGTTAAGTGAAAGAGGAGGTAACAGAACACTGAAACTCAGAAAATTAGAATCACGTTTAATTATTGTCCTTAATGCTATGGAGCCAGTAGGATTGAATAAGGATGAAGAATTAGCCATTCATTTGATTAATTAGAGGTTATCCTTAGTACTGTGATAAGGTTGAAAGCTGTGTATAATGATACACATAATGTACTGCATGAGGTTAGTTATACTGTGTCCTATTTGAATTTTAATATATGTTTTTTATTTTTTTTAACAGATTGGAAAGGATTAAAAAGAAGCAAAAGAGCTACTATATGGTGTAAAAACCTTTATTGAAATATTTTATGTGAAGGTCATAAAAGAGATGAATGGATTTGTTTTATATATGCAGTTATTAAAAGATACTGGACACTTTTTTTTTGTTTGTTTGCCATTACAAGTAAAATAAACAGAATCCCAAGGCAGCTTGTGACCGAGGTGTTTTCCTTTTGAAGAAGAAACGGTTGTGAAACTTACGGGGGTTCGCTACCCTGCCTCAGGCTGCCATGCTAGGGCGCGGACTCTCAAACGACATTTAATTGATTAATATATATTTATATATATATATATATATATATATATACATACATATGTAGATCTCTCTCTCTCTCTCTCTCTCTCTCTCTATATATATATATATATATATATATACACACATATATATATATATATATAAATATATATATATATATATATATATATATATATATATATATGTATGTATGTATATAATTCGATGCTAAACATGTTTGCATAGCTCTAAATAGGTTGGTTGATTAGATGTTTATGAGCCTTCTTTTTATTTATCTACCACAATAGGTAAATATAATTATAACTATTTAGCTAGAAGCACTTCACTATTGAAATATTGAGAAAATATAAAAATAAACATTGAGTGATAAACAAATACAAAATTGAATTACCTTCAAATACTGCAACACTTGAAAGTCTGTGTTTATACTATACAACTTTAAATATTGAAATATTATATTCCTTATACATATATTCCATTTCTATATAATCATGTATCTATTTATTTATTACTTTACTCCTACTGCACAAGAGAAATAAATAATCATTCATTTCAATGCACCACTCTGTCTCACCCTATACCTCTCTCAATCTATCCTCTATCTCAACTCTCTGACTCACCCTAAACCTCCTTCTAATACTATGATCTCCAAAATAACCCTTCCTAGACTCTCCCCTCCTCTATCCCTCCTGGCTCACCCCAAACCTCAATTTACTACTATGATCTCCCAAACAACCCTACTAAATTCTTCCCTCATGTATCTCTCCTTTGACTCATCTGAAACCTCATTTTAATACTATGATTTCTCTAATCCCTTTCTACAAACTCTTCCCTCCTCCATCCCTCCTATTACTCATCCGAAACCTCATTTTACCATTATTCCCTCCCAATTATTACTTCCTAGATTCTTCCCTCTTGTATCACTCCATGTTTCTATTCAATTCAACTAACAGACTCACATGTCCACCGCTCAGCTTAACTCATATTTCCCTACACAAATCAACCACTAATACTTTTGGGTTCCGGAGTAGCGTGTTACTCGCCAAAAAGTGTTTTGACGCTTCTTCAGGGGTAGTATGCGCTATATAAATGCAATTACAGTTACAATGCTCCAGCCACATTCTGTTACAACTTTAAAAAACACCAAAATGGGTGCACTGTCTTTTAACAGACGTAGTAAAAGGCAGTGCATTTTTGTCCGTATCTTTAGAGTTGTAACACAATGCTGCTTTTCACCTAGTGAAAACCAACACTCTGGTACAACTTTAAAAAAACACCAGCACAGGTGCATGATCTTTTAGATCCATGTGCTAAAATGTGCTGCATTCGTGTTGGTGTTTTTAGAGTTGTAACACAATACTGCTTTTCACTGCTTGTGAAAACCAACACGCTGCTGCAGCTTAAACCATGGGTGCATTTCTTGACTCCGGGAGAGGGGCTGGGCTTGGATCGTGTTGGGTTCGAGGGTCTATGAGGACGCCAAGCCAAGTCAGAGCCAGGCGTTTGGCTCGAGGCTGGCTCAAGCTTTTAAGGGTTCGGCCACCTCTAGTGAAAGTTGCCCATTTTTGTCGGTGAGAATCCTTCTTGAACTGAGTTGCTTCTCGTATTCATAATTTGTATTTGTCACTGTCAGTAAGGAGTGTTTGCCTGGAAGCTAATGTATCTGGTTGTGGTATTGAGTATAATTAGGGGCCCAGTTACAAGAACTCTGAAAAAAGGAAAAATGTGTTTAAATTCTGGCAGTGCAGAATTTCACTTACCTCCAGCACTTCAGCACGTATTGCCTCCTGTTTGTTACAAGTTAAGCCCCACAAAAATGGGGACAAACTGTGTGGACCTGGAATTACTGGGCAGAATTACACACAGTATTTCTCAATTCCGTGAGTTTAACGAAAACATTTAGCAATCTGCTCTAAGCAGGTGGCAAATGCATGCGAGCAGGCTGGTGAGGAGTGGAGGGGTGGGGAAGGTGGGGGAAGGAAGGAGAGGACGTTGCATGGCAGGGCAGGAGTATATTATCCCCTTGCCTTGGCAGAAGGTCAGGTAGGACTCAGGGACAATGGCCAGGCTACACTGCCACTCTTTCCCAATGTGATGTTATGGGTCGTATTTTCCAGCCAGTAAAATTAGGTCCACTGTTCCCTTACACAGCAAACCACAATACATGAACAAGAGTGCAGCTGTGACTGTGTGAAGCGGAATTCCACACTAGCATTCCACATTGCACAACAGGGACCACAGTGTCTTGTCATTTTGTGATTTTGCTGTTCGTGTGGAATGCAAATGAGTGATATATAGCATAGAGCATATGGAATATGAATGTATTTTTATGGGGGCAGCAGGTGTTACTTGGGCCTGCTAAGCAAGACAATAGAAGCACACAACTATGTTTCTACCTTGCGTGAAAGATGCATAACTGTAGTGCTCATGTTTGTACAGTATGCAAACATTTCATTTAGAAGTATGTGTATTTGTTCACAACAGTACTACATGAATTTGTTCTTGGTGCAGGTGATGCAAATGCTGTAGATGGATCATTAAACACTGGCTAGGGCAGAGAACACCACTGTTTCGGATTTGTATTTGTTTTTATGAGGTTATGTGGGTATTGGTGTGGAGTGTTTACTAGATGTCCAGAGTTCAGGTGAGCAGATCCACATCTCAGTTGAATGGTCACTGTAGGGGAGAAAGGTAAGTTTAGATCTGATGCACTGGGCTCTCCCATCCCAGGTGAGTCACGCACATGGCATGTCACGTCGGGCCGAATGCCTGGGTGGGGCGGAGGTGCAACCCACCTCCGACCCCTAACAAGGAGGACAGGGATTGGTGGGTGTGCAAGCGTGATACCAAAACCACTTCCATTGTTTCCTTGTCACACGAATGTTCCGAGCACAAAGGCCCCATTCTTAAAGGGGCTTAGGCGGTGAGCAGGTCTTTTACTCTTGCTCGCTGACCCTTTGTGGGATCTGTCTTGGTGAGGCCTGTAGTGGCGTTTTTTGACCAATATGGCTGGAAATGTGCAGCTTAGTGCCAAGCGGTTGTGGACTGACGCATTGCTGGAGGTGTTAAAGCTGAGGATGGATGCCATGGACCAGACCATTGCATAATTGAAGTCCCAGCTGCCTGCGGTGTCTGCAGAGCAGGCTGAGAGGCCTAGGAGGACAAGAGTGTCTCCCAGGGAGGCATTCCCCCGGCCCTGAAGAGGGCCCGTGGGCAGGGTAGGCATAAGAAGGAGCTGCAGGGGCAGACACCAGGTGACTCAGTTATGCAAGGGAATCAAGGTACTATACCTTTGGTGACAGCACCAGTGGGTTTGACCCTGGACCTGGATACTTCTGTCCAGGAAACAGTACAGGCCATTGCCGCAAATGTAATGGTCTCTTCCTTGGGGGTCATGCCAGGGGGCCTGACCCCGGCTGCGGGTAATTCTGGCCAGGCTACAGTACAGGGTAATACCGCAGCAGTAACTTGGTTTGTGGCAACTCTGGAATTGTGCAGAGCGTTGGTGCGGGTATGGCTATAAGGGTGGATCTGTTCAGCAGGATCTGGTGGCTAATTTAGCATCTGTGTTGCCTTGGCTCTCAAAGGTGGGAATGCTGTTTGCCACCCTGGTGGGGGCGCCTTGGCTGGGATTGCGAGGGTGATGTTTTGGGGAAGGCAAGATGCCTAGTGCCTCACCTAGGTAACGCAAAAGGCTGTCAAGGGTCACAAGGGAGCGTGACTGGGCCTAGGCCCACGGAGGGGGTTGATGGTGCCTCCCCCTCTACCACTTCAGCTCCGACAGGCAGTCAGTTGCAAGAGGATGGTGGGAGTTCCCTCACAGCCAACAAGCCAAATGCCTGTTGCGTCGGGTACCGCATTGAGTGTCAGCACTTCTGGGGGAGCGGCAGCTACGGTGACATCCCTCCTTGTTCAGGGAGCAGCGACTTTAGGTACTGGGCCCTCTTTACCGCCTATGGGTTTAGGTTTTATTTGCTCTTAGCATGAGCAACTGGGTTTGCATGTGTCAATGGAGGTGAAGGAGAAGATATGGAAGGGGGAGTATCTGGTCATTTTTGATTTCCTGGTGGATAAGTCTGAGAAAGAGGAGGCCAAGCGTTGTAAGCAATGTTCGTATCCTAGGGACTATGGCCGTCGGACACATAAGAAAAAAGTTGATGAGACTCTTATGGATTGGATCAGAGGTTTCTCGACCTATCAGGCTATTATGGCAGAACATTTCAATGATCTGGGGGTGTAGTTGGATTGTTATCAAAATAGGATTGTGGGTGCTCATGATGACTATGGTGGGACAGCCTGGAAAGACTATGATGAGGAGTTCAGGAGGATTAAGGCCAATAGGCCCAACCTGAGATGGGATCATATTGACATCATCACTTGGCTGCATTCTATAAAGGGACCAGACGGTACCAGTAACCAGCCCTTTCAGGCAGGGACTGGGTCCACTAGTGACCCGGTGGGGGGTCAAGGGGCAGGTAAGGGGGCTTGTTGGGATTTCAACAGGGATACCTCCACCCGACCTGTGGGAACATGCAGATTCAAACACTGCTGTTTGTTCTGTAGTCAGGCATCCCATCTGGAATCCAAGAGTTATAAACATTCCAGAGAGAAGGGCACCAAAAAACAAGAATGACGAGTCTGAATTCTGCAAAGCACACTACCCAGCTATCTTAATGGCAATGGTTCCTTGGATCAATACTTACACTAACTATTGAGCGGCACAGACAATGTATGAGAGTTTTAAAGGAGGCTTCAGGATTCCAGCATAGGGTTATGTGGGCAGCCCTTACTGTAAAAAACAGCAATCTCTTGGATACAACCCGGGGGTAACCAGGGCAAAGATTCAAAAAGAGCTAAGTCTTGGCTGGGTGGCAGGCTCCTTCGACCTAGTCCCAATTGATGTCTTTGTTTGTTGCCCCCTGGGGGTGGTTCCTAAAAAAGAATCAGGGGAGTTCAGATTGATACATAACCTGTCAGCTCCCAAGAGTCACTCTGTGAATGAGGCTATTGACAAGACTTTATGCTCAGTCAAGCAAGCTTCCCTTGATAAAGTGATCCAGATGCTACAGGAGCTGGGGCCTTGGGCTTTGATGGCGAAGTCAGATATTGAGTCTGCCTTCCGGCTGCTCCCTGTCCATCCTGAAGATTTCCATCCCCTAAATTTCCAATCTGAAGGAGCCTTCTACTTTGATAAGTGTATGCCTATGTGCTGCTCCATGTCCTGTTCCCATTTTGAGAAGTTTAGCATGTTCCTCAAATGGGTTTTTAGGCAGAAACCGAGACACAAGTGGGTGCTCCACTACCTCGATGACTTTCTCCTCCTAGGTCCACCCAATTCTGAGCGATGCGCTAAGCCTTTGGGAATTTTTCAGGAATTGATGGGGGAGTTTGGGGTCCCACTTGCACAGGGCCAGCAACCACACGTGTTTTTTTAGAACAGAGGTGGATTCTGTGGAAGGGGTGTCCAGGCTTCCGCTGGAGATGGTTGCCACTTTTCCCCCGAGCCGTGCAGGCATGCCTGGGAGCTTGGAAGGTCAAATTGCACCAGTTGCAGGTTTTGTTTGGGCAGCTCAATTTCGCACTGCAGGTCATTCCCATGAGGCACCCCTTCTCCTGATCCATTGCCCAGGGCTGAAGGTGAGACATCACCACACCAGGAACCGTTGAGTGGCCTGGGCAGCCTAAGCCCTTTGAGGAACTGGATCTCTTTGCGGATGCTGCCGGCAGTGAGGGGTTTGGTGCCATCGTTAAGGAAGCATGGTGTGCGCAACGGTTAGTTGCTAACATTGGTTTTCTTGAGCTGTTTCCAATCCTCGTGGCACTGTCAGTTTGGTCTGAGCAGTTTCGTAATCAGTCAGTGGTGTTCAGGTCTAATAATATGACAATGGTGAAATGCATCAACCAGCGAGCTGTGAAATGCAGGATGATTCTGAGGGTTCTGAAATATATTTTACTCCTGTGCCTGCAACTGAATGTGCTCTTCAGAACCAGACATGTACCTGGTGTGTTGAACAATACAGCTGATGTCTTGTCTCATTTTAAGATGCAGGTTTTCAGGTTCCACCACCCAGGAGCAGAGGAATTCCCCACAGCTTTCCTGGAGTATCTGTGGCGGACTGGTGCCCAAGATTACCAGACCTTGTGGCAACCAGTTTAGCGCCCAGTACCAGGTGGGCTTTTGAGGGGGGCGTTTAGCGCTTATTCAGAATTCTTGGGGTGTACAGGGATCGCTCATTGGTTTGCTCTTCACTCAGTTATGGCGTTCCTGGGAGCATTTAGGGATGAGGACCGGTCGGTTCCTTGTGCCAGATGCCACTCCACAGCAATATCCTTCTTCACGCAAATGCTAGGGCACACTGACGGAACGAAGGGCCTTATTACGACATTGACGGAAGGGTTTCCTCCATCACAAATGTGGTGGATGCCCCGTCCGCCGTATTACAATCTCCATTGAATATAATGGGATCATAATACGACAGACGGGATATCCGCCCCATTTGTGATGGAGGAAATCCCTCCATCAAGGTCGTAATAAGGCGTAAGTCTTCCTTAGTGAGGAGGGCCTTGAAGGGTTGGCAGCAGCTTAAAGGGCGTTCCTGGGAGCATTTAGGGATGAGGACCGGTCGGTTCCTTGTGCCAGATGCCACTCCACAGCAATATCCTTCTTCACGCAAATGCTAGGGCACACTGACGGAACGAAGGGCCTTATTACGACATTGACGGAAGGGTTTCCTCCATCACAAATGTGGTGGATGCCCCGTCCGCCGTATTACAATCTCCATTGAATATAATGGGATCATAATATGACAGACGGGATATCCGCCCCATTTGTGATGGAGGAAATCCCTCCATCAAGGTCGTAATAAGGCGTAAGTCTTCCTTAGTGAGGAGGGCCTTGAAGGGTTGGCAGCAGCTTAAAGGGACTAAACTGAACTCTAGATACCCATTGATATGATCAAGTTGGCTGCAATCCCTGAGTCTCTTAAAGGCATATGTAGCTCCCTGGGTGAAGTCAGCCTATTTAGGGGAGCGTTTACCCTTGCCTTTTATGGAGCTATCAGGCTGAGTGAGTTGGTGGTCAGGAGCAAGAAGGATACTGGGTGGGGGGGAGCAGCTGGCAGATATCTAAAGGCTGGATGAGGCTCAGTACTTGGAGTTTAACATCCTTTGTTCTAAGGTTGATCAGGTTGGTAGGTTAGTAGGGGTGACCTGGTCCTGTTGCATAGGACCCAGGTAATGAGTGCTGTCCTGTCCATAACTTGGAGGTGTTCTTGACACATCAGCCTCAAGGTGTGGGGGGCCCCATCCATGCTGATGGCACCCCTCTGACCATGTACCAGTTCTCCAGAATACTGAAGGGTGCCCAGCGGGCGAAAGGCTTTGACTCTTCTGACTTCGGAACCCGTTCCTTTAGAAGTGGGGCGGCCACTGTGGCAGTAACAATGGGGCTCTCAGGCGCGGCTGTGTGAAGGGTCAGCAGGTGGTCCTCTGACTGTTACAAATGTTATGTAAGATTACATATGTTAGAAGTGCTCTGTCTCTTTTTCCAAATATAGGTGTGGTGCAGGGAGCAGAGTGATCGCTGGAAGTCCTGGAGACTCCAGTTCACGCAGCAGTGAATGGGATCATGGATGTTTGGGTCATCGCCATTCTTATGTGCAGTGAGCAGGAGGCTGTATTCAAGAGGTATGTCTCAGGCACAGCAGACGGTGTACTGCCTCCCCTTCTACGGTCATAGAGGATTGCAGCTCATGCAATTGTGGTATGTACTGAACACAATGCTGCCTAAGGAGTACACACCCACTGGCATCATCATCCTGGATCTAGGTGGTAATGACTTGGCTCATATTGACCAGCAGCTTCTGAACTGGTGGCCTCAGAGATCAGCTGGCTGGCTAAGAGATTTCCCCAGGTGGTACTAGCTTGGTAAAGTATCATTCCCCGGATGCAGTGGAGGGGCAGCAGATCGGTCAGAGCTCTGAATGAGTTAGTGAGGCGAATAAACAATAAGATTACAAAGCTGTTCAGACTGCCTAGGCTGGTCACTATATCCCACGGATACATTTCTTTTTGCAGGATGAGGTACACCTGTTGAGGACTGGCACTGAGATGTTTTTGGAGAATTTGTTAGCTTGGTTGGTGCACCGTCCTCAATGGGAGAAGGAGCGGGGGCAGATAGTAGGGTAACTATGCTGGCCTGTAGCAGGCTGAGATCATGATTGGTAAGGCAATTCGGCTTACCTTTTCCTTAAGCATGACAGCTATGTCACTGGTCCCTCCAAGGAGTGCTGGCAGGGAATCGAAGTGAACATCCAGGGTCGTGGGGGTTGCTAGCTATTGCTGGCATCTGGTCCTTACGGGCAACCAACCGTGCATGTGCAGTGGGTGCAAAGCTAATACTGGCCCTTGGGTGGAGGACTGAGGGGTGGAGGGGGCACACAAGGTAGGTATTCTTGTTGGCAGCCAGCCCCCCTGCACAAAGTTTGCCCCGGGAAGGGTGTGGGGTTCTTCCATAAGGAGGGACCAACCCTGGGTCACTTAGCCAGAGGGGTGGATCCAGGATCAGGAGTCACCATTGGGACCAGTCATGATCTCATCCGCAGTCAATGAATTGTGATATGCAGGAACATGTTGTAGATAGTGTTAAGAAACCAGATGTATTATCGTCTCTGTTAAAGCTAGCTACACATGTAAATTAATCTGTAAATATTAAGGGTTACTGCGTACAATATTGGAATGATGATTGACTTATGACATTTTGCTGTTTTGTAAAAATAAAATACAGCTGGCGGTTTAAAATCCTTAACCCAAAAAGATGTGTGTATTATTGACTATTTTGAAATAGGACGTTGGGGAGGCTAACTGGTTTGGGGGAGGGAGGCCTCGGCGGTACCAGGCCATATTTTACATGTCTTATTTCATGTGATGGGGGGAGGTGTCATCCTGTGTGTTTATGAACAGTAAGATCAGTTAGATGAGGAGGCTGAGCAGGGAGGTACCCAGCTCCTAAAGTGGTATCTAGACATATGTATTTTGTGTATTTTAACGCTTCATGGGCGAGTGACCTCCATAAACACCTTAATCCACTATTTTTGTGCATCTGGCAATCAAACAACGAAGACAAATTAGCACAAATCTATGATGATAACCGAGCGAACAAAACCTTTTTGTGGAATGCAAAAAAGGCAAAAAGTGCCTAATTTTTAAATTGGCTGTAGAGCAAAATTGGGCTCTAAAAAACACTCAGTTTTGCTCTATAGATGAACCTATGAAAGAACTTGATTATCCGGCCTGGGCGGTTTCCCTAGCAAAAAGGTACAGGGAGAACCAGAAGGGACGTCTTAACCGCCCATGAACCGAGCAGTTCTCGTCGTGACTCAGTTCTCGAGTCATGAGCCTTTTTTCATTCCACTGTAGTCAGAAGAGAATTTTGCAAAGTTTCATTCAAATTTCGTTCCTCGAACACAGAATGAATAACATAGTTAACTCACCACTACTGATTACCGAGAATTCCAATGTAATAAATAATTCTGTTTTCTTCATGATAAAGGTCACTCAGTCTCACATTGTTGTTCAGACATGTAAAAGTAAAAGCCGTCATTCACTTGCTGGTCCTTCACGAAGGGCGATTACAGCCTCAATGCCATGTCACGTGTAAAATCTCAAGTTAGATCTTGCTTTTTAACCAACAATATTTTGCCATTGGGACCTGTGATTTTATTCTTAAAATTGTCTTTGTCGATTTAAAAACCTTAGCATGTAAAGTGCAGTTAGCAGCGTTGAGACTGCAGAAAAACAGTTGAGGAGTGGGGATGTTTTGTCTTAAGTCAGATGAACAAAAGCGTATGTAAGCAACAGAGGAACATAGCTTAAATATCGATTACATGATAATGAAAAAAATATTAATTGCTCTAGGACTTTGCCATAGTCCCTTTAGCACCCCAAGACGGATGTAATCTATCTATTGACTATTACAAACCTGTTAACATAAACAAATTACATTGTGAGAAGAGGGCAGGCCTTTGAAGGGGTCGGGCTTCATGCCGAGAACTGCAAGGAAGGCACGTGTGCCTTTTCCCACGCAGACAGCCTCCACCCCAAGACATGCCCACAGCTGGCAGTTTTGAAAATGCATCTAAATTCTGGGGGAGTCACTTTAGTGGGGTCCTAAAATGAGGTGGGCTGCTGCATGGAGGACTGCTTTATGAAGGCCAGACCTAATTTTTGGAAAGCATGTTAGGAGAGAGTTACTGCACTCATCTCTGGAGTGTACTAATAACTTTACCATTGTCTTGAAGTCAGACTCTGGAGTAGCTGTACTCATCTCTGGATTGTACCAGTGACTCTACCGTTGTCTGTTACTGTACTCATCGCTGCATTGTGGAGTGTACCACAGACTCTACAGTTGTCTTTAAGTCAAAGTCTGGAGATAGCTACTGTACTCATCTCTGGAGTGTACCAAGGACTCTACCATTGTCTGAAAGTCAGACACTTGAGAGAGTTACTGTACTCACCTCTGCTGTACATCAGTGGCCTTATTGTTGTCTTGAATTTAGATTCCGGACAGAGTTACTGTACTTATCTCTGGAGTGTACCCGTGGCTCTGCCATTGTCTTGAAGTCAGACTCTGTAACAAAAGACTTGGGCCCTTATCATGACATTGGCTGTGAGAGATAAAGTGGTGGGAATACCGCCAACAGGCCGGCAGTAACTACTGCCAAATTATGACCATGGCGGTTAGAACTCCCATAGACAGCCAATGTACCACACCATCTGCCAGGACGTTAACACCACGCACACCGGCGGTTGCCATCAACAGCCAGGTGGAAGACAAAGTACCGCCCACCATATCACGACACAGTACACCGCCACAAAAGAGAACACAGAAGACGAAAGACTCACCTATAGAGACACAGAGAAGACCAACGCCGCCATGGAATCAGAACTGTAAGTCTTCCTGATGCTCTTCTACGCCATGCTCCACCTGGAACACCAATGCCGACGAAGATACAACGGTGAGGTCAGCCGCCTAGCACACAAGGGTGGGAGGGACGAAAAGGAGAGTGACACACACACACACAACACACACTAGACACACACACACCATACACACAACAAGCTGTAGAGGAAAAACAATGGCACATGACACACAGCAAAATAATGCTAGGACAACAAGAAGGCAGTAATGAGAATGTATTGAATGTAAAAAGCCACCAAATTAACCAATTGGATAAAAAAGAGATATGTAGAAATGTCCACAAAGGGCCAATGCCTAGTCCAAAGTACTAAGGGCCCACATGCCACAGGGCACAGTCCAAGGCCCAACTTGTCTCCTGACATCATCTGCACAGAACTCTGCCGGGGTATCATTTTGCAAGTGGGCAGGCACCTCAGGGGGATGAGGTTTGGGTGGCACCTCAGCCGAAGTCGGGAACTTGCCCACTGGTTCTGGAGGGGGTTCCATGCCCATTTCTCTCTGCTGGGGAGTGCAAGGTCACAGTCTCTCAGGAGGGTGACTTGCCCATTGCTTCTGGAGGGGGCTCCATACCCATTTCTCTGTGCTGGGGAGTGCAAGGTCACAGTCCCTCAGGAGGGTGACTTGCCCACTGCTTCCGGAGGGGGCTCCATGCCCATTTCTCTGTGCTGGGGAGTGCAAGGGCACAGTCTCTCAGGTGGGTGACTTGCCCACTGCTTCTGGAGGGTGCTCCATGCCTATTTCTCTGTACTAGGGAGTGCAAGGTCACAGTCTCTCAAGTGGGTGACTTGCCCACTGGTTCTGGAGGGGGATCCTTACCATTCCTGGCTGGTGGAGTGGAGTCCTTCACAGTCTTGCCTCCACGACTAGGAGGTGCCTCCACTGTCCGCGTCGACTGTTTGGCTGAGGTGCTGGGCTGGGTCATTGGGGCCCTGCTCTTACGGGCAGGATGGGGGGGAGGGGAAGAGGGAGAGAAGAGGTCAAGTTGGGAAAGGAAAAGCTTTTTAGGGACAGTGGGGCAGGAAGAGGGAGGATGGATGGGAGTGGAGGTTGAGGGAGTGATTGTTGGAGGAGTAGGTCTGCTGGACTTGGGTGCAGGTGCATGGGGAGTGTGCTGATGTGAGGTGGATGGCTGTTGGGTGTCTGAGTGCTTGCGTTTGTGACTTTTAGGAAGGGGGACAGACAGGGTTGGAGAGGACACAGGGGACGTGTGCATGGATGTTGTGGAGGTGTCTGCCATTGAGGTGCGTGTGCTGCTTGGTGTGGTGATGCTGGTGGTGGATGTTGAAGCAGTGCATGCAGTTGTGTCTGCAACTGTCTGGTGTTTGCATGAGTGCTTGTGGAGTGCCTGTGTTTGACTGTGCCACTCTTGTGTGTTGTCTTGTGTGCATGCTCGTCTGTATGTGTGCATGGGATGGGTTGGGGTTGAGGAGACTGGGACTGGGAAGTGGTAGTTGGAGAGGGGACGGTAGGAACAGGTACAATGGCTGCTATCAGAGAGGAGGCCAGAGCCTGAATCGATCTCTGTTGGGCCACCAATCCACCATGGATGCAATCCAGGAATGCATTGCTACATCTGGGATGCCAGCCCCTGGATGGCATTCACAATGGTTGACTGCCCTACAGAGATGGATCTCCGGGGGTCAATGGTCTCCTTACTCAGGGCAGCAGGGCTGACTGGGGTAGGGCCTGAGGTGCCTGGGCGAAGGAGATGCCCACCCTCCTGGGTGAGCGGGCACGGGCAACTCGCTAAGGGGCTACTAGCAGGGTGGTGCTGGTAGGGGGTGGCTGCTTTACCTGCAGCTGGGGTGGTCACAGAGGTGTCTACCACCACCAGAGAGCTTCCATCGGAGGAGGTATCTGAGTCAGTGTTGTCAACTCCTGTCTCAGCAGTGGTGCTCCTCTCGCCCTCAGTCCCACTGGTTCCCTCCGCATCGGTGGACTCTACCTCCTGGGTCCTGTGGGATGCAGCTCCCTCTGTCGCCGTGCCCCTGCTTCTCTGCCAGATTATGCTAATGCACACATGGACAGGATGACAGAAGAAAAAAGGGGGGTTGAAGATAGGGAGCACAAGGTAAATTACTGCACCAACATCACAGAAGGCATACACAGTATCACCACAAAGGGATCAGGATTTAGCACTATGCATTGCACTGTCAAACAATTGGCTAGATGCCACAGCAAGATAAGGGCCAACCACTGCCAACTGCACCCCTCCTGGGACCCACTAAGCCCTGTCTGACATGGAATGCAACCTAGCTAGGTTACCTTCTTTTCCCTTTCAACCATTACCCTGGAGCTGGATCACGCTGCACTGTCTGGCCAGGCATTAAGGGGCACCCACTAACTGACACCCACCACCCAGATCCCATTCCACCTACAAATTATTGTTGTAACGGACACTGTACTCACCCCCTTGTGGCTGTTGTGATGTCCTCAAGCGCCTAGCCAGCTCTGCGTAGGTCACCACCAGTATGTGGGCCATCGGGGGGTCAGGTTCCGACGGGCACACCTTCCTCATTGGGAGGCCATCCCTAGCTGGGCCTCCACAGTCTTCCATGCCCAGCATCTCAGGTCCTCCCAACGTCATTTCTGACAGTGGGTGCTCCGCCTGCCATGGACCCCAAGGGTCTGCACTGTCGCGTGGGCTCTCATAATCCTAAATGAGACTACTGGATTTCTAGGCAGCAGGATCGATCACTGTGTGGGGGACTGAGTCGGACCCACGTGTAAGGAACTCTGTCACCCTAAATCCGGTTTTTGCTCCGGCTAACTAGCAGTGCCTCATTTCTCCCAAGGGGAAGAGATGATTGGGCAGCCGAGCGCATGACATCTTTGGAACTTCTCAGGGAAGTCGTGCTCACTCAGATCCAAACCAACTCTCTCATTTACAGTATGATCTCATATACAAATGACAAAGGCAGTATAAGTTTTATATAATGTTTTAATAAAACGACAGCATTTTTGATAATAAGGCGTGAGCTGCAATAACCAGAACCATACAACACAGTAGGATTGAAATAGTCACCAGGAGAGTAAAGCATAAGAACAAAGCTATCATGGTATCTAATCGTTTCTACTCTCCCTCTGCTTGGTCTATTTCGAACACAGCATGTTAAGCTTCTAACTTGCCTTTCTGAATCCCTGGGGAGACATCAGCCCTCATACCTGAGCAAAGGCCTGTGATCTTGGTTCAGCATCTGCAACGAGGCAGTCAGCGTCTAGTTGTGGTTCCCTGGTCGGAATCTCCCTCTTGCGTGTATTGGGACAAGGAAGTGATTTTATAACTAACATGTCAGCGTGATCACAAAATGTCCCTACGCAGGAATGCCAAAGTCTAAACTCCTACCACGTCTATCGGCAATGTACCAGACTGTATCCTTGACTGAAGCACAGAGTGAACAGAAATGTGTTATGGAGAACTCCAGTGCTGAAGTAGGCTAAACAGTGTGATATGAATAAAAAACAAGACCGTAGAACTGGCTATTTGAAAAATAACAGTACGAAGCCTAATAAAAAGCGTTTAGAGCAAAGTGCACAGAGGCTCTAAGCTACAAGCAAATGAATAAAATACATCCAGGGCAAAGTGCACAAAGGCCTAAAGCCTGAAGCTAATGCGCAAAGGATACGTAAAACTAACCACACTACACCCTCCCCTTGTCGGTAGCAAGTGGTTCCAATAATATAAAAGTATGCCCCAGATATAAACAATACCTAAAAATATATATATTTCAACAAGGTCAGAGGACAACAAAGTCATAAATTTGGGAAGCATGTGACGATAAAGCCAAATACAATATAATGTCAATTTTCGAGGGGAAAAAAAATCCAATTGTCAGACAGAAGCAATAGAAAGCAGGAGCTCCCCCACTTCGATATATGTCAATATCGTAAGATACACGCCACAAAGTACCATGGAGCAGGTGTGTTCCAAAGCCCCAAAACCATTCAGGGCGGCACCCCGTGCAGGGCCTATGAATGAGACAATACCATCTTCCTCCAGGAAGGGAATCTCTTAAACTGCCTCACAAAGCAAACGCAACCGTAGTGCACAAGTCTGGGAATGAGCCCTAATCGGGAACATCAACAGATCAGTTTCGACCACTGGAGGGCACTGCAGTGAGAGACAGAAAGCCAGTGCATGTTCAAACGAGCACCAAAGGCACCGAAACACGGGTTGCACACCATCCAAAACTGGTCGGAATGACAGAGACCAGTCACAAGCCAAATGTCCCAGGAGTGTCGTTCCAAAATGCTGCATCATGCGTTCACGACACAGCTGCGCTGATGGGAGCAGCAATATAGGATCTCGTCGTGGCGGGACAGCCATCGCGAAAAAATAGAAATAATAGCAAGACTCCAGCCAATAAAGCCAAAGTAATCGGGAAACCCCCAAAAATGCTTCTGAAAATAGAGTGTATAGCCGAAGGTATCAAACCAAATATGGAAGAGAAGGTGTGAGCAAAACCAACACCATCGGCTTTGAAAAAATGTGCAATTCCAGCAGTGCTGGACGCATTAAATATACGTCCCACAAGTTCACCAAAGTGACTCGGAAAGTTAGTATTCAAAAGGGACTGTATTTCCGCTGATGACCTTGCCACCTGTAGTGCGTAGGTCTCGCTAGCAGATGTAAGGGTCACATGCTTTTGAAACAATAAAGCCTTCAGTCGACTCAACTTGTCGAAATTAACCTTGGAAGTAGCAATATGAGGCCAGATGTCCGCTACCTCCCTAATTTGAGCGGGGGGAAACAACACATTCCCACAGCACGTAACGGCCTTGGTGACAACGACAACGTAAACTATTCCGGCTCGCATGCCACAGCAGCGTTCGCTGTTAAGAACAATGTAACTGCCGTTAGAAAGCACCTGGAAAGTGTTTTTAATAACCGGGACTGGAACTCCCTTCAGATAACAAGCTAAGTTAGCAATCGAAGCGTTACACGCTCCGTGCAATGACAGCTGTTTACAAACCATGGGATGGCTGACAGAAGTTTCGCATTCACTACCGCTAAGAAAAACCTCCTTCAAACCATTAATACATCTGTATAGAAAGGGAAGCTCCCACACCTCGTGTATGTAACTGTCTCCCAACCGTTCATATCTACCCACCGGAATGTGCTTCAAACAAGAAGTAAATTGCAGAGTGGAGATAGGCAGATTAATTACCCCATGAATCAACCACTCAGCTGACGGAATCTCAGCAACCGTGAAAGGCAGTTTTTCCAATTTTTCAATATTCAACATGACATACGTCGCTTCCTTTTTAGCCATCAGCTGTTGTTGACGAGTTAAATTAAAGGAGACAAAGATCTCTCTGGCACGAATGTGCTGCCACGGAACGCGACCTGCCTTCAAGGTCTGAAGAGTCCAACCCAGCTGCATGATGGACTGCGTCTGACTCTGCCCATGATATAAAGAAGACATATCTGATTTAATAATGCCTATAGCAGAGGAAACGATGCTGTCAATTGTGTAAACACGGTCAGAAAGGGTATGCATGCCATTATCTACAACAGACAAAGCCTGCATCAGGTTTTCCTGATCAATTTGCCTCAACCGGGTCGCTGCCTCCTGCTGTGAAAGCTTCCAAATCTCATTATATACTTCGTATAAAAATCGTTTCTTCTATGTACCTTAGGTCCTGACAAAAAATCTTGTAAGTCAGTATCATTAGACAGTAACGTGAGATGTGATTTAACTGCATTCAGCGTGGACGACTTCAACCATTGCTGACAAAGCTTTCCCACGCTGTATGTAGTTATGATATCAGCATGTTCTGGTGAAATGTAACGAGGGTCTGCCCTACTAGTCCTGAACCCCCCTGAAGAGGTGACAAAACGTTGATGACACTTATTAGTGTCTACAGGCCATAATAACCACCCGCCCGGATGTACCAATGAAGTGTTAAGCGTACCATTCTGGACCCAGTGTGTAAACTCACTAAACGTAGCATTAACATATCGCTGCCAATTGTTAAATTTGGAAGGGACAGGTATACTAGGCAAATTTAACTCTCTAATCGTTGCCAAGCCCAAACAGCTAGTCTTTTGTACCGTGTCATTGAGGAAAATCATCTGCACAGGGATAATACATGCTCTAAATAATGTGTCCCTGCCCTGCATTTGCCAATTTTTCGTTCCCCAGACACTTTTCAAATCAACAGTCTTAAACCAATATTCATACCCCTCAACCGAAAGTTTAGACACAAACAAATTTGAATATAGTAATTTAGTATTGGTCAATAACATTTGCTTATTAGCATACGGAGTAACTTTAAAATAGTAAGACTTAGCATTTTGTTGATTATTCCCAGAAAAGTATGCAAATTTATCATACTACGTTTTTGAACTCCCCTGTGGAGGAGTTGGGTAATGTTCCCATTGCACATAATCAAATATGGACTTAGGTCTACTTGCTTTATGAATAAAGTGGTGTCCATAATAGTTGTAGCAAAACATGTCACCATGATTATCTCTAAATAGGTAAGCATCTTCATCGTCATAGACAGTATAATATTGCAAGTCTGTTAGCATAGAATCTACTGTCTTCACATCCCAATCATCAGAAACAATGCCTGGTATAACAATATCATTCATTGATAACTTGAGGACATACGGTATTTGAATCAATTCAGTGGGACCATATATATCAAACATTACTTTATCCCACACAATCCCATCTGGAATCGGTATTGCAGAAATGTTTACATTGGACAAGTATCTTCGAACCATATGAGACGAAAAATGTGGTTTTAACACAGTCTCCACGTGCTCAACGTCAGATCGTTCAGGAAGAAAATGACCATGTATTACTAGAAAAAAAGTAACCACAAATCCCAACCACAAAAAAAGAGTCATAACAGCCATAAAAAGCCACAAATAGTTCCAAGGAAAAACAAAATATGTGCGTTTAAGCCGACACAGCAGCTTACGTGGACCTCGGACTGAAGACATCGAGGACAAGGAGCCGGACACTGCATCATCAGTGTCGTTGAAGCAGCCAGAGGCAGTTCTTGCAAAAGGTGTGACTGTGAACAAAGAAGCAGATGGAGGCTCTTGCCTTGGCACACTATAAACCACATGTTCAGAAACATCAGTAGAACGTACAGCAACTTGATCAAAAGATTCCAAATTAATCGTTGTCTGTGGAACAATCGCAAGATCATCTTCCACCCTCCCCAAGCTCGGAGAGGAAACAGCGTCGGTGTAAACCACCTGCAGCGGGACTTCTTCCCCAGTAGTGAGAGGGATTCCGGAACTACTGGGTGTCCCTCTTGGTCTGCTGTGCAGAATCGGCCACATGTTGTAACTTGACATTATCAATGGAAACAAAGCGATTTCCTTTGGCCCCTTGCAGCGGCGGTAAAGTCACAGTTCTCGTGCCGCTAACCCCTAACGCAGGGACAGGTGCTCGATAAGAAGGACCAAATTCTTTCTTTACTGCAACCTTTTCACGCACTAGATCCCCAATCCTGAGTATCCAACCAGTAGGAGTCACTGGCTCATCCTTAATTCCTGAGGAGGCAGCACTTGCAGATGAGTTATCTTCACGGAATTGTTGTAAATCCTGCAAAACAGTGACACGATCATTTATGTCAAAGGGGTATCTGCCGCCTCCACACAGGACCATCTAGATCAGGAACATACATTTGTGTTCCAAACAGGCATTCATATGAAGTACGACCCCCCAGTGACCTTCTAGGCAAGTTATTAAGTGCTCTCTGTACTCCATACAGGTGGGCTAGCCAACTACGACCCGTGCCTATAACTCTGGCCGTTAAGGATTGCTTTAAATCACGATTTAAACGCTCCACGACAGAATTTCCCTTGGGATGAAATGGAGACGAGAATTGGAGTTGGACCCCCAACGAAGCCATGGTGTCCCTGAATGCCTTAGAGGCAAAAGCAGGGCCCTGGTCCAAATGACAAGCCGCAACTGCAAATGTATCGACAAAGATGCGCAAATCTTTAATAACAGTCCGAGCGTCAGCCGAGCGCTGTGGCCAGACCCACACAAATCTGGAGCACGAATCTACAGCTACCAATATATATTTGTATGCACTATCTGGTGTCAGCGGACCACAATGATCCAAGTACACACACTATAAAGGTTTGTTTGAAATTAGAAGGGGCGTCTGCTGCGGGCGTCTAGCCGATGAACCTTTAATTTGTTGACAAACATCAAAACAAAGGACATATTGCTTTGTCTCTTTATAGAGACCAGGCCACCAGTAACGAGCCTGTAAAAGCGAAATAGTGGCAGCCACACCAGCATGTGCAGATGCCGCCCCCTCATGTGCTGCAAAAATTAATCGAGGTCTCTCAATTTTATTTGGTAAATCACGTACACCAATGCCTGGAATATTAACAACAGCATTGAACGCACTACTCAAGCAGTAACGATACTTAGAAGGAAATCCTTTAGGAAATGGCGTGCCATCAGCCGTAGCTTTTATGGCAGCCGAAATCTCTGTGTCTGGTTTGGAACTCGAACGAGTCACTGCGGCCACAGTGGCAACAGCCACTGCCGACTTCGCGGCTTCATCAGCCAAAGTATTCCCAGCAACGTGTATCCCAACGCGCTGGTGTCCAAGTGTATGCACAACATGGACCTTAGTAAGCGTCTCTTTCAGATCCGCAACCTTACCCCACAACAATTTGTGTTTAATGATGTTGCCCTTAGAATCTCTGAACCCATTCAACTTCCAATAGTGTAGATATTCATTGAAAGACTGAACACAGTAGTAGGGGTCACAGACCAGCAAGGTTAAAATCGCCGGATCCGCGTGCTCCAACGCTAACAATAGAGCTTTGAGCTCAGCCAGCTGTGCCGTGCAATCTCCCAAGGTTTTAGTATAAGTATGTCGGGGGCAGAACACTTCCCCCTCCATAGTGCCGCTCACCACCGCACATGCAGCAGAATACTGTTGTTTAGTCCCAACCGCTGGTTGCGCAGAGCCATCGGTATACATGACCACCTTATATTGGTCAATAGGCAATGTGCCAGCAGGAACTGGGTACTCCATTTCATATTGAAGAAATTCTTGAGTCTGCAGTTTAGGGTCAAATATGTAATCTACATCAGTGGCTGTCAAAGACGTAGCCCATTGTATCCATCGCGGGTGTAAAGCTTTCGAATTAGGGACACTCGCTTTTGTAACAGCCTCTAAGGCCGGAATTGGGGAAACGACAATAATGCGTTGGCCCTGGGCAAGAGGTCTTTCTTTAATCACAGCCATCTGTACGGCAGTGAGTATTTTCTCAGTTTGTGCAAATCGTTGTTCTGCAGCAGAATACAAGTGGGACTTGTATGCAATCGGGACTGTCTCACCCTCATTAAAGGTGACATATGTAAACCCAACAGCCCCAGGTATCACCCTGATGACTAAATGTGTCTTATTGTCCCGTGTGTGTAAGTGTTTAACTGCTAAGAGATCAGTCTGCAAATCTCGTAGGATATGTGTATGCTCAATCATCCAAAATCTACTCGAAAAATTCGGACGAATCAACTCGTATAAGGGTTTTATACGTGTAGCATATTCAGGAATGTAAGTTCTGCCAAAATTCAGAAACCCCAACAATGACTGGAGCTTCCGAACCGTATTAGGAGGCTGCAATTGAGCACATTTCTCCCAAAAATGTGGCGCCAAGCTCCTGCCCTCTCTCGACAACTCATATTCCAGGAAAATGACGCTGAGGAAGGCAATCTTCGATTTCTTAAAATTAAACTTATTTCAGCCAATTTCAGCAAACCCCACAACAATGCACGATACACGCCTTAGGTGTTGCAGAATCTCATTGTCTGTCAGATATACGTCATCAACATATGATAACGCTTCAGGGTCCAACTCGTGCAGAATTTCAGTTACACAAGCCGAAAACAGTCCTGGGCTATTCTTATATCCCTGAGGCAAACGACAAAACTTTTTCTGAGAGCCAAACGCACTGAAACTGGTATAGTCCCGACTTTCGGGCGCTATATTTTGGCAGAAAAATCCATTCGAGATATCTAACGTTGTTTTGTATTTTCTACGCACTATATTATTCATATGCGCTGCGCTATGTGAATTCTGTATTTCATATGTGCGTGTATGACCATTTAAATGTCTGTAATCCACCACTATCCTATATGAATGGTCTGGTTTAGCAACCGGAAATAAGGGATTATTCATCGGCGAGACACAGGGCTCTGCACTCCCTGGTACTCCAATTGTGTAAGAATATTCCTAATTGATGCCCTTGCTTCAAATTTGATAGGATACTGCGGCGGAGGTTCGCCCTTTATTGGAATTACATGATAAGGTGATTGTCTATCCCACCCCACATTATTTCTATATAGAGCGGGGGCCTGAGCAAGAGCCCATAATTTACTATAGGACTCCGCTAGTTCTCTCGGAACAAGTGGTGAGAAGGAAGGTGCAATAACCTCTTCCCCCACTGGACAGTCCCGAACAAAGTGAGGCGGCCAATCTTGTTCGGCCAGCAGAACATCATATGATTTTACCACATGGTCCCAAAAGATGGCGTGTACAATGCGGTCAATGTCCCCTTCTAATTGCAGAGTCACTTGATATACTCTATCAGGATCAGAGACTCGCATATCCGCCGTTTCGACTTGTATGAAGTCATCAGTTGCTTTCACCTCCAGATGCTCTAGAAGACTCTGGCGAACTATTGTGATATCTTTCAGGCGTCTTCAAATTATCCCTATTCCTGAGATTATACCTATTCTGCGGGGTCTCCGGTTGCCGAGACTGTCCCCCATCTTTCTTAGGTGTTTGCTGTTTCTTTTCCCAGCGCTTTTTAGTACCCTCAGGTTGCTGTTGTTTAGCATTATCTTTATTATTTTCCCCTGTAATTGGGGTTTTTGCGGTCTAGCCCCTAGGCTATCGCGACCAATACTGGAATATGTCTCAGCTATTATTCTCGGAAGTTCCCGCTCCTGATTAATCTGCGGAACATCCCGAAGACGCATTCGCACTGCTAGTGCTACTGCCTCTCCCTTGAGATTACTCAAAATAATAGAAGAAACTGCGGCATAATTGCCCATTAACTGCATGGCCAAATCTAAGGCAGGGGCAGCCCCATATTCATCTTGAATTTGTTTAAGCACTTCCGGTAAATTAGCTAATGTCGGTGTACTGTGTACCGTAGTGTAGAGCGCGGCAAACACAGTGCCCCAGGAATTACAAAGGTCCACCGGAGGAACCATCCCATACGGCAAACACATCGTCAATATTCTATGTTTATCCTGAGGTCCCGTATGGGGAAATACTGCTTCCAGCGTATAATTTTTTTGCGCCAGCCAAAATGGAGTTTCCTCACGTTTAGCCGGTACCTTACCCATAACTGAGTGTACAGTGGCCGGATTGATACCCGGAACCACCGCCTGTGGGTGCGCGGAGCAGCACGCGCTGCATTAGTATTTAATGCCTGCTTTACAAACTGAACCAGTCTTCTGTATGTAGTTGCCAAGTCTATAAATAAACGACGAACGTCAGCCACTGCCAAGTTAGCAACCGCAGGATATGGTGTATAAGTAGCCAATAAAGGCCAGGTCGGACCATCATTACTCAGTGGACCTAACCTTACCTGTGCTACTGTGTGTGGGAGGGTGCCATCAAGCCAATTATGGTGTTCTTGATAAGATAAAGGTATCTCTAAGTATGCATATGCCCTGTACTGTCCAGGGACATTCGCAACAGTGTATTCGTGAAAAGTGTTTGTACCCCCATCAACTGCTGGAAATACGACCCAAGAATAAAAAAGTTCTGTTCTATAGGCTGCATGGGCGTCCACCACAAAAGTGACCGGACCCCCCTGGACCGTCAGGCCATGTGCCACCAGATGTCCTGTGAGCGGTTGTCGCATATTGATTGCTATATTCACTACATTAGGATTCGCCATTTGTAAAAAAACAGCACTAGGTCAGAGAAGCCACACCAATATCGGGTTTTCCTTTTAAAGTTCAAGCTTGAACAACCAACCACTAAGTAATAGGATGTACCTATCTCGTGGTGGCGGAAACCCTCAGCCCCACGGACGTCTCCGCTTACGGAACCGAGGAGTAAAAATATATATGAGATCGAGAGAGTCAACCGGACCTAAATATTAGAGCCAGACCAATCGTTGGCGGCGCCATGTCGCGTGGGCTCTCATTATCCTAAATGAGACTACTGGATTTCTAGGCAGCAGGATCGATCACGGTGTGGGGGACTGAGTCGGACCCACGTGTAAGGAACTCTGTCACCCTAAATCCGGTTTTTGCTCCGGCTAACTAGCAGTGCCTCATTTCTCCCAAGGGGAAGAGATGATTGGGCAGCCGAGCGCATCACATCTTTGGGACTTCTCAGGGAAGTCGTGGTCACTCAGATCCAAACCAACTCTCTCATTTACAGTATGATCTCATATACAAATGACAAAGGCAGTATAAGTTTTATATAATGTTTTAATAAAACAACTGCATTTTAGATAATAAGGCGTGAGCCGCAATAACCAGAACCATACAACACAGTAGGATTGAAATAGTCACCAGGAGAGTAAAACATAAGAACAAAGCTATCATGGTGTCTAATAGTTTCTACTCTCCCTCTGCTTGGTCTATTTCGAGCACAGCATGTTAAGCTTCTAACTTGCCTTTCTGAATCCCTGGGGAGACATCAGCCCTCATACCTGAGCAAAGGCCTGTGACCTTGGTTCAGCATCTGCAACGAGGCAGTCAGCGTCTAGTTGTGGTTCCCTGGTCGGAATCTCCCTCTTGCGTGTATTGGGACAAGGAAGTGATTTTATAACTAACATGTCAGCGTGATCACAAAATGTCCCTACGCAGTAATGCCAAAGACTAAACTCCTACCACGTCTATCGGCAATGTACCAGACTGTATCCTTGACTGAAGCACAGAGTGAACAGGATTGTGTTATGGAGAACTCCAGTGCTGAAGTAGGCTAAACAGTGTGATATGAATAAAAAACAAGACCGTAGAACTGGATATTTGAAGAATAACAGTGCAAAGCCTAATAAAAAGCATTTAGAGCAAAGGGCACAGAGGCTCTAAGCTGCAAGCAAATGAATAAAATACATTCAGGGCAAAGTGCACAAAGGCCTAAAGCCTGAAGCTAATGCGCAAAGGATACGTAAAACTAACCACACTACAGCACGACCTTGGTGATGGCACGCCATAATCCCTTCTTTTGATGTGCGCTGACCTGCAAAGGCGATACAGATGGGAGGGCACCATTACACATACAATCCAACCTGCCACAGATATGGCCCACCAATCCTGTTTCCTTCACCATTGGCACACATATCGCCCGGGGCACACCAGGTACACCACCTCATGACATCCCCGCCCCCATGACAGGATAATTGACACACATCTCCATGCATCCTTCCCACATGATTCGTGCCCAAGATGTACTCACCTGTTGGTCTGGAGGCCCATACAGCAGTCCGTACTTTGGTAGGACCCCATCCACCAATCGCTCCAACTCCTCCGAAGTGAAGGCAGGGGCCCTTTCCCTGGTCACACGGGCCATAATAGGTTCCAGACACAGGTAACAGCAGCACACGCAGTGTAGGTGTGCTCCTGTTGAAGGTCAGGAAACAAGTGAGGAATCAGATAGGAAATGGCGGTCACATATGCGGCGGTGTACACCGTCACCGCCGGCGCAGATCCTCATTGGCCACTGTACTCCATAGAGCCCCATATTATCCAATGAGGAATTTCACGGCGGTGCAAGACCACCTTCCGCTACGACGCCCAACATCGGTGGAGTTACCTCACTTCCACCCGTCCCTACATACAGGACAGGCGGTCGCCATTTCATGGTGATGGACAACGATCAGATTAACCTTCACTGCATCACTGCCTAGATTTGCACATACCTTGCCATTCCCACTGTCCCATCACATAAATGCAACATATACACTGAGGTGGTGGTTCCATTGTTCAAACTGTTACAGTCTACTCACTCTTGTGTCCCTTAGATACCTACCGCTGCAGATGAATGGGAAGAGAAGATGAACCCCTGTGTACAGACCCCTTGTGGACTTGGCTACACTGGAGGACAGGCACATTATACTGACTTATTGATTGGACAGTTGCTGGGCTGGAGAGAGCCTGCACAGGCTCCCAGTCTGCCTAGGAGCACCCAGCCACGGCGCTCCCAGCCAATCCTGACACTGCTTTGAGCAGTGTCAGGACTGGCTGCAGGGCAGGCTGGGAGCCTGTGTCTGCAGCATCTGGACGAAGGAGAGGAGCTGCGCGGGAGCAGAGGTACGTTTTTTTAAACTTCAATTTTGTTATTAATATTAATTATCCCCGTATCCCCTCCTCCATGCACCACCCCGCCCCCAAGAATCCCCGCAAGCTGCGACTGCAGAAGATGAAGTGGCACCAGAGCCCATTGAGCTCCATTTATAGCTGTCTTTTACAACCCACCCAAGGGCAAGGGGACCCATTATTCTTCCTTTCGTTAGGGCCCATGGTGCTCTCGCTATGCCACTGTCTGAACTACATGCCCAAATACATGAGGTTGCAGGAAGGCTGAACATTTCTTAAGTGAATGGAGTGTAGATTTTGATATTCTTGGCCTCTCAACTGTGACTGCACACTAGTGTTGGCACCACCTTTCTCATCAGCTCTGCACACACAACACTGATCCCTCAGGGGTCCATCATATCCCCTCTATTATCCAACATATACCTGACCCCCTTACCAAACCTGTTTTAATCATTCAACCTCACTTGATACAACTATACAAATGACACCTAATCATTTAAAAACATTGATAGCCTGGAAGACCTCTACAATTTACAATGTGATGACTACCTTTAGGTCATAAACACATGGATGATGAAAAACCATCTAAATCTCAATACCACAAAGACCGAGATTAGGACCTACGTAAAATGGCAAAAATACCAGCCTACTGCCACATGACCGAAGGAAAAGTAGGCCACTCCAACAATATGAAGACAAGTGAGAAACCTACCAGTAACCATGGATTCAGACCCATACTTAATACCGCATCTTAACATCATCACATACAGAGCCTTCAACACAATGCAAACAGTATGTTCCATCGTTCCATACCTTGAATGCCAAAAGAAACTTCAAGTTATCTTCAAACTTGTAATCTCCAAACTTGACTATGCTAACAGTCTATACTTTGGTACACCCGCATTCATCAAATGCAAAATACAACTCATTGAAAAAACTGCTGTTGCAAAACCTCTTCAAGACTTCTTCTCTGCCCTCACCAAAGAGAATATGACTCCAGTCTTGCAGTCAGTCTACTCACTACCTATTTAGGTAGAAGGACAATGTTCAAGGTACTTTGTACACAGAACCTCCCTACGAAAAGGACTGCTACACCTATAAGTTAAACTCTTGCACCACTTAGCATCATGTATCCTTATCATAAGAAATCCACAGGAGACACTGCTTTCTCAGTACATGCCGTCAAGCTCCAAAATTCACTATCAGATAGTTGTATCCTCAAGCTCAATCTTCAGTTTATAATCCACAGATTGGAAATAACCCAACCAGCAAACTACTTTCAATAGGCAGGTAAGTTAAGGAGGGCTGACCTACGGTTTGCCAGTGTATAATATAGGTATATATTTTCATGTATTACATTTCCGGTGCACATTAATATAAAACTAGAACACTCAGCATTCGGTAGACAACTTTAAAGAACCCTCCTACATTCTCATAAGACATATCAGCTACACGGGTTGTCCATCACTAGTACTGTGCAGCCAATCAACCAACTATCACCAAATGAACATGCATGGAAGAATTGAAGAATACTGGCCAATCAGAGGTCTTTTATTTAGTACACCATTGCAGGTCCCAAATATCTATAAAACCATGGCCGCCTCTTTATTTCTCACAGTGACACTTAAATATGGGATGAGAGTAACAATGCCCATCCCAGCAGATCTCTCCAGTTCTCTCTCCCTCCAACTATGCCAGCTCAGACCCATAGCTAGACACAAAACTTTAGATTGGACAACCCAGTGCAGTAACCGGCTAAGCAGAATATAATAATAAGAAATATCATAAAGGGGCCTGCAGAGCTGTTATTAAGTTGCCAACATTCTTAAAGTCTCGCATTTGTGAAATCACCTGGTGTTGAGAATGACATTTTTATTTTTACTTTTGTTTTTTATATGCAGTGGAGTGATGATATTTGTGTAGTGCTGTTGCCATTCATATGACCTAGTGGCACTGGAGAACCAGAAAATGGGAAACGGGTAATGAGGGAGAGGAGATAAGAGTAATATGCTGGCTGAGAAAAAAAATAAGTAACAACATCCTGGTAAAAGCAAACACTCATACAGAATGCAACATTAAGTAAAGCATGTGAAATGTAAGCAGGACAACATGGTTATGTGAACATTTTTACACTTCTAAAAGTCTGGCTGAAAAAACCTGTAACATTTACAGATCTAATGTGCACGAAGCAGGGAAAGGGTGCAGTACCACAGGCTGTTACTAGGCGCCCCTTGGGACCTCTTTTGGCCACATAAGATACTGCACTCTGCAATCTTGAATTCAACACATCCCCAATGACTCTCAGGCACGGTGCTGAAAAATGAAGTGAGAAAAGTTTTGTGCTCTGCATTCTGGATTTGAGGGAGGGGAGACAAGAGTAATATGGTGTTTGAAAAAAACTTAAGTACGGGGTCTGGCTAAATCAAAATTCACATAGCCCTATAAAGCGCTCTCCCGATGGAGGTCACGCTATATGAAACTTCACGTCCTCAGGAAGAGGAAGAAACAACATAAGGCTACACAACGCAAAGTGGTGAGGCAAAATAAAAAAGTAGTGCGCCACACTAAAGTATCTGGCCGGTCGTGCAATAATCCATGTAACAGGGTCAGTCTGCAAGGCGGTAACAAAGCAGACTCAAGGCGGGACAAAAGTGAAGCATATAATTAAAGGGATTTTAAAAAACAGGCCATGGAACGAATTAAGGTGATGGGTATGAGTTGGGCGTGTTGCAAGCCCACAGATGTAGATTACAACATGTTGAGAGATAGCGTTTGCGTGCTGTCTAGGCTCAACCTAAAAAGGAAATGTTTTCCTTCCCCACTCCTTTAGGGTTGATGTAGGCACCTTTTCTCATCTTGGTGAGTGTCATGAGACCTTGAGGGATACTCTTTTGGTAGTAATGCATTCCTGGCCCAGCACATCACCATATTTTTGTTTGTAGGTGTGGACATTAATTTGTAAAGTGGGCGGCCAACCTTGCAGACCAGAGACCTTTAGGCAGGCAGCTTGGTTCTCACGAAGTTAAGTTTCAGGTTAAGTGGTGGGGAAGGGGGGGAATGAGGTGGGACATTTTGCTGCTGCGTTTGACTGAACTGTTTAAAGGTTAGGGATGTCCTGATGTTCTCTTGATTCATTAGGGCAAGAACAATTGTAGTTAAAGGGATTGGGTCTAGTAAAGCACACAAAAAATAATTGAGGGGGCTTAAGAAGTTGTGAAACAGTACAACATTGGTTTGGATACCCTTGATGGTATAGAGAAGGAAAAAGGACCAGGGACTCAGAAGCCATTGACAGGACGTTTAGAAACCTCAATAGAGAAATATCAAACTTTTGTCTTGCAGAGGGCATGTTCAAGTTGAAACATACAGACATCAGTTTGAAAGATTATCACTTGTTTCGGAATGATGGGGTCCATCTATCCTTTATGGGATAGAGTTGTACTTAATTCAAATAAGTTTGTTACTGGCAGGGTTGTTGGGAGAGAAGCCTTAGCGTGGATAAGTTTAGGTTTTTGGAGGGGGTAGAAAAAAATACCAATGAGCTTGTTTTTTTGAGCAGCAGGTATGGGGATGGTTTCCAGACCACAATATGCTCCTAGGCAGGCAGATCAGCTTAGGGGGATAGGGTAGAATTATGAGTTCATGTATGTAGCAAAGGGAGTTTTTGGAGCGAGAGTGGAAATTTTGGAAGGAAAGCCAAGGTGAATTTTGGGGGATTTGCTTGAATTTTTTTAAAACCTGTTTTTATTAGTTTATGAATAATAGAAACCATATACATGCAGTGCACGTCATCAGCCTCACTTACAATATTTTGTCATTAGCAGGTATTGTACAGAGGCCAACCCACGTATGTCAAACATCATATAACAGCATCCTGTACCTTGAGAGACGTAGCTACAGAGTCCGGAGCATTTCCTAGTCATTAACCCTGTCCAAATTGTCAACCCTCATAACATTTACGGCGCTCCTGGAGCCTGCATTTTACATCCAGTTAATCCAACAATGGGGATCAAGACATGTCCTGCCCAACCATTATTCCTGCCCTTCAGAGCTCTCCCATGAATTCAAAATGCCCTCTTCAGGGAACCTTCCCAGTAAATAAGCCCAAAGCTGGACAACTGGGGCCGCACCCCTATTGGGTCGTGATATTCTCATGTGGGATTTGTAGGAGGCTGGACTGGCTTGTAGTGAGTACCAAGGGGTACTTACACCTTGCACCAGGCCCAGTTATCCCTTATTAGTGTATAGGGTGTCTAGCAGCTTAGGCTGATAGATAATGGTAGCTTAGCAGAGCAGCTTAGGCTGAACTAGGAGACGAGTGAAGCTCCTACAGTACCACTAGTGTCATATGCACAATATCATAAGAAAACACAATACACAGATATACTAAAAATAATGGTACTTTATTTTTATGACAATATGCCAAAAGTATCTCAGTGAGTACCCTCAGTATGAGGATAGCAAATATACACAAGATATATGTACACAATACCAAAAATATGCAGTATAGTATTAGAAAACAGTGCAAACAATGTATAGTTACAATAGGATGCAATGGGGACACATAGGGATAGGGGCAACACAAACCATATACTCCAAAAGTGGAATGCGAACCACGAATGGACCCCAAACCTATGTGACCTTGTAGAGGGTTGCTGGGACTGTAAGAAAACAGTGAGGGTTAGAAAAATAGCCCACCCCAAGACCCTGAAAAGTGAGTGCAAAGTGCACTAAAGTTCCCCAAAGGACATAGAAGTCGTGATAGGGGAATTCTGCAGGAAAGACACAAATCAGCAATGCAACAACGATGGATTTCCAAACGAGGGTACCTGTGGAACAAGGGGACCAAGTCCAAAAGTCACAAGCAAGTCGGAGATGGGCAGATGCCCAGGAAATGCCAGCTGTGGGTGCAAAGAAGCTGCTACTTGACAGTAGAAGCTGAAGATTCTGCAGGAACGACAAGGGCTAGGAACTTCCCCTTTGGAGGACGGATCTCTCACGCCGTGGAGAGTTGTGCAGAAGTGTTTTCCTGAAGAAAAACCGCCAACAAGCCTTGCTAGCTGCAAATTGTGCAGTTAGGGTTTTTGGATGCTGCTGTGGCCCAGGAGGGACCAGGATATCACCAATTGCGTCTGGGGACAGAGGGGGTGTCGTGCAAGACAAGGAGCCCTCTCAGAAGCAAGCAGCACCCGCAGAAGTGCTGGAACAGGCACTACAAAGTGGAGTGAAACGGTGCTCACCCGAAGTTGCACAAAGGAGTCCCACGCCGCCGGAGGACAACTTAGGAGGTCGTGCAATGCAGGTTAGAGTGCTGTGGACCCAGGCTGGACTGTGCACAAAGGATTTCTGCCGGAAGTGCACAGAGGCCGGAGTAGCTGCAAAAGTCGCAGTTCCCAGCAATGCAGTCTGGCGTGGGGAGGCAAGGACTTACCTCCACCAAACTTGGACTGAAGAGTCACTGGACTGTGGGAGTCACTTGGACAGAGTTGCTGGGTTCAAGGGACCTCGCTCGTTGTGCTGAGAGGAGACCCAGGGTACCGGTGATGCAGTTCTTTGGTGCCTGCGGTTGCAGGGGGACGATTCCGTCGACCCACGGGAGATTTCTTCAGAGCTTCTAGTGCAGAGAGGAGGCAGACTACCCCCACAGCATGCACCACCAGGAAAACAGTCGAGAAGGTGGCAGGATCAGCGTTACAGAGTTGCAGTAGTCGTCTTCGCTACTTTGTTGCAGTTTTGCAGGCTTCCAGCGCGGTCAGCAGTCGATTCCTTGGCAGAAGGTGAAGAGAGAGATGCAGAGGAACTCGGATGAGCTCTTGCATTCGTTATCTAAGGAAATCCCCCAAGCAGAGACCCTAAATAGCCAGAAAAGAGGGTTTGGCTACTTAGGAGAGAAGATAGGCTAGCAACACCTGAAGGAGCCTATCAGAAGGAGTCTCTGACGTCACCTGCTGGCCCTGGCCACTCAGAGCAGTCCAGTGTGCCAGCAGCACCTCTGTTTCCTAGATGGCAGAGGTCTGGAGCACACTGGAGGAGCTCCGGGCACCTCCCAGGGGAGGTGCAGGTCAGGGGAGTAGTCACTCCCCTTTCCTTTGTCCAGTTTCGTGCCAGAGCAGGGCTGAGGGGTCCCTGAACCGGTGTAGACTGGCTTATGCAGAAATGGGCACCATGTGTGCCCATGAAAGCATTTCCAGAGGCTGGGGGAGGCTACTCCTTCCCTGCCTTCACACCATTTTCCAAAGGGAGAGGGTGTAACACCCTCTCTCTGAGGAAGTCCTTTGTTCTGCCATCCTGGGCCAAGCCTGGCTGGACCCCAGGAGGGCAGAAACCTGTCTGAGGGGTTGGCAGCAGCAGCAGCTGCAGTGAAACCCCGGGAAAGGCAGTTTGGCAGTACCAGGGTCTGTGCTAGAGACCCGTGGGATCATGGGATTGTGCCAACTATGCCAGGATGGCATAGAGGGGGCAATTCCATGATCTTAGACATGTTACATGGCCATATTCGGAGTTACCATTGTGCAGCTACACATAGGTAGTGACCTATATGTAGTGCACGCGTGTAATGGTGTCCCCGCACTCACAAAGTCCGGGGAATTGGCCCTGAACAATGTGGGGGCACCTTGGCTAGTGCCAGGGTGCCCACACACTAAGTAACTTAGCACCCAACCTTTACCAGGTAAAGGTTAGACATATAGGTGACTTATAAGTTACTTAAGTGCAGTGTAAAATGGCTGTGAAATAATGTGGATGTTATTTCACTCAGGCTGCAGTGGCAGGCCTGTGTAAGAATTGTCAGAGCTCCATATGGCTGGCAAAAGAAATGCTGCAGCCCATAGGGATCTCCTGGAACCCCAATACCCTGGGTACCTCAGTACCATATACTAGGGAATAATAAGGGTGTTCCAGTATGCCAATTTAAATTGGTAAAATTGGTCACTAGCCTGTTAGTGACAATTTGAAAGAAATGAGAGAGCATAACCACTGAGGTTCTGGATAGCAGAGCCTCAGTGAGACAGTTAGTCATAACACAGGTAACACATTCAGGCACACTTATGAGCACTGGGGCCCTGGCTGGCAGGGTCCCAGTGACACATACAACTAAAACAACATATATACAGTGAAAAATGGGGGTAACATGCCAGGCAAGATGGTACTTTCCTACAGAATTCCTCAGCTGCTCCCCATAACAAATTGTCTCTGTGCCATTGTGTAAACAGTGGTGTCCTTGTGGTCATCCAACCTATGGCCACTCTCCTTTTTGCCAGTAATAAAGCAAGTTGGGTTATTCTACAGTGAAACTTACGCCCTTTGGGGCACTCCATCACACCCAGAAGACAGATAAGTGGTGCCAGAGGAACATGCATTTCTCTGGCTAACTCAACACGTTCCACAACTTGTCCCTATTAGGCCTGAACTGGGACACAGGTCCACGCCAACTTAGCGTCGACCGCACCACTTCATGGGCAGGTGGCCCACCTAGCGGGATCTATTTTATTTAGTTGTTGTGGGGTGACATATGTACGATGGAGATAGTGAAAATGCTGAAGTTTGAACCTGTTATTACAGGATACTTCACAAACCAAACCCAATGCTTTCTCCCATTCTGTATCTGAGATAGGTACACCCAGGTCCCTCTTTCACATGCACTGTGTGGGGCACCGGCATGGTGCCACATCAGATCTAAGGGCTTTGTAAAAGAGAGTTATTAGGTGTCTCCCTTCTCCCCAATCAAGGAGCCCCTCCAGGACCGCAGAGGTTCTGGGAGCCATGCGGAATCCCACCCAAATCTCTCTTGCAACACTCTCCCACTTTGCATAATGTAGAAAATGGTGAGGACCTATCCCAAAGGTGTCTTGTGCTTCCTGGAAGGTAATAAATGTGTCCCTTGGGTATAAGACCCCCGCCTTCATACATCCTCCCTCTCGCCACTGCGCTATGGACATAATAGAGTCAACATGCTGAAAAAGCTTCAAATCCCATATTCAGTGTCCTGCTAAAGGGAGCTGTTCGTATGATCCTATGTACCACCTTCCTCCAGATACTGGCCATGTGTGTGACCAAGTATGGTACCGGAATCTCCGACCTACCTTCCTGAATCAGCAACTGGGGTACTGTGTTTCCACCTAACCCGCAGCAAGTGCTTTTCCCAGTTGTCCGATGGGGCAAAGCATCTAGCAGAATGCTGCAAGTGGGCTGCATAACAGTAGAAGTGTATATCTGGGACAGCCAGACCCCTCTCTTCCATGTCCCTTTGCAAGATTGTTACTGCTACGCGGCTACGTCTGCCCACCCAAATCAGAGAGATTAATATACTATTAAATTTGCGGAAGAACCAGCCCTTCAGGGGAAACAGAGAGTTCTGAACCAAATATAGGCAACAGGGGAGAAAAATCATCTTAGCCACTGCCACCCTGCCCATCACCGATAGCGGAAGACTATTCCAGAATTCAACTGAGCTTTGTAGCCCCCGTAACACCCTGTCTACATTTTGTTTCCTGTGTCGCTCCTCAGTGTGTGTTACCCTAATCCCCAGATACTGAAAGTTTACTAATTCCCATCGAAGTCGCATGCTTGCTAGTTGCGTTCTTGATTTCCCCACCAGGTCTCCGAAGGGAAATAGCAGCAACTTGTGCTTATTAATTCAAAGGCTTGAGGCCTTGCCAAAGTCAAAGTCTTCCAGAGACTGCGTCAGGATATGCACCAACACCTCTGGTGTATGTAGATAGATCAGTGCGTCATCTGCATATAGCAGACCAATATGGGTTGAGTCCCCTATTTTAATTCCCCATAGTGGCAGTTCCTTCCTTAGTAGGAATGCAAGTGGCTCAATTGCTAAGGCAAACAACAGGGGAGACAGAAGACACCCCTTTCTACTGCTGGGTCCCACCAGCCAGGCATCTGAGGTCTCTCCCCCACCCTGATACGCACTGAAGGGTCCGTGTATAAGAGGTGTATCCATGAGCAGAAAACAGGATCAAACCCCTTACCCTGCAGCACCGCCATCAGGAATACCCATTCTACTGTATTGAATGCCTTTTCAAGATCCTGTGAGACCAATACTTCCTCCCCATCCCTCTTTAATGCATCATGAAGCACATACATCAGCCTACGGAGATTGAGCGTGGTGCTACTTGTCAGTATAAAACCACATTGGTCCTCATGCACTAATCCCAGAATCACCCCAGTCAGCCTTGTTGCCAATATCTTACAGAGTATTTTAAGATCAGTGTTCAGCATGGTGAGAGACCTATTCACAGCAGGGTCCAACAAGCCACCCAGGGCTTCAGCATTAAGCACACAACCCCTTCTCTCATGGTCTGCGGAAGAACCCCTCTCTGCCCTGCCTCTCGGTAGACCTCCAGCAGTTTGTCCCCCAATGTGGACGCAAAAGCCTTATAAAAGTGTGCCAGGAAGCCATCATTTCCCAGCGCCTTGGAGGTTGTGAGCGATTTTATGGCATGGCCCACCTCTTCCATAGATATGTTCTCTTCAAAACTTTGGGCATCTTCCCTACTCAAACGAGGGGGCCTCGTTTGAGTAGAGAATTTCTCCAGCCTTGCCTCATCAACCTCTGGTCCCGCCTCATACACTGCCCTAAAGTGGTCCTGCAACACCAACAAGATGTCGTGCCTCCGGGAGAGGAACCGGCCCTGCTTATTACGGATAGCCAAAATAGGAGTCATCTCTCTCTCCCTACAAAGAAGCCATGCCAGGAGTCTGCCTGATTTATCTCCTTCCCTATGCAACTTTTGACAATATGCCTTGAGTCCCATTTTGTCCAGCGTATCCCAGTGTGTATGGATTGCCTTTTGGGTCGCTAATATCTCCTCTCGTAGTTCTGATGTGTGAGTTTCTTCCTCTGAAGCTCAGCTAACTGGTTCTCTTTTGTTTTGAAGTCTACCAAGAGTGCCCTGCGTACTCCACTAATTGTGCCAATGTATTCCCCTCTTATAACCGCTTTAGGGGTCTCCCACTTGACTGCCCTAGTATTCATTGTCCCCCAATTTGTAGTCATGTAGTTTACTAAAGCATTTCTCAACCCTGACCTACAGAGAGTGTGTCTGTTAGCAAGTCTGAATGCATGTGCCAGGACCGCACCCCATTTATCCTCTCACTCCACGCCAGAGTCAAGAAGAAAGGGGTATGTTCCGACAGGGACCTTGCCACGTGCATTAATGTCTCTATTTGAACATAGTCCAATCCTCCCATTAGGAAATGGTCCAGTCGGCTATAAGTAATATGTGTACCTGACCTGCATGTGTATTCCCTGCTATCTGGGTTCAACAAGCACCACCCGTCTAACAGTCCCGAGTTTTCCGTTATTCTCTGTAGGGTTCCTGTCATTTGGGGCTTGGTGCCACCCCTGGGTGGGTGACAATCCCATTCGCCATCCAACACACAGTTAAAATCCTCAGCCCATATTATGGGTGTCCCCACACTGTCCAGCAATAGATCCTGTAGTCTTACAAAGAACCCTCTGTCATCAATGTTTGGGGCATATTTATTTATTTTATTTTAGTTTTATTTCATTTAGAGTTCTCTAAAGCACTGGCATGACCCAAGGGTATCAGAGCGCTTTACAACAGTACATGCTCTCAAACACATCAATTATATACAAGTACAGCTTCTCATAATCATACATGTTGGAGTGTAAGCAGGAGTGAGGTGGAGAAATCGCAGTGGAGGGGAATGGTTCTTAGGGTGATGGGTGACTCGCTAGCTAAGATGTTGGTTGAGGAGGAGTTCCTTCAGCTGCTTCTAGAAGATCTGGAGGGAGGGGTTTGACCTGAGATGGAGTTCCAGATTTTAGGGGAGTTGCTTATAAAGGAGCATGTCTGGGTATTTTCTTTTTGGGCTTTGGGCGGGATGAGGAGAAGGGTGTTTGAGTTTCTTGGTTTTCTTGTCTGTCCTACCTTATTGAGTTTAGCGGCGAGGTATGCTGGTTTCCCAGTGTGGAGGGTTTTGTGAGTTAGACAGGCAGTTCTAAAGCTGCAGCAAGCTTCGATTGGGAGCCACTTTAGTCCTTTCAGGGCAGGAGAGATGTGGTCATATTTTTGAATTCCTGTTACCATTCTGGCCGCTGCGTGGAGAGTGGATCTCATGGGTGCAAGCTGGACTTTTACTGGACAAATGGGGGGAGATGGTGTGCTTACTCTGTGGTGCCTGGGTGTCCTATGAATTTTGTTTCCAAGATGGGGGGTGCAGAGGAATTTATGCTGTGGTTGTTGCAAATACGCGTGCCCCGGTTCAAGGCGGCTTCTCATCGTTTTTGGCCTCCAGCTTTGTCACCATATCCTCCCATGTAGAGCATCCTGTGTGTTGTCGCCCTTCGCGCACCATTCTTTTTAGTACCTGATATTCAGTGCGAGCCCAGCGTATTATTAGAGAGTGCCAGGATTTCAGGTCAGGAGCCTTAGCGGCTTTCCAATGCATTGCTATTAACCTTTTGTACATTAAAAAGGCCAGGTCTATGAATTTGTGTAAATGTCTTTGTTTTTTTGGTCTCTTCCTAAGTCCCAGCAGACAGGACCCGGGGTCTGCTACTAGTGCAAGTCCCATTAGCCCAGATACCTCCACTACCACCTCTGCCCAGGCCGTTTGTATATTCGGGCAGTCCCATACCATATGATAGAAGGATGCCGACGTTGATCTACATCTAGGGCATATTGTTACTGCATCAGGGAACATGCGCTTTATTCTGGCTGGGGAAAGATATGTTTGATGCGTGTAATTAAATTGGGTATATCTAAATCTGGGATTCCTTGACACACCTCTGATGTGGGACAGGACCTTGGGCCAGTCATCCAGTGGTATCGGAGTGGGGAGTACTGCATTCCATCTACCCCATGCTTTCCCTGTTTGTGTATCCGGTGTCCTGTTGAGGGTTCTGTATAGATTGGATATTATTTTTGTTTGATCACTATATTGTAGAAGCTGGTGAAACACAGGGGAGATCTCTGGTTCCGAGGTGCCCATTCCCCATATTCTCCTGATTTCGTGACATACGGCATGATATGTCAGGAACTGCCCCGGATTTATCTCCGTAAGGGCCTGGATAGCCTCGAACGTCATTAATTTACTGTCTTCATAGCAATCCCCTACGGTCAGTATTCCTGCTTCATTCCACAGCTTTACGGCTTGCATCCTCGCTGCATTTCCCACCAATAGGAAGTTCAGCGGAACGTATGGAGAGTATGGGAGCTTATCCGCTCTTTTTTGCACAAACCTGGCCCAGCACGTATGCGCAGCTGCAAGCAAAGGGTTGACCAGTGTCACTCTGGGGGGCTTTGACGATAGCCAATTTAAAAGGGGGATCCCGTTCCGCCGGGGCTCGAGGCTCATAGGTTCCGCTTGCTCTGGTCTGTGGATCCAATGTTGGACCCATTGAAGTTGTGCGGCTGCGTAGTATTTTTCAAAATTCGGAGTTCCTAGGCCTCCGTTATCTAGCGGATGCTGCATTGTGGATAGCGCCACTCGCGCTCTGCCACCTCCCCAAATAAGCAGCAGTAATGCTGTGTTTAGATTGCTAAAGAAGCGTTTGGGAATGATTATCGGCAGGGCCGCAAAGTAATATAAAAGCCGAGGTAGAATCAACATATTAGCAATCGCCACCTTGCCGGGTGGCGAGAGAGGGAGCTTGTTCCAGAATTGTAGGGAGCCTTTTATAGAAGTTAGCGCCTTCCCCAAGTTCCCATCTCTTAGGTCTTCCGTGGCATGGTATATGTTTATCCCTAGGTATTTAAATGTTGTAGGGCACCACTTAAGGTGTCCTACCTCTGGAGGATCATGGTTGCTGGGAGCCCTTTTAACCAGGGGAAAGACACACGACTTCTCCCAGTTTACCACAAGGCCAGACAGGCCTCCGAATTCAGCCAATAAGGATATTACAGGTGGAATAGCTGCACAACCGTTCCTAATATATATCAAAGCATCATCAGCATATAGTGAGATCGTGTGATGTAATCCATTTCTAACAATTCCCCATTTGTGCTCCATGTGGCGAACTTTTGCCGCTAACGGTTCCATTGCTATGGCAAACAGTAGCGGGGATAATGGACAACCCTGCCGTGTCCCCCTGGAGATCGGGAAACTATCAGAGATCACCCCGTCTGACTTCACCCTCGCGCTCGGATTAGAGTACAATGTCCAAACCCAGCGGATGTAATTAGGGCCTATTCCCATGCAGGCCATCGTGGCCAACAGGAAGTCCCATTCGAGCGTATCAAAGGCCTTTTCTATGTCCAATGAGAGCACCATTTCCTCCTGTGCGTTCTTGGGGGTATCTCCTATTATACTCAGCAACCTACGAATATTTAGGAAGGTGTTACGCTTGGGGATGAAGCCGCTTTGATCTGGATGTATCAATAAGTGCATGAGGGGGGCTAACCTGTTGGCCAGTATTTTGCCTAATATTTTACAGTCTGTGTTTAACAGCGATAGTGGTCTATAAGATTTCACATCCGTGTGGTCACGACCCTGTTTAGGGAGTACCACTATCATAGCTTCCCTTTGGGATGTGGGTAAGCTTTCTTTAGTCCACGCCTCCTGAAACACTCCCAGCAGATGGGATTTCAGACTGGGTAAATAAGCTTTGTAATACTCCGAGGGGAGGCCATCCGTGCCGGGCGCTTTGTTCCTGGGCAGCTGTGCAAGGGCTAATTCTATTTCTGCTGCTGTTATAGGGGTTTCAATTCCATCTCTATCTGATTGTGGTAGTTGGGGTAGGAAGGAGTCCGCCAGAAAGGCCTCTAGTTGTGTAGCTGTGCACGAAGTACGTTTAGTGTATAAGTTAGAGTAGTAATTCCTAAACGTCTCGTTAATTTCTGCTTGTGTAGTAGCCATCTCTTGCGCGCCCACCCGGATGGCCCCTATTGGAGCTTGCTGTCTATCCTCGCGGAGTAGCCACGCTAGCATTCTGCTTGATCTATCTCCTTCCGTTTGCAACCTGGTTAAGTAATATTTATAGTCGTGGCAACGGAGCCTGCTATCTGCCTCATTGTATTTTAAGCGCTTTTCTTTAAGGACAGTGCTGGCAATTTCCCCCCGTGCCACCGCTTTCTCCGCAACTCTCAGCTCCTTCTCAAGTTTGCTAATTTCTGTCTGTAAGGAGCGTCTCGCTCCCCACGTAGTGGACATACATACTCCGCGGGCCACTACCTTGTGGGCGTCCCATTCTATCGCCCGGGTTGTTGCAGACATAGCGTTTATTTCCCAATAATGGCCTATAGATTTCCCCAGTGTTGCAGCAAATGCTTGATCTTGTAAAGCCTCCGCCTGGAATCTCCAAGTGGGAATTACCTGATGTGCCCTGCCCCAGTTCAGAGTTACCCGCAGAGGCGCATGGTCTGAAGCTGTCTTTGCCAAATATTCAGACTCAGTGGTTAGCGCCCCTATTTCGCGGGTGCCCCATACTATGTCAATTCTAGTGTGGGTGTTGTGTGGAACCGAATAAAATGAATATTCTTTTTGCTCTGGGTGGCCTAACCGCCATACATCGAATAGGCCCATAACGTTTGCCCATTCTTGTAGGGGGCTTGTATGCTTCCTGTTGGTTGATGCGCTCTGGTGGGCGCTGTTTCTGTCTAATGCTGCTACTGGGGTGCTGTTAAAGTCACCTCCCCAAATGGCTAGAGGCATGGGGTGGGACAGCAACGTTGGGGTGAGAGTGGTAAGAAAGCCTGTGATGTTACTGTTGGGGGCATATACCCCAACCACAGCCAGCTGTCTGCCATCTAATCTGCCCTCCATTACTACGTACCTCCCTCCCTGGTCTATCTTGTGTGCTGACATGAGGAATGGAACTCCCGCTGCTATCCAAATCAGCACCCCTCTCGCAAAGGTCGAATACGTTGTGCCTATCAGCTGGCCCCCCCATTTCACGCGCAGGTCTAGTAGATCCCCCTCTAGTATATGTGTCTCTTGCAAAATAGCGATATGCACTCCTTGTCTCTTAAGTCGAGCATACACTCTAGCCCGTTTGCTCGGCATCCCAAGGCCCCTGACATTCCATGTTAATATGATATATTGGTTCCCCATGTTACTTCTAGAAGACATCTTGTAGGGTGCAGGGGGTATGTTGCTGTATTGTGGGCCTGGTTTTAATATTGGCCCACCTGGTCTCTGCCTTTCTACTGCTAATATTTAGATATAGCGGGTGCAGGTCCATCTTTTGTGCATTAAGTAATTCTGATCGCTGCATTTCTACTAAACTACTAATCCCCTCCCCCCTGATTAAACCCCCTATTCTACTCACAACTACGGTGAAACTACAAAACTTAAAAATGTGTAACATAACTTTTATCCAGTTGGATTCGCACAGTGGGATTCTCATAACTTACAGATGTGGCTCTTATAAGGGGCTCACAACATGCCGCAGACTGAGTCTGCCAATATCTTCAGGCGCCCCCCCTTGGCATATTTCCGTTCCCTCTGGCCCCACCCACCCGCCACATGCCACCTGTTTGTACCCCAAATCACTTAGCTTAGTATTTATATCAAAGATGTATATTGTCGGAAGCACTTTATCCCCACATCTCGGCAGTGTCGTGAAGTCTCTATAATTTTTCCCAGTTGCTGCCGCCATCTCTGGTGTTCACTCTGGACCTAAGCAGGTGGTTTATAGTTCATCGGCAGATCTTGGGGTGACCTTCGGCCCACCTAGTTCTCTTGTTACCGTGGATACGGAGCTGGCTGTGTCTGAATCCGGTTCCAGCCCCACAAGCCCGCCGGGAGTTATACTGCTGCTTTGCATGTGCAGCGGCGTCTCTTTAAGCACTTTCGCTTTTTCCTCTGCCGCTTGCCAGTCATTGGGCTGGCCTCTGGTGCGCCGTTTGAATCGCTTCCCTGCAGTGGGTCTCCGCCGTTTCTCGTCCTCCTCTGCGTCTTCCCGGGGGTGTGCAAGGCCCTTGGCGTGGAGCCAATTCCAGGCATCCTCGGTGCTGGTGAATATATGAGTGCGGTCCTCCATCACTACCCTTAGCTTGGCTGGGAAGAGCAGGGCATATTTTCTGTTCTGTTCTCGTAGGCGTTGCTTGATTTAAACAAAAGAATTGCGCTGATTCTGCACCTCTTGCGTGAAGTCTGGATAGGCATTGATGTTCGAGTCTTCATACTTGAACGGGCCCTTATTGCGGAATTGTTGCAATATTGCGTCTCGGTCTCTGTAATTCAGGAACCTGGCAATCAGTGGTCTAGGGGACTGGCCGGGGGCTGGAGGCCTGCCCGGGACTCTATAGGCCCTTTCAATCGAGAAAAACTTGGATGGAGCCCCATTCAACACTTCCTTGATTAGCCACTGCTCTAGGGAAATTTCTGTTTCCGGTTGACGCATACTTTCCGGGAAACCCAGAAATCTCACGTTATTTCGGCGCGCCCTGCTCTCCATTTCCTCGGATCTTCTCCAGAGTATCTTCAGCTCTTCATCCATGCGCTGAATTTGTTTTTCGTTCCCTTGCGCTATTGGAGTTAGTTCCGCTATTTCAGCTTCAGTTGTTTTTACTTTTTCGGCTAGGCTACGGTGATCCACTCGTAGAAGATTCAGGTCCTGCGCCACTGCATCAATTCTGCCCTCCAGGGACGACTTAGTGTCCAGTATTGCCTGCAATACTTTCTCGAATTGAGTAGAATGCGCTAGAAGTGTGCTTTCCAGGGATTGTAGGGATGGGCCAGGTTGTTGATCTGTGGGCGTTGTCGCTTGGGTAGTTCGATCTGGGTTCTTGGTTGACTTGGCTCTACCGGCCATTTTGGCTGCTATGAGATTGCCTCCCGAACTGCAGGGACTTCGCACTTGTGGGCTTGCAGTTAGGCAGCAAAGCAAAGGAACATCTAGTCCTAGTTTGGCTTATTATGACCTGAGTGTTTAGTGACTAACACTGCAGTCATTGATGAATTCTTTGATCCACCTACACGTTCCTGTGGGGCTGTCCACCAAACCCACTGAGGTGTGCAGAGGGTGCAGTCGTTAGGGAAGAACACTTGTTCCTTATTGTGTGGCGGCAGGGCTTGGTGCCAGAAGTTTCCCTCCGAAAGAGGGGAGAAGTGCTGGACGGTCGGGTGAGGCGCCAAGACACGGGAGAAAACACAGGTTGAGACGCTCGCAGGGCACTGCGAATATACCTTGCGCCGCTAGGAGCGTTTGCGGCAGGGACCCTCCGTTAAGGACCCCAGGGCAGGCCCCATATCCACAGTCCAGCCCAGCCATCCATTCTGCGTTTATTAAGTAAGCTGTGCTCCCAGGAGCGCGCGGTCCGCTTCTTATTTGCCCAATCGCGAAGATGGAGCGGTGGGGTGTAGGGGGGGCCGTTCCCGAGGTATACCTCCTCCGTGTAGAATTAGTGTTCCCCACCTCGTATGCGCCCTCCTCACCTTATTCTTTAATTTCCTTTTTCTTCTTTTCTTTTTTTTTTTTTTTGAAGTTAAAATGTGCCTACACCTGGAATCCCCGCTGCCCGCTGGGCCACCGCCGCTTCGAGTCCACTTTTCCGGGCCTCTTCACTGCCCCACTGCTACTTTTGCCCGTGCCGGTCACCGAAATCCAAGATGGCGCCCCGGTTCCTCGTGTCGGTGAGCCGGGGCGCCTGGTAGGATGAACTGCCCGGTTCACTGCCGGCCACGTCTCCCCTGCTCCCCCAGCCGCGGGCTGGTGGGGAGGCAGGAGGCGGCCGCGCCCGGCGATATCGCGACCGGGAGTGCAACCGCAGCTCCCTTCGCTCCGTACTGCTCCCGTCGCGGACCGGCGAGTCCCAATCTCGCCCCGTTCGCGATCCGAGGAGCGCTCGCGGCGTCAGTTAAATGCACTGGTCTTCCCCGGTCAAGTCGCCGTCCCGGCCGTTGCTACCAGGCCGCTGGGGGGGCGCCTTCCAGGATGACTCGAAGTGGCCGGAGACGGAGCGCTCGGATCAAGCGACCGTCCCGGCCGCCATCTTGGCTCCTCCATGTACCGGTAGTTTTATTACTCACATTCTACGTCCTAGTCCCAGTATTCACAACCCATCTCCCTTACCCTTTAACTTGACTTTCTTATCATTTCTATTGATGGGGTGACTAGGTATTATTTAGGAAGTGTTCCTGAAGACAGATGCGAGAGGAGTAGTTCTTTATAACAGAAAGAAAACAACAGCTTTGTAGACTGTGGGAACTTTTAGTGCACTGGGTAAAAATGACTCATAATATAAGCAAATGGATGTGGAAGACAGAATCAGAGTAATGAAAATGATTGGTAAGTAATCCGAGCAACAGATTTCATCAAAGGGATGTGCTATCAACACTGGGTTAGCCAGGTGCCAAGGGTTCAAGCAAGGTAAATTAGACCCCCATCCAATGTTTTCAGAGGAAAGAACATACACTTGTTGTCCTGTGGGACCCATGTTTTTGTAGTAAAACACTATATTTGCGGTCCTTTGGGCTCCCTGTGCCCTGGTGCCACTGCACCTCCTGCAGTATTGATAGCTATGCCCCTAGTTGTTGATGAGGTTTAGAGATGCAGGACTGGGTTAAGGGAACTTCTTTTTTCTCTGTGCTGAATGGCTCCTTTCAATCTGTGCTTACATGCTGCCTCCTTTTCACCACATTGCCCAAGTAATTTAAGTGACGCGAGTAACAAGAAGGGGCCCAGAAGCAGGGTCCGGGTTGCCTCACCTCCCTTTCACAATGACTAAGGCCGGCTGAATGTAACCTGTTGAGAGCGCGATTCTCTTGAACAACCGGATTAAATTTCAAGCATCTAAAGCACCTTCAAAATTCATCCAACAAAACTGAAATGTAAACAGGTTATAGAGCAATAACTAAACACATCAGTGTTATATTACCTATGCATTCAAATTGCCCTTTTCGGGTGTAATACTACACTAACTCAGATAAGTATGTAATTGTAGTGTTCCAGATCTGAAAGAAAGAGGATCATTTGACAAGTTTATTTACAAGAGACTTGGGTTTCCAGGGCGGCTGAATGTTGCACTGCTTCGTTCTTCAGAAAGGTAAATCTCACCGGATCGTATAACCTCCATGCCATATGCTCACAGCAAACGACTGAGTTTATCAGTCAGAGAATCCTACAGCAATGGGTGGATATAGCTGAACAGCAACAGATACTAATTGTGCCATGTTTAATAATAAGTTATTTTTGTGTCCTTTTGTATCGCTATAAATGAGAGCCTGATAACCACGGTATCTTATATGCTTACTTCCCTTCTTCCAAGACTATAAAGAAAAGTCTAAGGCAATGTAAGAAGGCAATAACCTTTGTGCTCAGAATCCAACCAGAGGGATACACTCAAATGGGGAAGGAGGAATAGTATAGGAAAGAAGACAGAGACACGTGACTCCACCATTCTGGCTTGTCACTTCTGTTTAACAAAGGTGTCTGCAGCACGTAGTGGATATCTACAAGACAAAGAGAGATCTTAGTGCCTTGTTTACAGAAAGTTCTATGCTTAACTGTAATGGTGAGTGTATATACCTCACCAGTATCTCTGTGTAACTCTTTGTCCTTTGACGTGGAACTTGGAAATCCTGAAAATTAAAAGCCCAAAGAATGAGTCTCCTCAAATAGACGTACACTAACAGTGGTCTCCGTGACTTGAATAACTACATCAAGCTTCATCACTGTACACTGTCTTGTTGAAGATGAGTTATAGTTTCAACATTGACTTCAGTTCTGTAGTTCTGCAAGGTAACCCACAATGTTAATATCCTGTTCTTTCTTAATCTTGCCAATGTATGTAAGCATAATCGAACTTCAATACAGTTTGTGTTACATTCATATACACAGGTATACCATAATCCAGTTTAAGAAGCTTTCCTGTTACTTCACAGGATAACCCTAGTAAAAGGTAACAGCCCTGAGTCTTAGAAGACTTCATATAAATGTTCAAGAAATCGCTCAAGGTTTGTTTTCAGCAACAACCCAACTCAAGCATTACATATAACATGTATTAGTCTATCATTATGGGGCTTTAATAAGGAAGTCCTGTTAGACCTGTCAGCTCTTGGCATCATTTCCCCTGCCTTTTTGGCTTCTGACCTCCTGTTTTTGTTCCTGTGCTGAATTTTGTTTTTGCTGGCTTTAGGACACTGGGCACCTTACCACTGCCGACCAGTGTTAAAGTGCAAGTGCTCTCTGTCTAAATGGTATCGATGATTGATTTATCTATGATTGGCCTATGTGATTTATCAGTAAGTCCCTAGTATAGTGCACCAGGTGTGCCCAGGGCCTGCAAATCAAATGCTACCAGTAGACCTGCAGCACTGATTGTGACGTCTACATGAGTAGCCCTGGAAAACATGTCTCAGGTCTGCCATTACAGTGCCTGTGTGTGCTGTTTTAAACTGCCATTTCAACCTGGCAAGTGCACCCACTTGCCAAGCCCAAACCTTACTATTTACTACATGTACGTAACCCCTAAAGTAGGCCCAAGGCAGCCCCATGGGCAGTGTGCAGTGTATTTAAAAGGTAGGACATATACTGGTGTGTTTTACATGTCCTGATGGTGAAATACTGCTAAATTCAGTATTTCACCGTAGCAAGACCTATCTCTCCCATTGGGTAACATGGGTATTGCCTTGAAATAACTTTTAAGTGTAATTTCCCATTGGGAGCAGATGCAGATCTGGAGTTTGGGGTCTCTGAATTCACAATTTAAAAATACATCTTTTGGTGAAGTTGGTTTTTAAATTGTAAGTTTGAAAATACCACGTTTAGAAAGTGGGCATTGTCCTGCTTAACCATTTACTGCCTCTGCTTGTCTTTGGAATAAACGTCTGGGTCAGGATGACAGTTGAGCTGTTTGTAAATTCACTCTAGACAGTCACACAAAGGGAGCTGAGGTGTGCCCTGCATTTCCTGATGAGTCTTCCTCAGCTAGAGTGGTTGGCGGAGATGACACTTGCACCTGAATAGGGCTGTGCCTGTCCTTTCACAAAGCACTCTTCAACCCCCGGGAGTGTGTCTGGGGCCAGGGCAGGAAAGGCAGGGTCTTGTGCACTACAAAGATGTTTCTTTGAAGTTTGCCTTCTTCACAGGCAGAAATGTTTATAAGTACTAGACCTCTGACCCCACAAAGTTAGAACACTTCTGGTCTGAGGATGTTCTGCCAGGAAGAAGAGCTGGATGACATAGAAGGGACTGCCACTCTGCCTGTTGCTTTGTTGTGCTGGCCTGCTGCTTGCTGCTTCTGTCCAGGGAGTGAAGGGCTGGACTTTGATTTCCACATCCTGCTTTCCAAGCTTTTCCAATGGCTTGAATTGAGCTTGCCTTCTGTTAGAAGTCTCAGGAAAATCAAAGCCGTGGCCCTTCTGCTGAGAGTCCTGACTTGCCAAGTGGTGCCAACTCTAGTCCCTGGGCCCTCGGAAGTGTAAGCTGGTGACCTGAAGAAGGAAACCCCCAAACAGATGCGCTGCAGCAGAAAAACTGATGCAGTGCCTGTCCCGCGGCTGAAGAATCAACGCAGAGCCTGTCTCATGGCTGCAGAATTGACGCAGCATCTGGATTTTCCACGCATCGTCCCCGGGGTGTCAATTTCTCATTGACCCCGCACCACAGTAAGGAACCGAGGCTGCGTGTCCAGAAATCATTGCATCACCTTTCCTGTGAGGAAGGAATTGACACATCACCTCCCCTGCCAGTAAGGAACCAACGCATTACCTCTCCTGTGAGAAAAGAATCAACGCATCACCTCCTACAGTAAGGAACCAATGCTTTGCTTTTCGACACCTCACCTCCCCTGCGGCCCGCATCGTCTTTGTTTTTTACGCATCCCAGGTAGTTTGTGCTAAAAAGATACAATTATTGATTCCTATGGATTACAACATATTTCCACTTTTAAAAAGTGATATCTTTACCTGTGTATGTTGGATTTTTTGTCATTTTGGTCTTGTTCTATTCAGATACATTTTGGCTATTTTTCTAAACTTGTGTGGAGACCTTTTGTAGCGTTTTCACTGTGTTAAAGTGTTAATGGACAAATAATTTACACATTGCCTCTGAGATAAGTCTGACTGCTCGTGCCAAGCTACCAAGGGGGTGAGCAGTGGTTATTTTAGCTGTGTGACATCATTACCTTCACTAGAATGAGGGTCCCTACTTGGACACAGTACAAACCACTGCCAACTACAGATTCCATTTCTAACAAGTTCCATGGCAACCCATTTAAATATTATTTTTATTAATTTCTTCACATATGGATTATCTCCAATGCCTTATTAGACCCAAATATTTATATCTGTCTGGTTAGCACTGACCTTATCAACTTTTATACTTAATTTAACATGTAACATTTATTGCCATGAAAACATTGATAGATTCTTGCACTATCTTTGAATATGTACATGCTTTTGTCTCTAGCAATACATATTTTGTGTTTTGTCATTCATCGCCATCAATGACGGACCTTGCTGCATTTAGGCGTACACTTTCATCTGCATTACGCTATCAGATTTCCTGTGGCTAAGTTAGTGACAAAAACCCCTTTCTTGAATTGAGTCAAGGTTGTGGTGGTGCTGAACAGCTGCATTTGCAGTCAAACTGTAAATTGGAGGGAAATGTCCATACATTGTTTGCTTTCTGCTTATCTTATGGCAGCTGTACTATCCATACCCAGATATTCAAATTCATTATTATTTATAATGATTTCTTTGCACTTACATCTCACCACCAAACACTGATTTGATGGACACCTGCAAAGTTTAGGTAGTCAAAATAGGTAATGTGTCCTGGGACCATGGTTGGCTAAATATAGGGACTAAAGAAAGTCAAATACGAATGAGGGTTGAAATATTCTCCTTATATATTTAACCTTACGGACTGTTGATGAGAATAAAGGTATGGGGTCAGCCAGTAGATAGTTTCTTCTGTCTCCTCACCTAAACAGGAGAATTCTAGAGACAGAGTTCCTTTTCCATGGCAAAGTGGAACCAGAGGTACAAATCTATAAGGATTCTCTTTCTATTAGGTTGCGCCATGCATTTTCTTCCATACTGCTACACGAGCGAGGAGCAGGCTCAATGATGAATCATGCCACCTTCAGGAAAGTGAGTTTGTGGACCCAAATCAGATACAGGAGAACCTGATCTACAGTAGCCAGTGTGTTGAGGGTAAAGAAGAATGAACATCGCAAGGGCATGCAGCGGGACAGTCAGTGATAAATTATTAGTATGGTCTACAACTATTTTATTTGGCAACTCAGCATGTTGGGGCAATACACACAGATAAGAGTTTCTAGACATAGGCTCTATTCACCTCATGTAATATTCTCTACTCACATCTCCATTTTGGGGAAGGAAGACATGAAGTGTCACTGGCTTATTTTATCAGGCAGAACAAGTAGGCACTCTATCCTCTGGCAGTTCATGAAAAAGGCTTGAACTTCATAATTGGAATTAGATGTCACTAACAGCTTGTCAGGCCATAGCCTAGATAAGCAGATGCTAGTCAGCCATGCAGCAAGAAGGTTCTCTTGGATTCTACACCCAGTCACCAACAGAGTTTAATACCCTACTAAAAAGTAACTTTCAGAATCCTCTGTAGGTCACTTTGTGTGCCATGAGCCTCCTGAGCAGGAAAACATAACACATAACCAGTTGGTCATGACTTATAAAATCAGATACAGGATGGCACGGGGTTAATATGCCAGGGGCATTTGATCGTACATCAAAAAATTTGGACTGTGAAAGAGCCAGGCACATAAATAAGAATAACCTATTCCCTGTGATATCATCAGTAACCTTGCCCCAAAAGGTCCTTACTCCTGCTTGATATACACCTTGGTCGTCTATTTTAATTGTCTCTACTTGTTACAGTGAGGTTTGTTTTTCTAAAGGCATCATAATAAGACTTGGTTGTAATTAACAAGATGTCTACCTTTATGACAGAGGAACTTTACTTGTAGTCATAAAAGTTTTAAGTTGGTGACACTCCACAATATGACTTGAGTACAATGGAAAATATTACTTGAACCGCATTGGCAAAGCCAATATATCTCGTCTATGGGTGAGTTATTGGTTTTGGCATTCAAGCAGGGGTGGAAAAAGGGAGGGCTGGTGGGGGTGGAGAAAAGGAGGGTGTGCAGGGGGTAAAGATTGGGAGGCAGGTAGGGTGGAGAATGGGCAGGCGGCGGTGGAGAATGAAAGGGCAGGAGTTGGTGGAGAATGGGACAGTTAATAAAAAGTACAAGGAAGTGGGCGGCACTGGCTGCTTCATAGCACTTCCTTTCCCTTTTTTCTGAGAGTGGGGATAAACAGAGATGTAAAAGAAACAGGGACACTGGAGAAGAAACAGGGATGGGTGGGGGAAGAAGAAACAGGAACCGGGTGTAGGGGGGGATAAGAAGCAACATGGATGTGTGGTGGGAGGGATAAGAAGCAACATCGCTGTAAAAGAAAAGTGCTAATTTCATATTGCCGCCAACCGCTACTGTGCAGCACCAGATACCAGGACACAAGGCTCAAAGTTGCATCTGAGTTGTTAGAGTGCAGCTTGGTTGCCCAGAAGACAAGTTATCGTCCAGGAAGGGATTAGGCTGTGGCCTCAATACCGGGTGACTGGTAGCACAGGGGTGAATGGACCTCTACCAGGACTAAGAGGACTGAGAAGGACGTCGCCCTTGTGACAATGATTGCCTTACCCCCCTTCATCATGGACCAAGGAGCAGCTGCAGGACGACCCCATTGATTGCATCTACAGCATCCGTGAGCATTTTCAGCATCTTGGCACTCAGGGCAGGAGAGGGGAAACCAGTTGCCAAACCAGTTTGAATTAGGACATCTTCCATAGGAAAAATAGCAAAGGATAAGAGCTGGAACTGACTGAAGACTGCTTCAACTGTGGAGGTAACTATTTCTGAGGACATTACTCATTCCCCTGACTCACTCCATGTTGGTCATCCAAAGTACCTCTAAGCGTTGATTTTTTCTTCAATTGTTCTGGTGCTGTTTAAATGCTTTACACATGTCCCTTTGTGTAAGTGTTGCTGCTAAGTGATGCAGCTACCCATGGTTGAGCTAGAGGGTAACAGACCAAACCATCTGGTCCTAAAGGGGTTGGTAAGTTTATTACATGTGAGGTCGCACACCACCACCATATAATACACACCATTTCCTCATAAGACGCAGCATTGAAAAAGGGTGATGGGGGTGGAACAAGCAAACACGGACAACGAGAGAGTGAGGGAGGAGACTACCAGGAGAGAAATACAAGACAGAGCTAGCTACAAAAGATGCACTCTGTAGAGTGCTTCAACAAAAAGAAAACAAGATCAACCAGAGGAGTGAAGGTCACACAAGAACATAGCGAGAGAGGGCAACAGGAACGCAGTAGTTGGATATAAACAAACACACAGTTTACAGCGTCATGGAGGGGGGGCTCATGACCAAGAGTTGGGGTGGGAGACAAAAGCACACTGGTGTTGGAAAAGCACATGAAAACTTGTGAAGGCAAGCGATGCAGGGAATGCGGTGGTGTTTGAGAAGCCGATATGCGAGATAGACAGAAAACACAAGCACTCATATGGAGTGCTTGAACACAAACAAAATAACTCAATAAAGAGGAGCAGTGAAAGGACCCAAGTACTTGCTCCATACTCCAGGGAAGAGCCAAACACAAGAAGAGGATATGAGGCCGGCATGCCATGACAAACAGTAACAAAGCAAATGAAAGCGACGCTGAAGCTAAGCAATGGTAAGCTATGGGCTTAAGCCCACTTTATGTATGTAAACCAAATGTCTTGCAGTGACAATGCATGCATTGTCCGTGCGGGACCTACACATTTGATCTAGTCCCTTGTGGAACAGTCTACAAACATTTCCGTAGGCAATGGACTTTGCAACAAGGAAAACAAAATCATGCACCTGCACTTTCAAGACCAGGTCGATCTATTGATCTTTGATGGCTGTAAAAGGGGCTCACCAGGAAACAGTTCTGTTTAAGATGGAGGATGTTATTCCATCACATGATCTAAGGAATCTCGTCAGTTAGTGCCAAGGAGCTACCCCTGCTGGTTATATATCAGATCCCGTGCCTGGACTGCAAAAATAGTTAAAAGTATTGCGTTCTTAAAATTTAGTAGAGCTCCCATGTACAACGGGATTCTGTTGCTGTTGCCTGGAGATCTCCGAGCTCTCCTGTTGTATAATTAGAAACTCGCTTAGTAGTTATCTGGTTCAACAAATATATAAACCTAAAATGAAAACGGGAGCTAAAACAAATCCAGCATATTATCAATGTTTACACTACTGTGAAACTTTTCACACTGCTTTTGCCTGGTCACCTGGAATCTTGGGCTGTGACAAATGTATTGACTCACTGTGATCTGGAAGAGTTTTTTTCTCAAACACTGACTTTCTAGCGCATATTTTCTGTGTAGTACTCCGTACGGCATGCTGAGCGAAAGTCCACGGATCTTGCTAAGGAGAATGTTCATGCAGTTTGTGTACAAAAGTACATAGGCGGTAATTACAACATTGGCGGTAAAAGCCGCTTACCGCCGTGCAGAAGAACGCCAACACAGCGCCGCGGCCGCGGAAATCCACCACAGCTATTATGACCCACAACTCAGAATCCGCCAAAATTCAGACACCCTCACAAGTCCGCCACACCAAAGGTCAGTGATAAATTGGCAAAAACGAAACCTTCACCGTCACGCCAACAGCAATACGCCCACACTATCATGACACGCGAATCCACACAGCGGTCTTTCAACCGCGGTATTCCATTGGCGGTACACACCGCCGCGCTCAAAATACACACACTTTTGCAAAACACAGCCACATTGGACAATTTGAAATACACACACCTGATACACATACACACACCACTCCCACACACCCAATACAATATAAAACACACACCCACATCACCCACAAACCCCTAAGACCAGAATCACTGAGAGAAGGCCAGAGAGAGACACCACAAACAACTACCATGCATCCACAGGCACACAATACCATCACCCACAGAACTTCCACGCACCTCACACAACACACCACTAAACATCACCACACTTATCACTACACACACCACCCCACACATCACCCACACCACCCCATGGCACGGCAAAGACACCCCAGGTTCTCTGAGGAGGAGCTCAGGGACATGGTGGAGGAAATCGTCCGGGCAGAGCCACAGCTATTCGGAGCATAGGTGCAGCACACCTCCATAGCTAGGAAGATGCAGCTATGGCGAAGAATAGTGGACAGGGTCAACGCAGTGGGACAGCACCCAAGAAATAGGGATGACATCAGGAAGAGGTGGAATGACCTACGGGGGAAGGTGCGTCCCGTTGTCTCAAGACACCACCTTGTGGTTCAGCAGACTGGCGGCGGACCCCCACTTCCTCCCCCACAACTAACAACATGGGAGGAGCAAGTCTTGGCGATTCTGCATCCTGAGGGCCTCGCAGGAGTAGATGGAGGAATGGACTCTGGTAATTAAAATCTTAACTATTACATCCCCCACCCTACCTGCATGCTATCACATACCCCCACCCTCGCCCTCACTCCCATCACTCCAACTCCACACAAATGTCCCAATATCACAAACCACACATCCCAACACCAAGCCCTGCATGCAATAACAAAGCATGGACACCCATCACCAATGCATGGCCACTGCACATACCCATACACCCCCCTAAACCACCATCACACAAGGTCCCACACAGGAATGCAAGCACTGGGGTACACGGTCACCCACCTATTGCACACTATAGCACACACAGATGTAATAAACATCCCTTTATACCCCTGCAAGACCCCTACCCAACGTCACCGGACAGGAGGGTCCACACATGTCCACACCACCAACAGAAGAGGCCCACAGTGATGACAGCAGCTCTGTCCAACTGGATCTGGATGACCAGCCCAGCCCATCGGGGTCCTCTGGACAGTCGGTTCCCCTCACACAGTCACAGGCCACCACAGAGCTTCCCCCCTCTGGAAACACCAGCACAGCACCCACCCAGCGGGCCCATACCTCTGTCCCCAGGACACGTCAATCAGCAGTGTGTCCACCACTACAGGGAACCCAGGCTAAGCCACCACCCCAACAACAACAGGGACCTGGGGGCAGTGGTAGTGGGCACACGGTTCAGGGGACAGAGGCCCAGGGAAACAGGGGAACTGGGAGGGCTGCTGTGCGACAGGGGGAGGACAGACCAAGGGAACCCACTCTCCACGAGGCCCTCTCCAACATAATGGGAGCCTACCACCACTTCCAGGAGACGATGGCAACAGTACTGGCCAAGTTTCAGGAGACCCAGCGGCTGCAGGAGGAACAGTATTTGGGCTTCAAGGAGGAACTCAGATCCATCAATTCCACCCTGGGCACCATCGTAGGGGTGCTGAAGGAAGTACTCAACACCAGGAGGGACACTGTGGCACAACAAGGGGCCCCTGACACTAGTCTGGACGATGAACTGCCCACCACCTCCACCGGCGCTAGTGGACAGGACGCCCCACACCAGCACCCCACCCACTGCAGAGGGAGAACCACCCCGCAAACGGTCCCTGAGATCCAGGACAAAGACAGAGCACGATGCCAAGACCCCCGCCAAGAAATGAGACCACCCTGAATGTCATCCTTCTGTCCCACTTTGTCACCCTGTCCATCCTCAAAATGCCCCAGCTCCACTTCCTATGCTCATTTGGGCAATGCACCTGTGAGACTAATAGACTGGACTCTGCCATGGACATTCCTCCACCATCACCCCTCACCATTTTACAACCACTCCAATATTGAGCACTTAAATAAACTCCCTTGTAGCACAAAACAATCTGGAGTCAGTCTGTGAGTTCGAAAATCTGTATTAGCAATTACAGTGACAAAATGCTCTTTCAATTGTAATGTCAACATACCTATGTCACACAGCTCTAGTCCATGAGGAAACACAGCAGATGTCACACAGTGGGACCCACATCTGTGAAATCGTAAGGGAAAGTGACAACTCAGTGACCATACACTGGGTGAAAACGACAGACAGTAGAGAGGTAGTAGTGTTAAAGTACATTTAGTAGGCAGGTTGGTATTCTTACCCGTGTCTCACTGGAAGTATTGCAGGATCACAGAGGTCCTGTTGTCTATGTCCTCTTCTTCTGCTTCCGCGTCTTCACTGTCCACAGGCTCCACAGCTGCAACAACACCGCCATCTGGATCATCCTCCTACAGAAAAGGCACCTGTCGTCGCAAAGCTAAGTTGTGAAGCATACAGCAGGCCACGATGATCTGGCACACCTTCTTTGGTGAGTAGAATAGGGATCCACCTGTCATATGGAGGCACCTGAACTTGGCCTTCAGGAGGCCGAAGGTCCGCTCTATTATCTGCCAAGTTCACCCATGGGCCTCACTGTAACGTTCCTCTGCCCTTGTCCTGGGATTCCTCACTGGGGTCAGTAGCCATGACAGGTTGGGGTAACCAGAGTCACCTGCAAATGGAGAAGGACAACTGTTAGACACACACTAACCTGTAGGGATATCCCCAGACAACCATTCCCACTGACTGGCTTCCAGGTGCTCACCTAATAGCCACACACGGTGCCTCTGGAGTTGACCTATCACATAAGGGATGCTGCTATTCTGTAGGATGTAAGCGTCATGCACTGAGCCAGGGAATTTGGCATTCACATAGGAGATGCACTGGTCTGCCAAACACACCATCTGCACATTCATGGAATGATAACTCTTCCGGTTTCTGTACACCTGTTTACTCCTGCGGGGGGGTACCAAAGCCACATGTGTCCCATCAATGGCACCTATGATGTTGGGGATATGTCCCAGGGCATAGAAGTCACCTTTCACTGTAGGCAAATCCTCCACCTGAGGGAAAACTATGTAGCTCCGCATGTGTTTCAGCAGGGCAGACAACACTCTGGACAACACGTTGGAAAACATAGGCTGGGACATCCCTGATGCTATGGCCACTGTTGTTTGAAATTACCCACTTGCAAGGAAATGGAGTACTGACAGCACCTGCTCTTGAGGAGGGATTCCTGTGGGATGGCGGATAGCTGACATCAGGTCTGGCTCCAGCTGGCCACACAGTTCCAGGATTGTGGCACGATCAAGCCTGCAGGTGATGATCACATGTCTTTCCTCCATTGTCGACAGGTCCACCAGCGGTCTGTACACCGGAGGATGCCGCCATCTCCTCACATGTCCCAGCGGACGGTGCCTATGAAGGACAACAGCGACCACAGAGTCAACCATCTCAGAGGTACGTACCCACAGCTTACACAGAACACGATCCATAATCCGAAATTTGGCCTGTATGAGTGTTGAGGCAAAGCCTAGGTATGTGTGACGCAGTTATAAATTAAGCCATGTGGGCCTCTGAAATGGTGGCTGCCTGACCTGTAAAGTGGGACAATGGGATGTGATGTAACTGCGCTGGCGTTGTACACCGTCGCGGTAGGCGGCCGAAGACCGCGGCGCAATTCTGCATTGGTTAACATTGGACCCTATGGGTCCCAGGAGCCAATGACGATGTACGCCGGCGGTGACGGTATGCACCGCCGCGGACGTGACCGCCATTTTCTATCTGTTCAATCACTCGATACCTGATCTTCGACAGGAGAGGACCTATACTGCAAGTGCTGCTGTGACCTCAGTCTGGAAAAGAAAATGGCTTGTGCGTCTGGGAAAGGGCCCCTGCCTTCACATCGGAGGAGTTGGAGAAACTCGTGGATAGGGTCCTCCCCCAGTACATGCTACTCTACGGTCCTACAGACAAACAGGTAAGTACACTGGGAGCATGCTGTATGGGCTATGCCTGTGTTGAGTGGGGTGGATGAAAGATGGGGGGGGAGATTGAGGCGTGCATGAAACGACGGTGAGTGCATGTGCCACATGGCAAGGGTAGGGATGGGGGCCAATGACTGTGATGGTGCAGTTGCTAATAACTTTTCTTTTCCCCCTGTACAATTCATGTAGGTCAGCGCCCACCAGAAAAAGGATATTTGTCGTGCCATCGCCAAGGAAGTCCAGACCCTGGGGGTCCACCACTGACGGAGCACCCACTGCCGTAAGAGATGGGAGGACATTCGCCGCTGGAGCAAGAAGACGGCGGAGGCCCAGCTGGGGATGGCCTCCTGACGTGGGTGGGGTGCCCGTCGCACCATGACCCCCCTGATGTTCAGGATCCTGGAGGTGGCGCACCCGGAGTTGGATGGGCGCTACAGGGCATCACAGCAGCCACAAGGGGGTGAGTACTCTCTCATTCTGCTGATTTTGCGTGCAGTGGAGGTGTCTGGGTGGGGGAGGTGGGCTGTGGGTTTCCCTAGGCCAGGGCGAGTGTGCTAGTTAGGTCCCCTTGCTCTGGCAGACCCCGTGGCACCCCACCCCACCTGTGTACAGTGCCAAGTTCACCTAGTCAGGCTCCTGTGTCATCCATGTGTGCAGATATCGGCCATTGCCTTGTAGGCCATGTCCCAGGGATTGAACAGTGGAGCCCAAGTGCGCTGCGTAGTGCAGGGGGGTTCTGTGTCTGTCGTGTCCGCCAAAGGTACCGGAAATGCATGCACTCAACATATCTTTCTTTTGTCGTCCCCCGCTTTTTGTGGTCTCCCTGTTCTTGTGTGCATTAGCATCATCAGGCGGAGGAGCAGTGGCACCGGAGCAGGAGGGAGCTGCATCCTACATGGCCCTGGAGGGCGAGACTACGGACTCGGAGTTCACCAGTTGGACGGAGGGCGAGGGGAGCTCCACGGCGGTGACAGGAGCTGACACCAGTGACACAGACTTGTCCTCTGATGGGAGCTCCCTTGTGGTGGCGGCAACATCTGTGCCCCCAGCATCTACAGATACAGCCGCCACCCCCCCCCCCCCACCAGCACCGCCCTCCAAGCAGCCCCTCAGCCTTTGCCCAGTGCCCGCTCACCCAGGAGGGTGGGCATCACCTTAGCCCTAGGCACCTCAGGCCCTGCCCCAGTCACCCCTGCTGCCCTCAGTGAGGAGGCCATTGACCTCCTCAGGTCCCTCACTGTTGGGCAGTCTACCATTTTGAATGCCATCCAGGGTTTAGAAAGGCAGTAGCAACAAACAAATGCATTCCTGGAGGGCATTCATTCTGGTCAGGCGGCCCTTCAGCAAGCTTTTCAGACTCTGGCCTCAGCACTGATGGCAGCCATTGTCTCTGTCTCTAGCCTCCCCCCTCCAACTTCCTCCACCCAGACCCAATCCCCTCTACCTCAGCCTATCCCAAGCACACCTTCAGTCCAGCATGCACACACCTCAACACACAAGGGAAGCTCAGGCAAACATAAGAACCACACATCCCACAGGCACTCACGCAAGCATCACACACATGCAGACACACCAACATCCACTGCCTCCACTGTGTCCTCCTCCTCCTCGTCTCCCTCCTCCCTCCCTGTCCCGTCTCCACTCACACCTGCATGCACTAAATCTACATCCACTACTTCCATCACCAGCACACACACCACCACACCCCGCTCACGTGCAGTCACCACCCCCACTACCATTCACATGTCCCCTGTGTCCTCTCCCAGAGTGTCTGTGACGCCCTCTCCCAAGATACACAAACGCAGGCACACACCCACCCAACAGCCATCCACCTCACAACAGCCTCCAGCACATGCACCTTCACCCAAAGTCACCAAACGAACACCTTCTACAACCACAACCTCCACTCCCAAACCCCCTTCAGCTACCCGTCCCAGTGTTCCCAATAAACTTTTCCTGTCCAACCTTGGCCTCTTTCCCTCACCTCCCCCACCCTGTCCGTCTCCTAGGGCCCGACTCTCCAGGTCCCAACCTAGCACTTCAGCCACAACATCTCCGGGACCAGTGGTGCCTGTAGTCACCGGAATCTGGAGTGCACCGGCCACTAGGGCAGCCAGTGTGGCACGGAGCCACAGCATGGACAGTCCCACACCTGTCAAGCATCAAAAGTTGGCCAGTGCCTGGCGGGAGAGGGGGAAGACTCCAGCCACCAAAGCCGCTCCTAGGAGTACAGGTGGGAGTGTGGAGTCAGCTGCAACACCTTCCAAGGTGGGGAAGGCCCACAAGAAAGTCAGCAAGTCTGGGAAGAGCAGCACGGTGGAGAAGACCACCATCATCCCCGCTGCCCAGGAGGCCACCGCCAGCACCAGGCCTGCTGCCCAGGAGGCCACCACCAGGCCTGCTGCCCAGGAGGCCACCGCCACCCTCCCAGTTGCCCAGAAGGCCACCGCCATCATCCCCGCTGCCCAGGAGGCCACCGCCAGCACCAGCCCTGCTTCCCAGGAGGCCACCGCCAGCACCAGCCCTGCTGCCCAGGAGGCCACCACCATCATCCCCGGTGCCCAGGAGGCAACTGCTAGCACCAGCCCTGCTGCCCAGGAGGCCACCGCCAGCACCAGCCCTGCTGCCCAGGAGGCCACCGCCAGCACCAGCCCTGCTGCCCAGGACGCCACCGCCAGCACAAGCCCTGATGCCAAGGACAGGACCGCCAGCACCAGCCCCGCTGGGCCATGAAGGACTGCCAGCACCAGCCCCGCTGGGCCATGAAGGACCGCAAGCACCAGCCCCGCTGGGCCATGAAGGACCGCCAGCACCAGCCCCGCTGGGCCAGACAGGACCGGCAGCACCAGCCCCGCTGGGCCAGACATGACCGGCAGCAGCTGAGTCACTGCAAAGGACCCCTCCGCCACAAGCATCGCTGAACAGGACACCGCCACAACAAGCACCGCTGCCAATGACACCGCCGCAACAAGCACCGCTGCCCCAAGAGCACCAAGGGCACTGACGCTACTCAGTCCGTCACGAGCAGGATGAAGCACTCTGGGCACAAAGCCCCCTCCAGAACCAGTAAAGACAAACATCCACTACCTCTGTCCTTGGCAGGATGAAGCACTCTGGGCACAAAGCCCCCTCCAGAACCAGTGGAGACAAACATCCACTACCTCAGTCCTTGGCAGGATGAAGCACTCTGGGCACAAAGCCCCCTCCAGAACCAGTGGAGAAAGGCATCCACTACCTCTGTCCTTGGCAGGATGAAGCACTCTGGGCACAAAGCCCCCTCCAGAACCAGTGGAGACAAACATCCACTACCTCTGTCCTTGGCAGGATGAAGCACTCTGAGCACAAAGCCCCCTCCAGAACCAGTGGAGACAAACATCCACTACCTCTGTCCTTGGCAGGATGAAGCACTCTGGGCACAAAGCCCCCTCCAGAACCAGCGGAGACAAACATCCACTACCTCAGTCCTTGGCAGGATGAAGCACTCTGGGCACAAAGCCCCCTCCAGAACCAGTGGAGAAAGGCATCCACTACCTCTGTCCTTGGCAGGATGAAGCACTCTGGGCACAAAGCCCCCTCCAGAACCAGTGGAGACTGTTATCCACTTGAGAGACTGTGGCTTTGCACTCCCCAGGTTGGAACAGTGGGCAAGCCACCCACTTGTGACACTTGAGAGACTGTGGCTTTGCACTCCCCAGGTTGGAACAGTGGGTAAACCACCCACTTGTGAGATTTGAGAGACTGTGGCTTTGCATTCCCCAGGTTGGAACAGTGGGCAAACCACCCACTTGTGAGATTTGAGAGACTGTGGCTTTGCAGTCCCCAGGATGGAATAGTGGGCAAACCACCCACTTGTGAGACTTGAGAGACTGTGGCTTTGCACTCCCCAGGATGGAACAGTGGGCATGTGGTCCCCTCGTGGATTTGGCGTCGTGCACTCAACCGGCTGAGGTGCCCCCCCTTTCCCTTCCCCCTGAGGTGCCTGTTTTATTGCTATCTGATCCCCCTGCAGTGTTCTCTCCGTCATTTCGGGGATTGGTTGTAGTGTGGTTGGTTTTACGTATCATTTGCGCGTTAGCTTCAGGCTTTAGGCCTTTGTGCACTTTGCCCTGGATGTATTTTATTCATTTGCTGGCAGCTTAGAGCCTCTGTGCACTTTGCTCTAAATGCTTTTTATGAGGCTTCGTACTGTTATTTTTCAAATAGCCAGTTCTACGGTTTTGTTTTTTATTCATATCACACTGTTTTGCCTACTTCAGCACTGGAGATCTCCATAACACATTCACTCTGTGCTTCAGTCAAGGATACAGTCTGGTACATTGCCGATAGACGTGGTAGGAGTTTAGACTTGGCATTCCTGCGTAGGGACATTTTGTGATCACGCTGACATGTTAGTTATAAAATCACTTCCTTGTCCCGATACACGTGAGAGGGAGATTCCGACCAGGGAACCACAACTAGACGCTGAGTGCCTCGTTGCAGATGCTGAACCAGATCACAGGCCTTTGCTCAGGTATGAGGGCTGATGTCTCCCCAGTGATTCGGAAAGGCAAGTTAGAAGCTTAACATGCTGTGCTCTAAATAGAACAAGCAGAGGGAGAGTAGAAACTGTTAGGCACTATGATAGCTTTGTTCTTATGTTTTACTCTCCTGGTGACTATTTCAATCCTACTGTGTTGTATTGTTCTGGTTATTGCGGCTCACGCCTTATTATCTAAAATACAGTTGTTTTATTAAAACATTATATAAAACTTATACTGTCTTTGTCATTTGTATATGAGATCATATTGTAAATGAGAGAGTTGGTTTGGATCTGAGTGACCACGACTTCCCTGAGAAGTTCCAAAGATGTCATGCGCTCGTCTGCCCAATCATTTCTTCCTCGTGGGAGAAATGAGGCACTGCTAGTTAGCCGGAGCAAAAACCGGATTTAGGGTGACAGAGTTCCTTACACGTAGGTCAGACTCAGTCCCCCACACCGTTATCGATCCTGCTGCCTAGAAATCCAGTAGTCTCATTTAGGATAATGAGAGCCCACGCGATAGGGTGTGGGCCTCGCCCATACCATGTGGGCCCAGTGTTCCACGGACTTCAATGGAGCACTACCTGGACTACTATTCTTGGTGTATATTTTGTTTATAGTGTATATATATATATATATATATATATATATATATATATTTTTTTTTTTTTTTTTGCGTACTGGATTTTAATATATTACAATAGTTACACTAATTTCCTTTTGTTCTTGCATTCTTCCCGGGGGGGGGGGTGTAACTGTTATGTATCATGCTGTATTAGTGTGTGTGTTGTCGTGGGTGAGGTGAGGGTGGGGGTGTTTCGTGTTGCGTGTGTGTGTCACTGTTTTTTTCCCTCCCCCCTCCCCTGTGTCGTAGGTGCAGTACTCACAGTGGTCTTTGCCGCCGGCGTTCGTGTTCCTGGTAGAGGAGCAAGAAGATAAGGGCTGGCAGGATGTGGAGTTCGGGTTCCATGGTGTCCGGACTCCTCGTGGGGTGTTTAGAGGTGAGCGTTTTCCCTTCAAAGTCCTGTTTCTGCCGTGTTCGCGGTGAATCCACCCCGGAAAAGGTGGCGGATTGGTAGGTTGTGATACTGTGGGCGGTACATCGTCTTCTGCCTGTTTGTTGGCGGTGACCGCCAAGCTGTTAGTTTGTACCGCTGTGGCGGTCGGAGTGTTAAAGTGGCTGTCTTTGTTGGCGGTTTCCGCCACGGTCGTGATTCCAATTTTTTTTCCGCCGGCCTGTTGGCGGTCTTACCGCCGCTTTAACACCAACCGCCAGGGTTGTAATGACCACCATAGTGTTTTTACCACTGTACACAAACGTTTGTGGTCCAAATTCTCTCAGCTGGGATTTTTGCTTGGATCTCCTTTCCTGGCAAAAGTACTTCTCATGCCCACCTGAGCATAAATTCACTTTCAAAAGTTCAGCTTTCAAAGAAGATTCCAGTTTTAATTAGAGTAAAGGCTTGCATTTTAGCACCACTGGTATTTTTATTTTACATCTCTGTACTCAAAAAATCGTACATAGCTTCAAAGCTGTGCCAACCCAAAGTAATGTCTTTGCATATTAAGGTTCTCTTTGAATATCTTAGGCCAAACTGTGATACGCCTTCAGTGGCTAGACTTGCATACAAACGGAGAGGATCTGAAACACTTGCTGACTAATGAGGTGTGATTGTATTATCTAGAACAACAGCGCAGACCTTATGGGATGAGTGAGAAAGCTGGGAAACATCAGGCTCAGTAAACGAGAGGAGGTCAAAAGATACATATATTGGGTCAGCACTGGCACTTTTGTACCCGTAGAGGTGACTTGGGCATCACAGAGAGGTTTGCAAACTGTTTCAATATGTCTATCCACTTTGAGGATTCTGAAGGGGGTTGAGCTTGTGCTTGACTGACCAACAAACATAATGACCATGGAGCAGAGTTGAGGATTAGAAGGGACACTCAAGATAGAGTAGCAAAGGCTGCTATGTCCTAGTTGTAATCTGGGAAAACGCTGGGCCTGAACAGAGTACTGATTAACCTTCTCAAAAACTGGCTGAAGTGACAACCATCTTTCACATAAAAGGGAGGACCAGGAGCACTTCAGGGTCCAGCATATGTGCTCTTATGGGGTATCAAGTCTATCAACAAAGGGTATGCAGTTACTTGAGGGTAAAGAAAGGAGAATATGTGGTAGGTCAGCAACTAGGGAATTGGACGGAGGGGTCTGTTTCCTTAGGAACAGGAGCCCTCACACACCCAGATGGGTGTCATGTTTCATCATAGGGCATGCTCCTCATGGGGCCTGAGCTGAAATGCCCGTTGGGCACCCACGAGGGGGATCACTATTGGAAATCTTTTGTTCCAATGCTGTAGGAGAGGTGTGGGTGTAGGGCTGCTTGTATAGATGGGTGTAGTAAAGTGCATTTGTGTGACAAGGAGTGCGTTAAAATAGACTAAGCAGTCCTCAGAAAGATTTTAATCAGTGAGTCTACTTGTATAATTAAAGCATTGTGGCTATCAGCAGTGTCAATGATCTCTGATAGTTCAAAGACTCAGGTTCAACATGTTTCTTGCCATAGGTTAAGTCAAAAATGATCAGAGGGCAATTCGTCAGGATCAATGAACTGTAATCTGCACAGTGGTTGGAAACTGGGGTCATACCAAGGATTATACAATTACAAAGTAACGTAAATGTGGTGTAAGTAGATACCTTCATATAGTAGGTTTTTTAAATGGAAAGACGACCTGCAATAGAAATCAAACTATTAAATAAGCCACCTGCATAATACAGGTAACCATGAACATATTATCGTCTTAGTGTGGCATGCATAATATTGTTTAACGTGCTGCTTCCAGTGTTGGTGCAAATAGCACAGTGACGGACACAATACACAACAAACAAGTGGCACACCCAGGGGTAATGGCAGGTAGCAGGTATAACTGCCAGAGGTAGGGGTAAATAGAAGTGACTGGACAGCTGAAGAGATAAAGTGCTGCTGGCCAATAACCAACCTTGTGAGTCATGCACAGATAAGGGCACCATTACTAGCAGAGGATGATAGTCAAGTAGTCAACTTCCACCCCAACCACTACGTACAGATATCACAACTGGTACTGAGGATCAGTGAACTTGACAGAATCAAACCACCCCCCTGCTCTGTGATGGCTGGCAAGCGACAAGTTATTTCCTAGGTGCTGTGTTCTCTCTTTCCTTCTTACTGATACTCAAAGCCCCTTCAGAAAGGTGAGAATGGGGTATTGCTGCAGGAGAGGGTGGGGGATTAGTTAGGGGTCTTGCACAATGTATAGCTGTAACACTTGGGCACTAACCATTTTTTTCTTTCGGTTGTGTGATCTTGTAGGGGTAAGATGCGGTCCCAGAAGCGAGTTCCTAACACCACCCAAACACCGTCACTGCCTGAATCCTTTCCAAGATTCAAGCTGCCCCTTTCCCCAGGGGAAGGAGATAGTGGATTGAGACAAGAAAAGTAAATTCCTCCATCAAGCCTGGCCCCTCTCAGTGTAGGTGATTCACACTGCAAGACGCTACTGTCAATGTGTATATATCTATCTATCAAAACAATCTTGATTGTGTAAACTATAGGATATTTCTAACACAAGGTCCTTTAACAACACACCAGTCCCTATTACTCGGCTTACCTAAAATTTCCCTCCTTCCCACCTACGGTCAGATTATGGGAAAGACAACGTTGATTTCAGTAACTCTAAAAAAAATGAAAACAAACAGTGTGACCATATGATACTTTCCAGGGTCAACGAATGCCTTAAGTAATGTCCTGGTTGGATCCCCCCCCTTAATTATCTGACAGATAGCCAAGGGAGGTTATTCACAAAACTCTACAGTGGCAATTGCATAGCCTTTCCCAGAAAACACTTCTTCTTTAAGAGGCCACCCACAGATGCAGACTGAGTCACAGGAAAATTAAATGAAAGTCATGAAAATTAAAAAAAAAAAGGAAATTAATTAAACAGTCTTTTAAATTGTGAAAATTCACTTTTCCCATTGTTTCACATATTGTCCTTATTTTTACAGGAACTGCAGAATTCAAACTTAGATGCACAGAGAGCAAGTATCCAGTATGGTAAGACCTATTCCAAACCACACTTGTATCTCACACCTTACCACCTCTTATGAGCAGTCCTCTGTTGGTAAGGGTTCTGTCCTTTGTTAGAGGTCCTCAGCAGTCCACCTGAGCTGTGGAAGTGCATGCAAAGAACAGAAGACAAGCGGAAGTAGTTTGCAGGTACCAAGATGACAGGACATGCCAAGACAAATGACTGGATCAACAGCAAGTACACGTTCTGTAAAAAACTCAATAGCAGGCACCGCAGGTCTCCTGAACGTGGCTTTAGTACTCTACTGTGGCTTCAAGGTGTGTAAACTTTTGCGGGCAGCGCTTTCGAGGCACAGGCCACACCTGTAACATCTAGACCACATCCTGCATGACAGAACACCCCACCCTAATCACAGTTGTGCAGGTATGTTCTTCAAAGAGCCTCAGCAGCCATGACAATATTATAAAGCATAGTGGTCTGGGGTTCCTGGAGGTTGACCTGTTAGTGCAGCTGTATGCACTATAACCAGAAAAAAAATAACTAACGCCATTCAGACCCTGGGTAAGAGACAGACATGTTCATAGACTGCAATACCCAAATTGCATCAGTGTCACAAAGTTTTGGAGCATCATAGTCGTGAAGGGGAAATCTATCTAATTCGTTTTTATGGCACTGATTGGTCCACTATGCAAAATCCCATAATCAGGGTGTATCTACTGTTAGAGCAGCAAGTATCATGGTACTTGGACCAGGGGCATTAGGGACAGACTCCTATTAGTACTGTCTTTTACTAACCAAATGGAAATCTCGGAGTCCATTTTATTGCTTTCTTTAGGCACCCTTGTTATGCCTCAGCTCATAATCATCCAGTCATTTGTTTTTAGGTCTGGTGTTAGCCAAGACCTTTTGAGTTACGATGTACTTACTTAAAGGGCCTGTCAGACACGTCTATTCATCCATTGGTCTGTTCTTGGGTCAGTCCCATTTTCCTTTCACCCTCTACAGCTAACAGCGTGGGGCTATGGGTCGGCCTACTTAAAACACTGGTTAACTTAATTTTGATTGACTGCATTTTACACTTTCATAAGTAGCATATCAGCACACTTTAGTGTTGTCTTTGTGTTTAGAGCTTGATGTGATAGCAGGACACTTTTGATTTGAGCACTGGGCACATTCCAGCTTTATCAGATCCCATCTCCTGCTAATGCTGTTGTAAATTCCTCTCCAGAGCCTCTGTTTATCTGACTGCTGCTATTCCATATCTGCTCATATGAACTCTGAATATAAGCCAATCAGTGTGCTCTATCAATCTTTCCAATCCTATCTGTTTTTTCTTTCTTTTTCTCTTTCTTTTCAATTTTTCCTTTGCTTTCTTCCATTCATTTTTTCCTTTCGTCGTTGTCTTATTTTCAAGCTTCCATTCCTACTTGCCTTCTTTCTCTTGCTTTTATTCTTTTTTTCTTTTTTTCTTGCTTTGTTTCTTTCTCTTTCTTTATTCCCTTCAGTCTTCCCTTCTTGCCTTCTTTCTTTCCTTTTTCTTTTCTTCTCTTTTTTCCTTCCTTCATATCTTCCTTTTTTCTTCCTCCCCTGCTTCATTCCTTCCTCTTTATCCTCTTTCTTCCTTTCTTTTTTCCCTTCTTCCTTGCTAGCCTTTATTATTGATTTCTTTCTTAACACCCGCTTTCTTTCTTCCTTGCCTTCTTTCCTAATAGTTGGCTTTTATAGATCTGTTAGCCAGGACCTTTTGATTGTACTAAAGTTATGTGTATAATATACTTACTTAGGTGGGCTTTCAGCCAGGATTCATTCATTGCTCTGTGGGTACAAAATTCATTTTTTTAAAAACATTTTTCATTTATGATTTTCCTAAGTTACAACAAAAGGAAAATATGACAGTTCCATATTCGTCTGTTCTTTCCAGCATGCATCAAAGGGCAATAAATCAGCCCACTGCAGTCATTCACTATGACTTATTGTGCGCTGCCTCTCACAAGAAGCACATCCACACACAGTGATTGCCTTCAGCTCCAGGGATTTCTATGGTACTGTTTACTTTTTTGGAGACCAAAATAATCATAATAAGCCAATGTTGTTTGTATAGATTGACGAGGGCCAGGAAGCCTCTTAAACAATAACGTTTTAGAAAACCAACACTTATAATTCACTCATAAGAGTCCCACAAAAGGTAACCAGGTAGCCAGCGTCCCTCTCCTAATTACAGTGCGTCAAAGAGTGTCAAGCAAGGAGAAAGATTGTGGTCACCAAGTGTTAACTATCAGCTGCTGGAAAAAGCGAATTTACACCAGAAAAATAAAGTGAACAGGTATTTATTGGATTTCACCATGTGACATTTTGGTTGGATACCCCTTTAACTTTTTCCATTCTTCAATGTTCTGTAAACATTGCTGCTGGCAGCTGAGCACTTCTCACCTACTCACATAGCCCCACAGATGTTAACTTTTGTTATTCTGAACTTACTGAACAAACTCGTCCTGCCTCTAAGTAAGCTGAATTACTAGAATGTAACAAATCTGTTTGTGACTTAGCCAATGATTAGCTGCTAGGTTAGCTAGATAGCTTGAACCGGTCATAGATTTTTATCCAACTGCACTTTATGTCCAGCTGTTTTAAGCTCATAGTAAAATGAGAGAAGCCTCACCATGCAGCACTTGTTGGTTAAAACGACAGGACTAACTGGAGGTGTTGTAGATAAAGGTCAGCATGGAAGAGGTAAGTAAAAACAAAATAGCAATAGCAAATTAAAAATATGTGAGTTCAGTAAGGTCACAGATAGTTTAGTGGTGAACGAAAAAGAAGCGAGCACTGGTAAAGCAAGCAGATCTGTTGTTAGCTGCCAACCTTTCGGCTTTCTCAATGCTATTTTGTTTTGTTATGTTTTTTGAAAACTTTATTGTTGTGGCAACTGCTGGGTTCTCGACAAAATATAAAAGAAAACATTGGTTAAAAGTAAAAATATTTTTTTGGTTTGGAAAAGCAGATATTGCTAATGTAGTCCAGGGCACCAAAAGTGACTACTTTGTGTGTTAAAGTGCTCCTCGTGAAAGAGCAGAGAGCCATCACTCACAGGGAAGTTAGCCAATGACTGAACAGGCTGACCCACTTTCCCATGCACAATGTTGTAATGCTCTATATACACATATATATTATTTCTACAGGCGATAGCCAGTAGGTAATTATAGTTAGGACCTAGTTTACATCCGAAAAGCATTTTTTGTTTTGCTTAGAACCGTGGTGCATTTGACCAATTTTCACACAATTTTCAAAACTAGTTTGCCACTCACTTACGCTGGTGTTTGCAAAGTTTTAGGGTGATTCATTAAGCAGGAGTCGGGAAAAGGGAGGGGTCCCAAAACATGTTTTCCCCATGCAATTTCTCATAGGGATTTTAGGCATGACAACAACCTGAACCACAGGACTGATTAGACCAAATTTGGCAGAAAGCTAAATCTTGGTCCAGAGAGAGTGCTTTTTGTAATTTAGTATACATCTGTTCAATAGTTCTGGAGTTATTAAAGGAAAAATAAATATAGACCTGGGAGAAAAGTTGCGACTGCCCCTTTGTTTCCCCCTGGGGGCGGGAGGGGGTGAGGGGGGCAATCAAATAATGACATAAAGTGTCAGGATGCATGTGTCCTGACCCCATAGAATACATGGAGGGGTCCATGAGGGACCCCTTTTGGGAGAAAATTGCCCAAAAAGTTTTTTGGGGCCAATCTACGGATTCGTCACAATGTCTGGCCCTACCCCCAACACGGTGTGGCAATGTTTGTATTAACGTACGTAATTATATTTTGCTTTTCGTTTAAAAAAACATACAAACTCACAGCAAAACCCAAAGGTTACAGGGATGTTATAGTTCAGTTGACGTTTTACCATAAAAAACATAGAAATTAAGCAGTTATAGTTATACTTATAGTTATACTCATCTGAAGATAGTTTCTTAACATAAGTATAACTATAGCTGCTGAATTTCTTGGGTTTTGTATGGGTAAAACATCAACCTAACCATAATGCCCCTGTCACCTTTGGCTTTTTCAGTAAAAAAAATAATAATAATAAAAATGTATATATTACCTAGTGGTGGTCCCCACTGGGTAGTTATAGTTAGGACTATGTTGCCATTGAAAAAGCATTTTTGGACTTGCCTATATCTTTGGCGCTGTTTGACGAATCTTCATGATTCTTGTTGCGCACTAAAAGTTTCGGGGTAATCCGTCAAGTGGGGGCTGAGAAAAAGGGGGGTCAAAAAAGTTGTGCATCCCATGTTAATTCCCAGAGGACTTTAGACACGGCTACCGCCCAAACCACTGGATGGAATTACACTAAATATGGCAGTAAGCTAGCTTCTGGTACGCAGATGAAGCTTTTGCTTATTTTGTGTAAATTCATTCAGTAGTTTTTGAAAAGTTCAAAGAAATCCAAATTTCTATATCTCTGTCCGTGATGACTTCGCGAATAATGATAAGCTTGTGCAGGGAAATGCAGAGCACTGATTGGCTGCCAAAACTTCAACCAAGAAGTGTTGGCCGCCATCCTGGGACTCAGCTCCAGTCGAGTCTCACACAAAAAGGTTAAACAAAAGACAAGGGGCCAGAGCAGAGCCACCCTGGTTCCTTAGCTCTGGTCTGGGGGTCCCAGAGGGACCTCCCCAGGGCAAAAAAAAACACTTAAAAAATAAATCATGACACGATTTCGAACAACGTTGTGAATTTGTGGACATTTAAAAAAAAAATCAAGCTCTTGCTTGTTTTTTTACAAGCCCCTGTGTGGGCCACATCCCTGGGGCATTCATAATTTGAATGTGGCGGGGGGGTGCCGAGCCTCCCTCCCCCGCAACCCTGGGGACCACCACCTCCCCAGGGCAATTTGCAAAATGGATGCAGGGGGCCACCTCCCACAACTCCGGGACCACCACCTGCCTTGGGCAATTTACAAAATGACCCCCCCTAGCAGCCCTGGGGACCACTACATCCCCATGGCAATTTACAAAATGGATGTGGGGTGGTGCCTGGGACCCCTGGGGACCGCCAACTCCCTGGAGTGATTTACAAAATGGCTGCGGGGGGCCACCTGGTCCTCCTGCAGTCATGACGACCCCCACCTCCCTGAGGCATTGATAAAATAATAAGGAGGGGTCCATTTCGGACACCTACAGCACCGGGGACCGCCACCTCCATGGGGCATTAATAACATAATGAGGTGTGGCAGTTTCAGACCCCCGCAGCCCGGGCGGGCAATATACATTGGAGTGGCCCCCCTCAAGGAGCCATAGGTGGCCCTGGGGACCTCCACCCCACAGGCCAGCACCTGCTATGTCCTGGGGTGCCCACCCTCGGGATATAGCTGTTTGCTCTGACTTGGCAGGAGCTTTGACAGCTCCGGCCAAGTCAGAGCAAACACTTCACTTTCTGCAAGTGAGATCTGTTAAACAGCTCTCACTTGCAGAAAGTGAAGTTTTCATCTGGTTCCTTTCACGCAAATATGCATGCAGGGAAACAGATGTAAACATTGTTCCCACAAGCAGGGAGCTGCTATTTAAAGTAGTTCCCTGCTTGTGGGAGGAATGCCGGCTCCTGCAGGGCACAGGGAGCCGGCCAGGACCGTGGGGGCCTTAAGGCTCCCTCTGCGGTTCTTTAACTCTCTCTCTTCCATTCCATAGTGGGATGGAAGAGAGAGAGAGATGGTCATTGCAATGGTCTCTCCATGCAATAACTTATAAAAGTTGAAGGTTCAAATCCTAGTGTCTCATGGCAGCGTGTCTGTTTATTTAAGAGTGTTTTGACTGTTAAACCTTTCTAGTGATGCAACATTCACAAGTCTGCCCTATCAAAACCTTTGGGTTGACTGTCATAGGTATGTTTGGGGACAGCACAGTAAGGAGACACCTGTGGCATAATGTTTAAGGTCTCAGACTCTTACACTGAAAGTTGTGGGTTCTATTCCTGGTGTGTCTGCATTAATTTCCCTACTTTAATTTGTTTTCAACTACAAATGTTTAAGGTTCATACTTGAAGGAGATTTCACTTGTTTTAACTGACAACTACACTTGTCTTTTCCATTTGTCCTAAACTATCTCATTCTAAGTATATCATTCATCAAAGCCTCAATTGCTCTCTCTCTCTCAATCTCTCTCTTTCTCTCAGGGTCGGATGGTCATCCCTGCAGCCAACCCCACTGCGCATGGCTGAAGGATATGCGGGGCGCAAGGATGGGTGGTTAGAGGTGGCTGGCCAAAGAGACCTTGGAACTGAAACAAGTGGTCTGACTTTTATATACAGTTGAAGCAGACAGGGGATGTAGATTCTCTGTCTGAGCTTTCAGAATCTATTTGGGTATATTTTTTTCATATGTCTTTTCCAGTCTATTCAGCAAACAGAGAATTTGTTCAGAGTGATGGTCCTCACAGTAGAGTAGTCTCCAGCCTTAAATATCCACAACAGAGGAGCAAAGAGATGTAAGCTTTCAGTACCTAGCTAGTCAACAGCCACACTAACAGTGATCAGCAAAGAGAGAAAAGGCTGGCCTCGCCCTAACTGTGGATTCACAAAACATGGTACGCTGCCACAACCACTCTACACGCTAAACCCACGACAGGAACTGTACTCCATTGTCAGACAAATGAAGGCACACTTGAGGCTGCCATCCACGTTATAAGAAAAGTCCAGGACCTCTCGCAAGTCAAGGGATAAGCCTATGCCTCCATGCACAAACTAGATTAGTGGGATGCTGGGGCCAAAATCAAAAAACAGAATTTCAGATGTGTGCAGTTGGGCACTAAGAGCAGGCGAATATGACTGTGTCATGGTGGAATATTTCTGTCCCAGCAGTCCACAGGTGGATGCGTACAAAGAATAAAGGCAGGCCTTTAGTGCGCATGCTCAATAAGAAACCTTTCACGTCACAAAAAATAACTTGACACACAATATTTTGCACTGTAGGAAAAAGTTTAATTATTCATGGCAAGTGACCCGCAACAGGTGTACCAAGCAAAACAAAAGCAACATGCTGTCAGTTCTCCCTGTTACCTAAACATACCGCAAGCCTCCAAAGCAGTTAAACATGACAAGGCAAACCACATTGTGGAGCAAAGCAATAAATCCATCCAAGGTCGATAATAGGAAAATTCTCAGAATTAACTCCACAGCAGTCTACGATAAAGACAGCCTTTGCAGAGCAATATTTTATGTTCTGTTCCCAACCTGGCTTCAAGATGTAGTGCAGCACGTGCGTGGTACGAGGCCAGAGCCTGCAGGAACAGCTCAGGGATCGATTCCCATAACAAACCCAAACAAGGCAGAATCGATTCCAAATCCACAGAGATGAAACATAAGATTGAGGCTCCTAAAGTACTTATTAAAGGGGCTGTTCTGTGGTTGATATCACAAAATTACTCAAAACACAAGCCTACTTCATCAAACAAAGGAACATTCTGAAATGTCTGTTGTTCGTCACTGGTTGTTAGTGCTTTTAAAGGGGCCATCTGGTGAATGCTGTCACAGTACCTCTCGGATCCTAAGCAGACCTCAACAAACAAATCAATATTCAAGAATGCTTATTCATAGTCATTGTCAGTCATGTCGGGTCTGTGCAAAGTGAACTGTTTTTCTCTCTGCACTGTATGGCTCCTTTGTGTGGCTTGAAATCGCTGGGGGATTTAAGGTGGCATCATTTATGGAACATAACAGCTTTTTATAGGAGGTGTGGCCTTTAACTATGGATGGGCCCGAACCCATGTGGCCTAGAATCACAGCTGGTCATTGTAGCCCTCGTCTTCCCAGTAATCCAGATACTGATCCCCAGTTCCTTTGCTCATGGTAGTCATGCTCCTTAAGACCCTTGTTTTCCTGGTGGTCCTTCTAATCCGCTTGTACCTCACCCCCCACCTTCAGCATTCCAGTTCTGGCTCTTGTGATAGTACTACCATGATCAAACTAATGCTCCTGGCATTCCTCGTACTAGTCCACCTTCTGGTCCTCTTCCTTCTCAGAGTCCTCCTCCTTGATGTCCTTTTTGTCCAGGTCCTCATAATCTTCCTTCTGCTCCTTATCTTCCTGGTCCTCTTCTTAAGCCTCTAGGTCATACATCTCCTCCTGGTGGCCGGTGTCCTTGTCTTTCTGGTCCTTGTTGTTGTCCTGGTCTCTTTCTCCTTCTCCTGCTCCTGTTGTGGTCCCCCGGTCCCCTTCCCGGCCCTCCTCCTCTGGCCCTCCTCTTCATCCTATAAGTCATCCTCCTCCTGGCCCTCCTAGTGGTCCTGGTCTTGGCAGTCCTGGCCCTTAGTCTCTTCCTGCTGGTAATCCCTGCCATGTTAATGGTCCATGTCTTGGCTCTCAGGTCCTCCTCCACTACCCGTCTTCCTTTTCATGCTGCTGTTCACCCTCCTCCTCCTTCCTGGTCCTCTACGTCATCTGCTTGCATTCACTCGCCTGCCTCACCCTCACTACATCCTCCAACCATCTGCAGTCCGCCAGGTATGGCCTTGGAGCAGACAAAGTTGATAGAACCCCCCTTTCCACCCCTGTACCTTTCATCATGCAATGTGCCACTTTGGCTCTCACTGAGAACTATTTTGAATTTGAAGAACAATTTTTCCAACAGATTAAGGGGACGTCAATGGGCAGCACTTTTGCGCCCAGTCTAGCCTGCCTCTACATGTATGATTTTGAAGAAAAATATATTCTCTCTCAATCTAATCCTTTTCATACTGACATCAAACTATGGAGGCGGTATATAGACGATATACTGGTCATTTGGCAAGGACCGTTGTCAAAAGCAGATGAATTCACTACCTGGGTAAATTCCCTTGACCCCTACTTGAACTTCACAGCTACAGTGTCAGCATCTGGCCTACCTTTTCTTGATCTGATGATTACCATTGATCATAATGGTCAATTGGTAACCAGTATGTACCATAAACCAACAGATCGTAACAGCCTGTTGTTATACGAAAGTCACCATCCTAAAGCCCTACGAGACAATTTACCCGTGGGACAGTTTTTGCGTATTAGACGCAATTGCAGTTCCACACATGATTTTGATCATCAAGCTAACTCACTACAATCAAAACTCCATGAACGTCACTATCCTAATAAACTTGTGAATGTGGCTCGCAAAAGAGCTAGAAATAACCACAGGGAGAGTCTTCTGGCACCCAAGGACAAGGCTCCCCAGACACGAATTACCTGTGTTTCCACTTTTACTCCACTGTCCAATGATATCAAAAAATTGATTAACAAACGCTGGTCTATCATGGAGAGTGGTGGGATGGCAATGCCAAAACCACTATTTGCCTTTAAACGAACTTCGAATATCAAAGATATAGTGGTTCATACTCGTCCAAAGGTTACTCACGACACTTCTACACAGAGATCACTGTGGGACCTTCCCCCAGTTCAAGGCCACTACCCTTGTGGTAATTGTAATGTGTGCAAACTGACTAAACAAACAGCATCGCTAGATCTTGAACCTTTAGGGAAGTGGTACTTAAGAAAACACACAAACTGCAACTCTAAGAATTGCATATACATGATCACTTGCCCGTGTGGACTACGCTATATTGGGATGACGACACGCCCCTTTAAGATACGTATAAATGAACATAGGAGCAACATCAGATGCCATAGGGTCACTACCAAACTATGTGCACATTTTTTAGACACTCCGCACACCCCAGATGACCTTTGGTGGATAATCTTGGAAGTCCCAAGACTTAGTTCCAATGCTTCTGATGCTCTCTTCAGAATTGAACAACGCTGGATTTTTAGATTAGGGACTTCCATCAGGGGATTAAACGATGACATTCCGTGGACTACACTTTCGGTTTAATTCCACTAGCCCGAAGAAATATCTTTTAGGCTAATAGTGGTGTACCAAGATTTTCTCTGCAGTAATAAAGTTTTTTTTCAATTTCAAAAAAAGACTCTTCCTTAATGGACTCAACGTTTTTATCATCTACAGCAATTCTACATAAAGGGTTTTCTATGTCACTCTTAATGTTCAGAGGACTAACTTCCCCGTTTACAACCATTTTATGAGTATCATCTGTAAAGGTTGTCTCTCGCTTACATCTTAATTTTTGACTGCACACTTCAAACAATTGTCCTTTCATTATTTGTAGTGGCTGGCTGTGAAAGTCCGCTTTCTATTTCTATTACATGCTGGCCGCGCGAGCCGGATAAGCGTTCCGGTCTCGCTATAACACATAAATACGGCCGCTGAGCGCCCAGCCATTGTCTAAAAGGACGCTGTCAGGCGGGTAGGTTAAACAACCTACGAACGGCAAAATACGAGTAAGTGAAACCTCTTCATTTTTTGACCGCGTACCCCCGCGGGTGCACCTAACTTTTACCCGACACGAGCGCTATCGATTTTATGGGTTTACTTAACCGATATTGTAAAGTTTAGTCGCATCGTGCATTAGGAAATGTGGACTCTTTAGTAATGGGGTGCTTACGTATTTTTACATCTTTTAAACCACGTTTGTGATAACCACACCACATTGAGCACCTATTTTATGCTTTATAAGTGTTCCTGTTTTTTCACTTGGCACTGTTTACTAACCAAGTAAATATAATGGTTTATAATTAGAGATATCCATCATGACGTTGTTCCTCTCTACATTGTTACATTATTTCCATTATCTTGCACTTTAACTACTGGAGAGACACTTGTCTATCAGAGTTTCATTTGTTTAGAGTTTTTTTCACAATAACATTATTGTCAAACGTTTTTTTATGACTACCATAATACCAGATTGTCAGTTCCAGTCCCTGACAGGTGATTCTAAGGAGCCTATCCGACTACCGGGGATGGTAAGCTTATCTTGTACATATTGCTTCGCTAAATTGCGCACAGCATTATTGCAATTGTTTACTATACTTGGATTACCTGCACTTTACTTGTATTTTGATTTTTAATTTGTAGGGCGACCTTTTTTGACATAGCATAAACATAAAAAGTAAGTGACTGTTTTTGCATTTCTTCCCCTAGTTGGGCTCATAGTTAAAATCATTTTTGGAGAAGTTATAATTCTTGTTGGTCCTGATGAAGCGTCGCTGGATCCGGCTGGACCACCAGACGCGAAACATGTAGACCTGACCAGAGGCACCATAAATGGTTCTATCCTCTTGCGTTATTGTTGGGAGTATGTGAGCATTATAACTCATTTTTAGACTCCCACTTCGGTTTTTAATCTTGGTCTCCATCTTATCAATCTTATTAAAATTTATACTTCATATCTTTTGATGGATAACCAATTTTAATATTTCTATACTCTCCTTTATTGTTAGAAACTTCACCGCTTTGAACAATACGGTTAAGAGCCCCCCTCTCCGGGGAGCCCGTTAGGCATTGCAGCACCGGCCTAACGAGGAGCTGTCCCGATGATGAAGCCAGTCATCCAATGTGATGCTTGAGGGTTCTTGCTCCTGTTAATATTAGGTCCTTTGCAGCCCTAATTATTGGAACAGTGTACCTTTAATTTCTATCAACTTCATATGGGAGACTGTACACTGGACCACTAATCTCCCGGTCCCCCTTCTTTTGTTTCTTGGAGCAGACAAAGACTGGTGCACTTAGATGCACTTCTCGTACTTGTACACACTAGTGGCGTAGCAAGGCTGACATGGAGCCTAATGCAACAAGGAAATTGTGCCAGCTACAGTGTGTTTAGGTAGGAAAATATATCCTGCTACGTTTTGATTATTGAGCTCCTGGTACACACTGTGCACCTGGACAGAGCAGAATTCCCTGGGAGGGGCAATATCTGTTAATAAAAAAAGGTGACAAAATAACTGGGAGGGAGGAGCTGCACCACGGAAGGAGTGCTAATAGACACACTTTTAGAAGCATTTAGAAGAGGATATTAGAAATTCTAATAAGCAGGAAATTAAATACCTGTACGGAAGACACTAAAGGAAGCTAAACTAAAGTAGCCCCAAAACGCACTAGCTAGATGATGGTAATGGCTGGTTTACCCTACATCAGTGCTTCCTAACCTTTTGACTTCTGTGGACCCCAGCTTTATCATTACTGTAACCCAGGGACCCCCACTGAATCATTAATATAACCCCCCCACTGAGTCAGTACTGAAAGTTGGGGACCTGATCTGTTAATAATATTTAATTTTATAAGCAGTCGCGGACACCCTAAGGAGGCTTTGCGGACCCCGTTGGGGTCCCCGGACCACAGGTTGTGAAGCTCTGCCCTACATCATAGTCTATCATTCAGGTTTTGTTTGCAGTCGGTTTCAACATATTATTGTGAACATGGGCATGAAAGGGGCTCCCAATTTAATTTTCTGCCCTTGCCCAGACATGGCAGAACATGACTCATTTAAACTCTTGTTGTCAGTGATGCATAACTGAGTGAAAATTCGTGTTTTCCTCTACAATGAATGGTTTCTATTGCCTGAAGCCTCGGGTACTGTGCGAGGACTGAGCAGACGTGGTTGAGCCAACAAATTGACAGGGAGAGTCCAACCAGAACCAAGCGTCTAATTGGGCTCTAAGAGCCCATGCACAAGCCTGACAATGCTTGGCATGGAAACGGTGCAACAACATATACAAATATGATAAAGACTGAAAGACTCTTCAAAGTAAAGAGGTGCATTTCTTTAATATGCAGAAGCTTTTCAACTTCGTACATCAGATTATATCACTGCATTGAGAGGCATTTGTTCAAAGTGACAGTTTTTAACATAAACATATTCATGCCCCCTCCCCAAACCCCACTATGCCATTAGTCCTGTAAATGGCCTAGGTTCCTACACCACAAAGCAACATTATAGTCTATTTAAACGGGACACAAGAGGGGTGCTTATATATATATATATATATATAAACACACCCTGTACTCAGGTATTTCAAAAGAAAGCAATTAAATAAAATATTTCTCTAGGGTCACCCAGGCTGGTCCAGCGGTGAAGCCGGGAAAATTCCTAGGCTTTCTGATTTCACTTTGTGCCATCCATTACAAAATGGGTATCTATTTCCCTCTTATCAAAGGTTAATATTTCTTTCTTTCATTCTTGACGAATTAGGTTAGAGTGTGGGTGACAGGCAGACGCCACATTAAAGCTTGGCTTGTTTTCGGCTCAAGGGTCCAAAAAGACCTCGAGCTGAGCCAGGGCCAGTTGTCTGGCTCGAGCTTTCACTGGCTCAGACACCTGTAGGACTGGAGCGGACTGCAGGGTGGGGTACAGACCACCGCTCATGGAAGAACTACAGTGGTACATTCAAGCAATGACTGTGCCAGGAAAAACGCAGCTCTAACAAAAGGGATATTTTCGCACTATCATCTTACACTGCCAGTGGTAGAAAAAAACAATGGCAAAGACGATCAGTCCAGCTTATACTTGAAAGTGCATGAATGTGCAGTCACTCATCCACCTGCCTCTGCATGCAGTCTCATCATCCATTCCCCACACTCATCTTTGCATTTATTCATCCACTCACATCAGTGCTTAATTTGTGCTTGTTTCTTTCCGGTGCGGAGCACCAGCACTTATTTTTGAGGGCCAGCGCTTAATTTTCTGCCTCAAGCATTTACTGCGAGCAAAAGCCTCACAAAGGAAAGATGAAGGAAGAGATAAACAAAAAAGTGTCACAAAGAGAGAAAGCAGAAAGCTGCAAGAGTGAGCTGAAGGGGCAGGGAGTGGCTGTAAATGGATTAAAGAGGCCCGAGATGTGTTCAGGATTACGCTGCCTCAGTATTCAGTGCTCGCACATTTAGTTACAGCAGCCGCGTGTTTACGAGGAGAGCTGTGGGCACCAGCACGTTTTAATTTACAAATTAAGCACTGACTCACATGATCCACCCTTGAATTCACCCACGCACCCATTCACTCTACCACACACACACAAACACAAACTCTCCACTAAGTGAATAGGCACTTTCAGTTGCCAGTTAGATCTGTTTGCTTTGCTGCTGGTTTGCGAGGGTGTCAGAGTGCTTCTGGTAGTGCGTAATTAGTAGTCTGTAAGAAGTACTGTAGTGCTGTTGATAGTATGAGACTACTGCTCCATGAGTGATGTGGGAGTGCTTCAAGTAGTGTGATGGCTACTCTGTGAATGGTGTGAAAGTGCTGTCTGTTGTGTGAGACGGAATATGTGAGGGCTGTGAGAGCCATAAGTAGTGTCAGACTGCTACTCTGAAGGCTGTGACTGCTGTTCGTAGTGTGTAACTCTAGCCTCTGAGGGGTGTTGGTGCTTCATGAAGTGTGTGACTGTTACAATGATGGCTTTGGGAGTGTTACCTGTGCTGTACCTCTAGTCTGTGAGGGATGTGTACTTCTAATATTAGGTGTTTTGCTTCTCCACCATAAGGATTTTGACAATTTCCTTCGTATTCTATTGAGGTCTTTCCTGAAGACACACGGTTTACTTATTTAATCATATCACCACTATAGAAGAAGCAGCAAGCAGACTGAAGTGTCTCTGAAAACTAAAGTGTGCATTTGTTTTCTGTATCAGAGACCACCCACCACAGCATCCAGCAGGCCACTCAATACACTGTTGTATAACAGCAGCTGTGTTAGGAGCATGGAATCAGCAGTGCAACATGCAATGGTGTACAGGCCCCACTGCTGCTGACACTTGCCATGATGACCTACAGCAGTTTTTTTTTGCTGAGGCTGGCACTGCAGAAGTTGAGGTGTGCGGTGCCACATTAGGGAGGTCTCGAGGAGATGGACAGTAGCAAGGCTAGTTTGTTCTAGCATACTGAGCAATAGCAATGCACCTCCATTTCAGCTTTTAGGGGAATTCAACAGAAATCGGTTGTGATGGGGAAACCAGGGGTTACTTGGCTTCATCTGTGGCAAATGAAGTCTTATACTACTAGTGTCCTGGGCTACCCTACTATTGGACCCATCTGAACACCAAGTACACCCCGTTAGCACCTTGCCCTCATGGTAGAGAGGCAAAACAATTCAAAGCTTACTTGGGGAGCTGGTCTGGGATAGAAACTCTGATATCCTTAAAGCACACAATCAAAATTAGTAAATCAATGTCCAGCTGTTGCATTTACTTTTAAATAGTAAACTACTTTCATTCATACGCAACTAAATACTAAACATAAACTTACAATTAGAAAGAAACATGGACAAAATAGGCACCCATTTACTTTGCACCAAACATTGCAAACGCATAGATGAGACAGAGCTCAAAAGCTGTGCAATCAGAGCTTTCTCTAGGGGGATCTTTGGCTCACCTCTGGCAGCTAGACTCAAGCAGCACAGAAGTCATATTTGCATAGTATGATATTAAAGAAACTAACCAAATATCAATGCACTTAAATGAATGAATAACTCGGAGTTCTCAGCCAGGGTGGATTAGAATGATACACGTGATACAAGCAAATTGCAATAAAAACAAGCTAGTAACAGGCTCCTGTAGCAAACCAAAACGCCTACGTACTTGACAGTTTGTTCTGGAAATATCTTTAACACCCCTAGGATAATTTCATTCAGACATGGGTTCAATTTGAGGTTAGCACAATGCTCCCTTATTTCATCCAGTTGGTGGAGTAGGTATTCTTCCTTCTCTAATAGACTTGGCACAGTGGACGGGGCATGGTATTTTAAAGAAAACAAACTATGCCATTCATTGATAGCCACAAACTAACCTAGATTTCCCTCGCGCCTCGCTCTTCGATTTACTCAACAGTGTGATGTCACTTACATCCTGTGAAACTTGCCTCATCAGCAGGGTCAGAACTGTATTAAACCTCTTCTCCTTGTCAAGAATCAGAAATCTTTACACAATGTCCACATTCATCACTCCTCTGAAAAATAAGACTGAGGGTGCCTCCCAAAACGGTGGTGTCGGTAAGTCCAGCAGGCCCTGCACTGCAAACAATATTAGCTAATAAGTCAGACATTGGCTGCCAAAGCTAAAAGCACACATATTGCCTGGCCTCAAAAGTCCCTGGCACTAAAGAGAAGTACTTTGAATGTGAATGGGCTCCTTGTGAAAGGAGAAAATGCATAATCACTCAAAGTTAGCTAATGACTGAGGCCGACCGCCCCACTTCACCATGCTGTATGCTGTAGTGCATGGAAGAAAAATGTGAATGCCACAACAGATCAATAGATAAAGAGGATTGGACGAAAGCAGTATAAGTAAGCATATTACACATGTAATGTTAGTAAAATGAAATGGTCTTGTCTAACACAAGATCTAAAAAGGAAGGTGTGAAAGGTCAGGCTTAGCTTAGCAAAACAGAAGAAATCTTTCCATTCTGGTCTCTCTCTATTCTAGAGGAAGACTTTGAGGGCAGAGGGTAGAGAGGTGGGGGAAGGAGTGGGGTAGAGGGGAGAAATTGCAGGCACTACTGGCAGGCTCATTGCCATATTTAATTAGACCCCTCGCCCCAATACAGTGAAGTGAATAAGCCTGGGAGGAATATAAGGATATGAACTAAAAATTCTCTTAAAATTTCAATTGAACAAGAGGATTAAAATCTGTCTGCAGATTTTGGAGTTGTGATTCAAGTCTCACATATATTTCAAACATGGATGGGAAATCCAGTGACATTCACTGGATTTCCCATCATCAATCTGCACAGGAAGTGACATCTCTGGTTTCTAGACAAAACTGCCTTTAAAAGAAGAAACCAAGCAAAGGGACTTAATTTCCCATCACCCATCTGCACACAAAGTGACATCCATGGATTTCCCATCATCCATCTGCACAGCAAGTAGCATCACAAACTTCTCGTCCACTGCACCCTGCGCTCTTCCCCTCCCCCAGGATCTACTAAACAGGGCTGCAGCATGGCCAAAGGCAACCCCCACTGTGCCTGGACTACACCTGGCATCAGGAACCCAGTGCTCCCTCAACGCAATGCTACCCTGCTGCGATCCTCTGTGCTCTCAACACCTGGCTGCTGCTCGCTGTACTTGTGCCACACCCACCAAGCCGACATCAACAGCACACAGCACCCCACTCACTCACACAAACCAGCCACCTGGTTATGCTCACACAGACCAAACACCACCCACACAATGTGCCACACTCGTGGGACCGACTGCATTACCACAATCCAGACCTGCTCTGGCTCATGGAAACACGGCTAAGCCCAGCCTCTGCATTGGACATTGCTACCATCAGCTGCACCACCTACACAGACACCCCCACCAAGTATAAGGAACACCTCTTGTTCAAGATACGGATCACAGCCAACTTCTCTGGGAAGAACCCTTGTATACAGACCACCGGGACCTCACACCAGTTTTGCAAGCAACATCACAGACTTTGTCGCAACTCTCATTATCAATGCCAGAACCTTCATCCTACCCAGAGACTTTGAGTTTCACCCAAAAGACTGTACCTAAACTCTACGGCTCCTCTAGAAAACCCCGGAAACCTTGGCCTCACCCAGCATGTTACCAAACCCACCCACAGTGCCGGACAGCTATTAGACCTGATTCTCTCCTCACTGAGCAACATCACAGTTGACAAGTCAGAAACTATGGCTGGACAGACCCTGCCCTTGTCAGTTTTAGCTTACCCATCCTGCACCACTACATACCTACCAACACCGGAACCATACATGATGGCTGGAAAAGCATCATAGAAAGAAAAGTGGGCTTCTGCCCTCTCCACACACTGTCCCGAGCACACCAGCAACTTGCTTAAAGCCATAAAGGACCTCAAAAACTGGATCACTGTACGTGCCAACTCCTTGGCTTTCCTCACGCACAACCCAACAGCAAGAGACGGATCACAGGCACAAGGAGGAATGCAGGCTGATGACACGCACCTGCAAGCAACAAGAGCAAAAATGGAGAACAATTCAAGACACTACAGATAATAAACATCTTCAACTAAGTTCTAACAGGCTACCAACAGAAGATACTGAACTCCATGCTCACAGCTCCTGCAGATCGCATCAACACCACCACTAACAAGAGCAAGGAAATCTTTGTCATCATCAAAGATTTCATTGCACTCCCAGCAACATTACCCACTTGCAAGACCTTTGCAAAAAGCTCTCAGAACTCTACAGAAACAAAATGACCTCTATATGCAGCAACATTGACCTTCAATCGGCCCCCTTTACCATCGCAACTCAACTTCCCATCATAATCGAAGAACCAAGTCTAACTTTATAGCTCGCTCTCACCACCATTGAAATTGCTGCTACCTTGAAGACCATTCACTTGGCGCCTCATCTGACTCTTGCCCCCATCATGCCTTCACCAAAGGACTCTTACTCATCAGCAGAGCATTTAACACCCATGTGCAATGCCTTCACTGACTCAGCCACATTCCTAGGGACCAGGAAACATGCCAAAGTAATCCACCTGCTCAAGAAACCATTTGCTGGTCTAACATGCTTTCTAAATACCGACCCAGCACCCCCCTACCAAACTAGGTAAAGTCCTAAGAGAAGCTAATCAACGACTCCTTCTGAACACGAGCCTTCAGCCTGGCACCTTATTCCTTGGAAGCCCACAATTTTTTCTGTAAAGTGCCTCCAGATTCTTCGCTCAACCCCAACCTCGTAAAGGCATGCATGATTCCTCTGGCCAATGTCATCCACGCACACAGCATCAACATTCTCTGCTATGTCAACAACACATAATTTATACTCTCTCTCTCTCTCAGACAAGACCCCCAACATAAAAACCAAGTTCACTGCCTGCATAACCAAAGTCACTAACTGGATGAATGCCAACTGTCTCAAGCTCAAAACTGACAAGATAAAAGTAGTGATCGTCAGCAAGAGCACCTCTCTCTGGGAGTCCAACAAGTGCCTGGCTGAACTCAGACTTCCACCCAGCACCCATACCAGGAGCCTTAGAACAATAATGTTAAAGCAAACTCGATATGACCACACAAGTCAACGCTGTCACTGCATCCTGCTTCCACACCTTGAAGATGCTGAGGAAGATCTTCAAATTGCTTCTAAGCAATACTAGAACTGTCACTCCAGCCCTAGACACGAGGAGTTTGGAATACAGGAACACCCTCTACGCTGGGATGACCAAGGAACTCACTAGAAAACTACAAACCATTCAGAACTCGGAAGCCATGCTCATCCTCAACCTCCCACACAAAACCCACATCACACCTCAGGGAGCTCCACTGGCTCCAGATAGGCAAAGGTGCTCATTTTAAATTCCTCACTCACACATTCAAGGCACTACACAACGTAGTCCCCACCTACATCTACAGTTGCATCTCCTTCCATCAACCACCCAAACACCTCTGCTTTGTAGGTCTTCTGCTTGCACACATCTCATGAATACACAGAACCAGATTAGGAGGATGGATGTTCTCTTACATCACTCCTGTAAAACAACTTCCCACTCCACATCAGAGCCTCCTCCTCTCTTGAATTCCACAAAAAGAAGCTGAAAACGTAGCTTTTCAATTAACCAACCTACCAAAAAGGCAGGACTAGGCATGCACACCTACTCAGCACCAGGATACTATTGCAAGCTATAGTGTGGTTTTACAAATACACATAACATTACATATGAGTTGCTGCCACCAGTTTGTAATTGACACAATACAGTTTAAGTGAGGCAGGAGCTGAAAGAGCAACTTGCACAACTTTTAACCACATGTTTAAGTATACAGGAAGGGGCCTGAACACAACAGGCAACCAGTAATGTACTGGGTATGGATCACTGACAGAATATCAGAAACAGAAATATCATGCAGAAATAATGTTGTGTCAAAAATATCTAGGACCAAAATATCAAGAAGGTATGTGCAAATAGTTAAGTATAAATTAACTCTACTTAACTCCGTATCTACGTACCTTGAAGATATATGTATCATCAAGGTACATTTATGTGGCTATATATATATATATATATATATCACAAAGCTTTGCTTACCTATAGAACCTACCTTCACAATATTTGTGTCCTCAATATTCTTGACACAATATTTTGGTTCACAATATTTCTGTTTTCTATATTATGTCTAAATACCCATTGTAACAGGACTACACTTAAAGTGAATGGAAGAACATTTTAATAAGCATTGTAAAATGTACAATTTGCGATAGTAGAGTATAGCAACCCATAGTGGCCTGACACACATAACAGCAACCTCTCCAGATTACTATCTCCTCAGACAAAGCCTTCCATTTCACTTTGCTGTTTGGCACTGAAGGTGCAACAGGAGATGTGGTCTCACTCTCCTAGCAGTGGGCTGAGGAAAAGTCAATCTTAATCCTCTGAAAACTCTACATAGGCCCTGAATTAGAGACTGCCAGATAGGTTACTCTGTCACACGTGTGACAATCATCCCATCTGTTGCAGAAGTGCATTATATCCTATGGCACTTGTAATGTAAGGACAGGGTATCCGTCATATTTGGGATGGAGTATCCCATTCGTCAAACTTTCAATCAGGCCCATAGTTTTACCTACAATTGGGTATGCGATACTAAAGTTCTTAAGAACTACCATAATCAGGTCTCTCATTGCGCATCCACTTTGCCAAACCTGATTTTTTTATCTTAGATATAGCTTTTGGTAATTTATAAAGCTAGCAAACAAATCAACTTTAATGCATAAGGTGTACAATGCTTCATGAATATCATTGTCCACTCCAGTATTTTGCGTGTACTATTACTCTGTTATTTAACTTTTAAACAGACACCTGAAAACTATGCAAACCATGGTACTCTGCTGGGTTGGAATCCAATGTATTTTTACAAATAACATACTTCTTCTCTTGTATACTTTTGGAGCGGCATAATCCTGCCTAGCAACCCTATGTATAAAATAAACAAGGATAGGGCTCTGTCTGAGAGTGGCATTACAGAGCATCTGATTTGTAAAATAGGCCTATTTCTGTTTATTTTCCCTTCATAGCTGATGCTTTTCTTGGTCTAATACACTAACCAGGATGCCTTTTGTCAGCTCCATTCATTCTCATTCACACATGACATATTAGACTTTATCACTCCTGGCTTTCGTTGAGACAACCCCAGTTCTTCAATGTAACACTTGGGATTTCTGTCAGTCCACTGAAAATAATAACTAGTACAGTGTCTGCCTTAGATCCCCAGATCCTGTTAATGAAGAAAGCAGTTTGGTGTATTAGAAACTCTTATGTAGTTTGTAGTGATGTGTTATGTTGTCCTGTGTGTAAGGAAAGAAGATGATGTAATGATGTGATTCATGGGAGATGGGTGAAAGCTGGATGCTGTAGAATGTTGAGTGTGGAGCTATGAGGATGTGATGATGCAATGATGAATGGAATGTTGCTATCTGTGTGTTGGTGTGGACTGCAGTTAACTGCTTCGCAGTCGTGGACGACCCATTGAGTTCCACCGCATTAGCATCATAGTTTCATAGAAGTCAATGGGTAGTCTGTCACACTGGACAAGAAAATGTTTCGGTAAATGCACCCATAATATTTTCTTTTCTTAAATCAGGGTCAGGACGCAAGGGGAGTGCTTCTCTCACATCCCAAGTTTGTATTATTTTGTTTTTGTTGTGTCCCAGCAAAACAAATGTGAAAGTAGACCATGCCATTAGCGCATCCTTCTTTCACTTTTCATCAGTGCCGGGGAACCATAACTCTACACAAGGTCCTTCTTTCATCCATTCCTGCTACGGGCGCTAGGACCAGTCACACAAGTGGGGGTACTACGTTTTTCAGGAGAAGTGTGGGGACACTGGGTGGTTGGAAATTTGGGATCCCTCAGAGATTTAAGAAGTTTTTCTCTGAAATTTGAGGATGTGTCATTTTAGCCAACGTTTTAGGTTTGCAGGGCATCCTGGGTAAGAAAACGTAGCGGGATCCACGCAAGTTATACCATCCTGGACTCCTTTGGGTGTCTAATTTCCAAATGTACGGGTTGGGTAAGTTTTTCTCGGCAATGGCGATCCCAGAATCTGATCTCACAGCCACGCGCATTGCAAAAGTAAAAAAAAGTGTTGGCTTAGAATGGAAAAAAGTGATCTCTCCAGATTGTGTTTTGGGGTCTTTTCTATTGCGGGTGCTAGGCCAACCCACACAAGCGGGGAATCATTTTTATCAGGTGGCATTTGAGAATACTAAGTGGTAAGAAATTTGTGAACCATTACAGATTCTGTAAATTTTCCTCACAGATATGGGTGGAAAATGAATGTTTATGGCTAATGTTTGAGCTTCACACTAGTCACACCATTGTGGACTTCCACAGGTGTCTAGTTTTTAGAAATGTCTGGGTTTGGTATGTTTCCCTGGGTGGTGGCCGTTCCAAGGCCCAAAGTCAACAGTTACTCTCATTGCAAAAAAGACACTTGTTTATAGTTGAAAAATGGGATCTGTCCATGTTGCATTTTCAGGTCTCTCTTATGATGGTTGCTATGCTCAACCACATAAGTGGGGTACAATTTGTATTGGCAGACATGTGGGAGCCCTGGGTGGTAGGAAATGTGTGACTCGCTGCAGATTATGGAACTTTCCCTCACACAAATGTGAGGAAAATGCACGTTTGTAGCCAAAGTTTTAGGTTTGCAAGGCCACCAGGGTAAACAAACATTGTGATCAATGCAGGTCACACCACTGTGGACTCCTCCGGGTGTCTAGTTTTCAGAAATGTCAGGGGTTGGTAGGTTTCCATGGATGGTGGTCGATCAAAATTCACAGCTACTCGCATTGCAAAGAAAGGTCAGTTTTGAGTTGAAAATGTTGAACTATCCATGTTGCATTTTGGGGTCTTTCCTATTGTGGGAGCCAGGCCCACCAACATAAGTGGGATATCATTTTTATTGGGTAAAACATGGGAATGCTGGGTGGTAGGAAATTTGTGGATCTTTGCAGATTCTGGAAGTTTCTCTCATGGGTATGAGCTGGAAATGTGTGTTTGTAGCCAGAGTTTGAGATTTGCAAGGACTTTTGGGTAAGGAAACCTCACGAGATCCACCAAGTCACACCACTGTGGACTCCCCCAGGTGTCTAGTTTTTAGAAATGCCTGGGTTTGGTATGATTCCCTAGGTGGCGGTGGATCCAGGGCCCAAACTCCACAGCTATCTGCATTGCAAAAAAAGCAACTGTTTTGAGTGGAAAGATTTGTTCTGTCCATATTACATTTTTGGGATCTTTCTATTGAGTGTTAGGGAATCATTTTTTATCAGAAGTGTGGAGTTCTTGTTGGTAGGAAATGTGCGATTGCAAATTCCAGTACTTAAAATTTGTGGATTGCCTTAGATTCTGGTATTTGCACTAACAGAGATGTGAGGAAAAGGCATGTTTGCTGAAAAAGTATGAGTTTTGCTTGGGCTTCTGAGTGAGAAAATACAGTAGGATCCTTGCAAGTGACACTACCCAAGTCTCCTGTTGGTGCCAAGTTTTCACAAATGTCTGTATTTGCTAGGTATTGCTGGGTGGTGGCCTATACTAGGTGCACATTCCACAGCAAAAAAAGAACAGGGTAGGTTTTCAGAGGAAAGATTTGACCTTTTAAAGATGTTGGGCTCACCCACAAAAGAAGGGTACCATTTTTTATCAGGACAAGTGAGGAAATGCAGTGTAGTATGAATTGTGTGGATCCCTGCAGCTTCTAGAAATTATTCTCACAGAAATTTGAGGAAAATACATGTTTTTGCCAAAGCTTGAGGTTTGTATGGCACTGTGGATAAGTGTCTAATTTTCAGAAAGTCTGGGTTTGATAGGGTTCTCAGGGTGGCGGCTGAGCTATGGCCCACATTCTGGAGATATATGTATTGTAAAAAAAACATTGCTCAGTGAGATGTGATGTCTCCAGGTCACATTTTGTATTGTTTTCTTTTGTGGGCACCAGTCACAGCCACACAAGGGGGTACTGTTTTTAATCAGAAGACATGAGGCAACACAAAATAGTAGAACATTTGTTCTTACCAATTGGATTTTTCTCCACCTGTGGATTCCAAATGTAAGCCAGTGTGCAAGAAAAACACACTTCGCAAAAAGCCCTCTGAACCACGTGTTAGCATGGGTAACCCCAAATTCAGAGGTGAACAAATAACCGCTGTTCCTAAACTCATAATTTTATACACGTTTCAGAAATACATGGTTTTTCCTTCATACTAATTTTTTCATTCATTAGATTTTACCACAAGAATTGCTGCATCTTGTTACAAGATGAAAAATAATTATAAACTGCAGCTTAGTTGTTGCCTCTGGGTTTTGCGTGCTTTTCAAAAGCCTAACACCCTATATATCTTGAGACCAGAAGCGTCTGCTGGGCGTAACAGTGTATTACATTTGTAAATCAATCATTGTGACAAAACATTACTGATGAAAACATTGTCACCAATAGCTATTTTACCTACTCATTTTCATATTTTTTAAATTTCCATGATTTGTTTCTTTGGTAAAACGTTCAGGGATCTACATAAATAACCCCTTGCGAAATTCACTATTTTGTCTTCTTTTCAGAAATGTATAGCTTTCCAGGATCACCCATGGGTTACACACTGGTTTCCACCACAAACTGTGGTTAAAAACATGTTATACACAGCTCTGCTTGTTCCTGGAAGCTGGAAAGATGGCGATCTTGGCGTAGCAAAACATCCATTGATGCTATTTCTGGAGAAAAGAAAAACATACACTTTCTTGCACAGCACTTTTTCAGAATTTTTGTCCAAAACCAATATTTTGCTGTATTTTGCCGATTTTCTCGGTTCCCTCTAATGGAATCTACAAACCCGGGCACATTTAGAATCCCTGGGATGTGGAGAAAAAAAGGACACAAATTTGGCATACCTCAGGTGGACAAAAAAGTTATGATGTTAAGGGCAAAGTACTCCACATAGCAAAAAACATGGCTTAGCACTTGGGGTGGAAAACCAGCACCATCTAAGGAGTTAGGCACTGCTAGTCACAAGTTCATAAATCACCTAAACACACTAAAATATTATTTTGATTTCAGTTGAAGATCTTTTAAAATGTTTTGAAATATTTTGTGAGACACTATTACCTGCTCTAGGGAGTTCATGCAACAAACTGGTTTCTCTAGAATCTCAGCGAGGATTTTGTTTACATTCTGAGAAATTTAGTTAGGGGTGGTGAGTAACTCCAGAGATGTGATGCTGCAGCATGATTGTATTATATATATATATTATTTCAATAATACAAATGTAAATAAGCTACTTTTGTAGAATGAACGCAATCATTTTCCCACAGTGTTAGTTTGCTAGCTCCACCTACAATTGGCAGAGCAGTTCAACTGTATTCTTGTCACATTCTTATGTAGCAGCAGGTAAGTAAAAATACTTATCAAAAGTCATTATAGAAAGGCCCTTCTAGAATTGAGAGACTTGGTATAATGGCTAAATTGCAGATCACTGCAACCCATATGGCTGGGTTCTATTCACGACTTCTTTATGTGACCAAAACACTACGAGGGTCATTCTGACCCTGGCGGCCGGTGGCCGCCAGGGCCACCGACCACGGGAGCACCGCCAACAGGCTGGCGGTGCTCCAACGAGCATTCTGACCGCGGCGGTTCAGCCGCGGTCAGAAGCGGAAAGTCAGCGGTCTCCCGCCGACTTTCCGCTGCTCGTGTGAATCCTCCATGGCTGCGGAGCGCGCTCCGCAGCCATGAGGATTCCGACCCCCCCTACCGCCATCCTGTTCATGGCGGGAAAGCCGCCATGAACAGGATGGCGGTAGGGGGGGTCGCGGGGCCCCTGGGGGCCCCTGCCGTGCCCATGCCAATGGCATGGGCACGGCAGGGGCCCCCGTAAGAGGGCCCCGCAAAGTATTTCAGTGTCTGCCTTGCAGACACTGAAATACGCGACGGGTGCCACTGCACCCGTCGCACCTTCCCACTCCGCCGGCTCGATTACGAGCCGGCATCCTCGTGGGAAGGTCGTTTTCCCCTGGGCTGGCGGGCGGTTTTTCAGCAACCGCCCGCCAGCCCAGGGGAAAACTTGTAATACCCGCCGCGGTCTTTTGACCGCGGCGCGGTATTTCGGAGGGGGGAATTCTGGCGGGCGGCCTCCGCCGCCCGCCAACATTGGAATGAGGGCCTACGTGTACAGCATCTATTTTAGGACATCTTCATTCCTCACTCCTCATCGCTATTTCTCAGCCCTATTTCTCATCCAGTATCCCTATTTCTCACCCCTGCATCTTATCCATCATCCCTATTCCTCCTCCCTACATCTCATTCCTGCTTCTCATCCATCATCCTTACTTCTCATCTATCATTCCCACATCTCATCCATCATCACTGCTTCTTATCCCTACTTCTCATTCATCGTCCCTAATTCTCATCTATTATCACTACTTCTCATCCATCATCCCTTCTTCTCATTCCTCTCCCCTGCTTATCATCCTTATTACTCATCCATTATCCCTACTTTTTATCTATCATCTCTACTTCTCGTCCATCATCCTTACTTCTCATCCATCATCCCTACTCCTCATCCCTCAGGCATACCACACATTTTCAGTGTTGTGAAACACCTCTTCACACTGATAGGTTGGAAACTGCCAATCAGAGTTAGGATAGAGGGCTGCATTCTATTGGTCTAGACACTGCCTTCCCATTGCACATAGATTAGAGGAAATACAACTGTGTGTTTGTTTCTAGTAAATTCAAGCCTGCTCAGCATTACATTTGATTTAGGTAAGTGCTTTTCAGGTTACACAGGCCTCTGCAGAAGGCTCTGGTGGTTTGGGGAAAATTAGGGGCCCTCCCTTGGCCCATAAAGCTGCACTTGGAGAAAGGGTTTTACAGTTCATCAGAAAACCTCTCTGGTTTCAGTTTCAAATGTAGAAAGAAAATGTTTAAAATCAACACTGGAGAGAGTGCAATCCAATTCATACGAAACCTTTTCTGGTTTCATTTTTATTTGCAAAAAATAAAGGCCCTCATTATAAGATTGGTGTCAAATGCCACCTACCGCCACGGTGACGGGCGCCAACATACCGTCGGTGTGGCTACCAACCATCCACCAAATTATTACCGTAGCTGGAATTCCGCCAGAAGGCTGGGGCTGCTGCCAGCAGCAGCGCTATGCCAGCAGAACGCTGCTGACCGTATCATGAGCCATGATACGGCCTGGCGGTGTTTTACTGGCGGACGCTGCTCCTGGCAGCAGCACCGCATCCCATCTCCTGCCGGAGGACCCCCTGCAAGCAGGTAAGTCGGGTTCTCCGACAAGAGAGGGTGTTGTGTGGGGGTGTGTGTGACTGTGTTTGAATGCGTACATGCGTGTGTAATGCGTATGTGCATGAATGGGTGTGTGTGTACGTGCATGTTGTGTCGTGTGATTGCGTGTGATTGCGTGTGTGCCTGGATGTATGTTAGTGAGTGTTGCTGTGAGAGTGTATGAATGTATGCATGCGTGGGTGAATGTGGGTATGTGTGTGTGCATGGGTGTGTATGTATGTGCGTGCATGTGTGTATATGTGGGGGGGTTCGGGAGAAGATAGGGGAGGACTCTGGGATGGGGGCGGAGGAGACCCCTATCAGTGCCAGGGAAGGGATTCCCTGGCACTGATAGTGCCTACCGCCATGGTTTTCGTGGCGGTACAGAAACCACAGAAACCATGGCGGTGGGCGTGGTCGAAATGTCATGAGCGGCCTAGTGATGGCCGTCGGGCTGGAGACTATAGTCTCTAGCCCGGCGGTCATTACCGCCATGGCGGTTAGAGTGTTAACTTGGCGGTTTGGCTTTGGCAAAACTGCCAATGTCATATTAGTGGCGGTATGTACTGCCAGCCTGTTGGCGGTACTACCACCACTATTACACCGACCGCCGGGGTCGTAATGAACCCCAAAATGTTTTCGTCTGAGGCTGCTTTTCTTGCAGTTTGCAGATTTCAGGCCCAGCTGAGCTTCAGTTGTGTAGGACACAGGAAGAGCAAGGCCTGAACAAACGAACAGTTCAAGGTAAATGCAGATTCAATAAAAAAAGCATGCATTTTAAATTGTTTCATTTACAAACCTTAATGTCAGCAGCATGCACTGTGGGGCTAACATCTAATATTTGCTCATAAATAACATGTATTCATTTTATTCTTAATGTATTTAAAGTAAACATTGGGGTCAGGGAGAATATTAGCCAATTAGGGAAAGTCTCACGTTCATGTTTCCTTTTTTTATGTTAACACAATGCATCTGAATGCTGTTTTGATCTCTTCTTCTCTAATTGTCACATATTTTGTTCTTTTTTAGTACAGCGTGTTGAGAGACTTCTAGGCTACAAATGCACAAAGTATAGTCATTTTAATAAATCTCATAACTCCAAATTTTGATATTTTCCCAGCAGATTTCAACTTTTTGCACCAACCACTTGCATGGATATTTTTAGCTGCCTATCTATGTTTTTGTTGAAATCTAACTTTAACATCACAGAAAGATTTGGTTAACTGTTTTTTGCATTTTCTTTTCTTTTTTGAATATTTCTATTTAGTTTCATCAATGCAAACACCAAATCTTTGTCATTATACCAGCAATAAAATTAAAGACGATAAAGGTGTTCAACATACATTGAATTATATCACAGCACTCAGCATTACTAACACAGACTCCTATAAAGCGGATGCTATGCTGTCGTTCAGGGGCCAGTGGCATCCTCTGTGACCAATCCTATTGTGACTCATGTTTATTTATGCATCCAGTTCATAATATTTGATCTAGGGGTACCATACTTTGTGAAATGTATGGGGGCATCCCCTACTTTTATATACTACTCTTTCCGCTGCTACGTATACATCTACCCCTTTCTTTCATTCGGGTATTGTCGGGGCCTCTGTTTTTTTTTTGCATTTTCATATTGTGCCACTTTATTTGTGGAATTGCAACAATGGTTTTGAGGCAGCAATATTTAAATCTGTTGGGTGTTAGATGCTGCCTGAGGTATTTTATAAAAAGTTATATCATGAAACATTCCTAACAACACAACAATTTGGAAGCAACATATTTGAATGCTGTAATTAAAATACTTCCAACACACATCTTTTTGCATTATCCCAACAAAATCAAATACCTTTCACTCAAAAGTTGTTTACATGATTATCCCCAGTGCGTATTGTCTCTCAGTGAAGCATGGTCAATTCAATCCAGTAGTGCGCTGAAGAACCACCTGTTACTTTAGTACTGTGAACACCACCCATCATCAGTGAACCTCAATGCTGCAGTGCACCACATCCTGTTATTTCTATACTTTGACCCACACATTGCCTTGCCAATTCAATTTGCTCATGATGTATATCATCTATTACTATTGTAGTGCAGGATCCAAGGACAGCAATCTTACTTCTTTTGGACAAATTATAGATCCACTAGAATTAGGCATAATGCTGTTAACAAACTACAGCAGCTCTGGATGGCAGTATAAATAATATCAGCCGCAATCCACCTAGACTCAGACACACTCCTCTTCCACTCACTCAGCTTTGTTTAGATAGTCCTTACAGAAGTCACCAAATATACTTGCCATAATATTGGATATTGGTTTGATATATACGCAGCAGCCCTGAATTATATCAACAAACAGCATTGTTCTAAACAGAACTAATAATACTCTTTCTCTGACAGCACAACTTAGACAGATCTTTAAAGGTACCAGAACCCGCAAGACATCTAGGTCCTGATTTAAGATGATGCCAGTAGTATCCCTGGGTATGATACCTCTCCACCCAAATATAATTGGCCTGGTGTTTCTGCACAAGGATTTTCAGGATCCAGGAACACTGGACTGATACTACCAGCCAAAATATTGCTTTGCGGTTGAGCATCAAGAACAGCTAGGCCCCGTCCTTGGCAACTGACTGACCTCTTTGTGGTGCACTGCGGAACCTGTAAGGCTCCCCCTGATAGAACATATCATCCCTATCCCTCAGCCACTTTTCACATCCACCTCCTTGTACTCCCCACCTGTACTTACTTCCACTCTCATTTACCAACTGCCAAAACCAGACTGGAAAAGTGGGTGTTTATCCCCACACAATGGGGATTTCAAACACAGTTTCTCCTAAAAAACCTAGGTTAAACCAGTATTCCCCTTTGCAAAATAATTATTAATTTGTAATAGCTGGATTTATGTGCAGGGATAAGTTTGAAAACATTATTTCCAGCCACACCTTACCCCCTCACATAAATTCACTTACTTTGCAATCAGGGCCATAGTTGGCAAAGCGCTAGTCAACCAACAGCACTGTCTTCAAAACACCAACATACATCCTGTGTGAGAAAGTCATCTCTTTAGCCCTGTTCGCTCCAATTTTTTCTGACTGATACTGGTGATAACTGACTTTAACTTTGCCCTGGGCTCTGCTAACCAGACCCTGGGTCAGTGCTCTGATTAAAAAGGTATATGATAATTAGGTATAATTACAATTGGCAATGACAGACCCCTGTAAGTCCCTAGTATATAACAAGGCAAGGGGGATTCAAACTACCTTTAAGTGCATAGTATGTATTAGGGCAGGGAGGTTTAGAGGCCTAGTAGATTTCCTGCACTGGAATGTCACTGGTGTGTTACCTACTGTCACTTTTAAAGGTAGCCCTGCTGTTCAGACTGTCTTTGAAAGTAAAATATATGCAAATTCAACTTTGGTGCTACAGGTACTTCCAAATTGATAATCTACCTTATTTTTATATTTAGGTCACCCCTAAGTTCTCCCCTATCTGCCCCAGGGGCGGGGTGCCATTTAACTATAGCAGGACCATTATAAAAGATGTGCCCTGGTGAGGGAAAAACTGCCAATTTCATTTTCTCCCATTGTAGATACTGAGCTCCGTAACATTGGAATCTAACATTGGAACCTTTTATTAAAGTATAAATATTGCTAGGAAGGAGCTAGAAATGTAATTCAAGGACTCAAAGGATTGGTCATGATACATCCAACAATTTGCCACTGTCGGACTTATCTTAACTATTGCAGAAAATAAGTTATAAGACTCTCTTTTCTGTGAGGCAAAATTCAGCCTTCTAGAAGCCTCTCCTGAATGGTCGGCCTTACCAGGTTAACCCAGGCTGCTTTAATGAGGCGATAAGTGGCCTGCAAAGAGAAGAGTTTATCTGGTGGGTTCATCTGGTGCAGCTGGATAGCACAGGCCAGAAAGGGAGCTGGATAAATCAAACTGGTATTCAAAGAGAACAGGACAGAAAGGAATGCTAGGCCTACCCCATTTTCCTGTACCACACAGCCCGATGGCAGGACAAGGAATAAAACATTTGCTGATGGTCTGGAGGGGGTAATGGAAATGAGCCATACCAGTAGGTTGTTTTAGCCAGGTCTTACTCCTCTGGAGAGGAATACCCTATCTTGGATTTTTAAAATGCAGTGCTTTGTGGGAAAAAAATATGCCACACTTTGGAGGAAGTCGTCAAGCTTTGGGTTGGCACTCTTGCATTTCACTGGACAGGGGTGAACCCCTGCTTGTACCCCTAGACCATTGAATCAATATGTGAGAGCTGCGTAGCAACTCAGATCTGCTGCCTGAAACTATAAGGAGAAGAAAGACTGCCTTGCCGGAACCCTTACCTGCACTCAAAGGACTGCTCTCTGAAGGACTCCCCCTACTGCAGGCTGGGAACTACAGCCCTGAGGCCTTGGCCTTGCTTCCAAAAGGATTAAGGAGTGGACTCCCCGAAAACAATGGGTTAACAGAGCTTCCCTGCACCATCTCCACAAGAATTCCCCAGCCTGGAGTGTGTCCAGTGGACTTTAAATGGTCTGGCCAGGTCTATTGTGGGAATTGTAGTCCAAACTTCCCAGGACCATCTCAGAGCTTCTAGATCCTTGGGTTTGTGTTTAGGACATTTTGAACTCTCAAGGGGAACTTCAAGAAGCTGTTCCTAACGTTTGGAGAAGTTTGGAGCAACTTTTGGAAAAAGCTGATGTCAACAGCTAAGCTGACTATCTTCAACCGCGACCCGTCTGTATTTCAGGTTTGTCCAGCTGAAAGATCTGGAGTGCCGGACTTCCAGGATTTGACCAGGGCCCTGCGGAAAAGCAGTCCGACGACTTTGCATCAAAATCGGCTTGCTTGAGAGGACCGCACTACGTCAGGAGAAAATCCTCCAGAAAAACAACTAAGTCCGGAGGTAAAATTTTGACTGAGGCCTCCTGATCAGTATATCCGAGCGGGGCTCCATTGCGGTCTGCCTCAAATTGTGACTTGGTCCCGGTCTGGCACGACTAGATATCCCTGGTTGGAGCTATTGGTTTTAAGAAAATAGTAGAGACATTTATTT